>NC_079319.1:19226966-20680716 GCF_029931775.1 Euleptes europaea | reverse complement strand
CTGGCAAACCACCTCTGAACGTCTCTTGCCATGAAAACCCCAAAAAGGGGTCGCCATAAGTCGGCTGCGACTTGACGGCACTTTACACATACACACACCTCTTGTTAAAAATGTAGATGAAGGACAGCATGTTTGCAAGCTCCGGTATGCAAAGAAAGGAAATCGTTTTCATAGCATGGGGAAAAACAGCACCTAAAACAAGGTTTTGCATTCTACTAATATGTTTTTTTTTAAGTTATTTTACATGGGGGAGTATTCAACCACTCTGTCCCCTACCTGTATTCTGAACTGTTACAGCACCAGGTTGATCTGTATCGTGTGACCGTTTAACATACAGTGCCTGTGAGACAGTCTGGAGACTTTAGAGATGTTGAGCGTTCGCTCAGCTTGGTCTGAGTCTTCTGAAGTTTATAGCACTCATTGCAGTAAACTTTGTTGCCTGATTTGGGGAAAGGATTTGGAGGCCTTTCACCAAACCCTGGGGCAGCCATAGTGATAAGGTACTTCAGCATGTGGGTGTGTGAAAGGTTGTATACCTTCTTAGAATCCGTACCTAATAAGTTATATGCTGTGGAAAATTTAGTAAATCATTGAGAGAAAATCCTATAACCATATACCTCTTGTACAGTATGAATAAGCACCTCAATTACTGGAATAAAAGTGTACGGCCAGCTTCTAGGCAACACAAAGCTAAATTTTGGCACGTGGATATTCAAGGACACTGATCACTAAACTTTGGGGAAAGCCTAATTTTTCATTTAATGATCAAAACCTTGAGGCATGTGTATTTACCTCATAATAGGACAGTATTTCAGCATAGAGCAAGTCTGTTGTTCTGTGATTGTACTAATAAGGGCCAGGAACAGATTGTTCCAACCTGTCACCAGCCAGAGGAGCAAGGGACAGTGGATTGTCTGTCCCAGGAAGGGAAGATCAGCTTTAGGGTATGGCTTGTCTGATTTTCACTTATGTACAGCGCCCGCCGACGGTATGGTGTACTGAATTTTAGTTATTGGAGCTGCTTTGGAAGATGTCTTCTTATTCTGCTGTTCTGAGAAAAAGTAATTTGGGACGCTGTACTTCCAGTAAAAGCCTCTTCACTTGCAAAAAACTGCAAGAGTCGTTTTGCAAATTATTAATTAAGCTAAAATAATTTATCAGTGCGGGATGTGTGTTGGGGGGAGGGGGCACGATGTGGTATCTGGTTTGAAGTAGAATGTTCCTTCTTTATATTTTCAAATGTCTAGCATTCACCTTTTGGGACTGACTGCAGCATTCTGGTAATTGGTGTAACCGGTTGGTTAAAATATATTCTTCCTGATGCTTTTTTAAACACATTCTTACCCTTGTGGTTTTCAGGGGCCTTGAGAACTACTTTTTTGGGGGGGACTGTATTTGTCCATATGTAGTCAGACAAATTGTCAAACTACAGAATTCCAGTACTGCATTCACTTTTATCCTTTCCTTGCTGGGTAAGATGCTAGCAGATAATGTTGCAGCAAGGTTTTTTCTCCCCTGTCTACAGTGATACCACACTGTTGTGTCTTTATCTTTAAGAAAAATGATTTTGTTGTGAGAGAAACATAATCTGTTGGCCTTGACCAAGAAAAACATCCCACAATCCTAAGCACGCTTGCATAGATTTATTTGTTTTTGAGGGGGGAGTCCCACTTCTATGCCCAAAACAGTTTCATAAAACAGGAAGGTAAACTACCACAATAAAATAACTAGCATAATCCCGTGAAAAAGATTCAACTACTCCCCTGAAGGAACAGGTTTTTGATGCTGATGAAGTCATAGTTACTTTGTACAAAGTACAAATTTCCCTAGCTTGTAGCGCTTACATATACTTTGAGTCAAACATGCTGCCAAAAAAGAACACTGCAATAAAGGAGGCAGAGAGAACAAATAAAAAGCTGCTTGCTAGTGAGAAGTTTTCCAGAGGTTAGCTTGACAAGCTCAGGGAGTGCCCAGTTGCTTTGCCTTTTTCCAAGGCCATGGAGCTTTCCTGGGCATTTCAGGGGGGGATCAAACAAACCCAATAAGCTATGATGCTGTGTGTTCATGCCATCAAGTCACAGCTGACTTATGGCGACCCGGTAGGGTTTTCAAGGCAGAAGACGTTCAGAGGTGGTTTGCCATTGCCTGCTTCCACAGCACGACTGTGGTATTCCTTGGAGGTCACCCATTTATATACTAACCAAGGCAGCCCTTGCTTAGCTTCTGAGATCTGACAAGATCAGGCTAGCCTGGAGCTACCCAGGTCAGGACAAGGTGATACTGGTGGGAATAAAAGAGTAAAATGGAGATCAAAGGGAGGTGTGTAGGGGGAGTTTTAGGGAAGGTCCAACAAGATCAGGAAAGAGGGAGGGGAGAGGGAAAGCCGGTGGTTGTATAACCTGTCACTGCCCTCAACCATAAGCCTGGTAGAACATGTCCGTCGTACAAGCCCTATGGAACTGAACCAAATCCTGCAGGGCTCAGGTCTCAGAGTTCCATCAGTCAGGGCCAGCGTCAAAAAGGCCGTAATCAAGGACAGCCAAATCTCTCTTGGGCCAGGGATCACCAGGAGGTTATTTCCAGCTGAGCATAAGGCTCTTTGGGGGTGTATCGGGAGAGACAGTCCCATAGGTACGAAGGTCCCAGAGCATTTATGGCTTTAAAGGTAAGTACCAACACCTTAAACATGATTTGGAACTCCGTGCTGGCGAAACACTGGTCGAATATGTGCTTTCCACGGGGTCCCAGTAAGGACCCACACAGCCGCATTCTGGACCAGTTGCAATTTCGGGAGCAAACTCAAGGGCAGCCCTGCGTAGAGCAAGTTATAGTAATGTGTCACAAATAGCTAAGATTGGTATGAATGGGCAGGCTGGCAAGCAATGTCATGAGGCTCCATTTTTAAAAAACAGAAGCCAAGATGTGGGTTGTGGTATTGTAGTCATTTTGACTTTTCGTAACTTTAGCATAGAAGAAAGGTACACATTGTAATTGTAGCTCTTCTGGTTTTATTTTAATGGCTAATTAGACTTCACTTGGTGTTCTCAGATAATATGGAAAGATTTTATTAAGTTCTAATGCAATATTTCAAAAGCAAAAATATTGTGTGTGTGTGAGGGGGAAATAACGGAAATGATGGTTTGGCCATAACATCCGAAGCTGGCCACTGAGTCTGTTGATCCATCTAACTTTAGTACGGTTCGCCATGATCAGCAGCAGATATAATCAGGCTACTCTCAGGGGTGAAACATAGAGATTGTATCACTCCTGTACTGAAAGATGTGCACTGGCTGCCTGATTTCAGACACAGTTAAGAAAAACTTAACTGTTCCCAGCCTCAGCAAGAAAGTAACAGGGTTGGATCCCACCAGCTTTTCTTCTAATGCAAGTAGTCTGTGCTTGGTGCTTGTTCTCATTGAAGCCCCACCCTGTGTAGATTCAACCCTGTAAATGGAGTTCTTTCTACTAATGAGCACTTCCTGTACATAAAAGGTAGGGCTTTTCTGTACTTCCCCATTACTCTGTTTAATCTGGAACTCTAAATTGTTTCTTTGTAAATGCTGTATGGTTTTGCTGGGATCCAGCTGAACTTATGCTCCCCCCCCCCAATCTTTTTTCTGTTTGGGAAAGAAAATGAGTGCGGAGTTCCCCTGAAAACAACGTGGGTTACTGCTGGGATTACCCATTCTACTTGCAGATTTTAGCTGAGAACTGTTACTGAAGGAGGGGTGTGACATCTTTCCTTTGCTTTTGACCTTTCTTAGGCTACTAGTTTTGGGCTGTCTCAACGTAGGGTTTTCAGGGTATGAGATTATCAGTAGTTTACCATTACCGCCTTCTTTGGTCGGTGTTCACATCTTGAGAAGACAAATACTCGCTGGAAAAGACCATAGTGCTAGGAAAAGTTGAAGGCAGCTGAAAAAGAGGAAGACCCAACATGAGATGGGTTGACGCAGTAAAGAAAGCCACTTCCTTCAGTTTGCAACATCTGAGCAAGGCTGTCATAGAGTCACCATAAGTTGGAAACAGTTTGACATCATATAACACAGAGGCTACTAGTTATGCTTATGGCTGTCTTGGGCCTGCAACTGTAAACCGAATTGCACTGTCCATATCAGTGCTTGACTTTCTGTTCTGTTAACCAATAAAAGTGATATGCTGATATAAAATATCAGCACAACCCTGTAAATATCAGCATAACTTTATTTGTCCTTTTTTATTTTTGCAGGCGACGACTTCCACCATGGCCATTACACAGTTCCGACTTTTTAAAATTTGTACGTGCCTGGCAGCAATACTCTCTTTTTTCAAGAGATTAATATGCAGGTAAACAGCAGATCTTGCATGTGTCATTGGTTCATTTGGACTTATTTCTGTCCTGTTGTCATCATCCTTTTTGAAGGTGTTTTTTTTTTTTAATCACAGATGGAAAAATCTAAGGGTATATTTAAAGTTTCTCTTTAAGAAAGCAGGGGTGTGAGTACAATATGGCTTGTGCCAAAACGTTCTGATTCCTTTAACAGCTATTTTTGTCAAATTTGGAGCTCTCTAGAAATGTCCGGAAATGTTATTTGAATGACAATATTTCAACTTTGTTATGCACTAGCATTGTTTAAGTCTTTTTTTCAATAGCCAGCCTACAGTGACCCTCCTCTTTTACGTACTGCCTACATAAATTTGTCTGAAACTTCGAGTTTACTTGTTAGAGTTAGCAATTCTTGCCACATTTGAAATAAACCTCGGTTTGTATTGTTAAATATTCTAAAATATTGTAAAGAATTCTAGAAACGAAAAGCCATTTGCTGAAAGAAAAAAGAAGAAGATCCCTTGAAAGACAGGGGCAGTTATTGCGGCATAAACTGTTGTAGGCCAGAGCCTACTCTCAGATGCATGAACACTTATTTATTTATTAAAACATTTATATCCTGCCTTTCCTCTTGGTTCAGGGTGGCTTACAATAATAGTGAATACATCCCCAGCAAAAACCAAAGATAAAATAACAAACCCCAAGTCCCTCCACCCCCTTCAAAGATGTCTTCCAGTCAGACTCCCTCAAAAGACCTGGCTAACAGGCAGGCGTTGTACTGCCTCCTGAAGATCTCCAAGGAGGGCGTCCTTCTCACCTCAAGGAGCCCATTCCATAGAACCAGAGCCGTGATGGAAAAAACCCAGGATTAGATTGGCTTTTGTTGATGAAAAAGCATTACATTCAGTAGGATAAATACTAAAGAGGAGTAATTGCTTGCAGAGAATTATGCCAAGCTAAGCATGTTATTTCTCAAAGGTGCCCTAGGGCATTTCATCTGTTGGAGCACAAACAGCCAAGAGATCCCTTGGGAGTGTGTTCTTGTGCTGCAAGACAAGATTTTCACTACTGAATGAGGTTGTATCTCTCAGTAGGTTGCATTTCTTACTTTGGCCCATATATTTTTCGTTTCATTTAGGATTGGGATTTTAAAAACAATGCAAAACTGAAAACGTGAAGTTTCTCTCCCCAGAAAGAAGGGTCTAGAAAAGAATTGTGTTGGTCACATACTAGAGCAAATCTACCAGTCCTGATACTCTCACACTTCTACCGTCTCCCCCTTGCCTTATAGATCTACCATTTCTCTACTGCTTTCCAGCACTTACTTATTTATATATGTGTGTGTGTGTGTGTGTGTGTGTGTGAGAGAGAGAGAGAGAGAGAGAGATTGTCTTTTGGAAAACTGTAAATGTATAACTCTGATTGAGCAGTGTGTGCTGCTGCCGTAGAGTTTGATGTTTTTAGCACAGTTTTATCAAATTTCACACCCTCTGCTTATAGAGTAGAGTTTTGACACTATTTATTTATTTTTATTTTCTGTATTATGATCTGATGTACTGATGTCTGGTAAAGGGACCTAAGTCTTAGGGGACAGAATGAGTTGAAAGTTGAGTTTTGTATATTCCAGCAAGTGCCCCTTTTTGTGAATAAAGTAGTATGTGCCAGTGATTTGTTTATTGACCTAGATTTAAGGAATTGCATAATTAGTTCTGAATACCCAAGGAGAACTTCATCTTTTGCTTCTCAAACTGTAGTTTTCCATGCCACGTGGTACTCTGCTTTCTGAAACATAGGAGGAATTTTCAAAAACAGTGCGTGCTGTGGAATGGGGCTTTGCTATTAAAAAGTGGAAAATCCTACAGGTCCTGCCCACTGTGTAAAGTAGTTCTTCGGATTTCAGCTGTTATTTAGAGGGCTGTGAGTACTGTTAGCTGCTGTCACCATGCTAGTATTTTTTCTAGGAATGCTGAGAAGTTTTCAGTGACACCTTTTGACGTTCAAAATCCTGCCCTAATGCAACAAATGCTTATTTTTTTTAGACTTCTGTTTCATGCCTGTTAGTTTTAATCAGGATTTGGTCTGGCAAGTCCAATAAGAACAATACTAAATATATATTTGGGGGGGGGGGGAGTTAGTGTTGTGGCAAAAAACAAAAAACAAAAAAAAACAGGAGTTTTTATTGAAGCTTTAACTTTTGTGGATAACAGCCAAACATTTAGCATGGTGTAGTGGTTAAGAGCGGTGGTTTGGAGCGGTGGACTCTAATCTCGAGAACCAGGTTTGATTCCCCACTCTTCCACATGAGCGGCAGACGCTAATCTGGTGAACCGGGTTGGTTTCCATACTGCTACACATGAAGCCAGCTGGGTGACCTTGGGCTAGTCACAGTTCTCTTAGAGCTCTCTCAGCCCTGCCTACCTCACAAGGTGTCTGTTGTGAGGAAGAGAAGGGAAGGTGATTGTAAGCCAGTTTGATTCTTCCTTAAGTGGTAGAGAAAGTTGGCATGTAAAAACCAACTCTTCTTCACAATCTGTCATATTTTTTCCTGCATTTGGATAGCTTGCTAAACTTGATTTCTGTTAGTTCAGAGCAGACTTTGTAGCACCAGTTTACAAGGAAAGTGATTGTTGTAAATAAGCCTGTTCCTTAGAATATTTTTATACCATTTTTGTACCAGGTTAGCCTAATTTCAACTGAGAAATAAATAATTACAGTATCCATAATTTCATTATACCAGTTGGGGCAAGTTGTAAATTATGACTAAGAGCTGTTGTTAGGCCAAGACTTATTCAGAAGCATTTGCAAAGTTTTCCTGGTTTGTCACTAAATCAGGCTTTTCACTGGATGGCAAGTGGTGTAAATTGCCTTTGTGTTCATAAAATTCAATACAGATTTGTATGTCTGTAACTTAGTTAGCCCTTACTAATAGTTCTGTGTGCTGCTAGGGTTTTCAGAGCTAGGAATAATCCTGTGTTTCTTTCTCAGGACTGGAAGAGGACGGAAACTAAGTGGTGACCAAATAACTTTGCCAACTACCGTGGATTATTCATCAGTTCCTAAGCAGGTAATATCTTTAACGGCATGGGCATCAGTGTTTAGACAGTACTTGTTATCAAACTGCTCAGTGAAACATCAAAGGTCGATGTCAGTTTCCGAGCAGAATGCTGAGATTTTATTTGTTCTCCAGCCAGAAGTAGAAGATTGGTCTTCTTGGGATGAAGATGCTCCTACAAGTGTGAAGATTGAAGGTGGCAACGGCACCGTGGCCAATCAGCAAAATGGTTTGGAGGAGATGGAGCCAGACTACTTCAAGGACATGACTCCCACAATAAGGAAAACGCAGAAAGTACGTTTGCAGCATTTTGATATGTAGTTCCGTCCTGCGTTGACACACGGGGCAGCCGTTCGTGCTCAGCAAGAACAGGTGGGGCCCAGAAAGCAGTTTGCTCATGGAGGTCAGCTGGGCTGGGTGTGTGGTAGGCTGCTGTGGCCAAGACTGCATCCAGCAGGTGGGATAATGTGTGTAGAGTCACACGGGCTTCCTTGTCTGGATCTTGCCTGCAAGCTCAGCAGTATGTATGATTCTGTGGTAGGAGACTGGTGTTGAATTCTGGAGGAGAGTTTGCAGCTTGGCACCTCGGAGTGATTTAGTGATCAGTGTGTAGAAAAGAGCAAGAGACCAGTAGCACCTTAAAAACTAACAAAATTTCAGGCAGGGTATGAGCTTTTGGGCTTCCTCGTCTGGATCTCTCCTGCCTGCAAGCTTAGCAGTATGGACAGTTCTTTGGTAGGATACTAGTGTCGAATTCTGGAGGAGAGTTTGCCACTTTCAGATATATCACTTGGCACCTTGGGGTGACTTAGTGATCAGTGCATAGAAAAGAGCAAGAGTCCAGTAGCACCTTAAAGACTAACAAAATTTCTGCCAGGGTATGAGCTTCAGAAGTATCTGAAGAAGTGAGCTGTATCTTCAGGTATCTGAAGAAGTGAGCTGTGGCTAACAAAAACCCCTATCCTGCCAGAAATTTTGTTAGTCTTTAAGGTGCTACTGGTCTGTTGCTATTTTCTACTGCTACAGGCAGACTAACACGACTACCCATCATTATCTGATCAGTGCGTGTATGTAGACTATCTGTCAGCTGTTAAGTTTCAGTTTTGAAATACCACACTGTCCAATGGAAGTTATGTCTTTAAGACTAATCTGTAGTTACTGTGTCAGCTCCATGGACAGATCTGGTGTTTATATATTTAGTGATTATACAGTGAGAACGACTTGTGCTGCATCCCCACTCATTCGATGGTGCAACCAAATATCACTGCATACAGAAGTAACTACATCCCAAATTGCCCTGTGTCACAGCATGAGCTTTGTCACAGCATTGTCTTCTACTAAGAGGGGAGAAGATACCATTTGTGTCGCAGGACAACTCTGTGTCATGCTTTGGGTTTGATGGGGCTGTGAAGGACCACTCGGCTTATATGTGCAAGAGAGAGAAGAGTGTAACATTTTGAAGTTGAACACATGAAGCTGCCTTATACTGAGAGAACATGGCATAGTTAAGGACCCAGTTGCAACACTGTGCTGTATGCAATACATACATCAGACCTCTTAACATCTATAATATCTGACAGTTGGACTCAATCAAGATGGTCTCAGCCCACAGTTGTGTGAGATGACTCTGTCAAAAGTAGCCCAACCTGGCACTGTCAGGAAGCATCATTTATTGCAGACCACAATATCCCAGACTTCTTCACATTTTCTAGAGGCAGTATTCATGATCTTTCCTCTTCAATGTTTTTTTTTCCCCAGATTGTTGTTAAAAAGCGCGAACCCTTAAATTTTGGCAACCAGGATGGCAGTGCAGGGTTTTCTAGTAGATTAGCAGCTACACAAGATGTACCTTTTATTCACCAGTCTGTAAGTATGTCTTCCATATGGTTTGCTTCTAATTTCCAGATAACTGTTTTTTTCCCCTTCTCAGGAGAGAAAGAATTGCTATGGGCTGCATTATGTTGGAGATCCATGACTGGATTTCCCCAAGGTGTCATCTAAAAGCGGCTGCAAATGGGGGAGGGGGATTTGTATCAGGCCTATGGTAGGGGGCTAACTATTTTCTCCTGCGCTATTCCTTCAGTCGCTCTCTACCCCCGCCCCGACCCAAGGTAGAGAGCTGCAGCTTGCCAGGTAAAACGAGGAAACACCAAAAAGGGAACAGAGTTAACCGCTTCTTCCTTATCAGGTACAATTTGTACCCCAAAAACTCCTCTTTAATACTAACCTGCACTTTGGGGTATTAATTGTAGATCCTCAGTGTGATGTGTAGCTTTCTCCCTATTTTGGCTGTTGCGGAGGCCTTTTATTTATTTTATTTATGTATTTGCATTTCTAGCCCGTACACACACACACCAGTAAAAACATCTAAAACAATAAAATATCGACTCACAAATTATTAAAACAGATGGCACACAAAATTAACATCGTACCGGCTGCTGCACACTAAATATCAAAACCAGGCAGGCAGGCCATTCCCCTATAAATACACCAGTTGTAACAAGGATGGGGGAGGGATGGGAGGCCAGCATTAATACCATACCCTTCCAGTAAGAGAGAGCTTTAGACCTGCTTGTCTGATTCGGGCCAGCTGCCGATCTTGGAATGTAAAGAACCGGCCTGATAATTTAGGCAAGCAGAATGATAATAGGTTGCAGTGCCTTGAAGAACTGGTCGTGGCCTGCCTCCAGAAGCTGCATGACAGAGTACCGATTGTGTTGTTGTTGCCCTTGTGCACACATCATGCCAGAGAGTCGTTAAGTGTGCCAAAAACCAAGTAGAGCTGGCTAATTATCTTTCCAGGCATTTGGAGAACAACTTCAGTGGCTGACTGAAAAGAGACTTCAGGCTCAACTGCGCTTCTTTCCACACATAGGTCCAGGCAACTTTTTTTTTTTTTCTTCAAAAGCAGGAGCAAACACAATGCATCCATTGAGTTTGCCGTCCTGATCTTAGCTGGCTCTAGAAATCAAGCGGGTGACTTGAAAAGCGCTTGTGTATTTTGTTTATTTACAAAGTTCATACCTTGCCTTTCTGCCCTCATCAGGGCTGCCACAGCGGCCAGATCTTTTCTGCCCGGGAAAGGCTGGAGCCGGCTAACCGGTCAAAACTGGTTAAAAGGCACTCCTGACCACAGCTGCTACCTGCTTCTCCAGCAGTAGGTTTGGGTCCAAGAGCACTCCCTCTGTCCATGTCCCAGCCCAGGCCATCCACCAGGGTGAGTGAGGCTGTTTCAGCCCCATAACCAGGCTGAAACCAGATTGGAAAAGGATCCAGTCACTTCATCCAGGAACGCTTGGAGTTGTCCAGCCACCACCCGTTCAGTCTCCCTGCTCAAGAATGGAACATTTGAGGCTGGCCAATAGTTATTGAAATCTCCCACGTCTAGGGTAGGTTTCTTTAGTAAACGATGGCACGTATTTAAGTAGCCAGGGAGGTCAAGGGCCCTACAAGCAAGTGGTAGGCCTCAAACCTCCCAGGACCCTGTTCAGATCTTCAGGCTTTCCAGGGTCTCAGGCCGAGGTCTTTCACATCACCTACTTGCCCAGCTCCTTTAACTAGAGATGCCGGGGATTAAACCTGAGACCTTCTGCATGCCAATCAGATGTTCTACCACTGAGCCACAGCTCAGTTTCCATGCTGCCATCACTACTACAGAATATGCTTTAAAATGGGCCCATGTCTTATGGAATTCATCCTGAGTCTTCTTCCACTGTTGCTGTGGCCATCTCCCTTTTAATCACTTGTAGCCCCTCAGTAAACCAAGGGGCAACCAGGGCTGTAACACCTGAGAGTGGGTGACTGAGTGATCACGTCAGCCCCGGGTTTATTCTCTCTTTCCAGAGGTCAACCAGGACATCCACTGGAGCACTAACAATATCAGTAGGAAAATCCCGTAGAGCCATCAGAAAGCCATTTGGATCCATCTGGCTCCAGGGGAGGATCATTTTAATAGATCCCCCCCATCCCTGCAAGTCTAAACCCGGGCAAATAGTGGTCTGTCCATGACAAAGGAACTGCCATTAATTCCTCCGCTCTCAGATCACATTCATCTTGCTGAGAACAAAATTATCAGATTGAGAATGTGACCCACACAATGTGTGGGATCAGTTGTTACCTGAGGCAGACCCATGGTTGTCATGGGGGCCATGAAATCCTGAGCCGCTCCCAAAAAGACAGCCTCGGCATGAATATTGAAGTCCCCGGGGACAACCAGCCTAGGGGGCCTTCTGCAGTACCACCACAGGCATGTTTGAAAATGGTACTTTTGTGGGTCCCCCTTCCCACTGCAGCTCCTGGGGGGTTGGTGAGACCTTGGGAACGGCATGGAGTGCCACATAGCTGCAGGGGCTGCAGTGTGGGGGGGGGGGGGAATTCACAGAAATCTGGCGCAAGCCGAAGCACCCTTCATTTAAAAAAAAACTTGTGGGATCCAACCCCAGGAGATTCTAGGGTGTGAAGACATCGGAAAAGCCATTTTGTGTTAGCTTTTAGCTTAGCATCACTACTCTCCATTTTGAGTGCCTAGAAAATTCTGCCTTGTAGTTGTGGAGGCCTAGCAGAGACCACGGATAACAAGAGGCACCTGCAGCCTGTTACCAGGCAGATAAGACCAGTTCAAGGACCAGCCAACATACCAGCCTAATTGGGAGCTAGTTTCATCTGTGGGAAGTTGGGAGGGGGGGAATGATCTCACTCTTCACTTCTAGGACCCAGTCCTGCCGGAACCTGCCTAAACCATCTAGAGACTTCTCTGCACCACCGTTCCTGATTGGAAGTCTTGGGTCATCTGACTAGGGTCCAGATTGCCATAAGTTTAGCCATGCTTATTCTATGTTAACTTTCTTCATCACCTGAACTGCTTTTGCACGTTATTCTGCTGGACTACAGCAGTGCCGTAATGCAAGAAACCAAGACCTGAACCAGCTTAGCTTAAGAGTAAGAAACTTCAGCTGTGTAATAGAGTAGTAAGTATTATTAAAAAGACTTTGTTATTTTCTTTGCCAGTGTGCCTTTAAGATTGCTATACTCGCATTTTAATTAAATTTGACTTTTTCTTTCTTAATAAACCTTTTCATTTAAAAGGTGGTTTGAGTTATTTGGCCTGACTCGGTTACGTTACAACACGGCTGGGGCTCAGAAGAGGGCAGCCAGTCGTGTCATAGCGTTATAAATAAGGTGATGTGTCTTTGATGTGCAGTAATGCCTTTCTGAAGTTGAACGTGTATTTGGATTGAAAAACTTACCCGTTGAATTCTTCCACTTTTTCAGCCGGAATTGGGAGACATGGAGACATGGCAGGAAAACACGAATGCCTGGGAAGAAGAGGAAGATGCAGCCTGGCAAGCAGAAGAAGTTCTAAGGTAATTCAGCCCAGTCCCAGAATGACTGAGTAAGAATGGAAACAGTATAAGCTTTCACTACTAACTGCTAGTTGTGGTGTCAAAGGAAGTTACACAGTCTAGAATGGATGGGTGAGAGAAAGAATTATTCAAACAGGGATGATAATATTATTGCCAAGATTCGTAGCCATAGCCTTCATTCGTGGTGTTCTCCAGAGTTTTGTTAACATCATTATTATGTGGCAGTGCAGGTCTAGTGAAAAATGAGTTTTCAGTTAACCCTGGACTGTTTGAGATTCCGTGGATATACTGCTTTGAGAAGAACGCAGAAGAATTCGTGGAAGGGGTTTGTGGAGCAGATCTTCGTCAGGCAGCCTCCTATTTGTCCCAAAACTCCTGTCTGAAGATTGGGAGTCTGACAGACAAAACATGCCATGTGGCCTGCAGCAACAACCGGGGGATTACCCAGAGCCACCTCTTTTCCCCTCTTCCACAAGCCAGGAAGGTGGGTAATGATCTGCTCTGCCGACACTTTTTGTGAAGTCTTCGGTGTCTCCAGTCCAACAGCTTTCCCCCCACTTTCTTACGTAACAGTCAGTGTAAGAATTGAACTAGGATGTACAAAATGATCACCAGCGTGTTGAGAAACTTGGAAATGGAAACACGGAAGGGAAAGACTGGTGTTTTTTGAACACAGGCGGCTGATGTTACGGTCATTCTTCCCCAGGGAACAATATTATGTGTTGGAGAAAGGGTAAATGAAGGCCGAGGTTGTAACAGGATTCACCTTTTTTAGGAGCATGGTTTGATAATAAACAAGCAGGCTTTAAGCGGGGAGTGGACATGTTCATGGAGGAGAGGAGTATGCATGGGTACTAGTCAAAATGGATGCTAGTCATGATGCTTACTATTCTCTCTGGGATCAGAGGAGCATGCTTATTATATTAGGTGCTGTGGGACAGGCAGGATAATGCTGCTGTGGTCATCTTGTTTGGGGGCTTCCTAGAGGCACCTGGTTGGCCACTGTGTGAACAGACTGCTGGACTTGATGGACCTTGGTCTGATCCAGCATGGTTTTTCTTATGTTCTTAAGCAAGCCATCAGTTTCCGCTGAATTTGATATTGAAACCTGGCAAAGCCACTGCTTTGTAGTTAGTCCCCCAATGTATTTGCACTTGGCGACAATCTGAAGGTTGTATAATGACTGGCCAGGGGTCTTGCCTGCCCTGCTGTCCTTGGGGTGCCATGCCCTGCTTTCCCCTCGTAGATGGCTCCAGCTTGGTGAGCTGACTCTGCTTCCAGCTGTGCCCGTCTCCATGACCCTGCACTACTTTTCTCCATCTCCACCCAGGGAGATGGAAGAAGTCTTGGAGAAACATGGCCCTTCTCTCAGGTCAGAAGACTTTCCTGATGCTGAGCGTGCCATAACGGGCAAGTTTCCTCCCCCTCAAATTAAATGGAGAGTATCCGATTTGCAACAGTGGATTTATTTGTCAGTACTACCTTGTTGAGCTTAATGATCTTCTTGTATGGCACAAGAGGCTGAATTTTCTGTTTGGATGTGTGACATCTTGGCAAGGAGCACGTTGCGTAAATTGGTGGTAAGAGTTTAGATCAGGGGTGTCAAACGTAAGGCTCGAGGGCCGAATCCGGCCCCTTGAGAGCTCCTATCCAGCCCGTGAGCCAGCCAAAGCAGACACCTGCCCCCACTCTTGATCTGGGTTGGCAAGGCAGGGCCCGGCCTGACCAAGTGACAGTTATGTCATATCCGGCCCTCGTAACAATTGAGTTCGACAACCCTGGTTTAGATCATCCAAAAACAGTGTACTTAGTAGCCAGCAGAGGGCTCAGTACACAGCGAAGGTGCCTTTTCTAAGATGAGGTTAAAGAAAGTTAAACTTTACAGACATCTCTCTGAATTATTATTCCTGTTTAAGGCCAAATATTTTGTGCAGTGTTTTCTGTGATGAGGGCTGAAGTTATGACTTAGTTTAAACAATCTAATCAACCCGCTCCCAATTTTACTTCAAAAAAATCATTTGTGTTTATGTGTGCTGTAGTTCTTTACATTTCCATGGCAACATCTCTACAGTCATTGCTACTTACTCCACTGCTTAGGTATTCCTAGTGTTAAAAATGATTCCAAGTATTGCACCAAAATGATTTGCTTTTCTTGGCAATCTCAGTGACCTTCCAAAGGACTGTTAATTGGCCACAGCGAATGCATTCTCTGTATATTGAATGCAGCCTTTGTCACTCCTCTTTTTCATCCATCGGTTACCTTGCAGTTAGAACATGTGAGGTGCTTTGCTGGATCAGATCAGTGGTCCATCTTGACTAGCATCCCAATCCACACAGTGGCCAACTAAGTTGCCATAAAGGACCAACAAACAGGACAAATAGCGCGATCCTATGCAGAGTTACTCCCGTCTGAGACCATTGAAGTGAATGGGCTTAGACTGGAGTAACTCTCCTTAGGATTGCACTGATGGAGGCCAAGACCTTTCCCAGACCTTTCCCTATTGTTGCCTTGTAGCACTGGTATTCAGAGGCTTATTGCATCTGGATGTGGAGGTTCCTGTAGTTGTCATGGCTTGTAGCCACAGCGAGACTCTGTGAATCTGTCTAGGGCCCCTTTAAAGTCATTGTTTATAGTGGCCATTGCTACATCCACCGACAATGAATTCCACAGTTTAATTACTCGTTGAGTGAAGAAGTACTTCTTCTGACTGATTGTGTTGGCTTGTGCATACATGCAAAATGGCCACCTCCTAGAGTTTCAGGAAAGCTATAAATATGTTGCTTATCTTCAGTCAGCCATGTTTGCATGTCTTGCTCTGGTGAATATTTTCTTGGGGTCTGTTCATGTAGACCAGCTAATGCTAGTGCTGTAGTGCTTAACCAGAAGTATGGAAGTATCAGTGAAGAAGGAACTTTAATAGCCTTCACTGTTAAGCTCCAAGGAAGAAAACCTGTGCCTGCCATCTTCTAGCATGTCCTCTGTAGGAGCCAGCTCTGGAAACTTGTTGGTCAAGATGATTATTGAATGTGGCTTCTGTTAGCTCACAGGTTGCCTGATTAACTTGGGCTTTGGGGAATGAAAACCCTTTCCCTAATTGGTAAGAGCATGGAGTAGGAACTATCCCTCGCCAGTACAGGCTGAGAGACATCTGAAAAGCGACAGGAAGTGCGGTGCCGAGCCTGTATCTGTGTGAGAATGGGGAAAAGATGATTGCTGGATAGATGATGGGCAGGTCATTCTTTCACAAGCTTCGTTTGAGTGAAGAGGGAATCATTTGACAGGCTTAAAGTCCTTAAAGGAAAAGGTCCTCAAAGACCAGACAAAAGAGGCAAAGCCAACACCTAATAGGTATAAAAAGCAAAATTATAAGAAACAGTCTCTGTAACACCTTGGCTTAATGATCGGTTATACAGGAGTAAAATTACCAGAGCATATTTGCAAATGCTAGAATATTGGACTAGGATCTGGAAGGCCCACATTCAGATCCCTACCCTGTTCTTCTGGGTGTCCTTGGATCAATCACACTGTCTCACAGGGTAGTCGTGAGAATAAAACGGAGAAACCACGGTGTAAGCAATCTTGAACTCCTTGGAAGGAGTGTGGGATAAAAATCTGTTAGATTGTAATTTTTTGTTTTTAAACTTCAGGGCCAAAGTTCCATCCCTTGTGCAGTAATTTTGTAGATTCTTGGCTTTGTCCTGTTGTGTAGCGGACAGGTTTGGTGGGGAATATGCACTTCTAGTTCCAAGGTGGGTGTTAAAACGAATACCTGCTCCAAGACCAAGCTGGCTAGGTGTAAAAGGTGGCTAATAACTCCCCTTGAGTCGTCCCCCCAAAAAAAATGTTCTTGCAAAGACAGGCTACCAAAGCTTGGCTCTCCTCAACCTGTCTCTCTTGTGCATTTGCAGGCAGCAGAAAATAGTAGAAAGGGAAAAACGAGCAGCCGAGCAGCAGAGGAAGAAAATGGAGAAGGAAGCCCAGCGGTTGATGAAGAAGGATCAAAATAAAATTGGAGTGAAACTGTCCTAACATCACTCATCCTTGTTATTTTGTTTTTGTTTTTATGGTACCAGCAAAAGGGAAGACTCCAAATACATACTTTTGTATTGATCTCAGTATTTTTTAGAACTCCACTCACTTCACTTTGAAAGCCATCTTGGGGAGACGCCGTTCTTCCGTAAAGAATCTTCAGCCGGGACAGTTCAAGCCACAAAAAGCATCATCCCACTAACTCCTGCCAGAACGGGACATTATTTCCTGCAAAGAGCCCTACCCCAACACTCTCCTAATGACTGCTGCATAAAACTCTTCAAATGCCTGTTTGAAGCTTAAGGGAATAAAGGGGGTGTAAATAATCGAATGATGGCAATCTGTTCTATTGTCTTATTATGCTTATTACTGGAAAGGTGTGTAATTAAATAATTTTAAAGAAAAAGCTGGCTCTCTCACAATCTTGCCTTTACTGTACCCACTAAGTGGCTCATTGTGTATTTTAGGGAGGCCGGCTGCGCTGACAGCCTCATGCGTGGAAGAGAGAATAATTTGCTCAACAGCAGCCAGGGTATCGTTGCTTTTTTTAGCATCATTGTAAACAGGCTTTCCGAAGCAGGAGAAAATTCAGTGGAGGGTTCATCTGACACCATTTCCAGCGTTTGTATGCCAGAACTGCAGTTCATCGTAATGGCTGTAAGTAGAAGTAGCTCAACTGTTCTAGTTTTTTTTCTTCCCCGCATTTTCATACCCTGTTTGTCAGCATCTTAACATACCTCCAGCAAGTTACCTGAAAATTCCGACCCTGCGATAGGACAAGTAACTTACAGTCCCCATTCCCCATGCATGAGTAACAAACATCTGCCCACCTGCTTTCAAGGAAAGACCTGGGTGGTGACCCCAAACACCCGCCATCTAAGCAGTGCTTGTGTGATTTAATGTAAGGAAGGTATCCTGTGAACTTGGGAAGTTTTAAATCCCACTTCATATACGGTTGCCTGAGCAGGTCATTGAACAGCAGCCAGAGGTGATTTGACTCCTGTGTAGGAAGCAAGAGTGTGATGTCAGCCCTGAGGTGAGACAACTGCCTCCAATTCATGGCTCTAGTCCAGTGTGTTGTCAGGTTTATTTGTTTTGTAGCTCTGATGTATACGCTCCCTCTTACTAAGGTTACTGCATCTGTTCCAAGCATTCCAAACGCTATAGGGTGTCATATGAAAATATTGTTGTCAGATCAATTGGAGACAGGTGAAGGGGGGGAATCGTTACCGGAGCAGGGCTGAATTACTTCAGCCATCTCTTAACTCAGCGCCCTGACCAAATTATTCAGCTGTTTGTCAAAGCAAACGGCAGCTGGAGAAACCTTTCTGTGGAGTCTTGTTTTTCCAGCACCTTTCACATGACCTGGAGCCCTCTTTCTATTTGATCTGTCAATCTTGGCCTATAAACAAGACCACTAGTTGCCACCTGATCTGCTTTTCTTAGTCTTCGCATTATATATATAGAATGTAACAGAAGCTGGAAACCTTGTTCAGATGGATACTTCATGCTAAGGCACTCATGCAGTGGTCTTCAACAGTATCAGATTTAGGACTCACCCTTAACCCTTAGGCATGGAACCTACTGAGCTTCAAGGACATGATGCTTCTAGGCCTGAAGGACATTCAGGGCGTTACCGCACTTTGTATTCCCAGCGATGTATTAAGAGGTTGAAAATGTAAAAAACATCACTTTAAAAGGGTTTTTGGATACCACGGCTTATAAATGGTTGGAAGACGTCTTCACAGCTAAAGGGGCCAAACAAAGTGCGAACAGTATTTTTTATAACTTTTTCAAACTCTTAATACATCGCTGGGAATACATACAAAGTGCGAACAGTATTTTTTATAACATTTTCAAACTCTTAATACATCGCTAGGAATACAAGCGTGGTAACAGCCTCAGTCTTGCTTGCTTGGCATGCAGAAGGTCCCAGGTTCAATCCCCGGCAGCTCCAGTTAAAGGAACCAGGCAAGTAGGTAATGTGAAAGACCTCTGCCTGAGACCCTGGAGAGCACTGCCGGTATGAGTAGACAATACTGACTTCGATGGACCAAGGATCTGATCCAGTGTAAGGCAGCTTCATGTGTGATGGGAAATCACATGACATAAATGGCATCAGTATACAACAGGAAGAGGGGGCACTAGAGTTATGACCTCTCTGGTGCCAGGGACAGGACCAAGAGAAGCAGGGACAGGAAGACCAAGCACCAGGAAGTGTACCACAGTGGGGGACAAGCCAAGGGCTACAACCAGGAGGGATCTTTTCGACTGCTAAATAATCCTACATTGATGACGTATCCCTGCATGCAGATGGGTGCAAGAAAAAATACAGGGTAGCTGTATACCGGTAAGTGACCCAGCAGATGGGGCTCCACAGCCACTTGAGGGTCCTCCTGACCCATAAGCTGAAGACCACCGCTGTATGTAGCAGTGGCGGTCACACAATTCTTCCTACTTCTATGTCATCAGCTGCTTCCAAAATACATAAGTAGATTAATCTTCTACGATGCAAAATATTGAATATACGTTCAGTCATTTCTCTTGGGAGAATCGTGTAACGGCAGCAAGATTTAATATAGTGGATTGAAGGGTTATATTTTGATAAGAATTCAGAGTGGATTTATCTGATTGAGGCTTGGATTTAATTTGTTATGGAGGGAAGGAAAGCTATATTGTAAACGGATTTTCCTTTTAAGGGGCCCGACCAAGATTGATTGTGACAAAATCACATGAAAACAACTACTGTTGGCACTAAAAATTTTATTAGTTTCAAGGGGACTGACTGTAGTGGATTGAGACAAAGTAAGATACTTGTATAGTTTAGTCGCTAAAGGTCTTATCAGTATTACTGAATTTTTTTTTAAAGATAAAAGTTAATCCGATTAAAATGTGAAGTAACACCAGTCTGCTATGACCTGGATAGCCCAGACTAGCCCAATCTCATCACATCTCAGAAACTAAGCAGGGTTGGCTCTAGTCAGTATTTGGATGGGAGACCACCAAGGAAGTCCAGGGTCGTTACTCAAAGGCAGGCAATGGCAAACCACCTCTGAACGTCTCTTGCCTTGAAAGCCCCTTGCTGGGGTCACCAAAAGTCAACTGCTACTTGACAGCAAAAACAACAAAAAACCTCCAGTCTGAATTTCAATGGGCTGAAACTGGATTAACTGTGCATAGGACTGCACTGCTCATTCCTCCACTAGCTGACAGTCCTAATTACCCCATACTTTCCAAGTGCAAATGAAAGCTATTTGTATGATCCTTGAAGAAAGTGATTATTTTTTGCCTTCTGGCTTACAGCTGATTTAGGCGACCCCTGGTGGGGTTTTCAAGGCAAGAGACGTTCAGAGGTAGTTTGCCATTGCCTGCCTCCACGTCATGACCTTGGTATTCCTTGGAGGTCTCCCATCCAAATACTTGCCAGGGTTGACCCTGCTTAGCTTCTGAGATCTGATGAGATCAGGCTATCCAGGGACTATCCAGGTGAGGGCGAAGAAAGTGATGGGATACTAAAAATGCCAGTCCTTTTAATTGATCAATACTACTGCAATGTTTCCATAGTAGACTGCATTGGGTGCCTACTCACAATAACCAATGATCTTTTGACGTTAACCTCAATTGCATCTACATAATGCACTTTTTTTTAACCGTAGAGCAATCTTACATTAAATGTTTGCTGAATCTACAGTTCAATGCATTTTACTAATTTTTAAGATTCTGCTGTTGAGATAATTCGATACCTGCTTTTGTATATAGGAGAGTGAAGTGTGGCTATGATTGACTGCTACAGAAGTTGGCTATAGCAGAAATATATATGGGGTCGTTTCCAATAGCAGACCTGTAGTCCCGGAAGAATCTTCTCTGCTAGCAGAACAAAGTTTTGGGATATAATCCACTGATGAACATATTTTTGCCTGAAAGTTCAAGTGAAGCCAATGGATCTTGCTTCCAAGAAAACATTTTTTGGATTATATTTGGCTTTGCCCAATGCTTGGTCTTTGGGTAACTAAATAAAATTAGAAATCCTTTATATTTATATGAAGTTGTCACTTAAAGTGATGGTAATTAGACTTCCCTATATTGATGAAAAGTGAGTGTTTTCACACCACTGTTTTGAACAAGAAGTGTATTAGAACACCTAAAGCCAGGTGAATCCAGTTGTGCCTAGTTGTCTTTTGACACTTTGGAGAAGGCACCACCACACAATGGCTTTCCTGGGACACCCTAACTTTCCCCGATACAAACAATTTCATTTAATGTTCAAGAGGGGAATTTTCCCCCCAGTTTTTATAGGAGGCCAAGAAAACACTCAGGTAATAGTGGATTGGGGGGGAAGGCAGCATGGTACAGCCCGATCTCGTCAGATCTCGGAAGCTAAGCAGGGTCAGCCCTGGTTAGTATTTGGATGGGAGACCCCCAAGGAATACCAGGGTTGCTATGCAGAGGAAGGCACTGGCAAACTACCTCTGTTAGTCTCTTGCCATGAAAACCCCATAAGGGGTCGCCATGGGTCGGCTGCGACTTGACGGCACTTTACACACACACAATAGTGGATTGTATCCCAACGGAAGTTTCTGCTGACAGGATTTCTGTCACTGAAGTGTGACTTCCTTGCCTCCCCCTCTCCTGCTACAGCCCCAACTGCCACCCTGAAATGCTATTCTTAGGTGACAGCCCCCCCCCAAAAAAAAACAGCATGGAGGAGTTAGCAAAAACCATCCTCCTCTTCCATCACAGCACATCTTTTGTGGAATCCAACCCAACATACTAATATTTTTCCAGTTGAAATAAAAACCTTTGCAAGAATATGGCCTTGTGTACCCCTATCTTAGTTGAAACCGATAACAAGGAATTCTGGAAGCCTGTGTAAAGTGTGCGTGTGTATACGAGATAGTATTCTGGGTGAGGACAGCGCTAGGAGGGTAGAGTTTGTTTCCTTAGCTGTGACCAAGGAAGGCAAATCCTGTATTCTCTTTTTCATTTCTTCTGGTTCTTCATTTGCTTTTTCATCTTGGATGTTTCTGTTTCTTTCCCACCCCTTTCCTTTCTGCTGGTGGTAGAACTGTTGTTGTGGCGAAGCAGTTTCAAGCAAACACACTTTCCTGAAGAACACAAATGAAACCAAGCTGTGAGCTGAGGTGCACATTCCCCTTGAAGTTACTGTCCAGGCTTTGCAGGAGGCAGTTGGATCTTGGTCTCTGCTCACCCCTGCCCCAATTACATCAACACCATAGCATCCTCTCCATCTTCCCATCAACTGAAAGCCAAATGGATAAGTGGGAAGGGGTAGGGATGAAGGAGGGACAGATCCAGGAGAAAGAGGTACACAAAAAGGAGAACAAAGCAATGTGAAAGATGAAGAAGTGGGAACACAACGAAGGAGCATAAAGATATGAACTTGAGAAGGAGGGGATGAAGGGATATAGAAGGGGTCGGAAGTGGCTGCCACGGTGGGATTGCTGCCTAAATACTTTAAGTGTAACTACAGCTGGCTTGGGGGAGAAGAAGAGTTGGTTTTTATAAGCCAACTTTCTCTACCTTTTAAGGAGAATCAAACCGGCTTACAATCACCTTTCCTTCCCCTCCCCATAACAGACACCTTGTAAGGTAGGTGAGGCTGAGAGAGTTCTAAGAGAATGGTGACTAGCCCAAGATCATCCAGCAGGCTTCATGTGTAGGAGAGGGAATCAAACCTGGTTCTTCAGATTAGAGTCCACTGTTCCTAACCACTATACAACAGTGGAGGGAAGGTGGCAAGGTATAGCCTGAGCTCATCAGAAGCTAAGCAGGGTTGGTACTTGGATGGGAAAGAACCAAGGAGAAAGGCAAGAACAGATCACCTCGGTTTCTCAGTTGCCTTGAAAGTCCATTGCTGGGGTCAACATAAGTCAGTTGCGACGATGGTACATACATACGTATAGTTGGACCCCTTCCTCTAGTCATTAGAAACAAAAGGCTAGCAGGGAGTACCCTGGGATTTTGTGAGGCTGAGGAGAATTAGTGTGGTCCGGACTTTCGAGACGAGCAAATCTCAATCTCTCCTGTTTCAGATAGACAAATGAACATTTAAATACCTTACACTGGTCCTGGATAAGCAAGACAAAACAAAAAAACAACCAAGACACAAAGTCAGTTTCAACATGCTTTACTTATAATGTTGTTATAAATGTGTTTCCCGCCCTTAAAAGATTATTTAACAAGAAAATAAGTTATTACGTCATACACTTAAAATATCCTTCGCACAACTCGAGCGACATCAGCACATTCCAAGTAAGACTTCATTTAAGACTTAAAACATACTTCATAAAATATATTCACAGCCATATTTATAAAAACATAACACGATTCAAGACTCCCAGCAATCTACAATAATGCGTGTTTTTTAAAAAACATTTTTTGGTTACGGTCCCTTCATACACAGGATCGGAGCAGTGGAATGCAGGGGCGATTACATCATTAAAGCGCACCAAGAAGCACAGACAGACAATACAAGCCAAGACTATGCAAGCTGCCTTTGCAAGAATGAACCTCTCCCCCACACACACACGTCTGAAAACATTTGGTATAACAACCCGTACACCTGACGACAGAACGAGAAGTGCTGAACATGCTTTCTAAAACGCACTCGCGTTTACGCAGTGGAAACAAGTCTTCATGCCACCAACAGCTTTTTGTCTTCAGTTTCAAACAATGAACATGTTTTCAACTAAATGTAGTGCAAATCAAACCTTTCGGAGCAAAAAATGAGACCAGACCCACCGTTACAGACACAAGCTTTCCCATGACCTCGCTACACCCGTCAGAGCTCGGCCTTTTCGGCACACCGTACAAGAAAATTACACCTAGGGGTGGAAGTTACGGCGAAGGGAATGCAGAGCTACCAGACAGCAGCCACGAAGCAACACTCCAATGTTGTAGACTGGATTAATCCCTCCTTTCTGAGTACTGAGCATCAAAATTGCCGTCGGCACAATGGGGGCGGCAACAGCCATAAGATCAACGAGGAGGTTGCTGCTCCAGTATCTCTTCATGGCCTTTCCCTCAGACAACTGCACGACACTCCCGAACATTTCAGTCGGACAGTCTGTGAAGTCCAGTTCCTTCATGACCCGGTTTTCATAACACCTAGAATCTACGGCGCCATGCACCGACTCCATGGGAGACAAAAGGATCGCAGAATTTGGATCGCACGGGGTCAAGTCCACAAGCGAGTCCGTGAAGCTTTCGGGACAAGACCCGTCCGATTCTCTTAAAGCTGGAGACGGGCTGATGGGACGACCATCTTGGGCCTTGAACAGGTTCTGGATCAGCTGTTCCAAGCCTGAGCTATACAACAAGACATCCGCCTGAACTGCCTGTTCCGTTGCCACGTGGCGGTTGCCGTTGTCATCCTCTTCTGTGGAGCTTGGTAGGTTTGACAAAGGATCCAGATGGGTTAAGGCAGGGGACGGAAAGACGTCCTGATGCCCAAGCTCAGGTGTGGTAGCAACCATTGTCTCTTCGAAGATGTCATTCCCGTTAGCCACATCGTCGCTAAGCAGCACGCCGCTATCCGCCAGATCCTCCATAGACTGGTCCTCCACAAGTAGACTGTCTGCCATTTTGGAATAGGCTGTACTCGTAGCCAAGGACTTATCGGGTGACCCACACTCGTACTTTAGATTTATTTCCTCGCTAAAAGAACAGTTCTGTGCTATTTCCATGCTTTGGAGTAAGGATTCCAGTTTCTTATTCTGGATGTTGATATCCACAAAATACTTCTGAATCCCTTTGTCTTTTTCAGCCAAGCTGTTCTTCATGGTTTCAATGACCTGCTTGAGCTGTTTGATCTCTTTCCTCGCTTCTTTCAAGGCGAGCTGAGCTTCCACGCGATGACACTCTTCTTCGATCCAGTCTTCTCGCATGCGTGCCAGTTGAGATTTCAGCTCCTTGATTTCTGTTTCTCTAAAGAAGAAAAACATCAGTTCCTGTGAACAAATTCTGCTCTTACTGGGGGACAAGGGGGCAGTGGGCAAGATGCACGCAGGTGAAGTTATTAATCTACAGGTAGGAGAAGTACCCACAGAATAAGGAAAGTGGTTTGTACAACAAGATAAAATGATGGAACTCTCCCAGGCTACTAGCTGTCCTCACCTTTGAGCAAAGACCAGTTTAGAAGTATAAAATCTCAAGCAAACTTTTCCTTGTACTGGGTTGGATCTTAGGGATCTATTCCACGAATGGTGGAACATTCTCCCGGCACAATGAACCTTGCATTAATGGAAGAGTTGTAACCCACCCTGAGCTCAGTTGTTATCCCCCCTGCCAAGGATGGCTCATTTGTCATCCACCAAAGACTGTTCCTGTTGAATGGTGCCTCCCACCTTATGCAATAGGCTCCTGGGAGAGGAGAGGAGACGACTCTTGGTTCCAGTTTGTGAAAACATTGTCAGGCAGTATTGTTCACCAGGGCTTCTTGTGGAGTGTAAACATAGCTGCAAGCATTCATATTTGCTGTTGTGGGTTTCCCCCCACCACCACCACCACACACACACAAAGTTTCTTACTGTTTTAATCAATTTTTGTATAACCTGTTTTAAATCTACGTCGAGAATGGCAAGTTATAAATGTTTAAAATAAATATTTATTTTTTAAAAGTATGTTGCAGATTGGGATAAAAAGTAACTCCATGGTATGAAAAAAAGTTTAAGATTACTGGTGTATACTACATCCCATTGAAGGGTGCCGTGGCTGACTGCTGATTCTCAGAATTTTTCGATGGTGTAAAGAACAGGTAAAGGTCCCCTGTGCAAGCACCAGATCATTCCTGACCCATGGGATGACATCACATCCCGACGTTTACTAGGCAGATTTTGTTTACGGGGTGGTTTGCCAGGGCCTTCCCCAGTCATCTTCCCTTTACCCCCAGCAAGTGTACCCAAAGCTAAAAAAAGTTAGTTAAAGCAGATACAGTTTGAGCCTATAGGGAGTGCTTATTAACAGCGCATTCCTGGGCGCCAAGGGCGAAAGCCATTAGGAGGCCAGGAAGGCGCTGCAATGGCGTTCGTGCCCTCCGTGCTGGCGTCCGGGCAACTTACACTGGCGTTAGTGGCTCGAATGCTGGCGGGAAGGCCCGGATGCCGGTGTTAGTGGCCCAAATGCCAGCAGGAAGGCCCGGACACCGGTTGTGGAACAGCAGTGCCACCCCGGGACGCCAATGGGGCCTTCTGTTAATGTCCCAATGCCGTCAAAGCCTGTGCGGGCGTCCTGGGAGGTGTTCCCGGGGCGTCCCGGGAAGTGTTCCCGGGGCGTTTTGGCACCGGGCTGGGGGAGGAGCAGCTGTTAGGCAGCCGCCCAAGCCCTTTTGGGCCAGGAACGCCCCTTTTTTATTTTGGCAAGATATGCCACCTTTTTATCTCCTGTGCAACCCTATGAAGGGCTGCACCGATCTTTAACACCACGAGGAAGTTTCGGCGGGGCCGAAAACTTCTTTGGAGGCAGCGCAGCCACGCTGCTTCCTATGACCGGCGCAGGCATTCCTCTCAGAAATGCACTGTAAAAGTTGTAACATGTAAAGTGGGCCCAAACGACCCTCAAAAGGAACGGTCTTTGCACAATGAATCCTGTTCCGGTAAGAAGTGTTACCTTTCTTGAAGCCTGCTCTCAGACTCCTTCAGTTTTGTCTTCAGATGCCTCACTGTCACTTCCTTTTGCTGCAGGGGAGTCAGATACTGTTCTGGACTCGGTGGTTTAATGCCGTGGTTCTCGCCACAAGAGGTGTATCGTGCAGACCGCCTGAAACAGAAAGACGTTGTTGCGCATGCAACTTTTTAATGCTTCCCCCTCCCACCCCCCGGTAGAGCTGAAATTGCATTAGGGACTGGTGATTTGATCTGATGATAGCGTGAGAATCAACCACCCCCATTTATGGCTGGATGCAGGCTGTTGGTAAAAGGCGCCTCTTCCCGATTCCCTGTGCTTCAGACGCAAATGGTGCGTCATCTCTTTTCAAGGTTACCGCATGCAAATGATGCTAATATATTAATTATCCAGAAGATTTCATAAAATCCCATTTGCGGATACAGGAGATCTGGAATTCCTGTCTCATTATCAATGCTAATTTCTCCACGCCTACTACCCCTCTGCGTATCATACCTAATCCAACCATTTTGTTAATGTAATTTACTTGCTTTGAATATTTACGTTGCCACTGTGTGTATAATTCACTTGTCTCTACAAAGTTTCTGGCAGGGTATGAGCTTTCGTGAGCCAAAGCTCCTCTCTTCAGATACAGCTAGAATGTGATTCCATCTATCCTTAAGTGAGCTGTGGCTCACGAAAGCTCATACCCTGCCAGAAACTTTGTTAGGTGCTATTGGACTCTTTATTGGAAACTTTAAGGTGCTATTGGACTCTTGCTCTTACCATCCTCAAGACAACAGCCTAAGTCCTAACTCTTGTTTTATGATGTTAGGAAAAGGTGGCCCGGTTTCCACCAATTCCCACCTCCCACTGGAGACCCCCGTTTTGCCCCCTACTGACCTGCACAAGGTGCACAGTAGACTACAGCTGGAGGGGAGAGGTCAAGAGCCTTCTTTTCCACAGGTGTGGCTCTACAAGTACTAAACAGGAACCAAGCCCTAGTTCGTGCCAAGTGTTGCCAACTTTGAAACTGGGCCTCCTACCTGCTCCTTTAATATCAGCATGACCTGCTGCAGTGATCACGTGTTATTAGCCATGACAAGCTTTAATTGCAGATTTCTGTGTATTACACCTTTATTAAAAGGACAGGACATTTCCCCCCTGAACAGCTGGCAACCTCAAGCTGGCTAGTTAGATGGCATGGTCTTGACCTTCAGGGTTGCTGGGGTGTGGTATGGCATTATCCTCGGGCCAGAGAACCAAACCAATACTAACTATGGCTGCAGTCCTTGAACTGTGCATTCCGGAACTGACCAAATTGCTCTAAGCACGCGGGACCTGGAAGGCAACTCTTTCTTGGCCTCAGGAAAACATCTCCTGTGAACAGTTGGCCTTGCAAAAGAAGTCAGGAGGAATGCTAATTAAAGCACCAAAGAGCACCCCCATTTGTTTTTGCAGCAGCTGCTGATCAAGGCAATGGCAGGTTATGTTAAGGGATACACCGGCCTACCGGAGGCTGATTTAGAAGAGAAGTTAACACAGACCTTAAGCTAGGAACATAAGAAAGGCCATGCTGGATCAGACCAAGGCCCATCAAGTCCAGCAGTCTGTTCACACAGTGGCCAGCCAGGTACCTCTAGGAAGCCCACAAACAAGACGACTGCAGCAGCATTATCTTGCCTGTGTTCTACAGCACCTAATAAAATAGGCATGCTCCTCTGATCCTGGTGAGAATAGATATGCATCATGACTAGTATCCATTTTGACTAGCAGCCATGAATAGCCCTCTCCTCCATGAACACGGCCACTCCCCTCTTAAAGCCTTCCAAGTTGGCAGCCAGCACCACATCCTGTGGCAGGGAGTTCCACAATTCAACTATGCGTTGTGTGAAGAAATACTTCCTTTTATGTGTTTTGAATCTCTCACCCTCCAGCTTCAGCAGGAAGACATAGGGAGCCTTTGGGGAGCTTGCAAGAATGTGCGAGGAGGACAATCTCCTGCTGCAATTCAAGATTCGGATGATGTGGAGATGGAAGGGGCTTAGAAAGGAAGGGAGAGTTGGGGAAGGCTCACTTGCCTCGTAATGGGGCTATCACTTCCCTTGAATGAACCTGAATTGCTGCTGCTGGCCGAAGAAGCCCCATAATTCTGATGGGTGCTAACGGGACTCAACTGGTTTTTGCACAGCATCGACAGGAAGTCCTTCTCACGGGATGCTGGAGGACTGGAGCCAGTCTTATAGGACAAAGATCCGCTATTCCGTCCGTGAGGCCCTCGACTAGAATGGAAACCAAAAGCAATGCATTGCAGAGCACCATGGACAACAAAAATCACATATGCATGCATTCAATGTATTCATTCCTGCAATATGTGACACCCAACATGTATTTAGGTATTGATACTCTACTTTTCTTCCCAGTGGGGAACAAAGCATCTTACAACAGCACTGGCCCTTCCTCCATTTTATTCTTACAACAGCCCTGGGAGGTAGTTTAGGCTGAGAGAGTGAGACTGGCCCAAGGTCACCCTATGAGTCTCCACGGCAGTGAGGATTTGAACCTGGGTCTCCCAGATCCCAGTCCAACACACTAAACATGGCACCAGACTGACTCCCTTTTCAAAAGGGAAACGATCAATATTCTCCTTGCTTTTTGCAAGCTGAGAATAATCCTTGAGAGTGGTGCAGTGGAACAAACAGACTTGACTCAGGGAGAATGAAGATGAAATCTCTGCTCACCTGTGAAGTACACCAAAGGAGCTTGAAAAAGGTAAAGGTAGTCCCCTGTACAAGCACCAGGTCATTACTGACCCATAGGGTGATGTCACATCACAACGTTTACTAGGCAGGCTATGTTTACGGGGTGGTTTGCCATTGTCTTCCCCAGTTGTCTACACTTTACCCCCCAAAAGCTGGGTCCTTATTTTACCAACCTCAGAAGGATGGAAGGCTAAGTCAACCTTGAGAGGGCCACCTGAAACCAACTTCCGCCGGGATCAAACTTAGGTTATTTACACAGCTTTGACTGCAGAACTGCAGCTCACTCCTCTGTGCCATGGGGCTTACTTTTGAAAAAGTTACTGATCAGTTAAAATGTCCTTCAGATCATGATATGTGCTAAATAAACGTGGTGTAGAACCCAAGCCATAGTTTGAGCTTCCAATCCTCTGGGCAAACCATGGCGTAGAGGTCCTCGTCTATTTTGGCTTTTCATCTTGCTCAACACTGCCATTTCTGCTGTTCACTCCTCTCACAAACAATCCTAGCAGTTGTTTCCTTAGGTTGAGGCACAGGTGGTATCTAGGGTTTCCAACCTCCAGATAAAAGCTGGAGATCTCTCACTATTACAACTGATCTCCAGGCGACAGAGATCAGTTCACTTGAAGAAAATGGTCGCTTCGGAAGTTGGACACTATGCCAGTGTGGTGTATTGGTTAAGAGTAGTGGTTTGGAGTGGTGGAGTCTGATCTGGAGAACTGGGTTTGATTCCCCACTCCTAAACATGAGCGGCAGAGGCTAATCTGGTGAACTGGATTTGTTTCCCCACTCCTACACACGAAGCCAGTTGGGTGACCTTGGGCTAGTCACATTCTCTCAGCCCCGGCCACTTCACAGGAAGTCTGTTGTGGGGAGGGGAAGGGAAGGTGATTGTAAGCCGGTTTGAGTCTCCCTTAAGTGGTAGAGAAAGTCAGCATATAAAAACCAACTCTTCTTCTTCTTCTTCACACCCCTTTGAAGTTCCTCCCCTCCTCAAACCCCGCCCCCTCAGGCTCCACCCCCAAAATCTCCAGGTTTTTCCCAACTCAGCGCTGGCAACCCTAGTGGTATCATACCCAACACCACAGCTGGCCACCCCCACTGGGAGAGGGAAAAACAGAGTTTCACTTACCTGTAACTGTTGTTCATCTGGTGGATCTTCTATGCAGGCACATATTGGGGGGACTGCGCAGGTCAGCCACGGATAAGATTTGTCAGCTTCTTGCAAAATCTAAGAGAGTGCTCCCCCTCCCCTTGGGGCAAGCAATCTTCCCGCCCCTTGGTCACATGACCCAAGGGGGAGGGAGCACTCTTCCCTCCAGTTCTCCAACCTGCCGCCACGGAACCAACCACTGGTCTAGCGGAGAGGTCCCACAGCGGGGAAGGAGGGAGGGATGTGTGCCTGCATAGAAGATCCACCAGATGAACAACAGTTACAGGTAAGTGAAACTCTGTTTTTCATCTGCGTGGCTTCTATGCAGTCCCACATTGGGAGAGTAGCGACCTCGCTTACCAGGACGGTGGGTGTGGGACAGTCACCGAACTAAAGACTGCAGTACGGCACGTCCCACGGCTGCATCTCTCGCAGAGTCCACATCCACAGCATAGTGTTTCATAAACGTGGAGGGCGTGGACCAGGTGGCAGCCTTACAGATGTCCCGGAGATCTATCTTTGAAGAAAAGGCGATGGAGGCCGCATACGCTCTGGTAGAATGTGCTTTAATCATAGAAGGGCATTCTTGGTGAGCACGATCGTAGGCCAATTTGATGGTAGACGTGATCCACCTCGAGAGAGTCTGAGGAGAAGCATGATGACCTTGACGGTGTCCCCCGAAGCAAACAAAAAGGTTATCGTCCTTATGAAAGTTCTGAGACCTCTTAATGTAAAAAAGGAGGGCTTTTCGGACATCGAGGGAGTGTAACGCCCTATCAGCATCTGAGGATGGGTGAGGGGGAAAAAACCGGGAGGACAATGTCCTGGATAAGGTGGAAGGCTGATACAACCTTGGGTAAAAAGGATATCTTTGGCTTCAGTACCACCCTATCCGAGTGGAACTTCGTATAAGGAGGGGAGTGTGAGAGTGCTGATAAGTCACTGACCCTCCTTGCTGAGGTAATTGCGACCAAAAAGGCCGCTTTAAATGACAGCAGAGCCATTTCACAAGTGGCCAATGGCCCAAAGGGAGGTCTCATGAGTTGAGAAAGTACTAAGGAGAGACTCCACTGAGGAACGGGTGGAGTGACAGGAGGATACAAATTAGTGCGACCTCTCAAAAACCTTTTGGAAAGGGGATGAGAAAAGACTGAAAAGGAGTCGATATCTGGGTGAAAAGCCGAAATTGCGGCTAAATAAACTTTAATGGATGAATTAGATAAACCATCATCTTTGAGGGTTAGCAGATAATTAAACACAACAGACAGTGGGCAAGTAATTGGCGAAACATCTTTGACTTTAGCCCAATCAGAAAAATGTCTCCATTTTGCATCATAAGATCGTCTTGTGGAGGACTTTAAGGCGTGCAGTAAGACCTTAGCTACCCTGTCAGACCACTGCCCTGGGGCCACACCCTCCAGGCAGCGAGTTGTTGGGGGGGAGTGGGAGGGATCCTTCGGGCCATGGGGACGATGTAAGCACCGGAGGCACATCTTTGTAGAGGTGAAGGAGGTGCTGTTTGAACTCAGCCGAGTCTTCCTGGGCCCTGCTCGGACACGGAACTGAGGGGGTAGCCAGGGAATGAAGAGGCGAATCCTCAATGGTAATGGGCTGCTGCGCAGCGACTTCGAAGGTGAGCGACGCCGATGGGTGAGACGCTTTGGTGTGAGATTGGCGTCGAGGAGAAGCCGAGGGTGATCGGCGTCGAAGAGACTTTGGCGAACACAAAGGTGGTCGGCGCCGAGGCAATCTGGAGCGGTACACATGGTGCGAAGAGCCGCGGCCACGGCCGTCTTGCGAACCTGGAGCAACAAACTTTGCCGGACGAACAACAACTGGCAAGGGCTTCTTAGAAAGGCCACCCCGCTTGGATTTTTTTGTTGGGGGACCCGCTTCGGATTGCGGCTTACCGGTCGAAGGACCAGGCTCAGCAGATTGACCTCGTGGACGAAGAGACTCCTTATAAAGATGAGAAAGCAGGCGAGTCGACCGCACCCTCAAGGCCTTGTTGGTGAGTTTGGAGCAACTTTTACAAGTTGCAGGAATATGGCCTTCCCCCAAACAAAAAAGGCATTCAAGGTGAGGATCATTCTTCGCCATCTTGGTACCACAGGAGATACATTTCTTGAAAAGTGGAGCTTTCTTGGGCTCCATGGCTAGAGACAAAGCTAACACGTTCTCTCTCCGTGGCGGCAGAAAGAGAACTGGAGGGAAGAGTGCTCCCTCCCCCTTGGGTCATGTGACCGAGGGGCGGGAGGATTGCATGTCCCAAAGGGAGGGGGAGCACTCTCTTAGATTTTGCTAGAAGCTGACAAATCTTATCCGGGGCTGGCCTGCGCCTGCGCAGTCCCCCCAATGTGGGACTGCATAGAAGCCACGCAGATGAAAAAGAATTCACAACCACCTCCCCCCCACACACCCACACACCAAAGACCCCTACTGCACACCCAAAAGATGGCAAAGCAACAACAACCCCCCAGGATCCCTGGCCAATCTGGCCTGGAGGAAAATTGCTTCCTAACCCCAAAGTGGTGATTGGCACTACCCTGGTCATGCAAGAAAGGGCCACGAGAGCCAAACAGTGGTGCAAATATAAACACAGAAAGCAAGAGATTGGGAAAGACAGAACTGCATCCGTGAAAGTCCCCAGCAATCAAGCGGCAAACGGCCCTTGGTTTCGAATTTGCTGGAACTTCCCTTGCACACAGAACGCTTTGTACCGACCAGATGGCAGAATGACTGTGCTGGAAGCCAGCCTCCCAAAGCTGTGGTTTGGGGAGCTCGTTCTTCACATTTTGTTTGTAAGAAAGCAACAGAGCGGTGTAACGGGACTATATGGGTATTACCGACGTGCCCAGCAGTTCTGTCAGAACTGCACCCGGCTCCTCCTCCACAGAGCAAGCCATAAAAGCAGAGAAACGATTTGCATTTTGTACACATGGCACAGTAGAGATATTTTTGGCAGGCATAATTTGCCTCGCTGGCTCGAGACCTGTATTTGAAAGGATATTATACAGGACTTCAGGGGAAATCTCAAAGTGCAGCCCTGTGGTTTCCTTTGCTTTACTTTCCGTGCTTGAATTTGTTACATTTTCTGTCTTTCTTTCTTTTTAGCACTATAAATGACTTTAACTCAAACATCCTAGTGTGCAACCAACTTCATTTTAGGAAGGAAGTGATAGAACAAAGACTACCATATTACTCATGCGGTTCAGACTAATTAAATTCCCAATTGCAGCAGATAGGATTTATTACAATGTTCAGCTTCCCTCAGCGTAAAAAAAACTGTCCAGAGGGAGAAAAGGAGTTTTTGTTAAAAAGCATTTCTTTTATAATGAGAGAGCAATCAGACCTATCCTTTCTATTACATTTATCCTTAACTTTTCCTCCGAAGAGCTCACTAAGTTTCTAGAGTCAAGTGTGGTGTAGTGGTTAGAGTTTCAGACTAGGATCTGGGAGAGCCAGGTTCGAATCCCCTCTCTGCCGTGGAAGCTTGCTGGGTGACCTTGGGCCAGTTGCACACGCTCAGCCTAACCTACTTCACAAAGTTACTGTGAGGCTAAAATGGAGGAGAGGAGTACGGGTGTAAGCTACTTTGGAGCTGACTGATGAGAAAGACAGAGTATAAATGAAATGAATAAACACTCCATGCCCAGAAGATGGGGGGAGGGAGGGACGACTCCAGGACCCCTGGCCAAACTGGCCTGGAGCAAAACTGCTTCCCCAAAGTGGCAATCGGCATTACCCTGGGGGTGTAAGAAAGGGCCATGACAGCTGAGAGCTGACCTCATCCCTTCCTGCCCTCTCTCTCATGATCTGCCTAAGTTCACAGAATCAGCGTTGCTGACAGATGGCCATCTAGCCTCTGCTTAAAAACCTCCAAAGAAGGAGATCCCATCACCTCCCAAGGAAGCCTGTTCCGCCAAGGAACCGCTCTAACTGTCAGGAAGTTCTTCCTAATGTTTAGCCAAAAACTTTGTAACTAACTTACCAACTAACGGGTGAATCGAACTAGCCTTCTGCCTGTCTCCTCCTGCCCTTGTTTCTTCATGCTACCCTGCCTTCCAAACCACCTTTCCTAGCCCTCCCCTTCATCGGTCTGCATCTTCCTCCCCTACAAGATTCTTTCTTCTGTGCTCCCCTAGCCTGCCCATCCCAAAGCAGCCATTTGTCACTGCCAGCACCGCACCCCTCTGTCCTGACCTCTCAATGTACAGCAACAAGCATGCTGAGCTGAAAAAGTGAATAGCCAAAAAAACAACACTAACAAAAAAATGTGCTGACCAGCGGACGAAGGTTTATTGTTTAGCAGGAGTTACAAGAGAATGTGTCCAGCTGCTTCCCGCTTCTTGGCATCCTAACTGCTTTTATCCCCTTTGCCAGAGTGCAAAACTATGTGCTGGATATGGCAAAAGGATACTCTCCTGCATGCTTATAGTGAAGAAGAGGAAGAAGAGTTGGTTTTTATACGCCGATATTCTCTACCACTTAAGGAAGAATCAAACCGGCTTACAATCACCTTCCCTCCCCCTCCCCACAACAGACACCCTGTGAGGTAGGTGGGGCTGAGAGAGCTGTGACTAGCCCAAGGTCACCCAGCTGGCTTTATGTGGCGGAGTGGGGAAACCAACCCAGTTCACCAGATTAGCCTCTGCCGCTTATGTGGAGGAGTGGGGAATCAAACCTGGTTCTCCAAATCAGAGTCCACCAACTCCAAACCACCGCTCTTAAACACTACACCACACTGGCTCCTCAAAATTCTAATCTAGATCTCAGGTTCTTGATTGTACTACAAATCATATCTACATAATGCAACTGGGTGGGGGGAAATGAAGGCCAACCTTTCTTCCCCCAATGCATTTCCTCAAGTAGGCACCATTCAAAATATGGGAGACAGGACAAAAATGCTGTGGCTTACTTCCGAGAAAACGACGATCTTTTGCTCCCAGCCACTGACATATGGACTTCAGGAGCTGAAATGCTGCCCGTGCTGCTCGATGAGCTAAAGTCAGCTTCGCTTCCTGGAAAGGAAAAGGGAAGAAATAAAAATATGATGGAAAGTCTAGGACGTGTGCAGTTCTCAGACTCCAAGGTGAATCAGTGGCATCCTTCTTTGTCTCTCCTACTAGGATTCGGAAACCAAGCCGATCGTTTGCAGAAAGTTAAAAGCAGAATCATTTCAGCCTAAGCAAATGAAGATGCTGTAGTACCCCCATGGGTAAAGGCGCTATAGCGTCGACCTGCTACCATTTTTTTTTTAAATCCCTTCAGCATGGTTGTGAGTGAAATGGCAGGAGCAAGGGGAAAACTGCACTGACGTACCTTCCTGTCCAAATTAGAGTTGACTACAACATTTCCGGGGGGAAACTGTACCAAAGCAGGTTTGGAAAGAACACAGAAAAGCGAGGGGAAACCACAGAGGCGAATGACTGGAAGATGATTGGGTTCAATGCGGTGTAATGTTCCAGAAACCAAAACTGCTGCAATTTGAGACCCAAAATGAGGTAGAGCACCCATGTGGAAGCGACCTAATTTCCTCTTGCAGTCCACCTTTGAAGCTCTTTTGTTGGGAGAATGACTATTTTCAGATCGGCAACTGAGTTTCCTGGAAGTTGAAATGTTCAGTAACAGGTTTTTGAAAGTTTCACTGTTTACATCCATTTGTTCACTTGTGCAGTATCTGATCTATCTTCCCTGTGTAAACTGCCAAAGGGGTTTTCCACACAGAGGTACTTTTCTTTGCCTGGCCTTCCACACTGGAGTGCTTTTGCTTTTTGGAACTTCCACATAACATCTTGCTGTATTTGTCCTGTTTCCAAGTTTTCCCCGTCATCAATACACCCCTTCACAAACCTGGGCTCTTCCCACACAGATGTTTTGAACACATGAAGCTGCCTTCTACTGAATCAGACCCTTGGTCCATCAAAGTCAGTATTGGCTACTCAGACCAGCAGCGGCTCTCCAGGGTCTCAGGCAGAGGTCTTTCACATCACCTACTTGCCTAGTCCCTTTAACTGGAGATGCCAGGGATTGAACCTGGGACCTTCTGCATGCCAAGCAGATGCTCTACCACTGAGCCAAAGCCCCTCCCCACTTTTACTCTGCCTTGGGTTCTTTACCACAGTACTGTTTTGGGGAACGTCCACATGAATTGCCCTCTATTTGTCCTGCTTCTGCATTTTCCTCTGCTTTGCTGATCTGTCCCAAATCTGTTTTGGTGAAGCATTTTTGGAAACATCATCGTCAAGGCGCCTTGAACACCATGTGGATGGGCAGGTGTGCATTTTTTCAGGTTCTGCCCACCTAAGTGCCACTTTTCCCACCTCAGTCCCTGCAGTGGTCATTTTCCCTACATTGGTTGTTAGTGGTCATTCTCCCCCTTTTAAAAGATTGCTGCTATAGCGCTACAGCAATCAACTGCTGCCTGTTTCCATTCCAAACGTTAATAGAGCTGTTATTGCGCTATAGCGTTATGTATGTGATTTGCTTTAGGGAGGGGGGGATTTGCCACACAACCAACCCTTTCAAACTCTAACCAGTAGCGATTTCTCCAGGTACCAAATAAAGGGAACAAAAGAGATGGGTGCTTCAGGTGGAGGAATGCTATTTATCGTATAACGCACTATTTTCACATACATGGATAAAAGAACAACAACAAAAAAGGGGTGGTGAGTCACCATGGCAACTGTGATGATCACACCCCTAAAAGCCACTGCAAAGGAGAGAATACTCTGCTTTTTGAGTGTCAATGTTTCTGTTTGGTGGTGCATGGTAGCCAGTTAATAGGTATTTGAGATTAAGGGATCTGTGACCAAAGAAAAGCCTGCGAGTACAATAGGATAAACCGCAGCAGGAGATACACAAGCGAATGAGTGTTGTGTTTTAATAGCTGTAGCTCACTTTGTTGCTGATGTTTAGAAGACACTGTAGTCTGTTGCTGGGCAGACTAGACCCCCTCAACTGAAAAGAAGGGAGGGGAATAGGAGGGGGGAAAGACATACGGAGGGAACACAGAGTAGGGGCTGTAAGAAGGGCAGAAGAATAAAACCTTGTGTGAAGAATCCCGCCTTGCGTTGTATCTTGCCTGCACCAAGCTACACATCAGTCAGCCGCTCTCGTACATCAATATGATACAAAGGCTGAAATGATTAGAAACCACCAAAATAGCACTTCAAAGCTAACCAATTAAACCAGGCTGGCATTTTGAAGAGTATCAAAAGGCTAAGAGGGATCTACACAGATTACTGAAAAACTCTAACCTTGAGGATAATCCTATAAAACATGGGGGAAGTAATCCTATAAAACATGGAGAAAATAGTGACGGACCAGAAAGGGTATGAATCATCATCATCATTATTTTTTTTAAAAGAAACATCATTCTAAAGCAACTATGGGATGACCTAGAAGTAGCAACAATGGACAATCGACCTCAACAGGTAGGCATTAAAGTACTAACAAAACCCAATGACAGAGACCCTTTCCAACATAATATCTGGGTTGGACCTCAGAACAGGACTTAACCATGAGTTCTGCAAGGAATTTCAGTTATGGAAGTGTGACCTTCTAGATCATTGTTGTTTTTTTTAGCAAGCAGTTTACTTCCTAGCCTTCGCTTTGTCAAGAAAATGCACGTGGACGGTCATGCAATCTAACAGTAAACCGGTCAGCCCTTGTGTGGATGATGAAAGCAGCAAACCAGACCACACACAGAGAAGGTAGGGGGGTCACCAGATATGCCCAAAAACATGATTTAGACCACGATCCCATGCACAGTTACTCCAGTCTAAGCCCACTGAAATAAATGGGCTTAGATTGGAGCAACTCCCCTTAGAATTGCACTGTCTGTAAATTACTCCCCTCTCCAAAAGAAAGAAATCCTGAAAAGCAGTAAATATGCTCCAAATAACTGCTTAATGTAGGTGTGGGGTAGAGTTGCAGCCCTCCTGGATTACAGCTAGGGTTGCCAGCCTCCAGGTGGTAGCTGAAGATCTCCTACTATTACAACTGATCTCCAGGCGACAGAGATCAGTTCACCTGGAGAAAATGGCCGCTCTGAAAGGTGAACTCTATGGCATTATACCTAGGGTTTCCAACCTCCTGGTACTAGCTGGAGATCTCCTGCTATTACAGCTAATCTCCAGCCAATAGAGATAAGATCACCTGGAGAAAATGGCCACTTTGGCAATTGGACTCTCTGGCATTGAAGTCCCTCCCCTCCCCAAATCCCACCCTCCTCAGGCTCTGCCCCAAAAACCTCCCGTCAGTGGCGAAGATGGACCTGGCAACCCTACTATGTAGGGACTGTGGTGCCACACAACAGAAGGGCATACTAAATTCTACTTATTCCAGGTTATGGTTCAACAGAGCTTTTATTTCGCAACTGAAAGATACGCTTGACATGGTGTGGTGCTTCAGTGGGTCTTTTGTTGACTTTGTGCTGCTCATTCTTCAATTGTTGCTGTTATTATGTATGCACCTTAGGCCTATTTTGTGAGGAAAGAAAATTAATTACAATACTAATAAATGAAATGGAACAAAAGTAGCAGAAGGGCTGAGTTTTAACACTAACTGGTACTCTGAAAAGGGTATCAACAGTAGAGACATCCCATCCTTGCAGAAACACAGAAGGAGCTGGAAGGCCTCTCCTGCCTTCCTCCCCGCTACAAAAAGACAGGCCCCGTTTGCTCATGTATCCTTCCTTCAGGAAAGGAAAGCAGCATGCAGGCTATTAGGATCGATCCACAGGAGAATGAAGGAACTGTACTGGCAGAGTGGGTAGGAAGCAGATTGCTTCCAGCTCAACCGGCGCAAGGAAGCCAGCAGGCAGCATGATCATGGGCTGTTCCATCTGCTAGTTCTCTAAAAAAAGGGTTATTTTGGAAAAGGGACCTTTCTGACGATGAAGGGTGTCACCCTAAATAGGCAGTCTCCACTTTACTTAGGGGGATTAGCTGAGGAGACAGAGCCAGTATGTGTGTGTGTGGGGGGGGGGTAACTAGGATCGATAGCCTATGTATACCAGGATAACTCCTGGGGGGAACTCTCAAATAAGCAGGCAGTTGTACAATTAAATGGGTTTTAATTAAAGAATAAAATAATAAAGAATATACCTTTCAAGCAGCGAACACATAAATCATACATTACTAGGGCTGTTGAAAAAAAAATTCGGTAAAATTCGGATTCGGCAAAATTCGGCCTGTTTTTATTTGGGACATGCTGAAGTCCGAACTCCCCCTATTCGGATTCGTAGAATTCGGCAGGATCTCTCAGGGCAGCAGCACCAAAATGGAAGGAAATTAACTCGGGACGGGACGGGAGGGACTCGGGAGTTTTTATACTCTTCTCCTGGCCAATTCAAAAGGGAGAATCCCTGCTCTGATTGGCCAGAAGAAGACCCAGCTTGGGCCACCATTGGCTGCAGGAGAATGCTGATTCGAGGGCGCCGAAGTTGTATGAATTTATCCGGCGTCCGGCCGAACTTGCCGAGTTCGGCTCGTCATTTTCCCGCCTTTTTTTACTTCGGCTCTATCCAAACTGGAAACTGCCGAATCGGGGAAAATTTGGCTGTTTTCCATGTCGGATGGAACCGAATCGACAGCCCTACTATACATGAGCTCAGAAAGAAAAGTGTGGAAAGTTGGATAGAGTTTGGGAATGGGTGACATTTAACAGTCCAGAAGAGATGTCCAGAGAAAGCAGCTCTAAAAAGGTCAAAGGGAAATCTTTGGCTGAAGTGGAGTGACTGTGTGGAGCCTGAAAAGGGCGGGGTTTGGGGAGGGGAGGGACTTCAATGCCATAGAGTTCAATTGCCAAAGCAGCCATTTTTCTCCAAGGTGATCTGATCTCTATCGGCTGGAGATCAGTTGAATTAGCAGGAGATCTCCTGCTACTACCTGGCAGTTGGCAACCCTAAAAATTACCATGGGGTCCATTGACTACTATGGAGAGAAAAAAGAATTGGCCATATGTGCAGCACATAGACAAGAAGATTATGGCTACTGACATATGTGTTGTGGATATGGGGGGATCCTATATATTATAAGAACCCTGGCGGACCTTGGAAGAAAGTAAGTGTGCTTCAGTCAAAACACAAACTGCCCCCTTCTGGTACATAGAGGAAGGAGCTAGTTGTTTTCTGCTGTATTCTAGATTTTGGCCACCTGACTTTGTTCGAGCAGAACCCACTGTCAACCAAGGCTGTCCTCATCTGCATAGCTCCACCCTTTCATTTGCATAGTGTCATCTCTCTGTCCTGGCTCTGAGTTCCGTTCCAGCCTTAGTCATGCACCCAAGTACAAAAGTGCTCATGCACACGCCACAACATTCTGCTTTAGCATCATCAGACCAATCTCGGGATATCTAGATTTTCTAAAATGGCTGCTTCGAAGCAGGGAGCTGGCCAGAGACGCCTACCTGGCACCGTGTCGATCTCACGACTTACATTTTGGGTGTTTATTTTAATGTATCTAACTTTAAAGCTTTCGGAACGGGGATGGTATACCCCTGTACAAACACACGGTCGCTTTTATCCTTTCGCAGAAGCGATGTGTATATTTCACGTCTTCTGCAGAGTACTGTTTCATTCGGGTGTATCCATGGAGACAGATCCTTTAATAACTCCTCGAGTTAGCGGGTCAAATAAGCAAACCTACCCAGGCACCATAGCAACAGACGTGAGACGAAAAGGGAACCTATCAGAAAATGAGCAGCATCTCTCTCCCTCTCTCTTGAGGGAATGCGCACAGCACATTATCACAATGCACAGACTTGCTTACCATTTTAAGAAGGTGCAACAGGAAACAAAAGAATTGAGTCAGAACACAGCATCAGAAGTTGCTGGGAGTCAGCGAGACTTAATTTTTGTGCAACTGGTGTTAAAACTGCCAAATGCACATTAGTAAACATTACTCTTGAGTATCAACTTGACAGTGAGCTGCCCTCTTTAAAATCTAACTACCAGCAAGAGCAGACTAAGCAATGTTTTGAAAGTGCATTTCAGCACAATGGGCCAACGCAAAGCTATTCTCCAAAAACCACTCCCATGACAAAGCCGCTATTCAGTTTTTGTACATTCTGTATCCTGTTGTCTGAACACCAGACACATTAATTCTCTCCTGTTTGCTGATCTTTGCAACAAACGGAGAACAAACAGCAGCACGCCCAGCACAACATTACAAACAAGGGTTGTTGTTTTTTTAAAGCTCTTTAAAGTGTGCTTCTCTTGAGAACAGAATTTTTGGATGCAAAATCAATATGAAGTCTATTGTGCTGCAGAACATCTTGCAGATCACTACCTCTCCCTGCCAAATCATCCCTGTGGCTCTTAAAGATAAAGGTGCGTGCCGATCAAGCAGGTGATGGAGGGCTTGCCATCTTTCATATTCAGAAGCATTTGGAATCTTTCGGTCTTGCCATGTTAGGGGAGGGGCCGTGGCTCAGTGGTATAGCATCTGCTTGGCATGCAGAAGGTCCCAGGTTCAATCCTCAGCATCTCCAGTTAAAGGGACTAGGCAGGTAGGTGATGTGAAAGACCTCTGCCTGAGACCCTGGAGAGCCATTGCTGGTCTGAGTAGTCAATACTGACTTTGATGGACCTAGGGTCTCATTCAGTATAAGGCAGCTTCATGTGTTCATGTGAGTAGTTACTGTTAAACAGAAAGGCAGGACATAAATACTCAAAAGAAATAAACCATATTCTCTCTTGGAGGGCAACGGACCTCATCAAGGTCACCTTTTTCAAGACCTGGAGCTCCTCAACAGAACCATTTCCTGACAATTAAGGCCCACGGAGGAGTCATTAACAAACACCACCATTCTTTTGCCAAAGGCTGTGGCTTCCACCAAGACATGGCAATTTAGGGTAGCCCACTGGATAGAACCGTTCACTGCAAATTTATAACGATATGCCTGTTAGTCATCGACGTTATCTGCTGCCAGCAGCACCTTGAAATCAGAACAGGAGCTAATATTTCAACAAAACAGTAAGAACAGGAAGTACCAAAAAAACTGCCACTTAACACACACATACGGGAAAGCTTCGTATTATTCTTTGCGATTGTCAATGACCTGTGTTGGGCAAATGGCTATGGCATTGTCTTCATACTAAAGGGGGATCTGTACAAGTTCCTCTGGGACAGGACGGTAGAAAGCAGGAATTACGGTCCAGTTCAAATCAAAGCTCCACCAGAAACTTTGTAGATGGACTTACAACAGCTATGCTCTCTTGGTTTCTTATCTACAGTTGGCGGGGAGGGGCTGATAAACACTGGCCCACTGTTACCAGGCTATTGAAAAATATTCAAATAATACACACTTCGCACTTAAAAAACATGCTCTGCGCATTATTATTACCATTGCTTTCACACATAGGCTTTTTATGGCCCCATGTGAAACATCCTTATACCAAGTTAGAATACCAGTCCATCTAACTCAGTATTGTCTTCTCTACCTGGTAGCTGCTTTCCTGAGTCTCAGGTGGACAGAGTTCTTCCCCGATACCTGCTACCTGAGATCTTTTGACTGGAGATGCCAGAAATTGATCCTGGGATCTTATACATTTAAATCATGTGCTGTACCACTGAACCACTGTGCTGGAGGAGCTGTCTGCCACCCAGACTCATGAATAGTTCCAGCATATATTAAATTAAGCTTCCTACATTAAAAAAAATTGAGCTTTCTGGGGATTGTTATAGCCAAGCAGCACAGATCTTCACAAAATGTGTCTATCTTCCTCCTCCACAGGTTATTTGGGGGAAAATTGATGATGTGACTCTTTTTGGTTGATGATCAAAATAAGACATAACATTAGGGTGCCAGGTCCCTCTTCGCCACCAGCGGGAGGTTTTTGGGGTGGAGCCTAAGGAGGGAGGGGTTTGGGGAGGGGAGGGACTTCAATGCCATAGAGTCCAATTGCCAAAGTGCCCATTTTCTCTAGGGGAACTGATCACTATCAGTTGGAGATCAGTTGTAATAGCAGGAGAGTTCCAGATAGTACCTGGAGGTTGGCAAACCTATACAACATGCTTCCTAAACAAGATTGCATTTATACTGCCTCTCCCCTATTTTATCAGAATCAGTAAAGAACTAAAGCTGTTCCTTCACCTTATTTAAGGCTTCATTCAAATTACATTCTTGCTTTAACCATTAACAAGAGCAAGAGAAGCCAGTCGACACCACCAAATAAAATTATGACGAAAGCACATATATATCTTAAATTAGATAGATGAGAAGAGTCAAATTAAATGTGGATTTATTAGTAACCACCGTGTATGTCAAACTGCATAGAAAGGAACCTTTTATTCCAGCAGAAAATCATCCCCAAGGGATGAGACATGATTGAACACCACCAGAACAATTAAATACAGTGTCTTCGAATAAATTTGCCCAAGCATTAAACCGTTTCCTGATTTTATACATAACACAACCTGCTTCAAGTGTTTAAAAAAATCACCTTTTTAGTATTCAACATGTGTGCTTAAAGAAAAGGAACACCGCTGTGGTCTGTATAATTTTATTCTTTATAGCTTGGGCCCGTATGATACTTGCAAGATTAAAGAAAACAAACAAGCAAATCTTCTACAGTCCCACTGAACAATGACAGCAAAAAAAAAAAAATGCAAAATCTGAAGTGCCTTACCCGGCTTCACGAGGCTGGTCTTTGTTTCCTTCTTATGTCGAGCTGACTGTTGCATTCCGTCCCCCATTGTTCCCGAATTAAATTTCTTCCTCGTGTGATCTCCATCACTGCCAGTACAAAAACTGACCGGGCTGTGTCCAGTATCAGGAGGAGTCTTCACTGGAGATACCGACTGGCTGCTGGGGCAACCTGTGTCATCTGGAAATGGGCGACCAAACAAAATGCCACAAGAAAGGTTATCTGGTTAAGCAAAACACAGGGGGCAGAGAAATCGTCTTGTTGCATTCTTGTTGCATTCTTATTTCGTGCAGTGGCAGTTTCCAACAAAGAGCATGTCCGGGGGGGGGGGGGGTTTGCAATCCATGGGGCAGTTTCCACATTTGAGAACTGGGATCACATTTTTGGGATGGAGCCAGATGTCAGAAGACTGTAAAAAAAAAAAAAAAGTCACCAGGAACAGAGCATCAGCTGCTAAAATGGGAAGATTTAAAATTAAAGGAGACATATCTTTTGAAATGTGGTGTTGGAGGAGAGTGTTACGGATACCCTGGACCGCCAAAAAAAATAAATCCGTGGGTTATAGATCAAATCAAGCCTGAACTGACCCTAGAAGCTAAAATGACTAAACTAAGGCTATTGTATTTTGGTCACATTATGAGAAGACAAGAGTCACTAGAAAAGACAGGACAGTTAAGGCCCACTGAGGAGATCTACAGTCTTTAACAAGCACCGCCATTCTTTTGCCAAAGGCTGTGGTTTCCACCAAGACTTGGCAATTTAGGGTAGCCCACTGGGTTATAGATCAAATCTAGAAGCTAAAATGACTAAACTGAGGCTATTGTACTTTGGTCACATCTTGAGATGACAAGAGTCAATGGAAAAGACAATCGTGCTAGGAAAAGTTGAGGGCAGCAGGAAAAGAGGAAGACCCAACAAGAGATGGATTGACTCAATCAAGGAAGCCACACCCTCAGTTTGCAAGATCTGAGCAAGGCTGTCAAAGATAGGACATTTTGGAGGACATTGATTCATAGGGTCGCCATGAGTTGGAAGCAACTTGACGGCACTTAACACACACATATTAAGACAGAGCTTTGGGGTATTCAGTCCAGCACTGATATACAGTTTACTGACACACACAAAAATATCCTGCAAATAATTTATGTAAGTATGTATTCCCCCTTCACTACAGTGTTGCCAAGCCTTGCAAACAATGAGAGACTGGGGAACATGGAGGGTGGCCATGATATTGTTTCCGATGGAACCGAGAAGTGATGCCACACCTCCCCAGGAATCAGTCAAAATTATATGGTAAAACCATAGAGTTTTTGTCAATTCCTAGAAGGGAGAAACATCAATTCTGGGGAAATCTCAGGAGGTTGGCAACCCTACATTCCAAAGCATCTTCTGCAGTGGATAATTTGGTTTGTACGGTTGCACCTCAGTTCACCTGGAGAAAATGGCCACTTTGGCAATTGGACCTTATGGCATTGAAATCCCTCCCCTCCCCAAACCCCATCCTTCTCAGGCTCCACTCCAAAACCTCCCGCCGGTGGCGAAGAGGGACCTGGCAACCCTATTTATGGCAAAGTGGGAATTTGAATCTGGGTCTTCCTGATTGTAGTCCTAACCACTACCCCACACCGACCCAATTTGGGGAAGGAAAAGAAGACAGCAGAGGGATGGATAAGTAAGGCTAACAAGCGGTGAATTAAAACACAGTATACAGAGTTCCACTGCAGGGTATTATGCCTACCCTGAAGGAAGCCTTGAGAGTTGCTGATCATACATGTAGTAAAGACATGCCGTAAGTGTCAGTACGTATTCAGTGCATTGCTTTTTGAATTAGAAATGGGCAGTGTGAATCTACATAAGGACGCATTTCTTCAATTTCATAATGTACAGACTGAACAACTTAAGCACATATTTTGTTGTAAACTGCACTAATGACTGCTGAACTTTTAGGATCGGGAGTGCATGTAATTTGGCATCCATGCTGGAGAGTAGAACGGATATGATCCATTTTCTTTTGAGTCTAAGATTACATTGCTGGAGTCGGCCACCATTTTACTGTCCTATAAATACTCATGTTAAATGTTGCCCTCCAGTGTGCACATGCCTGAAATTTAATTCAGCAGCTCGTTGCAATGAAACGCTTCCTTCGTTTTACTGAAACCAACTGCATGTGTCACAGAATCATTTATAGTTTTAAGGGGCTGGTATTTCAGGGAACCTTTCGTTTCCAAGAGAATGGAAGGAAGGTAGGCATTTTGCAGACATTTTGCTATTGCTTTGATAAAGGCGTTTCAAAATTCCTGCATGCGCTAGGGGTGCCAATTCCAGGTTGGGAAACTCCTGAAGACTTGGTGGCAGGGCCTGAGGAGGGCAGAGTGTTGAGAGGGAAGGGAGTTTAGCAGGGATGTGATGCCATAGAGACCAGCTGCTGTTTTCTCCTGGGGATCTGATCTCTGTCGTCTGGAGATCAGCTGTAATTCTGGAAGAACGTCAGGTCCCACCTAGAGGTTAACGACCCCAGCAGTGGCCCAGTAGGATCAGGACCATTTCTCTTGCATTGGCTCCCACCAGCAACCTTTGAGGTAGCAGCAGAAGAAAAATCAACAAAAAAGAAACAACAGTCAGGACAATGGTGTGACATCACTTCCAGTGAAAACCCAGAAGTGACACCTGTCCTCTTCAGGAATCTCCAGAAACTCTATGGCTTTATCATACAGTTCCTGGTGATTCCTGGAGACATCACTTTCAGGATGTCCCTGGAAGTGACATCATGTCATCATCAACCGTGCCCCTCATGTCCCCACTGCACCTGGCAGGGCCTGGCAACTTCAGCTGTGGAGCACATGGAGAAGGGGCCTTCCTCCTAATGCTGTTTTCCTAGCCTGAAACCTAGGGTTGCCAGGTCCCAGCATGGTGTAGTGGTTAAGAGCAGTGGTCTGGAGCGGTGGAGTCTGATCTGGAGAACCAGGTTTGATTCCCCACTCCTCCACGTGAACGGTATAGGCCAGTGATGGCGAACCTTTTAGAGATCGAGTGCCCAAACTGCAACCCAAAACCCACTTATTTATTGCAAAGTGCCAACACGGCAATTTAACCTGAATACTGAGGTTTTAGTTTAGAAAAAACAACTTCCCTGGACTCCCTGCTGGGCAGCGAGGAGTCCAGGGAAGGGGGCAGGGCCTTTGAACTGCTCCATGCTGCCTGCAAAAACTGCATTAGAACAAAAACTGCATTAGACCTAATATAGCTGGGAACCAGACATCCATAGTGGTACCTTCACATTCAGAGGCAGTCTACCAGTTGTGGGAGGGCTGTATTCTCCATTCTTGAGGAAGTCCTGGAGAGACCTAGCAGGCATTTGCTGGAATCAGGAAAGTTTTCAGGGAGAGACGGAGGGAGGAAAAGGAAAGGAAGAAAGGAAGGAAGAGCTTTCTGGCCAGGGAAGGAAGGGGGCTTCTGGGCTGGTGAGTAGGGCGGCAGCCACCTCGTGCGCCAAGGAAAGGGGTTTTTGGTGGGGAAGGGGGCTTCTGGGCCAGCATGAGAGGCAGCTGCAGCCTCGCAAGCTGAGGGGCTTCGCCAGGGACTTCTGGCGGGGGGGCGGGGAGAATGAGGCTTCTGGGCCAGCGCGTTGCCACCTTGCACGCCCAGGAAAGGGGTTTTGAAGGGAGAGGGAAAAGGGGGCTGCAGGGCAGCTGCCTTGCGACCCAGGAAAAGGGTTTTTGCCCATAGAAGGCACCGAGGGAGAAAGGGAAGGGGTCTGCAGGGCCGGCTCGCGAGGCTGCAGCTGCCTCGTGCGCTCTTCAAAGGGTTTTTTGGCTGGGGAGGGAAAGGGAGAAGGGGGCTGGAGGACGGCAGCCGCCTTGTGCGCCCTGCAAAAGGGGTTTTGGCTGGGGGAGGGAGAAGGGGGCTGGAGGGTGGCAGCCGCTTCGTGCGCCCTGCAAAAGGGGTTTTGGCTGGGGGAGGGAGAGGGAGAGGGAGGCTGGAAGACGGCAGCCGCCTCGTGCGCCCTGCAAAGGGTTTTTTGGCCGGGGGAGGGAGAGGGAGAGGGAGGCTGGAAGACGGCAGCCGCCTCGTGTGCCCTGCAAAGGGTTTTTTGGCCGGGGAGGGAGAGGGAGAGGGAGGCTGGAAGACGGCAGCCGCCTCGTGTGCCCTGCAAAGGGTTTTTTGGCCGGGGAGGGAGAGGGAGAAGGGGGCTGGAGGGCGGCAGCCACCTCTGAGCTCTGCAAAGGGGTTTTTGGCCGGGAAGGAGGGGAGGGAAAGGGAGAAGGGGGCTGGAGGGCGGCAACCGCCTCGTGCACCGCAAACGGGGTTTTGGCCGGGGAGGGGGGGAGGGGAAAGGCTGGGCGGCGGAGAGTGCAGGGAGGGGGGTGGGGCCTTTGAACTGCTCCGCGCTGCCTGCAGGCAGCGCAGAGCAGTTCAAAGCTGGCAGCGGGGAGTCCAGGGGCGGGCCCCGCCGCCTAGCTGAGCCTGCGTGCCAGCAGAGAGGGCGACGCGTGCCGGAGTCGGCACGCGTGCCATAGGTTCGCCAACACGGGTATAGGCTAATCTGGTGAACCGGGTTGGTTTCCTCACTCCTACACACAAAGCCAGCTGGGTGACCTTGGGCCAGTCACAGCTCTGTTAGAGCTCTTTCAGCTCCACCTACCTCACAGGGTGTCTGTTGTGGGGAGGGGAAGAGAAGGTGATTGTAAGCTGGTTTGAGTCTCCCTTAAGTGGTAGAGAAAGTCGGCGTATAAAAACCAACTCTTCTTCTTCTCTTTGCAACCAGCGGGATGTTTTTGGGACGGAGCCTGAGGAGAGTGGGGTTTGGGGAGGGGAGGGACTTCAATGCCATAAGATCTAATTGCCAAAGTGGCCATTTTCTCCAGGTGAACTGATCTCAATCGGCTGGAGATCAGTTGTAATAGCAGGAGATCTCCAGCTAGTACCTGGAGGTTGGCAACCCTACTGAAACCATCCTGTGTGGATGCTATCAGGCCTGTTGTAAAAGCCCAAATATTGCACCGGTGAGTTGTAAAAATGGCACAGAGGGGAAGGCTGATGCCCCTTCCCATGTACACCGCAGTCCTGATCCTAATCAGGTACTGCACACTCAAGAACTGAGGGGAACCCACAAGTTACATGTGACTGTGTTACATCTGACCTCTCAATTAAATAGTTGTGTTGCATTACATCTTAGACACTTAAGCGCCAAGAAAATCGATGGGCTTGGACTGGAATACCTTTACAACAATTGCTTTGTTGAGCTAGGGTTGCCAACCCCCAGGTACTGGGGAGAAAAACGGCACCTCTGTACTAATACCAAGAGGTTAGGAAAGCAGTACGGGATAATATATATAAACAAAGTGCAAATTTTATGAGCTACTGAGGTGAAACAAAGACCATATACATGACACATACCTCAGTAGCTCATAAAATTTGCACTTTGTTTATATATATTATCCCGTACTGCTTTCCTAACCCCCAGGTACTAGCTGGAGATCTCCTGCTATTACAACTGATCTCCAGCTGATAGAGATCAGTTCCCCTGGAGAAAATGGGCGCTTTGGCAATTGGACTCTATGGCAAGTCCCTCCATTCCCCAAACCCCATCCTCCTCAGGCTCTACCCCAAAAACCTCCCGCAGGTGGCAAAGAGGGATCTGGCAACCCTATGTTGAGCACACACTTGGAGCATGCCTATTATTTTGGGTGCGGTGGAACACAGGCAGGATGGTGCTTTGCAGTCGTCTTGTCTGTGGGCTTCCTAGAGGCACCTGGTTGGCCGCTGTGTGAACAGACTGCTGGACTTGATGGGCCTTGGTCTGATCCAGCAGGGCCTTTCTTATGTTCTTATTGCACAATCTGAAAACGTTTCCTCAGAAGCAAATGTCACTTACTTCAATAGGCTTACTCCCCCAAATAAATATATGCAGCACATAGCACAGCTTTCCAAAGCGGAAAAACAGCACATAGTCTGCCCAGATTAGGCCCATAAATTACATTTGGCTGGATCCTATGACTCCCTTCTGCTGGCAAGCAGCTGTGCTCCAGTGGAAAGAGCCTCATTTTGACAAAGGAAGGCTTCTGTACTTCAGTGAAGGGAGTTATATGATCCAACCCACTCCCTTTAGCCAGAATCCTGTTCTTCTGGCCAGGATACTAGTGCCTCACTCTTGCTGAATAACAACAACAATAAATCAATCGTAGAGGAGCACCTACTGACCTGTCATAATCGAAAGGAAAGAAGTTCCCAGAAGCATTTTGGGAAACTGATAGGAAGATAGAATGTCCCTTTCTCAATTTGCCCTGAAGTGCTGAGCCAGAGTTTCTGCAGACCAAGTCTGCAGGAAAAGCCAGCTTGCAGGGTCTTCCAAGTCAATGAAGTAGCCAGGAGCAGAATGTGCCCCATCAAAAACTACATTTTTCATTGACCGTACAAATGCCTGGATACTTTCACCCATGGGCCAAAAAGCAGCAAGGGGTAGGATTTATACCAGGAAAATGGCACTGGAGCGAGATCTCACCTCTAGTTTCATACCAGTTTTCTTCCTGGCCAACTTAGTGAGCACACTGAGTTCATGAGAGGGAGGGCATCTTGGCCATCTTCTGGGCATGGAGTAGGGGTCGCTGGGTGTGTGTGTGGGGGGGTAGTTGTGAATTGCCTGCATTGTGCAGGGGGTTTGACCAGATGACCCTGGTGGTCCCTTCCAACTCTATGGTTCTATAAGCTTATCATCCTAAGAACACGCCACATCAGACTAATGGCCCAGCTAGACCAGCATCTTAGCCAGAGGTCATCAGCAAGGAGCATAACCAGGAGCATTCTACACCTGGTGAAGTGGGCTCATGAAAGCTTATGTTAGTTCTTTATGCACTCAGCATAATTAATCATGTCAGGCCTGTTAAATATATTTCTGATTATATTGCTGGGCTCTGGGAGTGGTTCGTCTTTTTTTTGGCCGTCAAATCACAGCTGATTTATGACAACCCTGTAGAGTTTTCAAGGCAAGAGATGTTCGGAGGTGGTTTGCCATTGCCTGCCTCTGTGTCACAACCCTGGCATTCCTTGGAGGTATCCCATCCAAATACTAGCCAGGGTGAGAGCCGAGTGTGTGTGACTGGCCCAAGGTCACCCAGCAAGCTTCCATGGCACAAATGGGGATTTGAACCTGGGTTTCCCAGATCCTAAGCTGACACCTTAACCACTACACCACACTGGCTCTCACTGTCCTCTAAACATTCATATTAAATGTTGCCCTCCAGTGTGCACATGCCATTTACCTAAGAGGTGAGCATGCACTCTGACTTGTCATCATCTAAGGCAAGAAGCTCTCAGAAGATGCCCTGAGTCTTTCTGCTTTTTTGCTGCAACACACTGTCACAGCTACCCTGCTGGAATGTGTGGGGTTTACTGGCTCCATTGCTTGTCTGGCGGGGCTCCTGTGCATTTGTCAGGCAGAAAGTCAACAGCAACCCTTCCTGAATCGCTGCATTTCCCTGTTGAGAAAAGCTGCCCCTGCCAAATGTCTCCCTGCAAGACATCTGTTCAAGCCACCAGAGCCCTGCCAGTACAACATGTTGCCTTGGCCTGCTCAGCGTTGGACTGCTTGAACTTGCTCGCAGGATGATGTGATCCATAAGCTTCCCAAGATCGTATCACGGCCTCTTCTCTTGCCTGGTGCAAGGACCTGTTCGAAAGGGAGTGACGCTTGCTCAGAGTTCCAGACAGGAAGCCGCTGCCTGGTCACAAGAAGTGACCCCTTATTTCTGCAACACTCTCCAGTTATCACAAAGACACTCTCGCTTCCTCTGCTTTGCTACAGAAGCTTGGTGGAGTGGTCAAAGTGTCAGCCCAGAAACTGGGAGAGACCAATTCCAATTCCTCTCTGCCATGGATGCTTACTGGGTGAAGAAAAAGAGTTGGTTTGTATATGTCGACTTTCTCTGCCACTTAAGGGAGACTCAAACCGGCTTACCATCACCTTCCCTTCCCCTCCCCACAACAGACACCCTGTGAGGTAGGTGAGGCTGAGAGAGAGTGACTTGTCCAAGGTCACCCAGCCGGCTTCATGTGTAGGAGTGGGGAAACCAACCTGGTTCATCAGATGAGCCTCCGCCGCTCATGTGGAGGAGTGGGGAATCAAACCCAGTACTCCAGATCAGAGTCCACCGCTCCAAACCACCGCTCTTAACCACTACACCACGCTGGCCACGCTGACCTGGGGCCAGTCACTTTCTGTCAGCCTAACCCACCTCAAGGGTTGTTATGAGGATGATACGGAGACAAGGAGAAAGATGTAAGCTGCTTTGCGTTCCCATTGGAGGTAAAAGCGGTGTGTGTTGGGGGGGAGAGAGAGAGATTGAGAAATAAGAAATATAGAATCTGCAGTGAAATTACATTTTCGTATCGTGGAAAATTTACAGGGGGGAAAGCTCCTCTGTTATAACGGCAGCTCTCCAGCTTTCCAGGAGACACCAGGCTGCTTATCGCAGGAACAAAATGAACTTGGCAATGATCTCCATTCCTCTTCTGAGCGCATATCGTCAACAACCTTTAGACTTGCCAATCACTAAGCTGGGCTTTCGAATTCAGCCGCAAACAATGACATGCTCATTTGTGCACTCTCCTCTTTCCTGCGACCCATCGGTTATTTTTAAACGAGCCCCACACCTAACACCGGTGTAAACCTCCCTTCCAAACGGCTGCATGGAAAACTGTACATCTGTACAGTTGCGATGGCAGCCTCTCTTGGGCTGCCAGAGAGACATTTTTTCCACGCATAGAAGTATCAGATGAACATCTGAACTCTACGTCCCTCTCGCAGGATCGACATTTTCACCATCACACAGAATAGCAGCTGCACATAGAACCAGACTGTCCGTCACGGGAGGGGACGTATCTCTTGACTTGCGGCTGAGACGGCATCTCTGTGAGTGCGGAAATGGCATTTGGAGAAAACAAGACCATTTTCACCTCTAGAGCTGAAGCTATTTTAGTTATTTTCTCTCGCACACATAGGACACGGATCCAGAGATCCAGCCAGTTCTCCGAGACAAAAGAGATTACAGATTTTTGTCAAAAAGCAACTACTCATTCTGCATTACAAACTGATTTTGAAATTGGGGGAAGTTTCAAAACTAGTTCGGGATACTGCATGAGGAGAGTCAGCTGTTCAAAAAAAAAAAAGTCCTCTTGGCCTGAATCAGCGCTCTTTGAATCCCAGCCAGAGTTCATAAAATCTAAGCCTCTTGGATCAGGGAAATCTGGAGTCAAGTCCCTGCTAGGTTATGAATGTGCCGTATGACCTTGTAAAAGTCACTCTCTCGCACATCCTGGTCTCAGGAACGCTTACTCTGAAATAAATCCTACTAAAAGCTCCAAAGTGAATGTGAAAAGATTGAAGGTTCAGTCTCTGTAAAAAAAAAAAAAGGGGGGGGGAGGGGAGAAAGTAATGGCCTGCCTCACTGGGCTGTTTTAGAGAATAAATAAGATAGAAACTGTATGAGTTATTCTGCACTATTAATTAATACATAATGAGAGTAATAGCAGCACACTAGAAAACGTTTTTGACCGTCTTCAATAGAATGTTGTACATTGAAAGAAAAAATTGACTTCGTAAAAATATGCAACTTTCCCTGCTTCTAAACACAGCAAGATAAGGCGAATGTTCTTTTATGTATGGTTGTTTCCCTCGCCGTCACCCCTCCGACGACTTCAGGTCTTTGTGTTGATTATGCATGCAGTTTCCGACTGTCAGAGGTCGCCTCGCTCTCCCCCCATGTTTCCCCCGCGTTTTCAGGGACCTGTTTTACCTCAAATTTAAAACACCTTCAGAATTTAAAACACCTCTGAAGGTCGGAAACGGCACGCATAACCAAAACAAAGACCCAAAGTCGTCGGAGGGGTGACGGCGAATGAAACAGCCATGCATAAAAGACCCCAGAGTTTAATCCCATTTAAGTCTGCCAACTCCATCCTCTCCTGCCATTCAGCAAAATCAGTCAACAGTTTGTACAACGTTTGGCAATTATGCGGTACCTTCAGCGTTCAAAGAGTCTCACACATGCATTGTTTCCGCATTCAACAGCCCCGTAAGGCAGGCCAATATTGTTTTCCCCGTTCTGCACCAAAGGAGGTTGAAACCCAGCACCTTGCCGAAGGCCTCCTACTGAATTTGTGCGCTTGGGTGAGATACAAACTGGGATAATAGCTCAGAGAGCAATCTCGAGAGCCAGACTGCTCAGAAGTTAAGTTCCGTTTTATTTAATGGGGCTTCCTCTCAGGAAAGCGTCCTCAGGACTGCAGCCCCGGTCTCTCAACTGCTATGCTGTGCCGCTTTTTTGCGGGAACTTAGGAACAGGTCTCCCTTTTGGTTGATCCACAGCAAGGAAATCAGGAACAGAAGAATGCTCTTCTCCCTCGAACTTCCAAGCAGCTGCCGCTTCTCGAAACCGACTTGAAAGACCTACCCACGGCTGGCCTGCGCCTTCCTGCCTACCTTTGCAGCTATGTCATAACTGCTCCATCACTTCAGAAATTACGACCCTATCAATCATGAAGAGCAGTTGGCGTCTTGAGCGTCTTGTACAAGAGGCATCTTGTAGCCGTTCTCGTCGCCCGCCCTGTCGGCTTTGGCAATTCTATGCCAAGACCCAACCTCTGGCCAAGATTCCTTAGCAAAACCCAGTTATCAAAGCAGAGAGACACACGGCTTTCCCAGCAGACGTAAGAAGGAGTTACCTGACTGTGAAGGCGCTGCGTCGGTGACGATGGGGACCGAGAGGAAGTTCCCATGTCTCCCTTTGGGAACCAGAGATAGCATTTCCCTTTTTCCGAGGGGGCAGAAAAAGCCAAAGCTCTCCAAGGCTACGAATGTGGCAGTCCAAGAGAAATGAGAGGGCAGGGAAGAAGCGGGAGTCTGGCGCCGCAAATCATCAGCGCAGCAACGTCTGTTCTTACTTCCCTCCTCTTGGCTTGACAGCAGCAAAATAATAATCCAAAAAGATTCATTCTGTCAACTTTCAGCTTTCATGACTTGGCAACCCTGCAGCCTTCCGAGGGCACACGATGTGACGCTCCGCCCTTTCTCGCACAGGACTCCTGCCAGACGTCAGCTCCAACTTGGCAGGCATTTGGGGCAGGATGCATTCGAGTTAACCCCTTCCAAAGCCTCAAGTGCCAGGAAACTAAGGAACGTGCTGCCGTCCCTCCACAACAAGCGAAAAGCATGCTCAGTTTATACTGATGCCAAGATGTGTGTGTGTGTAAAGTGCCGTCAAGTCATAGCACGGCTATAAGGAAAGTGGCCCAATGCCTAGGAGGAGGCACTACAAAAAGAAAGTCCTGACTTGGCTCTCAACTTTGAGTACTTCGAATTCGTGTGCATGAGCACAGAGATCCTGTGAGGTAGGCTGGTGGGGACATTCCCATCTCAAAGCACATGAAGCTGCCTTATCACTGAATCAGACCCTTGGTCCATCAAAGTCAGTATTATCTACTCAGGCTCTCCGGGGTCTCCGGCAGAGGCCTTTCACATCACCTACTTGCCTGGTCCTTTTAACTGGAGATGCCGGGGATTGAACCTGGGACCTTCCGCATGCCAAGCAGAGGCTCTACCACTGAGCCCGGCCCCTCCCCATCTCGAAAAGTGAGTCTGAGGGAGGCCTGTCCTAAGGTTGTCCTAGTGAGGTTTGTGGCTGAGGTGACCCTGGAGAAAATGGCTGCTTTGGAAGGTGGAGTCTATGGCATTATACCCCACTGAAGTCCCTCCCCTCCTCAAACCCCACCCTCCTTAGGCCCCACCCCCAAAATATCCAGCTATTTCCCAACCCAGAGCTGGAAACCCCACCAAACAGGGACTTAAACCCAGGTGTCCATGGTTCCAGTCTGCCTAGCTGTGAGGTGACCCTACACTGAAATTAGGGTTGCCAACCTCCAGATGGGGCCTGAATCACCTGAAATTACAACTGATTTCCAGACAACAGTGATCAGTTCCCCTGAAGAAAATGGCTACTCTGGGGTGGACTTTATGGCATCATGAGGAGCCCCGCGGCGCAGAGTGGGAAGCTGCAGTACTGCAGTCCAAGCTCTGCCCACGACCTGAGTTTGATCCCAACAGAAGTCGGTTTCAGGTAGCCGGCTCAAGGTTGACTCAACCTTCCATCCTTCCGAGGTCGGTAAAATGAGTACCCAGCTTGCTGGTGAAGGCTATGGCAAACCACCCTGTAAACATAGTCTGCCTAATAAATGTCATGATGTGACATCACCCCATGGGTCAATAATGACCCAGCACTTGCACAGGGGACTACCTTTACCTTTTACCCTATGGCACGAGGTACCTGCTGAAGTACCTCCCCTCCCCAAACCCTACTCTTCCCAGGGTCCATCCCCAAATCTCCAGGAATTTCCCAACCTGGAGTTGGCAGCTCTAAAATGCACACCTTGGCTCAGGAAAAGGAGCTACGTATCTGATATAGTGGAAAGCTTATGTTGTAATACATCTGTTAATCTTCCAGATGCTACAAAACTGCTTTTGGGTTTTGCTGTAACAGTTTAGAACAGTTACCCCTCTGGAAAAATACTGTTGGATTTTGCTCAACTTTGTAAGCTTTCAATACCACAGAAACATGCTTTCAGGTAACATTTAAAAAAAGGTATGTCTTTTAAGATGGATGTTGTTAACAAAGCTTTGCATAGAGTCCTGCACGTGCATTCCACTAAAAAGGAATAAACTGAAAGGAGATGGGCAGGACGGGTAAGGCACTGACGGATGCTGTTCTTTTACAACTCGCTTTGTTGTCTGATATACAAAGCCAATGAAGATAGAAGCAAAGGTCAGTTGGCTCAGCTTCCCAAACAGGTGCACAGAACACTGGCAGAAGGACAACTGCTTAGTCAAAGAGCCAGCGGGGTAGAATGTAAGAACATAAGAAAGGCCATGCTGGAGCAGACCAAGGTCCATCAAGTTCAGCAGTCTGTTCACACGGTGGCCAACCAGATCCTCTAGGAAGCCCACAAACAAGACAACTGCACCAGCACTGTCCTGCCTGTAGTAGTAGTAGAAGAAGAAGAGTTAGTTTTTATATGCCAACTTTCTCTACCACTTAAGGAAGAATCAAACTGGCTTACAATCACCTTCCCTTCTCCACAACAGAAACCCTGTGAGGTAGGTGGGGCTGAGAGTGTGACTAGCCCAAGGTCACCCAGCTGGCTTCAAGTGTAGTTGTGGGGAAACAAATCCAGTTCACCAGATTAGCCTCCACTGCTCATGTGGAGGAGTGGGGAGCCAAACCCGGTTCTCCAGATCAGAGTCCACCGCTCCAAACCACCACTCTTAACCACTACACCACGCTGGCTGTGTTCCAAAGCACCTAATATAATAGGCATGCTCCTCTGATCCTGGAGAGAATAGGTATGCATCATGACTAGTATCCATTTTTATCAGTAACCATGAATAGCCCTCTCCTCCATGAACATGTCCACTCCCCTCTTAAAGCCTTCCAAGTTGGCAGCCATCACCACATCCTGGGGCAGGGAGTTCCACAACTGAACTATGCGTTTTGTAAAGAAATTCTTCATTTTATCTGTTTTGAATCTCTCACCCTCCAGCCTCAGCAGATGACCTCGCGTTCTAGCATTATGAGAAGGAGAAAAGCTTCTCCCTGTGGTTAAGCCTATTGGACAAGAATCTGAAAGACCCAAGCTCAAATCCTCACTCTACCATGAAGCTTTCTGGGTCACCTTTGGCCAGTCATGTTGCATTTATGCAGGGCTGTTTTCCCGCGGTTACCCTCACCAACTGCTTCTGGGCTTCCTTTTGATTTTGAATACCTTTCCTGACCGTCAGAGGTCTCCTCGCTCTCCCCGCACATTTCCATATGTTTTGCCCGTGTTTTCGGGATGCTGTTTTAGCCAGAATCCGGAAAATGTGGGCAAAACATATGGAAACATGCAGGGAACACAAGGCGACCTTGACGGTTGGGAAAAGGCATGCATAATCAAAAGGAATCCCCAAAGCACTCGGCGGGGGTGACCGCAGGGAAACAGCCCTTCATAAATGGCCACACTCTCTAAGCCTAGAGTGAAGTGAGCTGGGAGTCATGAAAGCCTATACCCTGCCAGAAAATTTGTTCGTTTTTAAGGTGCTACTTCTGAGATCTGACAAGATCAGGCTAGGATGGGACTATCCAGGTCAGGGCGATGTTAACTATGGAGGGGCCTTATCTAGGTCAAAATTGCCTACTCTACTTGGCAGCAGCTCTCCAAGATCTCCAGCGGAGAAATGCCTCTAACGCCCAATCATTTAACTTGGAAATGAACCCAGCATTGCCTGTATGCAAAGCACGTCCTTCACCACTGAAACACAAACCTCCCTCTAGGGCTGCCAGAGAACTGCTTGCCTGAAGCCACTACCTCAGTACCTGTCAAAGGTAAGACTGTGAACCACAGTCTTCCTTGTTCCTAGCTCAGCATCTGAGCCACTACACTCTTATGAACCATATTTTCATCCTACCCATTCTCCAAAGAGCTCAGATTAGCATCCACGGTTCTCCCCTCCATTATCTCTTCCTCCAAACAATGCTGTAAGGTAGGTAGACAGAATGATTAATCCCAGCCTACCTTACAGAGGAAGGCAGGGAGCTGTTCCTGTTGGCAGAAGAGGATAGAACTTGCAATAATGGGTTTCAATTGTGGACGGAAAGGTACCGGCTGGATATTAGGGGGGGAATTACAGTAAGAGTTTTTTGACAGTGGAATTAGCTACCTAGAGAGGTGGTGAGGTCCCCTCAATGGCAGTCTTTAAGCAGAGGCTGGACAAGCGCTTGTCAGAGATGTTCTAGGCTGATCCTGCATTAAGCAGGGGGTTGGACTAGATGGCCTGGATGGCCCCTTCCCAACTCTATGAGTCTATGACTGGCCTAATGTCACCCAGTGATTTCCTGGAATTTGAGTGGGGATTTGAACCTGGTCTTTGGGCTTCAGATTCCAATGGCTAGCCCAATTTCATCAGGTCTCAGAAGCGAAACAGGGCTGTCCTTGCTTAGGACTTGGATGGGAGACCACCAAGGAAGTCCAGGGTCACTATGCAGGAACAAGCAATGGCCAACCACCTCTGAATGCCTCTTGCCTTGAAAACCCCACAAGGGGTTGCCCTAAGTTGGTTGCGACATGACAGTGCTTGACACTTTACACACACTTCTTGCTTCTGGTCTGATATGCTAACTACTATGCCACATACATTGGCACTCCTAGCTGACTTTCTACTAGAGTGACAAACTAAAAAGGTCCTGGTGCACATAGTCAGGACACCAGATTTAGATCTCTGACATCAAACTCCCTTTTTACTGCTCAATAAATCCCCCTCCATGTCAAAAATTTCTGAGTTTGGATGATGTCTATTTCCCCTGGTGCCCTATTGCCTTACAAGCAGGTACTATGGGAGCCAGCGTGCTGTAGTAGTTAACAGTTTGGAGCGGTGGACTCTGATCTGGAGAACCGGGTTTGATCCCCCACTCCTCCACATGAGCAGCGGATTGGCGAACCGGGTTGGTTTCCCCACTCCTACACATGAAGCCAGCTGGGTGACCTCGGGCTAGTCACAGTTCTCTTAGAGTTCTCTCAGCCCCACCTACCTCACAGGACGTCTGTTGTGGGGAGGGGAGGGGAAGGTGATTGTAAGCCGGTTTGATTCTTCCTTAAGTGGTGGAGAAAGTCGGCATATACAAACCAACTCTTCTTCTTCTTAAATCCTACCCTTCAGGAAAGCCTCTTCTTTTTTCAATTGGAGCAGCTGCATAGATGAACTGTTAAAAAAGGGGGCTACTTGACCCCTTTTAAAGAGTGTGCTGCTCTCATGATTGACAAGGTAAACAGGGTGCGTACAGGATGGTGCTGCTCCAAAGCAGCAGTGGAACTTATGAGGAAACCAGGCATGTCTGAAACAACCGAGCCAGCTGAAGCTGCTGGGAGAATGTTTTCCTGTCTGTCATCTGAATCCTGCAGCTGAAATCCAAACCAAAGGGGGGGGGCAAGGAGACAGTTCCAATGTCAGATGATGGATGGCGTGCGCCAAAACATTTGCTTTATTGACCACCAAAGTCCGGCTTGAAGCTTTCTAATCGAGAACGTTAATGAGTTCAGCGCACGTTTGCCAGAATAAATATAACTTTGAAAAGCTGCATTTTTCAGCCCACCCCTACTTTTCAGGAAAGAAACGCCATTTTTCGCAACATCTTGTTGCAATCTGCACAGTCCTGCGAGGAGGCTGAGTGGAGTTTAACCCCCCCAAAACAGTTATGCTTGCTGCCTTATAAATGTTATCTTGCCTTTACCAAGACAGCCACCTGCAAATGAGCTGTGCCAGAGTACTTGAGCAAATCCTACCATCCAGGCTTAGGCAGCATGTTTGCATGGAAATAAGTGCATGCAGCTCCCTCCTAAGTAAACCAGGGTGGCATAGCAGTCAGAGTGTTGGACTAGCCATGGAAGCTCACAGGGTGACCTTGGGGCCGGTAACACTCTCTCAGCCTAACCTACCTCACAGGGTTGTTGTGAGGATAAAATGGAAGAAAGCAGAATTATTTAAGGCACTTTGGGTCCCCATTTGGGAGAAAGGTGGGGTATAAATGAAATAAATAATAAGCATGGATAGGACTGCAACTTCATTCAGTGCATCTGGGGGGGAAAAACCCTTGCTGTCCAGTGTAATGAGTTCATGGACTGGACTTCATTGGAGTACCTCAGTATTATCTTGTTTGCAAGTTGGTAAACTGGCTATCACCTATGAGGGCACCTGGAGGGGAATGCTAGTTCTTGGGATGCATGTAGCATAACCCGTGGTTACCATAATGTCTAGTTCGGCCCTTAGCTGTGTTTTATGGTTTTATTGTTCAAGACCTCGGACTAAGAACAGGGGGAAAGAAAGAAAAAGTATATACCTAAGAGCAATCCCTATAGACTTGTGTGTGAATCTGACCTCCAGGCACTGAAATATGAAACCGCCTCAGGCCAAGCCGGACCACGGGTCCTTCTAGCTCACCACTCCCTCTTTTGACAGGCAGAGACTCTCCAGGCAGAGAAAATCACTCTCCAACACCTGTTTCCTGAGATCCCTTAAATGGAGATGCCGGGGACTGTTCTACCATTGAGACTCAGCCGCGGTCCTGCTACGCCCCGCCTCAAAATTAGTTTTCCCTAACCCTAAAGAAATGCAAAATGATGCTAGGGTAGCCAATGGGTCGGAATTAAACCAGTTTGGTCTGAGCCCCTCTGTTTTAAAAGAAGTTCTGTACATACAAACCAGAACTTGAAGTTGAACGTTACTGCTTGCTAACCAAGGTAGATTAAACAAAGGGAAAGACGGCAGAAGGGCCGTTCAGAAGGCGGCAACCCTAAATGTACCTCTGAGCAAGACTAAGGCCATTTCCACATGGGTTATTTGCCCCAGGTCCAAAGTTGGGAAGTGGGTTATTTTTCCCCCACAGCACTGTGGTGCATTTGTGCATCTCCCAGGGTCTCTCCAGCTTTTCTTTTATCTTTCACAAATTGGCTTTGCTGCAAAGTTTTGGGAAAGATTGCCGTAAAAGCCTGGATGGCTGTTACGTGGGTGGGAATATTTGGACTTTAACCATCTGTGTGTCATGGCCTCTGAATTTCCAGCTTTCTTTTTTTTTTAAAGTAAGTCTCTAGCTGCTTTCATTGTGGAGATACAAGGGGGAAGGTATACGTCCACATAGAAACGGGAAAGAGATTTACTTTTGTGAACAAAAAAGAAAGCTGGGAATTCACAAGACCTGACATTCAGATTGTTATAGTGTTACATTGACATAACCATAGTCAATTGCCGATCTAAATAAATAAATAGCCCCAGTGCTCCAAGGGATAGCTGCCGCTGGGGGACCGAAGCAGGGAAACTGCAGGAAAACATTTAATATGGAAGCCCAGTTGCTCCTTTTCCTTGTCCGTCCTATTATTGTGAATCATTGTTCATAAAAGCACAAGGAAAAGGGAGCATTTGGGCCATTTCACAATCAGCCTCAGGGACTTGGGAATGTGGGGGGGGGGGAAGAAAGAGACTTTTAGGAGAAAATGCATTTGAAATACTACAGGAAAAGGGCAGCGACTGGCATACTGTGATACATGATGCAACACGACCTAAGGCTGTTTGCTGACAAAAGGGTTCCACGAACAGATTGCTATCTGTCTCTACTGTGCCAGTATTCTGCACTGATTTCTCCACTTGCCTGCATGCCAGGGTCTCCCGAAATTACTGCAGCAGCTGTCAAGCAATTTGAGGGCCAAACCCTCAGAGATGCTGAAATACTTGCTATGGGAGGTCAAAGGACCATCTAGGACACTGCGGTCTAAAACTGGAGCTCTGTGAAATACTGGGGACTAAGCCAGAATCTGCAATGGGAAGGGAACTCCTTCTCCTCATCTGCCAATGGCGCTGCCTTTCCACTGGTGTTAAGCTGGTGCGAGGGCATCTTAGAATCCAACCAAGTACTTAAGCTATCATAAGCAGCCACAGGAGATCCCAGTATGGGATACGGGGGAAGGTGTTGGATTGCTGCTTTTCCCACGTGCCGCAGGGGAACCGAGCTTTGTTTCATGCTCTTGGAAGAGATGTTCTGCGTGTGCAAATGCCTTACCATTGGGTTGGTACCCAACCAGCGATTTAGCAGATGAAAAAGACTAGAGGGTTCCCCTTTGACCACTGGGGGGGATGTTATGCTGGGGGTCATGGGACTGTCATGGATAAAAGTCATGCGGGATGGGGTGTGGGGCTTATGATAAGGAGGGTCTCAGGTAGAGGTTTTTCACATCATCTACTTGCCCAGTCCCTTTAACTGGAGATGCTGGGGACTGAACCTTGGCTTCTGCATGCCAAGCAGATATTCTACCACTGAGTCACAGCCCCACTGAGCTAAAAATAACTAAACTGAGGCTGTCATACTTTGGTCACATTATGAGAAGGCAAGAGTCACTGGAAAAGACAATCTTGCTCGGAAATGTCGAACACAGCATAAGAGGAAGACCCAACAAGAGAAGGATTGAGTCTATAAAGGCAGCCACAGCCCTCAGTTTGTAAGACCTGAGCAAGGCTGCTAAGGATAGGACATTTTGGAGGACATTGATTCATAGGGTCATCATGAGTCAGAAGCGACTTGACGGCACTTAACACACACACGTAAGACAACAAATTCATGGAGGATAGATCTATCGACAGCTCTTAGTTGTGACAGTGAAATGGTACCCTCCTATTATGGATTTAGTGTATCTGAGTACCTGATGACTGGGGAGACCCAGTTTAGTTTCCCTCTTGCCAGAAATCTCACCTGGTGAACCAGTCACTCTCAACCTAACCTACCCTACCACACAGGGTTGTTGTGAGAATAAAATGGAGGAAGGGAAAGCCATGGATGCTGTGCTGGAGGAAGGAGACAATATAAATGAGCATTGACTGCTGCCTTTATGCTTTGCTTATCAGCTTTGAAGAAGCTTCCAGATTGCTACTGATGGAAACAGGACAATGGCTAAATGGACTTCTAATGATCCTTCTTGCATACAATTGCAATGCATGCTGCACCATGCAAACTCTTACAGGGACAATTTAGAAGTGATAAGAAAATATATAATGGGAGTAAATTACTGGGAGAAATTGTATCCAGAAAAAATAGGTACAAGTGTATGTAGGACAAACTAATGGAGTATGCAACCACGGCCAAAATGACCTATACCATGAATACAACTAATGATATGACACATGAACAATTTAATGAAAAATGGAAATTACTTTATCTATATGTTGAGGTTTAGGGCCAACTGGAACAATGCTAAAAATAAAATGCGACATAACCATAAGATGTTTGTTTAGTGCGGAGCAGAAAATCGTTTGGTTAGTTATAAAATGTGGTGGACGTTTATTTTTCGAATGTATCCATATTTCTGTCCGGATAACAGTTGAAAAAAGAGCAACAACGCAGTCCGCTCGACAAACTTTTAAGGTGTTTTGTTTACGTTATCTTTTTCTTTCAACATAAGACGGGCAGCCTTCTATTTTTACCCATCCCTTTTTTTCCTTCTGTACCCATACTATAAAATAAAGTAGGGCCACTGCACCTTTCCTCAATCTTTGACGTAAGATATGACAAAGAATGAGCTGTAATTGAGGCAACCCGTAATTAGGATGCAGATTACATTTGGCTCTAGGAATACAGGTACAGCAGCTGCCAGGAAAAATGTTATTCATACTAAGCTCTACATTAACAATTGCAGCGGATCTCCCCGCACATCACTGTATTCGAGAAACCCACACAGACACACACAAAATGCTGAAGCTGTACAAACATCGATTGATTTTCCTGCAGCTGTACTTGGTTCACAGTGAGCAACTGCAAACTGCTGATTATGCAGCAGGCGCATCGCAGCGCTTTGCTTGGAAGCCGGCTTCTCTCATTCTCACAGTGGCGTCATTCTCTCTCTAAATCCAAATTCAATATCAAGGTACAAATCAAAGGCGTTTTTTCGCGTGAACAGTTACCTGTTCACACATGACGGATTCTTCTTGTTCCCCACACTTACCAACTGCATAAAGTATACCGCGGCGTTGTAATCAAGATGGGTGGGACCATGATGTGCTTCAGATACAGCACAATCACTCCCAAAGGCAGCACTGAGAGTTTTAGCTTGGAAAGAAGGCGGCTGAGGGGAGACTTGACAGAGGTCTATAAAATTATGCATGGTTTGGAGACAGTGGACAGGGAGAAGTTTTTCTCCCTCTTCCATAATGCTAGAACGTGGGGTCATCTGCTGAAGCTGGAGGGTGAGAGATTCAAAACAGATAAAAGGAAGTATTTTTTCACACAACGCATAGTTAAATTGTGGAACTCCCTGCTCCAGGATGTGGTGATGGCTGCCAACTTGGAAGGCTTTAAGAGGGGAGTGGACATGTTCATGGAGGAGAGGGCTATTCATGGCTACTAGTTAAAATGGATACTAGTCATGATGCATACCTATTATCTCCAGGATCAGGGGAGCATGCCTATTATCTTGGGTGCTGTGGAACACAGGCAGGATGGTGCTGCTACAGTCATCTCATTTGTGGCTTCCTAGAGACACCTGGTTGGCCACTGAGTGAACAGACTGCTGGGCTAGATGGGCTTTGGTCTGATCCAGCAGGGCTTTTCTTATGTTCTTAGTTGTTGACTGCCCAGACGGGATGGGGGGGAGATCCAGCCTGCTCTAAGGGCTTTAAGAGCTCCATAATGATGCAGCAATTAAGTGAGGTTTTTCGTCACGTGGAGGCAAAAAGTATTGCCCGTTAACTGCTGTGGATCAAATGGCTGCAAACGGCCCATCCCACAGGGGCTAATGCAGAAGCAGACAACCTCACTGGCACCACAAGCGGGTGAAGTTTAAAAAGGAATTGTTCCTTTGAGCATAGCCCATAACATTAAAATGGAATTCTTACCCATTAAAAATGCATTCAGAAAACGGCTGTGGAATGATGTATATCAGTGTGTAAGTACTGTGACAGATGCCCAAAGTGATTTGCCTTTTGTAGTGCCCCAAGATGTATAGGAGAGCCAGCGTGGTGTAGTGGTTAAGAGGAGGAGGAGGAGGAGGAGAAGGAGAACGAGAAGAGTTGGTTTTTATAAGCTGATTTTCTCTACCTTTTAAGGATAATTAAACTGGCTTACAATCTCCTTCCCTTCCTCTCCCCACAACACACACCTTGTGAGTTAGGTGGGGCTGAGAGAGTTCAGAGAGAACTGTGACTAGCCCAAAGTCACCCAGCTGACTCCATGTGTAGGGGTGGGGAAACCAACCCAGTTCACCAGATTAGAGTCTGCCGCTCATGTGGAGTTGTGGGGAATCAAACCTGGTTCTCCAGATTAGAGTCCACTGCTCTTAACCACTTAACACCACGTGGTGGACTGTAAGCTGGAGAACTGGGTTCAATTCCCTACTCCTCCACATGAAGTCTGCTGGGTGACCTTGGGCCAGCCACAGTTCACTCAGAACTCTCTCAGCCCACGCAGACAGGAAACGATAAACTATTATCGAACTTCTCTTGCCTTGAAAACCCTACAGGGTCACCATAAGTCAGCTGTGACCTGACGGCAGTTTCCACCACCAAGATGTACAGAGCTCACTAATAATCCTCTACAAGGATTTCTCTTGTTGCAAAATACCCAAAGTGACTTAATAGTTAAAACAACCATTTTGAATTTTTGCACCTTACTGCATTAACTGTAGAGAACAGTATTCACAAAAGACAGCTGGACAGACTGATGGAAGATCTGCCATTGGCCACTAACCATGATAGCCAAACACCTCTGATTGTCAGATGCTGGGGAGCAATCAGCAGGTGAGGGTTGTTGTCTGGAGGTGCTGCTTGTGGGCTTTCCCATAGCATCTGACTTGTCACTGTTGAAACAGGATGCTGAACTAGATCAACCATTGGTCTGATCCAGCATGGCTACTCTTATGTTCTTAAGTTTACAGTTATCAAAATGTTGACCAGCAGATACACAGGTTTTCCCATGCTTTACGGACAAGGACAATTCCGTAATCATGAATTTGAGATGTAGTTTAGAGATTTATGCAGTTTAGAGGGCCATCATAAGCAGAGTTGCACCATTCTAAGTCCATTGACTTCCATAGGCTTAGAAGAGCGTAACTCTGTTGGGACCGGGCCTGTTTAAGAGCTCCAAAACCAAATAACTGTGATGCATTGGCCATCCCACCGGATCCTGCTAACAATATATCTTTGCAATATGAGGCTTAATGGGGACACAACCCAAACCTACCTTTGAGTCAACTGTTGAGACAGGGCTAGAATCAAAGGAGGCTTTGAGAAAAAGGGGGGGGGGAGCCCTAGGTCGGTCAGAGGCTTCAAGATTCACAGAAACAGCCGGCAAAGTCCAGAATATTAAGGGCCAGTTGTCTCTCTTTCTCTCTCTCACTCTCTCTCTCTCTCACACACACACTCATTACTTATTGACCCTAGCATCAAGTGGTCTCTTGCATGTGTGAACCAAAATGCATCACAAGAGACAGAACTTTCATGTCACCCAATGTCAGTATGAACATTATTGTTTTCAGGTAAGGCAGGTTACACATTCAGAGGAAAGTTATCAAGGATTAAGGTGAACCTGATACATGAGTGAATCAGCCCTACATTCAGCCATGTTGAGAACTTTCTGGGCTTCCCAGTTTTAAGGGTGGGGTCAACAGTAGTACAAAAGAACAAACACCAAGTGTAACTATCAGCCGGAAGAGGAAAGGACGAGTAGGACTCACTTATGGTGGAAGGGTCTTGGCAGATGGATGTGTTCGCATGAAAGCACCTCTAAGAGTTATCAACTGTTCTGTATGGCCCTTTGGTGAGATCTTCTTCTAACACCGTCATCCTAAGTAGTTGCACCATTCTAAGCCCACTGACCAATGGATTTACAAGGGTGTAATTCTACATTTGGAGCCCCGTGGCGCAGAGTGGTAAGCTGCAGTACTTAAATCAAAAGCTCTGCTCATGACCTGAGTTCGATCCCAACAGAAGTTGGTTTCAGGTAGCAGGCTCAAGGTTGAGGATTAAATGGAGTGGAGGAGAACCATGTAAGCCACTTTGGTTCTCTATTGGAGAGAAAGGTGGGATATAAATGAAGTTAATTAATGTATTTAATCATTAGTCAGATTACCGTCTAATTTAATATCTTCCTGCAGAAAAGATGGATGTTCATGTGACTGTTAGGATCTCGTAAATAAACACTGCTCACATCATCCTAATCCCACACAGGAAACACTGTGAATCTGTGGGAAGTGTACGTCGAAAATATGACACATTTGGTGGATCAGTCCTCACCAGTGAGATATAGGGTATAAAGGTCTTTGGACAATTAAAAAACAAACAAAAGAAATGATAAGCCTGTAATCCCTGAAACCAAATAGTGCTCGCATTGTACATACAATGCCTGTACATCTCTGGAAGATCTTCCTTCTAAATGTTTGCTAAACAAACGGCAGAATATGTTGCTTTCAGTCTCGTAAAAGGCAGAGGCCAATTTTTCATGCAGAGTTCAAGGCAAACGCATCACAATCCAAACGGGAACATCTGACTTCATTTAATGACATGCATTTAAAACACTCAGTATTAAATTACTCTGACATCTTTCATTTTCTAAGCAGCTCTAAATGTATCCAAACAGTCAAGACTGGTTAAAAATGCAGAAACATACACATTGCCAACTTGAAGACATGCTTCTTATAGAAAGATAGAGATCACAATCGTTCAGCAAATAGACTGACTGTCCACAATAATATTTTGGCTACTGTTGACATCTTGGGGAAGCTATTCTGTGCATTCGGATGAAGAGGAAACCAACCCTGGCTAAAAGACCACCATTTTCACAGCCACACCCTTCCTTTTGGTACCTGAGCAAAAGCTGTTGCTGCTGATGGTCCTTGCTGAGCCTCCAGAAGAGCTCAGGGGGTTGAACTCTCGGCTCTCCTCCTCCGAGAAGGGCGACTCAGATGCCGGGGACACTTTCTGGTGGTACGGGTGCTGCTGGGAAAGGTGAGGCCGGAGGACCAGGCGGGGAATACGGCTGCGGCAGATCTCCTTGTCCTGCATTTTGTGCTCCTTGCAACAACGACAGCAACAGTGGAAACATCATTCCTTGCTATGCCCCGGTCCAAACACACCAAATGTGGCGTTAAGAGTGAACGCCACCAAAAAAAATGCTTCCACATGGGCGGGGCATCACGCAGCGAGCATCACAGCTCTACAGCTGGGAACGACAGCTCTACTGAGAACATCATCATTTGGTGCTATGGAGTGGAATTCCTCCACGCCAACAGCAGTGGCTCATGGGAGAGTTCGCAGCTGATGTGGGGACACCGCATGCATCCCAGTCTACATGATACCAGTCATGGGGAGGGTCCACGGTGCAATACTACAGCATATTTTTTTGCATGCTGCAGTTCCCAGGTAAAACCCTTGGCTTCTCAAGTTTAAAGCATCAGGCAGTAGGTAGTGGGAAAGACATCTGCCTGAAAACCGGACTGCTGATGCCAGTCAGAGTAGACAATATTGAACCTGTGCATAGAGCAATGTGCTAACTCAATAGGTGTCATGTCTGTTCATGTGCATGCAGCGTCGCCCACATAAAGACAGTACCAAGTGGCTATATCCCACCCCTTTCACTTTTGAAAAATGGGCCCACTTAGGGCTCACTTCACACCCAAAAAATGTAATGTGAGAAACATATGTTGGCAAGCACATATCACAGAAGTATCACTGTTACCCAGTTCTGATTAGCTGCAGCTCCATGTTAAGAAAGTGTACTCTGAAGTCCACAATGTGGGAAACAGCCCATTTACTGATCCAGATGATTCGTGCTGCTAATCTCCAGGTGGGACCCGGAGATCTCCCAGAATTAGAACTGATCTCCAGATGACAGTGATCTCCCCCCCCCCCCGAAAAAATTGCTGCTTTGGAGAGTGGACTCTATGGCATTATATCTGGCTGAGGACCCTCCCTTCCCCAAACCCTGCCCCCTCAGGCTCCAGCCCCAAAAACTCCAGGAATTTCCCAACCTGGATCTGGCAACCTTGCAAGATGATCCATGAATGCGTAGCCCAACTGCATTTTTAATCTTTGCGAAATGCTCTCACAAGCCACGCAACAAACCCACAGCCAAACCCACCCTTCGCTGGATTAAATGTCATCTCACTGCGGCATGTTTTCTTAAAAAATAATCTCATGCAGCGATGTGCACCCCTGTGGGGAAAGGGGAAGGGCGCAGCCTCGAAAAATAAAAGCCAAAGATTCATCCCGACAGGTCGATGCCCGGACCCTCTTCCACAGAGGGGAAGTACAGCGCCTTTAGTGAGTTCAAAACAGATCGGTGGAAAAGTCCCCGAGGGCAATCGCCACAGTTAGCCTCCCCATCTGCATCACCACCACAACCCTTCCCCAACCCCCCAGAGACCTGGGCACATTTACAGCGGTGGGGGAGGAATACCCAGTGGAAGCGGGGAGCCCATCAAACCTTCCCGGATTGGGAAGGCGTCGTTTTGAGCTTGCTCTCCTCTCCCCCCCCACTCCAGAGGAGCATCTGCAGCAGAGACAGAACCAATGATGTCAGACTCTATCAAGGATGGAGGAGGGATGCTCTTCTGCCGCTGCCCGCGCAGTGGTGAGAGGGGAGGGCCTGGAGGAGGCGACCGAGGGACCCTTGCTTGGGGTAACAGGTCCCCACCCCCACCCCACCCCAGGCAGACTCTCTCCCTCTGGGGCCCCACCTGTCCCTGCGGGCACAGAAGCACACCAGATCCGCCCCAGTTCTCTTTAGTGGTCCACACACCGATTCTGGCAAGAGAAGATGCACACACACCCTGACACCCACACACTTGCCTTGGGTTCGCCGCTCTCTAGGTGCACATTTCCCCCATCCCAATTGTCAAAACTCTGCGCGGGGGCTTATTTGTTGAGTTCTGAGAATTCGGATGGGGGGAAATGTGCATCTAGAGAGCGGCACACCCTCCCATGCACAAATGGCCATCATCGCGTAGTGTATTCACAGTGGGTAGCCGTGTTAGTCTGTCTGCAGTAGCAGAAAAGGGCAAGAGTCCAGTAGCACCTTAAAGTCTAACAAAAAATATTTTCTGGCAGGGTGTGAGCTTTCGTGAGCCGCAGCTCACTTCTTCAGATACAGCTAGAATGGGAATCCATCTGGAATCCATCTGGATTCCCATTCTAGCTGTATCTGAAGAAGTGAACTGCGGCTCACGAAAGCTCACACCCTGCCAGAAAATATTTTTTGTTAGTCTTTAAGGTGCTACTGGACCCTTGCCCTTCTCTACTATCGCGCAGTGCGTGGGTGTCAGGGCGTGCGCGCATCTTCTCTTGCCAGGACCGGTGCGTGGACCACGAAAGAGAACCGGGGCGGATCTGGCGCCGTGCAGAAATGGCCATCGGGGTCAGACTCCACCGAGGCTAGTCCCCAGGGGCAGGAGGGGGGATAGGCCCCTTAGGGAGCCATACGGGGGTCATGTCCCCCCCCCAAAAGCCCCCCTTTCTGGGCTCCAACCCCGGTCTGTCTCCCTCTCCCTCTCCTGCACACTCACGCGCCACCCAGCCTGCGCCCCCCGGAGCCTCATCCCCGCGGAGGAGCCCCCCACCCACTCCCCAGAGCCCCCTCTCACCTTGGCGCTCGCCTTGAGGGGCCCCATGGCTCGGAGGGCGGCGATCGGGGCCGGGAAAGAGCTCGCTTCTCCTGCCTCCCTGCTCGCCTCGCCTGCGCTGGCTGGCTGGCTGGTTGGCTGCGCTCTCCCCAGCCCCAGCCCCAGCCCTGCCCTGCCCAGCCCAGCTGCTCCCCCCCGCCCTGACACGTGGAGCCGCGGCGACCGCCTGCTGCTGCTGCTGCTGCTGCCGCCGCCGCGCTGACGCTCCTTCCCCTCGGCGGGGCGCTGTTTGGCAGCTGGCGGCAGGCGCTCGCCGGTCCTGCCCTCCCCTTGCGCAAAGCCCCCGGGGGTGGCCGGGGAGAGGAGAGGCTCGGGGGCGGAGGGGGGCTGGCCGCGCCTCGGGAAAGGGGGCTCTCCGTCTCCGGCCGAGCCTACGCGAGGCTCACAGAGCACCGACTCGTAGAGTGGGAAGGGGCCACCCCCTGCACCATGCAGGATGCCTTGCCCAGGGCATCTGGTCCAGCCCCACAGGGCATCTAGTCCAGCCCCAAGGCACAAGGCATCTAGTCCAACGCCACAATGCACCCCCAACGCACAGGGCATCTAGTCCAGCCTCAATGCACAAGGCATCTAGTCCAACCCCACAATGCACCCCCAATGCACAGTGCATCTAGTCCAAGCCCAATGCACAATGCACAATGCATCTAGTCCAGCCCCACAGTGCACCCACAATGCAGAGCATCTAGTCCAACCCCAATTGCCAAGGCATCTAGTCCAGCCCCACAATGCACCCCCAATGCACAGTGCATCTAGTCCAGCCCCACAATGCACCCACAATGCACAGTGCATCTAGTCCAACCCCAATGCACAGTGCATCTAGTCCAGCCCCACAATGCACCCCCAATGCACAGTGCATCTAGTCCAGCCCCACAATGCACCCCCAATGCACAGTGCATCTAGTCCAACCCCAATGCACAGTGCATCTAGTCCAGCCCCACAATGCACCCCCAATGCACAGGGCATCTAGTCCAGCCCCAATGCACAGGGCATCTAGTCCAGCCCCAATGCACAGTGCATCTAGTCCAACCCCAATGCACAATGCATCTAGTCCAGCCCCACAATGCACCCCCAATGCAGAGCATCTCCAACCCCAATTGCCAAGGCATCTAGTCCAGCCCCACAATGCACCCCCAATGCACAGTGCATCTAGTCCAACCCCAATGCACGAGGCATCTAGTCCAACCCCACAATGCACCCCCAATGCACAGTGCATCTAGTCCAACCCCAATGCACAATGCTTCTAAAAAAGGTAAAGGTCCCCTGTGCAAGCACCGGGTCATTCTTGACCCATGGGGTGACGTCACATCCCGACGTTTACTAGGCAGACTTTGTTTGCGGGGTGGTTTGCCAGTGCCTTCCCCAGTCATCTTCCCTTTACCCCCAGCAAGCTGGGTACTCATTTCACCAACCTCGGAAGGATGGAAGGCTGAGTCAACCTTGAGCCGGCTACCTGAAACCAACTTCCGTTGGGATCGAACTCAGGTCGTGAGCAGAGCTTTGGACTGCATTACTGCAGCTTACCACTCTGCGCCATGGGGCTCCTACAATGCATCTAGTCCAACCCCACAATGCACCCCCAATGCACAGTGCATCTAGTCCAACCCCACAATGCACAATGCATCTAGTCCAACCAGGGCCGGATTTAGGTTTGATGAGGCCCTAAGCTATTGAAGGTAATGGGGCCCTTTATATATAGAAATGAGCAAACCAGTGATATTTTAGGGAGCAGGCTAGCAGGCGGGGCCCATTACTTACGTCATAGGAGCCTACACGACACAAAACACTGTTGCTGTATGTAGATTTTATTTTATTTGTTTTTTATCTTATATTTTGGAAATGTACATCAGCTTTTTTTCCTTTAAATTTTTTTTTGGAGGGGGCCAAGAGAGTGGGGCCCTAAGCTATAGCTTGTTTAGGTTATAGGTAAATCCGGCAGTGAGTCCAACCCCCTGCATAAAGCAGGAAATTCACAACTACCTCCCCCACCCACCCCCACACACACACCCAGTGACCCCTACTACATGCCCAGAAGATGGCCAAGGTGCCCTCCCTCTCCTGATCTGCCTAAGGTCATAAAATCAGCATTGCTGTCAGATGGACATCTAGCCTCTGTTTACAAACCTCCAGGGAAGGAGCGCTTACCACCTCCCAAGGAAGCCTGTTCCACTGAGGAACAGCTCTAACTGTTAGAAAATTCTGCCTACACAAGGCTAACCTACACAAGGCTAACATGGTTAAAACGCTTAGGGCTGCTTAGTGTGGAAAGAAGGGGAGGCGTGATAGAGGTCTATAAAATGATGCATGGTGTGGAGAGAGTGGAGGGGAGAAGCTTTTCTCCCTCACTCATAATACTGGAACGTGGGGTCATCTGCTGAAGCTGGAGGGTGAGAGATTCAAAATAGATAAAAAGAAGTATTTCTTCACACAATGCATAGTTAAATTGTGGAACTCCCTGCCCCAGGATGTGGTGATGGCTGCCAACTTGGAAGGCTTTAAGAGGGGAGTGGACGTGTTCATGGAGGAGAGGGGTATTCATGGCTACTAGTTAAAATGGATACTAGTCATGATGCATACATATTCTCTCCAGGATCAGGGGAGCATGCTGAATATATTAGGTGCTTTGGAACACAGGCAGGACAATGCTGCTGCTGCGGTCTTGTTTGTGGGTTTCCTAGAAACACCTGGTTGGGGCCCACTGTGTGAACAGACTGCTGGACTTGATGGACCTTGGTCTGATCCAGCAGGGCCTTTCTTATGTTCTTAAATGTTGTGCAGTTGAGGCGCAGACTGTAGCTGCTTCCTCCGAGGCATGGTATGGTGATGGTCCCTTCGACAGAGGGCAGGTGATTCAGAGTTGCCAACTCCAGGTTGGGAAATTCCTGGAGGTTTGGGGGTAAGTCCTTGGGGAGGGGAGAGAGCTCAGCAGGGATGTCGTGGCATGGAGTCCGCCCTCGGAAGCTGCCCTTCTCTCCAGGGGAACCAAGCTCTGTCCTCTGGAGACCCCCAGGCCCCACCTGGAGGTTGGCAACCATAGCAGGTAGATACACCTGCAGTGTTGCTGTGCTAGTCGGCCACTCCTTAAATCTTTGCTTGTATTTGTACTCTGCAGTGTGGCATGACTATCTCTTGCTTGCAAGAAAAAATAAAAAACAAAAATATCCACCCACCTACCCACACCCGCACATAGACACACCATTCCTCTTACAAGATAAACACACACACCTTTCCTTGTACAAGATAAAAACAAAACAGGAGTAGAGTGACACCTTAAACACTAACCCAATTATTCCAGCATAAGTTTTCATGAGTCATATGCAGCTGATGAAGTGAGCTCTGACTCATGCAAGCTTACGCTCCTGTTTTTATTTTGCTGCTGCAGACAAACACAGCTAGCGACCCATCTGGAATCAGCATTACGGAAGGCACTCCCCTCTTACAGGAGCATGTATATATAACTGCCCACTGGGACACATTCCAGAGGGAGAGGAGGGCAGAGCCGTGTACCTGAAGTCCTTGGGAGGAAGGGCTGGATAAATAACTAGATTGACAGAAGAGAAGGTGTTCGTTATAGGCAAGCAAAGGGACAAAATTATCTTGTGGCGAAAGAAAGAAAGAAAGAAAGAAAGAAAGAAAGAAAGAAAGAAAGAAAGAAAGAAAGAAAGAAAGAAAGAAAGAAAGAAAGAAAGACTCAGAGGTTTATTTTAAAAACATTCATGGGGTGGAGAAAGTAGATAGAGAGAACTCAGGGGCACCCAATGAAATTGTCAGCTGCAATAGTTGTTCATACAGCACATTGGTCCTACAGCCAGATAGGACAGGCTAGCCTGATCTCGTCAAATCTCAGAAACTAAGCAGGGTTGGCCCTGGCAAGTATTTGGATGGGAGACCTCCAAGTAATACTAGGGTTTCTATGCAGAGTAAGGCAAAGATAATCCTCCTCTGAACCTCTCTTGCCTTGAAAACCCCATCTGGGGTCACCAAAAGATGTGACTTGCAAAAACAAAACAAAACAGCACACTGAGTCAGGATTAGACAAATGTGTGGAAGAAAAGGCCATCACTTGCTATGATGACTACATCAAACCTGCATGCTCATAGGCAATCCGCACCACAAAATGCCACAAGCAGGGAGCAGAAGAAGCATCAATGCACAGCAAGAACCTTGTTAGTGGCCTGAATATAGTGAACGGTCAGGATCTAAAGTCTGATTCTCAACATTATGGGTTAAAAATCAGGAACCTAGTTAGCTGCACCAGTCTGATCCACATGGCAGGGAACCTGTGATTGGCCATGAGCCCCAATATACACATGAAATGTGATGATCTGTGCACATTGCAGCTTTTATTCTATCCATTTTTGTTTTGTTTACCTCCCTTGGTTAGCTTTGTACTGATTTCAGAGCTTGGCTAGAGGGAAAACAAGGGGGAAGGTAGCCAGGGAATTGGGTTTGCAAGGAACCCACCCACCCACTGGTTTCCCATAAAAAGTTTCCACAATGCCTACATTTGTGTTAGATAGTGGAGGGCTGGAAATCCTATGTTTGCCATATCTAGCTCTGTCCAGTACTCCCTAGAGAAGGTCTCTGTGAAATGGATTGGCTGCAAATCTATACACCATAACACACACTACCTCTTGCTATAACTTCTGGCAATCCCAGAAGTTTATCTGTCTAATGCACTGTTATACTGTGTTCCCTCCAAAAAAAAACACACACACACACAAAAAAAACCCTCAGAGCAGCATTCACACAATTCTTCTTTTCATTTTGTCTTCACAACAATCCTATGAGGTAGACTAGGTTTCAAGAATGATCGACCAAAGGTCACCCAGCAAGCTTCATGCCAAGTGTGGAGATCTGACCCCAAGTCTATCCTGATGCTCTGACCACTCACTGCACCACACTTGCTGTATACCACAAATGCTCATCGACATACCACATTTGAGAGGCAGTGAATAAAAAGGCAGCAACATAAAGGACATAAAGCATGAAAGGACTACTTCTAGCAGAGATAAGAATGTGTACGTCTCCTTGATCCCTGAAAACATATTCACATACAAACACAGCAAATTTCAATATTGGGACAATAATATCACAGTTTTTTTGCTAGAGTTACGTGCAGAAGCACAAAGTAAAGAAAACTCACAGTGTGAGCTCAAGCCTTGCACAGAGGTGATGGGTCACGCAGCCTACACCTCCCCTGGATTCCCACTGGCAGCCTTGTGCACTCCTGCAGGTGATCACGCGCATGGCACTGAACATGTGAACTGGGCCATAGACGCACCAGGTAAACTTGTGAGTTTCAAGCAACAGAGCTGGCATTGTGTAAGGGAAAAAAAAACAGGTAGAAGTGGCAGGGGAGCCCCAATACTGGCACTCAAATGAAAGGGGCATTGGGAGGTGAGGCCCCCTTACTTTTTGTAACAGCTATTTTGGCCAATGAGGGAAGGCAGCATTGTATAGCCCGATCTCGTCGGATCTCCGAAGCTAAGCACGGTCGGTACTTGGGAGACCACCAAGGAAGACTCTGGAGAGGAAGGCAATGGCAAACCACCTCTGCTTCTCACATGCCTTGAAAGCCCCTCGCTGGGGTCACCATAAGTAGGCTGCGACTTGATGGCACTTTACGCACATTTTTGATGAGACCAATGTTGTGGCAAATTGTTGAAGCTGGGTGGAGACATGGATTTCATTAAAGGGTATTGCATCTTCTTTGACATACTTTGGGCACTGCCCAGTCCTAGTTATACATTTAGTACAAATGATTTGTTTTTTTATGGGAGTTTCTCCACATGAGCAAGTCTGATGGTAGGTATTTTATTTTTCCATCTCATTGTGTCTTGGAAGTCTGCTGACCTGGAAGGAACCCAGCTGCTGATATCTTCGATCTAAAGAACCACAGACGGAGTTCTGTCCCTGTGTGTGTGTGTTAAATGTCGTCAAGTCGCTTCCGACTCATGGCGACCCTATGAATCAATGTCCTCCAAAATGTCCTTGCTCAGATCTTGAAAATTGAGGACCGTGGCTTCCTTTATTGAGTCAGTCCATCTCTTGTTGGGTCTTCCTCTTTTCCTGTTGCCCTCAACTTTTCCTAGCAATTATTGTCTTTTCCAGTGACTCTTGTCTTCTCACAGGTTCTGTCCCTACCTATTCCTTTATGGCGGGCACTCTTGCTTAAGCCAAACAACCTTCCACTCTGACAAAGACTTCTTTGGATCCAAGCTCACATGTAGATATTTTCCTTCACTCAGAGTGGGATTTCAAATTAGTGCATTTATCGTAGATTTTCTATTCTATTTGCAAGGCAATATGTTGCGGGTTTTTTAACGTGAGCATTTATAAACCATCTTGAAATGCCATGTGGCAGAAAAGCAATGCAGAAATGGTAAAAATCAAAATGGATTACTAGATTAAAAAGAAATGACGACAACAATAAACCAGTTCACGTACTGTCACGAGGCAAGAAGTACTGTATGAAAAGCGTATGGTAGCAGGACAGGGTTGCAGCAGCTGCATCGCCAGTTCTGTGACTTCTGAACATCTGTTTATGTTTGACTGCCTTGTTGACCTTTCAGAACAACTACAGTACTTAGGAGCAAAGGTTTTCCAAAACTGAAAGCGTTTGCTGTCCTGGAAAAACGAACTCTCTTTTGATGTGCATGGCTGGTCCTGTACCGATACTCTTTTCTGTATTCACTTGTGACGCATCACTTTCCCAAAATTCAGCTCTCACAATGTAAGGCATTTGATTTAGATGTTTGCTAACTAACAAAGAAGCTGCCTGGAAATTTACCTATTGTTCCCTGTTGTTTCTGGCCTGTGCTCTGTAAATAAAGAAAAGTTGTTTCCTCTTTCATTTTCTGAAAGCATGCCACAAGTGAGGGAATAGGGAATCTCTATTAGCTACCACCGCCCTAGGGTTGCCAACCTCCAGGTAGTAGCTGGAGATCTCCTGCTATTACAACTGATCTCCAGCCGATAGGGATCAGTTCACCTGGAGAAAATGGACGCTTTGGCAATTGGACTCTATGGCATCGAAGTCCCTTCCCTCCCCAAACCCCACCCTCCTCAGGCTCCCCCCCTAAAACCTCCCATCGGTTGCCAAGAGGGACCTGGCAACCCTACACCATCCTGGTGTGGGTCTAACTCGGGAGGGCTCAGAGTACCCACCCTGCCCTTGGCTGTTTCTTCTCCCAATAGGGTGTACCTCCTAGGTGGGCAAATGAGGAGGGTTACTAGCTCCGGGTTGGAAAATACCTGGAGATTTTTGGGGTGGAGCCTGAGGAGGGCGGGGTTGGAGAGGGGAGGGACTTCAATACCACAGAGTCCAATTGCCAAAGTGGCCACTTTCTGCAGGCGAACTGATCTCTGTCAGCTGGAGATCAGTTGTAATAGCAGGAGATCTCCAGCTACTACCTGGAGGCTGGCAACCCTACAAATGAGGATCCAGGCAGTGTATTAAACCGTTTATTAAAAAAGGTCTAATAACAACAATAATTCAAACCACATATAGGATGATGGGATCAATAAAGGCAGGTAAACAAAGTAATAGATACAACAATAATTCAAACCACATATAGGATGATGGGATCAATAAAGGCCGATAAACAAAGTAATAGATACCCGAACGGGTCTGTCTTTACAGTCCCTAGCTCAGGGGTGGGGAACCTCCGGCCCGCGGGCCGGAAATGGCGCGCAACATCATTGAATGCGGCCTCTCCCATGGAAGCTGCTGCCATTGCTGCCGCAGGGCTGCCCGCCTGTTTGTGTGTGTGTGTATGTCAGGGGAAGTCGGGAAGGCTTCACCCCGATCGCGCCCGGCCGCTTGTGAGTAAGATACACATATCTGACATCTTCCTGCTGTGGCTTTTGCCTCAGATATCTGCCGTCCAGCTGCCAATAAGCACAAAAAAGTCTATTACGGACAGTACATATTGACTTACCTGACTTACAGGACATCCATATTTTCTACTGAATTTTGTATTATGCTGGATTGATATTGAAATTTTGTGTGCGTATCTTATTGTATTTCATTTTGTATATATGCTCACTTTTTGCACCTATTTGCACCTTTATAAATATCTTACTTCTAGTACTTTGTGAGTGCTGCTTGGATCCTTGCCATTATCCGTGCAGCACTAAGCCTTTATTTTTTCCAGACCACCTGGAGGTTGGCAACTCTAGGAGAGGCTATGCAGAGGAGGGTTGGAAGGAAGAAAAGAGAAAGAAAGAAAAAGGAAGGAAGGAAGGATTAAGGAAGGAAGGAAAGGGAAAGGAAAGGAAGGAAAGGAAGGAAGGAAAGAGAGGGCGGCTTCACACACGCACACACACCTTCCCGGCTCCCCCCCCCCCACATACACGCTGCCCGGCCTCCATACACACACACACACACACGAGCGGAGGAAGTCTTCTCGGCTCCCCCCTCCATACACACACGCATTCACTGGGCCACATTAGCAGCCCGGCTTCCATACACTCGCACACACGTGCGTGCACCAGGGAAAGTCTCCCCCCCTCCATACACACACGCATTCACCGGGCCACGTTAGCAGCCTGGCTTCCATACACACACACATGCGTGGGCGCGCACTCGGGGGAAGTCTTCTCGGCTCCCCCCCTCCATACACACTTGGCTCCCATACACACACACACACACATGTGCGTGCACTCGGGGGAAGTCGTCTCGGCTCCCCCCCATACACGGCTTCCATACACACACACACACGCACTCAAGGAAAGTCTTCTCGGCTCCCCCCCTCCATACACACATGCATTCAGCCCGGCTTCCATACACACGCACACACGCACTTGGGGGAAGTCTTCTTGGCTCCCCCCTTCCATACATGGACACATGCATTCATTGGGCCACCTTCCCAGCTTCCCACATGCACGTACGCGCACGCCTGGCCCTGCGGCGGCAATGGCGGCGGCTTTGCAGGAGAGTCCGCAGGCCGCAGCTGATGATGTTGTGGGTCTTAAATGGCCTGCGGGCCAGAGGTTCCCCACCCCTGCTCTATAGCATCCAGCCATAAGGAAGTACAGGGTGTGTCCCAGGGTGACTAAAAGGCTCGGCTATTACAACACATAGTGCACCCTTGAAAATAGATTGTCACTAGTATATTTCTATGCTAGCTGACCTGCAAATTCTTAGCAGATGTGCTTGGTTGAGCTCAGACTCATAGGAGCTTACCTGTAGCAGTGGTAATAGATGAAAAAGGTGTACAGCAGTACTGCCATCACTATGGCAACTTGGCAGAAGATGATTACAGAGACGTGACTTCTGTCAGTTGACTGGCTGTCTGCAAAAGTGAAAAGAAAAGGACAGGTATTAATTGGATATCACAAGACAGTGAATTGGTTTGAATGGTCAGAATTGAAGCAGGCAATTTTATCCCAACAGCCTGACAGGACCCTTTCAAGATACAAGGTACCAAAAACGGCGTAGAAGCAGTTTAGATATCTTTTGTTTTTCTATCTCAGACTTCCTGTGTCAGCCTTGAGCTACCATTTTAGAGACTGAATGGCATCTGTGGATGGTGTTATCTATGGCTTGGATCCACACCTTGTTTTTCACCAGTGGGAGGGCCTTCCCACTAGTGGAGGGAGGACAATTTTTGCCTATCCCCCCTCCCACTACAGACTCCTATAACATACCCAGTACTTAGGGTTGCCAGGTCCTTCTTCGCCACTGGCGGGAGGTTTTTTGGGCGGAGCCTGAGGAGTGCGGGGTTTGGGGAGGGGAGGGACTTCAATGCCATAAGGTCCAATTGCCAAAGCGGCCATTTTCTCCAGGGGAACTGATCTCTATCGTCTGGAGATCAGTTGTAATCGCAGCAGATCTCCAGCTAGTACCTGGAGGTTGGCAACCCTACCAATACTGTTCCTGGGGGTCCCCTGATGCCTAAGCAGAATTTTAGGAGGGCAAAGGAGGTTGGATCCAAGCTCCTGTATTGTATCCCAAAACCAAATCTCTAAAATATCTCTAAAGAGTTCCATCTTTTCTTTAAGCCCTTCATGTGCTCACAGTGCCATGTCCAGAATAGGCCCTGTGACCTCCCCCTTTCTTCCCTACAAGCTTCATGAAATCCCACCATGTCTCATGGGAAGCTGTTCTTGGCTCCTCAGCCTCACTTCAGGCCACCCCTGCTCTTCCCCGACCCAGGCCTGGAGCTGCCTCCTATCTGATCTGTTGACTGTACACTCTTAAAGGACAAGCCCCCACTGATTAACCCCCCGACCTAATCTGGAATCAAGGAGTTCATTGTATCCTTGGCTTTCCAACACCAGGACTTCTACTGCCTTATTATCATATCCCAAAAGGTTGGCCCTTTTAACTTAACATGGTACAGCATGTAGAGCCAATGGCTGGTTCAGATTCCTGCTCAGGTATGAAGCTCACTGACAATTCAATCCCATGCAGTTATTCCAATCTAAACCCACTCAAATCGATGGCTTTAGACTGCGGTAACTCCGCGTACAGTTACATTGTCAATTGCAATCTTTAGATCTAACACGTTTTGAAGATAACATGGAATAACTCCTTGTTCGTTGATCTCTTTCGGACAGGTGCTGAATTGTCTATGGGGAAAGGGCCATGGCCATGCTCAGTGACAGAGCATCTGCTTGGCATGCAGAAAGTCCAAGGTTCAGTCACCAACATCTTCAGTTAAAAGGTAGCAGGTAGCATTGCCAACCTACAGGTGGGGCCTAGAGATCTCCTGGAATTATAACTGATCTCCAGATGGTAGAGATCGCTTCTCCTGGAGAAAATGGCTGCTTTGGAAAGTGGACTCTATGCATCATACCCTGGTAAGGTCCTTCCCCTTCCCCACCCACACCCTCTCCAGGCTCCACCCCCAAATCTCCAGGAATTTCCCAACTGGGGTTGGCAATCCTAGTAGCAGAGCAGGTGATGTGAAAGACCTCTGTCTGAGACCCTGGAGAGCTGATGCCAGTCTGAGTAGACAATACTGACCTTGATGAACCCATGTTCTGATTCACTATAAGGCAGCTTCGGGTGTCTATAAAGCAGTGTTATCCTGTGATACTGTTTATTTCAAAAATCCCTTGAGGTGTAACGAGAGAAGACTGTTGATGTCAAATATATGCAAGTTTTATAATCATGCCTGGCATGGTTTCTGCCATAAATGGACACAGCTGTCCAGACAGTGGACTGTATGTTCTCTAATACCCTCTTCTGGTTGTCTAAAAACATGTCTTTGCCATCTACTGGGAGAATGCAGGCTCTTTTGATAACTTGATGGATCACAAGCTTATATCATAGTAAAATGTTAGTTTCTGTGGGGATTGCTGTAGAAACCGCCTTGTACATTATAAGCTGCATGATACAGAAACCTAGAACCGTAGCCTGTGAATGAAAGGGGCTGACCATTCCACAGGAAAAGTAATACAGACGGTGCCTTTCTGCATCATGGAATTGTAGACAGAGATGGGCGGGGGCGGGGTGGAGGAGGATGCGCTGCATAAGTAAATCTTGTTCCTAAGATGAATAATTTAGGCATACCCAAGAGAAAGGCGTATTTAGGTCCTTATTTAGGTCAAAGCTGACAAAAGTAGACTGTCAACTTCAGGAACTGTGTCACATTGTAATTCCACAATGTCTTAACTTCTTGCTGCAGTCGTGTATCTGCTTACCTGCCGGCATTCCTAAAAGCCAATTCCTCAATACCTTTGCCTCTAGCATGACAAAGAAATAAGCTCAAGGCAATGCCTAAAGGGATGTAACCTTGGTTCTTAAAGGATGGGATCGCCAGAGACAGGAAGTAAATTTAATCCCTCATCGCACCTTCTGGCTTTATCCCTTCTAATGCCTGGTTGTCAGTCATTCTTGCAGGGAAACATGATATCCCTTGTCTAGCAAGCACTGCCAGATTTCTCCCATGGAGGGTGGAAGGCAGAGTAGAGTTGCATCGTCCAGGTGTCCTTGCAATAAAAACAGCCCTCACTGCGTATCTCAGCCTCACTCACCTGTGACATGACTGGCATTGTGCAAGACCCTCGATACACATCTGAAACTCATAAGAATAAATATAATTTTATTGCAAAGCTATTTTCTTCCCCACTTAATGCTGCGTCCTTTTCCCCTTTGTCTCAAAGAATGCACATCATACCATGTAAATACCCAAGGCCAGCATAACAAGAAAACCGCTGTACGTATCGCTAGAGAGCCTGGTATAGTTAGGGTATAGTGCATATTGCACACAGCACCATTCAAAGCCAGAAGCATAGGGTTGCCAACCTCCAGGTACTAGCTGGAGATCTGCTGCTATTACAACTGATCTCCAGCCGATAGGGATCAGTTCACCTGGAGAAAATGGACGCTTTGGCAATTGGACTCTATGGCATCGAAGTCCCTTCCCTCCCCAAACCCCACCCTCCTCAGGCTCCGCCCCTAAAACCTCCCGTCGGTTGCCAAGAGGGACCTGGCAACCCTACACCATCCTGGTGTGGGTCTAACTCGGGAGGGCTCAGAGTACCCACCCTGCCCTTGGCTGTTTCTTCTCCCAATAGGGTGTACCTCCTAGGTGGGCAAATGAGGAGGGTTACTAGCTCCGGGTTGGGAAATACCTGGAGATTTTTGGGGTGGAGCCTGAGGAGGGCGGGATTGGAGAGGGGAGGGACTTCAATACCACAGAGTCCAATTGCCAAAGCGGCCACTTTCTGCAGGCGAACTGATCTCTGTCAGCTGGAGATCAGTTGTAATAGCAGGAGATCTCCAGCTACTACCTGGAGGCTGGCAACCCTACAAATGAGGATCCAGGCAGTGTATTAAACAGTTTATTAAAAAAGGTCTAATAACAACAATAATTCAAACCACATATAGGATGATGGGATCAATAAAGGCAGGTAAACAAAGTAATAGATACAACAATAATTCAAACCACATATAGGATGATGGGATCAATAAAGGCCGGTAAACAAAGTAATAGATACCCAAACGGGTCTGTCTTTACAGTCCCTAGCTCAGGGGTGGGGAACCTCCGGCCCGCGGGCCGGAAATGGCGCGCGACATCATTGAATGCGGCCCGCGGTCTCTCCCATGGAAGCTGCTGCCATTGCTGCCGCAGGGCTGCCCGCCTGTTTGTGTGTGTGTGTGTGTCAGGGGAAGTCGGGAAGGCTTCACCCCGATCGCGCCCGGCCGCTTGTGAGTAAGATACACATATCTGACATCTTCCTGCTGTGGCTTTTGCCTCAGATATCTGCCGTCCAGCTGCCAATAAGCACAAAAAAGTCTATTACGGACAGTACATATTGACTTACCTGACTTACAGGACATCCATATTTTCTACTGAATTTTGTATTATGCTGGATTGATATTGAAATTTTGGCAAATTGGATTCTATGGCATTGAAGTCCCTCCCTTCCCCAAACCCTGCCCTCCTCAGGCTCCGTCCCGAAGACCTCCGAACGGCGGCAAAGAGGGACATGGCAACCCTACAGAAGCATAAGCAACGTCAAAGTCTCAAATCTGCCCCTCCACTGGCAAAAGATCTATGTTGTTTGGGAGTGGGTTTCTCAAAGCACCAGACGGAGAGTGCTGTTTTGTCCATCAAGAGAAGAAACATAATGAAACCATGCTGATTGTTTGTTTTCAATAACATTTCCTTAATAAGTAAAATAAAAAACACTCCATAGTTGAATAGTAAGCAATCAGATTCCCGCCCGTTTCCTGCTATGTAGTTTCCTAATACATTTTAATGAAATTATAAAATATAAATAAGCAAATGTTTCAGACTAAGTAATCTTTAAGGTGTTTTTTTTTTTTTTTTAGTTGACTTCTCTATCAGTGTTTCATTGCATACTGTTTTTCAGTATGAAAAGGAAACCTAACTAGAATTGTGTAAATTAAGATTTTGGTTGTTTACTCGGAGCCAAATGACAACCATTTTCTAACCTTGCTCAGTTCAGGCCCTGGGTAATATGAATTCAAATTAATTACTGACCTGGATATATAATTTGCTTGGGAACTGAGGCGTGTGTTTTGAAAATGCAAATGAAAAACTGATCGAGGACGATCCTTCATACTGATCTCGACAGCCCATCCATTTATTCAAAAGGTTAACCGAGGCTTCCTGGTTGCAACCTCCTCTGTTGCAGGACATTTGGTTGGAGATCCACTTATTCATTATGGGTTAGATCCTATGGAGAAGATCCATGCTCACAAAGGGAGAGGCGATTGTCACCAGTTCTTCCCCTGCGGCTCCTATAGCCCTTCAACTCTTCTCGTGGGGAAAGTCACACTGCTGTGTATGGAATTTAGACAGGACAGGATCCAACCCTATGCTTTAACTCCTGAAGAGATTATTTTTACTGTCTACCAGACTATGAGAATCAGGTCAATGTTGGCTCAGCAACTTCATGTAAATCTCTCACTTCTCCCAAGCAGGCACAGCCTTTAAAAAAAACGTCCTAAACCAGTAAGAGGATGAATACTGATGCTCGTATTCTGAACTTGGAGCTGTCTCTTGCTTTTTTTGGTGTTGACACTGTTTTTACTACAAGAAGCGGTATGTGGATTCTTTTTTTTTTTTTAATGAACCATGCTAAACCCTATGGAGACACCATAAATCGGCTGCGAATTGACAGCATTTTCTACCACCACCAAATTAAATGACTATTCTTTATTCTTTCACTGAAAGGCCAGTAGCTTGTAATTTTCCTTTTTTTTTAAAAAAGTATGCAGTTCTTTGGTGCTTCTGTACATTAAAAGGAGGCCAAAGGCACTACCCAGATGTGTTTCATTTCAAATTTGGCACCTTTCCTGTTTTAACAAGGAGCAGATGGCAAATTTACCAAACTTTAAAGGGTGAGATAACCGTAGTGTTCCTAATTTAGTTCATAACCCATTAAACTAGAGGCTGACTTCAAAAAGAGAGAGAAGTTCCTAAGATCAGCATGTGGTTTTACAAGTCCTGCCAGGGTCTACAAAAATGGGCAAGGGGGTATCAAGCATCTGACAAGCCACAATATATTACTGTTAGGCTGCTTTTGGATTGGTGGGTCATGAATGTTCTGACTGACAAGGTGGATTCTTGTTCATTTGGTCTCTGTATCTTTAGATCTCTCCATCTAGTGGCTTTTTATTCCGTACTTCCACCGAGGAGTTAAGGGAGTAGCACCTAGTTTTCCTTTCCCTAACTTTATCCTCAGAGTAACACTGAGGGGTAGGTTAAGCTGAGTGTGTGACTAGCTCAAGTTCACCTAATGAGTTATGCTGCAGAATGAGGGCTTGAATCTGGGTCTCCCGGATGCTGTAACCACTGCAACAACAGCATGGACGAATATGTGTGTTTGTGTGTGTTTGGCATGGTAATCTTAATATCTGTTGCATCAAACTGAGAATTGTATGCAAATTACTTAGGAAAAAAATACCAATAACAAACAAAATAAATGTCTTAAGACTGAAAAGAAATGACATTTCCTGGTAGGGGGAGTGATATACAGCAATCATGGTTTCCTAGAAAAAATTTTGCTTGCCTAATTGGAAAACCAAGGAATCTTTTTTTTATTAGTCTGAATACAAGAGAGACATAATGTGATTTAGAAGAAGAAGAGTTCGTTCTTATATGCCGACTTTCTCTCCCACTTAAGTTAGAATCAAACCGGCTTACAATTGCCTTCCTTCCCCTCCCCACAACAGACACCCTGTGAGGTAGGTGGGGCTGAAAGAGTGTGACTAGCCCAAGGTCACTCAGCTGGCTTCACGTGTAGGAGAGGGAAAAACAACCTGGTTCACCAGATTAGCGTCCGCTGCTCATGTGGAGGAGTGGGGAATCAAACCCTGTTCTCCAGATCAGAGTCCACCGCTCCAAACCACTGCTCTGAACCACTACACCACGCTGGCATAGTACACATTCTATGTGAACAAGCATTGCTCAGGATCTATAGAGCAGTTTTAGGTGAGTCCAGGAGTTTGAGTATGCCCTGTGGAATTTGTAATGTCCCCCTTCAAATGTCAGATACATAGATCCCATGCCAACAATGCAAATGTTTCTTGAAATTCTCTCAGTTTCAAAAGAGTTTGGCCAGCTGGCATGGGGAATGCATGCGTTGCTGCCCGAAAAATCAAAGTGTCCCCTTCAGTGTGCAGAACTAGTACAGGTATCACAATTCTTCAGACCCATGTCATTGTGATTATCTTCTGAAACACACAGAGGCACAGAGAGGCAGGAAACATACCAAGTCCTTCACTGTTGAACTGCTCATTCTCCCAGGCAGAATGTTAATGTTGACACCCCCATTCTTTTCCCCCTTCCGCTCTGCTGAGCACTGATTTGATCTGACAAATGGTTTCTAGCCAAATGCTAGAATAAAAAGTTGTTCTCTCTCTCTCTCTCTTTCTCATGAAGAATGCATGTGCTAAAGGCACGATTTCTACGAGCAAAATTGTGGCAGCCTGCTGTCATGCTAAAGAGTGAATATTTTTAATTTCTGTTTAATGACATTGACTTTATGCATGAATAGACAACAGCAATTACGAATCCTTTTACGTTGCTTTGGTTGGGTTCACACACACTTCTGGAAAATTCCAAAACACATGTCTTAGTGTCTGGCAGCCATAAATACATCAATTACAACCCCCAGAGAAATGAGCCCACCCCTTTATTTGCATATAATATAATAATTTGCATATCCCAGCACACCTGCACGATGCCTCGTTCCTTTCCACACCCTCAACAAAACCTGCAATTTCCACAAAGCCCCCTCGGCACCCACCCCTTAGTCCTCATAAAACTAAGCCTAAGTACATGTAACAACTGAATGCATATTCTTCCCTCCTTTGTCTTTTCCGTCTTCCATGTGTTTTCCGTCTTCTGTCTTTAGTCTCCCTGTTGCCTCCCATGTGTCAAACTTTAGACTGTAAACTTTTCAAGATAGGGACTTGTATTCTTGTGGGGTTTTGTATGTCTGGTAGCTTATAGAATGATACTGACGATGCAGTGCTATGACCGTTCATCATCTGATGAAACTCACCTTCATATTTCAGTACCAAGGACAGAGTATTAAAAAAGTCATTAAACGGCCACTGACGTTATTGAGTGAAAATATGTGATAGGAATGTTCGCCAACTTACTCTACAAGGGAATTAAATCAGCCAAAGTGTATGTCTAGGCACATAACTACCATTAACTATTATGATTGTTAGTATGCCATTGCTGCGCATAGATTAATCAATTCATTTCCAAAAATCAATCTTACTTCTGTTTTGGGTGGTATTCTGCTGACATCACTAGCCTGAACCAGTTGTTTGTCATTTGGGAAATATTTGAATTTGAAGTAACATCTTTAGATCTTCTCCAGAAACACATGTGAAGGATCAAGCATTGGATTGACTGACATTGTGGGACCGGAATTACAGCAGTGGCAACTTCTGCTGCAGCATCAGTACATTTAAGGGCAAAATTGGGCTTGTCTGGATTGTGCCCAGGCAGACTATATAGCATACTGTAACCACCTTGCCTGTCAATTTATCCTAGCATCTTTTCTTTTCTCAGCAAAGCATGATACCATCATAGCCAAGACATTTCACACGAACACATGAACACACATGAAGCCGCCTAATGCTGAATCAGACCTGTGGTCCATCAAGGTTAGTGGTGTCTATTCAGACTGGCAGTGGCTCTCCAGGGTCTCAGGCAGAAGCCTTTCACATCACCTACTGCTTGCCTTGAAAACCCTGCTGGGTTGCCATAAATCAGCTGCGACTTGACGGCACATTACCCACACACACTGCCTGATCCTTTTAACTGGAGATGCCAGGAATTGAACCAGGGATCTTCTGTAAAGCAGAGGCTCTTACACTGAGCCACAACCCCCCTTTCTATTTTATTTTAGAATAAAAGGAGGGCAGAGTTGGTTACAACCATGTCTGTGCAGTCATTCTTCTTTTGCACAGAGTTTCTATCTATCTGTCTGTCTGTCTGTCTGTCCATCCATCCACCTTCCCCAGTGCGGACTCAAAACAGCTTATATCCTCCTCCTCTCCTCCATTTTATCCTCACAACAACCCTGGGAGGTAGGTTAGACTGAGAGAGAGTGACTGGCCCAAGGTCACCCAGCAAGCTTCCATGGCAGAGTGGGGGATTCAGATCTGGGTCTCCTTAATCCTACTCTGACACTCTAACCATTACACCACACAACAAGGTCACAGGCAGGATTGGAAAAATCGTCTGTTTGCAAACCCCACCTCTTTCCTGTTACGGAGGCCCACTGATGGTGACTCATTTGAGGCCCACCAAAATGGTGTAGCCACTTCTGATGTGAGGACAAGTCAACCCAGCATGGCAAGAACCTGACATTAAACACACTGTTCCTTTTTCTATTATATTGATTATGCTTAACTTTTATATATGCATTAGACTACATAATCACATTAACCCTGACAGCTATATTGTAAACTAGATTAATGGCATTAAACCTGTAGTACAGACATGGATTGAGGCCCGTGGCTTGTCCAAAGCCACCTAGGGAGTTTAGGAGTGAGCTGAAATTTAAGTGAGGGATAATCCTTCATAGCTCAGTCTGGCTGTGGTAGAGCAGCCATGTGTGTGCTTGTGCCTGTCTTCTCCATCCACATATAAATTAAAGGTAAAGATAGTCCCCTGTGCAAGCACCGGGTCATTACTGACCCATGGGGCGACATCACATCCCGACGTTTACTAGGCAGACTATGTTGACGGAGTGGTTTGCCATTGCCTTCCCCAGTTGTCTACACTTTACCCCAGCAAGCTGGGTGCTCATTTTACCAACCTTGGAAGGATAGAAGGCTGAGTCAACCTTGAGCCGGATACCTGAAACAGATTAGGGTGTTGTCGAAGGCTTTCACGGTCAGAGTTCATTGGTTCTTGTAGGTTATCCAGGCTGTGTAACCAAAGATTAGGGTGTGTTTTATTTTCCTTTATGAAAAGGAGTCCAACCGGCAGTTTGGTATATATAAATAAGAACAGTCCCGCTTGTCCAAATAAACCAAATAGTCCAGTGCCGAAGATAACCTGGTCCGTTAAAACAAAATTAAAAAAAAACGATAACAGTAGTGCAGCTGGATGAGGCTGTGTATCCATCACCATCTGGGTCACCTCTCTGTTTAGGTGCGGGCGGGGGGAGCTAAACCTGGCCCTCCCCTTACTTGCCCTCACTTCTCTCCATTGCCGCAAACCCTTTTCTCTCCAGCTCGGTTCATTTTGAGTATCAGACCCAGGTTGACACAATGAAGGGCAGTGAGGGAGAAGCAAGGTTTAGGTCCCCTCACCCATGCACTCTTTTATGTGGGCCAATAAATAGACCCCACCCCTGGCTTTATGTGAAAAATGAGACAGACGTATGAATAAATGCCATAAATACCCTTGGTTGGCCTGGCGCATCTACATTGACCCTTAGCCCCTCTCGAATATGCAGAAGAAGACGAAGAAGAAGAGTTGGTTTTTATATGCCGACTTTCTCTGCCACTTAAGGGAGAATCAAACCGGCTTACAATCACCTTCCCTCCCCACAACAGACACCCTGTGAGGTAGGTGGGGCTGAGAGAGCGTGACTGGCCCAAGGTCACCCAGCAGGGTTCATGTGGAGGAGTGGGGAAACCAATCCAGTTCACCAGATTAGCCTCCGCCACTCATGTGAAGGAGTGGGGAATCAAACCCGGTTCTCTAGATCAGACGCCACCGCTCCAAACCACCGTTCTTAACCACGACACCACGCAAAATGTAAGATGTGCCTATAGGGAGAATTCCTACATAAGTACACTCTCATGTTGCTTCCTCGGGAAGATGAGCAGCCACAGTGCTTATCACCATGGCAACACACCAAAGGAAGGGGATGCTTTAGTACGGCGTCCAGATTGGGGTTTTATTATTATTGCCATTATATTCTTCACTTAGCGCTTCCACATCCTGCCTTACTTCATGCCAGCCAGTTATATTTCAATGGACTGATGTATACCAAAGCAATTCTTGCTTGTCAGTTCCCGACTTTTGAGCAACTGAATGCAGTTGGTCGGGCTGCCTGTGATACTGCCTGGATCCCTGCACGTTTTGCTAGCTGCAAAAAAGGAGGTGTGGGGTGGTATTGGCTGGGGCCATGGCTGCGGGATGGCCCAGGTTAGCCCGCTCTCAGCAGATCTGGGAAGCTAAGCAGGGTCGGCCCTGGTTAGTACGGGGATGGGAGATGTCACGGATTGAGGGGGAAATTGAAGGGACAGTTGTCCCCACCTACCTCACAGGCTGTCTGTTGTGAGGGGGAAGGGAAGGCAGTTGTAAGCCATTTTGAGACTCCCTAAAGGTAAAGGTAAAGGTCCCTTGTGCAAGCACCGGGGCATTCCTGACCCATGGGGTGACGCCACATCCCGACGTTTCCAAGGCAGACTTTGTTTGCGGGGTGGTTTGCCAGTGCTTTCCCCAGTCATCTTCCCTTTACCCCCAGCAAGCTGGGTACTCATTTGTCTGACCTTGGAAGGATGGAAGGCCGAGTCAACCTTGAGCCGGCTACCTGAAACCAACTTCCGTCGGGATTGAACTCAGGTCGTGAGCAGAACTTTTGACTGCAGTACTGCAGCTTAACACTCTGTGCCACGGGGCACTCCTTACAGTAGAGAAAAAGCGGGGTATAAAAACCAACTCTTCTCCTTTTCTCCCTCTGCTAATTTCCGGTGCCAGATCTCACCCTAAGATGCTGCATGCCTCATGGAAAGATACAGGTTAAAACTTAAGGTACCTGTTAGTATACTTTCATGAGAAAAGGCAGCTCAGAGGGGGAATTATGATTGGGAAAAAAGGAGGGCATCCTTTTCCCAAGAAGTGCACCCCACTCTAAATTGATCCCCCTTGACTGTTATTTACCCTTTTAAAGATGTGCGACATCCTAACCATGGCTCTCCCACACTGCATCTCTTTTATGGCAGTCTGCTAAAGCAGAGGGAGAGAACCTATACAGCCTGACTGCTTGGGCCACAGTTTGCAGTTATGAACAGCTAAATCAACTTAAGTGTGCATAACACTGTGCTAGATTAAGGCCAGTGTCATATATCCTGTGGTTGGCTTCCACTAGCAGAAAAGCCATTATGTTACCAGTATTTTTTTTAAGTGCAGGGCACAGTTTAGAAGACAAAGAATTGGTTTTAAACTCTGATTTTTCTCTACCTTCAAGGAGTCTCAAAGAGGCTTACAATTGCCTTCCCTTCCCCTCCCCACAAGAGACACCTGGTGAGGTAGGTGGGGCTGAGAGAGTTCTGAGACAACTGTGACTGGCCCAAGGTCACCCAGCAGGCTTCGTGTAGAGAAGTGGGGAAACAAACCACCCTGAGCCTGGCCTTTGGGCCAGGGAGGGCGGGGTAAAAGTGTAATAAAATAAATAATAAATAAACTTGGTTCTCTAGATTAGACTCTGCTGCTCTTTCCCACTACACCATGTTGGCTCTCTAGTTGTACAAGAGTTATTTCGTCTCTTAAAAAAAAAAAAAAACAGTGCTAGCACTAGAATGCCAGTCTAATATTTTTTTTAAAATTTCATAATGTGGTTAAAAATTGTTACTGTAAACTGAGTGATGGTATGTGCTCACAACAATCCAAGGATCATGCCATGTTCAGAGAGACTGCTGGCACAGTTTGAGAGGGTAGCCATGTTGGTCTGCAGTAAAACGGATAGGCCGTTTCTGCATGGTAAGTAGCAGCGCGTTCCCGGCTGAATTGCCCCGCATGTTTTTTTGAATTTTGCACGCTGAACCGTCATTCTGGAAGTGACTGCGAAGCCGGCACTTACCTGCTTCGCATTACTAAATAGGCCATTTAACGCGACCTTTGGTGTTTGCCGCGAAGAATCTCCCTCAAGGAACAATGCAAAACAACAGAGGCGCGTTAGCTATGCATATGCGAATAGCTATGCAAACAGGAACAAAGGAGCAGGCGAGTGGGCTGCTGGTGGTGGAATTTCTCCTTTTGCGTCGGGACCATGAAAAGGCATTTTTAAAGTCACATTTTAAAACAGAGCTTTGAGTGAGCATCAAAATTTGTCGATGCAAAATTGACCGTAGATTTTGAGATATGAGCTTTCGAGAGTCAAAACTTTGACAAAGGGAGCGTTGACTCTCGAAAGTTCATACTCTGAAAATCTTGTTGGTCTCTAAGGTGCTCTGGACTCGAATCTACTGCATGCTTAATGATCCTTGCATTAATGAAAACCGCTTCGTTAGAGATGAACTCTGGTGACATTTCATTGGGTACGTGCCACTGAGTCCAGGGTTTTTGTTTGTTTGTTTGTTTGTTTTCGCACTGTAGCTCAGTAGTTTTCGGACTGTGTTCCAGAGAATGTCAGATTTCCATAGAAGGCTGCCAGGGATTTTTCAGTGAGCAGATCTGACATACAAGCTTTCCTGAAATATTTTCATTGCAAATCACATGCATTTAGTTTGCATCGTGCTTATAACTCACTGCATCCCAAAGGCTGAAAATAGTCAAACTATAATTTAAGAAAAGCTCATATACGACAGATTCATTCACCTAATACCAGATTAAACTCTTTCCACCAAATTCTGGCCCTAAAATATTCCAAAAGATGTCTAGTCTTGAACTTGGGTGGAGCTGCCATTTAATGGAGGAGGTCTAAATTTCAAGACATCCATTTCAGATAACCAAAGGTTATGCTTATATTCTGTTGGAGAAACCATCTGGTTCTTATTTCACACCGAGTTCCACTTGATCTGTTAGAGAACACCTTCCTTAGAATATCCAACAGAAAATCCCTGGACATCTTATCTTCATAAAACATGGCTGACACAGTGACTGAACGTAATGAATCAAATAATTGAGAACGAGCTCGACTGTGGAAAAACAAATCTTATGTCATGCATAACTGCGCTCCATGATCTCAGAAGACATCTTAGACTGAGTAACACATTCACTCAACCATATTTTAGTCAATGTGTTCTATTTTAGTGCTCAGACATTGCACGCATTGGTGTTCTATGGAAGTGTCATATTGAACAACTCATTTCTTTTCACTTGGGTTACCTGAACTATTCCTCAGAGCACCTAAATGTCAAAGTAAGTGTGTAGTTAATACAGTGTGTGTGGAGAGAAGCTTTTACTCTATCATTCATGGTGTCATCATTCAACCCCCTCCCCAACACATACTGCTGCGTGTGTGTAAAGTGCCGTCAAGTCATAGTCGACTTAGAGCAACCCCTCATGGGGTTTTCAAGGCAAGAGACTAAAAGAGGTGGTTTGCCATTGCCTTCTTCTGAAGAGCAACCCTAGACTTTCTTGGTGGTCTCCCATCCAAATACTAGCAACGGCTGACTCTGCATAGCTTCCGAGATCTGATGAAATCAGGCTATCCTGGGCTATCCAGGTCAGGGCTCATAACTAGGCTTGCCAGGCCCCATAGCTCCTCCGGCAGGAGCTTTGCGGGGCCATGGCTGCGGTGCGTGATGCGCGCGCGCAACCCGCACGACGCAGACGTTCTAGCAATCTCTGCTGAAACACTATGGTTTCCAGAGAGTTTTAACGGAGATTGCCAGAGCGTCCGCATCACTTCCGGGTAAACCCGAAAGTGACAAGCGTGCAGCGCGCGCGCACGTGTGTGTGCGCGTGTTGCCCACTGGCCCTCAGCTGGTCTGTGGGCAGCCCGGTGGATTGGCAGGATTTTACCCACCACTACCAGGAACTTGGCAACCCTACTCATAACACCTACTGCTCGATAAAGATAGCAATACAAAAACCTAAACTTTTGATATTACTGAAGCTGTCGGCAAATGCTGTACACGCCATTCTCAAGAGTGAGACAAACAATTCTGTGAACTCTCCTCAGACCGTTAGCAACTGGTATTCAAAGACTTGTTCTTCCCTTTGGGATCTGTTTTAGAGTTACTCTGAGTAAGGGGATTCATAATGTGAAACTTCTCATGTCAAATTGTCCATGTTAGAATATATCAAGTATAGTCTCTGTGCAAGGAGAGATAACGCATGAAACAGCTGGCGAATGAGGTACTTCAAATAAAGGAACGAGAGGAAATGCTGACACCTAGCGGTAAAATGACAGGCTTTGTATTACAGTGTGCCATTAAAAACCAGCATCTGATATGACTATAATACTTATCTTTCGTTTCAGAGGGTAGCCAAGTTGGTCTGCAATAAAACAATCATATTTGAATCCAGTAGCACCTCACCGACCAATAAGTTTCATGACATAAGCTTTCGAGAGTCAAAGCTTCCTTGACGCTCGAAAGCTTATACCCTGAAACTCTTGTTGGTCTCTGAGGTGCTACTGGATTCGAATCTGACTACTGATCTATGGAAGTATCTACGCTTATATGCTATACAATCCACAGGGCCAGATAGAAGCAGTGAAACTCCTATGCTCAGGCATGGGCATGTGTATCAATTAACCTCTCATTTCCCTATACAGTGCTTGTGAGATGAATGTAGAAATTGCCTCAACGCATTTCAAACACCACACGACAGGGGTTCAGAAGTGCAAAGGACACCTGAAAATGGAAGAAAGGAGTGCTAAAAAAAAGAAAGAAGAACGGATCAGCCCTGCTGCAAATGGGACACAATAAAATCAGTTTGCAGCTGGGAGCCTAATTGGGTTGTGTCCGAAATGACACACACACACACACACACACACACACACACACAAAAAAAACCCTGGCTGCTAAAATGGATTACAAGGGCAGTTTGAAAGGGGCTGATGTCTATCTATTTATTTATTATTTACACTTATATCCCGCCCTCCTCCTGCATAGCAGGATTCAGGGTGGCTCACAAAATAAATATAATACAAAATAATTTAACTGTTAAAGATGAGAACTGTAAATATACTCAAGGACATCTAAAACAACATGATGATGTGTAATAAACGACACAACCGACCCCTCCCCCAAGATTAAGGGCCACTGTACCACTCAAACTAAGAGGAAAAGGCCTCTCGCGAGGCGTCACTTCCGTGTGCACAGTTGCATCACATGATGCACATCACAACACAGTTGCATCACATGATGCACACATGATGCGCACACAGTTGCAACCACAGCCCCATAGCCTCCCGCCAGTTGCATCACATGATGCACATCACAACACAGTTGCATCACATGATGCACACATGACACACACACAGTTGCAACCACAGCCCCATAGCCTCCTGCCAGAGGAGGGACCTCGTAAGCTGCTCCGTTCGAAGTCGGATCATCCGACTTCGAACGGAGCGGCTTTACAAGCGTTTTGAATTGTTTGAATTTTGTTGAGATTTGTAAATTTTACACCAAGGAGCTTGTCTCGCGATAATTTGAACGGTGTGCTGACGAAGCCGCTGACGTGGCGGTGAAAACGTCAAGTTAATCCGGACTGCGTTTCACAACCAATTGACCATTCTCTTTTGAGTGGATCATTCCCACCGCTTCTCTGAACTACTTACAAGAAGCCTTTTGGGACTCAAAAATATTGTTTAGAAGGCATTCTTGAAGACTCCTTGGGAGCTACGTATTTATCGTCTTGTTGTTTAGTAATTATTGTTGTTTGTTTGCACTATTCCACTGTACTAAATTGTGTCTGTGTTTTGCATACATGCGTTGTTTTGGTACTTATTTTTTCTCAACTTCCTTCTAGTACCAAGTGCCTCTTTCTCCAGTAGGTACCTGGAGGTTGGCAACCCTACCCACTAAAGTTGCCAGCCATTAGCTGCCAACCATTAGCTGGCAACCACGGGAGAGGGAGGGGGCAGGGATGCGGGGGAATAACATCATGTTGCCGATGTGACATCAGTGTGATGCTCTAGAATCTGGACAAAACTCTGAGGTGAAACTGGCATGGTGCCACTTCCAGGTATTTGCAAGAAGTGCTGTCATGCCATTGGCATGATAAAAAAAAATAAAAATTCCCCCGCCAGCAGGCAACATAGACAGAGACCAGAGGGTCCCTCTAGAGTCCCCAGAGGCTGAAAAACCTCCCCTTTGCATAAGCACATGCATTTTTCACTTTCCCAGACAGGGATGTTTGTTTGCGTTTTTAATCCACCTACTGGTAAAAGTGGACTGCACAAACACCTAGTATTATTTGATGATCAGTGAAAACACACTGCCAATATAACATTTCCACTTAGCAGCGGAATACCCTTCTTAGCCACAAGATGGCAGAGGAGAATAACATCAAGATGTTTTTCTTAGGCATTTTGCTAATTGATCGTGTGCATGTGTGTGCATTTTCGGGTATGTAGCAAGAGTCCAGTAGCACCTTAAAGACTAACAAAAATATTTTCTGGCAGGGTATGAGCTTTCGTGAGCCACAGTTCACTTCTTCAGATAGTTTCAGATTCTTTCGTGAGCCAAGCTCATACCCTGCCAGAAAATATTTTTGTTAGTCTTTAAGGTGCTACTGGACTCTTGCCCATTTCTACTACTGCAGCCAGACTAACACGGCTACCCACTGTGAATTATTTTCGGGTATGTGTCATGCTACCCGATCTTATTATTTAACCAGTGCAGCTAGATCTGCTTATAGGATTTTATTTTAAATCCACTCAAAATTATTTTTTTAGATGTTAAGATTTGCTTGTTGTCTTTGTATCTACGTTAATTTTTTTTCTACTTTATTTATTTACTGTATTATTACTTCTTTAAAATTGTAACCCTCCTCGGGAAGCAAGTTCAGCTGTGACTGCAGGATAGAAATGTCTAATATCAATAAATAAAATCGCGAAATCCTCAGAATGCTGACCTGTTCCAGAATCACTATCTGCTGAATATCAAGCAGGCCCTAATCCAGAGAAAGCTAGTCAAGGTGAAATATAATTCAAATCCATGGGCCAGTTTAGTCGTAGCTAATTTAAATGCACCTTGAATTTTTGGATTGGGAATCCAATGTTTATTTAGAAGGGATCAGTGCTCTTATCCCAATCAAATATTAATCAGGAACAGATTATTCCTCTTGTCTCTATCAAATATTTAGAAGGGATTATTCCACCTATTTCAATGGCTCACTGTGTTAACCCTAACACTATTCTAATTTCTGATAAATTCATTGAAAACTCCACAGCTCAGAGTCACTTGATGCTTTTATGTCATTCTTTTAAAAAGGAACCTGGTTTTTAAACTGATGTCTATTTACAGTAACAGCTAGTGCTTTGCATTCGTCATCCCAGTCATCCTCCCAACTGCCGAGTAAAGCAGCCAGAATTATTGTCACCAGATTTCACAGTTGAAGCTGAGAGAATAGTGACTTACCTAAACCTACAATGTAAGTAAAGTGAGGTTTGAACTGTTGGTTTCTAGACTCACAGCTCACGTTCTTCACCACAGTGTTACACCAGCTTCCATATTTTTTCATACTTTTAATTCATCTTTTTGCTATGGAAATGGATGAGGAGTCAGGATAGGTTGTAAGTGTCAGGCTCAGGCGTCTGTCCCTAGCATCCCAAAAAGCACACACGCCCAGGCAGGTGATCCTAAGCAATGCTACTTTATTAGGAGCAAAAAGACAGATTAAAAGAATCTGACTGCCTTACACGCAGGTAAGGCTGCTAATGACTTTCGGTATGCGAGGTACAGGTTGAAAGCATTCAAGGCAGGGAAAGCAAAACAGTGAAGATAGCGAGTCCCAGGGAGAGAAGCCATAACATCAAACGTCTGAGATAATCAGAGGAACTGAAACTGTACACAAGATTTATGAGCATGAGAATCAGACCTTGAGAAGCAGCCCGGCTCTGGCCTTGAACGGAAGCCAGCCCCTGGCCTGCATATGTCCTGAGCCTGTATTCCAGCAGGTAGCACGGACCTGACAGTAAGTTGCCCAACTAAATCAAAACTCTTGAATGAGAAATAGTAACGTCTTGAAACTTATTTGGAAAATTTTACAGCGCATACATTTTCGTGTTCAGCCTGTTGCACAAGCACATTCAGCGCATTTTGTTTAGATGTACAATTTTTTTTCTTTTAGGATGGCGCTCAGGGGAAACCAGTTCTGGGAATTTACAGGAAGTTGACTGTGCACAGTACTGACTGGCTAGAAGCTGTAACATCACAAACTCTACCTCCCTGAAAGCCTTGTTGGAATATTTTAGATTCGGTTTCGGAAAAAATAATAATGGGGAAATTGCACATTTAACTGAATAAATATGCATTCAGTGCTTCCAAAATAGAAATGATTGCCAACCTACCTTTAATCAGGAGGAGGGATCACTTTATTATCATTCAATTCATTGGATAGTATTGCTGGTCCAATGAGTTGTCAAGGCAGGAGAAGCTGAATGTGAGCTGAAGGAGAGAGAAAATCATTGGTACTGTTATAAACATTTGAACGCATCTTTGTACACATTAAGGCTGCTTCCATACAGCAACAATCGTTCCACTTTTCCTAGCATTATTGTCTTTTCCGGTGACTCTTGTCTTCTCATAATGTGACCAAAGTACGATAGCCTCAGTTTAGTCATTTCAGCTTCTAGGGAGAGTTTAGGCTTGGTTTGATCTAGAACCTTTGTCTTTTTGGCGGTCCATGGTATCCATAAAAGTCTCCTCCAACACCACATTCCAAAGGGATGGATTTTCTTCCTGTCAGCTTTCTTCATTTGCTCAACTTTCACACCCATACAGAGTACTTATGAGGGAGGGGGAAAAAACACCTAGTCAAGAAGTCAGAGCACTGAGGGTCTCCAGAGCTGGTTTCCCATTTGCCAACGGCAAGACCTGCTGCCAGCCGCCACTCCACAAATCACTGCCCTGTTGTCTCCTCCCCACCCTGAGAAATCGAGAGGTGCAAAGGCTAACGCAGTGCCAAGAGAAGCAGTCATGAGGAAGAAATCTTTAGGACTGATCTGCAAGTCAATTTCCGAATCATTCAGTCTGGCAACGTGACTTGGAAACGTTTCTCTTAATCGCCTGTTAAATGCCAGGGTGCAGTGTGGTCGTAGTGGTCAGCGAGCAATGTGGGTGTGAATAATATCCCCGGACAAGAAACTGAGCAAGACAAGGTGTGGGATGCCGTTTGCCACTGTGTCACTTGCAAATTCGGCTCATTTTCGCTATGAGAATACAGCCACCATTGTACTTAGACCGGGCTGGTGCTTCCCCCTCCCCACACACACCACTCATCAGTTCTGGGTTCTAGAACCTGTGCTGAAAATATGGACTTGGGCTTGCAATCTGTGCAATAACCTGCTGCAGAAGAATGCCTCATGAAGCTGCCTTATACTGAATCAGACCCTCGGTCTATCAGAGTCAGTATTGTCTACTCAGACCGGCAGCGGCTCTCCAGGGTCTCAGGCAGAGAAAGGTCTTTCACATCACCTACTTGCCTAGTCCCTTTAACTGGAGATACCAGGGACTGAACCTGGGACCTTCTGCATGCCAAGCAGATGCTCTACCACTGAGCCACAGCCCCTGTCCTAAAGACTAGGGTTGCCAGGTCCCTTGACTCCACTGACAGGAGTTTCGCAGAGGCACGGCTAGGGGTGTGTGACACGTTGTGCGCCCTGTGAGACGCGCATACATGCCCCACACGACACACTGCAAGGGACTCTCCTTGCATGAACCCCAAGGTTTGGTAATGTTTGGGTCAGGGGGTCAATGTCAAGCTCTGGAGTACAAAAGACACCTTTCATGCAGTCGAGTCCAATTAGTTTAGTCAGAAATCCTGAGAATCTATTCCATTTGGTGTCCTCATGGCCTAGAAACAAGCTGTCAGTTAAAACATAAAGCATTCAACTTGTGATTTTACTAACAAAATTTAGAATAGTAATTTCATTGAGTGTGATTATTATGCCTTCCTTTCAGCACCCCAGGGAATGCCATTTACACTAGATTGGAACATACCTATATTACATTTTTATCCTGCCTTTCCTTCAAGGAATTCATGATACAGGATTCTTCTGTTTTCCACAGTATTGCCACAATTGTAATATACTGTAATTTAATGGAGTTTCTGATTTCTCAACATTTTCAGTGATAGAATTCTTCCATTTGCTACAGAGAACGTCTCTAGCCAGTTAAAACAGGACACACTATAAGTATCAGAACATTTCCCTAAAATTCTGAAATGTTTGCTTTTAAACTCTTAAAACTTTATTTTTTTAAGGCAGCATCTAGAAAGTTTTGCAGGATATAGGATTTTTTTTTACATACGCTTTGACATTTTATGAAGAGTTAAAAAATTAAAATTGTGCAGCTTTAGATTTGTTCTGATGCTTCATCAAACGTTGCCTCTTCCAAAAGCTGTAGGAAGTTACTCGTTTTTTCTATGCCCCCCCGTATGGTTGTCAGTCTTGTGAAGGATATTATTTGTGAGGCTAAGTGATGCATCTCCTACCTGCACGTATTCAGGATATTCCCCAATGCTTGTGATGTGCCTAATTGGTTTTTGATGAAAGCTGAAATCCACAACATCTCTGCAAGAATTTTAAATTGCTGACATGAAGGTGAAACATCCCCACGGCTGGCTCTCTACTTTAAAAAAAAACATCAACTCAAGTACACACACCCAAGGATAATATGTGCATGCCTTTTGTCAGTTGAGAAAGCCCCCTGGACATTTATATAATTGCACTTATCGGCTAAAATACAAGGTTGGTTGGATCCATCCGGCTTTTCTGCCAGTGAGAAAGTGAGGAGAGGGTCCCCTTTGACCACCAAAAAAGCTGTGCTGGGGATCACAAGGCCTACACAGATAAAAGCCATGTAGACCAGGAGTAGGGTTACCAGCCTCCAGGTACTAGCTGGAGATTTCCTGCTATTACAATGATTCTATGGCCTTAGGCAGATCATGAGAGGGAGGGCATCTTGGCCATCTTCTGGGCACGGAGTAGGGGTCACTGGGGGTGTGGGGGAGGTAGTTTGGAATTTCCTGCATTGTGCAGGGGGTTGGACTAGATGACCCGAGTGGTCCCATCCAATATGATTCTATGATTCTATGAGCTGATCTCCAGCCGATAGAGGTTAGTTCACCAAGAGAAAACGGCCGCTTTGGCAAATGGACTCTATGGCATTGAAGTCCCTCCCCTTCCCAACCCCTGCCCTCCTTAGGCTCCACCCCAAAAATCTCCAGGTATTTCCCAACACGGAGCTGGCAACCCTAACCAGGAGCTATAGTAAGGAGGGAAAATGAAATGTGATTGAAAGGAAAATCTGGCTGGATGCAACCTATCAATTGGAGAAAGATACTCCAAATCTGAAAATATCCCTTGCAATAACCTAGATGGTCCAGGCTAGTCTGATTTTGGAAGTTAAGCAGAGTCAGCCCTGGTTAGTACTTTTATGGGAGGCCACCAATGAAATCCAGGGTTGCTACACAGAGGCAGGCAATGGCAAACACCTCTGTACATCTCTTGCCTTGAAAACCCTGCAGGGTCTTCATATGTCGGCTATGACTTAGTAGGACTTTACACAATGTGATACTTGAAATGTTTTTGGCCCCTGTATTTGATTTCAGGTCCTGACCTGGATGGCCCAGGCTAGTCAGCGTGGTGTAGTGGTTAAGAGTGGTGGTTTGGAGCGGTGGACTCTGATCTGGAGAACCGGGTTTGATTCCCCACTCCCCCACATGAGTGGTGGAGGCTGATCTGGTGAACTGGATTTGTTTCCCCTACGCATGAAGCCAGCTGGGGTGACCTTGAGCTAGTCACAGTTCTGATTGAACTCTCTCAGCCCCACCTACCTCACAAGGTGTTTGTTGTGGGGAGAGGAAGGGAAGGTGATTGTAAGCCGGTTTGAGTCTCCCTTAAGTGGTAGAGAAAGTCAGCATATAAAAACCAACTCCTCCAACTCCTCCTCCTCCTTAGCTCTCAGAAGCTACGATGGATCAGTCCTGGCTAGTATTTGGATGGGAGACCACCAAGGAATACCAGGATTGCTATGCAGATGAAGGCGATGGCAAACTACCTCTGTTAGACGCTTGCCTCGAAAACCCAATTGGGTTGCCAAACGTCAGCTTGACTGCACTTTACACACACACATTTGATGCCAGCAGTATGGGATCTGCTGCTATACAACTCCTTCCTTCTCCACAGCGATAATGAGAGATGCTCCAGAACAATATAGACCATCAAGTAAAGACCTGTAGTTGGCAACCAGCCAAATGCTGGATGTCTTTTTGTTTCAGCGATTTGTTAGAATGGCTCTGGTTCTCTATTTTCTGGTTTTATTTTTTTCTTCCCATTATGAACCAACTTTGCTTCATTATCTGAATGTCCCTATTCATTAACCATGCAGCAGGGGCTATAATTATCTCTGAACCGTTCAGCATTTATTTATCTCTTCCTGGCCTGGACCAAAATCATTACCTCATTCTCTCTCATTTCTCTCTAGCTTTTTTTTGGGGGGGAGGGGGGGTTTGTTCCTGGGCAGATACCTGGATCGAGAGATTTCCAAGCAAGTGACACCCACTAATCTTCCTTCACCTATCAAAAGGATTATGGAAATACATTTGTTTAATTTCTTTATTTTCAGATCACCAAATTGAACCTTTAACCAATCATTACTAGGCTATTTTTAAATAATCGCGCATACCCCATTGCATTGTGTCTAATATGTAATTGTTCAGATAGATACTGCATTAACGATAAGCTTAATAGATGACTGTGTGTTTTTGTGCTGGGGTGTGTGTATGTGTGTGCAATTTGCAAAAGAACATACCAATGAAGAATGAAAGGGATATTGCAGTTATGGCTGTGGCAACACTCCACAGATGCGTAGAGGCAAAAGAAAGTACCTTTTAAATGATATATATTTCCTTTACAAGAATGATTAAGCTACTGTGAATCTTTGGTTTTAAAATCAGAAAGTTCTAATGAGCTGAATGAGAATGACTGCTCTGGATATAATTTACTACAGCTGACTGTTAAGTATGTTTACTTAGAAGCCCATCCCATTAAATTGAATGGGATTTACTCTGAAGGTAGCATTTGTAGGATTGGTGCATGAACACTGCAATTATATGTCGCTGTGTTAGTTGCATTAGTCATCTTTTTAAAGCTCCTTACATCCTTCCCTTCAATGTTAAGCTGTCTGGCCATTCTCCACTTGCCAATCATTTCCTTATAAAAGTCCCGACTCTGTTTCCAAAGTGTGAAAGCTGTCATTATGCAAAGAGTCCACCCAAGCACTGCACAGACAAGGCCTCCGAGGAAATGTTCTCATCAAAGCTACGAAGCAAACGGACAAGTGCTTCAGAAGGTACAATGTGGTGCAGGCAACTGCTGAGAGAGCCAGTTGAGTTCAGTGAATATTGGGGTGTGATTTCAACTTCTTGAACCAACAGTTTGGCATCTGTTTGACTTCCAAGTTGATCAGGTAAGTAGAAGTATGCAATGTAGGGTTGCCAACCTCCAGGTAATAGATGGAGTTCTCCCGCTATTACAACTGATCTCCAGCCGATAGAGATCAGATCACCTGGAGAAAACGGCCACTTTGGCAATTGGACTCTATGGCATTGAAGTCCCTCCCCTCCCCAAACCCTGCTCTCCTGAGGCTCCACCAAGAGATGTATGCTCTTCTCCTGGTAAAGATACGGCAAGGAGTGCTGGAAGTTGAGGTTCAGGAAGGCATATCGCCTTACCTTTCTCCCCTTATAACATAAACGTCAACTCAGGTCCTTCTCTGCTTCCCACTTTGTGATTGAGAAGATGCCCCAAACCTTTTTCTGTACCACGTCTGACCACTCCGGTAGCATTCCTAGTTGCCTGACCTTAATAAGTTGCAGGTTTTGGCTGAGCCTACCCACTCAGTAGGGTTGCCAACTGCCAGGTAGTAGCAGGAGATCTGCTAATTCAACTGATCTCCAGCCAATAGAGATCAGATCACCTGGAGAAAAATGGCCATCTGGGCAATTGAACTCTATGGCATTGAAGTCCCTCCCCTCCCCAAACCCTGCCCTCCTCAGGCTCCGCCCCCAAAATCTCCCAGCGGTGGTGAAGAGGGACCTGGCAACCCTACCACTCAGGAAAGGACTTCCCTCACTGTAGACCTAAATCATTCCCACTATGGCTGTTGAATTTTTTGGGGGGAGAATTCGCATTCGGCAAAATTCGGCCCGTTTTGATTTGGGAACTGCCGAAGTCCGAACTCCCCCGATTCGGACCCGGGGAATTTGTTCGAATTCCCGAATCAATTCAGCCGAATAAAGGCGGGCGGGGGTCTTTAAACTGCGTGGAGCAGTTTAAAGACCCACCGCCCGCTTTCCCCGGGAGTCCCGGGAAGGGGGCGGTGGGGGTTTAAACTGTTCTGCGCTGCCTGCCCAGGCAGCGCGGAGCAGTTTAAAGACCGCCCCGCCCAGTTTCCTGGGACTCCCAGGAAACCGGGCAGGGCAGTCTTTAAAGGCGGAAAAAGGCAGGTTCAGGGACGGCAAATTTATTCGGCATTCGCCCGAACTCGCCGAATTCAGCACGTCCTTTCCCCGCCTTTTTGATTCCGGCTCCATCCGAACCGGAAACCGCCAAATTGGGGAAAATTCAGCGGTTTTTTGGTTTGGGACGAATTGAATCGACAGCCCTAATTCCCACTTGGCAGGAAAATAAAAAAGAGGACTTGAAACTTGCCTAAACTGCAATGTTTTCATAAATACTGTTTTTTGCTCAAGCAAACCATTGGCATGGTGGAACAAAGTGGAAAGTAGCTGGTCCCATTGCATTAGGGTTGCCAGGTCCCTCATTGCCACCGGTGGGAGATTTTGGGGGTGGAGCCTGAGAAGGGCAGGGTTTGGGGAGGGGAGGGACTTCAATGCCATAGAGTTCAATTGCCCAGACGGCCATTTTTCTCCAGGTGATCTGATCTCTATCGGCTGGAGATCAGTTGAATTAGCAAGAGATCGCCTGCTACTACCTGGCAGTTGGCAACCCTACTGAGTGGGTAGGCTCAGCCAAAACCTGCAACTTATTAAGGCCAGGCAACTAGGAGTGCTACCGGAGTGGTCAGACATGGTACAGAAAAAGGTTTGGGGCATCTTCTCAATCACAAAGTGGGAAGCAGAGAAGGACCTGAGTTGATGTTTATGTTATAAGGGGAGAAAGGTAAGGTGATATGCCTTCCTGAACCTCAACTTCCAGCACTCCTTGCCGTATCTTTACCAGGAGAAGGGCATACATCTCTTGGAAAAGGGACATTACATATCTCTAGAGTATCTGCATTGCTATGTGTAGGATGTCAGGTGGGGAGGAAGAGGTTTAAGCTTTTGAGTTCCCTCATAAAGCAGGTTAAACTGGGGTTAACTTGGGCAAGCGCCCTGAGGCATCACTCGGGAGTAAGGTTGCCGACCTCCAGGTACTTTGCAAAGAAATCACCAATACTGTACGGTCATTGAGCCCATACTGGTTATTTTTGCTGAACCTCCAGGTACTAGCTGGAGATCGCCTGCTATTACATCTGATATCCAGCCGATAGAGATGTTTCCCTGGAGAAAATGGCCGTTTTGGCCATTGGACTCTATGGCATTGAAGCACTGCCCCTCCCCAAACCCCGCCCTCCTCAGGATCCACCCCAAAAACCTCCCACTGGTAGCAAAGAGGGACCTGGCAACCCTACTCGGGAGGAAGAAGGAGGCTTTCTCAGGCCAACTTCTCCAGGATACAGAGTTGAGTGAGAACTTGGAGAGGCACCATCATGGACATTGGCAGTCTCAGCTAAGGGGCAGAGAGAAGGGGTGATTTGGCAAGGCTGCCAGCAGTACAGTTGACTTGTAGCTGTGAAAAGCCAGGAGCAGTTCTGAATATGGCTGCTGGTCTCAGAGCGGGGTTGCTTGGGCGACTTTCAACCTAACATATCTCACATGGTTGTTGTGGTGAGGATAAAATAGAGAAAGGGAGAATGTACACCACTTTGGATCCCGACGGTGGAGAAATGTGGAGAATACATATCTAAATAAATGCATTCATACTCTGCCTGAGAAACTCCACAGGTATTTGGCTAACCCAGAGAAATGGATTGGATGGATCTTTGGCTGGATCCAGCAAGCCAGTTTGTTTGGTTGCTTTCACCACTGCCTTTACCACAGGAATGATGTGTGTCCACACATAAGGCATATACACAGAACCTGTGAAGCATCAGGTTGCAAACTCTGAGTTGGGAAATTCCTGGAGTTTGGGGGGTGGGTGGAGCCTGGGGGCTGGGTATGGGGAGGGGAGGGAGTTCCACAGTCATACAGTCCATCTTCCCAAGCTCCATTTTCTCCAAGGCAACTGATCTCTGTAGTCTGGAGATCTGTTGTAATGCTAGTAGATCTCCAGACCTCTCCTGGAGGATGGCAACCCTCCTGGAGGATGGCAACCCTAGTGAAGCATTATAAAAAACGTGATGTCTTAGAAGTTTCCAGAGACATGGTAAACAAGACACACTTCCTTGTGTATTCTGAAAGCAGTAAGTAATTTGAGCAGGTAATGAATAAGGCTCAATTTAATCAACTAGGCTACAGAAGAGAAAATGGAAATGGGAACGCCTCTTGATTAAAGACATAAACTGTTGTTTCCATCTACAGACAGCCCAAGCAAAGATAAATTGATTTCTTTGTTGTGTGGCTGATGGCATTTGCTTTTTATGCAAACGTTGCCTGCCTCACTTGATGATTAATGTATCACATGGAGGTATTCATATTGTTTAGCCTCTGTTCCACTTCACTATTTTCTAATCTGTGCCTCGACATTCAATAGGACAAAGACTCTTGTTCTTTGAAGACAGAGAGATACCACAAGATAAAGAAATAGGAATTAGTTAAAGATAACCCTTGATAATTACACTTGAGAAACACTGTGGGTCTTGTCTGCCTGATTAATCACAGCATGCGCCAACCACATTCTACCTTTTTGCAGAATGTTCCCCCCAAGTCCCATTCCAGTTAGAACAACATTGTATCCCCTCCCATCCACACATGATAGAAGGGAAAATAGCCTTATTTCAGGGGCTATTTACCCCTAAACTTAAAAAAAAAACTTGTGATGCACTTTGCTAAGCATAGTCCACCAGTTATATACAATGGTCCTAGAGTTGCCAGGTCACTCTTCGCCAATGGCGGGAAGTTTTTGGGGTGGAGCCTGAAAAGGGTGGGGTTTGGGGAGGGGAGGGACTTCAATGCCATAGAATCCAATGGCCAAAGCAGCCATTTTCTCCAGGTGAACGGATCTCTATCAGCTGGAGATAAGTTGTAATAGCAGGAGATCTCCAGCTGGTACCTGGAGGTTGTGGAAAGAGACAGCACGAGGCTCAAAGCTAACCAAATAATATAGTATAAGAAAAACTTATAGTAAATACAACTATTTACTAATTCAAAAAAGAGCAACAGAAGGCAGCAAAACTAAAAATTGAATTAGTAAATGGTTGTATTTACTATAAGTTTTTCTTCTACTATATTATTTGGTTAGTTTTGAGCCTCGTGCTGTCTCTTTCCACAGTCTATACTTATTCAGCACAGGTCCTCTTGGTACCTGGAGGTTGGCAACCTTAGATGGTCCACTAAAGACTGTATGAATATATCTTGCTGCCTGCATGGGATTGTAAACAAGATGGGGGTATCGAGTACGTCAAGTCACAGTTCATGGCCGGAGGGCTAGATTTGCCTCCGTTACTTTGACCCACATGACTCCAGAATGTGCTAGTGTGTCTCCCAGCTAAGATATATCTGGGGAAAGCCAAGATTCCTGGCCTGTCAGGAACACTACAGTTCAGAAATATAGCCACAGTTAGTAGCCAGCCCTGGATTTAAACAGTGTGCTCTGCATGTCCCCAAGAGAGGTGTTCCTTCTCAAAAAAGGGTATCACAAGATAGTTTCTGGAGTACAGCCATGTTGGTGTACTCGGCAGTAAAAGAGTTAAGATTTGAGTCCAGTAGCCCCTTTTAGGTTTTTTTTTTTTTAAGGTGCAAGCTTTAAGAGTTAATGCTCCCTTCATCAAATGCAGATCTGAGGAAAATAACTTTGACTCTTGAAAGTTTATACCCCAAAAACCTGGTTGATTTCTAAGGTGCTACTGGACTTGAATCTAGCACAATCTGAAGAGAGCAGCAACCAGGCACTGCATACATGTGACAAAATGTGAAAGGGAAGAGAAGCATTTCGAAGAGTAGTTTTCATTCAGAATATATTTTTGGAGCTTTCTATTTTGAAATTGGCAAAACTTGGCTGCAGTGCAATTTGCTTTTTCGTTGCCTGGACGATACTCTTTTTAGAAGAAAATTTCATCTCCCTCATTCTTCCCTGGATTTATGAAACTATAACCCACCCCCTTTATGTACCTGTTCAAGCACAGGCTACCCCCCCCCCCCAGATAAACACAATACTGCTGACTTTAGGGTTAGATCATCTGAGCCTCTCGTTGGTCAGCTGACCACCCAGCCCAGTTGGATGGTGTTCCTGTAATTCTGCTACCTGCTAGATTTCATCACAAGACCCTTTATTCCCTTAGCCTTCCTCCAACCCCTGATGACAGAATCAACCTTTGGGTAGAATCAACTGGGGAGACTGCTCTGGAAAGATCACATGCTTTGGAGTACCTGTCAAGGAGCCAAGAGGAAGATGTGGCATTCCCACTTGACTGATCCACCCAACAACCCTTACTCCATCATGTGCGACTTTGCAGCCTGCCTGTTAAAGTAGAAGACCAGGAGGTATCTGGTTGAGGCTGAGGGTCTGCCTTCCTCTCTTCTCTCACCCTGCTCTCTGGGAGAGGCATATAGGCACAGAGCCAGCGCTGTGTAGTGGTTAGAGCAGTGGACTCTAATCTGGAGAACCAGGTTCAATTCCCCACTCTTCCACATGAAGCCTGCTGGGTGACCTTGGGCCAGTCACAGTTCTCTCAGAACTCTCTCAGCCCCCATGGAGGCAGGGAGTGGCAAACCACCTCCAAACATCTCTTGCCTTGAAAACCCTGCGGAGTTGCCAGAAGTCAGCTGTGACTTGACAGCCCATTCCACCAGGACTCACACACTCATAGGGATGGTTGTGTCCTACAGGAAGCTTAAGTGACCCCACAAGTGAATTGAGGAAGTCATTTGAATATATTCCATCTTGAATGTCTCTTAAAATCATGACTGTTTCCAAAGTCAATTGGGCCATGACAAAATACAGAAGCAAATGCGTTTATTTAGAAACCTGTCCTGACATTATTGCCTATGTTCCTCATAGTTCTCCTTCTACTATAACTTTCTAAAGAGAGCAAGTGTGGAAGATTGAATGGATAGGGGTGGAGAGAATGCTGGAAAAGGGAGAGAGACAATCCTTTTCATAATTTGTGAATGCTTCCATTCATTTTCAGCTCTGGAAGAGTTAAGGGGGGAAAGCAGTATGATAACAGGGAAAGAATTATTTCTCTGCCAAGATGTATTTCTATTTTACCAGATAAAATTAGCAATGAACAACACGTTGAGATAATATCTGCTCTCATTCTTCAGCCATCGTTTCTTGGTTTCTTTTGAAGCTGTATCATACAGTTCATATAATTTGTGAGGAGGTATGAAGAGAAAGGTCAAACGACAGTCTATAGATGTAGAAAAATGAACTGTTGGCCATTTGAGTATATTCCATACCGACAGGTTCAATGCGTAGTATTTCAGCCTAATTCACTTGGATCACTCAGTCTCACCTCCCATTTTCAGCAGTGGAAAAGATGGTTGGATTATGGCTGCCAATCTCCAAGTGGGGCCTGAGTGGGGATTTGAACTTAAGTCCCTGCAGTCTGCACTAGACCCTCTAACCATTTCAGTACACTGCTTCTCAGTTTGTGATCTTTGGTATGTATCTGGTAGACTAACGAGAATTTGTACAACAAACTCGGTTAAATTATCCACAGAATTACAATTGATCTCCTGACTACAGAGGTCTGTTCACCAGAAGAAAATGGCTGTTTTGGAATGTGGACTCTACAGTATTACATCCCCACTGAGCTCCCTCCGCTCCCCAAACTCCGCCCTCCCAATGTACTGCCCCCAAATCTCCAGGAATTTCCCAAGCCAGAGTTGGTAACCCTTGGATCTAACCTATTGACTGGTGGCAGCTTCCAGCCAGTATAGTGTAGTGGTTAAGAGCGGTAGTTTGGAGCACTGGACTCTAATCTGGAAAACCAGGTTTGATTCCCCACTCCTTCATACGAGCGGTGGAAGCTAGTCTGGTGAACTGGGTTGGTTTCTGGTGAACTGGGTTGGTTTCCCCACTCCTACACATGAAGCCAACAAAAGTTGGTTTCAGGCAGCTGGCTCAAGGTTGACTCAGCCTTCCATCCTTCTGAGGTCAGTAAAATGAGTACCAGACTTGCTGGGGAAGATACTGGCCAACCACCCCGTAAACACAGTCTGCCTAGTAAACGTCGGGATGTGATGTCACCCCATGGGTCAGGAATGACCCGGTGCTTGCACAGGGGACCTTTACCTTACATTACACATGAAGCCAGCTGGGTGACCTTGGACTAGTCACAGCTCTCTTAGAGCTCTCTCATCCCCACCTACCTCACAGGGTGTCTGTTGTGGGGAGGGGAGGGGAAGGTGATTGTAAGCCAGTTGAATTCTTCCTTAAGTGGTAAAGAAAGTTGGCATATAATAACCAACTCTCCTCCCCCTCCTCCTCCTCCTCCTCTTCCTCTTCTAGGAAGAATTCTCAGCTACAACCTCTTCCATTTCTGGCCACATTCAGATGTCACCACTGAGAACCAGTGTGCTGTGATGGTTACAGGGTCTAGTTAGGACTGGAGAGACTAAGGTTCAAATCCTCATTCAGCCATTCTCTTCCTCAACACAACCTATCTGCCAAGATTGTCATGAGGAGTAAATGGAAGAAGGGAGACCCCATGTAAACCACCTTGAGCTCTTTACAGGCAGGGCAGGATTAAAATATAAGTGGGGAGAAACTCTGTTAGTCTGTCGCTTGCTTGCTTCCCTGCTTCCAAGCAGAATCCTCAGATACAAATGAATCAGAGACAGAGGTGTCAAAATATCCAGTCAGAGGATGGAAATCTTATTGACAGCAGCGAGGGATGTGATTATTTCTCATATTTTATTTTCCTTGCTTTGTTTATTCAATAAGTGGGATTTTTTTGTGACGAACGGTGACAAAACATTTAACACATTGCCTCAATTTGGTTCCCAAGGACAAAAGCAAATTAATACATTGTGGTGGCATCCACAAAGAGCTTCTTGTGCTGTCTTTTGCCCTCCCACAAACTGCTGCAGGTTTTATTTTGGCTTCCACATGACACTCTCATGCTTTTTATTTTTGGACCACCCCCAGCTTAGCAGTGGGTTTCCCAAAACCTGCTTTCCCCAAAGACTCTACTGAAAGCAGGTTAAAGGAAAGGGTGTGTGTGAGAAGGTGTGGACTTCCACTCCCGGCACTGTTTCCCCACCACCGTCACTCCCAATACCAAAATGGGACAGACTGGCTGTGGGTGCACATTAGACATGTTCACCTGTGTTGCAACGTGTATTCTGATGCGAGGTGTCTGAATCTGTACATCTGGTGCAAAGTTAGTATTTATGGTATTTGTAGAAGTGGGACTCACATTATTCCCCACATTGCCATGTAGAAGGAAATGCACATCTCCAGTGGATGTCACTGCCTATCTTTATGCGGTTCCATGAGATTGGCTCTAGTAATATGTAAAATATTACTTTCTTGATACAATCCTGTAACACGTTTAGTTGGTTTCTGCCAATGGAGCAAGCCAAGAAAGAAAGTTGAAAAGGCATGAATAAAACAAGTAAACCAGGTAAAGAAAATGTATGAAACCATCTGTTGCCATTAAGGAAAGAATAGGAAGGTATTCATTTTAAAATGTAAGTGGTGGTATTATTATATAATAATAATTATTATTATCATCATTATCATTTTGTGTGTGTGTGTGTTAAGTGCTGTCAAGTCGCTTCTGACTCATGGAGACCCTATGAATGAAAGTCCTCCAAAATGTCCTATCTTTGACAGCCTTGCTCAGATCTTGCAAATTTGAAGGCTGTGGCTTCCTTTATTGAGTCAATCCATCTCTTGTTGGGGCTTCCTCTTTTCCTGCTGCCCTCAACGTTTCCTAGCATGACTGTCTTTTCCAGTGACTCTTGTCGTCTCATGACGTGAGCAAAATGCGATAGCCTCAGTTTAGTCATTTTAGCTTCTAGGGTCAGTTCAGGCTTGATTTGATCTATAATCCACTGATTTGTTTTTTTGGCAGTCCACGGAATCCGTAACACTCTCCTCCAACACCACATTTCAAAGGAATCTATTTTCTTCCTATCAGCTTTCTTCACTCTCCAGCTTCCACACTCATTATCATTATCATTACCATTACCATTATTATTTGCCCTGGCCTGGATCACCCAGGCTAGGCTGACCTCAACAGATCTCGGAAGCTGAACAGGTTCGGCCCTGGTTAGTATTTGGATGGGAGACAACCAAGAAGATCCAGGGTTGCGACACAGGCAGGCAATCGCAAACCACCTCTAAACGTCTCTTGCCTTAAAAAACTCTATGGGGTCGCCATAAATCAGTGGCAACTTGACCGTACAGAATGGCTTTACCATTTGTGAACAGTTTAACAATCTAGACATGCAATGTTTCCCCATCCAAAAGCCTTACTTATGGAAGAAAATGTCACTGATAGCAGTACATGTTTCACTGAGTAACGGTACAGCATTTAAAATGTTTGTAACCCCAAGAGATGCTCCGTCAATTCTCCTCCTTGTGGCAAGTGTCATTAAGAATCAAACAGTGGATATTAGATGAAGCCTCCATTTATTCTTGGCTTCAGAACGGCATTACCCATTTACAGAAGTGGTTTTCTAAGAGGGGAGGGTTACCTTTCAGGGGAGCTTCCTTAATTGAGAAAAGATTAGATACAAATTATCCTTTTCAAAGAACTTCCTTGTGACAGCAAAGAAGCAAAAGTTTTACATTAACAAACATTTGGTTTGGCCAGCTGTAGTGCCTAGGAATGTGGGAGTAAGAACAGGTGCTCTTTTTACTTGAAGTTTATTGCCACTATTAATTGTATATCATACCAAAAGGAAGATGACTCTGAATATGAGACAACCCCATCCTCAAACAGAAAATGGCCTTTTATGCATGGCTGTTTCCCTTGTGGTCACCCCTCCGATGACTTCGGGTCTTTGTTTTGATTATGCATGCCGCTTCTGACCATCAGAGGTTGCCTCGCTCTCCCCCTGCGTTTCCCCGTGTTTTGCCTGCATTTTCAAATTCAAGATCAAACAAGTCTCTGAAAAAGCGGGCAAAACGCAGAGAAACGCAGGGGGAGAGCAAGTGACCTCTGGCAGTGCCACCACTGTCTCTGACCTCTGACAGTGCCACCTTAACCATTACGCCAGGCTGGCTCTCTAACTTAACTTGGATATACCCACTCATAGTCCCATCCTGGCCCTGATCCTGTGTGCATAGGCTAGCCTATCCTACTCATTTCGGTGGGCAAAACCATTCATTTGCATGCATGGATCAAGCTTCTCTGTTGAAATTAATGGCAAGATTTTGTGAGCAAAGGGACTCCATGCATGCACTAGAGCACCAGTATCGATAAACATTATATGGATAGCCCAGGCTAGCCTGATCTAGTCAGATCTCAGAAGATAAGCAGGGTCAGCCCTGGTTAGTATTTGGATGGGAGACCACCAAGGAATACCAGGGTTGCTGTGCAGAGGAAGGCACTGGCAAACCACCTCTGTCAGTCTCTTGCCATGAAAATCCCAAAAAGGGTTCGCCATAAGTTGGCTGCGACTTGAAGGCACTTTACACACACACACACAAAATTTGACATGGTATAATGAATCCTCTCGGAACACCGAAAAAAGTATTCCAGGCAGACCATGCTGTACGCATATCAATACTCCCAGACAACCCATCAAAAGAATTAGCACCCAAATAGAAAACAAAAATGGATTTTTTTGGGGGGGGGGGTAGCACGCTGCTGAATCATATTGCTCCAGGACATGTTAACAGCAACAGTGTCACTGCGTTTTGAAAGAGGCTTGGCTATGAAAAATAAGAGTAATAATAGATTCACTTTTAAATCAGTCCTCGGATATTATAAAAAGCACCATACATGTCTCATATTCTCTCCTCACAGCAAAGCCGACTCTGTAAAAGGCAGACCCCGAATCTTTCTCCCATTCAGGGACGTGGCGGTTATGGAAGAATCTGTCCATAAGATAATTCCCATTCTGCCACACTCTAATGTGTCCAAGAAATAGACGGGGCTATGCAAATAGGAGCAGGTCTGATACTCAGTTGAGTGGGGCACCAGATTCAGGGAGCAAGGTTGTGTGTGTTAAGTGCCCTCAAGTCGCTTCCGACTCATGGCGACCCTATGAATGAAAGTCCTCCAAAATGTCCTATCTTTGACAGCCTTGCTCAGATCTTGCAAATTGAAGGCTGTGGCTTCCTTTATAGAGTCAATCCATCTCTTGTTGGGTCTTCCTCTTTTCCTGCTGCCCTCCACTTTCCCCAGCACGACTGTCTTTTCTAGTGACTCTTGTCTTCTCATAATGTGACAATAATAGGGATAAGATTAGGAGCAATATATAATAGGAGTGTAACCCTTTTTACTCACCCTGTAATAAGTACCTCCCTCTAGAGGGCAGTGTTTCCAGGCTAGTGTTGCATAACTTTGCAAGTGAAACAAGGCAATACACTTTCCAACGTAAATGCAGTTTTTACAAGGCTTGATGTCAGGCTGCTATCTCGGTTTCAGTATTGTTTCTGTGTCGGTACTGTACTGTCTAGCCTCAAGGCCGACCACACATACCAAGGCCTGGGAATACTGCTCCTGGGAAAGTTGACTCTGTCTGTGTATGCTGATGTTGTATAATCTCCCGCCATTTACTGCCTTATATTATCGTTCGGCTAGTGAGACTCTCATAGCTGCCATAGTTCCCTGTATGCACTGTATTGCCTTTTTGACCAGTAAAAGCCATCTGCTTGGATTCTATATGACTCTGTGGTGATTTCTGGTTCGAAGGGTCAGGAGCTCACATTATGGCAGCTATCTCTCACCTTCTTTATTGTACTACTAGTCAGGCTGGAGCCCAGGGGGGTTCGCCTGCCGCTTGGATGGGAGCTGAGAAGCTCTCCGAGTGACCTACTATCCTGGATTCCTCTCGGAAAGATCCCACCCTGTTACAGGACATAGTCGCTGAACTTTTCAGAACTACCCTAGAGGTTTGCCGCTTGAGAGGACTGGTACAGGACCAGTGGCAATCTCTTAAAGGGACTCTCTGGATGTTGACGTCGGAGGATACTGATACTCGTTTAGATCTTCAAGACTTGGATCAATTACTGGACGATGCCCGGTTGGCAACTGAGGATTTACAAGTACTAACTGGACTTTTGGATAATCTTATTTCTCGAGAGGCTCTTTCCTCTAGTTCTACCATGGCAGGAGCCCCGCCGGAGGGTTTTTCCCTGATCCCGGATGCGGCCAGCTGTCAGGCTGAAGCCAAGAGAGTCGCTATTCGCACCGCTCTTCTCCTTGTGGAATGTACAAAGGACACCCCGGTCGCCACCTTGGCTCAAGCTTTGACCTCGACTTTTGGAGCCGATGCACCTGCACTGGCGGTTCGAATACAACCCTTGCTGGGCGGGGAATCCGACCCCATACTCTCACTCCTGGAAACAGAACTTTTACCGCGCATTACGGCGGAGGCTGCCCTAAGACTTGAGAACGCCAAAGTTCTTGCGGATAAGGATGCCGCCGAAGCGGCTAAGGTCGCAAGAGAGAGAGAGGCTGCTGAAGCAGCCAAGGCGGCAGCAGCAAGGGTTAGGGATCGGGCGAGAATGGATACGCGCCCCAAGGACACTGTACAAGGGCTATCAGGTCTGTCTTTTTCCCCGGCGTTCGTCCCGTCGCGCGCGACCCAACGCGCACGCCGTTTGGCTGACCGACGTCGAGACTCAGGAGAGTCTGAAGACGAGGATCTTTATGGAGATAGCTCTCAATGGGCCACGAGCTTCCGGACCAGTAAACCTCATCTCACTGGTGGCCCAAGTGAGGAGGTTCACCTCTTACGAGCCCAGAATCGGGAGCTCTCCGACCGTGTTGATCAACTCCAAGAACTAATGGAACGTATGCTTCAGGATAACAGGCAATTACAACAAACCCTGATAGCCCAAGCACAGCCCGTTCCGATACCGGGTCAGGGGGTGCCCATCCAGCCACCCCAACCACCCGCTAATGTGCCTGCTCCACCCTTGCCTCCCGGAGCTCCCGTTGTTCCTCCGCCCGGACCACCCGTGCAACCGGGCCAACCTGCGCCCGGCCCTTGGAAGCAACTTAAATTGAGGACTACGTACGACGGATCTCTCGAGACTTTGCCTTGTTTCTTGCATCAAGTGGACAGTTATATGCGAGAACAAGGACAACTTTTCCCCATGGAAGATAGCCGGGTGCGTTATGTAGCTTCCCTTCTGACAGGTAAAGCAGCTGACTGGATGGTCCTCCAGTTTGACACCCGCTCTCGGGCTATTCGTTCCCTCAACAACTTCATGACTGCTCTAAGAAGGAGGTTTGAAGACCCCTTCCTGGGGGAAAGAGCCAAAACGGAACTCTTACAACTAAAACAAGGCTCTGCTACAGTTCGAGAATTTGCCGATGAATTTCAACGACTGGCAAGTAAAATTGTAGGCTGGCCCGAGACCACCCTAATTCATCATTTCAGGGAAGCCTTGCACCCTGACGTCCTGAACTGGTCATACATGCGGGGCGATCCCGATACCCTTGAAGACTGGATTCTATTGGCCGAGGAAGTGGAAAGCCGCTGACGCTTTATTTCCCTAGTCCGTCAAAAACACAAGGAAAAAGGCACCCAAAAGCCTCAATCCAAGGCACCACCGCCCGTCCCACGAAATCCTCCACGTCCGCCCCAGGAACGTGAAGCCCGATTTCAGAGAGGTGCCTGTCTTACTTGCGGAGAAATGGGCCACTTTGCAGCTGTTTGCCCGCACCGCCATGAATTATTTCGTCCCAGCACGACAACCCGCGCCAGAGGTCGTCCACCACGCAGAGGCACCGCGGCCACCCGCAGCGCAGCTCCGGGAAGACCCACACCCTCTGCACTCCATGCCGGAGACCCAGCCTCCCTGCCTACTACCAATGACCCCGCCGGGTCTCGGATTACAAGTGCCCCATTGGGGGACAGCTTTCCCTCTTCGGATGAGGAAAATCCTTGGAATTCTCTAGCCTTAAACCTGGAATCTCCCCTCGACTTGTCAAAAAATGGCTCCGGTCTGTGGTGAATGGAGCGTCTCCACAGACCTCTCAGGATCCTCCTGTTAAACCGAATGCTCCTACCAAAATCAAAGAAGTGGACTCCACCGTCTACGTGGATGCAGTTTTACAACACATTAACGGTGGCCCACAACTACCCGTCAAAGCACTAATCGACTCCGGTTGCTGTCGCACTCTCATAAGCGAAGCCACTTTTGCTGCACTCAGAGCCGAATCTGAGGCTTTACCCGCCCCTGTCCAATTTGCCCAAATGGACGGCAGCCATTTCCAGGGGGGTCCAGTTGATCACCGCACCATAGGGGTGGCAATGGGAATTGGCTCCCACTGGGAGCAAATAGACTTCACTATAGCCCCTATCCGTTTTGAAGTGGTCTTGGGTATTAACTGGATTAAAGGACATAGTCCCAGTATTAACTGGGAAACAAACACTATCTCCTTCGCCAGCCCCATGTGCGATCAGCACCGGCAGAACTTTGCACTGTTATATCAGCCCGTCCCAGCATTGGCCTCCGATGTCCCAGCACTTCCAGTCCTACCTAATGTATACCGAGACTTTGCGGATGTCTTCGACCTTAAAGAATGTGATACCTTACCCCCCCCACCGGGCCTCGGACTGTACAATTGAGGTGGTCAAGGACTGCACATTAACCAAAAGTAAAATTTACCCTATGAGCGCTTCCGAGCGCACTGTTCTCCGGGACTTCCTTGACAAAAACCTCGCCAGAGGGTTCATTTGCCCATCGAATGCCCCGAACTCGGCCCCCGCGTTTTTTGTTCGAAAAAAAGAGGGCGACCTTCGTTTATGCATTGACTTCAGGAAACTCAATGCGGTTACCCAAACCAACGCCTATCCTATCCCATTAATATCTGATATTTTGGGACAGTTACAGGAGGGCCGGGTATTCTCCAAGTTAGACTTGGTGGAAGCCTACTACCGAGTCCGCATCCGCGAAGGGGATGAGCACCTCACTGCCTTCTCTAGCTGTTTCGGTATGTATGAATTCCTCGTGATGCCGTTCGGATTAAAAGGGGCCCCGGGGGCCTTTATGCAACTCATCAACGAAATCCTTCATGACTTGCTGTATCGCGGGGTGGTGGTTTATTTAGACGACATTCTTATTTATTCAAAAACCATGGAAGAGCATGTAACTCTAGTCCGAGAAGTTCTGCAGCGCCTGCGCGACCACCAACTCTTTGCAAAACTGGCTAAATGCGAGTTTCATCGAAGCCAGATCACATTTTTAGGATACATAATCTCCCACCAAGGTCTTCGCATGGACCCTGTCAAAGTCCAAGCCGTTCTCGATTGGACTCCTCCCACCAACCGCAAGCAAGTGCAACAGTTTTTGGGATTTGCGAACTTTTATCGAGGATTCATTCCTAACTTCGCCCAAGTGGCCCTACCCATTACTGATCTACTAAAAACCAAAGGGAAAGCAAACACAGCTACCTTACCCTCCGCAAAAATCCTGTGGACTGATCAATGCCAAGCCGCGTTTGTGGCTCTCAAACGCCTCTTCACATCCGAACCCGTACTACAGCACCCAGACCCAAACCAAATGTTTATTGTGCAAGTCGATGCCTCCGATGTAGCTATGGGAGGGGCCCTCCTCCAGAAAGGTCCGGATGGCCTCCTTCACCCGTGCGCTTACTTTTCGAGAAAATTTGCGCACGCACAATTGAACTGGCCCATTTGGGAAAAAGAGGCAGCGGCCGTTCACCATGCTCTGACTCTATGGAGACAATTCTTAGAGGGGTCCAATATCCCCTTCGAGGTTTGGACCGATCACAAGAATCTAGCTGCCCTCACGGGGTCCCATAAACTATCAGCAAAACAACAACGTTGGGCTGAATTCTTCGCTCAGTTTCGTTTCGCCCTAAAGCATGTTCCTGGGAAGCAAAACGTTCTCGCAGATGCCCTCTCCCGGTTGCCACAATACCCGGTAAAACTCGAGAGACCAACTGACTCTCTGTTCACCCCTACGCAAAGGGGAGCCCTTCCTGTACTGGCCGTGCAAACTCGATCTCAGCAACAGCATCCCAGATCCAGTTCTCCAGCACCTCCAACCCGAGCGGCTACCCAACCGCCCTCACAACAACAACGAACCGACGATTCCACTCCTCCAACCCCACCGGCTACCCTACCGCCTACAATCTGCGCACCACCGCACGTAAGCACTACCCCCATAGCTGGTCCTAAGACTACTATAGCCGGGGGGGGGGGGGTTCCCGCCAAGGTTCCCATCTCCGAATCCTTTTTAAATACCCTTCGGGACCACTGCCTTTCTGAACGCTCCACTCACACCCTACCCCCTGGGGTAATAGAACAGGGAGGCTCATGGTACAAAGACTCTAAATTGTATGTGCCCAAGGCACTTCGAAAGGACGTTTTACACTTAGCTCATGGAGTAAAAACGGCTGGACACTTTGGAGTCCTAAAATCTCTCCATTTATTGCGCAGACAATTTTGGTGGGGGGGAATGCGTTCCGACGTTGACTCTTTTATTCGCAGCTGCCCTGTTTGCGCCACAGTGAAACGATCACAAGGCAAACCTCTAGAAACACCCAACAGACCATGGGAAGTAATTGCTATGGACTTTATGACTGATCTCCCTCTCAGCGGGGGAAAGACTGTATTATGGGTTGTGACTGATTTGTTTTCCAAGCAAATCCATTTGGTTCCATGCGCAGGGATCCCCTCTGCTCAAAAAATGGCCCGCCTCTTCGTGACACATATCTTCAAATTACATTCGTTTCCGTGCAAAATAATCTGTGACCGCGGCAGTGGCTTTGTTTCCAAGTTTTGGAAAGCATTCCTCAAGTTGGTAGGGGTTGAACAAGGATTGTCTACTGCATACCATCCTCAAACCGATGGTCAAACTGAACGTGTAAATGCTGTCCTTGAATGTTATTTACGCTGTTATGTAAACTACCACCAAGATAACTGGGTAGAACTGTTACCTTTTGCAGAATATGCCTACAATAATGCTGTACATCAATCTACAGGTTTTAGCCCATTCTATGCAGTGTATGGTCAGGATTTTGGTCCTGTTACTCCCAGAAATAATGTGGAGGGGGAGGGAGATCCTGATGTTGCTTCCTGGGCACACACCCTCTGTACCACTTGGCCTTGGCTTGTTAGCAATCTCGACCGAGCCAAACGCAAATACAAAGCACAAGCTGATAAACATCGTTCCCCCGGGGGCGAACTGCGAGTGGGTAAATTGGTCTATCTTTCCACCAAAAACCTACGTTCCACCCGTCCGTGCCTTAAACTCAATGCTAAATTCATTGGCCCATTCCCGATCACATGGGTCATAAATCCTGTCACGGTGGAATTAGCTCTCCCGAAAACCCTGAGGTGTGTGCATCCCGTTTTCCACATTAGCCTCCTGAAGCCCCATACGGCCTCTCCACAATGGCATCCCGATCCGCCCCCCGAACAGCCCATTATGGTGGGGGGGGGGAAGAGCACTTCGAAGTCTCCAAAATCCTTGACTCTCGTGTCCACCATGGAAACCTACAGTATTTGGTCCGTTGGAAACACTTCCCCCCAGCCTACGACGAATGGGTTCGCGCACGAAATGTCTCCGCCCCCAAACTAATCGATGCCTTTCACACTGCCTACCCGGACAGACCATCCCCCTTACAGACTGGGAGGGGGCCTTAAGGGGAGCAGGATGTCAGGCTGCTATCTCGGTTTCAGTATTGTTTCTGTGTCGGTACTGTACTGTCTAGCCTCAAGGCCGACCACACATACCAAGGCCTGGGAATACTGCTCCTGGGAAAGTTGACTCTGTCTGTGTATGCTGATGTTGTATAATCTCCCGCCATTTACTGCCTTATATTATCGTTCGGCTAGTGAGACTCTCATAGCTGCCATAGTTCCCTGTATGCACTGTATTGCCTTTTTGACCAGTAAAAGCCATCTGCTTGGATTCTATATGACTCTGTGGTGATTTCTGGTTCGAAGGGTCAGGAGCTCACACTTACAGGAGCAAGATTAGTCATAACTAAAATGGCGTCCAGAAGGATAACTCTTTACTTCTCTTTTTTTGCCATCAAGTCACAGCTGACTTATGGCGACCTCTAGTGGGGTTTTCAAGGCAAGAGACGTTCAGAGGTGGCTTGACATCACCTGCCTCCACATCATGCCCCTGGTATTCCTTGGAGGTCTCCCATCCATATACTTGCCAGGGTCGAGGCTGAAAGTGTGTGACTGGCAGAGCAACTTTACATGGCAGAGTGGGGATTTGAACCTGGGTTTCCCAGATCCTAGTCCAACACCTTAACCACTATGCCATGCCAGCTCTCGATCACAATCTCTTAGCCTAGCCTATTTCACAGTATTGTTGTGATGACAACCACATATTACAGAAGGCTTGAATGGTGCCCTGAGCTCCATGCAAGAAGGCAAGAGACAAATCTAGCAAATAAAATGTTTGCCTTCTTTTTCCAAAGCAAAAGAAACTTCATTGGCATCCGTTACAAGTTGGTGGGAGTCATTGAGGTAGAAGAACATATGTTGTCCCTGCACAAGGATAAAGATAAGGAGTCTTTATTGGGTAGAAATTACAAATATGTTATGAACGCACATGAACTCATGAAGCTGCCTTCTACTGAATCAGACCATCGGTCCATCAAAGTCAGTATTGTCTACTCAGACCAGCAGCAGCTCTCCAGGGTCTCAGGTGGAGGTCTTTCACATCACCTACTTGCCTAGTCCCTTTAACTGGAGATGGTTATGGCTGATGGTTGCTTTCTGTTGTTTGATAAATGGATGCTTAAGTAATGGGGAAGAAGAATGGGTTTAATACTAGATTAGAATACCCAAATGACATCTAATAGTTCCCATCCCATCAATTATTTCCCCCCAATGAATTAGGAGTCTAACCTATAGCATGCTGGGACTTCAATTCCATAGAGTCCAATGGCCATTTTCTCAAGGTGAACTGATCTCTATCAGCTGAAGATCAGTTGCAACAGCAGGAGATCTCCAGCCAGTACCTGGAGCTTGTCAACCCTACACTGGCTCATTGTCTTAAGTAGAACATTGGAGTTTCTTTAATTTCTTTACCATCCCAATCCCCTTCCACCCACAACACGAGAAAGATAATTACCTCCCTTGCGCTTCCCCGGCTTACTAGATGACAATAAGGCACCAGTCAATACCGACGCTAGTGCCTAGGCAGCTCAGCCAAATCAGTGGGTTCTGTAAGAACCACATTAAATAGCACTGCCAGGCATGAGATGAGCTCATATGGATTCTGCCATCTGTGATGAATAGATGTATGCTGGAAATAGAGGCAGAGGGAAAATTTCTCTCTCTGGTGGGACGAGTTAAAATTCCAGATTCTCTGCCTCTGACAAATGGGGGGAAAGTGTCATTGGTGTGGGAGCTTTGGGCAACAAGCTGGTGTGGGGGGGGATACTAGAATCGCATTCAGGTGACAGGTAAAGTGGAAATTGGGAGCCCAGCGGATTGCACGTTCAAGCATGAAAAAAAAGGAAATACAAAACAGACGGTGAAATACAGTTACAGCGAGATGAGCTGGTTCCAAGGACATCCTTTATTTAGACTCCCACTCTTAAATCTGTTGTAGTCGGTTATGATGCCGAGTTTCCTTTCACTATCCAGAATTAACGGGGAAATTGTATTAACGATGTGCTAAGGGATTGGCCGTGGTGGCAGTGGAGCCTAGGGTTGCCTACATCCAGGTGGTACAGAAACAGGCTGATAACAATGTGTAATGACAATAGTATATTGAATGTAACAACGTGCTACCAAGCCAATTGCGTATATACAACAAAGTATTTCTCAGTCCTGAGTATATAACAACGTGTACAGAAACGGGAGCCCCGTGGCGCAGAGTGTTAAGCTGCAGTACTGCAGTCAAAAGCTCTGCTCACGACCTGAGTTCGATCCCGACGGAAGTCGGTTTCAGGTAGCCGGCTCAAGGTTGACTCAGCCTTCCATCCTTACGAGGTCGGTCAAATGAGTACCCAGCTTGCTGGGGGTAAAGGGAAGATGACTGGGGAAGGCAACCGCAAACCACCCCACAAACAAAGTCTGCCTAGAAAACGTCGGGATGTGACGTCTCCCCATGGGTCAGGAATGACCCGGTGCTTGCACAGGGGACCTTTACCTTTACCTTTTTACAGAAACGGGACTGAGGAAGAATTGAAACGATCGTATCCCTTTCTACCCTTCTTCACTTGAAGACATCGACCTCGGATTGATTGTTACTGTACCAGGACTGAGAAATACTTTGTTATGCATATGCAATTGGCTTGTTAGCAAGTTGTTATATACCCAGGACTGAGAAATACTTTGTTGTATATATGCAATTGGCTTGGTAGCACGTTGTTACATTTAATATACTATTGTCATTACACATTGTTATCAGCCTGTTTCTGTACTAATTTTCTATCCTTAGGTAATGGTGCAGAGGTGTTGATTTTTGGTTGCTTACATCCAGGTGGTGGCTGGAGATCTCCTGCTATTACAACTAATCTCCAGCCGATAGAGATCAGTTCCCCTGGAGAAAATGGCCACTTTGGCAACTGGACTCTGTGGCATTGAAGTCCCTCCCCTCCCCAAACCCCGCCCTCCTCAGGCTCCACCCCAAAACCTCCTGCCAGTGGCAAAGAAGGGCCTGGCCACCCTAGTGCAGCCTCGGTCAGTGAGGGAACAGCTAACACGAGGCCTTGCTGCTCTGCTTCTAGCGAGGGGCAGACTAGGGAAGGGGAAACTCTCAACCCTTTTCCATCTGGCTTATGGGACGGAGATTGCTTTAGTTTCCCTGGTGGATGATCGCCACCTACAACAAAATAAAGGCAGTAACTCACTGCCGATCCTCCTGGATATGTCCGTAGACTTGGATATTGCCTGCCATCAAATGATTTTGCAATGGATGGGGAGACTGATGGGAATAAAAGGAATGGGAATAAAAGGAATGGTCATGTGCTAGTTCCAACTTTTTCTAAGCGATCTCAGATATTGTCGAAGGCTTTCATGGTCAGAGTTCATTGGTTCTTGTAGGTTATCTGGGCTGTGTGACCGTGGTCTTGGTATTTTCTTTCCTGACATTTCGCCCTCATCTGTGGCAGGCATCTTCAGAGGAGTAACTTCAGTGTTACTCCTCTGAAGATGCCTGCCACAGCTGCGGGCGAAACGTCAGGAAAGAAAATACCAAGACCACGGTTACACAGCCCGGATAACCTACAAGAACCAATGATCTCAGATAGTCATTACCTGACAGCCAGAGTCTTCGGTATTTTGTAAAGCATTATATGCTCCCCTCCCCTTACTGCAAAAAGACTCAGAGCAGCTGTATAGGATCTGGAATGTCACAGGTAGGGTTGCCAGCTCCAGGCTGGGAAATACCTGGAGATTTTTGGGGCAGAGCCTGAGGAGGGTGGGGTTGGGGGAGGGGAAGGACTTCAATGTCATAGAGTTCAATGGCCAAAGCGGCCATTTTCTCCAGGTGAAGTGATCTCTATCGGCTGGAGATCAGTTGTAATAGCAGGAAAACCCCAACTAGTACCTGGAGGTTACAGGGCTCTTTAATTTGGCTACTCAATAATATCATCTGAAGCCATGGAGCTGAGTCACAAACATAAATTAGTCCCCCCCTCGCCCAGCAGATAATCCATTATTCATTTGCCTGAGTCCTGTGTTTTCATCCATCCATCCATCCATCCATCCATCCATCCATCCATTTTTTATTGCTTTTTTATCCCCCCCTCCCCAACTCTTAGGCCTGGCTCAGAGTGGCTTACATAATCCAAAATGTAATAAAAACAATAAAACATTTAAAATACAATTTAAAATAGCCCAGACCAAGCTAATAAATAGGACAATAATGCCCCCGATGGAGCTAAAATAAAAAAATAGCTGTCTGCAGCTCGGCAGATGGATCTGACCACCCCCACGATGGTGTAAGGGGGGGTGGCACTCAACAGCGGGGAAGGGGGAAGGATTAGAGAGGCCAGTATTTATAATGAGAATCATCACTTTACTCGAGAGTGCAGTGATAAACCCATTGCGATTGCAAGTGGTTTCAAGTCACAGTCAACTTAAAATGACCTGGTAGGGATTTGAAGGCAAGAGATGAACAGAGGTGGTTTGTCATTGCCCGCCTCTGTTTTCAACCCTGGACTTCCTTGGCGGTCTCCCATCCAAGTACTAAGCAGGGCTGACTCTGCTAAGTTTCTGATATCCGAGATCAGGCTAGCCTGGGCCATCCAGCTCAGAGCGATAAATCGACCAGTTCAAGTTTAATGACCAAAGAGAGCCTAGGCAATCACTCACAGCCTAGCTGAGAAGCTTCACAAGAATGGGGAACCCAAATTTTATTTTAAAACACCCACCACACACCCTACAAACAACAATCCTGCTCTTTCATAGACCCTGGTGTCCCTGCCACATGGCACAAAATGACAAGTTGCGGATAGAAATAAGAAAATAGGAACAGATGCTTTCACTTCTCTTCCAGTCTCAGATAGAAAAGATTCCATCTCGCTCTAGCGTTTTATAATTAAACTAACGATTTCACGATAATCAGCGGTGAGGCTGCCATTTGGCAAACTAAACACATTCAAAAGTATTATTTTCCATCCGTCATTTTGAAAGCAAACAAAAAAGAGGGGGATTGTGTATGGAGTCTACAAGCCATGAATGTCTACAAGGCACTCCACGAGGCAGATTCCCCTCCCCTTGGGATTGGGAACAGTGTCATTGCTGAGTGGCACCATATCTTTAAATAGGGTTGCCAACCTCCGGGTACTGTGTGTGTGTGTTAAGTGCCGTCAAGTCGCTTCCGACTCATGGCGACCCTATGAATGAAAGTCCTCCAAAATGTCCTATCTTTGACAGCCTTGCTCAGATCTTGCAAATTGAAGGCTGTGGCTTCCTTTATTGAGTCAATCCATCTCTTGTTGGGTCTTCCTCTTTTCCTGCTGCCCTCTACTTTTCCTAACATGACGGTCTTTTCCAGTGACTCTTGTCGTCTCATGACGTGACCAAAATACGACAGCCTCAGTTTAGTCATTTTAGCTTCTAGGGTCAGTTCAGGCTTGATTTGATCTATAACCCACTGATTTGTTTTTTTGGCAGTCCACGGAATCCGTAACACTCTCCTCCAACACCACATTTCAAAGGAATCTATTTTCTTCCTATCAGCTTTCTTCACTGTCCAGCTTTCACACCCATACATAGTAATAGGGAATATGATGGCATGAATTAATCTAGTCTTGGTGGCCAGAGTCACATCCTTACACTTCAAAACTTCCGGGTACTAGCTGGAGATTTTTTGCTATTACAACTGACCTCCAGCCGATGGAGATCAGTTCACCTGGAGAAAATGGCCGCTTTGGACATTGGACTCTATGGCATTGAAGTCCCTCCCCTCCCCAAACCCCACCCTCCTCAGGCTCCACTGATGGCAAAGAGGGACCTAGAAACCCTATCATTAAAGCATGTGCCCCAAATATGTTCTCTTGATTCTTGTACTACTGTCATTTAGACATCAGGTGAAGACCTTTCTCTCAGACTTTTCTTTGATTTTTACTATGGTTGGATTTTTGCTGCCACTTTTAATATTTGTTCAGTTGCTGTTCAGGTTCGATGTTGATGTCATAAACCACTTTGAGAGTTATTAACAGACAAGAGAAAAGCAGGGTAGAAATGTTTTAAATGAAGGTCTATGCCATTCTTTTTTTTAGATAAAGGGAATCTGGGTTCTACTAAAAGTTCATTTGGGGACATACCCTTAAAATCTCCTTGTTTAGTAAAATTGACAGATAACACTCTGAAGGGGTGTTTTATCAGACTTTAGAGACTGAAAAGTGAGAATAAGCAGAACATATAAAAGGGTCCTTGTTTACAGGTTATCTGCAGGGAATGAATCTCAAAATTAGCAGTCAGAAAAACTCCAGGTAACCATTTTAGTGCTGTGCTAATTGAGTCCCTTAGCTGAGTGCAATACAGCCTAATTGGCCAACACCGGCTTAGAAATTAGTACAGTGTCCCACTGGGTTACATTTCAGCGTGCTGTACGTCTGCTTTATAGGCATTTATCTTGTTAAGTCAACCATTAGAGAACTTATAATCAAAGCTCAGGAATGGGTTCACCTACCTCAAATTTCAGATAGTGACCCTCAAGTTGAATGGCAATGCTAATTAACTGGAAATAGCTACCCATTGCTCCAAAGAACCTAAAGCCCACCTCGCCTTAAGGGGAAAAAAAGTCAGTCGGGTGATTGCATCCATGCTGGAAAGTGTTTACAGCCAATCCAATTACTATGGAGAGGCCGAGAGCTTTTGTTTAAAAAGAGAGAAAACACTCCTCTTCAGCACAACATTACGTGCCATTTTGCTTTTCCATACCAACTTCAGTGAGCCAGTATGGTGTAGTGGTTAAAGTGTCGGATCCGGGAAATCCAGGTTTGAATCCCCACTGATGCCATGGAAGCTTGCTGGGTGACCTTGGCTGGTCATACTCTCTCAGCCCTAACCCACCTCACAAGGTTGTTGTGAGGATAAAATGGAGGAGAGGAGAATGATGTAAGCGGCTTTGGGTCCCCATTGGGTGTGAAAGGCAGGATATAAATAAAGTAAATAAATAGATATTGAGCAAGATGTATATAACAGCAGAAACCATTAGCCAATTACACTGGGAAATGCCCATCCATAACTCCTTGGATTCGCTTGAGGTACTTCAGTTGATCAGGTAGTATCATTCCTGTATGGAAAGTAACCTTAATCTGTTGAGGAGTGGGGCATATCAAAGAATGTAAGAACATAAGAAGAGCCCTGCTGGATCAGACCAGTGGTCTAGGGCTGTTGGGGGAAAAAAATCGGTAAAATTCAGATTCGGCAAAATTCAGATGGTTTTTATTCGGGAAAAGGCAAATTCCGAATCCCCCCTATTCGGTATAGGGGGAATTTGGCTTGAAATTTGGCATTCCCAAATAAATTCGGCCGAATTTTGCCGATCCGGGCTTTCCATGGCTCTGGGGGGCATTTTTGGAGGTAGAGGTCCCAAACTTCCAGGGTAGCTTGGAAGGACCCTCCTTGCAAGAACCCAAAGTTTGGTGAGGATTGGGTCAGGGGGTCCGGAGTTATAGGGTCTGGAAGGGGGCAACCCCCCTCTCCATTAAAACCAATGCAAACTTTTTGCATTGGTTTTAATGGAGAGGGGGGTTGCTCCCTTCCAGACCCATAACTCCGGACCCCCTGACCCAATCCTCATCAAAATTGGGGGTTCTTGCAAGGAGGATCCCTCCAAGCCACCCTGGATGTTTGGGACCTCTACCCCCAAAAATGGCCCCAGGAGCTGTGGGGGAAAACCCCCCACAGCCTCCATCTTTCCTACCCCATTTTTCTTCTACCCTACCTAACAACTAGTGCAAAATATTGTCGAAGGCTTTCACGGTCAGAGTTCATTGGTTCTTGTAGGTTATCCGGGCTGTGTAACCGTGGTCTTGGAATTTTCTTTCCTGACGTTTCGCCAGCAACTGTGGCAGGCATCTTCAGAGTAGTAACACTGAAGGACAGTGTCTCTCAGTGTCAAGGGTGTAGGAAGAGTAATATATAGTCAGAGAGGGGTTGGGTTTGAGCTGAGTATTGTCCTGCAAAAGTATTGTCCTGTAAGTATCAAGATAATGTGCTAATGTTAACATACCATACCCTCATTAGCACATTATCTTGATACTTACAGGACAATACTTTTGCAGGACAATACTCAGCTCAAACCCAACCCCTCTCTGACTATATATTACTCTTCCTACACCCTTGACACTGAGAGACACTGTCCTTCAGTGTTACTACTCTGAAGATGCCTGCCACAGTTGCTGGCGAAACGTCAGGAAAGAAAATTCCAAGACCACGGTTACACAGCCCGGATAACCTACAAGAACCAATGAACTAGTGCAAAGTTTAACACCACCAGACAACATCACAAACAAGGCGGCTACCTAGAAGCAGAACAATCAACAAGGACAACCACAACCACACTGACAAGTCTAGACTGTTAACAAAAACCCTAAACACAACAAACCACAACAGAATCAAAAGTGCCCTCCCCTGCCAAACCTAACCCTAAGCCAAGCCAACCACAGCAGAAACCCCCCCCCCCCAATCTCTAGCCTGATTTCACACCAGGGAATCACTGCCATGAGGCAGATGAACTGGATCCCCCCACAGGCAGAAATCACACAGGTGAGGTGACACAACACTTCAGGAACCCAAGTTAACCGCTACCAAAGTACACGGGATCCCCCGCAGGCAGAAATCACACTGGTGAGGTGACACAACACTTCAATAGGAAGAAAGCAAAGTTCACAAGACAGGCCAGAGGCTACCCAACAACTGTTTGACCTTGTAATCTATTTAAAAATCAATATCCCTTGCCCTTTTAAAGACCTAGCTGAGCCTAGTTGTTGAGAAGCTGACCGGCCCTACACATAGGGTTTAAATGTGAGGGCCCAATGTAGGCCAGACACTCCCTAACAGTTCTTATTAATGCGGGACAGTCGGTGAAGTCACCTCCAGTCCTCACCCAACAACACCTATGCTTAAAGCCGTTAATCAAATCAGAATTGGCAACAACTTAACTCCAGCCAAAGATGGCAACCGGTAGAAACAGCAAAAATCACACTCCCACAGAGGCAAGCAAGCCCACCCCCAGCAGAACAGGTTACCCCCTTTGGCTCCCCCCCCACAGAATCTGCTTGCCCCCCAAAACACACAAACACACACACCGGAAAACAGTCATAGAGAAAAGCCCCAAAATGGGTCAAACTGTGGATGTCTTCTCTTCCAGCAGGCAGGAGCAGGCAGTCAGGGAGTCAGTGATCTAGTCCAATTCCAGCCAGGAGCAGCAGGCAGCAGGTCACTTTAGGAGCCCAAGGTTCAGATCAGCAGCAGCAGCAAACACTAGCAAGATGGAGGGAGCAGAGTCATGGCAGCCGGGGAATATTTATTCTCCTCCTGGCCAATTCAGAGACGTTCAAATGGAAGAATCCCTTCTCTGATTGGCCAGAAGAAGACCCAGCTTGGCCACCTATTGGCCACCACTGGTTGGTTGTCTCTCCTGGAAGGCAAGTTCGCTTGCCTTCCAGGAGAGCTCTTTGTTTGCAGGTCCAGAGAAGGCGGGAAAAGGCCGAATCAGGGAACACTGAATTTTGCTGAATTAATTCGGCGTTCCCCTGAATTCACCGAATTCGGTTCGGCGTTTCCCCACCTTTTTTCAATTTGGCTCTATCTGAACTGAAAACAGCTGAATTAGGGAAAATTTGGCTGTTTTCCAGTTCAGATAGAAACGAATCGACAGCCCTACAGTGGTCCATCTAACAGGAAGGGAATTTTCTCCCAGCTACCTAATTTTCAGTTATTTCTTTAGCTTTATTACCATCTGAACCCACATCTCAGTTACTACTGCATCTCCATTAATTTCCTTCTCTACCAATTCCTGCCTTTTGTTGACTTCCTCCACATTTGGCAGTAGGGTTGCCAGCTCTGGGCTAGGAAATACCTGGAAATTTGGGGGGTGGAGCCTGAGGAGGGTGGGTTTTGGGGAGAAGAGGGACTTCAGTGGGGTATAATTCCATAGAGTCCACCTTCCATTTTCTCAAGGTGAACTGAACTCTGTCAGCTAGAGATCAATTGTAACAGTGGGAGATCTCCAGCCACCACCTGGAAGTTGGCAACCCTATCTGGCAGTGGTCAAGCCTTCCCAATATATTGCAGCCTTACAGAACTGCCTAGAAGAATACACATGCCAAGTTCTACTGCCCACCCACTCCCACTTTAAAGAAAAAGTCTAAACAAAAGTTACAGCCCATACTGACACTCAAACTCTGATACATGTCTCATTGTCACCTCATGGCCATCTCTGGTTCTTCAGTCAATTGGGTACTGTTCCTTCAAAATCTGTAGCTTTGTACCAGCTTGAAGAAACAGGTTATAGGAGGCACTGAAAACCAGCTGTAGTTCCATTTTCCAATAGGATCTGCCCTTGTGGGTCTGGCAGTATAGGTACAATAAGTCATTTGTTTTTTCATTGCTGGTTATTTGAAGTTGATAGATGGAGATTGGTTGAGTCATTTGATAAGGGAAAGAAGGCACTCATCCTTCCTGAAAATTTTAAAATAACAGAGATAGTAAAGCCTGCAAAATGTATATCTATTTTTATATATATAAAATGTTAAATATTTTGGCCGTTGTGCTTTAGTGTGGTCCTGCTTATGACCTATTGGTCATTCAAGCAGAACCATTAAAGTAAAAAAAACCAGCTGTTGTTGGCACATGGTATGTTTTCTAGTGGACAAATATAATGGGACTCGTAATAAAAGGAATAGCAAAGGTATCCATTGCCTTGTCTGTATTCACTAAAGAATAATTGGGGACCTTTTCATGTAAACATCTTTTAGAGCAGACCTAAATACATGTTTGAGGAATAGATGCAGCTGTAAATATTTGCATTAGTATCTAATTGGGTTGTAAATCAGACTGATAGAGACACAACACCGGCACCGTGATTTGGACAATGTTCTTCCTTATATAATCCATTACACTTTAAATCAATGTTTTCTTCAGCTGGTAATTGATTTTGGATTACATTTATATCAAGTTGCTTGTTTGGAACAGAAGCTGTTATGATCATCAAGCCACTCAAAAGCCCATTTCACACTGATGCATAAGGCAAAAACAGCCCTTAGATCATAAACGGGAGACAGACACTTTATAGACTCATAAATCCTGTGCAATCTCTCTTGCAATCAGGTTTTCGTAAAGGCACGCTTTGATACATAATAAAAACCCTGAATGAATATCCATTGTTAAAGATTTCTCTAATCACCTACTGCTTTATGTTCTACCAAGAAGTTCCAGTTATGACAAGATTCCACTTTAGATTTATATTCCTAAAGTTCGATAATTAGGGTTGCCAAGTGCCAGGTGATGGCGGGTAAACTACCGCCAATCCACCGGGCTGCCCGCCGACCAACTGAGGGCTGGCGGGCAGCCCGTGCATGCGTGCACATGTGACGCGCCTACGTCAATTCAGGGTTTACCCTGAAGCAACGTGGACGCTCTAGCAAATTCAGCCGAAACTCTATGGTTTCCATAGAGTTTCTCTATGGTTTCCATAGAGTTTCGGCCAAGATTGAGAGTGTCCCCATCACTTTCGAGTAAACTGGAAGTGATGTAGGCGCGTCAGCGGCGGGCGCATCAAGCCAGGCGTACGCGTGCACCGCGCACCCCAGAAAACCTCCCGCCGATCAACCGACGGGACCTGGTAATCCTATCAATAATTAGTCAACAGCACAGACTCCATTGATCATCAGTTCTGTTCAAGTATTTTTTGGGTCCACTATGGATGCTCACATTGGAGCAGTTGCATATGTACCTAGGGTTGCCAGTTCTGGGTTGGGAAATACCTGGAGAATTTGGGGATGGAGTCTGAGGGCGGGGTTTGGGGAGGGGAGGGACTTCAACGGGGTATAATGCCACAGAGTCCACCTTCTAAATCAGCCACTTTCTCCAGGTGAACATCTCTGTTGCCTGGAGCCAGCAGGTTGTAGTGGTTAAGAGCGGTTAACTCTAATCGGAAGAACCGGGAGGTTTTTGGGGCGGAGCCCGAAGAGGGTGGGGTTTGGGGAGGGAGGGACTTCAATGCCATAGAGTCCAATTGCCAAAGCGGCCACTTTCTCCAGGGGACCAGATCTCTGTCGATTGGAGATCAGTTGTAATAGCAGGAGATCTCCAGCTAGTATCTAGAGGTTGGCAACCCTATACCATAGATTTTATGTGGCTTGAATATGTGACACGTTACAAGTTTGCCGACCTCAAACAGACCCTTAGATAAGTTATTCCTTCTTTTTCTGCAAACGTATTAGAAGAATGTCTCATTATCATGTTTAGTAACATACCGACTGCCTGCGGAAACGAGGGGAATTTTCTTGCAATTAAAAAATATGACATATGGTGGACCGTATAGTACAGTATATTTTTGAACTCCAAAAGAAATATGGGTGGTTTTGGGTTTTTTTTTGGTTCTTTTAAAGAAACCTCAAGCCATCTTTTAAGCTCAACTAGAGTAATCTAATTAGAAAGAACATCTGTAAGTATCTTTTGGCATTAGTTAACATCCTATTGAGAATCTGGCTCACGTAAGATGTAGTATTATTTCTTGCTGGGTACAATGGATTTTTACCTGACTATTGTATATTTGTTTAAAATCTAGGGATTTATACTCCCCATTTCTCCTTGGTTTAAAATGGCTTACAAAAGATCCATAAAGCAATTAAAATGGGCAACCGTTGCAACAATCACTGAAACCATTTTTTTCTCACCCAGCTAACAACAGTAAACTATATAGCAGCACACATAAGAGAGCCGCAGCTCCAGTTCCTCTCTCTTCCTAGTCACCAGGTCTAAGAGACTAAGAGAGCCAGCGTGGTGTGGTGGTTAAGAGCCATGGTTTGGAGAAGTGGAGTCTGATCTGCAGAATCCGGTTTGATTCCCCACTCCTCCACATGAGCGGCAAATGTCGATCTGGTGAACCAGGTTGGTTTCCCCACTCCTACACATAGAGCCTGCTGGGTGACCTTGGGCTAGTCACAGCTCTCTCCGACCCCTCTCAACCTCACCTACCTCACAGGGCATCTGTTGTGGGGAGGGGAAGGGAAGGTGATTGCAAGCCAGTTTGAGTCTCCCTTAAGTGGTAGAGAAAGTTGGCATATAAAAACCAATTCTTCTAAGTGGAACTTAGTACATGGGATGGAGCCATTTGGGGTTGTCCTCACTTCTTGGCAATGGATCCTCCTTTAGCTGTTTAAAGGGACAAGTCACTACTTCTTGTAACAAAAAGGTCTTGAAGATAATTCTGTAGAAGGGCTTCAATGAGTCAGAAAAAGAAAACATCAATTGAATAATACTGAACAAAGTAACTTAGAATTTCTGGCAGACTGAAGGGGAGAAATGTTGTGAATTTCCTGCATTGTGCAGGGGGTTGGACTTGATGACTTTGGTGGTCCCTTCCAACTCTATGATTCTATGATTCTACATTAAGGAAATGGTACAAAGGCCAAAGTAGAATGTGAGTGTGGTAAGAATCCTAGCAATTTAGATGTTGACCTATCACATATTGTATGTTGTAACACCTCCAGAATTTTAAGTATAATTGATATGGAACCAGAGAAAATCTTATAACCCTCCCACCTCTTCTGTATCCAGTTAATAAGCAGAAAGAAAGATGGGAGACTGTCTCTTTTTGGCTTCTGTTTTAAAAATAAAATATTTTCCATCACATATAAACCATAGTTGAAAAGATCAGTTAAGAAAAAAACTGTGCTTAATTACTTCTCCCCATCTCACTGTTTAGTAAGGTTGAATTAAACGGGTCTAAAAAAAATCAACTTTCTTGGGCCAGTTCTTAACGAGCTTCCTGGATTGATCGTAATGGGTCAGATCCAAATTCCCACGCATGGACTGAAACTTCCCTGCCTCTTCTCCCTCCCTCTGCAGTTCACTCACTAACAAAACAGACCCAAGCACGGTTACATACCAATGTGCCATCAAGTTGCCACCAAGTTCTGGTGACTCCAGCAAAGAGTAATAGAATCATAGAATTGGAAGGGACCACCAGGGTCATCTAGTCCAACCCCTGCACAATGCAGGAAATTCACAACTACCTCTCCCCACACCCCCAGTGACCCCTACTCCATGCCCAGAAGATGGCCAAGATGTCCTCCCTCTCATCATCTGCTCAAAGTCACAGAATCAGCATTGCTGACAGATGGCCATCTAACCTCTTCTTAAAAACCTCCAGGGAAGAAGAGCTTACCACCTCCCAAGGAAGCCTGTTCCACTGAGGAACCGTTCTAACTGTTAGAAAATTCTTCCTAATGTCTACACAGAAACTCTTTTGATTTAATTTCACTCTGTTGGTTCTGGTCCGACCTTCTGGGGCAACAGAAAACAACTGGGCACCCTCCTCTATATGACAGCCCTTCAAGTACTTGAAGATGGTTATCATATCACCCCTCAGTCTTCTCTTCAGGCTAAACATACCCAGCTCCTTCAACCTTTCCTCATAGGACTTGGTCTCCAGACCCCTCACCATCTTTGTTGCCCTCCTCTTTCTTTAAGGCAAGTGAGAAATAGAGGTGGTTTGCCATTGCCTTCCCTTCCAGAGTTTTCCTTGGTGGTCTCTCGTCCAAGTATTGATCCCACTTAGCTTCTGAGATCTGACAAGACTGGGCTATTCTGTGCTGCCTTCCCTCCCCTAAGCACAGTTGAAGGCAATGGATTTAGAAGGATGCAGCTCTGCTCAGGATTACTCTGAGGGGTCTCCCAAAATTCTGCTCCTGGGGTTGAGGTGATCCTCATGAACAGAGGGTAGGGGATTGAAGACTGCAGGGGAAGAGGGGATTGGTAGAAATCAGATGGAAAAGTAGCAACTCACATTTGCATGGCTATTCAATATTGCCCGACACACACCTTAGCCCAAGTGAGGATAGTACAGTCCACACAGACAGAGAGCTACAGAACACATAGAAAAAAATATTGGCACCTGCCAGGGCTACAAGCAAGACAAAAGATTACCATCTACACAACTATAATTGCAAGCAATTTGGTAGCAATGGTAGAATCACTGTTCAAAATCATAAGCAAAATGTATTACAAACCATTGAAATTAGTCTTGCTATTACAGAAGCAATCAAAATTCAGAATGCAGCTTGTTTTTGAGAAAAGTTAAAAAAAAAAACCCCACCTGAATACATTATTACATCTACCATTGGGATTCTTGTTTTCGGTTAAATGATTTCATTTGCAACTTCTGTTATGGTATGGCATGGTTCCCACCTGGCATGGTTTACATAATGTTCTAGTTTTGCTTTAGAACATTCTCATTATAACAATTACTTTCCTAAGTAATTGCAAACCATTTCGGAAACTATGTTTGCTTTTAACTACTTTTATAAAGATTTGCTCAAATCCAATTTCCCTAATTGCATTATAAAGGTTATGGATGAATTCATATTTCCCATGGTTCCTGCTTAGTGGTTGTAAAAATGATCTAAATATCAATTGTTTGTTGTTTAATTGCCAGGGAATTGAAAATTAAACATCTTTCTACAGCAGATTAATTAGTTTCATGTCCTTCTGCTTCTTAAATTCAGGCACTTAAAACCAGGCAGAGGAACTTAGCATTGCATTTCATGGTTTAGAATTCAAACCATTGCCTATAGAATGAATATAAGATGTGGTAGGATACTGGGGCAGCTTCCAAGTGGGGATTTTTTCCTATGTGGAAAACAGAAATCCCCTAATGTATTTGTAGCATCCACACCATGTGGTGACCAATTTGGGTTGCCAGGTCCCTCTTCATCACTAGCAGGAGGTTTCGGGGGCGGAGCCTGAGGAAAGCAGGGTTTGGGAGGGGAGGGACTTCAATGTCATAGAGTCCAATTGCCAAAGTGGCCATTTTCTCCAGGGGAACTGATCTCTATTGGCTGGAGATCGGTTGTGATATCAGGAGATCTCCAGTTAGTACCTGGAGGTTGGCAACCCTATGACCAACCCAGGCACAATCCATGTGGCTTCCATATTTTCCACTGATTAGTAGCCATCCCGTGTGTGTGTGTTTGGGGGGTCCTTCCCCTTAAAATAGAGACTTAATTTTTGCAAAAGGTCTGCAGAAGCTCTTCATGCCATGGAGGTAAATAACACAGTAATAAGAGAGGGTTTGGTACAGGGAGGCTTACAGCCAAAGGTTAGCCTAAAGGTTTTTCTCTAAACCAACATTCTATATAGTTGTAAATTCTTGGGACCAACCACTGACGCCCATCTTATGATAGCGTCAGGCATGAATTCCAGGCTGTTTAATCATTAATGATGCTATTTTCCCTATTCTTCCATCACAGAATTCAAAATGCCACCCATATGTAGGGTTGTCATCCTCCAGGTACGAGCTAGAGATCTCTTGCTATTACAACTGATCTCCAGCCAATAGAGGTCAGTTCACCTGAAGAACTGGCCGCTTTGGCAACTGGACTCTATAGCATTGAAGTCCCTCCCCTCCTCAAACCCCACCCTCCTTAGGATCTGCCCCCAAAACCTCCCACTGGTAGCAAAGAGGGACCTGGCAACCCTTTGCCGGTAACAAAGAGGGACCTGGCAGCCCTACCCAGGTATCCCAGAGGTCTCCCGTCTTTGGTCAGACCTAGGCCTGCATCGTCCAGGTTGTTATACCATATGTCTTGCTATCATACCCATGTACCATGTTTTATATGAAGTCACATTTTATCTGTCACGAACAAAAGGAAAGGATATCATTTTTACAGTACTCAAAAAAGCAACAAGCCTCAGAGTGACGAATGTCACTCATCGGAAGTAAGCATAAAATATTGACTCGCCTCCCCTCCCCAACCCTTAAGAAAATAATATTTGTGATGCTAAAAGCTGTTTGAGTTTCATCTAATGTGGCAGCTATATGGGCATTGAGAGATAAACATGCTTCCTTGCATGTCACAAAATTAGAAGGGTGCACAGTAGCAGAATAACTAGGTGATTAGATACTGGATGTACCCCGGAGGTTCAGAATACGTGCGCTTCTTCAAACAGCATATGTTTTGTAAAAGTTCACAGTGATTTCTCTGGCAAGATACTGTTGCCAGGGCCAGCTCTTTAAGGAGGTGACTTGAGATAGTTATCTCCAGTGGCAAATTTTGGGGGGCAGCAACCTCCAGTCAGCCAGCAGCTAGCCAGCTCCTACCTCCTATCTGACTACCGATGGGTTGCCGACCTCCAGGTAGCTATATCAGTAACCCAGACCACTATTAAATGCTAAACATTTTATAAGACTTCACAACTTATTTCTATACATACACAAAAGGAACTAGGCAAATATAGTACACAACAAAATTACTATGGGCTGTGCCCGTTAGATCCAATGCAGTCTATTATTCACAGTCAGGTAAAGAGTGCTCCTTATTGTTGACTCCCAAGGGGAGGTAATCCCATCAGCCTCCCCCTCGGAAAATAGTATAACTGGGGACCCCGAGATCCATACGTTACCTTAGGTCTTCCCCTCCATACTTGCTGTCACTCTGCCGGTCTGGATAGCTATGCCAGACCACCCAGCTTTCCAGCCCTGCTGTCTAAGCCATGGAAATCCATATCCCTTCCCCCTCCTTTAGCCGCATGGAACTCAGGACATCTCCGCTCCAGGACAGGTGCAGTATTTCCCCTTCATCAAAACGCCTGCCACATGGGGCAAACGTCTCTATATTCCTCTCTTTGATTCCTAGACTCTGTATGTTGTGTGATGCGTATGTGTAGTTTTGTATGTGTGTGTGAACATATAATCTGAGTAAAATCCTTTTAACCTAATTCCACTGCTTCTGCCTCTTGTTTTACTGGTCATGGTATGGACTCTGGTATACAAAGGTTGCATCCCTGCTTAAATTATGCCCATTGCCGGTTATTGATTCGCTAATTCCCCCATATAACAATTCATAACTGGGTATTTTGGCTAACATTACGCCACCCAGGGTGGCATGGATGCCGGCGGTAAGGCCCAGATGCCATCCTCCTGGCATTGCCACGGCGGCGCCACCCAGGGACATTGGTTCCCGGCATTCCTGGGGCATTCTCGGGGCGTTCCCACACTGGGCCAGGTGAGCAGCCGCGTTGAGGTAGCCTCCTAAATCCTTTCATCCCGGGAAAGCCGCCTTTGCCCTTACCTGGAGATAGGCCAATGGAGCGGTTGCACGGGTTTTCCAGGAAAGGTTTCGGCTTCAGTGGGGGGGGGGACCTGAAACCTCCTTTGGAAACAACGCAGCCTCCAGACGCTGGTGCAGTCCTCCTCCTCGGGAATGGGCTGCCCAAGAGCCCAGCAACCTTCAATCTGTGTAGTCTTTACTCCTTGCCTGGAGAACTTTAGTCTTCGATTTTAACACTCAAAGTCATGACCTGCACTCAGTAATAAGCCTGTGCTACTTGGTGATGGTGCGCTTCAATAAGCTTGGTATGAAGAATGAGGACTCAAAATAGAGGAAGAATAAGAAGAGCAAGTTTTATACCTCGCTTTTCTCTACCTTAAGGAGTCTCAAAGTGGCTTACAATCACATTCCCTTCCTCTCCCAGGAACAGGCACCTTGTGAGGTAGGTGGGCCTGAGAGAGTTCTGAGAGAGCTGTGACTAGCCCAAAGTCATCCACCAGGCTTGTGTGGAGGAGTGGTGAATCGAACCCAGTTCTCCAGATCAGAGTCCACCACTCTTAACCACTACACCATGCTGGCTCTCAACACACACATACATGATGTATAGGGTTGCCCGGTCCCTCTTCGCAACTGGCGGAAGGTTTTCGGGGCAGAGCCTGAGGAGGGTGGGGTTTGGGGAGGGGTGGGACTCCAATGCCATAGAGTCCAATTGCCAAAGCGGCCATTTTCTCCAGGTGAACTGATCTCTGTCGGCTGGAGATCCATTGTAGTAGCAGAAGATCTCCAGTTAGTACCTGGAGGTTGGCAACCCTACTGATCAGGTCATGCCTTCACCGGAGCTGCTTGCCCATGCTAAAAAAATTGCATCAGTTAACATCACAGGGTGATGTCCTTAAACATGGTGGTACTGCTACCCTCATTATTCAAAGCCACCACTGAGTTAAAAATAGGCCCCAAATGTTTTCAGCATAGACACATATCACTGCTAAAATAACATTACTAGTAATGGAGTTACTACAAAATCATCTCAGAAGGGTGGATGTGCAACCGAGGAAATGAAAGAAGCAGAGCCTTACATCAAATCCTGGCTCTGGGGAAGAAATCTGACAGCCAGAAAATCTAGATTTCTACAGACTTCTGATGTTGCAGACTTCCTTGTAATCCTGCTTTATGTGCATATGCTCCAGTGAAAACCTTATGCTGTAGACTTTTACCATAGTTAAGTGCACATCCTAGGCTTACACACTTCCTTCCCTTTCCAGACACTGTCCCTTCTGTGACACAAATTCCCTTCCATGCCTTAACCATTATTTAGGTATACACGCACCTTGACCTTAACCATTTTAACTCCCGAGGATTTCCCTCTTATCCAGAATCTCTAAATCAGCTTTACACCTGTGGTTATGAATGGAACCTTGTAGTTAGTGTTACTGTAGTTAAGAAACTGTGCATCTCTGTGTGTCTGTGACTCCACACATATATGAACCAATATAATCTCTGGCTCCTTTGTATAACGTCAGTTAGACTTTCATGCCGTTATTAGTGTCATCTAGGGTTGCCAGGTCCCTCTTCCCCACCGGCGGGAGATTTTTGGGGCAGAGCCTGAGGAGGGCGGGCTTTGGGGAGGGGAGGGACTTCAATGCCGTAGAGTTCAATGGTCAAAGTGGCCATTTTTCTTCAGGTGATCTGATCTCTATCGGCTTGAGATCAGTTGAATTGGCAGGAGATCTCCTGCTACTACCTGGCAGTTGGCAACCCTAGTGTCATCTGATTTAAGTTATAAAGAAAAAGGCAGAGAAGGAGAATGATGATAGGAAACAGTAAGGCATTCTTGCAGGATTCCATACACCGTGGTGCAACAAGAACGTTTGTTTTTGGTAGCAATTCTAAACTAACGCTTAGTGCCGCATGGGGCATAAGACGCTAGCTTCAAGCGAGACGTTTGGTGTCGTGAATAAATAACCTGCTTTCCATATCGCAGTGAGTGCATTTCCTACTCCCAGTGCACCAATACTGAACTCTGTAGGTGCAAAATAATTGATGAAAGGGGACCTCCGGAGCTGTGAGGCAGGCTGGAACCCCCGTGATCACTGATGATGAAAACATGAGACGTCTCCTTTTGTTTGCGGCTCACATGTCACCGTGCCTCTTCTCCTCAGGTCCCCTGCTGGACAGCTGATGAATGCTTCCAGCAACAGCAGCAATTTATACCTTGCATTGATGCCCACTGGCACAGCATCAGGGGTATCATCTGTTGGCATTTCCATTTCAAGACCCGCGGCGTATACTGTTGCTTGGTTTCCCCTCTGTGCATCAGGAAATAGTCAGCCCGACTGAGTTCATAAATCAGCTGTGCCTTAAGGATCTCCTGGTTGGCTGCAACCAAATAGGATATTATGACACACCTCTAAATAATTTTTAATCTTGCTTGTAGTTAGGGTCGCCAACCTCCAGGTGGTGGCTGGAGAGATTCTGAATAGACCTGGTTAGGATGGCTTTCTTAGAAAGTTACCAGTGGCTGTGTTCTAGAGAGTTCCCGCACTAGCCTTAACTGGACATATCTACTTTCTCATGCGTTAGATGCAAAATTAGTCCTTTGCACTTGTATAGAAAGTAAAATGAAACCCAAAGGGAACAGGGGGTTACTTGGAAACAGATCCAGCCTAACTTCAAGTGACAGCAGCCATGGGTCCACCCTGTGGCCGCCATTTTAGAAGCAGTGGTAGTTATTTAAGAATTGCTGTGAGGCCCCAATATGGATTGGGTATATGGCGCGGGGGCCCAGGATCTCACACCTCTCCCACATGCCCTTTCCAGTGCCAAAACAGGCACAGGGGGCTGCTTCTGCACCTGAAAAGGTCCAGGTGGGAGAGATGAGTTCCTGGGGTTGTCGTGCAGAATGCTCAATACAGATTGGGTCCTCGTGACAATTTTTAAAGAACTACAGCTGCTTCTAAAATGGTATCAATGGCCATGGCCCCTGTCACTTGTAGATTGGCTCTGAGGTATTCCAGCCAATACAACTTTCGAGCACCTCTTCTTTTGACTACAAGGATTTTTTTTTATTTTACCAAATAAAAGTCCTCCATGGGTAACATACTCGGTTTTCTGCTTACTCTCCACCACCAGGGTTTTGGGAAACTGATGCATCAGCACAACATTTATGTCATTCATAGCGCATGAATTTAGGAAGGGAACAGGGGAATCTGGATTTTGAAATAGAATATGATTAAAAAACTTTCTCTATTTCTGTAGATGTTAACATCTGCCCCAAGGACTCATCAAAAATCAGAGTAGTGACTGTGCTTATAAAAAAAATTAATCTTGCAATCTTTCTAACTGGTTGCGGTTGCCATCTGTACAATCTATCTGTTACCACTTTGTACACGTAGGATGGAATACACAATTATTCACAGATGGTAACAGAGTACAGACTGCAGTAAGGCTCAAATCAGTTTCCTGGGCCTAATTGCATGTTACAGGGTATGCCTGTCTGCTACCACCTTATAACTTCTCCCCGTGACTCCAGACCAGTATTTGGTAAAAGCAGCACATAACAGGCCCAGGGTAGAAGAAGAGGAAGAAGAGTTGGTTTTTATATGCCGATTTTATCTACCTTGAAGGAGAATCAAACCGGCTTACAATCACCTTCCCTTCCTCTCCCCACAACAGACACCTTGTGAAGTAGGTGAGGCTGAGAGAGTTCGAAGAGAACTATGACTAGCCCAAGGTCACTCAGCTCGCCTCATGTGTAGGAGTAGGGAAACCAACCCCACTCACCAGATTAGAGTCTGCTGCTCATGCGGAGCAGTGGGGAATCAAACCCGGTTCTCCAGATTAGAGTCCACAGCTCTTAACCACTACACCATGCTGGTAGGAGGGTATCCTTGCGGATTCAGCATCCTTGCTAAAGCTGAGTCCAATCATTGCCTTGACAGGTGACCTCCTTGGAAGAAAAAAGGTGAAATATAAATGCAGTCAATAAGTATAAGCACCTTCAGTGGTTCCCGCCCCCTGAAGATAACAAGCATTGAACTGGTCTGTAGCAGGGAGGAAAATGTAATCTGAAAACATTGTAGAATGTCAACCAATCAATCAAGTTTTATTTCAATACAAAATCAGTTCTGGACAAAAATCAAAGTTAGATAAAAATAAACTAAAATAATAAAAGTTGATGATTCTGGGAGGGATGATTTGAAGAAGAGAAGGAGAGATCTTCTATGGGGAAAGGTTTTCAATTAGCCTTTTACGAATCCCACTAGACCGGAGGCTAAATTTGGCTACTTGAATGGTTATCTCCCGAGAGGAGTTTGCTAAGAGAAGGTTCCAAGGTGTGGGTCAGTGGCAGCTCTGCCTCCCCCTTAATGCATAGCTGGGCCCTTACACAAGAACAGTTCACAGGCAAAAGCAACTCCAAGCAATGTATCCATTGCTACTTTCCAATATTAGGATTATATTAGCCCAACCGAGGGAATGGTTCCGTCTCCTCCGCTTTGTTTGTGGTGCTGGTTTTCTATATTTTCACAGTGTTTATTTATCGTCATATATTCCAATAGTGAAGTGTAGCCCCATTTGTGGATATCTAAATCTGCAGATTGGGGCCACACAGAAAGAAAAGACATTTCTTCCAACTTGGGGGACCCCCAGGTTTGCAGAAAAATCTGAAGTTATAGATAACGGGGTTCCAATAGCACCATTGTCTGCTCACGTGCATATACCTCCTCTGGACATTGGGCTTGGAGGCAGCAGGGGCCTGGCACACATACACTTAGTTGTACATCCCTAAAATAGCTCCTGGTTTGCCCAGAGCAAAATGTGTATTCTTCTTACTTTTTTAGTAGTAATTTGAGCAAGATTCAAGTCCAGTAACACCGTAAAGACCAACAAGATTTCCTGAGTATAAGCTTTTGAGAGTCAAAGCTCCCTTGGTCAGATGGCTGTAATGTTTTCTAATCACCTCCATTGGGAGTCTTGCTGTAAATTGACACAATTTTGACCGTGTTGTTCAGCATCTTGCCATCTTCCACCTTTGCCCCGCCAGTTGGACTGATATCTCCAAAGTCTTTTCTGACAGTGCCCGTGCCTTCGTAGGGTGCTTTTGGTAAGTGGGGCAGGTACCTAGATCAATAATTCAGGAGGCCATTAGTGAGCGTTCCTTAACGGAAGCCTTGTGAACTCTTTTTAAGCACTGAGAAAATGAGTGTAGATTGGGAGTCTTGAATAATGCAGGCTGTGCAATTAGTGAGCCGCTAAATGGCTGCTCATTGAACCTGCGTATCCCTTTCTCCCCCTGCGATGTATAGTGAAGACAGCATCTAGACTCTCTAACTCAAGATACCAAAGGAGCTGAAATCCCTAATCCATTCACTTGAAAACAGTCCTATTGCCCTCAATGGAACTATTTGGAAGAAATGAGCTAATAACTGCTTCCAAGCCAACAGACAAAGCTCCATCTTGTCCTTTACTAATACTTCCCAAATGGATGGATTGCAGCATAAAAAATGCATAAACCCAGGCCTTTAGTGTGGCTCTTCTGCCCCTTTGTTTGATATTTTCTGTCCGTTCTGTATGGAATTGCTGCTTTATTGAATCTGCAAGAGAAAAGCCAGTCAGTATGATAGCTCAGATGCTGGTGGGAAGAAGAAGAAGAGTTAGTTTTTATATGCCGATTTTCTCTACCTTTGAAGGAGAATCAAACCGGCTTACAATCGCCTTCCTTTCCTCTCCTCCCAACCTTGTGAGGTAGGTGGGGCTGAGAGAGCTCGAAGAGAACTGTGACTAGCCCAAGGACACCAACTGGCTTCATGTGGAGGGGTGGGGCATCAAACCTCGTCCTCCAGATTAGAGTCCAACGTTCTTAACCACTGCACCACTACTTTGCCCCTCTTGGTATCCACCATGACAACAGGATTTCCATATGTGTTCTACTGTCTTGTAAGAGTGAATGGCAACCTTTCTACTTCTGTGGAAGAAAGTAAAGGATGTGTTCCCCAGACTACTAGGGTGTATAGCAGGGGTCCCCAATATGGTACAGTGTGGTGCCCACAAAGCATATTTAGAAAGTGGGCAGGTGGTGCTTTTGTCCAGCAGGGCTTCTGATTGGCCATTGGAGATTTGATTGGCTGTGCAGGTTTTTAAAAATCTTGCTTTGGCAACAGCTGGCACCACAACTGTATGACTGCAGTTAAGCTATGGCAGCCGTTTTGTGGCTGGATCCACCACCTGTGGCTGTTATTTTGTGGCTGTTCCCATCACCCTGTGCCTGGAGGCTCAAAAAGCTGGGGCCCTCTGGAGCAGAGGCTAAAGTCCACCATGCCAACACTAATCCAAATGTCTGAAGCAAGGGCCAGGTTTTGTCCTTAATCACATCTCATAGACTGCCCCATAGAATTCAATGGGGATTCAAGACGCAGCTTCTTTTTGCATAGTCCGATTCTATTTCGAGAGCCTCAACGTGGGCTCCATTTCTTGGTCGCTCTAGAGCAATGCTTCTTAAACTGTGGGTCATGACCCCATACGGGGTTGCATAACTGAATGGGGGGGGTCGTGAAAAATTTGGCAACAGTAAAAGGTTTCTTTGTGATATATTATCAGTAAATGTTTGATTTGTATACCTATTTTTTATACCTATATACCCGGGGTCGTAAAAATTTCTCAGGCGAAAAGGGGTCATGAGTGGAAAAAGTTTAAGAAGTTCTGCTCTAGAGTATGATGAAATCCAGTGAGTGTAGTCCTCTGTATTTGTGTGTGTGTTAAGTGCCATCAAGTCGCTTCTGACTCACAGCGACCCTATGAATCAATGTCCTCCAAAATGTCCTATCTTTGACAGCCTTGCTCAGATCTTGCAAATTGAGGGCTGAGCTTCCTCTGTATTTAGTTAACACATATATCCTGTTCCAGAAAGGTGATCTAAATACCAAGACAAGCATCTATATGCAGATTATTTTCAAGAGCAGACTGCAGGAGCGGTCTGCAGGGCAAAACCTCGCGACATCTAACACCAGGGATTGTCTGTAAAATTTCCTTGGTCAGATCATCAGGTGTAGCCACAAAGCCACAAAGCCTCAGCTGATTCATAGGGTCGCCATGAGTCGGAAGCGACTTGACAGCACTTAACACACACACAACCTCTTCCCTATCCACAATGGGTAGCCAGTACTAACACAGATACAGTGAGCAGTAGCTAATAATACACAGAGAATCTCTGTCTGTGAGCCAACAGTGTTTTCTTTTTTTAAAAAAATGCAGATTACATTAGAGTGCAGATACAGCTCGGAAAAGAAGTATATTTTGAGGCAAACTGGTAAATAAGAAAACCCATGAAAATGATGTGTTTACTGCTCCAGCAACTCTCATTTTGCTTTTTTGGCAGTACCAGGAGGATACCACAATAGCTCCTTTGCACAACAACTTTGCAGTAGCTCCCAGGTGGAGCGGTGCAGGTATAATTCACTTGCTTCTCCCACATGACATTTGATTGTCATGACAGAGGAAAAGAGGGCAGTGGGACATGCTGCAGTGGTTTCTGAAGAGCTAATAGCCCTGTTACCAAGTTACAGTGAATGCACATACAGTCCACGTACAGTGTGCACTTGTTTGTATGTACGCTGAAGAAATTCTCATGTTATAGTCAACGTATGTACAGCTGAACATGTGATACAAACCCTACATTTATCCAGCCACTGGTTCCTGGTTTAATTTGTAAAGTGACATGCACCAGATCTTTCTTACACACAGATGTATGCAAGTACTGGCAGGATGAATGTGTCTTCACTGTAATATGTGAATAGGGATAATGTTAAAAGGGAGAGAAGGAGCCCCGTGGCACAGAGTGATTAGCTGCAGTACTGCAGTCAAAAGCTCTGCTCACGACCTGAGTTCGATCCCGACGGGAGTCAGTTTCAGGTAGCCGGCTCAAGGTTGACTCAGCCTTCCATCCTTCCAAGGTTGGTAAAATGAGTACCCAGTTTGCTGGGGGTAAAGTGTAGATAACTGGGGAAGGCCCTGGCAAACCACCCTGTAAACATAGTTTGCCTAGTAAACGTCGGGATGTGACGTCACCCCATGGGTCAGGAATGACCCAGTGCTTGCACAGGGGACTACCTTTACCTTTTCCCTAAAAGGAAGAGAGCAGGAAAAATATCCCTACTAGTGAGGATTTGTGAAGATACAGATTCAGAAAGAAAACAAAGCTGGAGGAAGAGGCACAAACAATGATTAAGTAAGAACGGGATTTGAAACCTGAGGATAACCACAGTGGTTAGAACTTGGGGGCATCATGATAGGATGGTGAATATTACATGAACTACTATCTTTTCTGCCATAAGTCTGAAGAGGAACACAACTTGAAACGAACAGGCAATCAAATGTAGATTGTGCAAGTTTCATACTAGTATTCTGTATGTTAGAACTGATCTTCCAAACCTTCATTGACGTGGAGATATCAGACACCAATAGTGCAGCAGAGAAGTAAATATATGACTATTACTTACCTTGGTGAGTTCTCCCACTCCAAAAATGCAACATGAAAAGTCATAATTGGATGTTACCCCCATAATTTATCTGTACCCGCTTAGTGTTTTGAAGACACTCATGCATCTTCATTGTTTCATTATTTTTAACATTCAAAACAAAGCAGCTTCACTTATTTTCAGTAGAATTTTATTCCTGCATATCAGAACAAGCATGAGAATTATAGTCAAATATTTGAAATACTGTTCTACATGAACAGAGCCACTATTTCTATTCCAAAGAAAAGTCTAATGTGTTAGCATCAGCGTACCCTGAGAGTTTTTGCTTGTAATATTCCTTTGGATGTTCAGCAACTTAGAAAGCAAAGTTGTTAGGAAAATAATGGACATGATTGTTAGCCTTCTGCTTAACACTGTATCAGCACGGCTACCAGAACATCGGACATCCATTGAGAAACTGAATGGAAAAATTTAAAACCAAAACTCCTCTCCACCACTGCTCCTGGTACTTGTTCTCTCTCGACTTTTTAGTCTCAGCAAATCTATGATGCTCCGCGCATATATGTCTCGTAAATTAATGCTGATATTGGAGTCACTGGACATATTCTTGGTGAGCTTCTTCAAGGCTTCACGTTGGCGGAGAGCAGCTTCCTTGATCTTCAGGGTGAAGTAGCAAGTAGAGAAGCGGTCGTTTATGATGGCGATGGGCAAAGCCAAGACCAGTATTCCCGATAGTATACACACAAATGCCACAATCTTGCCAATCACTGTGTCTGGTCTGATGTCTCCATAGCCAACAGTCGTCATGGAGGTCGTTGCCCACCACCAAGCACAGGGCACACTTGTGAAGGTTGTGCCATGGACACCTTGCTCAACAAAATACTCCATGGTGGAAAAGATTGAGATCCCCACCGAGAGGAAAAGCAGAAGCATGCCAACTTCTTCATAGCACTGCGCGATGGTCATCCCTAGAGACCGCAAACCTGGAATATTAAGACAGGTTCGTCAATTGTTTCATGCTCTTGAGGAGATAAAAAGGCGGAAACTTTAGACTGCCCCCTTATCCTGATATAAAGACCTCCGGCTAGGGCAGTGGTTTTCAACCTTTCATATCTTACGTCCCACCAATCACCCATCTGAAGAACCTGGGTCCCACCATGATGGAAGCAAAAAGCCCACTTTTTCTGAGAATGACATTTATACCTTTACAGGCAGTTTGGCTATTATATTGATCATTTACAGTAAATTTTAAGGAGATAAAAACTTTGCAGAACTATTATTTGAAGTGGGAAGGAAGGTGGCATGGTACAGCCTGATCTTGTCAGATCTTGGAAGCTAAGCGGGGTCAATACTTGGATGGGAGACCACCAAGGAAGACTTCTCAGGGGAAGGCAGTGGCAAAACATCTCTGCTTCTCGCTTCCCTTGAAAGCACCTTGCTGGAGTCACCATGAATTGGTTGCGACTTGATGGCACGTATATATGTATTATTGGAAGTAATTTTATTGCTATGGCTTTAAAACACAAACCGACAAAATTAATAATTCTGTTAGCCGCTGAAAATTCTAATGATGCTGCTCAGTGTAATTTTTTGCTGCTATTAACTAAACTAAAATCCATGGAGGAGAGGCAGAAGCACAGTGGCTAATCCATGGCAGGTAGGATTGGCAGGATGCAGTTTGTCAGCAACATTTGCTGGTGGGCAAGGGGAACAAAGAATGAAGAGAAACAAGAAGTGTCCAAGGTTACTATTAGCATGCCAAAAGGTCGCAACTGGATAATCCGTGGTGGCAGGTAGGGTCGGCAGGATATAGTTCATCACAATTACTGGTATAACAGGATCAAGAGATAAGCTTGGAAGCTCCAAATGGGAGGCTAGATCAGCAGAAAGGCTAATATATATCTCAACATGCTGCCCCCACTGGACAGTTAATTAACAGCAATTACTACCCCACATTTGTTTGCTTGTCTTTAAATGATCAGGGGACCAGAGCAACTGCCCTATGAGGAGCAGTTAAAAAGCTTAGGGCTGTTTAGCTTGGAAAGACGATGGTTAAGGGGAGACAGGATAGAGGTCTATAAAATTATGCATGGAATGGAGAGAGTGGACAGGGAGAAGATTTCCTCCCTCTCTCATAATACCAGATCGCGGGGTCATCTGCTGAAGCTGAAAAGTTACAGATTTAAAACAGATAAAAGGAAGTATTTCTTCACACAACACATAGTTAAATTGTGGAACTCCCTGCCCCAGGATGTGGGGATGGCTCTTACTTGGAAGGCTTTAAGAGGGGAATGGACATGTTCATGGAGAAGAGGGACATCCATGGCTACTAGTAAAAATGGCTACTAGTCAAGATGCATACCTATTCTCTCCAGGATCAGAACAGCATGCTTTGGTACATAGGCAGGATAATGCTGCTGCAATAGTCTTGTTTGTGGGCTTCCTAGAGGCACCTGGTTGGCCACTGTGTGAACAGACTGCTAGACTTAATGGGCCTTGTTCTAACCCAGCATGGCCTTTCTTCTGTTCTTACATTCTTAAATCTTCCGATGGGATGTTAGCAAATTCTCTCCCTGCACTTTGCATCAGGTGGAAGGGAAAGCCCCCACCCCCAGCAACCCTCAATTCTGTAGCCATGGCAGTTGGGAGTGAACCAGCATTCAGGAATGTAGAACAGTTTCTCCTTGTGTCTTGGATGCAACAGCTCTGTAAAATCCTCACTCGTGTTTGCCCTTTTAAAGCTGGCTCATGATCCATTTGAGTTCTCTTCGAGTCCTTAGCTCTACTGCGCAATCTCCCATTTTTGCATTTTAAAATTCTCTTCATTGAATAACACCTGATGTTCATCTCCTACACTTCCCCAAATGTATTTTAGTGGCAGCAGCTAAAAATGCTCATCCTTGGGATTATGGCCTTAGAAGGGTGGTCTGTACAGCAGCACAATTCAGGCTAAGAAGGTCCCAAGAAAAAGGGATGTCACTCATCTTCCTGTTACTACTCAGTACCCTTTCAGGGACTTGTGGTATGATGATTAATCCATAGCATACTTCATAGCAGGATCTGGATATAAGAGAACTGAGTGGGGATTGTAAACACCAGCATGGTGCAGTAATTAGAGTTCCAGATTGGAAAGTCCCAGGTTCAAATCCCCACTCTGCCACAAAGCTAACCTGGTGCCAGTTACCCTGTTTCAGCCCAACCTTCCTCCCTCACAGGGTTGCTGTGACGGCAAATGGAAAGGGGGAAGGATTATGGGCTGGGTCCATCAAACTGGATCTTACCCTATTCCCCTCCTTACTACAACTCCCATCCCCCATGGCTTTTGTTCATGCAGATCCCACAATCCCCAGCACAGCCTTTTAAAGGAGATCCCTCCTTCCTTTTTCTGTAGCAGAAAAAGCTGGTTGGATCAAATCCTGTGTTCTTTGCCCTCAGCTCCTTGGAGAAAGGACAGGGTTTTAAAAAGTTGTGAAATAGATATGAGGCACTCATAAGAAAAGCCATGCTGGATCAGGCCAAGGCCCATGAAATCTATCAGTCTGTTCACACAGTGGCCAACCAGGTGCCTCTAAAAAGATAACTGCAGCAGCATTATCCTGCCTGTGTTCCACAGCACCTAATATAATTGGCATACTCTTCTGATCCTGGAGAGAATAGGTGTGCATCATGACTAGTATTCATTTCTGTTAGTAGCTATGAATAGCCCCCTCTCCTCCATGAACATGTCCATTCCTGTCTTAAAGCCTTCCAAGTTGATCTAGTTCCCTAACCATTTTGGTTGCTTTATTCTGCACCTTCTCTGCAATATCCTTTCTTAGGTAGGGTTGCCAGATCCCTCTTCGCCACTGGCAGGAGGTTTTTGGGGTGGAGCCTGGGGAGGGTGGGGTTTGGGGAGGGACTTCAATGCCATAGAGCCCATGGCATTGGTCCAAAGTGGCCATTTTCTCCAGCTGAACTGATCTCTATTGGCTGGAGATCAGTTGTAATAGCAGGAGATTTCCTGCTACTACCTGGAGGTTGGCAACCCTATTTTTTTAGGTGTGGTCACCAAAACTGTACACTGTGTTCCAAATGTGGTCTCCCGATAGATTTGTACAAGGGCAGTATGACAGCAGCAGTTTTGTTCTCTATTCCTTGTCATGGCCAGCATGGAGTTTGCCTTTTTCACAGCAGCCGCATACTGGGTTGAAGTCTCACAATCCTCCCCACCATTCATGGAAGTGATCCAGGACACTGTGTGTGTAGGAGGAGAGAGATCGGTCTCTTCTGAGCCCTGCACTAATTCATCCATGGATGTAGTACGGCTGCCTGCTGGCAGAAATGTACCGAACTAAAAATATTCATGTTCACAGAGGTCCCCAAATCAAGTGCTGCACAGCATGTGTGAATCTGCCATCTCAGATCCATCACAACAGTCACAGCTTTCACTCCAGCAGATGTCACATCAAACAATTTATTTAAAAAAAAACACATTTCCAGTCCTCTCTTCCATTGATCCATGTCAACCTCCAGGGCAGCTAATAACACTGCACATTAATTCTCCTCAGTGCTTGCAGTTCACACATTCGACTGTGAGTCCCTGACCAACATACAGACACATCCCGATCCTACTGCTTTTACAGTGCAATCCAGTCCGAAGTAACTGAAGGTTCCCCATAATATAAATGAAGGTTCCCCAACGGGTTGAAATTAAATCAAAAGTTTCCGTCTAGACATTAGGAAGAATTTTCTTACAGTTATAGCGGTTCCTCAGTGGAACAAGCTCCCTTGGGAGAGGGTAAGCTCTCCTTCCCTGGAAGTTTTTAAGAAGAGGTTAGATGGCCATTTGTCAGCAATGCTGATTCTATGTCCTTAAACAGATCATGAGAGGGAGGGCATCTTGGCCATCTTCTGGGCAGGGAGTAGGGGGTCACTGGGGGTGTTGGGGGGAGGTAGTTGTGAATTTCCTGCATTGTGCAGGGGGTTGGACTAGATGACCCTGGTGGTCCCTTCCAACTCTATGATTCTAACTCTGCATAGGACTGGAGTGTTGCCATGCACATCCTAAGCAGTGGTACCCCCTTCTAAGCCCACTGACTCTGTTGAAAAGATACACTGTCAGAATCCCAGCTGATTTTGCATTAAGGGTACTTAACTGTTCTCCAGGGAGGGAAGGCACCTCATATCTATTCACAACTTTTTAAAACCCTGACCAGTCTCATCAGATCTCGGAAGCTAAGCAGGGTAGGTAGAAGAAGAAAAGTGACTAGCCCAGGGTCACCCAGCAGGCTTCATGTGTAGGAGTGGGGAAGCCAACCCGGCTCACCAGATTAGAGTCCGCCGCTCATGCGGTGGAGCGGGGAATCAAACCTGGTCCTCCGGATTAGAGCCCACCGCTCTTAACCACTACATCATGCTGGCTCTCCACTTGGATGGTACTTGGATGGGAGACCACCAAGGAAGACTCCGCGGAATAAGGCATTAGCAAACTACTTCTGCTTCTCACTCGCCTTGAAAGCCCCTTGCTGGGGTTGCCATAAGTCGTGACTTGACAGCACCTAAGTATGTAACTACTCTCTAAATATATAGGAAAGAGAGCCACTGCTGGGAACTGTACTGTTATTACAATGGTGGCAGCCTAAACTAGTGCGGGTTTGCAGGGGGGACTCAGTTGGCAGCTGCCAGACTACTACTTCAAAGCCCAAACATTTTCAAAAAGAAGACCAAGGCTTTGAGGGGGGGGGGGAAAGTCCAGTTTTGCAGCTTAAACTAGTAGCTGACGGAGTTTATAGTTCAAACTAATGAGATATTTCTTCTCATTTAAATTCTTTTTATCCACCTCAAGCAGTTCTCTCTAAATATCCAGCTGAGAAAGACCATTACCTCAAAACGGAAAATGGCTCAGAGAGTTTTTGATTCTCCGCAATCTGCCCAGAGGAGGAATGCTGTGAACCATATAGCTGGAGTCTTCAGAGATCATAGCAAAACGCAGCAAAGCGGCAACAGGCAGTGGTTTGATGGAGCAGCCGCTGTACTTGGCTGTGTGGCTGCAACATGTTCTGGCACATGACCTTATGTCTCTAAACACAGAAGCGTTGTGGGTAAAGGCCCTCACTTTGCACGAATCAATTGTTATGTTGCCACCAATTCTGATACTCGCCAGTTTCTTCTGTCATTTCCAAGTACGGTACACCAGTGGTTCCCAAAATGGGCAGTACCACCCCCTGGGGGGCGGTGGGATTACCTAGGGGGGCACTAAGAGGCAAGGGGGCAGCAGGGGGCGCTAGAGATGGGCCTCTTCAACTGGGTATTCACTAATTTACAATAGATCAAGTTAGGGCACCATGCTGGCAAATTTGGTAGAAACTATCAGAATTGCTTTCGACTTTGAAGAGCTGGGACCACTGGATCAAGTTCTTCAGTTCTGTTGAATAAATTTAAACTGAAAAGTTTTAATTTGATTTTGAATAGATGTGCAATTCATTGCTACTGCTTTGAAATTTTATTGTTATTACCTTCTTCAGTGAGTCGGGCAAGCCCCCGTTTCGAATAATGCTTCTGATAGGATAGGGTAGGGGGCGCTGGGGTTGAGTTTGTAGAATCAGGGGGAGGTGGCCCGAAAGGTTTGGGAACCAGTGCTGTACACGATTCCTCAGTCAGTAAACTCTGGCCAATTTCTCATCGACACAAATATAAGGGAGAACGAAGCCCCTAATGTGAGAACATCTGGCATTCCTGCGCCTGGGGCGGGGTCACACGTAGATGCCCTCTGAGTCACTTCTGGCAAAAGCTGCCCCCAAACTACCAACGTGCCACAAAAAATTGCCCCGTTTATCACAAATGTCACAAATAACAGAGATAGGGTTGGCTTGTTAGGCTACTGAAAAACTGGGGACTTACTTGTGAGTTTGCACTGTAGGCAGCATCATTCTAAACTAATATAGTTCCATTCTTTTCCTTTTCTTCCTGCAAGAATTCTGGTATTGTGATGGAGTCGCTAGAGCAGTGATACTTCCTCAGGAACCACTCTTCTGAGCACCGTTTCGCCCAATACGGTGCTTGCCCCATGTTTCAGGAAAACCAGGCAAGGCCCTTGCTCAGTAGGACTTGTGGTTGGCAGGTGGCTGCTGGAACAGGTAAGCTGTGACCCTCCCAGGGATGGAAGTAAATTTAGCTCTTTGAGTTGATGGTAACTACGAATGGTGCTCTCTGCAAGCAGCAGAGTGAGCACCAGCGTGGTGTGGTGGTTAAGAGCGATGGACTCTGATCATGGAGGAAAGGGGTATTCATGGCTATTAGTTAGAATGGATACTAGTCATGCTGCATACCTATTCTCTCTAGTATCAGAGAAGCATGCCTATTATTTTGGGTGCGGTGGAACACAGGCAGGATGGTGCTGCTGCAGTCGTCTGGTTTGGAGGCTTCCTAGAGGCACCTGGTTGGCCACTGTGTGAACAGACTGCTGGACTTGATGGGCCTTGGTCTGATCCAGCAGGGCCTTTCTTATGTTATGTTTGATTCCCCATTTCCCCACCTGAGCGGCAGACTCTAATCTGGTGAACCGGGATGGTTTCCCCACTCCTCCACATGAAGCCAGCTGGGTGACCTTGGGCTAGTCACAGTTCTCTCTGAACTCTCTCGGCCCCACCTACCTCAGAAGGTATCTGTTGTGGGGAGAGGAAGGGAAGGAGATTGTAAGCCGGTTTGATTCTCCTTAAAAGGTCGAGAAAATCAGCATATAAAAACCAACTCTTCTTCTTCTACCACTGGGTAGGACTAGAATTGGTAGATCCAGGTTCAAATCCTACTCAGCACAGCTGAGACTTTAGGCCAGTCACTTTCTCTGAGCTTAACCTAACTCACAGGTTTCTGTGGGGATAAAAGAGGGAGACAGGAGAATCACATATTTTACCCTGACCATCTTGAAGGAAGGGTGAGATAAAAACATCATGGGTCAATCTAGGATGATGTTTTCAGGTCAGCTAGCTGATAACACAATGCTTCTATGCCTTTCGGATTTGATAATTTCATTTACTTCATTCCCAGAGAAGGAACGGAATTATTATCATTTTTTGTGAACTGCTCAAAATAGTACAGTCTACATTGCCATCCATTTGTCTCCAGGCTTTTATTTCAAAAGTAACAAAATTATGATATCTTTATCAAATTATTGTTCCAGAGTGTTGGTCTGCAGAAGAAGAGTTAGATTTTAGTCCAGATATCTGACAAAGGGAGCTTTGACTCTCAAAAGCTGATACCCCGAAAATCGCACTGGTCACTAAGGCCCTACTGGACTCAAATCTAGCTCTTTTACCAAAGCATGATATCCTTACACTTAACAACTTGTTTTATGACAACCAAAGTAGCAGAAGGTAATATAAGCAGTATGAAAGTGATGAATGTCCTGCAGGGCAGTGCGCCAAATCGGTTTAATTAATCTGCGTTCAGCCTAGCCCCACAACCAACAGCTGTAGTGGTAATCCTATTTTGGGACTGTATCTCTTCAAAACACCACTCACACTTCTGAATGCTTGTCTGTGCAAAACCAAACAAAAAACATGCATATGGTGCACTAGAAACCAGGTGTGTGTGTGTGTGGGTGGGTGGGGGTGAAGGACTACACTAGTTTTCTTCCTCATGAGTGATATTAGCTATGGGGCACTCAGTGTAGCTACCCTGGGCTCCATACTGGCTGGTGGGGGGGGGGAGGGTTGACCAGCAGTGACTCGAGAAGTGGAGGCAAGGGACAGAGAATTGGGGGGGGAATCCTGACTGCCATAAGCCACCTTGGCTGCTCCACTTGCCCTCTCTACTGCAGCAACCATTCGCGAGGCAGTGGGGTAGGGTTGCCAGGTCCCTCTTCGCCACCTGTGGGAGGTTTCTTTGGGGGTGGAGCCTGAGGAGGGTGAGGTTTGGGGAGGGGAGGGACTTCAGTGCCATAGAATCCAATTGCCAAAGCAGCCATTTTCTCCAAGTGAACTGATCTGTGTCTGCTGGAGATCAGTTGTAATAGCAGGAGATCTCCAGCTAGTACCTGGAGGTTGGCAACCCTACAGTGGGGGCTCCCCAACTGCTGTTCAACTGCTTTGCTCCAGGACATGTCGACTGAGTTGAAGTGAGGAGCAGAGAGAGAAGGGGTGCTGGGCTATGCAGGGTGGGTGTGCTATACAGGGCCCATCCGCCTGCTCACTCATCCTCCTGCCAAGCCAGACAGCCCCAACCAGGGAGTTGGCTAGCGGGGGAGCAGTTCACAGTGCCCCCTTCCCTCTAGGTCCCAGTCCTACCTCATTGCCCACAGAGAGGGCCCATGCATGAGCGAGCCACATGAGCCTCCTTCTCACCTGCAATGCATTCAGCAGCCGACCAACACACTGCGTGCCACCTGCCGCTGCCCCCATAGAAGCAAACAATTCACAGGGGATTAAGGTATGAGATAATGGGGAGGGCCCCAATTCTTCACTTTCCCCCAGAGCCCCTGAATCATTAAGATCACATGGTCACATGAAGTTGCCTTATACTGAATCAGACCCTTGGTCCATCAAAGTCAGTATTGTCTACTCAGACCGGCAGCGGCTCTCCAGGGTTTCAAGCAGAGGTCTTTTCACATCACCTACTTGCCTAGTTTCTTAAACTTGAGATGCTGGGGATTGAACCTGGGACCTTTTGCATGTCAAGCAGATGCTCTACCACTGAGCCACGGCCCGTTCTTCCTCCTCACAAATATACTTATAGTGGCAATAGAGCAGAGGATGATCTGATATCTGATGGGAGTTGTGCTGTTTTCTCCGGTGTGTGGGGACAGGGAGGAAGAAGACTGCCAGTGAGGTTAACAGAGCAAGAACAGTGAACAAGCTATATTATGTGTCAAGGGAATCCACTGGAGCAGTGGGAATATTGTCTTTGTATGTGGAGGTTTGTGCTTTGTTACTCTTATTGATGTATGTGAGATTGGCACATGCAAGACGTTCATGTGATTATCTGTCTGCTTCACAATGGGGAGGGCAGTATGTTTACACAAACAGGCAGCCTAAAACATCTGTTCCTCTGCAGCAGCAAATTGGTTCCTGCAGCTTAGCTCCACTTTAGATGCTTACTGGGACAGCGCCAACTCCCTGCTCCCCAAACATAATGCAACATGGAAGGGCTATGGCTCAGAGGTTGAGCATCAAACAGAAGGCCCCAGGTTCAATCCGTGACACCTCTAGTTTAAAAGAACCAGGTGATGTGAGAGACCTCTACCAAAGACTCTGGTAGAGCCACAGCCGGTCAAGAATAGATTATACTGACCACGACAGATCTATAAGGAAGGCTCATGTCACTGCAGAGCCCTTTAGATTGGCAAGCCAGATTCATACTTTTGTGCTTGGCTTGGGGAACCAGAGCAATATATCTAAACGGAGTGCCCATTTCACACATCGTAATGAGCATCCGGTGGCGGGCCGAAGATGGCACCTGCTCCCCTGCCATGGGAACTGAATCCTTGCCCAGTGAGCATTTGAAACAGGCTTCAGCCTTTCGACGTTGCCCCAGCTGCTACAGAATGTTATGTTGGCAACATTCCTCCTCAGAGCTGGGCTGAAGGCAACGCTTTGAACAAGACTGAAATGCTCCATCAAGATCGGGTCTGTCCTCAAGACCCTAAAAGGCCCCACAGGAGTAGCACAGCCAGCATCTTAACACATATTCAGCAAGCCTAGGCAGGTCCACTCAAAGTAAACTCCGTTATAATCAATGCCGTTTAATCCCAGGAAAGCATTCTCAGGATTTCAGCCACCCTTCTATAGCTACACCCTTTTGCGCCAAGCGCTGCATGCAGTTCAACGACCTCCAAGAGAAGTTGCCCTAGCTGATCTTTAAGCCACTCTTTTCAAGCACTTATTTTTGTGGAATGAACCTGAATGACTCAACACGCCCTTGCGATTCTGCTGGGGAAAAGCCTCATTCCCCAAGTGCGTTAATCACATCTTTTACTCTATGCATGATGGAACTCTTTTCATTAGAATGTTGTTGCCACCTATGATCTTTCTCCTCCGGTGTTCCTTCTATCATTTTCGCCTAGGTCTAAAGGAAAAATCCTCCCGGTTGAGGCATTCTCTCTCCATTTCTGATTTTCTACTAAGGCCAGCCTTGTTATTTTCCACCATCAAGCTTCTGGGAAGGCTTTGGATCATGCATGAACAAAGCAGCATGCTCCAGTTACCCTAGCAAGGGGACCAACACAATTGCTCCTGCTGAAGCAAGCAGCTATGGTGGGCGAGTCATCCCGGCACCCAGCTGCTTGTCCCCAAATGGGTCAGCTTGCCACAGGTTGCCCCGGCTTCTGCCAGAGGCTTCGGGTTGAGGTCCATGCCATCCATCTTTTGTTCAAGGAGCAAAACAAGCACCTTCCTGAACTTGTAAACCCTTTGAATGCAATGGCAGATAAGTGGCATATAAATGTATCAAAGGAACAAGCAAAGGGGAGCTTTCCCACGAGCGAGATGCTCTGCCTTACCTTCGGCGATTTTACAAGGCAGATTTAAGAAGCTTCCAATAACAGAATGGGTGTGCCGGGGAATTGGAGTCTAGAGAGCATGTTTTGCTCAGGTGCTCCTTCTACGAGGAAGCTCGTTGTAAGCTAATCATTCCCCTGCTCGGCCAAATCGCAGTCAGCTCAGATGAAGGGAGAATTAAGAGTCTCCTCTGGGAAGGGAATGTCCAGATGGCAAAACAGGTAGCCAAATTTTGTGCAATAGCATATAAAGTTTGACCCCTAATGTTGGGCAATTGCAATTAGATTAAATCACAATTTGGTCAATTTTAGTCGATTATAAATTATTTGGAAATTTTAATTAGGAATGTTTTTCGGTTGAACTGCTGTATTTTTTTTACCTTTTGTAAAAACATGTTTTTACTGGCTTATGCTGTATTAATAATAAATCTGAGTGTGCACCCCCTATTTTTTGGCAGTACAACATTCCCTCTATTCAGCCAAGGACCTGCCTGCCGGTTTGAGGAGTGCTATCGTGGCAGAGCTAGTGGCAGATTTAGCAACCACAAATTTTGGTAGGCTACCAGGGAAGAAACTCGATTCATCTGAAATGTGGTGTGGGAGGAGAGTTTTACGTATACCAAGAAATGCTAAAAAAGACACATAAGCGGGTTCTAGATCAAAGCAAGCCTGAATTCTCCCTAGAAGCTAAAATGACTAAACTGAGGCTGTCATATTTGGGTCCCATCACAAGAAGACAAGACTCAGTGGAAAAGACAATAATGCTAGGAAAAGTTGAACAAGCAGGGAAAGAGGAAGACCCAACATGAGATGGGTTGAGTCAACGGGCCCTCACTTTGCAAGACCTGAGCAAGGCTTTTAATGATAGGATATTTTGGAGGTCATTAATTCACAGGGTTATCCTAAGTCAGAAGCAACTTAACACATATACACCAAGGCCAGTCAAAAGGCCAGTCAAAATGGATATTCTCCTGGACATTATGCATTTTGCTTCATATTTCTAAAATTCTCCTTTCACTTTCCCCTTTTTCGTGGGAGGGGGATGCCTCAGCCACAAAGCAGGTTGCTAAATTTTGCACATATATTTGTAAGACTTGCCACTTAAGAGTGGGCCTCGGAAATTTTATGGAGTCTTAACTTTTTAACTTCCCGCCATGTAAGGAATTTTAATTGATACAATAAGGGTGTATTTTTATAAGTGTGACAGGTGGCTTACAGTTTTGTATTTTATAAGAGTACATATATATATTGTCTGGCTTGAGCCGTATCAATAAACATTCATTCATTCATTCCCCCTTTTCGAAACAGTACACGAATTTCAATCCCCAGAAGCATCTCCCACAGTTTGGATTTACCTGTGGAATGCCTGCCCAGCTTCAACATGCGGAGAGCCCTCAGCAGCCTCAACACCTGCACAGTGCGCCCCATGTTTTCCAACTCCTGGGAACTTCCTCCACCACGCAAGCTCTCTACCAGCAGTGTTATGTAGAAGGGCAAAATGGCCAGAAGGTCTATGATGTTTGCTACTTTCCTCATGAAGTGGCACCTGTTCCTTGCACACAGGATGCGCAAGGCGAACTCCCCTGTGAACCAGGTAATACATACATATTCCAGGATGTCTAGGATTTGCAATGGCAGCCCGCTCAGTTCCACCGAGATCAGAGCCATGTTGGCGATAGAAATGATCACAAAGGCCATGGAGATGGTGCCAAAAGTTCGAGCAGCTACAGAAGAACTGGGGTTCTCCAACACCTCCCAAAGCTTCTGCCTGACACCAAAGCAGAGGCTCCCAGAGAAGTCTTCTTCCTCAACTTGGGAATCCAGTTTTTCAGTATCTTTCTTGATATCTAGGACTTCGCTCAGTTCCTTCCTCCTGAAGTACCTGTTGAAAAGACCCAACCACAAATATACATGTTATAAAACACTGCATCATAAGAACATAAGAAAGGCCCTGCTGGATCAGACCAAGGCCCATCAAGTCTAGCAGTCTGTTCACACGGTGGCCAACCAGGTGCCTCTAGGAAGCCACAAACAAGACGACTGCAGCAGCACCATCCTGCCTATGTTCCACAGCACCCAAGATAATGCTCCTCTGATACTAGAGAGAATAGGTATGCAGCATGACTAGTATCCGTTCTAACTAATAGCCATGAATACCCCTTTCCTCCATGAATATGTCCACTCCCCTCTTAAAGTCCTCCAAGCTGGCAGCCATCACCACAACCTGGGAAGGGAGTTCCACAATTTAATTATGCATTGTGTGAAAAAATACTTCCTTTTATCTGTTTTGAATTGATGGATTGATTTAGGAATGATCTATGCCGCCTGTCCAGAGAACCTGCTTAAGGAGTCTCATGAAGGAAAACATGATAACATCATGCACTCATAAAAACAATCGCCCTGACCTGGATGGCCCAGGCTAGCCTGATCTTGTCAGATCTCAGAAGCTAAGCAGGGTTGGCCCTGGCTAGTATTTGGATGGGAGACCTCCAAGGAATACCAGGGTCATGAGCAGGCCATGGCAAACCACCTCTGAATGTCCCTACGGGGTTGCCAGTCAGCTGTGACTTGACAGCAAAAAACCCAAAAACAAACAAACCACAATTAAAATACACTCACTGTTAAAAACCTCACCATTAAAAAAAAACCTGGTCACATCATAGCTACAGCATCAAACACTCAGCAGCTTAAAGGAGTCGTTCTAAAAAAGCCCTTAGGCTACAAGCAGACTGCATTTTGAAAGATCAAACCACACAGTTAAAAAGTGTGGGTAGAAAGAAATGTTTTGGTCTGACACCTAAAAAAAAAAGAATAGGGTAAGTGGCAGGTGAGGAACTGTATTCCATAGACAAAGTGCCCCCACTGAAAATCTCTTCCTCTATGCTTGTAAGGAGGACCTTAATTGGTAACAGTAAGGGGGGAGGTGGTGAACACATGAAGTTGCCTTATACTGAACCAGACCCTCGGTCCATCAAAGTCAGTATTGTCTACTCAGACCAGCAGCAGCTCTCCAGGGTCTCAGATAGAGGTTTTTCACATCACCTACTTGCCTAGTCCCTTTAACTGGAGAAGCTGGGGATTGAACCTGGGACCTTCTGCATGCCAAGCAGATGCTCTACCACTGAGCCACTGTCCCTTGGTGCTTCAAGTGTCACGCTCCCAAGCCATTTAGAGCTTTAAAAGGTAAGAACCAGAACTTTGAACATCTGAAGAAATTACATCCCAGTGTAGAAGTGTGGAGAAGGACACTGTGGCCTTTGCTACCAGAGAGACGTCCAAGGTGAAGACCATCATCTCAGTGATCCCAGTCTGGCCCCAACTGTCAACCAGAGACTGGGAGGGACCATGGCTCAGTGGCAGAGTTTCTGCTTGGTATGCAGAAGGTCCCAGGTTCAATCCCTGGCACCTTCAGTTAAAGGATCTGACAGTGGGTGATGTGAAAGACCTCTGCCTGAGACCTTGGAGAGCCCCAACCAGTCTGAGGAGACAACGCTGACTTCAGTAGACCAGGGGTCTGATTCAGTACAAGGCAGCTTCATGTGTTCAAGAATGACCAGCCACATGCCAGTTTACTTCTGGAGTGGCCAACCCCATACTGGATCTTTACTTCATCCTCCTCCAATGCAAGTCATCACTAGATTCAACAACCACCATGATTCTCCCAATGACTCTTTCTCCATGCTTTTGGGTCTTCTGCTAGTGCCCACCAACCCACCATGTCTTGTTTAACCCTTTTCCGGGTCAGCCCTGGCTAGTACTTGTATGGGAGGCCACCAAGGAAGATCAGAGTTGCTGTGCAGAAGCAGGCAATGGCAAGCCACCTCTGTTCATCTCTTTCCTCAAAAACCCTACAGGCTTGCCATAAGTCAGCTGCGACTTGACAGCACTTCATGCACACTTCACTCGCACAAACAGAGACTTGGGGCGCTTTCACACATGCCAAATAATGCACTTTCAATCCACTTTCAATGCACTTTGCAGCTGGATTTTACTATGTGAAAAGGCAAATTCCACTTGCAAAGTGGACTGAAAGTGGAATGAAAGTGCAATATTCAGCATGTGTGAAAGCACCCTTGAACACCTGAAACACATGAATCTGCCTTATACTGAACCAGGCCCTTGGTCCATCAAACTCAGTATTTTCTACTCAGACTGGGAGAGGCTCTCCAGGGTCTCAGGCAGAGGTCTTTCACATCACCGATTTGCCTAGTTCCTTTAACTGGAGATGCCGGGGACTGAACCTGGGACCTCCTGCATGCCAAGCAGATGCTTTACCATTGAGCCACAGCCCCTCCCTTGATTTCTACCCAGTGACCATCGAGCGCTCACCTGTCCCGGCAACAAGCGTCAATGCTGAGCTCATCCAGCCCCCAATACTGGATCTCCTGCAGAAACGAAAGCGCGCATAGCTGATCCATGACATGCAGCCGGCCGGTCTGATAATAATTGTGGATGTAACGGAATGCCTGAGAGCTCCGGTCAAAGAAATATTCGTTCTCCACCAAGTTGGCATCGTCGCAAAGATCCAGGAGGCTGGAGGCGGCGTCCCGGGCAGCCGACACCACCACTGCCAGCTTGCCAAGACGGGTGTCTGGGTAGCAGCACAGCTTTCGCTGGGACAGCACAAAGCGGGCGCCTCCCACGTTGACGGTGATGCGGTCCAAGGCTGGGGCTTCCCGCTGCAGCAAGGACCCGGACTCTTCCTCACTGCAGAAGACGCTTGAGTCCAATGAGCCCAAAGACGTGCTCTTGTCCAGCTGCTCTGCAGACGCCCCGGAAGAAAGGGACAGGCAGCAAGGAGGAGACTTCATCCTTCAGCTGCCAACAGCAGCTTCTGCTTCTCCTAGGAGAAGGGGAAAAAACCCACAACCACGCTAAAACTGAACAGTATGTTCCGGGCCAACAGGCTACATGGCTGCCTCTTGAATTCCAAGCATCTTGAAATGAAGACAACAATATTTGAGATCTCTCGGATAGTTCAAAGATCAGGGGTTCTAGGTATTTGGTTCATTCATTATCACACTGCCCAAGCTTAAACACACAGGTCTGTATTTCTTCCCCTGGCATTTGTTTTAGTTGTGGAAATAACATCTTTAAAAGGAGATACAAAGCAGGATTTATTTATCTTGTTTTCATTGTTTTATTTTAAGAAATCTGGAACCCAGAAATTAAAGCATATTACCTTGTGACTGGTTCCCTAACATTTAGCATACAGTATTTTGGTCACATTATAAGACAGGAGTCAATGGAAAAGACTGTCATGCTAGGAAAAGTTGAGGGCAGCAGGAAAAGAGGAAGACCCAACAAGAGATGGATTGACTCAATAAAGGAAGCCAGGGCCCTCAATTTGCAAAAACTGAGCAAGGCTGTCAAAGATAGGACATTTTGGAGGACTTTGATTCATAGGGTTGCATGCGTCGGAAGCAACTTGACGGCACTTAACACACACACACACACAACTACTGGAGAAACTTGCAAGCTGTGACTTTTAGCAATGACTATCCCCCAAAGCTAAGCAACCCTCTCAAATGGCTTAACAAAGAAATAGTTCATAACTGCTGGATCTTTTTTTTAACGCATAATTAAAACAAAGGCACAGGACTGAAATCTAGTTACTGGCTAACCAATAAGTATCCCTTCACAACCTAATTCATAATTGTGCCCCTAGGTCCCTTGCTTAATTAACAAGAGGGGCACTTTTAAAGCTGTTTTATTTTAATGAATCCTGCTTCAACTCATTCTCTCCCTTGTGTATTTTCTTTGCAGTTTTCCAGCTTTTATGGGTGTCCAGCTGCCCCTAATGTTACAAACACTTAAAGCAATCATAATAATTCAGGTCCTGCTTTGCACCTACCAGTCCATTAATCGACAGACAGCTAGGATCCAGTTCAGGGTCTCTTTTCACAGAGAGGTTGAGGGGGGGGGGGAGCAGCAAAGTTGCTTTAAGTTCATTTTTAATGTATCTTTTAAAAATAATAATAATGATGATGATGATGATAAAAAAGTCCTATGCTGGATCAGATCCATCATGCCAACTCCCATGGCCGCTGAAAGCGATGAGGAATGCTAAAGGCATGGAAAACCATTTTTTAAAAAAGGCAAAATACTTCTGAGCCTGGAAGCATAGAATCATAGGACTAGATGACCACCAGGATCATCCAGTCCTACCCCCTGCACAACGCAGGAAACCCACAATGACCTCCCCCCTACACCCCCAGTGACCCCCACTCCATGTCCAGAAGATGGCCAAGATGCTCTCCCTCTCATTATCTGCTTAACAGTGGGTAGCCGTGTTAGTCTGTCTGCAGTAGTAGAAAAGGGCAAGAGTCCAGTAGCACCTTAAAGACTAACAAAAATATTTCCTGGCAGGGTATGAGCTTTTGTGAGCCACAGCTCACTTCGAAGAACTCTAGCTCATACCCTACCAGAAAGGGCAAGAGTCCAGTAGCACCTTAAAGACTAACACAAATATTTCCTGGCAGGGTATGAGCTTTCGTGAGCCACAGCTCACTTCGAAGAACTCTAGCTCATACCCTACCAGAAAGGGCAAGAGTCCAGTAGCACCTTAAAGACTAACAAAAATATTTCCTGGCAGGGTATGAGCTTTTGTGAGCCACAGCTCACTTCGAAGAACTCTAGCTCATACCCTACCAGAAAGGGCAAGAGTCCAGTAGCACCTTAAAGACTAACACAAATATTTCCTGGCAGGGTATGAGCTTTTGTGAGCCACAGCTCACTTCTTCAGAATCTGAAGAAGTGAGCTGCGGCTCCTGAAACCTCATACCCTGCCAGGAAATATTTTGGTTAGTCTTTAAAGTGCTACTGGACTCTGGCCCTTTTCTATTATCTGCTTAAGGTCACAGAATCAGCATTGCTGACCGATGGCCACCCAACCTCTTCTTGAAAACCTCCAGGGAAGGAGCGCTGCCCACCTCCGGAGGAAGCCTGCTCCACCGAGGAACCGCTCCACCGGTTGGGAAAGCCTTCCTAATGCCTAGACGGAAACTCTTCGGATTTAATTTAATGGCAACCCGTGGGTTGAGGTCCGACCTTCTGGGGCAGCAGAAAACAACTCAAACAGAAAACCACAAAACCTTACAATCGGCCAATGGAGGGGAGAAAAAAAAATCCTACAAACCCTATAGCGTGGATCTTACCTCCCATGGAGGTTAGGAGCCGAGGCTCGCCCTCCGCCCTGCCGCTCCGCACGCCGCTCCTTGCGGGTCCGCCCGGCGGCTCATCCCCCCTCGGCCGGCCGGCGGAGAGGAGAGGAGACCCCGAGGTGGGGCTGGTTTGTCGGCGCCGACCGCCGCTGCCCAGGTCTGCAAAGCACGCGAGGACGCCCGAGCGCTCCCCTCCCCTTTCTCTAGGGTTGCCAGGTCTCTCCCCGACCCCGGCGGGAGGTTTTGGGGGCGGGGTTTGGGGAGGGGCTCCAGTGCCGTAGAGTCCAATGGCCCAAGCGGGCGTTTGCTCCCGGGGAACGGATCGCTGCCGGCTGCAGATCGCTTGTAATGGCAGGAGGCGTGATAGAGGTCTATAAAATGATGCCTGGTTTGGAAAGAGTGGGCAGGGAGAGGTTTTTCTCTCTCTCCCATAATCCTAAACTAAAGACATAATACTAAACTAAAGACAATGCTTTTGTGGGTTATCCGGGCTGTGTGAGCGTGGTCTTGGTATTTTCTTTCCTGACGTTTCGCCCGCAGCTGTGGCAGGCATCTTCAGAGGAGTAACACTGAAGGACAGTGTCTCTCAGTGTCAAGTGGGTAGGAAGAGTAATATATAGTCAGAAGGGGGTTGACTATAAATTACTCTTCCTACCCACTTGACACTGAGAGACACTGTCCTTCAGTGTGACTCCTCTGAAGATGCCAGCCACAGCTGCGGGCAAAACGTCAGGAAAGAAAATACCAAGACCGCAGTCACCCAGCCCAGATAACCCACAAGAACCAATGAGCTCTGACCGTGAAAGCCTTCGACAATATTTTAAAGTCAATGCATTGACCTGGGCTGAATAAAGACCTTGCATTCGTGGCTCGTGACCGATGCTGATTTCTCCACACCCATCTCTCCCCTGGACATCACAGACTCTTCTGCAGACCTCATCACATCACGCCTGCTATTCACATTTAGAAACTGTCGTTGCTGGGCATCTCGCAGGATATGTTATTAGATCTTGGGGAAACGGAAGCTTTTACCAAAATGAAAAAGCGCATTAAAGAGCTCGATTATAACAGCACTACTTTTCGCGCTCGTCGCGTCTGTTCATCCCAGTTCTTCGGAAGACCCCCTCCACGTGGTCTGCCTGCCTATACATATTAGCTGACAACTCCTCGTCTCTGTAGAGCTTTTTGCTTGGCTAGATTGAATGCTAACCCTTCTATGGTAATGCAGGGCAGAATTCTGAATATACCATACTCAGACAGGATCTGCCCTTGCTCTTCTGGCTCTATTGACTCATTAGCCCAATCCTTTTGGAATGCCGCTTTTACGAGGAACTTCGATCGCACTATATTTCCCCCCTTTTAATATACAAATCCAATGCCTCTGTGACTGACATAATACCTTTTTTACTAAGCGATAGGGACCCCAAGGCTACATTGTCAGTGGCAAGATTCGTGTCAATCCTTATATCCCTCCAACACTAGATATATGCTGCTCAAGATCAATTGATCAAGGAGCTTCTAAGGGATAAAAGGAAAAAAAAGGCTATTCACATTTACATACTAATGCTTGTCTGAATTCACTCTCCTCTACTTAAAGACAGATGGATTCACATTCTAGCTGTATCTGAAGAAGTGAGCTGTGGCTCACGAAATCTCATACCCTGCCAGAAAATATTTTTGTTAGTCTTTAAGGTGCTACTGGACTCTTGCCCTTTTCTACTCTCCATAATACTAGAACGCAGGGTCATCTGTTGAAGCTGGAGGGTGAGAGGTTCAAACCAGATAAAAGGAAGTATTTTTTCACACAACGCATAGTTAAACTGTGGAACTCCCTGCCCCAGGATGGGGTGATGGCTGCCAACTTGGAAGGCTTTAAGAGGGGAGTGGACATATTCATGGATGAGAGGGGTATTCATGGCTATTAGTTAAAATGGATACTAGTAATGCTGCATACCTATTCTCTCCAGGATCAGAGGAGCATGCCTATTATCTTACCTTTCTCGTAACCTTACCGTTCTCGTAAGTAAGCCTGGGGAGGACTAGTGCCTGCTCCGGGGTTACCAACCTCCAGGTGGTAGCTGGAGATCTACTGCTGTTACAATGGATCTCCAGCCAATAGAGATCAGTTCATCTGGAGAACATGGCCGCTTTGGCAATTGGACTCTATGGCACTGAAGTCCCTTTCCTCCCCAAACCCCGCCCTCCTCAGGTATTTTTTAACTAGAGCTGGCAACCTTAGTCGGCTCCTATCCTTGTTTAGTCAGAAACCACACAGGACACCAGGTTCTTGGGAAATTTCAGGATCTGTAGGTTGACCAAGGGGGCAAGTTCCCCCCCCCCCACACACACACTTTGGCATGCTGTATTATGCTTAGAAATTTGTTTCCGTTAAAAACAAACACATGAACACATGAAGCTGCTTTCTACTGAATCAGACCCTTGGTCCATCAAAGTCAGTATTGTCTACTCAGACCCGCAGTGGCACTCCAGGGTCTCAGGCAGAGGTCTTTCACATCACCTACTTGCCTGGTTCCTTTAACTGGAGATGCCGTGGATTGAACCTGGGACCTTCTGCGTGCCAAGCAGATGCTCTACCACTGAGACACGGCCCCTCCCCAAGGGGCACTTCCCGACAGCTTGGAGGCTTCTAGCATTAGCACAGAAACAGTGTGGAGGTGTTTCTATGCTAAGCCTCCAAGCAAAAATGGGGGAGTTAGAGTGCATGGTTTTAAGGGAAAACATAGATATAGTGAGCATTACAGAAACCTGGTGGAGGGGAGAGAACCAGTGGGATACAGCCATCCCTGGTTACAAACTGTATAGAAATGACAGGGAAGGGCATATTGGAGGGGGGTGTTGCTATGTATATCAAGGAAGGCATAGTGTCTAATAAGCTAGAGACCATAAAAAGGGCAGACTCGTCCACAGAATCCTTATGGGTGACGATTCCGGGCCCCAAAGGAGATTTAGTACTGGGGACGTTTAGTACTGGGGACATTCTATTGGCCCCCTGACCAAATGGCTCAGGGTGATCTTGAGATGGAGAATGAAATTAGGGAAGCATCTAAAGGTAATGAAGTAGTAATAATGGGAGACTTCAACTTCCCTCATATTGATTGGATAAATGTATGTTCCAGTCAAGCCAAAGAGATAAAAATTTTAGACATCCTAAATGACTGTGCCCTCGAACAGTTGGTCATAGACCCAACCAGAGGGGAGGCGATCCTGGATTTAATACTCTGTGGTGCTGCCAGTGATTTAGTGGATGTAGTTGAGCCAGTTGGTAATAGTGATCACAATGGCATCAAATTTAATTTATATGCAAGTGGGAAAGTGACTGGGAAATCTCACACAATTACCTTTGACTTTAAAAGAGGGAACTTCTCTAAAATGAGAAAACTGGTAAAGAGGAAGTTGAAAGGAACAGTCAGGAAGGTTAAATCTCTTGAAAAGGCTTGGGGGTTACTCAAGTCCACATTACTAGAGGCTCAGCTAGCTTGTATACCGCAGGTCAGGAAAGGTAGTAATAAGTCCAAGAGGTCACCACCATGGCTAACGGGTAAGGTGAAGGAAGCAATTAGAGAAAAAAAGTCTTCCTTCAGAGACTGGAAGGTTTGCCCAAACGAGGCGAACAGAAGCAAACACTAACTTGTACAAAGGAAATGCAAGCAGATAATTAAAGATGCAAAAAAAGATTTTGAGGGGCATATTGCTAAACACATCAAAACAAACAATAAGAAATTCTTTAAGTATATTAGGAGTAGGAAACCAGCTAGGGAAGGGGTTGGACCACTGGATGACAATGGGAGTAAAGGAACTCTAAGGGAGGATAAAGAGATTGCTGAAAAACCTAAATGAATTCTTCTCATCTGTCTTCACTGTTGAAGATACAGGGCAGATTCCTTCTCCTGAACAGAGATTTTGGAGAGGGGAAAATGAGGAACTGAGGCAAATAGTGGTAACAAGGCAGGAAGTCCTAGAACGTCTAGACAAACTGCAAACTAACAAGTTACGGGGACCAGACGGTATTCATCCTAGAGTTCTTCAAGAACTCAAATGGGAAATTGCTGAACTTCTAACAAAGATATGTAATATGTCTCTTCGATCAGCCTCTGTACCAGAGGACTGGAGAATGGCCAATGTAACACCCATTTATAAAAAAGGTTCCAGGGGGGACCCAGGAAATTACAGGCCAGTTAGCTTAACGTCTGTTCCAGGTAAATTAGTGGAAAGCATTATTAAAGATAGAATTGTCAAGTAAATAGAAGGGCAAGGTCTGCTGGGCAAAACCCAACATGGCTTCTGTAAGGGTAGGTCCTGTCTCACTAACCTATTAGAGTTTTTTGAAATTGTCAATAAGCATGTGGACAGGAATGAGTCTGTGGATACTGTGTATTTGGATTTCCAAAAAGCTTTTGACAAAGTCCCCCACCAAAGACTGCTAAGCAAACTTCATAGTCCTGGGATAAGAGGACAAGTCCTCTTATGGATTGAGAGCTGGCTGAAAAATAGGAAGCAGAGAGTAGGAATCAATGGTCAGTTCTCACAATGGCGGGATGTGAGCAGTGGGGTGCCTCAGCGATCTGTGTTGGGACCAGTGCTTTTCAACCTGTTCATCAATGACCTGGAGTTGGGGTTAAACAGTGAAATAGCCAAGTTTGCAGATGACACCAAATTATTTAGGGTGGTTAAAACAAAATTGGACCGTGAAGAGCTCCAGAAGGATCTCTGCATACTGGAAGAATGGGCATTAAAATGGCAAATGAGATTCAATGTGAGTAAGTGATGCATATTGGGACCAAAAAATCCCAACTTCACATATATACTGATGGGATCTTTGCTGGCAGCGACAGACCAAGAAAGGGATCTTGGGGTGGTAGTGGATAGCTCAATGAAGATGTCAACCCAGTGTGCGGCTGCTGTAAAAAAAGGCAAATTCCATGCTGGCCATAATTAGACGAGGAATAGAGAATAAAACTGCTGATATCGCCCTTGTACAAATCTATGGTGAGACCACACTTGGAATACTGTGTACAGTTCTGGTCACCACACCTAAAAAGGATATTACAGAGCTTGAGAAGGTGCAGAAAAGAGCAACCAAAATGATTAGGGGACTAGAGCAACTGTCCTATGGGGAGCGGGCTGTTTTTCTTGGAAAGAAGGTGGCTGAGGGGAGACATGATAGAGGTCTATAAAATTATGCATGGTTTGGAGAGAGTGGACAGGGAGAAGTTTTTCTCCCTCTCCCATAATACTAGAACACGGGGTCATCTGCTAAAGCTGGAGGGTGAGAGATTCAAAACAGATAAAAGGAAGTTTTTTTCACACAACACATAGTTAAATTGTGGAACTCCCTGCCCCAGGATGTGGTGATGGCTGCCAGCTTGGAGGGCTTTAAGAGGGGAGTGGACATATTCATGGAGGAGAGAGGTATTCATGGCTGTTAGTTAGAATGGATATTGACATGCTGCAAACCTATCCTCTCCAGGATCAGAGGAGCATGCCTATTATTTTGGGTGTGGTGGAACACAGGCAGGATGGTGCTGCTGCAGTCGTCTTGTTAATGGCTTCCTAGAGGCACCTGGTTGGCCACTGTGTGAACAGACTGCTGGACTTGATGGGCCTTCGTCTGATCCAGCAGGGCCTTTCTTATGTTCTTATGTTCTTATGACAAGCTCTGCTTCAGCCTGGCCCGAAGCCCTCTCTGCCCAGGCAACCCACCCGCCAGGATGATCCTCCAAGACCCCGAAATATGTCCCCGCCTCCATTCCGGTACTCTCCCTGTTGGTAGAAAAGAGCAAGAGTCCAGTTGCACCTTAAAGACTGAAGAAGTTCTTGAAGGGTAGGAGTTTTCGGGAGCCACAACTCAGTTCTTCGGATACCAATTTTGTTAGTCTTTAAGGTGCTGCTGGAATTTTGCTCTTTTCTATTGCTAGTGACAGACTAACAACGCATTCTTAAATTGTGGAACTCCCTGCCCCAGGATGGGGTGATGGCTGCCAACTTGGAAGGCTTTAAGAGGGGAGTGGACATGTTCATGGAGGAGAGGGGTATTCATGGCTACTAGTAAAAATGGATACTAGTGATGATGCTTACCTGTTCTCTCCAGGATCAGAGGAGCATGCCTATTATATGAGGTGCTTTGGGACACAGGCAGGATAATGCTGCTGCAGTTGTTTGTGGGCTTCCTAGAGGCACCCGGTTGGCCACTGTGTGAACAGCCTGCTGGGCTTGATAGACCTTGGTCTGATCCAGCATGGCCTTTCTGATGTTCTTAACAGGGCTGCTCATCATCGTGATCTGTCTCCCTGTCGGGTGAGTCTACCCAAATCCAGTTCCATTTACTCCGGCAGTCGCTGATGTTGAGGTATTCCAGCCTAAAGAAACCAATTTCTCCTGGAATAACTCTGTCTAAACCTCCTTTCCGCTTTTGTTCCTCAAGTTTCTTTTGTAACATTACACCTTTGGATAGTAGGAAAAAGCAAGACGCCAGTAGCACCTTAAAGACTAACAAAATTTCTGGCAGGGTATGAGCTTCAGTGAGCCACATCTCATTTCTCTCCTTGGACTCAGGGAAATCGGTAAGCTGCACCCTTTGAAAACCAAAACAACGAATCTAAATTCAATAAGCGTTCATACCTGACAATGTTACAGAACAAATTCGAGGGCAGCTTGCTTGAGATCCGCTTTCCCTTTTACTCTCAGGTGTCCTTGGAGTCACAAGCAGCAGGGTTCTCCTCTTACAGCCTCTGGAGGGGAAGGAGCATCAGCTGCTAGGATGCTTACAACTCACCGGGAGACCCAGAAACATCTGCTGCTCCTTTTCATTTATGCACAGGACAGATGGTTTATCCGTTCCTAAAGCATCCACTTTGTAGGTCTAAACAAATTTCTTCCCTGAAGTAGCTCAGTAGGAAAATGCAGAGACTGATCTCTTGTCTGCGTCGTTGCTTCCAGTATGGAAAATCTGGATGTCATGGCCTACGATATTCAAAATGGAAGCTGAATATACCACACTGGGGTGTGTTTTTTTCAGAGAAATGTTTTGACTAATCAAATGGCAGGTTTTAATTTTTGGGGTATATATTCTTAAGCCCACGATTTGATTGTGCCATTAAAACAAAGTGAACGCAAGGGCTAATTTTAGAATCTCTTTTCAGCACTAGAGGTCTGAAGCATGAAGTAATACAGCTCGATTCGAGTCCAGTGGCACCTGAGAGACCAACAAGATTTTGGGGGGGTATAAACGTTCGAGTGTCAAAGCTCCTTTCATCAGGATGTGACATCTGACAAAAGGAGCGTTGCCTCTTGAAAGTGTATACCCCGAAACTCTTGTTGGTCTATAAGGTGCTACTGGACTCAAATCTAGCGGTTCTACACCAGATCAACACATAGTTAAATTGTAGAACTCCCTGCCCCAGGATGTGGTGATGGCTGCCAACTTGGAAGGCTTTAAGAGGAAAGTGGACATGTTCATGGAGGAGAAGGCTATTCATGGCTACTAGTCAAAATGGATACTAGTCACGATGCATACCTATTCTCTCCAGGATCAGAGGAGCATGCCTATTATATTAGGTACTGTGGAACACAGGCAGGATAATGCTGCTGCAGTTGTCTTGTTTGTGGGCTTCCTAGAGGCACCTGGTTGGCCAGTGTGTGAACAGGCTGCTGGACTTGATGGATCTTGGTCTGATCTAGCATGGCTGTTCGTATGTTCTTAGCACAGCTACCCTCTAAAACTATCTGCATGGTCCTAGTAATTTTGAGTGTACGAAGAGCCCCTTTCCTTTGCCACCAGCCAAACTTCACAATCAGAGAGAAGGGATTTCAGGGCACAGCTCTGACTTTCAAGGCAGGTGGACTGTTCTGCTCCTCTACCTTTTTGAGCTTATGCATTGAGTTGAACAGAGCCAGAGGTCACTTGGGTCTGGTTAACTCAGGTAAGCTAAGAAAGGTGGGAGAAGGGACTGCACCTCTTTAAGTGGCAAGCAGCAGATTCCAAGTTTGAGTATTTCTGTCCCTCAAAGAACCCAGGGGAAGAGAAAAACGAGCACAACACAGAGAATGGTTCTGTTTCTTTTTTGCTGGGTCAGTTTCTATTTGCACGGTGTTTCTAACCTAGGAGAGCACTTCCACACACGATTCTCTACTTGCAGTCTGAAGTGATGGAGTTCATTTTACCACCTCTCTGCTACCCTGTTCCTCTGCTGGTGTTCCTCTGCCTGTTGTCATTCCATGTGGCAGTGAGGTGGGACCATGACTCAGGGGTATAGCATCTGCTTTGCGTGCAGAAGGTCCCAGGTTCAATTCCTGGCATCTCCACTTAAAAGAATCAGGTAGAAGGTGTTGTGAAAGACTCCTGCCTGAGACCCTGGAGAGCCACTGCCTGTCAGAGTAGGCAGTACTGACCTCAGTAGACCTATGGTCTGGCTCAACATAAGGCAACTGCACATATGATAGATGGTATTACATGACTGAGAGGTCAGGAACAAACTTTGGTTTGTTCATGACAAGAATGAACCTGGTTTATCCTCAGCTGATGTGCTCCCTTTTCCTCCTTCACTGGCCCGCAAAGCTGTGTTGGAAGGTTAAGCATAATGGCTACATTGAGAGGTCAGGAACAAACTTTGGTTTGTTCATGGCATGAATGAGCCTGGTTTATCCTCAGCTGATATGATCCCTTTTTCTCCTTCACTGACATGCAGAGCTGTGGTGGAGGTTAAACATTTCTTTGTCTGAAAGAAACCACAATTGAATTTTACTCCCAAATCCAGGACACTTTACAAATTGAAGATTGTTCCTTGCCTACAAACTGGGATTCTAAGACAGGAGTCAACTGTGGTTTAGGATCCCAAGTAGTAGACAATGAGATGTACTACAATGTGCTAATCTGCCAAATATCACAATGAACTGCAGTTTCCTTTGGGCTAGAAAGTCCTCAGTCTTGGTTCTATGAGTGAAGGGAGGAGGGAGAAAAGAGGGGTGTGTGTGGGCTGGAGGATGAATTGAGCTCATTTTTTGCCGTGAATGGACTGAAGATTGTTCCTGACATCTGAATACAGGCAATATTTCAGGTCCTCACGACTTGTGGTCCAGCGAACCAACTGCAGCCCATTGTTGTGCTTTCTTGCTGGCCTACAAAAATAAGAGTTGTCAAATGCCTAGAAGGCTGGTAGAGTGTGGTCAGCTAGGTGAGGTTTAGGCTCCCCAATTTCTTGGGCTTAGTTGGGAATTCCCAGCCCCAGTCTTCTGCCCTTGAGAAATTGTGGAGTAGTAGAAAAATAGTGACACTCCATAGTGACACTCTAGGAATTTCCCCAATCTCTAGGGTCTTCAGGCATTTATGAGGAAATTTCTAGAACACCACCTAGAAGTGATCTCACATCCTCCTCAAACTCTACTCTCCCAAGGCACCTTCCATCTGGCAGCCATAGCATGTAAACTATGGTGTTATGAGAACAGCACAAACCAAGAGATGCTTTGTTCAATTTTTAGATTTAATTTTTGAGAAACCTATGAGAAAGACCACGGGAAAAGCTTAGAATGTTCTAAGAAATAGCAAAACAGTTTTTCTATTCCCAGATTTATCTTCGGGCTTAGCTCACTCCTGAGTCCTTAAGATGAAACAGCATCTTGCTGCTGCCTTAAAGGCAGGATGATGCTTGCTGAACTGCAGGGCTGCAAAATGGCTGCAAAGACATGACATTGATAATGATTTTCAGTCAAACTACACTTACAAGCACAGCATCACAACAAGTAAAAGTTCACAGTGCTTCGCCCAGTACTAGCATTTATATTCCATTAAGGGTTAACCCTTGCATAAATGGCAGAGAATTTGTCTCACTTTGGAATATATGATTTCCAGAAGCTGATTTGGTAGCAATTGGTGGCAATTTCAACAGCATTAGACATCTCCTGTGTCTATATTTTATAGGTAATTGGCACACATATTTTTTAGAAGATAAAACAGTCGCTGCTAGAAGCAAATGTGTCATTTCTTATGCTAATGACTTCCGCAATTACAGTCTTAAAAAATGTCACTTTCTTTTTTTAATTTGCGAGCAGTCTGACATCCATCGTTAAGGCAGACAAGGGATTTATGCACAGCTAGAAATACACCCCTAATCTGTGAACAATTTGCACAGCCTTAAGCAATGCTGCCACTGTGGTGCTGATCTCTCGTGTGTGTTTAAAGACATGGCTACTCCTAATCTTTACATACAGTTAAGTTTGAAATTATACAGGGAGATTAAAAATGAGAGGAAAACACTCATCTTTGCAAAGACGTTGATTGCACCAAACGGTGTTCATTACATCCATGGTACCTTGGGATAGATCCAGTGGAAGGTTTCTGCAAACCGAGGGGATTTCCATCTGTGGAGCATGACTTGCCTGCCTCCCCCTCCCACTGCAGCCTGAAATACTCCCCAAATACTGCTCCTGGGAGAAAGGGGACTCCACTAGAACAGTACTAGAAGGAATCACAGGTCTGCCATGGAAGAGAGAAACGGATAAATATATCTGACAAATATCTGCGAGTTCCATGCTTAGAATGTAATTCCCAGGCATGCACAGGCATTGGATTGCCAGCTCTGGGTTGGGAAATACTTGGAGATTTTGGGGGCGGAGCCTGGGAGGGCAGGGTTTGGGGAGGGGAGGAGCTTCAATGGGATATAATGCCATAGAGTCCATCTTCTAAAGCAGCCATTTTCTCAATGGGAACTGATCTCTGTCGCCTGGAGATCAGTTGTAATCCCAGGAGATCGCCAGCCACCACCTGGAGGTTGGCAACCCTACACAGGCATGGTTTGGATCAGGACCATGATGCAAAGGGCGAGGGGCCTTAATCCTCATCACAATAGCCATTTTCCTCACTAGAACCCTCCCTGGGTAGCTGTTATTTTTCCTCATTGGGGAAACTTGTGTGTCCATTGATACCCATAGTTTCCCCAGTGGGCAGTTTCAGTCCAGGGAAATGGCAGGGAGGGCAGGCTTAAGGAGTCCCGATCTGAATCAGGTCCACACACACCTGGAAATTAAGTTCCCTTCACCAAACTCCAAAAGCAAGCCTAGTCGAAAGAGCCAGGATGCTGATGTGTTGGTGGTGGTGGTGGGGACACAGGTTTTTATAATGTATAGCGAGGCCCTTCGGTGGAAGAGATCTGGCAGAAGAAGACATTTCGCACAATTTCTCTTCCTCCAATAATTCTCCTGTAAATGTATAAAGAGTTGTCTTGGTTACATCAGATTTATTTGAAGATTTACTGCATTCGCCCTAGCTGCTGCTGCTGCTGCATGGGGGTGGGGTGAGGGACAGGGAATAGCATTGGGGGCATTTCGGGGGTCTGCAGTGGGAAGGAGGAATAGGTTAAATTGCTCCTCTCTCTGTTAATGGAAAATTTAGCTTGGATGTAACCCTCTCTTTTCATTTGTATTAAAATTTATTATTGCTCAACTCACGCTTTTAGGATGAGATAAGTTGTATCCCATTTTCTCGAAAGGAAGACTAGATTTTATCCACAGGTACGCTATCCAGAAAAAGAAGGGTCCTCCTTAAATTTGTATTCAAGTCATGTCCAGTAATAAAAAGAACCTTTTTTGTAATACTTTTTTTTTAGGGGTAATCTTACATTCAGGATCATGTTCCTTTTGGGTAATTGCAGTAAGTGGAGAGGAAAAAAAAATGCATGTTATACATAATAAAACATCTTTCCTCATTTGCAGGATAGAGCCCCCAAGCCCCCATCTTAGATAACTGTGAAAAGGGGAAAAAACACAGTCCTGTTTAAATCTTTGGAGATGTTTTTCTCCAAGATAGAAAACACTTCAAATATGATCAACAGGGTGAGAGGTATTCTGTTAGAAATAGCCATCGCCACAGACAACCAGGGCTATATTTACTCTAGATATTATTGTACCGCCACCTGCTGGCTGGTTGTTGTCCCAAATCCTGGCAAAGTCTCTTGCATATAATTGCAGCCCAGGTCCAATTTGTGATTTTGGTTGGGGTTCAGAGTCAGAGCCATACAGGGGTGTGTGTGTGCAAAATCCTACCCTTCTTAGGGATGTTCTAGCCCTTTTCTTGAATTTCTACATTGAATTAAAACCAGTATAATATTTCTAGTATGCTTACTGACACAGATAGAAGAGAAAATATACAAGTGGGATTTCCCCCCAATTTCTCATCAAGAGAAAACCTGTTGCTGCCTTCTAGTATTCTGGCCAATGAATGCAAAGGCACTGGATCAGTTGGCAAGCACCTGGCACTATTTATTTAGATCATTTTTAGCTTACATTTCTTCGAACCTAAACTCAAAATGGGTTATAATGGTTACAGTAACAATATGCAATTTTTAAAGGGTCAGGTATTTTAATGGCATTTGCCATATTAATAAATGAATCTGAAAGGGTCAGGTTCATGTTCCCCAGGTTGGACTCACTTTACCCACAGCCACGTCACAGTTCTAAGCTGAATTGGGCTCCTACCAATTTTTAGAGCAACATTCCCCACAGCTGTTGTGTGGCTGCAGGGAAAATGCAGGAAAAGTGAGTTGGGTCATTGTCCAGATCTGACTCTTACAAAAAGTCACAACTAGATTGTAGGTAGGTAGGGCTGAGAGAGTTCTGAGAGAACTGTGACTAGCCCAAGGTTACCCAGCAGCCTTCATGTGTAGGAGTGGGGAATTGAACCTGGTTCTCCAGATTAAAGTCCACCATTCTTAACCACTACACCATGCTGGCTTTTTCTTCAATGTGATTGTACAAGCTGAATTTGGCATTTAAATTCCATTGCTTTTTCTTTTGGATTTGGAGCCCAGAAGGCCCCTGGCATAGATCTAAAAGAATTCCCTGCTGCCCTGATTCCCTGGAGTCCAGAGAATCAGGGTGGTGTGGATTTCTCTCCAATCCCTTTTTCAGTTTTGGATATTTTTCTGGTTCTGGTTTATTAACCCGAATGTTTCCGGGTTTGATAAACCCAAACCCAAAAAATACTGATTTTTTTTTTTTTTTTGCACACCCCTAAGTAAAAAGGTAGGATTCAACGAAAAAGTTGGCTGGATTCAACCCTATATTTACCACAGATATCTTCCCCAAACCTGTATTTTCCATTTATCCACTTTTCTAATATGACTATCTTATCCTTCAGAGACTTTTTACTAACTCTTTAAATTCATTCTTAACCCCTGTCTTTCCACGTGTGCCAGTTCTTTTATCCCTTTCCTACTCTCTTTTGAATAGTAAGCCTCTTTGGGGCAGGGGGCTATGGTTTTTACTAGGCACACTGTTCATTCATTCATTCATATATACATACATACATGCCATTGCTGATAAAATGCCATCGTCACCACTTTGAATGGATCAAATTAGCTGCAGTGATTTGTGTGTATCATTTGTACAAATGGGGCAACAGACAGGAAATTAAAGTATCTCTTTTGGCAACAATATATTGTAAAACTTAGAAAATCCTATATGCTGTACATACTTTGAAACTATTTATGTTTCATTGTTCAGGAAGAAAGCCAGATTATAAGGAATGCGAAATGAATGGGAAATGTCAGCTCTGATGTAACACTGCCATCTGCTGTTGCCTTTCCTTTATAATTTGCCCAAAATGGCTATAGACAGCAAAAGATGTTGGGCTATTTCATACATTACCCCTGCCAAAATGTCCATCAATCCTGTGTTGCCGGTGCGTACGATTTTGTGTATCAGGGGAATCTACTGAATTATACTCTGAATTGAAAAATCCTTATTGAATTAGATCAAAGACCCAATATTCTTTTTTAGCTGCTGATGAATTATCTTCTCCCACAAGATGCAGGTTTGGAGCTGCATTAAAGGTGTTTTTTTTTAAAGATAGGGAGATCGATCAAGAGAAAATCAGTTTAAAATCTACTAAACACAGACTAAATGCAGGCTAATTACAGCTCTGAGAGCTTTCCTGAGGGGAGGGAGTCTCTTGGAGGTGGCGTGACCCTGCGCCAGTGTAGGTGCCCACTTATCACGGGATAAGGGGTACTTACGCTGGCATGGAGGGCATTCCTGTTGGCACCTGGGTGCTTTGGAGCTGTGTGGGGCTTCCCCGCTGGCTAAGCCTTTCCGGGAACTAAATCCTGGAAGAGAATGGTGGTGTGGAGGGTGGTCCCAGTGTTGGAGCTTGCTTTAGTCAGCTTCTAACCCCTTCTAGCCCAGGAACGCCCCTCACTGCTGTGGCAGGGCTATGACGCCTTTTTATGGTGTCACATCCCCGCTGTTTTCAATGGGAACATTTCCCCCATTTTTGCCTTTTTTCTTTTAAAAAAGGCTTTGTTTTATTCTCCATGGTGGCTGGGAAGCATCTGAGGAGGTGGCATGGCTGTGCTGCTCCCGTCCGCGTGGATCCACCCCCCACCCTCCAGGAATTGGCTGCAAAAGACAGCCTTCTAAATCTAGCCATAGCAGCCAGATTACCATTAGCACCGAGTTGGAAACACGATTCTTTGCCAGATATGGAGACTTGTATGTGTAAGAAAAGATACTTTACGATCATGGAAGAAATGACTACGCATAAGAATATGTGGGATGAGAAAACATTAGGAGAAATTTGGAAATAACTGGCACCCTTCCATAAGCTATTGGAACAGAATTAAACCCAGTGAGAATGAGCAACTGACCAGGAAGGATATGTTAAGGCTATTGTAGATAGCTCAAGGAAAATGTCTACTGTGTGTGTGTCTCAGCAGTGAAAAGAGCCAATCCAGTGCTAGAGGTTATTAAGGAAGGGATTGGAAAACAGCCAGCATTGTAATGCCCTTGAATACACCTATGATATAGCCACATTTGGAACACTTCTGGACTGCATATCTTTATATAGTTCTGGTCTGCCCATCTATAAAAGGATAGAAAAGGGAAAACCAAATGATCCAGAGGTTGGAACCCCTTTTTCACGAGGAACGGCTGAAGAATCTGGAACTTTATAGTTTAGAGAAAAGAAGAGTTTTATAAAATTAAGCATGGAACGGAGAACTTTTTTCTCCCTCTCCCATAATAATAGAATTCACAAATTCCGAGGAAGCTGGTGGGCAACAGATTCAGGAAAGAGAAAAAGGGAAGTGGTGGATTCTAATCTGGAGAACCGTGTTTGATTCCCCACTCCTCCACATGAGCAGCGGACTCTAATCTGAATGAACTGGGTTGGTTTCTCCACTCCTCCACATGAAGCCAACTGGGTGACCTTGGGCTAGTCACAGTTCGCTCTGAACTCTCTCAGCCCCACCTATCTCAGAAGGTGTCTGTTGTGGGGAGACGAAGGGAAGGAGATTGCAAGCCAGTTTGATTCTCCTTGAAAGGTAGAGAAAGTTGGCACAGAAAAACCAACTTCTTCACGAAAAAAAAAGAAGGAATTAACTTGTGGCATCCGCTGCCAGAAGACATAGTGGCGGGCATTAGTTCAGTCAGCTTTAGACAGATGAGCCAGGGTCAGCTTAATTTACCTCACAGGGTTGTTGCCAGGATAAAGTGGAGGAGAGGAGGAGGATGTAAGCTGCTTTGGGTCCACATTGGGAAGAAAGGAGGGATATAAATAAGGTAAATAAAATAAATTTTAAAAAATCAATTCATGAAGGATAGGTTCATTAGCCATAATGAGTAAATGGAACTGCCATTTTCAGAGACAGTAAGTCCTCGGTGCTGGGAGGCCACAATATGGTGAAGCTTGGTCTCCATGCTCTGCTTGGAGGACTTCTGGGAGCATTTGTTTGGCTTCTGTAGCTCTGTTCACACATTACAGTGAACCCACAAATTGTAATTTGCAGTTATATTTATTTGTAGCAGAAGTGTAGCATTCTGCTGTGGTCAAAGGTGACCAAAGGTGTGCAAAAAGTATACATGTTTTCACCACCATGAATCAGAAATGTGTGAAATTAAGCTCTCAAGACAGAGAAAATAAATTGTCATTATTCTGAAGCTTTTTTATAAGGAACCAAACAAAAGCTCAAGAATTCTGCCTGCTGTCCCAAACATTTTTTTTCTTCAAATGCAGATTAATTTAGTTGTGGCTTCAGATTACCTCTTCCCACATCTTTTGCAGCTGCTGTTGTTGGTATATGAGTGGTTCCTCCCCAATGATCATAAGGACAAAGTCAGCTCAGGGCACTGTGTGACCCATCAAGCTAAACACAGCCAGTCCCCTTCTCTTCCCCACAACAGGCACCTTGTAAGGTAGGTGGGGCTGAAAGAGTCCTGAGAGACTAGCCCAAAGTCACCCAGCAGATGTCATGTGGAGGAGGGGGGAATCAAGCATATAGCTCTGGGGAAGTTAATGCTGTCATTGGGACAAGAGGAGGGGAGGAGAGTTGGTTTTTATACCCCACTTTTCTCTACATTTTTAAGGAGACTCAAACCGGCTTACAATTGCCTTCCCTTCCTATCCCCACAACAGGCACCTTGTGAAATAGGTGGGGCTGAGAGAGTTCTGAGAGAACTGTGACTAGCCCAAGGTCACCCAGCAGGCTTCATGTGTAGGAGTGGGGAAACAAACCCAGTTCACCAGATTAGAGTCCGCCGTTCATGTGGAGGAGTGGGGGAATCAAACCCAGTTCTCCAGATTAGAGTCCACTGCTCTTAACCACTACACCACGCTGGCTTTATTTATTTATCATATTTATATGCCACTTTTCTCTTGGAACACATAGCTCAAAGTGGCTTACAAATGCTAAAGGCATACAGTAAAATCTAAGAGGAGTAGCATCACTTAAAATGTGAATATGTCAAAATGTATCTCGCTAATACCCCTATTACTTCAAAATTCAAAATTGGAGAAAGAATGAAGAAAAACCCCATATCAGCAAGAAAACAGCTACAAACAAACAAACAAACAAACAAACAAAAAGGTATGAAACACAAAAATTAAGAATGGGGAAACAGAACACAGAAACAGTGACAATCTGCAGGTCAAAGTAATAATCAGGCCCTCCCTTCCAAGTCCCAGAGCCAGCGTAGTGTAGTGGTTAAGAGCAGTGGACTCTAATCTGGAGAACTGGGTTTGTGAAAAGAAATGACCAAACATTCATCCTTCAGATGAGTGGATCTAAGCTCAGTGATGTGTTGCCATTTCAGCCAATGGCAATGCTCTAGCTCTTCCGCCCACATATTAGTGATCTGTCTATTAGAGGCTGAGAGCTCAAATGTATTATGGCTTGGATCCAGACTAGCACTTCCAGGAGATAGAATCATAGAGTTGGAAAGGACCACCAGGGTCATCTTGTCCAACCCCCTGCACAATGCAGGAAATTCACAACTACCTTCCCCACCCCCAGTGACCCCTACTCCATGCCCAGAAGATGGCCAAGATGCCCTCCCTCTCATCTGCTTAAGGTCATAGAATCAGCATTGCTGACAGATGGCCATCTATCCTCTGCTTAAAAACCTCCAGGGAAGGAGTGCTTACCACCTCCCGAGGAAGCCTGTTCCACTGAGGAACCGCTCTGTTAGAAAATTACTCCTAATGTCTAGACATCTACATAATGTGTTTATACAAATATGTGTACTGTTTCCTCTTTGGTTCACTAATAGGCGTTTGGTTCCAGAGTAGCGTTTCCATGGGCACAAAGATTTCCACCCACAGAGTGCAACGTTCTTGCCGCCTCTCTCCTGCAGCAGCCCCAAATATCCCCCTTCACCTGCTGCAGGAAGGATGAGGAAAGTCACGCTCCAGGGGTGGAGAACTCATGGAAACACTTATCTAGCACCAAGCCTATGCCTGGACCAAAGAGGGAAATAGCATGTAGATATGTATGCATACTATATCCCTGGCTCATCACAGAGATCCAGTGTGGTGTAGTGGTTAAGAGTGGTGGACTCTAATCTGGAGAACTGGGTTTGATTCCCCTCTCCTCCACATGAGCAGCAGACTCTAATCTGGTGAACCGTGTTGGTTTCCCGCCTACTCCACATGAAGCTTGCTGGGTGACCTTGGACTAGTCTCAGATCTCTCTCAGCCCCACCTACCTCACAAGGTGCCTGTTTGTGAGGAGGGGAAGGGAAGGGAAGGTGATTGTAAGCTGCTTTGAGTCTCTTTAAAGGTAGAGAAAAGCAGCGTATAAAAACCAACTCTCCTCCTCTTCTTCTTGTCCCAGTGACAGCATTAACTTCCCCTGAGCTATCTGCTACTCCTCTGTGAGATAATGTTGCCAACCTCCAGTTGGTTCCTGGAGCTCTCCCACTAGTACAATGAATCACCAGATGACCAAGATCAATTCCCCTGGAGAAAATGGCTGCTTTGGAGGGTGGACTCTATGGCGTTGTACCCTGCTGAGGTCCCGCCACTCCACAAACTCCATCTTCCTCAGTATCCCCCCCCCAAAAAAAACTCCAGGTATTTGCAACTCATAGCTGGCGACCCTATCTGTGGGGTTATTCACCCTAAGGTACACTTTCACTACATTATTGAAACCCTGTCATAATCATTCATTATTTTTGGTCATAATCTTCATTCAAAAGTGCCTGTACTTCTTCAGCTAATTTTAGTCCTAGAAACCACATTGGTTACCATGGTGAGTACTGGAAAATGCTATCTGTCTAGAAACCTTTCAAGGTTCTCATGCTAGTATAACAATTAGTGATGTGTGTCATCTGTTCAAATGATAATTGGATTGTAAACTGAACTGCATGTGTATTCTCACACTGCCAAGAAGGAACTGGGGTTTGCATGTAAGGGAACGTACCAGTCCAGAACAAAGATGTTCATTTCCACTTACCTCCGCCTGCCACCCCAGAGGACTCTAGGGAAAAGGCACTGACAACTGTCAGTTTCCTGCCTCTAGCTTTGGAAATTCCTGCTGCCTTGGGAGGATGGAGTTTGGGGAAGGGAGGGAGCTCAGATGCAATAGAGGCTACTCTCCAAAACTGCCAGAGAGACTGATCTCTGTAGATCCGTTGTAATTCTGGGAGAACTCCTGCTTACATAACATATAGCTCCAATAAACACCATCTCTCTGCATGGCTTCATCCTAGATTTTGCTGTTTGTAGGCATGTTTAGCTCCATAGCTAATGTTTTCCCATCTTCTCAGCATGAGTTTGGTTGGTAATAAACATACTCTAATTGAATTTGCCCAGCTTTATATATGTAATTAAATAAAGCTGCATTTCATATTCTGCTCATAGTCTCATTTACATGATTGGAATTATTTCCTTCCCTGTCCCATATTTTCCTGTAATGGTGGAACTGTGCAGGTTACAGATGTGTACGGTTCATCATTATAAGAGAACAATCACAGCCTTTTTACATTCCTGGTGAAAATAAGTGCAGAACATCAGGTGAATCAGCAGAGCTTTTATTGCATACAACAGATACGAGAAAATCCTTATGTGGAAATCTTTTTAAATGGTGGTTTTCAAACTGTGGGCTAAGCCCCACTTGGAGAGTGAAGGATACCTGGACATGTTACCTTAAGCAGGCAGTCTCCACTTAAGTTTGGGGAATTAGCTGGAGACAGAGAGTGAGGGGGGGGTGTAACTGGGATTGGTAACCTATGTATACCAGGATCGTCCCTGGTGAGCTCTTAAATGAGCAGGTGGTTGTAGAATTGAAATGGAGTTTATTTAAGAAAAAAAAACCCAAGAAATATATTTCAATTAATGAACGTACACACACAAAGCAAAGAAGAGCTCAGCTGACTAAGAGAAAAGGGAGGAAGTTGGATAGGGTTTCACGGATGGGTTATAGTTACCATTCTTGAAGGGATATCCAGGGAAAGCAGCATTGAGGAGGAAAACAACCAGTGTTTCCAGGAGCAAAAGAAAGAGCCAACACGCAAGTGGGGGTGAGTGCACGAATCCAGGACACACACACACACACACACACACACACACACACACACACACACACACACACACACACACTATTATGGCTCAAAGAGCCAATATTTATACCCCAAAATGGGTCCTGAGGCGGTATGAGGTAAGCTGGTACAAAGCCAGAGACAAAGAATTGATTGCTTTCCTGGGGTTCTGACAAAAGGATAGGAGAGGCTTCATTAGGTCATCAGAATCCAAGAGAATGCCTGGGCTACTCTCTTGAATACTGATTGGTTGCTGGGATGGGTGCAGATAGGGTAAGTAATGGTCTTCTTGGAGTGTTGATTAAATCACCTTAGGTGACACAATGAGGATTAGCTAGCCCCCATTGTCCAGCCAGGCACACCTTAGGCCAGGGGAAAAGTTCAGTTGCCAACCTCCTTCTTGCCCAGACCTGACACAGGGTGGATCCCAAAACTCTCTGAAGGGCATCCATTTTGTGGAGAGCACTGTCTTATTTTTATGCCAGACTTTGGCCCCTGTGCCTCTATGGTACCCTCTAATGGGAGGAGCGGTCCGACTGCTTATAGTCAGAAAGTTTCAGAGAAGGATGAAGACAGATGGACCTTGTAGAGGATTAGGGTTGCCAACCTCTAGATTAGGGTTGCCAACCTCTAGGTGCTTAAAAATATATACACTAGTGCTGTATCAGTGCTATATAAACAAAAGGCAGCACATGGGCTCAACACGAATAAAATATCCACAGTATAGTTTGAATTTCAAGTATTTTTCTTATTCTTATTCTTATCACTATAGGGCTTATAATATTTACAGTGTAAACAACATAGAAAATTTACATTCATAAATGTTTAAGCCAAATACATATGAACAAAGCGAAAAGGGACCGAAGTACTAACAAACCCCATGAAAGGTGAATAAAGTAAGCTGTGGTCGGGCGCAAGAGTTCCTTCACTCATGTCACGGTGTGATCCTAAGCAAGCGTCCGAGAGACCACGGCAAACGCCCAAGGCTGTGGTAATCTTCGCCCCGTAGGGCGGAGAGTTGGGAGACTCCGATGTAATGGAGAAGGAATGAGCAAGGTTGGAAACGCTTTTCCCGGAATAAGTTTTCGCTGTTAAGCTTCTCCAGCTGGAGAATTCCTTTGTGAATCCTGGCAGCAAACCATTGTGTTGGTGAGAGAAAAAAAATATATTTGCTGATACATTGGCTGAAGAAGCTTAACAGCGAAAATGCGAGAACTTATTCCGGGAAAAGCGTTTCCAACCTTGCTCATTCCTTCTCCATTACATCGGAGTCTCCCGACTCTCTGCCCTAAGGGGCGAAGATTACCACAGCCTTGTGTGTTTGCCGTGGTCTCTTGGACGCTTGCTTAGGATTACACCGTGACTTGAGTGAAGGAACTCTTGCGCCCGACCACAGCTTACTTTATTCACCTTTCATGGGGTTTGTTAGTACTTCGGTCCCTTTTCGCTTTGTTCATATTTATTTGGCTTAAACATTTATGAATGTAAATTTTCTATGTTGTTTACACTGTAAATATTATAAGCACTATAGTGATAAGAATAAGAAAAAGACTTGAAATTCAAACTATACTGTGGATATTTTATTCGTGTTGAGCCCATGTGCTGCCTTTTGTTTATATAAAACCTCTAGGTGCTAGCTGGAGAGCTCCTGCTATTACAACTGATCTCCAGCCAATCGAGATCAGTTCCCCTGGAGAAAATGGCCACTTTGGCCATTGGACTCTATGGCATTGAAGTCTCTCCCCTCCCCAAACCCTGCCCTTCTAAGTCTCCACCCTCCAAAATCTCCAGGTATTTCCCAACCTGGAGCTGGCAACCCTATAGAAGATGCAACTCTAGCCGCTGTTCAACCCCATCTTAGGTTGCTCAAGTGACATACTCCATTGTGTCTAAATGCCAAAATCATTTCTTTCTTCCTCCTTGTGTGTGTGTAAAGTGCTGTCAAGTCGCAGCTGACTTATAGGCGATCCTGGGTGGGTGGGTTGTGAGGCAAGTGATTAAGCAGAGGTGGTTTGCCATTGCCTTCCTCTGCAGAGTCTTCCTTGGAGGACTCCCTTCCAAGTACCGACCCAGCTTAGCTTCCGAGGTCTGACGAGATCAGGCTATACTATACAAGCATCTTAGGATCTCTATTGGCGAGGAAAGCAGGATATAAATATATAAAGAACTAATGTTCTAATAGTATTTCTTTTTACTTAATTTATAGTCCCCCTTTCTCACTGTGACTCAAGGCGGATGACACAGTTCAAAAACAATGCAAGCAAAGAGATTAATACATACATAGCAGGCGTTAAATGGATTACAAAATGAGAAAACAAAAATTGATAGTACCCATCCCGTGAACTATGCATCAAAGCAAAAATCGGAAAACAATGTAAAAATAATAGTATAATATATACAGTGTGAAATGACACTACATACAGCAAGTAATACGTACAACAAACCGTGCAATGAGGCAGGATAACATTATTGGTGGGATTCTGAGTAGACTTGTTTAGGACTGCTGTTGATAAGGTCCACTAGACACCGCACCCAAGAAATCAGAAGGAGATTGAGACTGGGAAGGGCAGCCATGAAGGAGCTAGAAAAGATTTTGAAGTGTAAGGATGTGTCACTGGCCACCAAGACTAGATTAATTCATGCCATCATATTCCCTATTACTATGTATGGGTGTGAAAGCTGGACAGTGAAGAAAGCTGATAGGAAGAAAATAGATTCCTTTGAAATGTGGTGTTGGAGGAGAGTGTTACTGATTCCGTGGACTGCCAAAAAACATCAACAAATCAGTGGGTTCTAGATCAAATCAAGCCTGAACTGACCCTAGAAGCTAAAATGACTAAACTGAGGCTACAGTATTTTGGTCACGTCATGAGACGACAAGAGTCACTGGAAAAGACAGTCATGCTAGGAAAAGTTGAGGGCAGCAGGAAAAGAGGAAGACCCAACAAGAGATGGATTGACTCAATAAAGGAAGCCACAGCCTTCAATTTGCAAGATCTGAGCAAGGCTGTCAGGTCAAAGATAGGACATTTTGGAGGACTTTCATGCATAGGGTCGCCATGAGTCGGAAGCGACTTGAAAGCACTTAACACACACACACACACAGAGAGAGAGAGACATTGCCACAATGGAGCTACTCTATATCTTGTCTCCATCAGGCAAATGGCCCAGTCATTTACAGGTGCTTAGGTGGAATTACCCTTAACCTCTTTCTCCTACTGGTTAAAAGGAAATGTGTGCCAATTGATCCTAACTGCAAGAACTTCAATCCATTTTTTCCTTGCTTGCAACCGTGTATGACAATTCCTAGCTATTCACCTGTAGAAGAGTTCACTCATGGGGGATGCAAAGGAATGGAAGTTTAGAAGATGTATAAATCACTTAATTCATTCAACAAAAAAGATTCTGTGCTCCTGCTAAAAGGAATCCCCTGGCTGTAGAGTGTACCTCCTTTGATAGGTCACATATCTCATCAGGAACAAGGGGCCAATTACTGACATGTTAAAAGGTTGAAATTTTGCTCTTTTGATCATGTGGAAAGGAGCTAAATATAAAGCTATGGGAGCAGCATCAGTAATGCCCACAGAAGAGGACATGCTGGCTGGAATCTGAAATGGTTTTAGTTTAGCTTATTGTTGTTACAGGCATAGACCAGCACGTGTGTAAAATACAGTCTTAAACCAACGCTTACGGATAGCTCTTGGATGTAGGTCCTCTAATACCGAGTGACAGCCTGTACTTTTTCAATGAAACGAATATTTCTGTTGAATGACACCAGAGAAAGTCTAAATCTTGTCTTGATTGTGTTGTGATGCTACAGTTTTTTTTAAAAAAAAACCCACTGAGGGAAGAATACACCCACAACTGAGAACTTCAGAGGTCCAGAAACTTCCGTGGGGAACAGATGCCAGTATAGATTTAATTTTTGCATTGAAATTAATGGAGCACAGAAGTGCTTGACCCTGCTGAACTGTGTCCATGGACACCATTTTGTTATTGGATCAAGGAGTCATGAAGCTGCCTTATACTGGACCAGACCCTTGGTCTATCAAAGTCAGTATTGTCTACTCAGACTGGCAGCGACTCTCCAGGGTCTCAGGCAGAGGTCTTTCACATCACCTACTTGCCTAGTCCCTTTAACTGGAGATGCCGGGGGTTGAACCTGGGACCTTCTGCATGCCAAGCAAAGGCTCTACCACTGAGCTGCAGCCCCTCCCCAGTCATGCTGATTGTAGCCTCAAAGAGATGCAAATTCCAAAGCAACCGTATTTATTATTTTCCTTGAGGAGGGATACATATACTAACCTATCTGATTCTATTATTTATTATTAGAGGATAATAAAGAACTTGTTGCATCTAATGCCTTTGATGTGTGCAAAGTCCCAGCGGTTGGTCTCCCTCCCTCCCACCTTGTGGCTTTCTCTCTGTCCACAGCCAGCGGCGTTTGGGGCCTTGAATCCTTACCCTACAAGGAAATGTGAAGATACTTTTCAGCTTATATCTCGTCTCTGCAACTCTGCTTCTGATGCCAGTGGACACATTCTATTTATGTATGTGCGCACACACATGTATTAGAGGCTAGGAGACAGAAAAGATAGCTAGAATTGGAAAATGCAATGCTATTTTGGGACGAGGAACGACTCCGTCTCCCTGGGGTCATGCATAATGTATACATGCTATGTTATCTCCCGTAATATCAATCAGCCCTCTGGGGGGCAAGTGTGTTCTCATATTTATTCTGTAGCCTAATGAGGCATAAAGAAGAGCTTTTTTTGTTTTTCTGAATATTAGATATCAAGCAGTATGAAACATGCACGGGAAAGTTGAAAGCTCTCTCTTGTCCTGGGGCTTCAACATGTTACAACTTTATCTTACAACAACAGAAGTATTTTCCTTCCAAGACGTTGAGGGTGGGGGAGAGTTGGAAGACTCCATTTTCCATGCTTCTTTTGACCTTAAAAAAAATTCACTTCTTTTGCAAGTGTCATTACTCCTTGCTGAGCACAGAATGACAGGAGGTTTCAAATATTCATGATCTCCTCTTCCAGATATCAGTAAGTTAGAAGCCCAATAACTGCCACTCTGAGACTAGGGAATATTTTTGCTGAGAAGGGATGTGTGATTTTTCCTAGGGCCAGTAAGGGAACCACCTAATCATAATTTAGACAGATTCATCAAGAAGAGGTCCCTCAATGATGACTACCCATGATGACTAAAGGGAACCTCCACATTCAGAGGCAGTGAACCTGTGAATACCAGTGCCAGGAGGCAACATCGGGGAAAGCCTTGGTGTCTATTTCTTGTTTGTTGTCCCTCTAGGGTAATTGTTTGGCCACTGTGTGAAACAGTCTGCTGGACCATGTGGTTTTACTGTACAATAAAAGATTACAGTGGCTCCTTAAAGAACAATGAAATCTATTCCAACATAAGCTTTTATGAGTCAAAGCCCACTTCATCAGATGCATTGAAGGGCACAGTCCAGTATAGCTAACCAAGTGAGTTCTGACTCACAAAAACGTATGCTGAAATCAACTTTGTTGGTCTTTAAGAGGCTATTGAATTCTTGTCCGATTGTCTGCTACAGACTAGCATAGCTTCCCAGGGGGAATTATAATTTTGATAAATTCTTCCAAGTGTTATTAATATCTATTGTTGGGTTGGACCCCAAAGACATCTCAATCATGTTTGAACAGGAAGTTGCTGAATAAACCACAGTTAGTGCAGCAGACACCCTGGCCTGCATGGCCCAGGCTATCTTGATCTCTCTGACACTAAGCAAGGTTGGCCCTGGTTAGTACTTGGATGGGAGACCACCAAGGAATATCAGGGTCATTATGGTGACCTTTCCCTATAATGTGATGTTTTCCCTTGGAAAAAACAAACCTAAGTGTTCAATCCAGTCAAAGATGAGCTCGATGATATCCTTTTGATTTCATTGGGAGAACTGAACATGCGTGTAACTTCCCTGTCGATATCTGTGAGGCCTGAAATGCATAACTGTGGCTGGATCAGACCCTCATTGTACTTATCTTAAGAATCCTGGTACAAGCATACCTCGAAGATATTGCGGGTTCGGTTCCAGACCACCACAGTAAAGCGAACGTCGCAATAAAGCGAGTCACATTATTTTTTTGTTTGTTTCCCAGTGCATGTAAAAGTTATATTTACACTATACTGTAGTCTGCTAAATGTGCAATAGCATTATGTCTACAAAAATGTACTATAATAATAATGAAAAAGTTTGAAATATTGCGAGGATTACCAAAATGTGAGACAGACGCACAAAGTGAGCGCAGTAAACACATGCTGTTGGAAAAATTGCACCGATAGACTTGCTCAAAAACGCAATATCTGTGAAGCACAATAAAGCGAAACACAATGAAACGAGGTATGCCTGTTTAGGTAAGTAAGAAAGGTAGAAGTGCAAAGGATTCCAAAGGCAAGAAACCAAATCCACCCAATGCCCCCTCCCCGTTGTGAAATTAAGCATATACATTACCCATCATTGGCTATGTAAGGAGGAAACCCCTTGTTCTTTCATCTTTTTTTCCCTATGAAGTCCTGTCTCCCAAAACATAAGGCCATAGGCAATCCAGCCCCTGCACTCTTATGATAACTCAGCCTTTTAAAAATGAGTTGCATCATGCCATAGTTTTATTTTATTTATTTATTTGTTCAATTTATAACCCGCCCTCCCTGGCCAAAACCAGGCGCAGGGTGGGGAACATCATCAAACATATCAACTATTAACAATAAAAGTAATAATTCTAAAATTAAACAATTAAACCCAATTAAAAACCCTAAAAAACTCCAGATGGCACTTAATTTGGCCCATAGTGCCAGGAATAAGCAGTAGGTTGCCCCCCCCCCAATAATGAGAGTAACATAGAACAGGGGGGGGGGGATAGGGAGGCCAGCAGAGGATGATATCGGCAGCTGTCTTCAACTGTAGGCCTGGCGGAAAAGCTCTGTCTTGCAGGTCCCGCAGGGCCCTGATGTCACCAGACAGAGCATCCCACCAGGCCAGCACCAGGGCCAAAAAGGCCCTGGCTCTCCTTGAGGACAGCCGCACACTCTTAGGGCCAGGGACCACCAGTAAGTTGTTATCTGATGACCGTAAAGATCTTCGGGAGGTATACCAGGAGTTGCAAAGTATATACCAGGAGTTGCATATTATAAATGGATTAAAATAATTGTATGCCTTGGTTCTGCTTTGCTCACATACTTATGGTTCCGAGAGCCACTTTAAACCCAGGAAGCCAAACAAACAAACAAACAAACAAACAAAAACCCGCTGCAGAGTGAACACACCTATTTATTTAATTTTGTTTAAACAACAGCCCAAGTGCGAGGTCTCAGAATTATATAAGGTTCAGTTCCCTGCTGAGATGATATGGGTTTCTCTCAAGAAGTGCTATTGAAAAACAAAAAACAAACAAACATTAAAAAAAAACATTTCTTTATCATGCCGAGGAAAAGGATATGTAGAGCCACAGGTGGGTAATTTTAAACAATGACAGTAGATCAGAGAGGCTGTGAAATTTCATATGTCTGTCGTTTGGAGTCAGAAAGAGCCCCAGGCCAGAATAATATGGTTGAGACTACCATGGAGAACCTGCAGGTCAGAGTGAAGAAGAAACATGAACATTAGCTTGGCATCTTCTAGCGTATATAGACACTTCACAATCCTACTGATGGATGGTGAATCTTACATTGTAACAGCCAGAGTTGTCAGTCTTTTATAACCCAAATAGTAGCAGCTCCTTTCTCCACCAAAGCTAATGCCTGGCCCCGGCAGGGGCAGCAGCAGCGGCACCTTTTCCTCCCCCCCCCCCCGGGACGGATTTAGGTTTGATGAGGCCCTAAGCTATTGAAGGTAATGGGGCCCTTTATATGTCCAGCTGTCCTTTGTCAACAACAAATTGTCACTGTTTTTTGTGTTGAATATATGCTATATGGTAATTTATGGACCTAATAGGTATCTAAAGCCATTTGCACATAACAAAATATGTATTTTATCAAAGTAATTGTTGAACTGAAATACAATTAAGAAGAAGTATATTAATAGTGAAATAATTATTATATTTTGGAAATGTACATCCAGTTTTTTTTCCTTTAATTTTTTTGGGGGCCCCCAAGAGAGTGGGGCCCTAAGCTATAGCTAGTTTAGCTTATATGTAAATCCGGCACTGCCCCCACCCCATGCCTCTCTCTCTCCCCCTCCCCCCCGGCTGGAAGCGTGCAGCAGCGGTGGCTCCTCTCCCCGGCTGCCGCAGCCTCCACTTGCCACCAGCTTCCCCTCGCCTCCACTCGGGGAGGGCGTGGAGGAGGAGTGCAGAACGGCAGCAGCCACTTTCCCCGGTCACCGCAGTCTCCCCTTGCCTCCACCCGGGGAGGGCGGGGAGGGGGGCGCTATTAATAAGTGTGAGACAGGTCAGGGACAAACAAACTGGAACCCTGCCATGCGTTAATGGCCACTGTAAACTGTGAAGTTACCTTGACAGCTTTTGGGCAACTTGCTCTTTGGTAACCGTGCTGGGTAAGCCGTAGCCCTTTGCATGAGATTTTGGGCTTCCGTCGAACTGCACTGGGAGCATCTTCATTTGGGAGATGGGGCCGCCTAGGCTTGCAAAGATTTCATACCGCTTGTTACCGGAAAGGTGCAAAAACCTTTCTATATCAGTACTCCCTATTAAGAGATTTCTGTCTCACCACTTAGCATATTGTTCTCACGCTAGTTGCCAACAATAAATATTCAAACAACCAAGAAAACAAAATCATGTTTTTAAAAGCCCACAAAAATCCAATAATAAGGGTTCAATTAAACATTATGTGTGAGCCATGTTGCCTCAGGTGTCCTCCAACCTGACTTGAGGTACATATAACACCAGGGAACTCTCTTTCTCAAGTACTGCAGGGCTGTTTTCTGCTTGTGAGCATGGAATGGAGGGAGGAAGAATTTCAACCTTTGCTTCGACATCATTTTCTCGAGCCGAAATGGCCACATGGAGGGGCTGTTTGCTTTGAAATGGGGTTCCACTTGGAGGAGGGAACAAGTACGTTGTAAGATGCTTAGGGTCCCCATTGGGAAGAAAGGCAGGGTAGAAATGAAATAAATCTAATAAAGGAATAAAATAAGTAACATGTTAGTTTACTAACCAAAATTACTAAAATATTATGCACTTGAGTATACAACTCTTGTAGGCATAGATATAGTGCCATCTCCAAATTACAAACTTGCTTATTCAAGTGCAGTCTTGTCCTAAAGCAGCTGACTCCACACTTCCTGGTTCCATTTATTAACTCTTGAGGTGCAGCCTGTGGCTTAGTTATAGACCTCTTGCTTTGCATGCAGAACATCCCAGGTTCAATCCCCAGAATCTTCAATTAAAAGGAGCAGGTAGCAGGTGCTGTGAAACTCCTCTGCCTGAGACCCTGGAGGCCAACTGCCAATCTGAGAAGACCATACTGACCTTGATGGACCAAGGCACCTTCATGAGTTTATGCAGCCCTCAACCCAGGCCGTTTTCAATTTCACACGTTCATTCAGGACACACACCGATTCATCTGAAAAGGATAAAGAATGTTGCTTGTTGTTAGCGTTCTGATGGAACTTCACTTCAAACCTCTCTACGATGGTCCAAATATTGTATTGTGTAATTGATTGAAGGGGGTGGGGGAGAGGGAAGGCGGCATGGTATAGCCCAATCTCGTCTGATCTCAGAAGCTAAGGAAGGTCAGTACTTAACCACCTCTGCTTAATCACTTGCCAACTGTGACTTGACAGCACTTTACACACACAATTGATTGGGAGTTGGGGAATGCAGATTTAGTGCATCTAAAACCTACAATAATTTGACTGCATTTGGCTGATTTAGTTTTTATCGGCAGTCCTCAATTGGAGTTTTTAAAATTGTTGGCTTTAAAGAGGGGGTTTTAATTGTTGTTTTTATAATGTGCTTTTATGATGTTTTATTTCTATTGTAAGCTGCCTTGAACGCAAGGGAGAAAGGTGGCTAATAAATGTTTTAAATAAATTAGTAAATAAATAAAGACAAGCCATATCATACACGTGAACTCTTCAGCACCCTTCTAACTTACTCTTCACTGAGTTAAAAACTCTTCCTTAGTGCACAGCCTAGCTGGAATAGGGTCACTTTCTATCATACTCCTGTTCTCTCGGCGACAACTCACAGGTGGTTCAAAACATCCTTACAGACCAAAGCTCCATTATAGCTAGATCAAAAGAACCTTTGAACAGCTACCACAAACAGCAACATTGTGGAGAGCTTCACAATGCCGGGAACATTATATTTCAAAGGGCTCTTAAAAACAACAACAGTGCTTTCTCTCTTTGGAAAGTGTGCAAACTGCAGAAAGCTTGATTTTACCATAACTACACAGCACGTTCACCCATGCGGGCAACATCCCAGTCTCTTTAGGAATAAGTTTTCCTATAATGCTATCACCTAGAAATTCCTGTGTGGATGCAGAACTCTGTCAAACAGCAAGAGCAAAATTGTAACATTTTAGAAGATTTTCGGGGACAACTAAGAGGTGGGTGTTAGGCACCAAGCACGATCCACCAGTGGATAAGGTTGCCAACCTCCAGGTACTAGCTGGAGATCTCTTGCTATTGCAACTGATCTCCTGCCGAAAGAGATCAGTTCACCTGGAGAAAATGGCCGCTTTGGCCATCTGACTCTATGACATTGAAGTCCCTCCCCTCTCCAAGTTCCGCCCTCCTCAGGCTCTGCCCCAAAAACCTCCCACTGGTGGCAAAGAGGGACCTGGTAACCCTACCAGTGGGAAAACCTCTTGCTGCCACTAGCTGAACAGAGTGGTGGGGTACAACCAAAGAGACTGTATGTGACTTTTATCTTCTATTTCTAGAGCCATTTGGGTTCCAACTAGAGGTCCTTCCAAAGCTATTTAGAATGTGTAGTTAGTAGGCTTGCCAATCTCCAGGTACTAGCTGGAGATCTCCTGCTATTACAACTGATCTCCGGCCGATACAGATCAGTTCCCCTGGAGAAAATGGCTGCTTTGGCCATGGGACTTCATGACACTGAAGTCCCTCCCCTCCCCAAACCCCACCCTCCTCAGGCTCTGCCCCTAAAACCTCCCGCTGGTGGTGAAGAGGGACTTGGCAACCCTAGTAGCTAGGTACCCATGTTCTGAGGTGGATGGCCCAGGCTAGTCCGATTTCATCAGATCTCAGAAGCTAACCAGGGGAAGCTAAGCAGAGTAGGCCCTGGTTAGTACCTGGAAGGGAGACCACTAAGGAAGTCCAGGGCTGATATGCAAAGGCAGGTGATGGCAAACCACCTCTGCTTGTCTCTTGTCTACAAGGGTAAGTCCGTTGTGACTTGATGGCACTTTTCACCACCAGATGGGTGCACTGCATATCATCACTCTTAGGTTACGAAAAAGCAGCTGCCAATAGTTCTTTTAACACCCTTCCCCACAAAAATCCCAAGACCTTATCTGTGTTAAACATTTCCAAAAAGGCAGCTAAGAATGGCATGACCTTTTCTTTTCCATTTAGAACTATGCATAATGAATCTGGTGTCCCTTTACAATGTGGTCTGATGACGAATGCTGCTGACATATTCATAGTATTATTTTCATTTCTGGGCTTGGTGGCCAAGAAAGATTGATGGTCTAGAATGGGAAAACAGATTAGCAGGTGTATGATACACCTGATAATTCCTTTATCATGCAAGGAATGCAAGTAGGATAAGAGCTGGAGCCCTGCGCTGAACAGAATCAGTGCCTTTCATAGTGGACATCTTCATTCTCACCTGCAGAAATATTTATATCAACCATTACCTGATATCTACAGTTAATTTTGAGAGCCTAATATTTGAGATTTTTAAATATCTGCACTTTCCAGCGAAATATACCGGTAAGCATTTTAAATGGCTAAAATCATTCTGTTGGGTGTTTTTTCACCAAATCACTCTGTCATGTCATGCTTATCTTCCGTTTTCTGTTTGCTTGGGAGAAATTTATCCCTCTTCTCAGACTTTTTACAACCACTTCTAAATGTCCTAGAATAAAATCTCAGCCTTCCCCTAGCTAACCCTCGCTGAATTTAAGCCTCTATGAGTGTATTTCATTTCTGCCCCAATCTTGTGCATCTTTACTCAGAAGATGAGTCAAACAAGGATGTGTGCGTTTAAAGTACCATCAAGTCACATCTGACTTGTGGTGACCCCGTAGAGTTTTCAAGGCAAGAGGTATTCAGAGGTGGTTAGACATTGCCTGCCTCCGCGTTGGCTGAGAAAGTTCTCAGAGAACTGTGACTGGCCCAACGTCACCCAGCAGGCTTCTCATGAAGCTGCCTTATACTGAATTAGACCCTTGGTCCATCAAAGTCAATATTGTCTACTCAGACTGGCAGCGCCTCTCCAGGGTCTCAGGCAGAGGTCTTTCACATCACCTACTTGTTGAGTCCCTTTTAACTAGAGATGCTGGGGATTGAACCTGGGACCTTCTGCATGCCAAGCAGATGCTCTACCACTGAGCCACAGCCCCTCCCTAAGAAGTGTCGTGTCCTATATTTGTGGGAAAGTTTGAATATGCACTGTCCTTCAGTGTTACTCCTCTGCAGATGCCTGCCACAGCTGCTGGCAAAACGTCAGGAAAGAAAATACCAAGACCACGGTGACACAGCTCGGATAACGTACAAGAATATTTTGAATATGCATGTTTGCGGCTGTGGCCACCTCCCAAAGTGGCCGCTTTCTCCAGGTGAACTGATTTCTGTTGCCTGGAGATCAGTTTTAATAATGATCTCTAGCCACCACCTGGAGGCTAGCAACCGTAATATAAATCTAAAATATAAATCTAAACAAATAAATGGATTATTGGGGCTGTTGACTTGAAAGCAGGTTAAGTTGTAGAGCTGAGATGAACAGAGTGTTTTCTCCAGGATCCATCCCTTCACTGCTGGGCTCTGCCCTTGAGCTTGCAAGCCTGTGAACCTGTGGAGGAGTGCGGAATTGAACCCAGTTCGGCAGATTAGAGTCCACCACTCTTAACCGTTAGTCTTTTTAAAGGGCAGTGTGCTTCCGCTGTCTGTCACTAGAGCGGATATCTGCCCTGATATATAAATAAAATAAATGTAATGTAATGTAAAATAAATTCATGTTTATGCTTTAGTACAGGGGTCTGCAAACTGCGGCTTCCGAGCCGCATGCAGCTCTTTGGCCCGTTGAGTGCTGCTCTCCGAACTTGGTTCGGAGCCCCTGCTCTTGCACTCGCTCCGGCAGCCAGGCTGTGGAGCCGGTGCACCTGAGAGAGAGAGAGAGCGAGCGCGAGAGAGCAGGCGAGCGGGCGCGCTGTCTCTCTCCCCCCCCACCATGGAGAATGGCCAGGTCCCCCTTTCCCTTGCCCTCAATGGTTGGGAGGCTAAAGCCTCCCCTCCCCTCTAGCCGCGCAATTGCTGGGCGGGCGGCTCGGCTGTTACTGCCCCCCCCGCCCGCCTATCAGCTGTTGGGCGGGGCGGGCTTCCTTTGGTAGACCTGGCCTCCAGCTGAGTCCCATTGGGAGGCCATGTCTACCCACTGGCTTTCTTGGCGGTAGACCTGGACTCCGAGGAGGGGAAGTCTCCCTTCAGAGGCCAGGTCTACCAATTGGCTTCTATGGGCCTCCGAAGGCCAGGTCTACTGCCAAGAAAGCCAATGGGTAGACCTGGCCTCCCAATGGGACTCAGCCGGAGGCCAGGTCTACCAATAGGCTTTTATGGCGGTAGACCAGGCCTCCAGACGAGGACTCCAGGCGGGGAGGGGGAAATGGCAGGGACTTACAATTTAATTTTTATCAATAAATAAGATCACTATTAAGTATGATATCAAGTTTTATTCAGTGTACCTATAGTTTAATTAAGTTAAAACTTTAATTAAAGTTTATTAAGTTAATAAACAGTGTACCTACCTATATAGTTTAAGTTTAAGAAATTTGGCTCTCAAAAGAAATCTCAATCGTTGTACTGTTGATATTTGGCTCTTTTGACTAATGAGTTTGCCGACCCCTGCTTTAGTATGTATGCCATCGAAGGTAGATGGTCACAATTCATTACTGTCGAAAGTTGCTAACTGGGTAGGATCACATGAGCAAATAACTCAGGAAGAAGCAGTAAATAAAAAAGTCAAACAGTCTTGGTAAAAATGGGGGCCTCTCAATCAAAGTGTTTATTTTTTTCTTAAATGAATAGGTGACTCTCTTTGCCCCAGGCTAGCCTGATCTTGTCAGATCTCAGAAGCTAAGCAGGGTCAGCCCTTTTTAGTGACTGGATGGGAGACCTCCAAGGAATGCCACGGTCTCCGTGCAGAGGAAGGCAATAGCAAACCCCCTCTGTTAGTCTCTTGCCTTGAAAATCCTACAGGGTTGCCATAGGTCGGTTTTGACGTGACAGCATATTACACGCACAACTGTGTTTGGGAGGAGACTGTAAATGCAGCTATTGCCACAAATAACGTGATAAGCATAGGTAGTAGTTTTTTTAGCAGTATCATAGGCCTTTTATGCAGGGACGTTTCCCCACGGTCACCCCTGCTGACTGCTTCAGGATCATGACAAGTATCCTAAATAGCAAGGATAAAAATGTATGGAGACTGGGTGAAGCACAAAAATCTTGCTTCCGTCAAGCAAGCATAGGAAGTAAATTTTGTGAGTATGTGCCATCAAGTCACAGCTGACCCTGTAGGAGTTTTGAGGCAAGAGATGTTTGGAGGTGGTTTGCCATTGCCTGTCTCTGTGTGGGCTGAGAGAGTTCTGACAGAACCATGACTAGCCCAAGGTTACCCAGCAGGATTCACGTGGTGGAGTGGGGAATCCAATCCAGTTCTCCAGATTGGAGTCCATCGTTCTTAACCACTACACCACGCTGGCTCTCCTAGGAAGCAAATTTTAGGCTTCCTATTATAAAGATCAAAATGATTGGATCTAGTTGATTTTCTAATAAAACTTTTAGATGTACTCATTCTCTACTGATTCATACACGATCAATATACATAATAAATTAGATGTACCTGACTTGTACATAATGATATAGGAGGTTTGTTTCCCGTATAATTAACTAATGGATACTTGTTCGATATAAATCTATTGCAGTCGTTCTCTATTTTCGTTTATTATAATAGTCAGCGAGGTCATTTTTATGCTGCCTTATTCATACATTGTCATTTCCTAGGTTTTTTTTTTTTGGGGGGGTGGCATAGTAGTTGTGCTAGGTTTTCATTCAAATATCTAGAAGATTCTTAGAGGGTCCCCCCCTTGTGTGCCAGTAATAACAGCATTATAGCATGCATTACTAAAGGTAAAGCTCCCCTGTGCAAGCACAGGGTCATTTCTGACCCATGGGGTGACGTCACATCCCGACATTTACTAAGCAGACTTTGTTTATGGGGTGGTTTGCCAGTGCCTTCCCTAGTCATCTTCCCTTTACTCCCAGCAACCATAAAGGAAATCACATTCTATCATGAACTGTCCATCTACTAAAATCAGTTCATAAATAAAATTACTAAGTCTCTCCTTCTCATATCACAGCAGATAGTGCCATCCAGATCCTTTAATGTCAAATACACTGGTACATATTTATAGTCACAGTTCTTATCCTATACTCTCATTCTCATTCTCATTCTCATTCTCATTCTCTCTCTCTCTCTCTCTCTCTCTCTCTCTCTCTCTCTCTCTCTCTCTCTCTCTCTCTCTCTCTCTCTATCTATCTATCTATCTATCTATCTATCTATCTATCTATCTATCTATCTATCTATCTATCTAGAGTTGCCAGAAACTCAGCAACATGCTCAGTGACTTTCGGGATTCTATCCATTAATAAAAATTTAGTACTCATGTCTACTGAGTTTTTTTGGACTTGCAGATGGAGATTAATTAATTTTGAACATGGTTGAGTATAGAATGGACAATGCAAAAGGATATGATGGACTGAGTCTGGTTCTTTAAGATGGCAACTGCAGAGCCTTTTCTCTCGTGGTATTTTCTTATATCTGCCACTAACCATAGCTAATGGGAATATATTCAGCCTAGTCAACATGAAGGCTCTACAATGCTGGGGGAGAATTAAATTTGAGACATACTGGGCCATGGTCTTCTGTGTTACTCATATTTGTTTCTGATATTTTTGCATATGTATTGTAAGAACAATGTTTTCTGAGTCAAGCAGTTCCTGGGCTTGATCACAGGAGAGCACTGTTCCTCTTTGAAATACTTTTTCTTGCAGAAAGCACAGAGACAATAGTGTCGTGGATGTAGTAAATTATGTAACTTGCATTATTAAAGCATTGTTACAGAAGGGGGAAAACATTATCACCCTAGAATCACAGTAGCATTGTAAAGTTATGGGTGGTGTTTCTTTTGTTGCTGACTTGAGTATTTAAGCAAACATTTTTTATTATTATTTAGTGTTTGCGTGATGCTAGCCAACGTTAGCTGGAAGGAGCTGTGCTGGGACCTGTACACTTTTCTTTTCTGCTAAAAGTACGCATTGGTTATTTACACTTGAAGTGAAGACTTTGAATGAATATATGTGCAGAGCCTGTAAGAACTGCTGGCATCAGTGACTCTGACTGAGATGTTTGCAAGATCAGGAGTGATTTAACAAGGGTTTTCTTTTTGCACATGGAAGAATTGCCTTGCCTGCTTCAGAACAAGAAGGGAACATGCTTGTATAAGATCAGTTCCTGGACCGCATCGTACCCTGCTGTGTGAACCAGAATCTGTAGAAGGGGATATACAGACCAAGGGATAGGGTTATGAGGATATGGATTTGCTCGGGTTATGCTAACTGCACTTTAAACTCCCATCATTTTTTGCAGTGGCAGAGAAAGTGCACATTTGAAAGGCAACATACTGAGAAAGTTCATCCTTGAAATGGGATCTTATGGCTTGCATCATACCACTCCGCCCAGTAATGTGTGAAACCTTCCTCTAGTAGGGTTGTCAGCTCCAGGTTGGGAAATACCTGGAGGTTTTGGGGGTGGAGCCTGAGGAGGGCGGGGTTTGGAGAGGGGAGGGACTTCAATGCCATAGAGTCCAATTGCCCAAATGGCCATTTTCTCCAGGTGAACTGATCTCTATCGGCTGGAGATCAGTTGTAATAGCAGGAGATCTCCAGCTAGTACCTGGAGGCTGGCAACCCTAAGCAGGTTCCATGTCAAAATGCTCTGGGAATATCTTAATGCCATATCTAGAGTGCCATTTAGGAGTAAAGAGATCTGCGTTCAAATCCCCACTGATCCATGAAATTCCCTCAATATCTTTCGGCCAGTTCTTCTCTTCCAGCCAAACATACATTACAGAGTTGTTGTGAAACAAACAATATATAACTGACTGTAAGATGATTTTAAGTGTTGTTACCCACCCTGAGCCTGGCTTTGGCTGGGGAGGGCGAGATAGAAATTTAAGAAATAAACAAACAAACAAAAAAGTGGGAGAGGGGAGAACACCATGATGCCCTGAGATCCTTGGAGGGACAATAGAATCAAAATTTGACAACGAGACAGCTTGCAGTAACACTGACTGAAAGGTTATTGACATTCATTTATTTGTAAAAAAGAGCATGAGTCCGGTAGCATTCAGTCCATGCTGAACGATAACTAATAATGAAGCTCAAGATAATGTCTTCTCCTGGATCGAATAGAGACCTGGGATTCATGTCTCATTACCAATGCTGATTTCTCCACACCCACTACCCCTCTGCATATTACATCTAAACCAATCATGCCTGCTATCGTCATTTAGGTGCTATTGACATTTACATATTATTGCCATTGGGTGTCTGAATTCACTCTTCTCTACTTAAGGACAGATCGACTCACATTCTAGCTGTATCTGAAGAAAACTCATCCCTGCCAGAAATTTTGTTAGTCCTTAAGGTGCTACTGGACTCTTGCTCTTTTCTACTGCTACAGACAGACTAACTTGGCTACCCATCATGATTCATTCATTTGGTTTGTGATCTGCATAAGGGAAAATGGCAAAAGATGAACTCCCTGTTCAGGCAATCTGGCAACCTTTGGGCATTAATGAGCAGTATAATTACATGTGCAAGATTCCCCAGTGGTTTGGGGTTCTTATTTGAAAAGATCATGAATGAAATATTTTAAATGGTTTTAATCTTCAAGGGCATTCCCTTTATCTCTAAAAAAAAATACTTAAAGGGAAAGCAACATCATGGCTAACAACCGCACCAGACATTTATTGATAGATATATTAATGTAGCAGTAAAAAAAGAAAGGCCTGTGTTCTGTTGCCAACCAACCTCAGCAGACTATTAATTGGCCCCTTTAGGTCATCTTGGAGCTTATTTTTCACTTCAGTTGGTATTCTTAGTTTTCACCCTAAAATCCAGCAATCTAAAAATTGAGTGATAAAGCTTCATGTTAATTTACATTGCAGGGGTTGCTATAGCAACCTTTGAGAATGTAACCAGAGGCACTGTACCAGAGGTAATCTTCATCTTTATGTCGAAAACATATTTTTAAAGGTTTGTGGTAGTTCTCAATAACTTATTTCCTCCTTTTAAAAGTGTTTGGCTGGACACTATTTCACCTGTGAAACCGAAGTCTGCATCAATGGGGTAAAAGTTGTGGTTGAACCATAGAAGACCACTGTCAGAATGGGAGTGTGAGATGTCACAGTGTTCATGACAAGAATGGAGTAGTGGTTAGAGTGTTGGACCAGGAACAATGAGACCTGTGTTCAAATCCCGACACTGTAAGGAAGCTCACTGAGTAAGCTTGGGCCAAACACATTCTTTCACCTTAACCAAATTCAGAGCCAGTGGTTGAGGATAAAATGGAGAGAGGAGAACCATAGTTCCTCAGAGGAGGAGTGGGACTGAAATGTAATAGATAGAAGACTCCCTTAGATCAGGCACCAGTTTTCTACTTCTGTGAAGAACAACAGTTGGTTTTTATATGCCGACTTTCTCTACCACTGAAGGGAGACTCAAACCGGCTTACAATCACCTTCCCTTCCCCTCCCCACAACAGACACCCTGGGAGGTAGGTGGGGCTGAGAGAGAGTGTCTTGCCCAAGGTTGCCCAGCTGGCTTCATGTGTAGGAGTGGAGAAACCAACCCGGTTCACCAGATCAGCATCCGCCACTCATGTGGAGGAGTGGGAATCAAACCCTTTTCTCCAGGTCAGAGTCCACTGCTCCAAACCACCACTCTTAACCACTATACTACCCTGGCTCTCTGTGCCATAGGACCACTCTATTCAGGATATTCAGACTAGGGCAGTGACCTCATGTCCAGAATTGTCCAGTCTTGGGAATGAGATGATCCTGGAGAACCAATCTTGTGCCCTTTTTTTCTATGTAGCTCATAGTCGGCTACAATCTGGACAGCTTGTTGCTGGAGGAGGCCACTTTCTATAGGAACATGGACACGCTCTGCTCCTGCCTGGTATGTGCTTCTTCCTCAGCTATGTGACGGTTGTAGACCTTGCTACCATTAGTGGAAGTGGTCTGCAAAATGGATGGTTGGACAAGTCTTTGCACATATTTAATTTTAATACACTTTTGTGTAAGGTGGATGTGCTATGATACATATGTACAGCTGTAACATATGAGCGGATGGCATACATGAAGGTCATGATCAGTGCTTCTTTGGGGTAGTGGGTATTTAGTGCTGCTCTTAAGAATATAGAAATTTGTGTTTTTTTTTCAACCCAAGGTATAATTAGGGCAATACTCTAGTTCTAATAGTGGCCCTCTGGTGGGCCATATCGTAATAAAGAAAGCCGTTCCATCTTGGATTGCTTACTGACAGAAGTCTACTGCCTCTGAATATTGTCCACTCTACAGCAAACAGAAGGAAAAGGAAAAGAAAACTCAAGATACCTGTCTGATGTCATGCCTCTGTTGCCATCCTAGGGCACAGTGTATCTTTCTTTCCTAGGATGGTTCCTGTCAAATGAACCCAAGAGGCCCACATAGGAGCATGAGAAGTTCTGTATGGATGTAGGTATCATATTTCTGTTACCTGGTACCAGGATGCCTTATTGGATCCTTGTCAATGCTGGGTATCCCCTTCTCCCACAATGATGTGTTCCATTATGATCTGCCATAAGTGGGAAGTGCCAGGTAGCTCAATGGTTGAACAGCCAATATGCACATCGGATATTCTCCGTGTTCAGTCACTGGCAACTCCAATTAAAAGATTATAAATTACATGGACAGGGGAGTGGACAGAGCTCCATCCCATCATTCTAGTCTGCTCCAGATGAGGAATAAAATAAAAGAGACCTGTGAGATTCTGAGGGAGTGTTCTCTTAGAGAAAAGCCAGTACAGGAAAAATGATAGCATGCCATTCAAATATCATTTTCTCTCTCCCCCACCCCCGCAAAAATAAAAGCTTGTAAGGAAAGAAAGTTTTGTTTGAACTATGTCACCCATTTTAATTACCCTTTTCTTTCTTCCACTGATTCTCAAATTCAAGAAAAGCCCGTTGAGCATTACTGTGTGATGAAAAAAAAGATTTTTTTAAAAAGGTTATACTTAATATAAGGCCTGCAATTCCCCATGTGTCACTAAAGAGAACACTTACACCATTTAATGGGTCTTTGGTGTAACATTTAATTAATTATTCTGCCATTTCCAATAGTCCCCAGTCCCCTAACAACTTGGTACTTCACTGGAAAACAAAAAACTTAATATTATCCCCAATGGAACTGTGTACTGAATTATGAAAAGGTTGTATGGTTCTACATGACATGAGAGGTACGGATTAATATTGAGGGCATTTTTAATAGCTGTCATTGATGAAACCTCGGAAGATCTCAGTGTCTCCTTCAGGTGTTAGTTGCCGGGTTTCAACTTTCAGGATTCTCTTGGAAAGTGGAACACTCTGTGAGTGTAAAGTGCCGTCAAGTCACAGCCAACTTATGGCGACCCCTTATGGAGTTTTCAAGGCAAGAGACTAACAGAGGTGGTTTGCCATTGCCTGCCTCTGCACAGCAACCCTGGTATTCCTTGGGGGTGTCCCATCCAAATACTAACCAGGGCTGATCCTCCTCAGGTTCTGAGATCTGATGAGATCGGGGTACACCATGCCTGCCTTCCCTCCTGGAACACTCTCTGTCATTTGGCAAAAGCTGTGACCAAAGTCATAATGTTTCTACACACCTGCAGCAGGAAGGTGGTAGGTAATGTATGAACAATGGTGCAAAACCCATGCTGAACTCAATGGGGAGGAACATAGTACTCATCTCAGGGATCATTGCAAAGGAGAGGGCAGTTCAAGGGTTACAACAAAAAGGTCCTGTCATTTAGACCTTTCAACCCATGCAACTGAAAAGCCAAATTGAGATAATGGATATAGAATATCACACCATGCTATGGAAAAGGTTGGTTTTTTAAAAAAAATACAAAATACAAAACAATATGCTATGGTATGCATCTGCATTTCCTATTGCAAAATATGTGCTTCCAATAGCAACTTTTGAGAGTATTAAGAGAAACACAGGAAGCCACCTCATACTGAATCAGACCTTTGGTCTATCAAGGTCAAGTACTGTCTACTTTGATTCGCAACAGCTCACCAGCTCACCATTTTGGTAGTCAAAGAGTTAGGAACTCTCTCCTTGTTTTTTAGCAGTAGAAAAGCTAGTTGGAGCCAACCCTTCCTAAATAAGATAGTCCTACTGGGTTGGATCCAACCCTACTATGAAAAAAAAATAGTGAAAGGGAACTTTGTAGGGTTGCCAGGTCCCTCTTTGTCACTGGGGGAGGTTTTTGGGGCAGAGCCTGAGGAGGGAGGGGTTTGGGGAGGGGAGGGACTTCAATGCCATACAGTCCAATTGCCAACGTGGCCATTTTCTCCAGGTGATCTGATCTTTATTGGCTGGAGATCAGTTGTAATAGCAGGAGATCTCCAGCTAGTACCTGGAGGCTGGCAGCCCTAGAACTTTGCCACTTCTCAGAACAGGAATCTGCACCCTCTCAAAAGCTACTATTGAGGAACTAGAGGCTCTCAGTAACAACATGGGATGCATACTGGACTATTTGGTTACTATAGCGGAGTTTGCCCAGTCATAGAAGCGTGATACTGAGTGCAGTAAAGAAATCTCCCAAGAAGTATATTGCAAAAGTAAAACTTGCATTTATTCAAGTAGATTCAGTTCCCATTCAGATTGCAGTTGGAAGGAGAGAGAGAAGCCTAATCTAAAAAGTACTTTCCCTATGTCAAATGGCCAGCTGATCTGGCATCATGTGTATGGGAGTATGAGGCACTGTTTCTACAGGAGAGACTTGTAGATACATGTGACTCTACAAAAAGCCATGTGGAAGAACAATGGACACACAGAGAGAAGAGGGGCCAGAGGGCAGCTTAATACAAAGGGGGGCATCCCATTCAAGGAGGTAACTTACACAGAGTGATGTAGTGCCCCCCAGTGTCCAGGAATTATAAGTCGCTCAGTCCAATAATGCATTCTGTGAGGAAACTATGGCAAAATGGCAGAGAGCAACCTGCCGCACTCTTGCCTGATCAGAAAAATAAATGAAATTAAAGTATGTACATGTGTGTAGGGAGAAGCATTTGTTGCTGATTCCCTCTTCTTGCCACATCTCCCTGTACCATATCCCACAGTGTTCCTGTGGGTATTCTTGCTTATCAAAGGGTATGAGGGCTGCACAAAGGAAGGGAAGGCAGCAGAGATCCTGTCTGAAAATGCATGCCATGTAAGGAAGGGTTGGATCCAACCCATTAATATCAGCAGAATTTACTTCCACAAAAATACTTTTAAGATCTGCCTTTTTTTTACTTCCCCCAATCCGTCCACAAATCATCTGCTAGAACTGCTTTGTCATGACTCCTGTGGCTTTAGTGCTGCCTGAACATGGTTTCTACCAGCTCATTAATTGCACATGAGACCATAGAATATAGACTTCTCTGATGAATAATGCATGCTCATTTATATAAAACAAAGAAAGGAAAAAGTTGCTCGCTACCAGTTTTCTTCCAGCTATGTACGGGAAGTGTTCCTCTCATTCAATAGCCGCAAAAACCTCATTGGTTGTCGGTTTTTATTCCGTTGCCTTCAGCACAATTTTAAAATCACCATTACATGTGACTCCCCCACCCAAAGATATGAAGAAACAAAGTACAATGACATTAGCAATGGGAATGACAATTTCCACCTTAATAATTTAGCTCTTTCAAATTGCCCTTGCTGAGCAAATGCATACTGCAAAGCCAAATCACGATAGTTATCAGTGAGCTGGTGAAATGTATCAATGTCCCACACGGGGGTCTGCTGGGAAGAGCTGGCAGGACTAAATTTATGAAATTCAGAATTGTTAAGGCCCCCTGTGCCTTCTGTTGGGATCCATCCTCCCTTCAATATCCTATTCTCAAAATTGTGCAGATTGCTGATGTGAAAATCAACCACAAAGAAAAGAAAATTATTTTCCCCTCTTCTTCTTTCACTTCCAAAGGATGGGCAGATGGCTCTGTGATGTTACCCAAATTAGGCAGTCTCCACTTTTAGTTGGGGGAATTAGCTGAGGAGACCGAGCGAGAGGTGGGTAACTGGGGTCTGTGACCTGTGTATTAGGGTTGCCAAGTGCCAGGTGGTGGCGGGCAAACCCCTGCCAATCCACCTGGCTGCTCGCTGACCAGCTGAGGGTTGGCGGGCAACACATGCATGCGTGCCTGCCCACAGTGACATGTCACTTCCGGTTTACACCCGGAAGTGCCGATTCGCAAGGGGCCATTTACCACTCAAACTCCCAGTTTGAGTGGTAAAAGCCCCCTTGCGATGCGGCACTTCCGGGTGTAAATGCATCGCAAGGGGCCTTTTACCACTTAAACTCGGAGTCTGAGTGGTAAATGTGATGCACCCAGAAGTGCCACATCGCAATGGGCCTTTTACCACTCAAACTCCCAGTTTAAGTGGTAAAAGGAAGTGTAACCGGTGCAACCGGTGTAAACCGGAAGTGATGCAGCACTTCCAGGTGCGCACAACCCCCCCCCCCACCTCCACTCCAAAAACCTCCCGCTGAAGGAAAAAAGGAACCAGGATTAATCCTGAGGGAAACTCTCAAATACACAGGCAGTTTTTCAAATCAAGAGGGTTTTATTGAAAAATAATAAAATAAAGAATTAACTTTATGGCAGTAAGCAAACAAACACAAATCATTCAAGAACTAAGAAAATAAGGGTAGGAAACTGGCTGGATAGTGTTAGGGATGGGCAATATTTACCATTCCAGAAGAAAGGAAGTCCAAGGAAAGCAGCACTGAGGAAGGAAATGCCAACGTTTCTGGGAGCGAAAAAGGGGAGCACCCACATGCAAGTGGGGTTTTATGTTTGGATCCAAGACACATACACATGCTTTGGATGCCAAAGGACTAATATTTATACCCGAAAATTAGTCCTGAGGTGGTATGGCATAACCGGCAATAGAAAACTATCAGGGACAAAGAATTTTGATTGCTTCTTCGGGGTCTGAATTAAAAACAGGAGATGCTTGTTGTGTTGTCAGGATGCATGAGAATGTTTGTGTGATCCTCCTAAGTGCTGTTTGATTGCCCTGGATGGGTGTAATTAAGATGGTTGATAGTCGGCTGGGAGTGCTTATGATGGTGAGGCAAGGGGAAATTAGCCATCCCCCTTGTCTGGCCATTCATACCTTAGGCCATGGGAAATGCGAAGCTGTCAACCATCTTCCTATCTCAGTCAAACACCCAAGATGGATCCCAGACTTCTCTGAGAGGCTTTATATCTTACATGGAGCAGTGTTCTGCTCTTTGCCAGCCTTGGTTCCTGTGCCATTATGGCAACCATTAGCAGGAGTGGTCTGGCTGCTCACAATGAAGTCCAATCCACAAATAATCCAGATGATATAAATAGATACAGTTCCATGATATCAACATGATCAACCCTGGTTCTGGATTTGGCTTAGAGTGGCCCTGACACATAGTGATGACAACATCACAACATTCCAGGGCTCTGTATTATGACAAACTTTGCACTATTCACTGATGTTTGCAACAGTTAAGAGGTCTCCATTTGTGATGTGAAGGTTGCAGCACAATTGTTGAGGTCCAGGTCACACAAACACATGGTCTAACAAGTTCAACACTGTCTACTCTGACTGGCAGTAACTCTCCAGGATCTCTGGCAGGGTTCTTTCACACCATCTATGACATGATCATTTTAATCAGAGATGTCAAGGATTGAACCTGGGACCTTTCACATTTCCTTCTACCTGATCCTTTTAACTGGGGGTGCTGAGGATTGAACCCAGAACTTTCCATTTGCAAAGGAGATGTTCTACCACTAAGATACAGTCCCAACACTTCTGGAGTGAAACATAAGATAGTTTAAGCTTTGTGCAGTTTGCTAGCATCTGTACTTTGTCTGTTTCCGTAGTTCTTGCAGTGAAAACAAATCTGTGGGATTAAGCTGTTACATTTTACACTATGTTGTATGCTTTACTAATGTCTCTGGTAATGCACTTTAGTGACATGGTTTCTCCCTTGTCTTGGTGATCTTTTTGCCCTTAAGATGAAGTTACACAAAACATTATCACCAATGTAATATTTTCTTGTCTTTCAGCCATGTTTACTTTGTTCTAATGTTTATTGAATATGTTCTCAGGAAAGAAACAAGAGACAACAATAGGAAATTAAAACAGAATTCCCTTTACTTTCACCTTGTAGAACATCAAGTTATAATAACCATCTTCCAGTTGGCTCAAGCACTGTAATTCCCACTAGAATAATTAGCCTCTACCCATAGCCCCTATTACACTGTATAAAATACAGAATACTTTTCTATATAACCATTTTTTTTGGTCTTTTTAGCTGCTTTATAGCCTGTTCAGGTGTGAAGTCTGTTTTATAGTTTTCTGGGAAGTACAGTTTTTATAACCAGGACTTGATTTTAAAGGTTTATTTCAATGGCTTATTTTAATAATGTTATTTTTATATTGCTAATTATAATGTTTTTATGGGGTTAATTTAATTGTAAGCAACCTTAAACATGACTTTGGAGAGGCTGCCTAATGAATTCTCTATAGAAATAATAAATAAAATAGTAACCAATGACTTTTAAAAATTATTTAACACTCCTGTAAAAATGCCACTTCAGGGATACCTGAAGACCTGCACACGTTTTATGGATTTTTAACCTTTTCCCCCTTTGAACACATTCTCCATGCAAGATCACAAACTGTTATTAAAATTCTCCTGAATTTCAAAACATTTTGCCATATAGTATAAGAAGGAGCTACTTGTGAAACACAACCGCAGAACCTCAATGAATGCATCAAACAGTGGCTTCTTGGGTGTGAATGATACAGTGGTTAAGAGTGGTGGTTTGGAGCGGTGGGGTCTGATCTGGAGAACCGGGTTTCATTCCTCACTCCTCTACATGAGTGGCAGAGGCTAATCTGGTGAACTGGATTTGTTTCCCCACTCCTACACACGAAGCCAGCTGGGTGACCTTGGGCAAGTTACAGCTCTCTCAGCCCCACCTACCTCACAGGGTTTCTGTGGTGGGGAGGGGAATGGAAGGTGATTGTAAGCCAATTTGATTCTTCCTTAAGTGGTAGAGAAAGTCAGCATATAAAAACCAATTCTTCTTCGTCTTCTTCTTTGTCTTCTTCTTCCTCCAGAGGGGTAGCCATGTTAGTGTATTGCAACAAAATCAAAGAGATGTCATTAGGTTAGTCCTACTGCGTCCATCTGTTAACCGTTGGGAATGGCCCTCACCCCCTCTGAATGGATTGATTTCTTTTCAGTCAGTTACTGTTTCAAGGTAGCTTCTCATTGCAAGATCTCCCCACTTCCATCTGTTGGGGAGCAAATTTAGGTCCAAATATGTTTGCTACAGATTGCTTCATAGATCTGATGAAGTAAACTCACGAAAGCTTATGCCGGATATGAAATGTTGTTAGTCTTTATAGCGCCATTGGGCTTTTGTTTAATTATGCAACTATAATGGTTCAAGGCTTCAAAGGAAACTGGACTTGAAAGCACTAGTGAGTCTAGACCAAGAATATACTAGTTTGCTTTTGCTTCCCAGCACACAAAAGCTTCAGGTTGTTTATGCATGGGTACTTTTGCCCCCAGTCTGAATTGGTTGTTTCTTGGAGTTATGCATGAGTTTTCCATCCATTAGAGATGACCTCATGCCCAACCCTCGCAATGTCAGGGTCTTTCCATTGCTCTGTTAACCCGACTCTCCCCTCTCCCCTGAGCAAAGCCCGGGTGAAATCCCCATGCAGAAGGCAAAGTGCGGAACACACAAGCTTGGTTTCCCTCACAGCCAATTACAAAGCAGCAGGTCCAGAGGCGGGGATTCAAATGCTTCCTGCTTCCTGGGAGCTCTTTCTGAGAAGAAGAAATTCTTTTTAAACCAAGGCTGGGATTTACCACCCTCTTTTCAGATTGCTCTGTTGTTGTTGTGTGTGGGGTTTTTTTTTTTTTTTTTTTGCTTTTTAATGTGGTTTTTTTTTTTGCTTTACCCCCCTCTTTTCAGATTGCTCTGTTGTTGTTGTGTGTGGTTTTTTTTTTTTTTTTTGCTTTTTAATGTGGCAATTGGGTTTTTTTGGGGGGGATTTTCTCTCACAGTAAGCACTACAAGTAAGCCAAATACAAAGCAGCATTTAAAGAGGTGGGGACTTGATTTGAGCTTGGAGACTGTTGGTGCATAGGTTCCCAACAGGAAAGTGTGATCCAGCGAGCAACAAACCTCAGGTAAAACTCCCATGCACAAACGAACTCAAATTGGGCTTTGACACTCCATTATTGAAGGCAAACTGAAAATGAAAAATGAAGGGTGAAGTGAAGCAGGGGAGCAATCCACAATATTTTGAAATAGTTAGCACTTCTGCATGCATTTGTCCTTGTGCTGTATTAATCAATATAATGTGCTCCATGCAAGCACAGAATGGAAAAATCAAACGGAAACAGCATTTCATTTATGTGGTCTTCCGATAATATGATTTTATATTCCCTAGGAGATTTAGTTAAAAGGGGTTCTCATTATCTGTATACAGTATGGTGAGGAGATGGGAACATCTATGTTTCAAGTACTTCCCCCTTTGGGAATTTTTTGAAAGGTTCTGTTCTTTTGCCGGGAGGGGCTGCTGAGAGAAGGCGATTCCTTAGCATACAATTGGGCTGCCTTGGGCAAAACATGAGCTGTTATTAGCAGCAGCTTTGGCTCTGTCCCCCCTCTTCAAATCACCTATTTTCATAGTAACAGGGATGTCATTATCTAGCCAACCAAATTTGGCTGCGTCATGATGTCATTGAGGGCACATGATACGAATGTAAAATAAGGGCAGCATTCCTGAACTAGACATTGCCTTCACTTTGAATTAACTTAAGCCAGTGACTTGGATTGCAGCCATAGGAAGACTTTCCTGGGAGTAAGCCCCCAATCAGCAACATGGGACTTACGTCCAAGGAGATCTGCTGAAGCGTGCTCCCGTCGTCACCCAGACACACCCGAGCAGCCGTGGGATGAGGTCTCTGCTACGGGGAAGGAGGAGAGTAGTTTTAAAGCAAAAAGGTGCCAAAGCAAGAGCTAAATCAAAGTGAACAGGTTTGAAATAACGAATCTTTAAATCGCTAATCTTAAAAGTCCTTTCAAAGGTCCTTTTTTCCTATGATGCACACATTGCTAGTGAAAACTGAACTAAGAGATATGCAATGGGTGCGTTTCTTTTCCTTTTCCATTCCTTCACTGGCATCACTAAAATCTGCACCAAGGTTTTCTTGATTTTTAGTAAACCATTATCTTAATCTTAGCAAAAAAAAAGGGGGCGATAGATTGACAGATGACATTTTTATGTATAGGAGAATGCAATTAACTCTGGTTAAAAATAATCATTGTTTGTTGTTTTGAAAATCTTCTTGTAAGAGTCGGTTTCATCTGGTTTGGATTTATTTACTAATCAGGCAGCAATCTTAAGGACGCTTAACCTGAAGTAACTCCCATTGCAACCTTGTGGGATATGCCTCCCAAGTAAATGCAGTTAGGAATATACTATAAATTGATAAAGCAAAATTCATTTTCTTACCAGAACCACTCTTAATCTCCCTTGCAAATTCTGATAAAAATTTCCTGCTTCTTGCTCGTTTTCTTACCAGTCTCTCCTCTGTAGGGATTTTCCTCTTAATGCACTAATAGGCTTCATGGTCCATTGGTCTAAAGCATATGTATGAATATTGATTGCTGTAAAGAATAACCATTATAAGCTTTTCTCTTGATGTACTGCATACCATTCTGTTTTTTCCTCTTATGTTAGATTTTTAACATTTATTTATTTTATAAAAAAATAATTCTCCCCTTGACCGATTTGGCACCCAATCATTTAAAATAATTACTTGAAAATATTGGTACCCAGAATACTGTCAGAGGAAGGAATGTGGATCTGTGCTGCATTGCCCTCCCCCCAGCAGTCCCTTCTGACCCCTAGAAATAGATTCTTGGGGCGTGGGGACTTGAACAGCTAACAGGCACATAGATTGGGGGTGGTGGTGGCTGGGTAGGGTTGTAACTCCAGGTTGGGAAATTCCTGGAAATTTGGGGATGGAGCTGTGGAAGGGTGGCGTTTAGGGAGGGGAGACCTCAGTGATGCCATAAATAGGGTTGCCAACCTCCAAGTACTAGCTGGAGATCTCCTTCTATTACAACTGATCTTCAGCTGATGGAGATCAGTTCACCTGGAGAAGATGGCTGCTTTGGCAATTGGACTCTATGGCATTAAAGTCCCTCTCCAAACCCTGCCCTCCTCAGGCTCTGCCCCCAAAACCTCCTGCTGGTCGCAAAGAGGGACCTGGCAACCCTGGCCATAAAGTCCAAAGCAGCCATTTTCTCCAGGAGAACTGATTTATGTCACCTGGAGACCAGTTGTAATTCTGGGAGATCTCCAGACCCTACCTGGAGGTTGGCAACTCATAGGACTGGTCCAAAGTCTGTTGGAAGGGACTGCTGTGAGGAGGGGAAAGCACTAAAGAACCACTCCTTCCATTGACATTACTCAGGATCCAACTCTGTATTACAAAAAAATAATAACTAATGAAAACCATTTTAGTAGTGGTACAAAGCAGGGAAGGATAAGAGAAGCAAAGTCCAATTAATAAGATAATGCTAAAAGTTGCACAAACAAAATGGTTTGCTCAGCACCTAATGTAAAATGGGCACTAGCTGAATGTATCTGGGGAGTTCTGTGATCAGTGTACAACCACCTACCATGCCTCTGAAAATAGGGGCACCCATAGCAAAGATCTTAATGTTTGGGCAGGTGATAGTCCTTCAGATACCCCAGTCTCAAGAATATGTAGGGCTTTATGGGTCAAGGCTTACCTATAAAGTCTACCCCCTCACCACCTTGATACACACTCATTTCTCTGTCTGTAAGACACAAACAACAGTGGAAGGACCAGCTTGTGACTTCCAGGAACCTGGTTGTTATTGTAAACAGACTAGATGGACTGGGTCAGTGTAACTTCTGTAAGATTCTGTGAGGGGCTCTTCAGGCCCTGGAATTAAGTTGAAATGGTGGTTGGCCTGGTCCTGAGCCTAGCAAAGAAAATAGTGCTGTTGTTACCATAGAGGAGGGGAGCACGACGTCCTAGTTTTCTCATAATGTGTTTTTATTTTGGACCTTTTCAAGGTGGAAACCCTTGTTTTAGAAAATTCTAAAAATGGAATGCTGATGCATGCTTGGGGGCAGGGGAATCAAAGCTGAAACATCATAATACTGCTAAGAAGACTTTTCTGGGGGTTAGCTCCATTGAATAGGCCTGAGTAAGATTCTGAGTAGACCCACATAGGACTGAGCAGTCCTAACCAGGTCTCACTTCTACAACGTGCTGGTTTCTTATAAACACACACACACACACACACACACACACACACACACTCCTTTTAACAGATTAGACAAATTCATAGGTTGGCAACTCTGGGTTGCAAAATTCCTGGAGATTTGGAAATAGCCTGGAGAAGATGAGGTTTGGAGATGGGAGGAACCTCACTGGGGCACAATGCCATAGACCCTGCCTTTGAAAGCAGCCCTTTTATCCAGGGGAACCGAGCTCTCTAGTCTGGAGATTGGTTGCAATTCTGGGAGATGTCCAGGCTCCACATGGAAGTTAGGTCTGCCATGTTTATTAGCCACGATGGTCAAATGGAACAGAATGGAATCCTCTTGAATACTGGGGAGAAACAACTGGGGAAGGCCTTGCTTGTGACTGTAGGGTTGCCATACCCCAGGTAGGGGCTGCATATCTTCCAGAATTATAACTGATCTCCAGACTACAGAGATCAGTTCCACTGGAGAAAATAGTTGCTTTGGAGGGTAGCCTCTATGGCTATACTCCTCTGAGGTAGGGTTGCCAATGTCCAGGTACTAGCTGGAGATCTCCTGCTATTACAACTGATCTCCAGCCAACAGAGATCAGTTCCCCCAGGAGAAAATGGCCACTTTGGCAATAGGACTATATGGCATTGAAGTCCCGCCCCTCCCCAAACCCCGCCCTCTTCAGGCTCCACCCCAAAAACCTCCCGCAGGTGGTGAAGAGGAACCTGGCAACCATACTCTGAGGTCTCCCTACACCTGGCCCTACCAAGGCCCCAACCCCCTATTCTCCAGGATTTTCCCAACCCAGAGTTGGTAACCGTTTGACTTCCAGGAATCTACCGGTAGTTGCTATTGAAAATAGACTAGATGGACTGGGGCAATTTTTATGTTCTCAAGATGGTGGTGAGCTGTCATGAAGGAACAAGAGGTATCTGACTGCTAAGTCTGGCTATGTAAAGAATCCTGTCAAAATCCTCATTTCATGTTGATGTGATCCCTTTCAGCTTTTCTTCTAAAACCAAACACTTCTTACCAGTACACAGAGTTTTGTGCTTTCAAGGCTTCTTAAGCACATAGAGTTCTACCCTTGCTATTCGCTACAAGTGAGCACTGAACATTCAGTTGAATACATTTCCAGATTGGTTTTCCTCCTACCTGCTGGGGGATTTGAATTCGTCATGTCCTCTAATCACTGAATCCACCAGTGGAAAATAAGTTTCAGATTCCACTGCCACAACAGTGCCTTCCAATGCTGACTCCTGGGAGGATCTTTCTTGGGAGGGAGGGGGTTCAACCACTGCATGTAGCAGTTTAGGGCTATTCCACAAAGGCATTAGATGGTACTTACAGTCAAAATGCATTAGCAAGAACTTCACTCATGCTAATACTTGGCTGAGTCCTCTCTTATTAAATATGAATGAGGCAGATTAGTTCCATTAATGCTGAAATGGAGACTGCTATGGGGGCTTGTTGAGCCTCTAAGGTTTAAAAAACTCAGACTACAGAGGAGAAAACATATTTTCCTTCTTTATTTCTGCTCCAGAGCGGAGACTACAGCTGCCTGTGCTTGTGGCCTAACAGCTTTTTTTTTTTGGCCTCAAGTCTCAGCTGACTTATGGCAACCCCACAGGGTTTTCAAGGCAAGAGACGTTCAGAGGTGGTTTGCCATTGCCTGCCTCCACATCACGACCCTGGAATTCCTTGGAGGTCCCCCATCCAAATACTAGGCAAGGCCGACCCTGGTTAGCTTCCGTGATCTGACAAGATCAGGCTATCCAAGGGCTATTCAGGTCAGGGTGTCTAACTGATACACACACTGAGGTGCCTTTTCTCCCATATGAAGCGCTCACCACAACATCAAAACACAACATTCTTTGGTGTGGAAAGCCAAACCCTGTTTATCAGTACTGTGACAAACAGGGGTTGAGGGGTGGTTCACAATTCCAGCCTATGGTTAAAGAAAAAGAAGCAGAGTCACAAGAGAGTTTATACAGAAAGATTTAGAACATTTCTTTTCGTATTAGCCGAAGAAGGTCTGGGACTTCAAGGGGACTGGCTATTCCTTGGCTTACTTCTGACAGGTTAGCATTGTTGAAAGGAATTCTCTTAATTCCTATTTAACCAACTTCTTGAAGTCCAACAATCCATTTCTTTTAATCTTTTTTGAAATTTGGAGGGTGTTTTGAATAAATTCTGTTTGGATCAAAAGAGAAATGTGAAGAGAGAAAGGGCAGTAGGGCTGTGCCAAATAATATGAGGGGGGGGTATTTTTGGGGTTCAGGTTTATCAAACTGGGACATTTTCGAGAAACCCAGAAAACCCGAATTTATCAAAAAATTTCGGGTTTGATAATCCCAAACTTGATAAATGCTGAAAAAACCCAGATCGTTCAGATCCGCCCCACTGGCCTTCTCTGGACTCCAGCAGGGTGGATCTGACAGGAACTCCAGCCCCTGCTGTTTCTCTGGACTCCGGAGAAGTGGCACGGGCTGGATTTTGGTCAGATCCTCCCCACCAAGGTTCTCCAGGGTCCAGAGAAGTGGCACTGGTTGGATTTCTGTCAGAGGCAAGTAAGTAAGGGGGGAGGGAAAGAGGGGGTAGGGAAAGGGAAAAATGGTGGCAGGGCCAAAGCCACCCAAATACTTCCAAAAACAAAATTCTGCATTATTAGGGATCCACTTTGTGGCTCCCTTTTATGCCACCTTTTCATATCGGTTTAAAAAAACTCCCCAAATACCAAAAAAGGCATTTTTGGGGTTTTTTATTTTGGAATATCGATATGCCTAAAGGGCAAGAAGGGGAGATTCTGCACAATTTCATGACCCTGGCGTTCAGGGTATTAAATTTCAGGGTTTTATTCTGCAGATCCTCAGAGGCAGGCAATGTCTTCCCCAACCTTCCTACCCGTTTGCTAGAGCACCCTGTGGTTTAAAAAACCCTGTAGAGGCTGAAGTAACAAAAGGGTGCATAGAGATGTGATAGAAAACTACAAATAAAACTTGCTAAATTTAGTATTTTAAATCTGTAAAATCACATCAATAAATATTCTGAATCAATCTCTATGCCTAATAACTCAATGCTATTGAATTAAGATGACCTTTTGTGCAACCCCCCACCAACATCCCCCAATGCCGCACAGCAACTAGGGTTCAGCTGAGGGTTTTCAAAAAGGTTTATGAGGATTGTGTATAGTGCCAATCAAATTGGATGAGTTCCCTTCTGCTCTTTGCTACTTCGGAGTTTTATGGTTTGGGAAGAGCATTTTTTTCCTGACTCCCCAACACAGACTGAAAGGATGCAAGCACAAGCATGTGCTCACTTTACTTACCATCAAAGTCCAAAACTGGATAGTTGGAAAGCAGCAAGTTGACCTTCAGGAAGAGCAATTGCTCAGTCCTCCAGGGGAGCAGATGTGAGTGGTATGAGCTGGCACTGTTGCATGTCTGGGGGAAAAATGTTCTCTTGTGTGTTCATCAGAGGGCACAAGAAGAGATTCGAAGCCACAAGAGAGTGGTCCAGCTAGACTGTCTGTTTCCTGGCTTAGCAGATCAGTGGATTAATGGCACACAACTCATAGGGTATTCTTACTGGTGCTGATTTGGAATGGCTGTGGGGGGACCCTGCCCAGAAGGAGAGGTGGTGGAGGGAGCAGCAGAGCTGCTTTTCACCTCCTCTCCTGAAGGCAGCATGCTCCTTGTTCTACAAATGCCACAGTTCCCAAAAAAGCCCAACTGAATAAGCTGGGCAGCAGGCAGGTCAAAATTGCCCTTGATGCACAGGTCACACTTGGTCGCCAACATGTAGATCTTCTACTTGGTGAGAAATTCCAGGTGGGACTCAATGCCTTTTTGCAGCCTCAGTTCAAGTAATGAAAGACCTGTCATGTCAAATGAGAGCAAGTTGTGTTGAGCTCCTTAAAGGGCTTAAAGAACTCCTCTGTCTGGGAGATAACTCCATTGTTTGGGAGAGAATCAGTCACACTTCACTGGTCTCCCTCTGCACAGTGTCAGCCTCCAAGGCCACCTTGTCAGCCTCTGAGGCCACCCACCATGTCCAGGGTGTTCTTCTGCTCCATCAGATGATCAAGCATGGTGCAGATGGACTTCTAGCTAGTGCTGATGTCACAGATCAGGCAGTGTTCTGACATCAACATCTGCTTCTGGCTCAGCAGATGGGTAACATTTATACTATGCAAGGAGTGACTCATGATATTCCAGAGCAGACCTGGGAAATCATGGGTTGCAGTGTTCAAACTGGGATGTTGTACGGAACCCAAGCCCAAGGTATCCTTCACCACTAGGTGAGGGAGGTGGGTCACACAGTAAATGCAAAGCTTCTACTGCTGCCCTAATATTTGCACTGTCCTCATGTAACCCATGGAGACATCCCTGCCTACCTATGCTACTAACTATTCTTGATGGTGGCAGAAATGTGTGTCTTGTTCAGTACCTAAGCATAGAGAAAAGCTTCACAATAGGCCCAGTACCCCTCTCACCCTGACTTGAACTGGTAGCCTTACCCAGAGCAGCCTCAGACTGTGCTACCAGTGTGCAGTCAGCAAGACATATGCATGATACACCTAAGGGCAGGTCCAAATGTCAGGTGTGAAGTGCACAGTTCTCTTAAGAGTGCAGGTCAGCTATGCCTTCACAGGGTACCTGGCAGCTCTAAACAGGAAGTACACCACATTCCTGCTCAGCATGGTATGAGCAGGTATCTCAAAGCAGACTGCATAACTTGGCATCCTCAACAATAGAAAGGGGCTGCCCATCTACAGTGACTCTCTGCCATGCCCACTTTTACCCACACCTTGGCACAGCAGTGACAACCACAGCAAACATCTCTATCAGATATGCTTGCCATCCCTTCCCTACATGAGACCTGGAGGGCAGACCTAGTGGTGCTTTTTCAAATGGTTCCTGAGCCCTGGCATTGAGAGATGATCCACATCTTTCCCTTGATTGATCCTAGCTCTATACAGCTGGCACTGTGCAAAGCAGGGATCCTCCAGACAGTGGAGGAATAGGGACACACATGGTGACTAGCAGCTGTGGACACTGCCAAAGCTGCCTCATTTGAGGGGCTCATGGCAGACACACTGTGTCTGGGTGGGGGCAGAAGGAGATGCCCAAAGGAGAAGGGGTTAAGATGGCATCTCTTCCTCTTTTGCCACCTCCAGGCTCTCCTCCTCCTCCTTCTCAGAAGGACTACCTGACTAGGGGTGTGCATATTAATATGCCAAACTGAACCCCCCCCCCCAAAAAAATACCTTTTCAGTATTTTTCAGGAGTTTTTGTACCGAAAAATGACGGTGATTAAAAGAAGCCGAAAAGCGAATCCCTGAATAATGCTGAATTTATTTGGCATTATTCAGGGCCTCTTTGGCCCTACCATTATTTAAAAAACCCTCCCTCACTGTCTTTCCCTTCCTCACTTCATGCTGCTGGCTGGCATTGCTGAAGGCTCAGCAGCCTTCAGCTTTTCCCTGTCTCAGCCAAACTCCATCTGAGCCCAGCCCTTAGCTCTGTGCCCTGTATTTTTCAGGTTTGGGTTTATTAATGCGAAAAAATTCAATTTTTTTGGTAAAGCCAAATTAAGTATTCAGCTTTTTCTGGATTTTTCAAAACTTTCTGGGTCTAATAAACCAGAACCTGAAAAATACCCCAAACAATTGGTGCATACCCTTATACTAAACTCAGGAGGAACTGGAGAAGGAGAACCTACTTTCTCCTCCGGTTCCTCAAGCAGCTTCTGGGCCTTGGGGTGAACTCAAGAGCCTTGTGCCCCAAAGTCTGGCCAAAAGACAGCTCAAGATGCTCCTCCTTCTCCTGCTGAACAGCTAGAGGAGGGACAGCCAGCAGTCTCCTGCCCAAGTCCAGCACCTACCTCAGGGACCTCTGCAGGCAGTGCTCCAGCTGCAATTGAATTCTTTTTAAAAACTGTGCTTCACCATGACTTTGCATTCTTGTCAGCCTAAAAGCTGAGTAATTTTTTGTAACTACAACCTGTGATACAAATATGGTTTTTTTGCAAAGTATTTTTTCCAGGTTTACACAAAAAGCCCAATTTTTTCAAAGATTAAGCTAATCTCTAGTCTTTCTGGAAACCTGACTTCAACGTTTTTGGAAGACTAAAAGGTTTTTAGAAGACTAACTCCCTTTCCATTTTCAAAAACCACCTGGCTTCAACTATTTTGAAGCCCAGATCAGCCTAATTTCTTTCAAAAATTAATTTCTTTAAAAACTACTTGATTTGTTTTTTGGAAGTCTGACCAAAGCCTCCTTTTTTTTTTTTGAAGAAATAAACTGTAAGATGAAATATATAGGTTTTTTTAAATACCTCAACTCTCAAGTATATTCAGCAGTTATTGAAACCTAACTAGAAATTTTCTTTAGAACCTGCTGCAACTTGTACATTAAAAAACAACAGCAATGTCACAAAACTCCACAAAACCTCTCCCCTCAAAAACAGAATGCAGAAACATCTTTAAAACAACTGTAGCAGAACAACTGTTAAACCAGAACCAGAAGAATGAAAAAAGATTAACTTCTAAAAACAGTAATAGTTACATGGCCAGAAACAACATGTGGCATTGCACAACACCTAAAATGGTTCCCAAAAGTTGCTTCTTGTGCTGGAGAAACTTCCTAATGAAGGATACTTTCTAACATGCTATGTACGGCTCTCCACCTTTTTGGGGGTATTTTTCAGGTTCGGGTTTAATAAACCCCGAAATTTGTGAAAAACCCGAAAAGCCGAATATAATGGAGTTGACTTTTCAAAACATTTGAAAATTGTCAGGTTCATTAAATCCAAACCTGAAAAATATGGGGCACAGAGCTGGATGTGGGGCTCTGTGGAGCCCAGTGTTCAGTTATGCATCACTGGGGTGTTCAGATCGCCACTGCTTGCTGGCTCCAACCTCTATGTGGAGTTTGGAGCTGGCAGGCAGCAGCAATATGACTCAGGTAAGTAAGGGGGAGGGAGGAGGAAAGGGGGAGGGAGAGGAAAATTGGCAATGGGGCCAAAGCAGCCCCAAACAATGCTGGAAAAAAATCTGCATTATTTGGGATCCACTTTTTCGGCTCCCTTTAATTACCACCATTTTTGTTTTTACTGGTAAAGCCGTTCTGAAAAACACAGAAAATGTATTTTTCGGGTGGGGGGGGGTTGGTTTGCCTTTAGCCGAATGCAGACTTCTAATGCTATGTTAATGTAACTCAACAGAATCCTGGCTACATAGATTCCTGTCCTAATTTATCTTTTTGTATTGGAGAGTTTGGGGGGATTTGAATCAATAAAGGATAGCACCTTTGTTGCTTGGCAAGCAATTGTGAAATTGCTTCAAAAAGAAAACTTTCAAGGTGGTGTGGTTTTCAATGTAAGAAACATTTATCATAAACCCAACAACTTTACAACTAGAGGTAAAACTGAATCATAACAGCTATGAACATAGTAAAATTTTAGAGATATGATCTTCAGTGCTCGTCAGAAGCAGCACTCTGAACTAGGGTTGGACTAGGCTGGGGATCTCCTAGAATTTCAGCTGATCTACAGATGACAGATTGATTCTCCTGGAGAAAATGGCTGCTTTGGAGGGTGGACATGCCATTATACCTGGCTGTCTTTCCAACCCTACTCTCCCCAGGCTCCACCCCCCCAAAACTCCAGGAATTTCCCAACCTGGAGCTGGCAATCCTGGTCTGAACAAAGGCAAGCCCTAACAAATGGTGCCCAGTAGTGCAAAGAAAAAAGCAAGTCCAAAAAATTAACTTAAAGGAGTGCGGGGCTGCTTCTTCCCCTGTGTACTCTTCAAGGGCTCCTGCTGCTTTTGATGCTTTACTTCTCTCTCTTGGGCCTGCAAAGAAATTAGTAGTTCCCTTAGTCAAGCTCTGGGCTTTCTCTCGCCAGCTGCAGGCCAGACTTAGTTGGGGGGAAAGTTCTAAACAGTATCTTTAACCACAACTCAACTAACAGCTTGACAAACTCCTTCTTTATAATATCTCCTGTGGAGAAATGCATTTTTCTGTGGAGGTTTTAACTGGTTGAAACCTTCGTCTTGAGTTTCAGAAAGCTTTCTCTCTCCCAGCAGAGTACAAGTGTGGAGGGGAGGGGGTCAATTGCCCACCAGCTTCACCCACCAAGCCTTTAGATATACAAATGGTAGGCTTGGCAGACCCAATGAGATGGTTAAATCACACTCAACCCCCCTACAGCTAGACAGGCGATATCTAGCAGAGAACAGAAAGTTGGAGGATTAAAGGGGTAGAAAGACTTCAGGAAAAGCTTCTTTGACCTGGCCTGACCTCTTCAGTGGGAGGAAAAAGAGAGATGATAAAACTCCTGGGAACAAGGAAAGCTTTTCTTTTGTGCTGATTCCATCAAGGCGGACAGAACTCTTACCTGAGGTCTGTAGAAGGTGGTCATTCCCATGTGATGGCCAGCACACCTGAAGAGAGGCTTTAAGGCAGTGGTCCCCAACCTTTTTTTGACCAGGGACCACTAGGACTTTTTTGTTCGGTGCAGGGACCCCAAGGTTCAAAATAAAAATTCCGGGAATTTGAAAATAAACTTTAATCATAACTGTTAGTTAAACATTAAACTTAGAATTATATTTGAATATATATATTTTATAATAGAGAACTTTTAATTGAAAATATTAATTTATTATGGTTTTATAACTTTGTTTCGCGGACCTTAATTTAGTTCTCGCGGACCCCTGGGGGTCCATGGACCCCTGGTTGGGAACCAGTGCTTTAAGGTAATGGGAACCCTTTAGAACAACTGTTATAATTATGTGGACTTTGTTGTCAGTTGCCTTTAACTTAATGTTTTCCTGTACATACAATGAATTTTTTAATTGTGCTAATATAAATGCCTAAATTGAACATAGAAATATAGTAATTGAATTTATATTGCATTATTACATTGCTTTCTTTTTCTCACTGCTGTTTTTTGTTTCCCAACCTCCAGGTACTAGCTGGAGATCTCTAGCCAATAGAGATCAGTTAACTTGGAGAAAATGGCCGCTTTGGCAGTTGAGCTCTGTGGAATTGAAGTCCCTCCCCAAACCCCACCCTCCTCAGGCTCTGCCCTAAAAATCTCCATGCATTTCACAACCCAGAGCTGGCAACCCTAACTGGGGCCCAGATGCCTTGGGAATAGGGCCTGCCGGTCACATCTCCTAAAGGGGAAATTCTAATATGCAATTTCTCCCTGGTTGGGCCTACCAAAAACCTGCAAAGAAATTATCAGTTCCCTGGGCCTTCTCTCTGCAGCTCCGGCCTAGACTGACTGACGGGATGTGGCTCTACAGTGGGTAATATGTGAGCAACTTTACCAATTGCCCATGCTCTGTGACCTTTTGATGCCTAGGCCCTAAATTCTAAATCTTTTAATAGAAATAAAATAATACGTTAAAGTGGAAATGACATGGATTACATCAACAGAGGTGGTTTGCCATTGTCTTCCTAGGTGGTCTCTTATCCAAGTACTGACCCTGCTTAACTTCTGAGATTTGACAAGATGGGGGTATAGCATGCTGCCTTCCCTCCCCACACAAATATTACCTTGACAGTTATGAAATGCCAGAAAAGGTGAGTCATGCTGTGTTCAAGAATGACAATCGCTAAGTTAGAGAAGCAAACAAACAGGCATTAGTTAAAAAAAATGTCAGTGTTTCTGGATTCAGACGCAAGTGTTACCAGACTGGTTTGGGCTAGTTAAGGGAATTGTATTAGTAATGTTCCTGATTAAATTGATATCTTTTGTTTATGTAGTCAGATCTCTTTCTGTTCTATTTTGATTGTTAGTTGAAGTCTTATTCATAAGGTTTCTTTGACATCATTCTTTATCTGCCTTTATTGTATTTGTAACCAATGCATCAGTTATTATGATGTGCTCACTTAGGCAGGCTGAAGCATTTGGAAGCTTTGTTTCTTGGTTAGATTTGCAACACGGAGATTTCTGGCATTTTTAGAAATGGGGAATCTAGCAAAGAATACCTTGCATGGTCCTAAAATCTCAAAGACTTTAAATGGAGGCATTTGGGTGTGTGTATCAGTCAAGTGTTCTGATTCATCACTACTGATACCTAAAAGTCACTTTGGGTCTGAGGTCATTCTTAGGATGTTTTCTGTTAGTCTAAAAAGACAGATGATAGATTAGCAGGATCATTGTGCATGACACCGTGCAAAAGCGTAACTGATGCAAGAAGTCCTTGTGTACTCAGATAACTCTTTCTTTCAGAACTTTGCCATTTGGATAAACTCTGAGAACAATAGAAGCCAAGACGGCAGCCTTATTCTTTACTGAAGACGCTCATCAGGAGGGATTTGCAGTTAAAACTAAACTTGAACTGTGCAGCTTTTTCAATTCCTCTTCCGCTTTCCCCCCAGGAGCTCAGGGTGGTGTAGACAGTTCTCTTCCTCTTCATTTAATCATCACAACATCCCTGTGAGGTAGAGATTGTAAACCACTTTGATTCTCCTTAAAAGGTAGAAAAGGCGCTATATAAAGACCAAGTTTTCTTCTTCTGCTGCTTCTTCATCCAAGAATGGATTCATCTGTGCTTCTGACTTTGCAAGGATAGAGGATCTTGGGTTGTTAAAAGACATGGGTCTTGGGGGGGGGGATGCGGGCAACTATCCTACGTACATTTATTGGAATGTACATCCCTTGTACGAAGGGCACATGCATAGGGCTCTCTGTGATTGGAGAGATCCATGTTCTCAGTTGGGCCAAGAGAATTGTATGGAAATAGATGTGCACGACTCTACTTCTACTGAAATTCTGACAGGGGGGTAAAGAGTAACAAGAATCATGCACAAAACTCACAGTTCTTCCTTTTGTCCCTTATCCTTTATCTCTGGAAGTGCTGTGCTACAGTGCAGAAGCGGGTATACATTTTAAGCTGACTTTGACACAATTTGCTCCAGAAAAGGCTTCACATTTTGTCTCTTTTATTATGGACATCAAGAAACACCTGAACGATACCAGGGCTTCTTAAATGTTTTCCACTCGTGACCTCTTTTTGCCCAAGAAATTTTTACATGACCCCGGGTATATAGGTATATAAAACAGGTATACAAATCAAACATTTACTGATAATAAATCATAAAGAAACCTTTTACTGTTGCCGAATTTTTTGCAACCCCCACATTCAGCTACACGGCCCCATATAGGGTCACGACCCACAGTTTAAGAAGCTTTGAACTATACCACAGAGTACTAATGGTTTCTTGATCTCAGTTTCAGAATCACTGTTGTTCGATTAACTTGCCAAATCTCAGAACAGCGAATGAGTATGGTGTGTATTCATCAGTCCAAACTAGACACAATGTAATAAAATATGCTGAGGGTATTTTGGAAGGAGCTTGTTCTCCTTTAGTAATTTCTCAGGCCTCCTTAGGGATCTCTCCCTAACACTTGGAGATCCGGGTCTCTAGCCTTATAATCTACCTGAGATATTGTCATCAAAGTGTTTGAATTATGCTAACCTCCAGATGAAAGCTATTCTCTGCTAATGCTCTCTTTGGAACAGAGGCATGCTAGGCTTATTTTGGCATATTTCAAATGGTCAATATTTAATGCCTTCAGTAACTAATCTATTTTGTTCTATTGGCTCAAGGAACAGCCCTAGCTGCACACCAGACCCGTGGTCAATATTACTATGAATAAATAAACTTGTGCACAGCTTGAAAGCCGTAAGACTATCTCACCTGAATTGATCTCTGCTCAGGAAGAACGGCACGAAAGGGCAGAATACCTGCCTTCCGTCAAGGCAAATGATGTCCCCAAAATCTTTGACCTTTTTCGACTGTACTTATGGATTATGCATGAAAGACTGCTTAAAGTTTGCTTATCAGGTTTGCACACCAGTAACAGGAAAAGTTAGCAGCTTCAGGTAGCTCTTTTGGAAAAAGCTGTACCTCTCTCAGTACAATGTTACTTGGGAGAAAGGCTGTAATCAGTGTAATCAATGTTTATATATAAGTACTTATCAGGGATTTCTCAATGAAGACTGGTAATGGTGGAACAAGACAGCTTGCCCACCACTACTGGTCTTTCCCTGAAATACATGCCCTGAAATGTTGATCTTTATTTACAATCCTAACCCAAGAAAATGAGGGTAATACTACTTTCTAATTTCAGGTGCTGGCATACTAGCCTCTTTCTTTTGTGGTTTGCCAATTCAATAATAGGAGATAAATTGATAGAATCTGCTCTAGAATACCACCAAGACAATACTAACTCTCAGAGCAGTGTCAAGTAGGGTTGCCAGTTCTGAATTGGGAAATACCTAGAGATTTTGAGGGTGAAGCATAAGGAGGGTGGGATTTTAGGAGGGAGGGACCTCAGTAGGGTATAATGCCATAGAATCCACCCTCTCAAGCAGCTATTTTCTCCAGGTGAACTAATCTTGATCGCCTGGAGATCCATTGTAATAGCTGGAGATCTCCAGGTACCCCCTGGAAGTTGGCAATCCTAGTGGCAAGAGATCAGCCATGAAATAGACTGAGATGGAATTCAGAATATTTCAGGGCTCAAACTAATTTTGGGGAGGGGGCATAGGCATGATTTTTATGTTCTCACCCTGAATATGGAATTTAATGTGCAATTGGCTCTTTAACCAGCTGTATGTGTTTATGGTCTGCATCTTTAATTTGTCCATCACAAAAAATGTATATGTCTACACCATGGATTGCACAAGATGTTTTGCTCTTGAGGACACACACAGATATGTGGAAGTAAGGGACATTCCAAGACTCTCTCTCATACTTCACTGCAGTAAAGTCTAATCCCCAGGAGACTCCTTGTACCAAGTATAAAGACACAATTAAAAATATTTTTCTCCCCCCCCACTGCTATTTTTGGCTCCCCATTCTACAACTGGATGGAACGATTTTGTGATCTTAGCACATGACCTTCTGGAATAACCACAAGAACAACTAAATCCATGAAGTTCTGGTTTCATTGTGATTTGATAGATGTGTATAGTACAACAGGCCTACACAAGATAGACTTATCAATAAGATTGCTAGGTCCCCTGACACCACTAGCAGGAGCTTCATTGGGTTGGGACTGGGGGTGAAGATCTGCACGTGCGCAGTACAATGACATCACTTCCAGGTTTACCCTGGAATTGCCAGCTTCACATGGGACACTCTAGTGCATTCCTCCAAAAAATATGGAAACCATAGAGTTTTGGAGGGAGAGTGCTAGAGCGTCACTGGCACATCTGGGGTAAACGTGGAAGTGAGAGCATTGTACCATGTGTACACCATGTGTGTGGATCGCCACACCCCCTCAGCTGGCCTATTTCCACCCACCGGCTAGCTAAGGGATGGCAGGCAGCGCAGTGAGTGGCGGGCAATTGCCTGCCACCACCGGGCAGTTGGGAATGCTACCTATCAAGTTGAATGCATCTTGCTAGCCATGTTGGAAGCCCACAGGGCTGGCTAAGCCTCCTGATTTTGCCAATTGTCTGGAAACAGGAGGACTCTTAAGTGCCTAACAGGACACAGTGTGTGACTTATCAGCTGTTGCCAGCTCTGGGTTAGGAAATATCTGGAGATTTTGGGGGTGGAGCCTTGGGAGGGCAGGGTTTGGGGTGGGGAAAGACATCAGCAGGGTATAATGCCACATAGTCCATCCTAAAGCAGCCATTTTCTCCAGGGGAATTGCTCTTGGTTGTCTGGAGATCAGATGCAATAGCTGGAGATCTCCAGGTACCACCTGGAGGCTGGTATGTTTTGGTAGGAATATCATGCAAGCCCTGCTTTACAGGAAAAGACCATCCTCAACTTCCTCTTAGCCACAGGGAAACAGAATTGATCAAAGCTTGAAGTTGCCAAAGTAAGGAAAGTCTCCCACTACTTCGAATGAATTACAAAGTACTGATACAGCTCTCCCTGCTGAAGGGTACTTTGCTGAAGCTTAACCAGTAGGTATCAGCTCTGTCCTAGGAATTCTAATTAACTGCTCAAATACAATAAGAGGTCACAGAAGTATGACCCAGATTATCTCGGTATGTATGGAGAGCAAACGTAGCCTCTGAGAATGCTCTTTGCAAAGTCATCTATTTCCATATTCCACAGAAGCCTATAAGAGCATCAGATCTAATAAATGCAAAGATGGTATAGAAGATTAGGCTACAAAATGCCATTGGTCTTACCAACTTTCATTTACTTAATGTCAATATTTGATTATGTGCACTCTCTATCTAGGGAGTTAAATGTGTGCTAAAGTCTACGCCAGTAAGACTGTACCTTGTGAGTCACATTACGTTTCAAATTACAGAAATGAAGTACATTTGCGTCACTCTGGAAAGAAAACCCTTCTCTTTATTGTATGTAAAAGTTATATATTTGAAAAGCACATAATTGTTGGAGATAACCAAGTTACTGGACTGGGAATTGGTGTTAAGACAAATGGTCTGATCTCGCAAGGAAGATCCACATGTTAAAGCGCTGCTCTGTGCATGTATCTGATGCACACGGAGATGCTCATCCCAGTTCCTATTACAAAGTTTTTCCAAGCCCTGTTAAAGTAACTGGACGGGTCTTTTGATGTGCATGGGAATGGACAGTCTCATGTCAAGCTACCAGTTGGTACATACAACTAGTAGCTCATGTCCAGAGGTCAATTAAGGCTAGATATTAGGGTTACCAGGCCTCCTACTGATTTGAAATCCCATTCCCAAGCAGGAAGAATATCAAAGATTGTGATATTAAGCCAGCACTTTTAAATGTTTGGAATAAGTATAAAAAAAGAATAAGTTCTTCTCCGTCACCAATAATGTCTCCAACGGAAGCATATTTATATGATGTTGTGCCAAATGTGCCTTACATAACATATCAAAAATTGATAAATTCTGAAGGGGAGATCAAAAGTTTTCAAGTTCTCCAAAAAGAATATAAGAATATCAACTGGCTGACATATCTTCAATTAAGATCCTGTCTTAAACAAGATTGTTTAAAAATCAGAGATATGAGAGATCTAACCGAGTTTGAAACAATCATAACCAAGAGTAACCAGCACCTTTTGGGAAAAATTTACAAGTTGTTACTGAAATACGATTCAGAAACCGAACAGGTTAAAACTAATATGATAAAATGGATGCAAAACTTTGTCGAAATGATAACTATGGAAACATGGGAAAAACTGTGTACGCAATAACTAAAATATACAGCAAGTCAGGAAGTAAAAGAAAACTGGTACAAGATGTATTACAGATGGTATACTACCCCCAATATGATTTCCCGTATGGAACAAAAGAACAAGAAAGAGGGGGCATGTTGGAAATGCCGGGAGACAGACGGTTCTTTCTTTCATGTTTGGTGGACATGTCAGAAGTCACAGGCGAATTGGAAAAAGATTCGTGGTGAAATACAGACAATACTCAATTTAAAACTTAGTCTGGACCCAAAAGCTTTTTTGCTAATTATAACACCATCAGATTTACCAGTGAGACTCAAAGACTTGTTTAAATATGCTATAACAGCAATGAGAGTGGTGCTCGCTAGAAGATGGAGACCAAAGACCTTACCAGAAGTTGACGAATGGAACGAAAAGATGTCAGAATATGTAAATATGGCCAAAATGACCTATCTGCTGAATCCAGTTGATAAACAATCTGTAGAGCAATTCTATGAGAAATGGCTACCACAGCATACTTATATGTCTCTAAATATTTAGACTTAGCTTTATTCCTTTTTATATGAGCAGATGAGTAGATGTTCTTTATATCTAAGATTATACTTGACTTACTTATAGAATGAGTAATTTTTAGAGAAATAGTAGCCACGGTATATTTATCGTGTTACTTTTTTTTTTTACGTTAGCGGCTGTCTTTTATGTTTAAGAATACACTCGATTCGTTTATTCATTTTTTTATAATCTTTGAATTGAATAAGATTACGATGAAAGCTACTATACTGAATTAACTGTAATAAGTATAACATTTGTTTTTTGAATGTATAATACCAACTAAAGAAAACACCGCCTATTGCAGACAGAAGTGAATATTTCCCTCCTCCCTTTTTCCCTTTTGTATCCTATATAAATATAATAAAAGCATTAAAAATTAAAAACAAAACAAAACAAACAAACAATGGTTTTAAATAAAAGACAGGCACTGCTTCGAAAGGCCATTTGGGCTGCTGAGGCCTACACTTAGAGTACCTCTACTGTTTCTCTGAAAATACTGGTGGTTAGGGTTGCCAGGTGGCTTGGCATGGCAGGCAATTGCAAATTGGGGTTTGAGTGGTAAATCGTCTCATTGCGCTGAGGCGCTTCTGGAAGTAAACCGATAGTTACAGGATTGCGTCGCTCGCATCCACGCGTGTGCGATCCCCACCCCAAAAATCTCCTGTCTGAGGAGAGAGAAGACCTGACGACCCTACTGGTGGTAGGAAGAAGTTGCTGTTCTTTCATGGGTATGGGGAAGGGAAGGGATGTTGAGGAGGGAGAATTTGAGCATCCCCAAATGATCGCCAAATTAACTGCTCAAATACAATAAGAGGTCACAGAAGTATGACCCAGATTATCTCGGTATGTATGGAGAGCAAACGTAGCCTCTGAGAATGCTCTTTGCAAAGTCATCTATTTCCACATTCCACAGAAGCCTATAAGAGTATCAGATCTAATAAATGCAAAGATGGTATAGAAGATTAGGCTACAAAATGCCGTTGGTCTTACCAACTTTCATTTACTTAATGTCAATATTTGATTATCTGCACTCTCTATCTAGGGAGTTAAATGTGTGCTAAAGTCTACGCCAGTAAGACTGTACCTTGTGAGTCACATTACGTTTCAAATTACAGAAATGAAGTACATTTGCGTCACTCTGGAAAGAAAACCCTTCTCTTTATTGTATGTAAAAGTTATATATTTGAAAAGCACATAATTGATGGAGATAACCAAGTTACTGGACTGGGAATTGGTGTTAAGATAAATGATCTGAACTCGCAAGGAAGATCCACATGTTAAAGCGCTGCTCTGTGCATGTATCTGATGCACACGGAGATGCTCATCCCAGTTCCTATTACAAAGTTTTTCCAAGCCCTGTTAAAGTAACTGGATGGGTCTTTTGATGTACATGGGAATGGACAGTCTCATGTCAAGCTACCAGTTGGTACATACAACTAGGAGCTCATGTCCAGAGGTCAATTAAGGCTAGATATTAGGGTTACCAGGCCTCCTACTGATTTGAAATCCCATACCCAAGCAGGAAGAATATCGAAGATTGTGATATTAAGCCAGCACTTTAAAATGTTTGGAATAAGTATAAAAAAAGAATAAGTTCTTCTCCGTCACCAATAATGTCTCCAACAGAAGCATATTGGCATGGCTTGGCATGGCAGGCAATTGCAAATTGGGGTTTGAGTGGTAAATCGTCTCATTGCGCTGAGGCGCTTTTGGAAGTAAAGCGATAGTTACAGGATTGCATCGCTCGCAGCCACGCGTGTGCGATCCCCACCCCAAAAATCTCCTGCCTGAGGAGAGGGGGGACCTGACAACCCTACTGGTGGTAGGAACAAGTTGCTGTTCTTTCATGGGTATGGGGAAGGGAAGGGATGTTGAGGAGGGAGAATTTGAGCATCCCCAAATGATCGCCAAAGGGGAGGCATGCTTCATGGCAAAACATGGTGCCCTGATTCAATTTAGCCATTTCAGATCTATGAATCCCTCATTAAGGGAAGCCATTTTGAATGCCGGTATTTAGACTACCTTGAAAGATAGTGAGATGCTGGCAGCTAATTATCCTAAAGAAATATTTGAATTCACCTTGAGACTCCCTAGCATACCTGGGCAGTGTGAGAAGAAAAATAGCCCCATAGCCCATCCTGCATTGCAACAATCATTCACTTTAAGTGTCTAAAAATTTGTTTTCTCACTGATGCTCAAAATCCCTAATTGCAAGTTGTTAATTTCACTCTTTCAATGAGAACGGTTAAGTTGAAATATTTGTACCCAGAATCCCAAGAACAAAGTTCTATGGACTAAAAAGACTTACTTTGGAAATTAAAGAAATATAATGTACAGTTTAGTGGCAGGGTGGAGTTAACTGTCTCGTTGTTTCCTTTACATCCCATTCACCTTTGATCAGCTCACTGAAATCTTCTCTCTTTTTTTTAGCCTGGAAGACCTTCAAATAGGGTAATTTGTCTTCTGACCTTTTGATTTGGTGTCATAACTTTTATCTTTCTTCCACTTCATCAAAGGTTAACACAATTGTATATCTCTTTTCCTTTTAACAGCCTAAATGCCAACATTCAGGCTTTTTCAGGTTAGCAGATTCCTCTGTTGCTTATCCTGTGCCTCAGTATGGCTTAAACAGGCTGAATGGTTTAGGCTAGGGAACCTTTTTGAGTCCATGGGTACTTTTGGCACTTAAAAAAAAAAAAGAGTCATGGACACTACCCAAAATGGCTCCAATGGCAGTGGAGCCACTCACAAAATGGCTGCCAGAAATACATTGCCATTGCAAAAATAATACATTGCAGCAGGCAACAATGCTTCCTCCTCCTCTTTAACCCCCTTTCTGCTCTTCTTTCCAGTTGTAGCCAAACTTAGTGAATTTCAGAGAATGTGCTCCATTCAAACTCTTAATGGGCGAAAACGCATGGTTGCTTTAGCCTCCTTTATTCCCTGTTTCAGCCAGGATTCAGCCAGGATCGAACGCACGTTCAGCGAAACGCATGCGTTCAATCCTGGCTGAATCTTGGCTGAAACAGGGAATAAAGGAGGCTAAAGCAACCATGCGTTTTCACCCAATGTTTCATGCATACATGGCAGGTTGTTTAGTAGTTTCCAAAGCTAACAGCCCATTCCTGAAAATTCGGGTTGAAAGTCTTCAGGAGGCGGCATGACCTCCCCACCGGTGTAAGTACGTGTACATGTACAGGCTTGATTACATGTACTTACGCCGGCAGGGAGGCCCAGGCCGCCGGCGGACGAGAGCTGTGGGGCCGTGCCTCACCCCTCTGCCGGAGCGGCCTCTCCATGGCGCTGGCCATGCCTTAGAGAGTCTGCGCTGGTGCAGGGGGGCATTCCGGGGGCGGGATGGGGGGAGGAGCCGCCGGTTAGGCAGCTTCCTAACCCGTTTTGGCCTGGTACGCCAGCGCTGGGAACGGTGGTGCTGCCCCTGCTTTTTAGCAGGCGCAGTCTCGCTGTTACCTATGGGGCAAAAAGCCCCACTTGAAGGGGAAAAAGCCGTGAAATGGCTTTTTTTCCTTTAACGGCATAGGCGAAATGGCTTAGGAAGAGGCACCGCTGCGCCTCTTCCCTGCCGTTCCCCTACGCCGTCATTTCAGCAATGGGATGTAAATCTCTCCTCTGCACTCTAAATGCCAACAAAACACAAACAATAACAACTGTGGGGCTGAAAAAAGACATAAGAGGGAAAACAGGAGCACTTTACATTTCAGTCATATATTCCCTGATGGGGTGGAAACAAGGGCCTTCTTTTCAAGGGGACCATGGTGAAGTTTGGGGAACTGGGGGGACACCTCCAGTAAAGGGATGACTGGAGTCTGGAACCCCTTCATAGTGGCAACAGGGGAGGGGACAGACACCATACCACGAAGACATTGGGGAAAGTGGGAGTGGGAAAAGAATGGCTGGGTGGTAGCGTTGCCAGGTCCCTCTTCGCCAGCTGGCTGGGGAGAAGCACTGCTAGGCAGAGAAGGAGGCAGCTGGTTGGGAGGAAGAGGGAGGAGGAAAGGGGACACCAAGTAACAGTTCTAATGGTGCAAAGGGGGTCAGACTCCCAGCAAGCAACACACTTCCTTTTTTTTGCTTCTCCCACCTTCCACCTTCCCCACTCTCAGGAGCTTCCTCCCAGTTCTTGGCATGGACCCTGAAGCAGTCCCAACAAGGCTGCCAGGTCCCTCTTTGCCACTGTCAGGAGATTTTTGGGGTGGAGCCTGACGAGGGCAGGTTTTGGGGAGGGGAGGAACTTCAATGCCATAGAGTCCAATTGCCAAAGCGGCCATTTTCTCCAGGGGAACTGTTCTCTATCGGCTGGAGATCAGTTGTAATAGCAGGAGATCTCCAGCTAGTACCTGGAGGTTGGCAAGCCTAGTCCCAACGTAGGTCTGATTGCTGCCTGGCATAGCTGACTGTTGTTCAGGGCTGATGGTGGGCAGGCAGAGAAGGAAGCAATGCCAGATAGTGCATCAGTGGGTGCCCTGCTGGGGAATCACTCACTTAGGCACTTGATGGACATGGTCAGGATGCAGAGATGTTTGGAATGGGTGGGATTGGCATGAGGTATGGGAATCATCAGAATCATGTTTAGAAAAAGTATCAGAAAACAGGATGGGATTTGCGATGTGAAGCTGATGGGAAACACTTATAACCAAATCACTGGAAGGGAACGTTATGTGATTTGAAATGTAAGTCTCAAGGACAAGGATGGGACATACCAACCAATGATGGGAAGGGAAGAGAAGGAGGTTTTAAGCTGGTTTGATTCTCTTTTTAAAAGGATAGAGAAAGTCAGCATATAAAAACCACCACCACCACCACCTCCACCAACACCACCACCACCACCACCACCACCACCACCACCACTACTACTACTACTTCTTCTTCTTCTTCTTCTTCTTCTTCTTCTTCTTCTTCTTCTTCTTCTTCTTCTTCTTCTTCTTCTTCTTCTTCTTCTTCTTCTTCTTCCCAGTCTAAACCCATTGGTTTCAATGGCTTTAGACTGCAGCAAGTCCTCATAGGATTGCATTGTAAGATACGCATGTAACCACTTGATAAGCTCGCCATCTGCCTTGAAGAACATCTTATCATTCCTTGGCTGAAGTGCTTTCTCCCAAGACTTCCCAGCAAGATCCACTCGCTGGCACACAGCCATTAGGAGGCCGGGGCAGAAAGATACCTGTTGGCCCTCTCTACGTCCTTTTAGGTGGGAGGTTGGAACCTGTGTCTGGAAGCTTGTCACAACCCCTGGCTTCGTTACGCCTGGCACCACCTAACGGTATGACACCAAAGGGGATTTTTGCAGTAGTGCTGGCAGGCCGTCTTGGCTGTGGGCAAGGAATTCACTCCAGGCTCCTTAGTTAAACAACATACATAGCACAGTCTCATGGAGCAATTACAAGACAGTTCTAAGTACACCTAAGTAAATAAGGCAACATGAATGAAAAAGTACTGGATAGGCTAACTTGAAAGACTTGAACTTCTGGTCCAGCTTCGGTGGGAGGCTGGCTGTTGGATGCATAGTGCTCCCACATGGCTGCACCTGCAGAAGAAGGAGGAGGAGAAGAAGAGTTGGGTTTTATATGACGACTTTCTCTACCGCTTAAGGAAGAATCAATCTGGCTTGCAATCACCTTCCCTTCCCCTCCCCACAACAGACCCCCTGTGAGGTAGGTGGGGCTGAGAGAGTTCAGAGAGAACTGTGACTAGTCCAAGGTCCCCCAGCTGGCTTCATGTGTAGGAGTGGGGAAACCAACCCAGTCCACCAGATTAGAGTCCCCCACTCATGTGGAGGAGTGGGGGATCAAACCTGGCTCTCCAGATTAGAATCCACTGCTCCTAGCCACCGCTCTTCTACACCGCGCTGGCAACAAGCATCATTCACCGGTCCCGTTTCACCTCAATCTTGCCAATCCACCCAGATTCCTTGCACAAAAAGGCAGCTCCTTTTTTCAGACCCCCCTCACACGTGGGCTTATAGAGTATTTGCCTCTCTGGCTGCCAGGTTCTGGAGCTAGGAGCCTGCCAGGGCAGCCAATTGAGACATGTTAACCCAGCAAATAGAAGGCCTGTTTTTCCTTTGGGTTATAAAAAACCCTCTCGGTCTGGTGAAATGTATTGGTTCCCATACTCTGCCAGTCTTGCGGGCTCAACCCCTACCTGTGTGTTAGGTGCTGTCAAGTCGCTTCCGACTCATGGTGACCCTATGAATCAAAGTCCTCCAAAATGTCCTATCTTTGACAGCCTTGCTCAGATCTTGCAAATGGAGGGCCGTGGCTTCCTTTATTTAGTCAGTCCATCTGTTGTTGGGTCTTCCTTTTTCCAGCTGCCCTCCACTTTTCCTAGCGTGACTGTCTTTTCTAGTGACTCTTGTTTTCTCATAATGTGACCAAAATACGATAACCTCAGTTTAGTCATTTTAGCTTCTAGGGTCAGTTCAGGCTTGATTTGATCTATAACCCACTGATTTTTTTTTTTTTTGGCAGTCCACAGTATCCGTAACACTCTCCTCCAACACCGCATTACAAAGGAATCTACTTTCTTCCTATCAGCTTTCTTCATTGTCCCACTTTCACCCCCATACATAGTAATAGGGAATACGATGGCATGAATTAACTTAATCTTGGTGGCCAGTGACACATCCTGATGCTTCAGAATCTTTTCCAGCTCCTTTTCTAGCTTCCACCCCTACCTGCCCATCTCCATAACCATCATGGAATATCGGCCATCTGCCCCTCATCCCACAACACAGGCTTTTCAGGATTTCTGATCAGGTTCGTCAGTCTGTTAAGGTTTTAGGCACCTCTTGGCAGGAAAAGACTGATGGCCTATTTATTAAATGCTAATATGCACACTGTGGTAAATTACTACTTGATAAATGGAAGTCTGAATTTGCCCATAGACATAGTTGTAAAAAATAATGTACACCTTTTCCAGAGACGTTACAGTCTACAACAGGCAAATATGATCAAAGACTAGATGATACATGAGATGGTATAAGAGAGATGGGTGGCCCTAGAGACACAATTCTCTCTTAATATGCTTCCAGTGCAACATTTGTGTAACCCTGATATGTTTTCACAAGTCAAATCAAAGCTGATCCCCCCAGCATGAAGCATGATTGAAATACGTCTGAGTCACAAAAACAAAGCTATTATGAAACAAATGCTGTGGCAATTGAGCTGATAAACTGTTAGTAATAGACAGAATGAGAAATGAGATTATATATACGATTATGTAGATAGAATACACATGATTGCTGTTCCTCAATTCATTTTGTGGGAGGCTGAGCTTAATGAAAAATATGTCAGCAACTGAAAGCAAGTAACTAGTCAGACTATTCAGAACATTTGAATAGCTTTGCTGTATCACACCATTGGTCCCTCTGGTCCAGCATTATGTTCCACACAGTGACCAAGCAGTTGCCTCGAAGGGTCAACAAACAGGGGCACAGGCTTTTCCCTGATGTTGCCCCCAAGCGCTGGTATTCAGAGGTTTAGTGGAGGTTCCCTTTAGTCACCTTTGCTAATAGCCATAGGTGACCTATCCTGTATGAATCTATCTATGCCCCTTTTAAAGCCATCAGTAGTCAAGGCCATCCACATGAACACATGAAGCTGCCTTATACTGAATCAGACCCTTGGTCCATCAAAGTCAGTACTGTCTACTCAGGCCGGCAGTGGCTCTCCAGGTTCTTAGGTAGAGGTCTTTCACATCACCTCATTGCCTAGTCCCTTTAACTGGAGATGCCGGGGACTGAACCTTGGACCTTCTGCATACCAAGCAGAGGTTCTACCACTGAGCCACGGCCTCTCCCCAAAATTTTGCTTTCTATAAGATCTGAACACATGAAGCTGCCTTATACTGAATTAGACCCTTGGTCCATCAAAGTCAGTATTGTCTACTCAGACCAACAGCAGTTCTCCAGGGTCTCAGGCAGAGGTCTTTAACATCACCTTCTTGCCTGGTCCCTTTTAACTGGAGATGCTGGGGGTTGAACTTGAGACCTTCTGCATGCCAAGCAGATGCTCTACCACTGAGCCACAACCCCTCCCAATCCATTTATAATCATGAAAATAACACACCTTTTTAATATGCTAGACTGGAGTAATGAGTATGTAGCATTTGGCTCCAAAATGGCAGCCATAGCAAACACATATCCAGAAACGTTTAGACGTTTTATGGAAAGCAATTACATTACTAAGTAATGTAATTTGTTATAAATGTTGCTACTGAGTTGCTTCTATCTCACATGGCCCTATCCACTTCTTAACACTCAAACAGATACCCAAATGTTTCTTTTGCAGAACATTAAACATAACGATAATGGTCTTCATCTTTGAGTTACGCCAGAAGAACGTTTGGCTATCTCTAGCTTGAGTGTAAGAAGTACACGTGTCATAGGAAGGACAGCAAACTGGACTGGGAATAGACTGGCAGAAGCTGAATGAAAATGAATTTTGAAAATTGATCTGGGCAGCAGAGATGGCAAAATGGGTACAGGGAAGAAGCATGCAGTGCCAACAATGAAGTACGATCACTTCCAGGGCGAAGATATAGGAAAGCTGAGCCAGGAACTGAGACAGTCATTTGTTCTGAAAATAAATACTGATCATCCTGCCTGCAATTGATGAAAAACCAATCAAAAGAGCCCCACTGAGGCTAAGAACAAGTTTATCACAGTGCTAGGATTGCCAACCTCCAGGTAGTAGCTGGAGATCTCCTCCAGCCGATAGAGATCAGTTCACCTGGAGAAAATGGCTGTTTTGGCCATTGGACTTTATGGCATTGAAGTCCCTCCTCTCCCCAAACCCCGACCTCAGGCTCCGTCCCAAAAATCTCTTGCTGCTGGCAAAGAGGGACCTGGCAACCCTAGGGTCTGAAGAGTGAACTGTGCCATCATGACCCACATGCAAAAGAGCTGATGAAAGGGGATAGATTTCTCCATCCTGGTAGTAGCACCTCACATAGGCTTGCCAGGCCCTGTAGCTCCACTGGTGGGAGCTTTGCGGGGCTGCGGCCGAGGTGCGCGATGTACGCGCGTGCCTGTCCCGGCACGCACGCGCACCCCACGTGACGCATTTACGTCACTTCTGGGTTTACCTGGAAGCGACACGGACGCTCTAGCGATCTCAGCCGAAACTCTATGGTTTCCATAGAGTTTTAGCCGAGGTTGTCAAAGCATCTGCGTCGCTTCCGGGTAAACCTAAAAATGTCATGCGTGCTGAGGGCGCGCGCGTGCCCGCAGTGCTTGCCGGCCCTCAGCTGGTCGGTGGGCAGCCCGGTGGATTGGCAGGATTTTACCCGCCACCACCCGGCACTTGGAAACCCTAGCCTCACATGTCATTCCATGCATGGGTGAACTGGCTATTTAACTTACAGGGAAACTTGCTGGTGGGCTGCTGCCTTAGAGGGCCGCTGTTGACCCAGAGGAAGCAAAGCATCTCCTGCCAATACGTCAAAAGATGTTTGGCTCAGACCCTCATCAGCAATGGCAATTGCGTCATCTCACCAATGATCTCTTCTCACACTCCTGCCAGTTTGCAGGAGGGAGCAATGGGGGAGCCAGAGTTGGTAGCACTCAGTTAAGTGGGGCCTGGCACGCTATAGGGCCAACTCAGCTTGGCTTGCTCCAGGGCTATTTTGACATCCCAGTCTGCTTGTGATTGTGGTATGGAGAGAGTGGACAGGGAGAAGCTTTTCTCCCTCTCTCAAAATACCAGAATGCGGGGTCATCTGCTGAAGCTGGAGGGTGACAGATTCAAAACAGATAAAAGGAAGTATTTCTTCACACAATGCATCGTTAAGTTGTGGAACTCCCTGCCCCAGGATGTGGTGATGGCTGCCAATATGGAAGGCTTTAAGAGGGGAGTGGACATATTCATGGAGGACAGGGTTGCCAAGCTCCAGGTACTAGCTGGAGATTTCCTGCTATTACAACTGATCTCCATCCAGTAGAGATCAGTTCCCCTGGAGCAAATGGCCGCTTTGGCAATTGGACTCTATGGCATTGAAGTCCCTCTCCTCCCCAAACCCCACCCTTCTCAGGCTCCGCCTCAGAAACCTCCTGCTGGTGGCCAAGAGGAACCTGGCAACCCTAATGGAGGATAGGGTTATCCATGACAACTAGTCAAAATGGATACTAGTCATGATGATGTATACCTATTCTCTCCAGGATCAGAGGAACATGCCTATTATATTGGGTGCTGTGGAACACAGGCAGGATAATGCTGCTGCAGTCGTCTTGTTTGTGGATTCCTAGAGGCACCTGGTTGGCCACAGTGAACAGACAGCTGGATTTGATGGGCCTTGGTCTGATCCAGCATGGCCTTTCTTAGATTCTTATGATTCCAGGCTATTCTTGAGGGTCCCCTTCTTCCCCATTCATCAGTCTTAGGATCCAGCCCTCTCATTTATGTAAAGATGCTTTCTTTGAAGGAATACAAAGACCTGGAAAAGATTTATTGTTTTTGAAAAGTGAGGGGAAAAAAGGTTTCAATGCTAAACTTATGCAAACATGAAAATCTTAATTTCAAAAGGAGAAAATGGTTCTTTTTTGGGGGGTGGGGGAAAGCATTCATTTTGTGGTTCATGACCTTTGCAGTTGTTAAAACACCCTCTGCCCTAGTTCTAGCAAATGAGATTCCTAGGCATTTTAATATAATTAAATGTAAGAAGACAAAAATCACTATTATGAAATCTAATGGGAATAAGCACAATTTGCATATGTTAAAAGGGCCTTCTCATGAAAACCAAGGCACAGAAATGCAGAGATGTAGTCCATGCACTTTCCAGCAGTCTTTAAATGTAGGTTTATGCAAATGCGGTTGGGAAGCAGAATATAGGGCAAAACCAGTGCTTAATATTCTTGGCGAGTACAATTATCAGTTTTAAAATACAATGCCCTCTCTGCTGTGTCTATAAAAGTGTTTACCTTTCATTTCCAGGAGCTGGCAGCTTGAAAAGGAGTCACCGCTTGCTCTGCGACAAGAGGCTTAACTCGAAGCAAATTGAATAAATATTGTTTTGGGCCCTTCTCTGCCTATCAGCTGGGCGACCCTCCTGCTTCTGAGTACAGCGCTTGCGGCAAAGGACGAGCAGCATCTTTCGATGCACTCGTGATGATTGGGATGCCATCGGAGTCATTATAAACCGGCAATTGCAGGACCCACCCTCCAATTTTGCTTATCATACCACGGAAATCAGAGGCGGTATACTGCTGATTGCCAGGTGTCAGGAGGCACAACAAGGAAGGATGCTTGCTTCGTGCCCACGACCGGCTCAACATAGTTTGCTGCACTAAGCCAGCCATTGCAGGAGCAAGACGAGCCCTGATGCCAAGCATTGCAAAGTCTCATCATAGGTCGAAAACGCATGGTCGCTTTATCCTCCTTCAATCCCTATTTTAGCCAGGATCGAACGCACATTAGGCGAAACGCATGTGTTCGATCCTGGCTGAATCCTGGCCGAAACAGGGATTAAAGGAGGATAAAGTGACCATGCGTTTTCACCCTTAGACAGCATGGAACCAAGAGTTATATCTACTGAGTCAGAATGTAAGAAAAGCCATGCTGGATCAGACCAGGCCATTCAAGTCCAGCAGTCTGTTCACACAGGGTCAATTTTGAAGCTAACTCAAAGCTCTTTTTCTAAATGCGACCTTTAAAATGGCCATTCACGGTCCCGATGCAAAAGGAGAAATACCACCCCCACCCCCAATCGCCTGCTCCTTGTTTGCAACTGCAGGTTGCATAGCTAATGCACAACTGTGATTTTGCATGTTTTCTTGAGGTGATTTTTTGTGGCGAGGGCGGAGCAAACACAAAAGGTTACGTTAAAGAGGCTCTTAAGTAATGCGAAGCAGGTATGCACCGGCGTAGCAGTCACTTCCTAAACGACTGTTCAATGTGAAAAACTCAAATATGCGGGGCAATTCAGCCTGGAACAAACTGCTAAATACCAAGCATAAATGGCCCTCGAGTTAGGGCTAGGTTAGGAGATAATAGGTTAGGATTAGGTAAACACCTTTTATCTTGTTTTGACCAGGCTAGCATTGTCTACTTTGCCCAGCATTAGCTGTCCAGGATCACAGGTGGAGGTCATTCACATCCTCTACAACATGATTGTTTTAGCTGTAGGTGCTGGGTATTGAACCTGGGACCTTCTGCATGCAAGCAAATGCTCTACCCCTGAGCCATCCCCTTGTCATATCCAATCTTAACTGAATGCTCTCTTAACTATAGATGGAGCCCATTGCCTCCTCCCGAGCCAGTGCGGGCTGGCAGCAAGATGCGCCAGCATCTCTGAGGCTCGACTTGGACCAGGGTGCCAGGGAAGCATGGGAAGAAGGTGGTGACTCAACCTATGCCCATTTTGAGGTTTTGAAACAATGACGGGTCCATGCTTTGCCTTCATCCAAGCTGAGTTCTGGTGACATCTCAGAACCTTCCTTTTATTGTGGTCGCACAGCCACCCTAACCCTAACAGTCCTAACCCTACAGCAGATGGAAGAGGTCATGAGGTAAAATGGTTTCCATAACTCTGGAGGCCTTGGTCATGTACTGAAAGTACATTCCTCAGAGTCAAAGGGTGTGAAGGGAGGAGGGCAGATAAGAAACTGGCTGTAAACACCTCTTATCTTGTTTTCCCTGGAGCAATAAACAAGGCCTTGTTCTGATAACTGAGAGCCAGCGTGCTGTAGGGGTTAAGATAGGTGGTTTGGAGCAATGGACTCTGACCTGGAGGACCGGGTTTGATTCCCCACTCCTCCACTTGAGTGGCTGAGGCTAATCTGGTGAACTGGGTTGGTTTCCCCACTCCTACACATGAAGCCAGCTGGGTGACCTTGGGCTAGTCACACTCTCTTACCTCCACCTACCTCACATGGTGTCTGTTGTGGTGAGGGGAAGGGAAGGTGATTGTAAGCCAGTTTGATTCTTCCTTAAGAGGTAGAAAAAGTCAGCATATAAAAACCAACTCTTCTTCTCCCACCCTTTCTTCTTCCTATTAGATATGTTACCCTTTAGATGTTTCACCTGTGTGTATTCAACTCCCTTTGATGTGGGTCTATTTAAGCTGCTGATTTTCCTGCCGAGGTAAGAGTCTTTCACACGGAGCCGAGTTATAGCGACCCCTGCTGGGGTTTTCAAGGCAAGTGATTAAGCAGTGGCGGTTTGCCATTGCCTTCCTCTGCAGAGTCTCCCTTGGAGGTCTCCCTTCCAAGTACTAACCCAGCTTAGCTTCCAAAATCTGACAAGATTGGCCTATACTATACCATTCCACATCCCATGACATTTCTACTGGTGTGTATATATCATAGATCCAGGGACAGATAGGCCCTTTAACCCACTTGACTTACCCCTGGGCCATGTAAATGTCCCACTCTGGTCTGGCTTGAATCTGAAGAAGACCTAATGAGGTTTGAAAGCCCTTTGGGATGTTCTGGCTCTGCAAAACTCTGCTGAATATGGTGTCAGGTTTTATGCCTGTGGAGTCAATGGGAGGTTTGAGACTGCAGGGTTGAATTCTCTGCCTGCCTGCTTTCAATGTCAAAAGCTCTTCTCTGTTCAAGGGGAGGGTTGGGAGTTCAGCATTCCTTCCTTCCTTCCTTGGATTAGTGAAGCCGCTTTCCTTTATGCTGGCAAAGCACTTTGCTGTGGTGTCACACTGCTTGAGTGATGAATAATAAATAATGCAGCATGGCAGGAAGTATCCCAGCGAACACACTGCTGTACTTTAAAGCTGGGTTCAGGTTAAAGGGATTGCTCTGACAAATACTGCCTGTTAAATAGGGACAATATGTCTCAAGTCACAATAGATTTTTTATTTTTATTTTGGTCGGTTAGCACTTTAGAACCGTTGCTGTTGTACAGGAACGAGGAACTGTGTCCTCTTCTTTGTCAAGCATAAGAAACAGCGAACTCCACTAAGCTAACTGCATGAGCAGGGTTGCCAGGTCTCTCTTCACCACTGGCGAGATTTTTGGGGTGGAGCCTGAGGAGGGTGGGGGTTGGGAGGGGAGGGACTTCAGTGCCATAGAATCCAATTGCCAAAGTGGCCCTTTTCTCCAGGTGAACTGATCTCTATCGGCTGGAGATCAGTTGTAATAGCAGGAGAACTCCAGCTGGTACCTGTAGGTTAAAAAAAAAAAGGTGACCCAATTACCGTGCTGAGTAGAAGTTAGCACTATAGTGGCCTCCGTTGCTAGTACCTGTAGGTTGGCAACCCTATGCATGAGGATGGCTAGTGCTACTATTTTATGAGACAGTGAAACCCAGTGATCTTTCTACCCTGGGTCAGATTTTTGTCCTCAGAGGGCCCTTTCATCATTGCAAAGCATTCTGGGGCACATTCTAAGGCACAAACTCTAGGTCAAAGCTTCTTAAACTGTGGGGCGTGACCCCATATGGGGTCACGTAACTGAGTGCGGGGGTAACATTTGGCAACAGTAAAAAAAAATTGGCAACAGTAAAAGGTTTCTGAAACTTCTATCAGTAAATGTTTGATTTGTATACCTATTTTATATACCCATATACCTGGGGTCGCGTAAAAATGTCTTGGGTGAAAAGGGGTTGCGAGTGGAAAAAGTTTAAGAAGCCCTGCTCTAGGTCACATGGAGACTAGCCAGTTCACTTGGGCCTCACAGTTGTCCCACATGAAGAGAGAGTGTAGGCTGTAAACACCCAAATCAGAATGAGCAAGCCTTTTCTTTCTGGGAAGCGTAACTGCCACTCCTGCTATGTTTAAAAATGAGAAATCCGTCAAGTGCCCTGAGACACATTTTAAACCCACTGTCCTGGCTTATGCTTGTATCAATGACAACTATGGAATTCAGTGGGACTTTTTTTTTTTTTAAGCCTATTGCCTGGGAGGCACATTTTCCATTTCCAGCCCAGGCCTGGATGGCCCAGGCTAGCCTGATCTCATCAGATCTCAGAAGCTAAGCAGGGTTGGCCATGGTTAGTAATTAGATGGGAGACCCCCAAGGAATACCGGGGTCGTTATGCAGAGGAAGGCAATGGCAAACCACCTCTGTAAGTCTCTTGCCTGGAAAACCCTATGGGGTTGCCATAAGTCGTTATGTGGCTCAGTGGTAGAGCATCTGCTTGGCATGCAGAAGGTCCCAGGTTCAATCCCCGGCATCTCCAGTTAAAGGGACTAGGCAGGTAGGTGATGTGAAAGACCTCTGCCTGTGACCCTGGAGAGCCGCTGCTGGCCTGAGTAGACAATACTGACTTTGATGGACCAAGGGTCTGATTCGGTAACAGGCAGCTTCATGTGTTCATGTATCATCTGTGACTTGATGGCACTTTACACACATGGGATTGGGAAGGACAGTAGACAATGGGAATTGTTGGGGCAGTTAAGCTTTCCAGAAAAACATAAGCTTAGTCATCCTGATCTGAGTGAAGCCCTGCCTTTCACCCTCCTACTCGTGGGAATAAAATGTGCTCCTACTCGGCCCTGCCCTTCTTCTCCACATCTTTTTAAAAAGTTGGTGTGTAGTAATGGTATGTTCCACATTTCCCTCCCCCTCTTATTTTCCCTCTCAAAAAAACTGTAAATAGATAAAAAGATGACCACGCTTTCAAGTGGAGGCGCTTGGCTCTGGTGAGGCCAAAATATTGCCGTTCAATTATGATGACTTATTTTAACAGACAGAGGAGGAGGAGAAAGGCAAAGGCAGAGCGACTTTTGTGATGCTAGTGATTAATAAATAAATGTGCTGTGCTTGTGCCTAACTGAAGGCAAAGCAGCTTCTAGCATCTCCACATTTTAGAATGGCTGAATTAATGGACATGTAAAAATCCATATAAATGCTCAGTACATAAGTTAGTGCTGCCTGGGGGGAGCAGTAACTTTTGCAACTCCTTGTTATAATCTGCATTAACCTTTTGTAATGAATACATATATCTAATTGTGTCCCGTAAATCTTTCAGCCTTTATCTTTGCTGGTTAGTTGCATTCTCTGTAATGCTTGCTTTCCCCAGTAACCATACGTATATTACAGGGAAGCTGCTTCCATGTCCTGTGAAAGTGAAGTTCTTATTTTGAAACAGATGAAGACCTTCTTACCAGTCTAGCTCACTTATTTTTTTTAATTTATACCCTCTTTTCTCCTAATTGAAGCCCTCAAAGCAGCTTATGACATCATTCTGTCTTTCATAGCTATACGCCACATGTTCTGGTAAATATGAATTAACCAAAATTAGACCCCCAGTAGTAGAGCTTTGATCCAGATCCTGTTATTTTGCTCACAAATTAGAGAGGGCCAACTTTTCTTTGAAGGTAGTTGATGTGCCTGACAAATTTGCATAAGAATACACAGCCAGGAAAGGCACCTATTTCAGTTCTTAGGAACATCCCCCCTATTCAATGCCTAGCACATCTTGTGAGAATGCTTGTTCTACACTTAACTTACACTGCTTTCACTTGCCTTCAGCCCTATCATCACCTAATCAAATATGATTAGTTTCATTGCGTGACGATGATGTTATCTGATTCTCGGGGATCACCTTCGTGACGAATCCAGGACAAACAGCATCAGCCACAAAAAAGGTGCCAAACAGAACTCTGTGTGTGTGTGTGGGGGGGACACACACACACACACAAATACAATGTGTTTCCTAGAGAAAAATATATATTGAATCCATCAAAATTTTGAATTATTATGTGAAAACTGAAGCAGGAGAACATTTCAGTGTTGGCCTGATCTCGAGTGAGTCTTGAATGAAGGTTCCTCAACTATTGAATGAATAGGGTTGCCAACCTCCAGGTACTAGCTGGAGATCTCCTGCCAATTGGACTCTATGGCATTGAAGTCCCGCCCCTCCTTAAACCCCGCGCTCTGCAGGCTCTGCCCCCAAAACCTCCCGCTGGTGGTGAAGAGGGACCTGGCAACCTTATGAATGAAAGTGAGGCATTTGCTGTCAGAGCTGTTACTTCTCAATGGTTTGGCATCCATAGGCTATGCTATACACAGCAGTTTCCCGTTTCATTTGGGAAATCCATTGATCTCTGCCTGACCTGCCTTCTGGGTGAGACCTGCCCTGCTCTCAGCAGCTGTAACAGAGGGCTTGAAGGGACTGTCCTTCATTAATGCCGCACCCTCTGGGTGTACCCCACCTTATTTTTCAGCAGCAGGTATTTTAGCAATAAGGAAAAACGACTACCTAAACCGGAATATATCATAAAGAAAGATGGATTACTTTTAGATGAAGTTGGAGTGAAAACTGGAGGAAGGAACTTCAACGCTTGGAGACATGCAGATGCCACCACATTATTGGCAGAAAACAGTGAAGACTTGAAGCAACTCCTAATGAAGGTTAAAGCAGAAAGAGCCAAAGCAGGATTACAGCTAAACATCAAGAAGACAAAAGTAATGGCTGCTGGGGAATACCATGACTTTAAGGTTGACAATGAAGAAACAAATTGTTCGAGATTTTCTATTCCTTGGTTCCATCATCAACCTAAAGGGAGACTGCAACCAAGAAACCAGAAAAAGACTGAGATTGGGAAGAGCAACCATGAAGGAGCTAGAAAAGATTCTTAAGTGTAAGGATGTCTCGCTGGTGACAAGATCAACATAATTCATCCATAGAATTCCCTATTACTATGATTGGGTGTGAAAGTTGGACAATGAAGAAAGCTGACAGGAAGAAAGTTGATTCCTTTGAAACGTGGTGTTGGATGAGAGTGTTACTGACACCGTGGCCTGCCAAAAAGACAAGAAAATGGGTTCTAGATCAAATCAAGCCTGAACTCTCCCTAGAAGCTAAAATGACCAAACTGGGGCTATTGTACTTTGGTCACATTATGAGACGACAAAGAGTCGCTAGGAAAAAAAACCCAGTGTCAGTCCTAAAAAGAAAGAAAGAAAAGGAAATGTCAACTCCATCCCCAGACCTCTAATGCTGCTGCACTGAACAGCTGGGAAGCTTTGCTCTCATTCAGTCCAAGCATTCTCTTCTTGTCACTTCTTTTTTGATTTCTTTGATATTTTCACATGCCGACTATCACCAGTTCATTGCAAGGGTGGCTTGACAAACAGCCTGGCCTTTTGAATGAAAAGAAAGGTGCAGAGAAGACAACTAGCATTAAAAATCAAACCTGCAAAGTGTTCCTCTCTGAGCATTTGGAACGTTGATCCGAACCTGGCTTATGTTCTCTGCTGTTATGATAGGGCTGGGTGAATTGCAATTACAAAGCTTTCCATAGTAGACTTGCTGAAATGCATGCCTGGCTGGATATCATAAAGAATTTATACTGAGGTGTTAGGAGTGATTTGAGATTCCCATTAAAAGGAATAGCCTTAATCGTCCACAATAACATTGCATTAATTATTAAAAGACCTAATCAGTAGTCTGAAATTGCTTACATCAAATATTAATCAGTAGTGCAGATGAATTCTTTGATTTGTGATGGACATACAAGCCCTATCACCAGGTATGCTTCAATTGTTGTTACTTACTTGCATGACACCTGCCAAATGATACACATGCGTACATAAAGATGCTCATAAGAATGGTCTGCAAGCTAACCACCCACTCCTCAGAACCTCCTAGGTACCATTTTGGAAGACAACAAGAATGCTGCCTAAAGATGCTACTCTAGTGCTTTTATGACAGCATCAGCTAGAAGACCAATCCCCTTCAACTTCCTACAACTGATTAGAATTTATTAGCTTTTCAAGACAACAAGGTTATGGCTACTTGTTGTTACTGCTTCAGAAGAAGCTGTGCTATGGTTGTTATGAAAGGTGTTGGATAGGGTTGCCAGCTCTGGGTTGGGAAATACCTGGAGATTTGGGGGGGTGGAGCCTGAGGAGGGCAGGGTTTAGAGAGGGGAGGACCTTCAATGCCAGAGTCCAATTGCCAAAGTGGACATTTTTTCCAGGTGAACTGATCTCTGTCACCCGGAGGTTAGTTGTAATAGCGGGAGAACTCCAGCCACCACTTGGAGGTTGGCAACATTACTGCTGAAGTTGTTGCAGCTAGGACCTTTAGGCCCCAATTGTATGTATGTATATGTGTGTGTGTGTATGTATATATATATATGTGTGTGTGTGTGTGTGTGTGTGTAAATAAATTGTAGATATGTAAATAAAGCCTGTTCACTTCCTTGACATTTGGCTGGGATCAGTTTTGCGTGGAACTTGGAGGGATTTCCTTAAATTCTCAATCATAATACAACTCTAAGCAAAATTAGGAAGAACAGTATAATACATACAACTGGAAAAATGAAGAGAACAATGCACTAAAGCACAATACAGACAATAAAGCAGGATTAAAAGATTGGAGAACAATGCAGTGAAACATTATATTGCATAGAATAAACAACGAAATAAAAACTGGATTACAGAATCAGGGAACACTGCAATAAAAACAGATATACAATGAAGACTGCCTTACATTCCACAGACATTAACCATAATCTTATTAACTTTATGGAAATTCTACACACCCTGCAAAGTCCACCGAACTCAATGGGTTTACGCCGGTGTAACTCTGTTTAGGATTGCAATTTAATATATGTTGATGATATGGGGACCCCTAGGAAAACTGTCATCAGTGGGAGAGCTGCAAATGATTTCCAGATTTCTATGTCCTGTTTGCCGTAATATGAATGACTAGAATGAGTGTTGCCAAATCCTGCCCCATGCTGGAAACAGTGGGATTTCTCTCAATATTTTATTTTTAAGTTTTAAAAGTTTTATTTCAACAGACGGATTTCTCACAATGTTTTCATCTCATCTTGGTTGCCCGTCGCTCTTTCTGTTCCCATTGGTTTTGTTCCTCTGGGCTGGAGAGATTGAGTTTGCCAGATACAGCCCATGCATAACGATGGTACAAACCTCATTCACATATTTGCTTAATCCCTCAGAGTGCGAATATGTTGGCAACCAGATCACAAATGTGAATTATTCTCGGGGAATATGACTAGGCTTCCTTGATGGGCACACAGGCAAACAAACAAACAAAAGAAAAATGATGGAAATTAAATGCTTCCCTTCCTTTCTCCTTTTAGCTTTCAGAATTCTAAGGGTAAGTGTACACAATCAAAGGCTCCCACTGATTGCTTCTCTTATCTGTCTCCCACTTATGCGAGATTGTTTTGAAACGGACATGGTTGAAAATGTATCTCTCTCTGCTTTGCGGTAGTAGTCATTTTTAAGTAAAGGTCCTTTCATGTTGTTGATGTGTTTTGCCAATGCTCGTTTTGTTCCAGAAAATAGTTGCAGCTGTGGTTACCGTCGAGTTGTGGAAATATCCAGTAACTCGTGGTGAATACTGTTTGGGTACAAATTTAGGGGAAGTTCTGCTTTGGGGAGATAGTGGAAGTGCAGGAGCCAAAAACTTTCTTCTGTTGGAAGTCTCACCCAACATCTCAAATGATTTGCCCTGATTTGCATGTTCTGGAGGGTGGGTCTTGGATCCTAACACTGTGTAAACAAGCAGATGAGAGTTTTTCTCAATTCCTAGATCAGGACCATGGCACACATAGAAAAGGGACTTTAGTGTCCCCCTCTGCACTGCTTTGCCGGTGTGAAATGGTCCAAAGAGATCTGATCCTTCAGGGAAGCCCTCACATTCCCTGGGATACATTTCCCCCAATGGGCCAAATAAGAACATAAGAAAAGCCATGCTGGATCAGACCAAGGCCCATCAAGTCTGGAGATCAGTTGTAATTCCAGTCTCCATGTTAAGGTTGGTAACCCTAGTGGGGAAAATCCATAAGATCATTACAAATCCATTACAAGTCAGCCTTGTAAACCTGAAATGTCCCTAAGCAAATTAGTAAGGCAAGTGCTATGAACAAGAAAGTGTGTGACAAAAGTGGAACACATGAAGCTGCCTTATACTGAATCAGACCCATGGTCCATCAAAGTCAGTATTGTCTACTCAGACTAGCAGTGGCTCTGCTGGATTTCAGGCAGAGATCTTTCACATCACCTACTTGCCTAGTCCCTTTAACTGGAGATGCTGGGGATTGAACCTGGGACCTTCTGCATCCCAAGCAGAGGCTCTACCACTGAACCACAGCCTCTCCCACAGTGGGATGGAGAAGGAAGTTCTAGGCGATTTGCAGGAAAGTACAATGGGGAAACCAGTAGTGTCATGCTCATGGCCTCTGCTGTCTGTGTAGGGTTGCCAGATCCCCCATCTCCACTGGTGGGAGGTTTTTGGGGGAGAGCTAGAATGCCGATCCTGGGTGCGTGGCCATGTGTGATGTGATTACATCACTTCCGGGTTATCCCGGAAGTGACATAATCACATCATGCATGGCCATGTACACGGGATGGTTACGCACATGGGTTTACCCCAAAAGTGCCACATCATGACGGGATGCTTTAGCACTCAAACCCCCAAGCGTTTTGGGAGTTTGAGTGCTAAAGCGTCCTGTCGTGATGCAGCGCTTCCGTAGGTAAACCCGGAAGTGACATAAGCGCATCCTACGCAGCCGCCACATGTGCGATCACCACTCTGAGAAGCCTGGTAGATTAGCAATTGCCCACCAATCCCAGCAACCTGGCAACCCTATGTCTATGTATGCACAGAATGTGGGAAACAAACAGGATGAGCTCAAAACCAAGCCCTGCTTGCTCCCCTGCTATCCTATTGGTTATTGATCTATCTCATATTACTTTGTTCCTTCACTGATCACATGACTGACTGCTTAGTTAATTCATTAAATTGTTCCTATCAAACTGGTTTTCATGACTAAATTAATTTTCTGCCCCGTTAATTCATGCATTGCTTTTAAAAGTTTGCATATTGGATTAATTAATTGCTTCATATTTGTTTCTATACTACTGGTCTTATTTCTCATGCTATTTTTAAAATTTCACTTCTAGCTGCCTCATTTTGGAAAGACATTCATAGGTAATTTCATGCAAACTCCAGTTATGTAACTAATTTGATTTATACACCTAAAAATCAGCTAAATACAGGTTTCTAGTTCATGCCTCTAATAATTCTAGATTGCCAGTTATGTGAGTGTATGTGGATAAATTTATTTTATTTTTTAATTTAAATTGAAATAGCAACTAAATAGAAACCATTAGCTCCTATCTCTAGGCACCCGTGGCAGATTTTAATTTATTACATTCTGTTTCTCCCACTATTATCGTATCACTGAAAATTAAGCCTAAATTTTATCCCCTTCATAATCCCTTCAAGACTCACATCATTAACCTTTACAATGACTACAGTATATTTACTAGATATCTGCATTATTTTTTTCATCCATCCAGGAAACCCAAACTCTCCCACATCTGCTAATGACAAGCATCTCTTCCATATCTAGGTTCTATGTTGAAATTTTTGACTTGGCTAAAATTATCTTCTGCATCCCTGATGACAGTTGTCAGCTTTGTGTAAATGATCCCCATACCCCCTCCCTCACAGTTAGAATATTTGTGAACGTTCCGCGGTACAACAGCAACTTTCTGATAGAGAGCCGGATTTTAACATTTGGAGCCCAAAGGAACAGTGGTTATTTCAAATTCAAACATGGAATTAAGCTCCATCACCCCAATTCTTTCTTGGCTCTTTGGCCAAGCTTACTGAGCCTCTGATCTTCTCTTGCCCATTCAACCCTTATTCCACAAGAATCACAAAGTTCTTCTAGTCTAACATTTTTGACAGAGTTTAGCCTATTATATATACACACACAAGGTAAGAAAGACTTTCAACACAATTTAAAGGCCTGCAAATTAATGCCAAGAAGATAAGAAGACCTTATCCAGACAATGCCTTTGCATGGGGGAAAAAGGTGATTTCCTGGACATATAACTGCATAACCATTTAGATTACACCTAGTTCAATTGATTTTTGCTTGCAATTAATTGCTTGATTTATTGATTCCTCATTAAAAGAGCACTTGATTAACGGCCTAATTTGTCCATTGCCTGATCATCTTGTCACTGAAGTTGATTTGCGATCTGAATTGCTAACAGTTTTGGTGTTATTTATCATGAGGGAGGTGGATCTTTCTTTCTCTTTTTCTTTCCACTCGGGGTCCTTCCAAACATCCTCATTCGATGGTCTACCTGGAATTGGGGAATTGAGCCTAATTGAACAGTGAATGGAGTCTAGAAATCAGTTGTAGGTGAAATGCAGCGTTTGGAGTATCCTTTTGTACCATTTTTGTTTCCAGATGTTGAACAGAGCCATTGTTTGCCATAGCTGTCTCTTCCTCTGATTATTTGGCTTGTCCAAGTACTCTACATTACTGATGGTTAAGACTGCATTACTGTCCCTCCCCAAATACTTGAAATTTTTCAAACATATAGTAGAACATATAGTATAGTAGAACATATAGTATATAGATAGAACATATAGTATATCAATATTCTTTTTTGTGCATTGCTTTACCATTGCATGGAGTTTAGTAAAACATTATTTGTTTATTTGTGACCTTGGTATGCTTCTTTGCTCCTTGAAAAGAACTAAAGTGGCTCGCAGAAAAATACCATAATACAACTCCTCAAATGATATAATTAAGTTAAAACGGACAAAGAAAAAGGAACAGATCCTGGGCTGGTTTTGGTCGACAAGATTGCCCAACGCAGGACCTGGCCCAACAAGCCCTTTGGTTTGCTCCTCTGCTCCCCTTCACCAGGATTTAAGTACTTGCAAGGAGAGGAGACAAATTTAGCCCTGAGAGAATTCAGCTGCTGCTATTACACTGCCTATAAGACTGCAACAAGCCTACTACCAGCGTGGCGTAGTGATTAAGAGTGGTGGAGATTGAACCGGGTTTGATTCCCCACTCCTTCACATGAGGGGCAGCCTCTAATCTGGAGATCCAGGTTGGTTTCCCCACTCCTACACAGGAAGCCAGCTGGGTGACCTTGGGCTAGTCACACTCTCTCAGCCCCACCTACCTCACAGGGTGTTGTGGGGAATGGAAGGTGATTGTAAGCCAGTTTGATTCTTCGTAAAAAAAGGTAGAGAAAGCCGGCATATAAACACAAACTCTTCTTCTTTTTCTACAGTCAGAAGAAGTCCCCTCCAAACAGTGTAGTGTAGTGTAGGTGACTGTAGTGTTTAATATGCCCATAAATAATGACAAGGAAAGAAAGGATGCAAATGAGCTGGAAGAACTGAAAGCTGGTGGCCAACTTCACATGCTCTAGTTCTGGAGTTAACTTTAGCACAAACCAGCAGTAAAGTCACAGAGGAGGGGAAATCCCCTGAGCCTTATTTTCAGTCTCATAAAATAGATGTTTGACCCACTCCACATTTTTTCAATTTTTTCTAAGTGCATAGAAGCCTTAATAAAATAAATAAAATGGAAGGTGGCAATTCCAATCATCCTCAATTAGGAATAAGTATGTTTGAATTCAGCAAGATGTACTGAGGCAACATGCTTCTGAGTTGTACTGAAAGTAGATTTCATAACCCACATACTTCTTTGAAATGGTTTCTACATTAAGGATGCTAGGAACTCCGCTAAGGGATTTTCCTAGTCATACTGAAACCTTTTTGATCTTTCATCAATATAGTATTTTGCTCATGTTGGAACATCAAAATTCACCTTGGATGCTGCTTTAGGAGGACTTCAGGGCACCAAGATCTGGGGTCTCCTGCAATTTCCAAACGGGATCCTCTGGATCCTTCAGAGAACCCTCATCATGGTTTCAACTGAGCAGTCTCTTTTATCTTGCCTCTCTAGTTAAAATGGTCAGGTAGGAGGTGATGTGAAAGACCTCTGCCCAAGACCCTAGAGAGCTGCTCCCAGTTAGAGTTGACATTACTGACCTGGATAGATATAAAAAGACAACACAACTGCAGCAGCATCCTGCCTGTGTTCCATAGCACCCAATATAATAGGCATGCTCCTCTGATCCTGGAGAGAATAGGTGTGCATCATGACGAGTATCAATTTTGACTAGTAGCCATGGATAGCCCTCTCCATGAACATGTCCACTCCCCTCTTAAAGCTTTCCAAGTTGGCAGCCATCACCACATCCTAGAGTTCCACAATCTAACTATGCTGTGGTGCAGTATTCAACAGTTTCATGTGCTTAATGTGTTCGGTTGGGTATAGATGGTGTGAGATGAGTCCCCAAGATATTCTTTGTCTGGTGGGCCATGATGTCTTTCAGCAGCCCTGCACAAGGTTATGCCACAAAGATCTCCCTTGCTGGACTGCGTGCAAACATGAATTCAAACCTTTAATATTCCTTTTAGGCTCTACCTCTTGTATCACGTATACTCAAGATTCCTCTTTCTAATATAAATTTCTTTGTGTATTCACAGAAAGAGCTGAAAGAGATATGTATTGAAAATTAAATAGGAGAGATTCATATTTCAAGAACTCTCCATTAAACACGTATTATGTAAATCCAGGCAAGGATTATGCTGAAAACTCAAAGAACACATAGAGTAACATTCTGTCTGATTTCACACCCAGAAGAACTGAGTACACGGAGAGAGAAATAGCTCTTAATACCCCATTTTAAGCCTATTTTGGAATGCAGCCTTAACAGCAGAGTCGTGACCAATGCCCTTGAAGTGTGTAATACATCACCCGCATTGCTGGCCCACAAAGAAATACATCCAGAATAAGAGAGAACAACAAACATTTATGATAAAAATAAGATTTTACAAGGCCTGCTGGTTGTAATCTTAGATAAGTGCCTTAGTTCAGGGTGGGAAAGTTCTGTGCTACAGCTGAAGTACAATACAGTCGCATTCCTTTTTTTAAATGTGTGGTACATAAAGTCACATCACAAGAGAGGGCAAAAACACATTTGACATGAATGCCTTTTTGTCTCATTGAGAAGAATCTCCAAAAAGAAAAAAAGAAAAAAAGAGAAGAATCTCCCTCTTACACACACACACACACACACACACACACACACACACACACACACACACACACACACACACACAGAGAGAGAGAGAGAGAGAGAGAGAGAGAGAGAGAGAGAGAGAGAGAGAGAGAGAGAGAGAGAGAGAAACAATATCACACACACAAGCAAACAACTCACACGCATACACAAGCAAATAATTCTGGAAACATAGGTGGCTCTTAATTGCTTCCTATCCGAAATCTACATTAAGGTGATAAAGTTAATTGTTAGGTTGAGGATGAACTATCCAGACCATCTTTCTAGCACATTATTATCCACCTTTCCTCCATGCATGTTGGCATATATCATTCTTCCTTCCCATTTTCATTCTCAGAACAATCTTGTGAGGTACGTTAGGCTGAGATTGTGGGACTGGTCCAAGGTCACCTAGTAAGGTTTATGTCAGTGTGGGGGATTTGAACCTGGTTTTCTCAGATCCTGGTCCAAAACTTTAATAACTGTGCTACACTATATGAGTATGACTACTTCATCTGAGCTCTATATTCATGACCAAATAGCATTTACATGCTACACTAGTTAAATTGGAAAGATACTGGGAGATGGTTGAGGCTCCTCATGAAGCCATAGAAAAGGGATATTTACCACCTAGATCCCTATAATCATATGAAGAGTCCACACAGGAAGGCCAGTATTGCCAAGAATATCTGGTGCTTTCATGGAGAGATTCAAAGCAGGATTAATGTTCTGAACATCTCCATCTTTTTATGTTCCACGGGGTGTGCAAATTTTGGAGATCCTGACCAGAACCTTTTGAGGTCCCATGATCAATGCCTACTATGGATTCATATCAAGTGCTATGCATATTTGGCTGATGAAGCCCATAGCGAAATGTATCAACTTGATCTAGATAACATGCACTGAAGGTTTATGTGTCATCGCACCTGAACATCTTTTGCCTGCACAGCAGCGTGGGAATGCTTCTTCGCATCATTTTCAGAGTTGGACATTGATTCCCTTTGTTCGCATCATTTGCAAACATTTCCTACATATTCTTGCCAGGTCCGAGGCATGGGGATATACACCCACAGCATTTCCCCACGGTTTATTGTTGTAGGTGTTTTGTCTTGTGTATTCTCTGTATTATAATTTTTGTGATTATATTTGTACATTGTCTTGCATTTTTGCAATTTGGGTGCTGTTTTTTCTAGTTATATCTACTTTTACAGTACCCAGCCATTTCTTATTTTGAACCTCCAGGTACTAGCTGGAGATCTCCTGCTATTATAACTGATCAGTTCACCTGGAAAAAATGGCTGCTTTGGCAATTGGACTCTATGGCATTGAAGTCCCTCCCCTCCCCAAACCCCGCCCTCCTCAGGCTCCACCCCAAAACCTCCCGCTGGGGGTGAAGAGAGACCTGGCAACCCTAACCATTCTGGAAAACTGCTGTAACAACACAAAACAGCAATTTTTGTCTTTATTTTCAGCTCAGGAATTCTGTTTTGCACACCTTTAATACTTACACACACACATACACAAAGAAAGAAAGAATGCTTACCATTATAAAAACTATTTTTAATATTGCTGCACTGTCAATTTCTCTTGGTCCCTTCTGTTGCCCTAAACCCTTCATCTCTCAACTATTATTATTATTTATTTATAGAATTGATACAGAACCAGGATTCTCTTCTGCCAGGACTCTTATGAAAGTGTTGGTAGACAGATACAAAATTCCTTTATGAGCTAAGGGAAGAAAGAGTGATGTTGCTTAGAAGGCGTGGGTTGGCTAAGTGTATGCGTGGGCTCTTAGAAGTAAATGAAGCATTGTGCTCCTGTTCAATAACAGAGAGATAGTAATACAACCACCAACACATATGTAGCATAATGGGGAAAATGGGTATTATAAAATGAAATTGGCTGATTCACAAGCGATGACCTGTAAAAAACGGGAGTGTAAGAAGGGCAATTGGAAACTTTTTAACTTGGGCACATTAAACTTCCGCAAAAGTAGTATTAGTTGTAGACTCATGCAAACAAAGCAGTGAGACTGAAAGTTTTTCATTTAGCTGTTCGTAGATCGTTTAATAGTGGTGGTAGTAATAGTAATTAAAAAAAGTTTAGTGAACATGTTGTTTCTAAACGAAACAGGCTAATTGGGCAAGTTTCGCCAATAGTCGGGCCTGCATTTATAGTTCAGAACTAGTATGACAGTACGGTGCCCTGCCCCTGACCTGCAGGGCCCAGACTAGCCCGATCTCATCAGATCTTGGAAGCTAAGCAGGGTCAGCCCTGGTTATTGTTTGGATGGGAGACCACCAAGGAAGACTGGAATGGTTATGCCGAGGAAGGCAATGGCTAACCACCTCTGTTAGTCTCTGACTTATTAATGCCAAGGACTTCAGGTATTGGTACAACAAGGTATTTATTGAACTCCTATGACACAAAGAAAAGTCAACAGTTCCTCCCTAGTGCCTGCTTGATCTTTTCTTCCTCAGTCTCCTTCTAACTTACTGTTTCCTGTTAGTTGCTCCTCCTCTGTTCCAACCCCTTAATTAAGATTACATTTCACTACAGTCTCTTGCCTTGAAAACCCCAAAAGGGGTCACCATAAGTCTACTATGACTTGACGGCACTTTACACACACATGACAGTATGGCACATTTCAAAGCAAATATGGCACAGGCAGATCAGGGTTCAGCTCCCCATCCTGCCGTAAAGCTCACTGGGTAACCTTGGCCAGTCACGATTTGTCAGTATAGCCTACCTTATAAGACCGTTGTGAGTTTAAAATAGAGAGGGGCAGTGCAGTTCTAAGCAGAGCTACATCCTTCTAAGTCAATGACTCCAATGAATTTAGAAGGGTGTAATTCTGATTAGGACTGTGTGGTGGTAGGGAAAACAGTGTACACTGTACTAAGAGCGGTGCTTTGGAGTGGTGGACTCTGATCTGGAGAACCGGGTTTGAGTCCCCACTCTTCCATATGAGCAGTGGAGGCTAATCTGGTGAACTGGATTTGTTTCCCCACTCCCACACATTAAGCCAGCTGGGTGAACTTGGGCCAGTCACACACTCTCAGCCCCAACTATCTCACAGGGTGTCTATTGTGGGGAGGGGAAGGAAAGGTGATTGTAAACCGGTTTGATTCTTCCTTAAGTGGTAGAGAAAGTTGGCATACAAAAACCAACTCTTCTTTTTCTCTTTGGAGGAAAAGGCAGGATAAAAGTCATATGAATAATGCAGTAATGTTAGGACATGGAATATTATTTGGCTATGGCTGGTTTAGATTTAGTGCCGAGTCAAATGTGTGTTAGCATAATTGCTACAAAAGGAAAATTTCAGAGGGCCAAATTCTCTCTTAAGTCATTCCCTAGTACTCCCCTCTTTCAAACCTCTTTGTCTGTATTTTCATCCAGACTCAGTCTATGTTGCACTGAGACCATTTTAGTTCCCAATTCATGTGCTTCTAATGATCCAATCTAAATTGGGCCCCAGCATGCTTGTGAAATGACTTCCCTCACAGCTGATGTCTGACTGTCTTAATCAAAGTCTGGTTGGGGGAACCCAGACATGTCATGTTAAAAATCATAACGTGTAGATTGGGCCTAAGTTAGATTATGGGATGAGTTGGTGTCATTGTATCTTCTGTGGTATAGCCTCTGATAATGGAATTCTTAGGCATCAGTATCAAAATGTGTAATACATATTGCAGTCCTAAAAAAAGGTAAAGGTCCCCTGTGCAAGCACTGGGTCATTCCTGACCCATGGGGTGACATCACATCCCGATGTTTACTAGGCAGACTTTGTTTATGGGGTGGTTTGCCAGTGCCTTCCCCAGTCATCTTCCCTTCACCCCCAGCAAGCTGGGTACTCATTTTACCGACCTCGGAAGGATGGAAGGATGAGTGAACCTTGAGCCAGCTGCTTGAAACCAACTTCCGTCGGGATCGGACTCAGGTCGTGAGCAGAGCTTGGACTGCAGTACATTGCAGTCCTAAACAGACTTAAATCCTTCAAAGTCAGTTGAAGTCCACTGCCTTGGAAGGTTGGAACTGTGTTCTGGGTTGCATCCAGTTGTGGTACTATATATTCCATTACAGATTTTTTTTTTTTAAAAAAAATCAGTAAATACTGTTTAATCCCTTTCCTTGTTATGGCAGATATTTACTTTCCGCAGTTTTGTGTGATAGGGAAAAAATAATCAAAATTAATAGGTTTTTTGTGCAACACTGAGTTCAATGTCACTTGAGGTACTAGGAATATTATATGGAGCAATACTGTATAATGTTTTCTGGAAGAGAGCAATTAAATGGTTGCTGTTATGTTTTATGGCTCAGGAGTACCATCCTCTGAGCAGGTCTGGGAGCCAGGAAGTACGAGTAATCGCGGCATTATGTAAAAACGAGCCTCGGCCCCAGTAAAACAAGAAGGACGTTCCACCAAGGTCAATGATGACTGGTTGCCAAACAGGAATGTTATCCCAATGTATTGAGTAAACATGTCATCGTACAGCACAAAAAAGTTATTGCGGAAGATGACAGATGCCTTTGTGTGTGACATTCAGTAGATAACACTCTCTTCGTCGAAGCGACGACGTATCACCCTGTAAGTAACTTTGCTCGATCAAACGCAGCTCAAAACATAGTGATCAGCTATAAATATAACAAGACCAGTGATCATAACATAAATCTTCCATACTGTTGAGCAATGATTGGCATAGGAGGCATAAGAACGTCTGAGGGTTCACAGCTGAGGGTTCTCACCAGCAGTAATACCAGGAAATCTCCTACCACTACCTGGAGGTTGGTAACCCTATGTTTAGTAAACATCGATAACTTTTGTTCAAAAACACAACACAATCTCTACCAATATTCACATTCCTCTTCAATTAATTTTTGCTCAGTTGAGAGGATTTTTTAAAACTTACGTTTTTGTGCTATGGATCTGAATTTGCCATAGTATACAAGAGATGTGCTTCCAGTTTGCAAGGGTACTTAATCGAAAGTACATTGGACTCTCTCTCTCTCTCTCTCTCTCTCTCTCTCTCTCTCTCTCTCTCTCTCTCCTCTCTCTCTCTGTGTGTGTGTGTGTCTATCTATATCTATATAGATAGACAGATAGATAGATATAGATATTTAGTGTCAGATACATATAATTTCTCTGTTTATGATAATCATATGCATGGGGCTTGATCTGGCTCCTGTTCAAGACTGTGGCAAATGTCAGCTGAATTATTTGGAAGCAGGATTCGTTACAGTGGAAATCAAGGGTATAATCTATTTTTCTCCCTACCGGGGTCAATGGTGCCATTGATTTCTGACATTTCCATGAGTAACCTTTTAATACAGCCACCTGGTGCAAAATAATTATCAGCAGTTTGACCAGAAGGTCAAAAAGATATAGCTCATGCTTTCAAACTGAACAAAAAGTTAGCAGCTTCTTAATGCTGCAGATGGGGGAAAAAATCACACAATTATCTTCCTTGCTCATCCCCACCCTACAATTATAAGCAATCATTTGGATGGAAAGACTTTATCCAGAAAGATGTGCTATTATCAAAATTGAAAACAGCTACATTCTGTAGCCACTAGCTGTTCATTGAACAATTATTTAGTGTGGGGCTTGGCAAATCCATGGGGCCAGGTCAAAATGGTGCCTGGAAATTTCACTGAGGCACCTGGTATTTTTAGTGGTGATTTTCTTGTATTGTCTTTCAATGAGGAGCACAAAGGTTATTGGTCATTTCATGTCAGAATGTTTTGTTGTATGGCATAAACATACATGTACATGAAGTTCTTGTCCCTGCTTGTTTATAGGTTATCAAGTTTACACCCTTCATTAGTGGTGAATGAATTCATTTCTTAAGCAGTGGGTTTCTGCACTGGCTCCAATATTAAATTAAATGGTGTTTGTAAAGCAATAATGGGATTATCTGAAATAGGGGAGAGGTTAGGCTAGGGTTAGGTGTAGCCAGCATGGTGAAGTGGTTAAGAGTTGTGGTTTGGAGCGGTGGACTCTAATATGGAGAACCAGGTTTGAATTCTCACTCCTCCATAAGAGCGGCGGATGCTAGTCTAGTGAACCGGGTTGGTTTCCCCATTCCTACACATGAAGCCAGCTGGGTGACCTTGGGCTACTCTCAGCTCTCTTAGAGCTCTCTCAGCCCCACCTACCTCACAGGGTGTCTGTTGTGGGGAGGGGAAGGTAAGGTGATTGCAAGTTGGTTTGATTCTCCCTTAAGTGGTAAAGTCAGCATATAAAAACCAATGCCTGTTGTTGTTGTTGTTGTTGTTGTTGTTGTTGTTGTTGTTGTTCTTCTTCTTCTTCTTCTTCTTCTTCTTCTTCTTCTTCTTCCTTTATGTTGAAGCAATAACAACTAAGGTTATCCCTATATTTATTTATATAAGCACTTTTGTAATAGCTTTAATAAAATGATAAGAAACTGTGAAGAGTTTACGCTTAGTTTTTGTGGTAGCAATAAGTAGTAGTTAAGATATGAAACTTCGAATACTGAAAAACAAGTCTAGTTCCTAAGTTTTTGGGCTGGCTCCTAAAGCCAATGAAAATTTGTCAAGGCCCAATTTAGTGTATAGATTTTTTCATACTGAATTTGAAGCATGTGTTATTTGAACTGGATAAAGAAAAAGCACTATGCTTAGCATTGGGGGTTTAGGATTGAATACCAGTCCTGTTTGGGGTTTGAATACCCAACATCTGTGCCCTTTGTTGGCACTCAAGAGAAACTGGTAGGCGTTTGTGTGGAACAAAAATGCTGTACCTAGACCACTGGTCTGATCCAGCAGTACTCTTATGTTTTTATGGGTATGGGAATTCAAATATCTTGAGCAAGACTGAAGCTTATTGAGTGACCTGGAGCAAATAACTTAGGGGAGTGGCTATAGCTTGGTTGTAGAGCATGGGCAATCCAAGGTTTAGTCTCCAATTCAAGGATCGCAGATAACCAACCTGGCTATTAGTTACTGCACTAGAGAGCAACTGCTGGTCAGAATAGGCAGTAGCAGGCAAGGATGTCATGACCTTCATGGTGAACTTGTTTGGCAGCTATGCTATGTTCAATAGCCACTATCACTCATGAGCTGAGCCTCGGACTCCCTTGATGCCATCTCACTCAAACAACCAGACAGTGTTGTGGGAAGTAGAATGTGCGATGAACCAGTGGGTATTTGAGTGTGTCTGATAGGAACTGCATGGGCCATTTGTCTGATGGGTAATATTATAAAGCAAAGGGAGCTACATATGTTCAGTACCTCACAGCTCAGAAATGAAACAATCACTTGGTGAGTTTCTAAGTACAAGGACAGGATACTGCTTAGATAATGCCCCAAATCTAAAGCTGTCTGGATGCACCTTTGTACAAGCTCATAGAGGAGAAGGTTGCTGATTTACTTTTCTATGATAGCCCCTCCAGCCTCTTACGAGTGGTGTAGTTGTTAGGAGCGGTGGACTCTAATATGGAGAAACAGGTTTGATTCCCCACTCCTCCACATGAGTGGTGGACTCTAATCTGGTGAACCAGGTTTGTTTCCCCACTCCTCCGCATGAAGCCTGCTGGGTGATCTTGGGCTAGTCACAGTTCTCTGAATTCTCTTAGCCCCATCTACCTCACAAGGTGTCTGTTGTGGGGAGACGAAAGGAAGGTGATTGTAAGCCGGTTTGAGACTCCTTAAAGGTAGAGAAAATCAGGATATAAAAACCAACCCCTCTTCTCTCCAGAAGGTTGCTCCCCATCATCATGAAGAAGTACAGGGAATGGAATCTAAAATGTTCCTATATGCATAAGGAATACTACAAATGATGCTTTGATTCCCAACCATTAAAATTACGAAGCAAACAGAATTGCACAAATTATGAGTTACAGTTTCATGGAACTTTTAAAGAATATAAGGGTAATTAGCATGTTGAGTATATGTTGTAATTAACAGTACAATCCTAAGGAGAGCTACTCCTGTATAAGCCCTTTCATTCCAATGGACTGGAGTAACTCTGCATAGGATTGCACTGTAAGACAATGACCTTAGGCAAGCTTCATGTGAACCTTAAAAATGTATCAGCTTACTTACCAGAGAAGCTTAGGAGCTGGCTCTATGGTTAGATTTCCTAGGTATGATCCTGCCAGTGTTAAACACTTCAAAGTCCCATTGACTTAAACAGTCTCTCCCACTGAAATCGATGTTACTTAAAGTGCTTAATGCTGACTGTTAGACGTGGTAAAATAAAAACGAAAGAATGGACTCTTTCTGCAATATGAACAGTTATAGATATCTTTAAATCTACCAAATTGCTAATGAGAGCACATTCGTTACATTTATAACCTAATGCATGCTATTCTTAAAGAGTAAGAGACAGGGTTTGTAAGGTACAATGATGTCGACCACGAGCACAATTTCTTTTAAGTAGCAATTCCCCCTTTTCCCTATCTGCCTCTTATAGCCAGACATGCTGGTCCTTCAGCCAGCCTTTCTTGCCAAAACATCCTAGTTCATTCTGACATCATCACCAGGCCCCAATTCAAAATGAATTACTGCCAGTTCAGCCAACTATCCAACTAGGGTTGCCAGGTCCCTCTTCTCAACTGGCGGGAGATTTGGGGGGTGGAGCCTGAAGAAGGCGGGGTTTGGGGGGGGAGGGACTTCAATGCCTAGCATTCAATTGCCAAAGCGGCCATTTTTCTCCAGGTGATCTTATCTCTATCGTCTGGAGATCAGTTGAATTAGCAGGAGAGCTCCTGCTACTACCTGGCAGTTGGCAACCCTATATCCAACACAGACTGAAGTGTACTTGAAGACCTACTGCTATTAATGGAACTGTCAGAGGGAGGGACTTAGAAAGCCACCCAACCATTCAGCGATGCTGCTGTCACTAAAAGGCTTTGAATTAACGGTAGTCAAGATGTAGGGCGGGATTCCAGGGGGGAAAGGAGTATAGTGTAAAGTATGGTATAAAGTATGATTGTAGTGGTTAAGAGTGGTGGTTTTGAGCAGTGGACTCCGTTCTAGAGAACCGGGATGGTTTCCCTACTCCTCCACATGAGCGGTGGGTGCTAATCTGGTAAACTGGGTTGGTTTCTCCACTCCTACACAGGAAGCCAGGTGGGTGACCTTGGGCAAGTCACAGTTCTATTAAGAGCTCTCTCAGCCCCACCTACCTCATAGGGTGTCTGTTGTGGGGAGGTGAAGGGAAGGTGATTGTAAGCCAGTTTGAGTCTGCCTTAAGTGGTATAGAAAATCAGTATATAAAAAACAACTCTTCTTCTTCTTCTTCTTCTTCTTCTTCTTCTTCTTCTTCTAAATTGGTAACTTACCTGTTGTACTTGTGCTGGTCATTGACTGTAATAAAATTTCTATTCTATTCTATTCTATTCTATTCTATTCTATTCTATTCTATTCTATTCTATTCTATTCTATTCTATTCTATTCTTCTTCTTCGTGTACAGACTGTTGGTACCTTCATCATGAATGCATCATAGAACCCTCTACCATCAAACTCGATCAGTGGGGGAGTCAATAGGTCTATGCACAGACAAGGAGCGGCTTCTCCATACTCAGCAGACTCCCCACATTTGCGGACAAATATTTATTATATGTAATGTTCCCTTGTAGAGGGAAGATGGCAGGGTACAGGCTGATATTGGCTGATATTGGAAGCTAGACATGGTTGGTGCTTGGATGGGAGACTCCCAAAGAAGGCTCTGGAGAGGAAGGGAGTAGCAAGCAAACCACCTCCACTTCTCACTTGCCTTGAAAGCCTCTGGTTGGGGTTGCCATAAGACTCGTCAGCCAATATGTACATAAGTTTCCACCAAGTGTCATCTTCCATAAGATGGTTCTGAAGCTAGCTGTGATTTTGTACTACATTATGAGAAATGTGTAGATGGTATTGTTTAATTTTTATTTCCATTGTGATTTCTTGTGGCCTTTAAACCAATTCAGACATTTGTTTCTGGAGAAACGGAATAGGCAGGCTTTAAAGAAATAAACTACCAAACAAACCCTGTGCTTAAGAATGCCACTCCATGTTCTTTTCTAGCTACAAGTTTTATATTTCAATCCCATTGTTTGGCCTTTACCAATACCCCTAGGATGCCCCTGGTTTTTATAGGTAGCCTTTATATAGCACATTTCAAGGTTCGTAACACTTCAACTGTTCACCTGCTTTACCTTGGTAATTTTTACAACAGCCCTGTGCAGCTGACGGGTATTATTGTCTACGTATTACAGAGCAGACAGTTTGTGGCTGAGTGAATTTGTGGCTGAGGTAAGATATGAATTAGGGACGATTTCCCATTGTTCATGCCTTCTCGTTGATCCCCAACCACAACTTTGGATTTTGCTCCCCCTTGGGACATCTCACAGAAGATTTCTCCACATGAACAACAGCCCTTCTACAAGCAGAAATGCGACAATTACTCCTTGCTGTCTGCTTGCGCTAAATAAAAGAAGTTGCGTTGCTACGATCTTTTCCGTATGTGCAAGACATAGCAGAAGGTATTTCTTCTGATACAGTTTCAAAAACAAATTAAATAAAAACGTCTGTTGTATATTTCTTTGCTCCATAGCCACATTATCTGGGATAATGTTCCACTGACAGAGGCGTGCCCTGACCTGGATGGCCCAGGCAAGCCCAATCTTGTCAGACCTTGGAAACTAAGCAGGGTTGGCCTTGGTTAAAAAGAAGAAGAAGAATCGTAGTGGCCACTATGATTCCAGAAACGAATGAATGGATCAGTTCATTATTTGACTTTGCTTTGATGTCAAAATTAACATATTTGATTAAAAAGAAGCCACGAGATGAATTCAAGTTGAAGTGGCAACAACTTTACGATAGATACACAGGCACCTGAAGTATTTTTATTTCATAGTATGTAGAGAAGTAATAAGTTTAACCAGTATTTAACATGTGAAGTCGGTAGTTTTAGCTTCATTGATTAATTAATAGAGAATTCATATATATTGGTTTATAAATTACATTACCGAAGTTACTATTTGATTATCTATTTGTTATAATAGCAAGTACCATATACAAAAGTTAGTATCAGTTATATCAATTAGTATTTTATTACTTGACTATTAAGTACCACTTAATGATCATTTAGATAAGTTTAATGTCAGCGATGGAGGCAAAAATGTATTATTATTTTGAAGCTTGGGCACAGACATGTTGATACTTTTGTCAATTCCCCTATATTCCTTTCCCCTTTTTTCTTTTTTCTGTATCCCTATATATAAAAATAAAACTATTTAATAAAAAAGAAGAGTTAGTTTTTATATGCTGATTTTCTCTACCTTTTAAAAAGGAGAATCAAACTGGCTTACAATCTCCTTCCCTTCTTCTCCCCACAACTGACACCTTATGAGGTAGGTGGGGCTGAGAGAGCTCTAAGAGAACTCTGACTAGCCCAAGGTCACTCAGCTGGCTTCATGTGTAGGAGGGGGAAAACCAACCCATTTCACAAGATTAGAGTCCACCACTCATGTGAAGGAGTGGGGAATCAAACCCAGTTCTCCAGATTAGAGTCCACCACTCTTAACCATTACACCACGCTGCCTATCTTAACACTTGAATGGGAGACGTCCAAGGAATATCAGTGGCGTGACATGGAGGCAGGCAATGGCAAACTACCTCTGAATGTCTCTTGCCTTGGAAAAACCTACAGGGTTGCCATAAGTCATCTGTGACTTGATGGCACTTTCCACCACCAGTGGAAGCATTATCCTATGGAAGAAGGAGACTTCCTTTTATGCAGTGCTCTCTGGCACAATATCCACAAGGGCTATGTATGTACATAGCTGACTTATACTAGATCAGACCACTGGTCCATCAAGGTCAGTGTTGTCTACTCAGACTAGCACCAGCTCTTTAAGGTCTCAAGTAGAGGCATTTCACATCCTTTTAACTGCAGATAAACCTGGGACCTGCCGCACGCCAAGCAGATGCTCCACCACTGAGCCATGCCTCTTCCCCAAAGAGCTAAACATCTGCGGCGTGTCTCTGGTGCTGCTTCCAAAGAAGGACATTTCCCTGTTCTGTACTTGTTGCCACTGCAAATGCAGAGGCATTCACAGCAGCCATGGAGCCTCCTGTGGAGACTATTCCTGTGCTTTCCCCTTGTGCCTGCCATTTTTGCTGGCTTTTTAGAAATATATGACAATATATAATGATATAGTGTTAGGACACGATAGCAATATATCTACTGTGATTTGTCTTCATGGGCAAAGTCATGGCGACCCCAGCAAAAGCTTTCAAGGCAAGTGAGGAGCAGAGGTGGTTTGCCAGTGCCTTCCTTTGTATGGTCTTCCTTGGTGGTCTCCCATGCCACTACCAACCCTACTTAGCTTCTGAGATCTGATGAGCTATACCAAGCCGCCTTCCCTCCCATGATATATCTCCTACTTATTTGAAAAAGAAAAACGGGCAAAAAGCAATCTAGTGGTAGGGGAGGGGGTAACGGTACAGGATGTGATTGGGGAGGTGTGAAAACCTGCACCTTCCTGTCTACCTTCATCCCAAATCCACTTTGAATGGGATCTTTGCACCAAAGCAGGGTGTGTTTTTTTTTTGGGGGGGGGATGCAGCCAAGCCAGGGAAAACCCAGAAAGTTGCACAATGATACCATGCAGCATTGTCCCATATGCCCTGCTGAACTTTTGGGGGACGAGGATTTGAAGTAACACCTCCATGTGGAAGCAACCTCAATTAGCAGGTCCATGTTACTGCTGGATTCCATAGTGGCGTTGCTCTCACAATGTCATCAGAAGAAACCAACAAAATCTGTGCCATCCTCTCCTTTCAAACCCCAAAAAGGCCAGCTTTTGCGGAAAGAGAGGAAGAACATTGTGGAGGAGTATTCGCTGTAGCACAAGCCTTGAGGATAAGTACTTTGGGAGCAAAATATTAATTATAGCCTTTGGAAAACAAATACCCGCGCTATGAAAGGATTATTTGATATATATAGTCCTTTGATTTCCTTGCCTTTTTTGTTTCTGTAAGCTGTCCAAAGGCTCTTTATATTTCCACAAGGTTTATTAATCATGGTTTGACATTGTGCTTTTTCATTCCCCTCCCCCTCCTGAAATTCTAACTAGAACACATTCTTCTCTCTGCAGAGTTCTCTTCACAATGTTTATTTGCTGGGAAATTTTAAACTGGCTTTTAAAATTCTTTTGCTGTCTACATAGATAAACACAGAGCTTGTTTTCAGGAGTGGAAGAATTCTAGTGAGGGCAGACAGGGAAAAAAATAACACAGAGATGGATCAAGTGCTGTGCTGTTGACATTTTTGGAGACTTCTGTACTGTTTTGAAGATTACCATGGCATGGGGTGGTTGGTAGGACACAGTCAGGTCAACTTCCAGGAGCATAATGGCCTCTACCTGTTCATTCTGTGGAGACAGGATATTGCACTGGGGAACTAGAAACAGATATGTGAGCGTCGGGATCAGAGCAATTATATAGGCTTGCCAACTTCCAGGTGGGGTCTGGAGATATCCAGGCTACACTGATCCCCTGGAGGAAATGGCTGCTCTGGAGGGTGGACTCTAAAGCATAATGCCCCACTGAGATGCCTCCTCTCTCCAAACTCCACCCTTCTCAGTCCCCACCCCAACCCCAGAATTGTCAACCCGACAATTATATAATGGATCGGGCAGGGGATGGTAGCTTGGTTGATCTGTCTAGCACCTTTATAGATGAGGGTTCATGACATTCTCTTTTTGTGGGCATTTTGGGGATTTTGGGAAATGGAGTCAGTATCAACACTAAATGGCTGCCATGGGATGCAGGGACCAAAATATTAAGAGGTTCCAAGATAGGTGTCCTCCTCTGATGGAGGCAACTCATCAACTTGGAAATACTCTACTGCAGTTGGGAACTCAGATCAGAGCAAAAGGCCCATGTGAAAGTCAACGAAGTCTCATGACAAGTGTAGTCCTAGTGTACTGCGCTATTTCATCTCTCCAAGCATTAAACAACAAGAACTGTTATGGTCAGTTTATTACTGATGTACCCATAATAAATGCTAGAGTAAATATGTAAATAACAGGCAAAGAAGAGCCCTCAGGGTCTTCAGGAGGGGAGAAAATGATGAGAAGAGATTGACCGTGGAGATGGACACCGTGGATGTGTATGTAAACCCACACATTCTGCAAGCATATGTGAAAGACTCAAAAATATATGTTGAATAGTGTGGAACATTCAATAGGCATGCTTGCAAAAACGTGAATGCTTCAGGTTGAGCACAAAGTTATTCACCCGTCTCTGCTTAGCGTATTTGCCTTTTTGCTTATGTTTGTAACACAGATACACCAACGGCTTTGTGGACATATGTGATAATGATAATAATGGCATTACACCAACATGGTATCCCCTCTGTGAACTCTGAAAATTGCCAGATTAACTGCACTGAACTGCACTGTGCTCTCAGATTTGTCTTAAAGCAGAATTAATTGTCTAGATTGGAAAATTTTCAGAAAAGCCGCACCTTCCCTCCACACCACCTTTTGTCAATTATGAAAAGGAGATTATGTAATTCAGTAGGCAAAAGAGGTGGGGAAACTTTGATTATGCAAAATTCACTTTGATTCCACCAATTTTGCTTTATTAAAATGCAGAGGCTAAAGGTGTGGTGGGCCCTACCGTTACAGATATTGCCTTCCTGTAAGATCTGAGATGAGAGCTATTTTTATGACATAATTAACGAGCCTTGTCACCGCTCTTGTTGTAACTAATGGGCAGGTGCATTACCCCATCCTTGGAAAACTATTATCATATTATCATCGACTTTCATTTTACGGGGGCCTTTTAGAGATGAATTATTCATAAGCAAGTACATAATTGTGATTCGCTAATTTCACAGCAGTTATGCAATGAAATCGGCAAAGGGGCCGACAAATGCAAGACTTTGAACAGAACTTAATGGGATTTGCTTAACGAACAGCAGATAACGGAGGGAGGGAACCTTGCATATCAGGGTGAGCCACCAGCACCCTCATCCCGAGTCATCTTATCTGGCCCCTAGCAACTCTACCACACTTTAACCAAGGGCACACAAAATGTTTGTTCACAGTGATACTCGTAAGATAAAGAACCAATGTTTTCAAGAATCAAGATATAAAATGGAGGTCCTGCACTTTAATGTTACAACTGTTTTGTATATTTATTTATTTAGAACATTTGTATGCTACCTCTCCAGAACGTGCTCAAAGTGGCTTACAACTAAAACAGTGCCAACAAGTGGGTAAAAACAAGTCCAGTCAATAAAAACTAACAAAAAGTCTATTAAAACAATAAAAAGAAGCCAAATCAATAAAACAGGTCAGATAGGGTTGCCCACCTCCAGGTAGTTACAAACTTATAGACACAGCAGCATAAGACAACAAAACACATAAATCATACTATGCAAAGAGTGCTATATTCTATGTGCAGTAGTCAAATACAATGAATAAATATATACAGTGATGTTAGCTAAACAAATAGAACTATATACAAAAGTTAAACGTTCTTTTTTAGAACCAGTGTCTTTGGAGTCATTGTCCATAAGTAATCCTTTCAAGGTTGCCACATTTGGGTGCCTTGTTGTTGAAGTGCATCATGGAGTTGTATCCTGTTGATTGCACTGACAATATGAAGTTGGGGTCATACAAATTTCACAGTCCAAGGTGTATAACAGGGGTCCGGATTAATGCCCAGTTTCGACCCGAGGTCTTCACCAGAAAATATGCTATAATATACATATACCTTCTGTCAATCAGTTGTTCATTGTTATCAATATAATTTTGAGAAGGTAGCTTACTCCACAAGAACCACCCTATAAAATTTCGTGGTTCTATAAGCAGATTAGTCATGTTATAAGCATTCAAATATTATAAAAATAAACTGTTATAATAATACTCACTTCAAGGCAGTTAATATGTCTGCTCTTGTAATAGAGGGAACTCAAAGCTCTCAAATTACTCTGTGTAGTTGAATGCTAAAAGAAAGCGTTTCCAAATCAACAGCAGCTGTCGCAGCAGACGGCTTCCTGACACTTAAAGGGATATTCACTCAATTCTTACTTTTAAAGCCTCAAATGAAACATGTTAAATCCAGTTCGTTATTGTGTCCAAATGGAGAAATTGTATTCGGCAGGTGGATATATACCACCTCCAGGTACTAGCTGGAGATCTCCTGCTATTACAACTGATCTCCAGCCGATAGAGATCAGTTCCCCTGGAGAGAATGGCTGCTTTGGCAATTGGACTCTTTGGCACTGAAGTCCCCCCTCCCCAACCCCACCCTCCTCATGCTCTGCCCCCCAAATCTCTCACCATTGGCGAAGGGGGACCTGGCAACCCTAAAGTCAGAGCATATGTATGTATGTGCCGTTAAGTCACAACCGACTTATGGTCACCCCAGCAATGGGCTGTCAAGGGAAGTGAGAAGCAGAGGTGGGTTGATATCAGAGCATCTGTTACACTCCAATCAGGGATCAGGCCAAAAATGTTGATTTTTTTATTTCTTAATAACACATCAAACATAAACTAAAACACTTTCAGAAACCAAATCACTTCAGCACTGAAGTCTGCTAATTGCCACCTCTAACTGCCATCTCCATTACCCGGAATGCTCCATGGTTCAGTCTTAAAGGAGCAGTAGCATATAAAATCAAACATGTACTGATCCCCCTTTAAGGCATACACCATCAGGCAAGGGTACCCACTTTCGGGTCCATCCAACAGCTTTTATTTGTATAACATCAACTCCAACAGGCCCCAGCTATAGCTCACAGCAACATCAACTAAACTAGAAACTGGTAACAAGAACTCCGCCCTCTAGGCCTAACTAACTCCAATAGATAATGGGGGAGGAGCAGACTATACCGTTATATACATATATCACAGCAAATAATACCACAAAACAAAACTTACATGAACTGTTACTCCCTGTCACAGTCTCCCCCAACCCTCAAAAATAAAAAAAAAACCATATTAATATATGCCACAGCGGATAACATACAGGGATCTGATAGGAAAATGGCAAATAGTATTGTGAGTAATACCAAGGAACCGTCATCTGTGCCTCAATGGTAAGAGGGCGTTCCTACCTGATCATATGTCAGCACCTGTGGGGCGGCTCGTATTTCTCTAACAAGATAACCCGCAGCATTCTGTGGAGACTCTGGTGTTTTCACTAAGGGTTGCCAACCACCAGATACCTAGGGTTGCCAGGTCCCTCTTCTCAACCGGTGGGAGATTTTGGGGGGTGGAGCCTGAAGAGGGCAGGGTTTGGGGAGGGGAGGGACTTCAATGCCATAGAGTTCAATTGGCAAAGCGGCCATTTTTTTCCAGGTGATCTGATCTCTATCGGCCGGAGATCAGTTGAATTAGCAGGAGATCTCCTGCTACTACCTGGCAGTTGGCAGCCCTACAGATTCCAGCTGGAGATCTCCTGCTATTACAACTGATCTCCAGTCGATAGAGATCAGTTCCCCTGGACAAAATGGCCACTTTGGCAACTGGAGTCTATGGCAATGAAGTCCCTACCCTCCCCAAAGCCCGCCCTCCTCAGGCTCCACCTTAAAAACCTCCTGCCGGTGCGAAGAGGGACCTGGCAACCCTGGTTTCACTGCAGATCATTGTATTAGAAGGGTTTGGTTCTTTAACATTTAGATTAGGTAACCCCATAGGCTGAGACGTGGTGGTATCATTGGAAGTTGCAAGAGGAGTCCCTAGTTGATCATGGGGAGTAAATATCTCCGCATCTGGGCTGAAAATAAGGTTTGTGTGATGTGGCATCTCTGGTAGGGGAACATAAATTAGGTAATATGTTTGCTCATCATCCGAGGAACTGTCTGAATCATCAGAGCCCAAATCTTCAGGGCCAGTACATGCAACTTTCTTCTGATGCCTAGCTATTCTAAAACAAACAGAGTAGTCTAAAATGATATTGATAAAACAGTCCTCGGGCTTGAAGCAGACCAAGGAACAGCTATAAATGATGATCCAGCTGAGTTAAAAGCCTGAGTGAAGAGAAATGTTTTGGCCTGGTGCCTAAATTACTTCCATAATACACATGGAACATATAAATGGATCATTTTTATGTAATGCTACATTTGGGTCCATGAGTTCCATTAATGAGGAAATAATGAACTGCTGAATGCCATGAGGAAGGCTGGACCTCTCCGGAGAAAAATTATGAAAGCTCATAGCCAATCAGGGCAACAACAACCTCCAATTTTATTTACTGTTTAGAACAAAAAAATTTCCCCAAACTCTGTACATATTTTGCATATCTGCCAGCATGGTGTAATGGTTTAGAGTGTTGGACTCTAATCTGGAGAACTGGTTTTGATTCTCCACTCCTCCACTTGATCAGTGGACTCTAATCTGGTGAACTGGGTTGGTTTCTCTCTCCTACACATGGTGTCCGCTGGGTGACCTTGGGCTAGTCACAGTTCTTTCAGAATGCTCTCAGCCCCACCAACCTCACAAAGAGTCTGTTGTGGGGAGAGGAATGGAAGGAGATTGTTAGCCAGTTGATTCTCCTTAAAAGGGAGAGAAAGTCGGCATATAAAAACCAACTCTTCTTCTTCGGGTAGTAGGTTACCCTCTGATTAGCTCTGATTCTTTGATATATCATTCCCACTGAGGAAGCACAAAGGATCTTTACCAAAGAATCATATTTCTATGCATATGGGAAGTTTTCCTGCCAAAGAAATTTCTTTGCTAGGGCCAAAGGCTGCTGGAAATACGTAGGAACTGTGCTGCTAATCCACATTGTAAATTGTTTTGAAATGTTTCAGCCTACCATGAAAAACACCCACCGCTGTGGAAGCATTATAGGTGGTGCTCCAAGAAGGATGATCCTCAATGATTGTCAGTCCTAAGATTTGTGCTTTGCAGTGCAGTCCTAATTTTATTTCTTCCTTCCTTCATTTATATTTTATTCAATGTATACCCAGTCTCCCCTGTCACAGTTCAGACTCGGGGCATCTTCCAACCACAATCACATACAAGTGTAATTTCATGTCAGACATCATACATTCACAATAAAAAGTTCATTAGAAGAAGATAAAACAGATTCCCATTAAAACATACAAATCCATTTCATTATCACTTGACACCCCCAATAATTGTACTCAGATATGGTTGGAGGCTATCATATTTTGGTCACATTATGAGAAGACAAGAGTCACTGGAAAAGACAGTCATGCTAGGAAATGTTGAGGGCAGCAGGAAAAGAGGAAGACCCAACAAGAGATGGATGGACTCAATAAAGGAAGCCACAGCCTTCCATTTGCAAGATCTGAGCAACGCTGTCAAAGATAGGACATTTTGGAGGACTTTCATTCATAGGGTCGCCATGAGGCGGAGGCAACTTGATGGCACTTAACACAGACACACACATGGTTGGAGGAGGAATAAAAGTGGAAGACCCAAGGGGAAGGAGAAGAAGAAAGGAGGGAGAAAATGAGGGAGGCCAGCTTAGATGTATAGACTATTGCTGTCCTCAACCATAGGCTGGTGGAACATCTCCATTTTACAGGCCCTGCAGAACTGATCCTGGTCCCACATGACCCAGGTCTCATTAGGCAGAGAGTTCCACCAGGCTGGGGCCAGAGCCAAAAAAGCCTTGGACCTGGTAGAGGACAGCTGGATAACTCCGGGGCCACCAGGAGATTGTTAACCTGAGAGCATAATGCTTTCTGGGGGGTATACTGGGAAAGGCGGTCCTGCAAATACAAGGGTTCCAGATCGTTTAGGGCTTTAAAGGTCAATTCCAACTACTAAGTAGAGTTATACCCTCTGTTTAGGATTGTACTGCGAGAAAACCTACCATAAATTATTTGTCAGGAAAGACAAAGATAGTATTTCCTTATACAACATACAATTTTTGGCATCCCTTCCTTGTGGACTTCCTGGAGGGAAGTCCCTGGCTTCTATGGTCTGCTTGCTGGACCTCCAGGGCAACTGGTTGACCACTGTGTGAACCAGGATGCTGGACTCAATGGACCTCTGATTTGATCCAGCAGATCTCTTCTTATGGAAGGAGAATGCTTGGAGGACAACATTGTGTAGATGCTCTAAAGAACTCCAGTCCAGTCTGAGAACAAAGGCAGAACAAATCCTGTCTGTAGAACCAGTCTATGATCCTACAAAGTTTTCAGTGTAAAGCTTCAGAAATAACCAAAGAAGTTTCAAGAGATACATGTATGCTCAAGATAATATTACTAAGTGATGGCAGAAAAAGTATAAGAAAGGGAAAGAAGAGGCTGAGGGGTAATTTGTTATCTGCTGCAAAAATGATGGTTTCAGAAAACTGGAGACACCACATGAAACCATCAATTGAGTTCTGGTGTAGGAAACTAAAAATGTTATGATTATGTGTTAGTTGACAGTTATTATTAGGACGTGTGGGCAGTGAAGAAGAAATTATCATTGTAAAGGGAAGAAGGGAGTATATTGGAGTATAACTGGAATAAGAATTCATCTGGTGAATACATGTGTTCAAATATTGTCAACAATGGATCCCCAGGAATTACAGCTCATTTCCAGACTACAGACATCAATTCCCCTGGAGAAAATTGATGCTTTGGAGGGTGGACTCTATGGCATTGTACCCCACTGAGGTTCCTGCCCTCCCCAGGCTCCACCCACAAATCTCCAGGAGTTTCCCAACCTGGAGCTGGCAACCCTACTCCCTCCCCCTGCTGGTGGCCAGGAGGGACCTAGCAACCTTATGGTGAGGGTAATAAAGTTACTTGCTGGTTAAGCACTTGTATGCCTTCCCTTTGACTTTATTTTATTGTGTCAAGCTGGGAGGTGAGTACACAACAGATTAAAAAGATTCCTTTTTGCCCCTAGAATTGTGTCTTGGCTGTGCATATGTAGGGGATGTTCTTGCATGACAAGACGGTACGGGGACTGATTTGGGTAACAAAATCTAATTACCTGAAACTATTGTTTGTCTCTAAGGTACTACTGGACTTGAATCTAACTTCAGACCAAGATGGCTATCCTCTGAAATGAGCATGTAGTTTGATCCTAACTCCTGCCTTATATTTCACTGCACAAGAGATGAATGGAAGCCAAGCATTCCTTTTAAAACAGATCACAGCCTGTGGCATCTGTGACAAAAGCATCTGAAACTACTTAACAAATGTGATTTTTGTTCAGACCTGAACATAATGTGCTTTCATATGTTTTCGCAATTAACTTTTTCTGCTTCACTTTCAAGGCCCCAAATGAGGAAAAGAGCAAATTCATTGTTGGCTACGGACATTAACGTTGTCTCAGATTTACATGGAATGTGAAGAACATCTCCTAACCCATCTAGGCTATTACCCTCCATCAAGGTAGCATGAATTTAATTATTTCTGAATTCTCCTCAACAAAAGTATGTTCCTGCTCAGCCTCTAGTATCTCTGATGATGACAACTACACAATCCTCTTTGACAGCTTGTTCCATTGGCCATGAATTAGAATTAAGTACATGTACAAAGAAGAGAAAAATAGACATCTGCATTTAAATAACATTAAGACTTTAACTCAAACTGATAAAAGCCAGGTTATGCTGTTAAGCCTGTCGCTCCCTATTACCATAATTGATGGCATTGTGTGGCTTCCTTTTTTCCTCCCACAAGGTTCAAACTTGCAAGAGCAAAAGAACCCGAAAAGAATTTCATGGCTGTTTCAAAATGGCTTCTAATTTCTGGGCAATTTTCACCGCCCAGTCCATGATATTTTATTAAGTATGGGAGCTGATCCCGATCAAAATAACCAAAAATAAGTCACACGGTGCAGTCAGCTAGGGAGAGTCTGGGGCTCAGAGGTGGAGCATCTGCTTAGCATGCAAAGATCCCAGGTTCAATCTCTGCCATCACCAGTTAGAAGGTCCAGCAAGTAGGTGATGAGACTACCTAAAAAATGCTGCCAGTCAGAGTAGACTGTGAATTGTACAGTAGGTACACCTTATGGCATCACACAGTTTCACATGGTCACACAGGTAATCTTTTGGAGTGTCAAGGGAAGTTAAAGAAATGTTGCTTAGAATACCAAAACCTCTCACAGAAGTTTCAAATACCACATTAGATTGCCAGGAATGTTGAGGGTGCTGAATTTTTTTCCATTAAATTCCTTTGGAAGATTTCAAAATACCACTGAATTTTGTCTGATTTGCCCAGGTAGGAATTTTAAAGCGAAACGAAGGGTTTTTAACCATTTTCATGAAATATCTCAAGGATTGGTGTGTGTTTGTGTGTGTGTGTGTGGGGGGGAGGGTGTTTGTAAACATTTAAGTACAATTCACATTCTTGGGAACTATCGTATTACCAGTATCCTTTCAGCGTTGTTATACCCACATCATCTGTTACCGAAGAGAGGGGGTAAAATAAATCCAATTAAATATTCACATTTAAACCTGCAGCTAAACTTCAATGTAGTAATTTCACTGATCAATCGATTCATATTTTTGTTATCAAAAAGAAGGTGATTTCTTGTGCCATCCACATAATGATATGATGGATTAATCTTTCTGTTTCAATAGTTGGGCCATGGTTATAAAAGAATCAGTCTGCGTGACATCTAAACAACTAGTGATTGTATCACCCAACAGGGTGGAAGTCATCTTGTTGCTATGTTTGTGTCTGTGTATTTTTCGCGCTCACACATATATAACTTGGATCCTGTCCTTTTTAAGCATCTGGAGGCTATATTTCCATATCTTAATATTGTACTTCAGGAGTGAGAAATAAATCATTTCTGAGCCTGGAATTGATGATTATGATGGCAGATCAGTTGCTGTGCACTTTGTTTACACTTAGCCTGTTTTTTGCTGCTGAAATGAGTTCATGCCATTGGAGCAGGCCTGCTATCCAGAATCGACAAAATTACAAAGGAATGTTTTTAATAGCTTGGCCACTACACACCCAAACGCATTCAAACCAAAGCTCAGTTCAACAAGTGAGAGCAGGTGAATAAAGTCTCCATTGCTGGTGTATTTATAGTTAAGGGTGATGAATGTCAATCCTGTTATAACGGAATCCATTGCTTTAGCGGAAAGTGAACATTGATTTCTTGTTCCTCAGCCTCGGATTATGAACTCTTGCTTTGATTGACTTAGCACATCATCCAAAGCTCAGAAATATTTTGTAAAAAAGGGCCCTTCCATTTGTTCTAATAGGCTTGATCAGGTTTCTGATGAGCCATGAGAGACATATAGTCTTAGACTTATGTTACCCGCAGTTGAAAAGCTTGTTAAGTGTTCATCGCAACCTCGTTCGCTCCCTCTGTTCATTTTTGTCGTCTCCAACCAGTAGAAAAGAAACCAATAACATCTTCCTCCTTTACAGTATCAGGCTTGAGTTCAAAATAATTGGGCTTGCAGCTAAGTGAGCTTCAGTGATATATAGGCTCTTTAGTGCAAGTCTCTTCTCCTTTTCACTGCTTTGGTCTGAAATACATCAGGCAGTTTATGGATTAGTTGTTCATTACAGCACGGAGAAGCAATTATTGAGTAACAATCTTTTTTTGTAGAAGATTATCAACACTCAGAATGCATTTACTTAGGGCACAACATGCCAGTTTACATATTGTTCTTTTATTGCCAGGCTAAGGATGAGTGCGTTAGTGAAGATACAATATATGCTCCCCCAAGTATAAACCTTGAACATTTTCCATTGCTTCCAGTGTCAGCTTCCAATTAGGGTTGCCAGTTCCCTCTTCGCCACTGGCGGGAGGTTTTTGGGGCGGAGCCTGAGGAGGGCAGGGTTTGGGGAAGGGAGGGATTTCAATGCCATAGAGTCCAATTGCTGAAGTGGCCGTTTTCTCCAGGTGAATTGATCTCTATCAGCTGGAGACCAGTTGTAATAGCAGGAGATCTCCAGCTACTACCTGGCAACCCTACTTCCAATGAAGAATGGACAGCTATCACTTCACTGCAGCCATCTTGATAACAGTCTGGTTTCATCCACAAATAATGCATTCTTGTCCCGGCATGCAATATATGCTGATGATCTAATATCTAATTCTGAACATGATCCCCAGTGTGTAGATCAAAAAAACCTTGCCCATTGGAACCAGGTACAGACAGGGGAGGTGTTTCTGTAAACTTAGCTAGGGCTGTCGATTCGGTTCGGCCCGAACTGAAAATCAACCGAATTTTCCTCGATTCGGCGCTTTTCTGTTCGGACGGATCCGAACTCCAAAATGGGAGAAATCCGGGAGGCCGAACTCTTCATGTTCGGCAAGTTCGGTGAGTAAATTCGGCGAATTCAGTGGTTCGGCGGAGACACATGCGCAGGAGCTGATCCGCCCGTTGGCAATCTGCTTTCTCCCGCGGCCAATGGTAGCCCAGCAGATTCTTCTCATGGCCAATCAGAGCATTGATTTGAAGTTTTGAACTGGCCAAGAGAAAGTTTAAAACGTCCGCCCATCCCTCCCTTCCCCACTGTCTTCCATTTTGGTGGCGAGAGATCCAGCGATTCCAGCCAGCAGAATTGGTGCGGTTGAGAGATCCACCCGAGTTCATCAGTTGGAACTGGTTTGAGGGTGTTTTGTGGTGTTTGTGTTGTGCGGGTGGTTGCTTTGCTTGGGGTTCCACAGTCCGGCCTAGCCTCCCCCCCCCCCCGGTTGGCTTGAGAAGGACGAGCGGTCTCCGTGCGGAGGTGCGAGGAGGACCCTCTCGCCACCGGGGCTCCTGCGTTCCCATCCCACCCCCCACCCCCCGGTGCTTGGGTGCCACTTGAGTTCATCCAGCGCTTTTGGCTTTTGGTTGTCTTGTGGTCTTTGAGTTGTGCGGGTGGTTGCTTTGCTTGGGGTTCCACGGTCCGGCCTAGGCTCACCCCCCCGGTTGGCTTGAGAAGGGCGAGCGGTCTCCGTGCGGAGGTGCGAGGAGGACCCTCTCGCCGCTGGGGCTCCCGCGTTCCCATCCCACCCCCCACCCCCTGGTGCTTGGGTGCCACTTGAGTTCATCCAGCGCTTTTGACTTTTGGTTGTCTTGTGGTCTTTGAGTTGTGGGGGTGGTTGCTTTGCTTGGGGTTCCACGGTCCGGCCTAGCCTCCCCCTCCCCAGGTTGGCTTGAGAAGGGCGAGCGGTCTCCTTGCAGAGGTGCGAGGAGGACCCTCTCACCGCCGGGGCTCCCGCGTTCCCATCCCACCCCCATCCCCCACCCCCCGGTGCTTGGGTGCCCTCTAATCTTTGCAACCGGGGATTGCCAAAATTCGCTGGGTAGCCACACCTCAAAGTGGAAGATATACATTACACAGGAAAAGACTCTCTGAGAAAAAGAAGGGGGGCGTATGTCTTTCCCTTCCTCCAGCCACTTTTTGTAAGAGAGTTGGGTGGTCAATTAATTACTTCCTCCAGCCCGCGGAGCTGCCATGGGTGCAATGCTTATATTTCGCACTTCACCCCGGCATGCAGTTTGTGAATTGCGTGGGCTCTCTCAATCCAATGTATTGCATTGCATCATTTGCTTGAATGTGCAAATGCAGCCGAGCCGAGTCACGGACGGTCTATGCTTTGCGATGGGCAATTGGGGGAGGGCTTCCGGGATCCATATCTCGCCTCCCTAGGACCCCATCGTCACCAAAATTGGCGGTCCTTTCAATAAGGGTCACAAGAAGCAATGATGAAAGTTTTGAACGTCCAGCTCTAACCACCCCCCCCCCCCGCAGCCGCGGGAGGCCAAGAGTGATTGTTTAAAATTTAAATGGCAATATTCGGCTGAATATTTTGCCGAACTTTAATTTCTCGCTGAATTTAACGGATCCGAATCGGGGGAGTTCGGACTTCAGCGTGTACCGAATCCAGACGGGCCGAATTCGGCCGAATCCGAACTATACCGAATTTTTTTATTTTCAACAGCCCTAAACTTAGCGAGACAACTACACTGGACAACAGTACCCTTGAATTTTTTATAATCTTACAGAATCTTACTTAGTAATTCCTTGCATCTCCTTTTATATTTGTGAGGCCTATTAAACCCGTTCACTACTCAAGTATGAAGTATGTACTTTGCTAAAGCAGCAGAAAATGGGGTTTTTCATTCTCAAACAAAATGAAAGTGTAATCAGTCACTGTAACTCTACAAATATTGTGTATTGGTAGACCTCTTGGTGTCAAGATGTACATGTGTAACTTTTCTTCTCTGATGGGATATACAGAAATACACTACTCTGTTGTCTGCACCTGAAGGATGTGCCCATCTATTAATCTTCAGGAGGTCGATAATGATAAGTAACCTTAGGGAAGCTCCTGTTTCCTCCCAGTTTCCACTGTTGTATAGAATGGCTGATAATGAAAGCAGGCATTGGAGCTCTTTTCCAGTTTTCACAAGACTGTTGTCAAATGAAGTTATGGCATTTGTCTTACTTTAGCTGGAGAAAGTTCTTCCAGCCTAAGGAGCCTTCCTCAAACTTCTTTCAACATAAGTTGAAGGAAGAGTTCAAACTTTGCACAGTGGAATGGTAGGATACACATATATCTCAGGTTCTCCTGAGCAAATTTTGTGGCCCGTTATTCTCCAGCTATTATCTGACTGCTTGTATAGTCTCCAAATACTTGGTATTTGCGTTCAGCACCCAACAACATTTGATTTCAACATCTGATATCTGACAGCTGTCAAAATATAATGTTTGAATACCCTATGGTATTTAGTATTTGAAAGTATCCATAGTTGTTCTGCAATGCTGTATGGAGGAGGTTTCAGTCTTCCTATCTTTGGGGGATTGTTTTACACTCTGCAAAAAAAGCTGTGTGGAAATATCACAGGAATCAGAGCTCTGAGGCAAGTTTTTGGGTAAGCACTCAGAGCACCCAGCACAGTGCTGGATATCATTCACCACCACACAGTGTGCGTTCTAGTACACATCCAATGGTGTCCTGTGTCTGGACTTTACAGAGTAAGATCAGCTGAAGCAGGCAAACTTCAACAGCCCTTCTCAATGAGCTTCCTACAGAATCCAAGGTTCAGCAGCACATAGCTTGAAAAACGTTGGGATATCACACTTATTAGGGTTCACTGCTTGGCAAGCTATGCTGTCAAATATTAAATAACTTCAATATAATAGCATTTTGGTAAATAACATGCAATATTATTTATTTTCTGACAGCATGAAGCGGTAGCTAGCGGGGTGTAGTGGTTAAGACTGGTGGTTTGGAGTGGTGGACTCTGATCTGGAGAACTGGGTTTTATTCCCCACTCCTCCACATGAGTGGCGGATGCTAATCTGGTGAACTGGATTTGTTTCCCCACCCCTCACATGAAGCCAGCTGGGTGGCCTTGGGCTAGTCCCACTCTCTCAGCTCCACCTACCTCACAGGGTGTCTGTTGTGGGGAGGGGAAGGGAAGGTGATTGTAAGCCGGTTTGAGTCTTGCTTAAGTGGTAGAGAAAGTCGGTATATAAAAACCAACTCTTCTTCTTCTAGCTGGACTTGTGATTTCATATCTGATCGCTGAGAAAAGCAAATAAGAGATTTGTGCCAGCCTGAAGCATGTGAGTTTGAATTGTAGTATTCAAAATAAAAAAATATTGCTTCACATTTGTTGATTCAAAGTTTTCACTGGTGAAACTGGAACATTTGGTGAATTTCTGCCTTTGACTTCCAGAATTCCTTGGGAGAAGTCATACCAGTAAAATTGTTATAAAACTGATATAAGTTCATAGTGTAGGGGCTTGAGATATAGTGATAGGGTTTCCAGCTGGTGGACAGGAGCGGGAACATGGAAATATGCATCATTTCTGATGCGGCGACGTCACTTCTGCAACAACCCCAGAAGTCACATCATCACATTGGTGCGATGCTCTAGGACTCAGTATAACCTCAGTGAGTCCAGGAGGCTGATGGAAAAGATATTACAAATGTAGGCAGATATTTATTAAAACTAAAGCAGAAGAAACGAAAACACCAGGGGAGAAATAATCCAAGATACAGATATTGATCTTTGGGAGAAACTGGGAAATCGATAAGGCTATAAAAAGATTGTAATGGGAAAATGAACACCAAGCTAGGGACAATTTTGTAGCACACCATTTATGCACATGCTTCAGACCTGAAAAGCATGTCCACCATAGACTTCAGCTGCTATCAGGCTTGTTCATCTGCCAAGGACCTCAGAGCAGCATGCATCAGCCAGCATGGTGTAGTGGTTAAGAGTGGTGGACTCTAATCTGGAGAACCGGGTTGGTATCTCCAGCTGGGCGACCTTGGGCTACTCACAGTTCTCTTAAAGCTCTCTCAGCCTCACCTAACTCACAAGTTGTCTGTTGTGGGGAGAGGAAGGGAAGAAGATTGTAAGACGGTTTGATCCTCCTAAAATATTAGAGCAAATTGGCATATAAAAACCAGCTCTTCTTCTTCTCCCTTTTCATCCTCCAAACAATGCCTTGAATAGTCTTTCCAAGTTACCACTGGGGGTAGGGGATCTCCTGGCCTCTGCAGATCCTTCCTGCCACCACTCAGCTGGACACTGGGAGAAAAATGAGAGGGAAATGGGGTGGGGGTGGCCAGCTTCCCAATGCACTGATGTCACTTATGGCATGACTGGAAGTGATGTCAGCATGTTAAACCATAGAGTTTTGGCAGAATGCTATATCATCCCCGGAGATGCACTGATGCCATTTCTCATTGCACCACAAGTGATGTCAGGACACTGCTGGCCACATCATTATGTTGCCAACATGCTTTCCCCCCAGCCATGAATCTTGTGCCAGTTGCCTGTCTTGTGTTGGGAACTCTACCTGTGAGATAGGTGAATGTAATGATTTAAGCTAGTGCGAGCTGTCAATTGGTATTGCAATCATCAATGTGAGTATATGTGAATATGAACCACACCCTAGTCCCACACATTTAATTTAAGGCAGTAATTCAATGTACATTTATCTGGGAAGGGATCCCATTGAATATAGTGGGACTTGCTTCCAAATTAACTTGGATAGGATCGGGCTTTATAACACATCATCATGCCTCATATTTTTAAAAGTGAAATTCTTGAATTTTTTTGACAAAGGTATGAATTGCATTAGATAGTAGTGTAGTGGTTAAGAGTGGTGGTTTGGAGTGGTGGACTCTGATCTGGAGAACCGGGTTTGATTCCCCACTCCTCCACATGAGTGGCGGACGCTAACCTGGTGAACTGGATTTGTTTCCCCCTCCTCCATACGAAGCCAGCTGGGTGACTCTGGGCAAGTTACAGCTCTGTTAGAGCTCTCTCAGTCCCATTTACCTCACAGGGTGTCTGTTGTGGGGAGGGGAAGGGAAGGTGAATATAAGCTGGTTTGAGTCTCCCTTAAGTGGTAGAGAAAGTTGGCATATAAAAACCAACTCTTCTTCTTATGTGAGGATTTGGTGGAATCACAATACACATAATCAAAGTGCTGGTTATCACAGTCTCAAACGTCTTGGAGCTGGGGTACTTCTTTTGTACTATCCAGGTTGTTGTGTATTTATTGCATGCATTACAATGGAACAGTCTTTCCCCCCTTCTGATATTTGTTTGCACTAGTATAGCCTCATGGGGTGGAGTCCTTGCTCTTTAGTTCTGTTTGCTAGCTAGGATTATCAGTAGCATGAACTCCCTTGTCCTACAACCAGTTGCTCCCATCCTTGTATCTCCTTGCTACTAAATGGATGTTGTTTTGAACACACCCGTCCCTGCTGCATGAACTTAAGAGCAGGAACATAAGTGAATACCCTATTCCTGACTTGCAAGCCAAAGGGAACATCACACACCCATCCAGTTAAGATCCTCTTCTGCAGCCCTGCAGTCTGTGCCCCCTGCCTGCAGAGAAGAGGTGTGTGGCAACCATAGACAATACTTTTTCACCGGGGGCACCTCAACTTTGGATCTTTAGACCCACTTTTGCAGAACTATCATTCCCAGCATTCCTTGGAAAGAAGGAATAACAGATAAACCAGTTTTCACCCTGCAATGTAGATGTGGCCTAACTCTCTAGTGCCCTTTTATCCCGAAGACCCTGACTCCAAAATGGCGGCCCAGAACTTTCCACCGCTTGGACAGGAAAACAGAACAATACTGTCACACCAGTGAGCTGTCTGTCGCATTCACTGCTGCCTTCTTGCTACGGTGCTTTGTCACAGTCTGTCAGAGTCACATTTCCAGTGCTTACCTGGGCTCAGTGCTGTCGGCATAAATCCACACCCAACGCAGCTGCCATACGCATTCGCCTTCCTTCATAACAGGCACCGAGAGGGGTTCCTTTGCTGCCTTCAAAAATAACTCGATCCGCACATTTCCTGGAACAGCGGGGGCACTCACGCTAATTACCACCGCTGGAACGATAGTTTCTAAGCACATCTTTCTGCTTTAAAACCCTTTACTGTAATGAAGGTAAAACCTTTGCCATTAGGTAAGCCAGATGTTAATTGGTTATGAACAAAAAGAATTGCCAGCAACTCGCTTGCCTCTTGACTGTGGTGCGGCACGATAAAGACAGCCTTGTTGTGCCTTGCTGCAGGCAATTAGAGGGGGAAGCTCTTGCAGCTGTTTCTCGGTAGCAAACGAAGATTATATTTCATCCTCGCTTTGCTTTAGACCAAAAAAATAAATAAATAGTGCAACTCCTTCCAGAGATCTTTATTGCTTCTTTTTTGCTTCCACCCTCCAACCCAGCCCACAGGTCTTCCGGATGGAACATGGCAAGACTTACAAGAGCTGCATTCTTAAAATAAAACATGGAAAAGTGACCGAGGACAGAGGTGAGATGCTGTGTGTCACCAAAAAAGGAAGTATAAATCATGATGGCTAAATAATGAGGGTTGTCACTGAAATGCTGTGGAATTTGGGTTGACAGGCCCCTCCCGGGGTGGGGGGATACCCTGCTTTGGGTCTCCTCCCCCCAGCGCAGTCCAGCTGGCCAGCAGGGGGTCTTATCAGGCTTAAAATAAGGTCTAGGCCTTGACGTCATCTATGTGATGACTAGGGTTGCCAGCTACGGGTTGGGAAATACCTGGATATTTCTGGGGCGGAGCCTGAGGAGGGTGGGGTTTGGGGAGGGGAGGGACTTCAATGCCATAGTGTTCAATTGCCAAAGCAGCCATTTTCTCCAAGTGAACTGATCTCTGTCTGCTGGAGATCAGTTGTAATAGCAGGAGATCTCCAGCTAGGGTTGCCAGGTCCTTCTTCTCCTCTGGCAGGAGGCTGTAGCTTGAAAACATGCACGCACGCTGACGCACACGCTTCAATTCTGGTTTAGAACCGGAAGTGCTGCCTCACAAGGGGGCTTATACCTCTAAGTTTGAGTGGTAAAGTGGCCCTTTACCACTCAAACTAAGAGGTATAAAGGCCCCTCACGAGGTGGAACCTCCGGTTCTAAACCGGAAGTGACGTGTGCAGTAGGCACGAGCACGTGCATATTTGCCCGCTGACCCTCAGGTGGTCGGCGGGCAGAGGGGCAAATTGCCGGGGGTTTGCCCGCCACCAGAGGGCAACTGGCAACCCTATCTCCAGCTAGTACCTGGAGGTTGGCAACCCTAGTGATGACATCACTCCCAGGAGTGATATCATCACACAGGTGATGAAAAGGGAGACACTGTGGTATTTGGGCAAAACTCTATGGTAAAAACAGCTTCTATTATAGAGTTTTTGCCCAAATACCAGCACATATCCCTCTTGTCAGCGATGTGATGACATCATGTCCAGAAGTGATGTCATCACTCAGGCATCATCATTTTAAGCCTGGTATGATCCCTACCCCACCCCCACCTCTGCCGGTGGCCAGGGGGGACGTGGCCATCCTATGTGGAATCCATTTTTGAACAAATGTTGTGACTTACAATGCATCAAGGGAATGCAATAATAAGTGTGGATAAGGCATAGAAGATGATCTGGAAAAATATTCTACTCTGTCTTTGGAAACAACTTGATTTGACTTGAAATTTCTACTTTTAAAATATACGTGTGGCCCCAAGCCAAGGAGAGGTTGACACATACATAAAACAATCCAAGGGGAAAAAACTCTTCTTCACTAGCAGTAATGTAGTATTTGCAACATTGCTCAACATGTTTAATCAGGTTGAAGCTGCTACTTCTTTCTGGTTTTGTGAAATATGTAGTGCAAAACAGGAGAGTTAGTGAGATGCAGTGATTAGAGCAGGGCTGTCAAACATAAGGCCCAGGGGCTGGATCTGGCCCCTTGATAGCTCTTATCTGCCCCTCTCGATCTGGGCTGGCGAGGCATGGCCCGGCCCAACCAAGTGACATTTATGTCATATCCGGCCCTCGTAACAATTAAGTTCGACACCCCTGGATTGGAGTGATGGACTAGGATCTGGGAGACCCAGGTTCTTAGAGAGTGCTGGTGTCCATGCCTACTGACTTGGCTACTACCTATCAAAGTTGGCTTTGAGGTTCATGGCAGGGTTTAGAGGCAGATCATAGAAATGAGAGGAGAAAGAGAAATATTAGAGAAATCCAAATGGCAAACCTGGTTGGTGGAATACATTGCAAACTTGGCAATACTAGGCCGCAGCTGTGCACCATTGACACTACACCTACAATTAGGGTTAAGGAAGCATTTAGGGTTAAGGAAGCATCAAAACATATGCTACTCAAGAGCAGAGTTTGGCTTGGTGAGCCACGAAAGTGATACCAGCCATTTCTAACCTTTCTATCTTGTATGTTATAAGTCACTTTTGAAGCGCATAGGCAGAAGTTCTAGCTTTGGTAAGGATAACAAAAGCCCCACTTTTCTTGTGCTAGCAATTTTTAAAAGTTTTTGGTTGCACTCTCTTGAAAACAACAAAGAAACGTATAACTTGTGACTGACAGTTCTCTTAACAAATAGTGTATACCCTTTAGGGGGTTCTCTAGCACCAGAAATTAGACACCTCGCACAACAGCTGTCTTGAGATAGCCCAGGGAGCCTGAAGCGGGTCCTTGTAAGTCTTCCATTTCTAATGCAAAGGACGGGGGGAATCTGTAATGGGGAAGGGTAGGGTTGGATTAGAGGGCACAGATCAAGCTTTGCCAGAAATGTTGGAAAACTGCTTTTGCTAGATGGCAGGGGGCGAGGGGGGGGGAGAAGAACTGGAGACACAACTTTTCAAGGAGAATAAAATGGTGCCGCTCTCACATTTTCCAGTGGCTATAGAATGCAACAGGCCAGGCCTGGCGTGACCCAGAAACAAGAAAAAGTTTCCTTTTGATTTTGCGCTGACATTTATAACTTCTATAAAATATATCTAGATTATTTCTCTGGAAACTTACAGTTCGCTCTAGTGACCGCTTAATGGATTGCTGTTCAGCAGATGCCAAAATATCAAAGTTCTGTCCGCTTCACTTCTGTCCTGAAGACCAAAAGAGCTTCTAAAGTAGCCCATATAATTTGAATTCAATCCTGCCTTGAATCCACGACATCACATCAGGCAGACTCTAAAAATATAATTTATCTCTAAAAATATCTGATTGCTTGCCGGTGACCTCATTAGCTGAATTTGTTCATGGTAAAATATTATTCAGTTCCAGATTAGCAAGAACACATGTACCAATTTCCAAGGTTTTTTTAATAAAAATAATAATAATAATGGGTGACTGGTCTTTTCAAGATTAAGTCTGACCTTACCTATTTCAAATTTTGAAATGTCCTCAATAATGCTGATTAGCTCAGAACCTTTATTAGATTAAACAGCTTTCTTGGCCACAAAAAAAGCAGTCAGTTACCTACACTGATAAAAGTCAATTACAAGTAATGTCATTGTGACGAATGGAAGGGAGACTTGGACTTTTCAGGGAATTTAGGTCTGTCAGAAATTTGATGACACTCAGAAGCTTGTGGTAAAAGTTCAAAACAACAGGAATTTATTTATAACAGAAAGTCAGGATGTGGATTTAGGCAGGTAAACTTGGATTTCAGAAAAGTATTAGGATATTCCAAAAGCAAACAGAGAGTAGGCACTTCACCATAATATATATTTTCACAAGAGAAGTTTGGTTCTTCTAGATGGTATGGATAAATTCACTTCAGGATGCTAGATCTTTGTTTTCATGGAGAGAATTGGTTCTGTTTGTCAGTTTCTTGTTTAGATTTAACTTGCGTTGACTTTAACACACACTCCAGTTTCAGCTTCTGGAATAAGTAGGGTTGCCAACTGCCAGGCAGTAGCAGGAGATCTCCTGCTAATACCACTGATCTCTAGCCGATAGAGATCAGATCATCTGGAGAAAAATGGCCGCTTTGGCAATTGAACTCTATGGCATTGAAGTCCCTTCCTTCCTCAAACCCCACCCTCCTCAGGCTCCGCCCCAAAAATCTCCCGCCGGTGGCAAAGAGGGACCTGGCAACCCTAGGAATAAGGAACTACACAACTCTCTTCACCAGTTTAACACCTAAACTGGACTGGGGTTACTCAGGATACTAGAGACTAATTCTCCTCAACTTTACTTAGGGATCACTCAATACTCCTGAGATGACTTCCTCCTTCCTGGTTTTTGAGGACTCTCTTTTTCCTCAGAGCTTACTCCCAATGTCAAATCCCAGACGCACTCTATTCACTCAGAGTTAACGTCCTTATGACCCAGTTGCTGATTCTGTATCAATCAACCAACTGAAAACCGTGTTCTTTTAAGTTTCACTCCTGAGGACTAATCCTCACACAGCACACAGCTGCCACTCGCTTCTCAGAGCTCTGTCCGTCCTGAACTCTGGAGCTGAACTGAACTTCTCACTGACTGAGAGCTGAATGTAACCTTTTCAATAGCCTTTTTTATTCTTCTTCATCATCATCACCATCATCATCATTCCTTTATTGGCACCAAAAATACAATGCAAGAGATTACAAAAGGAATGGAAATATTAAAAGGCGCTCTTTGTAGTATAGTTAAAAGACAGTTACAACGGGTAGTACTGTTTGTGGCTACTACCATCTAATTAACGGTTTGGCGGGCTTTTAAAACAGACTTTAAAAACAGTGCCACCGTCTCCAATATTTGAGGCGAACGATTGTTCAATAAACAGGAAACGTTAAGAGAGTCCATTTACCAACAGGGGGCTTAGTGCCTTTCAGTAGCCACTCCCAGGACTCCCTTCCGCAGTCAATCAACTACCTCTAAGGCAAGAACAGCTTCCTGGTTTCTATTGCCTTCTCCACAGCCGTCTTGCCACAACTCATATTGTGCTCTGCTCCCACTTCTTTACTACTGGCTGGTCGATGGGTTGCAGGTAGAAGGTGAAAATGATTGTTAAACAGATACCAGCCCCTTCAAGTGTGTATTCTACATCATGGGAGCTGATTTGACATGGTGTGCGATGGAGGGCCATTCCTATGATAATGACCTACACAATTAGTCCTTGCCATCTGGTCATGACCATGATGAACGATGAAGCAGACCCTGTCCTGCTGGGAGGCTGATGAAGAAAACCAGCAACTGTTGATGGAAGAGAGTTCTACAGGGATAAAAAACCAATCATGGTGAGACAAACTGTTCAATCCTGTGCAGAGTTACTCCAGTCTAAACCTACTGAAACCAGTAGGATTGTACTGAAAGAACCCATAGAGTGGCTTGATTTCACAAAGGCCAATGATTTTCTAAAGGCCAGCAGTGCCTCAAAGTTCCAGAACAGCTGTGGTTCAAATCTACCTGTGGTTGATGACCCCAGTGCTTAATCAGGGTTAATAAACTTGCTGTTCTCAGAGTGGCTGTCATGAGTCACAAGTGCTATTTATGATCAGTGGTACCTTTCATCCCAAACAGTTTGGTAACCCAAGTGAGTGTAAAGAAGCAAGTAGATTGTGCGCTGCTCTTACTCTACCATGCATTTCTGCCCCTTCCTGCTTCATCTAAACAATTGACCCTCTTTCCTTTTCAGGACCCCTCTCTACACCTTCAGAGGTCTTCATGGGACAATCCTCCTGAATGTTATCTCCTTTCCTTCGGCAAATTTAGGCAGCTATTTCATTCACTCTCAACCCTTACAATGACGGTCTGATCTCTTGCTCTTCAAATACTTTCAGGTCTTCATCTTCCAGACTGGGATGACCGAGTGTTTCCTAAGGGATGATCTCTTGCCACGGGAGTACCCTTAACAGTGACATGCAGCTACAGTGGCTGCTTTCGAGAAACATTGCCAAAGGCAAAAAATAACGAGGTCTCCTTTCAAAGGTTTTATCCACAACCATGACAGCTAGAAGCTTACTCTACATTTTTAGACTGAAAATGGAGATCTGGGATTCATACCACAGGAGTGAAAAATTCAAAACAATACCAGCCCCGAGTTATGTGCTAAAGTGGTTAGATTGTGATGATTCCACCATAATAAAGTCATAGTCACAGATATAAAACAATAATGTGACCATGATTAAACTAACATTTAGAACTGAGGTGTAACATTCACAGAATACAACAAATCTACAAATGCCTTACCAATTTTTCTTTAAGAAAATCAGCTAACTTGGTTACCCAATGAGTACTCTCTGGATTCCCACTGAATAGCAAGTGTAGGATCCAGCCAGTTTTTTCACTCATTCTTGACCAATTTCCCCCTCCTCACCACAGTCCAAACTCCATATAGGACTCATGACCTATCTAGCATTTTCAGAAGCTGAGAAGCCAGCTCGATCCAACCCACAGTGTATCCAACATTCTCTCTTTAGTTATATCTGTTTCCAAGCCCATGAACCTAATTGACTTGGAGAGTTAGCATGGTGTAGTGGTTAAGAGTGGTGGTTTGGAGCAGTGGACTCTGATCTAGAGAACTGGATTTGATTCCCCACTCCTCCACATGAGTGGTGGATGCTAATCTAGTGAACCTGGCTGGTTTCCCCACTCCTACACATGAAGCCAGCTGGGTGACCTTGGGCTACCCACAGCTCTCTTAGAGCTCTCTCAGCCCCACCTACCTCACAAGGTGTCTGTTGTGGGGAGAGGAAGAGAAGGCGATTGTAAGCCACTTTGATTCTTCCTCAAGTGGTAGAGAAAGTTGGCATATAAAAACCAACTCTTCTTCTTCTGGAGAAGTCATGCACAGCATCTTTCTTTAATTGGGGAGAACACCCTTGGTTACCCAAGCTAAACTATTAGGGTTCAGTTCAATTTCACTAACATCCTGTTGAACACACGCATTAACATATATGAAGCTGCCTTATACTGAATTAGACCTTTGGTCCATCAAGGTCAATATTGTCTACTCAGACTGGCAGTGGCTCTCCAGGGTCTTAAGTAGAGGTCTTTCACATTACCTATTATCTGATCCTTTTACTTGGAGATGCAGCTGGGGACTGAACCTGGGACCTTCTGCATGCCAAGCAGATGCTCTAACATTGTGTTACAGACCTTCTCTGTTCTTAGTAGTGGCAGCTTTGGAAGCATTTTGCAAAGACTGTCTTGATGACTCAATGAGCCACAGTGGAGGCATCAGAGTAGACAGCATCTGCAAACTGCTGTTAGTTTGACAACTCTGCCCTGGGAAAAAAAAGTCTAAAATGTTCATCCACCGATTGTTACAATTTTGGTTTCTCTTGATATTTTGCACATCATTTAGTCAGCGTGGGCTGAAAACAATGGAAGAAATTTCTGCATTGTTCACGAACAGCAGCCATTTGGAATCAAGAAGAATTTTATTCCCATTTATGAAGTCAGTGTTTTTTTCTGGTAGGTGGCAGTCTTGCACCGTAAAAGTTTGACTCCATTTCAACACTTTCTGTAATAAGCATTTCAGGGGAAACTAAAAGCAAAGAGTTTCCATGTCAAGAAAGGGGGGGGGGAGAGGCAATTAATGAACTCTGAAGGCAGAACACAAAACAAAACTCCAGAACAAGCCCAAGACCAGAGTAAAAACTAGATCTAAGATTAATCACTTCTAGATGATTTTCAACATTGTTGAAATATGTCTCAGGGAATGAAAGAAAATGTGTGCAAGAGAAAGGAAATTCTGGTATGTAGGTGGCACTTAAGCAGTTATATCCCTTCTCACCTTATTTTTACTGCTGCCTTGGTTTTTTTAATGGATATGGAATAAAAGTATATGGTATGTTACAAACAGGGAGGAATGGATGGTTGTGTACTGAATTGTAATACTTTTGAATTTGCTTGAATTCACTTGGAGTCTTTGAGCCAAAGTCTGCATGAATACATGAAGCTGCCGTATACTGAATCATAGAATCAGAGTTGGAAGGGACACCAGGGTCATCTAGTCCAACCCCCTGCACAATGCAGGAAATTCACAACTACCTCCCCACTACACCCCCAGTGACCCCTACTCCATGCCCAGAAGATGGCCAAGATGCTCTCCCTCTCATTATCAGCTTAAGGTAATAGAATCAGCATTGCTGACAGATGGCCATCTAACCTCTTCTTAAAACCTCCAGAGCTTACTACTACCTCCCAAGGAAGCCTGTTCCACCGAGGAACCACTCTAACTCTTAGAAAATTCTTCCTAATGTCTAGACGGAAACTCTTTTGATTTAATTTCAACCCGATGGTTCTGGTCCGACCTTCTGGGGTAACAGAAAATAACTTGGCACCCTCCTCTATATGACAGTCCTCCAAGTACTTGAAGATGGTTATCATATCACCTCTCAGTCTTCTCCTCTTCAGGCTAAACATACCCAGATCGTTCAACCTTTCATAGGAATCAGACCCTCGGTTCAACAAAATCAGTATTGTCTACTCAGACTGGTAGCGGCTCTCCAGGGTCTCAGGTAGAGGTCTTTCACATCACCTACTTGCCTAGTCCCTTTAACTGGAGATGCCAGGGATTGAATCTTCTGCAAGCCAAGCAGAGGCTCTACCACTGAACCACAGCCCCTCCCACCTGCTTTGCCACTGGCTGGTTGGTGGGTTGGCCAACAGTGTGTGTGGGGGAGGCACTCAGGTCAGCCTACACAGGTACATCCACCCCACTATTATTTTTATTTGATAAATATGGAGGTAGTCAAGAGATAAAGATGTATCCCTCCATGGGGTTATTTATTTATGGCAGGGCTAAGCTGACACTGAACATTTTCAGTGGGAAGTGGAGTTGAACACATGAAGTTGCCTTATACTGAATCTGACCCTTGGTCCATCAAAGTCAGTATTGTCTACTCAGACAGGCAGCAGCTCTTCAGGGTCTCAGGCAGAGGTCTTTCACATCACCTACTTGCCTAGTCCCTTTTTACTGGAGATGCCGAGGATTGAATCTGGGACCTTCTGCATGCCAAGCAGATGCTCTACCAGATGGCTCCACTGAGCCACAGCCCCTTCCCTTCTGGAGATTCCAGATGGTTAGCCATGTTAGCCTATAGCAGCAAAATAAATCTGGAGTCCAGTGAAACCTTAATGTCTCTCCCCCTCTCTGCTGTTCTGACCACCCATCTGCATGCCCCCTCATTCTGCTTTCCCACCCAGCCATTTGGTTGGAATTGTGGTGGTAGTGGTGGCAACAGCTGCCATGGCAGCAGAGGGAGGGATGCAGTGGAGGTTCCTGCTCTTTCTCACCCACCCCGTGAGGCTCCAGTAAAAATTGGTGGGTTAGCAAAGCAAGGGAATGGGTGTTGGTGATGGAGAAGGCTCCTGGTTCTCTTCTCCTACCTGTCTAACAAACACTCTTCATTATGATTTTTATGCAAACCAGAAAGATCTCCCTTCTCTCAATATGGCTCCAATCTGTGTAGTTAAGTATCTGCAGATGGCGCCATTTTGACCATTAGATATATTTATGTTAAAATATGCAAGATGAGCACTGGGAAGCAGAGAAGCTCTTAAACAAGAAAATAATATCCCACCAAAACTAAGAAGATGCTCTTGGAACTAGTAGGTGGCTCAGGACCCTTACTTGCCAGCCAACTGCAAAACTTGGATTTCTTTCTTTGTTTGTCTATATTCCAAACTGCCAACTTAATTTCTTGCCAGTTTCCAATTACAGTGTCTTTGGTATCTTGTAGATACCATTCTTTGAAGATTATCAACGGTCACTTAAGGCAGTGTCTTCCAGCTGTTGGGCTAATTAAGGGAATGTGTTCTCACAACTGTACCCCCCCAACCGGGGAGAAAATGTTGTAACTATATAGTATTACCACTTCACCTCCCCACCTTGAAATAAATCAAAATATTGTATATGTTAGCCTGGTTTTATTCAAATATTTCCTTCTAAAGAGAAACAACTGGAGGGCTTCCTTAGCCATGCACATTTCTGTGATCATCTGGGGAAACAGAAGGATGAACCAGAATGTAGACAGATGCAGATGCAACCCATTTCCATGACAACAGAGGCTGAAGAAAGTACTACCATAAATGTCTAACTGTGGACAACGGCTGCACATGTGTAAGGAAAATAATTCAGTAGCCCTGCTTTCAGAATAGACCAATTCTTTTAATCAAAGCTCTGCATTATCTATAAATATAAGTCATCAGAACAATAAGTTTGTTCAGCCTTGCAAACCAAACCTCGTGACTAATAGATTAGATCCTTAAAGTAACACAGAAAAGGAAACAAATAAAATATATTTTCAAAAGGATTACGTAGGGTCAGGGATTTACCAAAATCAGAACTGCCCCCTTTCAACAGGGAGCTTTGAAACATGAGAAACCGATCACCACATTTACAGAGAGCAACTGTACTTTCTGCAGGTTTGATTGACTGGTATCCTCTAACTGTTTTATGTAGCGGAAAAGGAAGCTTGCCAGTGGCGGTCAAAGTATGGAAGATCATCTCTTGTAGCAGACATTTCAGTGATGTCCTTCTGAGCCCTTCCAGCCTTCATATTCTCTGATTAGACGTATGTACAGGAGCTTGCTTGGTTTCTTTCTTTTTTGTCATTAATTCCAAAAGGGACTATTTTGTTATTCGGCTGTTTCATATGGATTTTGTTTTATTTGTTTCTTTTGTTAATGTTTGTTCGTTTTCATAGTTCTATTTTATAATTATTTCCCACTGTTTCCAATGAACACCCTCTATGGGTCTGTACCTTTCTGGTTTTCCTTCCAAACTGGACAAAACTCAGGGCGGTTTCAGTATTTCCCTAGGTCAAGCATAATCAAAAATTCAAGACAGATATTATTTGTATTTGTGTATTTATTAAAATATTTATTAGCCCCCTTTCTTCCTTACAGAGATTCTGGAGACTTACAAGATAAAAAACACACAAAATAAAATACATTAAAACATAAAAACTAAAATTTAAAGTCACAACTCAGGACTGTTAGTAAACTTAACCAAATACAGTCCTCACAAAAACCATCTTTGCCTCCTAAAGATCAAAAATGATAGACTGCAGGGGTACTCCTTTTTAAGGCAATGAAAAATGCCCATGTTTAACACTGAAATATATAGGAGAATTGAGCGGAAAAATTCCAAACACACAGGCCATTAACACATGGCCGTCTTGTCGCGTGAATCTCCCAGGCATGTAGCACTTGTCCTCAGTCTACACGCCGCCTCATCCTTTTTTTTTTAAAGGCCATGCGTTAATGGCCACAGTAATCCCAACAGCAGTGTGCAGTGACGGAATTTGTTACTGCCGCCACTTAGCTCAAAGAACAGTAGCACAAGGGAGAGACAGACAGGCAAGGGCATTTGGTGGCACAATGAGGATAAGTCATCTGAGCAGGCAGGAAGGCAGCAGTAGGAGGACCTTGATTTGCTTGGATGGGGGATACGTTTTGGAGAGCATCAAACAAAGGAATGTATACTGCAAGGGGAATTTGGCATAGCAGGACTGGCTCTGTGAGGAAAGAGAAAGGCAAAGTCTTACCACATACTCTTCAAGAATGGAATACCTCATGTGTGTATGCAATCCTAGTGGCTACAGCTATCAGTCAATATAGCCCAGAGCCACACTCTCTTCCCTCCCCCTAATGAACACAGTCCTCTCTCCATGCCTTTATTAGGGAAATGCTGGCTACCTTCTAAAAACACAACCAGTAGTGTCAGAGAGAGGCAAGGCTGCAATAATGAATGAAAAAGAGGTGGGGGAGGGAAAGCAAGAGAATAATGGAGTTTTTTCCTTCAGGCTGTTTAGATGGGGAATTTGTTTCATTTTCATATTATTATGATTACAAGACACCCAATTTTCATAATAATTATCATTAATAATGAACAAAAAAAGCACACGTCTGAAGAAGGAGGTGAGAGATTTTCAAATGAGGGATGTTGTGGAGGTAAGCTATATCAAAGAAAAATGCTGAAAGCCACTGACTGCATTATCCTGATTGGGCAACTTCATGCAAGGAATTCCCATTATATGCGTATAGAAATCCCTCATGACTAGATGAGGCAGGAGCGGCCATTTGACCAGAGCTTTGTGAGTGCACAATGGTTTCTGTTTGAATCATATCCTCTTTTTCTTCATCTAATCTGCAGAAACATTGTCTTACAACCTATGTTACACAGGAGAAGGAAAAGAGCAGATGATTTCTACGTCTTTACTGTGTTGTAAGGGAGCACATGAGTCTCCCCTGGGTCTAGAAGACATCTGGGTTTCATAGATATGAGAACCAAGACTAGGGATATCTCATTGGTGAGGGTCCATCTCAAATAGCCCTTGTTTCAAATAAATCCTGTTGGAGGGCCAAACAGGTAGTGTTGCCAACCTCCAGGTAGTAACTGGAGATCTCCTGCTATTACAGCTGATCTCCAGCCGATAGAGATCAGTTCACCTGGAAAAAATGGCCACTTTGGCAATTGGACTCTATGTCATCGAAGTCCCCTCCCCAAACCATGCCCTCAGGCTCCGCCCCAAAAACTTCCCACCGGTGGCGAAGAGGGACCTGGCAACCCTACAAACAGGGCACAGAGGCCAAGGCCTTCCCCTGATGTTGCCTCCTAGCACTGGTATTCAGAGCATCCATGTGTACTGAAGAAGCTCTACTACTTCCCGAAGTAGTGACAGTTTCTGCAGCCACAAAGAGCTGTGATCCAACCTCTTAGCAAAGAGCCCACCATACCATTAGGGAAGGTGAGAAAATAGCTTTTTTTGTGAATAAGGAGGAAAATAGCAAGTATATTGTTTATGATAATGCTTTATTATTATTGGAGGGTAGCATCTGGATGTTATCTTTCAGCCCCCATAATAGCCTGAACATTTTTTGCTGCGTCCACTCCCTTGTATTCTTTCTGCAGTTGACACAAAGTACAAAATATAGTACAGAGAAATAATGGCAATTTGCTTGTGCTCCTCTCTGCTGCCCAATGAGGCTAAAAAAGGATGAGTGGACAAGCGGGTTCGGGTGGTCTTCCTGAAAAGACTGGCCTGGAATTAACATCTCTCATTGGCTGCAGCACCTGTCAGAAGAAACCTGGAGCTGCTACAGTTTGCTGGATCCTTTTGAGAATGCAGCGGCTGGTTCAAAGCTCTTGTGTAAGCCAGCCCTTCCACTGGATGAATATACATGTTACACTGGATATATGGAAAGAAAAAGAATGGGGAACACAAGTGTCAAGAGGCAACATCAAGGATGCCTCTTTGCCCTGTTAGTTGATCTTCTAGAGTCTAGGACAACTGGATGGCAACTCTGCAAAACAGGATGCTGGACTAGATGGACCACTGGTCTGATCCAGCAGGGCTCTTTTAATGTTCTTCTTTTTATACTCCTGGTAGTACTGCCTAGCTCTGAGGAGTCTATAAAAAAGACAGACAATTACTGAACAGAAAAGATTGTTTAAGGATAAATCAGGACTTTGATGGGCGAAATCCAAGAGCAAGAAGCTGAATTTTACTCTCCAAGTCATCTTTGAACTGATGGCCTCAGCAAGCCTCATTGAACATCACACTGCTGAAACTCTGACTTCCCAATGAGATGTAAAGTCAACTCTTCAGAACTTGTAGCTGTGAAGTGATCAAATGCAGTTCATCCCAGGATCCTGGCCAAATTTCATTGTGGATTTTTGGCTTCCAGCTTGTCCAGAAGTCTCACCGGAAAAAACGTTTTTCACTTTACAGCCTCTGAAGAAAGTTTTAATCAACAATTTGGGATGAAAGCATATTAAAAGTTAGGTTATTTTTTAACCATTTATCATTATGTCACTTTTGGAAATGAGATGCTACCCATGACTGGGTGCAAGAAGTTCACTATTTGGGTACTTTGATTCTACCAACCCATTATTTTTTTATGGGAATGGTTATGACTGGTCTTCTTCATTTAGGGGCCTTTGATATAATATGGAAAATTAGAACCTTCATCATTATCTTATATTCTAATAGCAAAGTTGGCCAAATCTCGGAATGGAGTTCTGTCTCTGGTGAGATTGCTGAGGCGTGCCTTCTCTGTAGCAGGAGAGCTAAACAAATGCTGAAGGCGTCTGGCTTTTGTCCTTTTGTTTCCAAGTTACACCCGGTATCCTCCTAAGGGGAAACAGGCTAACAAGCCTGAATTTGCCCAGTTGGCTCTGTAGCTTGGCATGCAAGATGGATTCCAGAAGACCCCTGTTTGTCTCTTGCTATACAGCAGTGTTCCATCCCGGCACACTTGCTCCAGGCCTGAACACCTCGCCTGGTGTACCAGGGTAGCCTAGGGCTGTCAGGATGCCACAACGGCACCACACAATTGGGCCACATCTCCTAGATAGAGGTTGCTTGGGGGGATGGAAGACAGAGGGGCAGATAAAGGTATGTTGGCAGTTGGGTGGGAAGGAGATAGGATTGCCAACTCCAGGTTAGGAAATACCTCGGGATCTGGGGCTGAAGCCTGGGGAGGGTGGGGTTTGAAGAGGTCAGGCCCTCAGCGCGATATAATGTCGTAGACTCCACCCTCTGAAGCAGCTATTTTTTCCAGGGGAACTAGTGTTGCCAACTTCTAGGTGGGGACTGCAGATCACCTGGAATTACAACTACTCTCCAGATAGGGTTGCCAACCTCCGGGTACTAGGTAGGGATCTCCAGCTATTACAGCTGATCTCCAGCCGATAGAGATGAGTTCATCTGGAGAAAACAGCCACTTTGGCAATTGGACTATGGCATTGAAGTCTCTCTCTTCCCCCAACCCCACCCTCATCAAGCTCCACCCCAAAAACCTCCCGCTGATGGCAAAGAGAGACCTGGCAACCCTATCTCCAGATGATAGAGATCAGTTTCCCTGGAGGAAATGGCAGCATCACCAGGTGGACTCTGTGGCATTATACTCTGCTGAGGCTGCTTCCCTCCCCAAACCTCACCCTCTTAAGGCTCCACCACCAAATCTCCAGGAATTTCCTAACCCGAAGCTGGCAACCTTAACAGGGAACTGATCCCTGTAGTTGGGAGATCTGTTGTGATTCCAGTTCTCCAGGCTCCACCTAGACGTTGGCAACCCTAGAATGAGAGAAGGAAGCGGGGAAAAAGGAGAGGCTGTGGGACCTTTCAGGAAAGGGTAAGAGGAAATAGCATGGCGGTGGGAAATGATGTGCCACCTGCAAGTCCTTGTGGGTTCCTGCTTGTTATTTTTTAATAGTAAAGTGGGGAAGCTCACACCAACTGGTTACCAACAGACAAGGTAGAGGCAAATGTATACTTTGGAGATTCCCCAGGTATTCAGAAAGATATGGCTTTGCAAACGGGGTGGGGTGGGGAATCTGTTGAGGACTGAACATGTTCCAGGATGCATGAAATGTTAAGAACAGTTGTGAGACTCAGTTAAACAGGTGGGGGGGGGGGACCCAGAAGGAGAAGAGGAAAGAGGCTTATGGAGTCAGAAGGGGGAGATTTGGAGCAACAGAAATGATCAAATCCCTTTTCCGTGATTTCTTGTGGGACCCCACGTTGTTCCTGATAATAGCAGATTTGATGGTTGAGTGCTTGTAAGTAGGGTTGAAAGACATTCTAAGAAGTTCAGCATACTTGGGGGATTCCCCAGTATCTGTAAATTAAGCAGTCCGTTCCCTAAAATAGGTGATAAGGACTTAGCATGCTCATTATTTTCTAAGAGGCATAAAACGTTGAAGGAAGTTTTATACCAGTTAAAGGGTGGGGAAGAAAAAGAAGGGAATGGGGAAATCAGACTGCTGGAACCCCTCTTACATTTAACTTGGGGGAGATTTTGTTTAGCACAATTTTTTTTCAGTGTTTATTTCCCATCCATTATTCCTCATGGCCCCTCAATCTGTATATTATAAAAGAGAAGTATGAAGTTTATTCATGTATTTCCAAAACCAGCAAGTGACCCTGCCTCTTAGCACTGTGATTTTTGAAAATGTATCAAGGAATACTGGTGCACCGCGGAAGCTTGAAAGAGGTTTCTCAATGAGAAGATCAATAATGGCAGACAAACTCCCCAGAAAATAACTTTGCCAGGCTTGTCATTCATTCGTATGGTGCATGGCCACATGGTTTTAATAGTTGGGTTCTACAGCACATTCTCAGTTCGTGCTGCGTGACTTCTCTCTCTGTGTGTGTGTTTGTGCGCTCACTCAGATTCAGCCTCAGTGGTGCCATGTGCCTCCTTGTCCTGCTGCTTGCTTTCCATCCTGGCAGCACTTGCATGGGGCCAAAGAGGCAGGGCAACATCACATGCTTTGAGTGTGGTGTAAACAGCAGCCAGGAGAACAGCCCCATGGTGCCCCCCTCTGCCCAGTGTCCGGGGCAGCCACCCATGCCCCTCGTCCCCCTAGATCCAGCCCTGGGTATCGCAAAGAAGGAATTCAGGATGCAGAGGTACAACACACAATGTAATCAGCTTGATTAGAGCAGAGGAAAAATACTTGGAGGCAGAAAGTTAGTATCTGTAGTGAGATAAGAATCTCATGTCCCTGTTCAGCCCTGGGGGGTGGTCCTTTGCTCTGAACTTGTGAATGAAATCAAGTTCAACAATCTCACATTGTAATCTCCCTATGAAGCTTCTTTATTTGAGGTCAGCAATGCTTGGGTCAGCAATGGAATGATCCAAAAGATTAAAAAGTTCTCCCACTGTTGTTTTTTAGTGTTGCAGTTTTAATGTCAGATTTATGTCCATTTATTCTTTTGCATAGGGACTAACCCATTTGTCCAATATAGAGAATGAAAGGGCACTGTTGCCCACTCACCCAATTTTAGAGATCCTTCTAGAGTTTTTCACAGTCAGCCTTGGTTGTACCATCCTGAATAATTTTGTGTCATCTGCAAATATGGCCACTACACCCCTGTTCCAGATCATTTATGAACAAATACCACTAGCCCCAGTACCAATCCTTGTGTGACCCTACTGCTTACTTCTCTCCATTGCAAGAACTGTCCATTCATTCTTACTCTCTGCTTCCAAAGGACTTGCCCTCTTATCCCATGACTCAGAAGTCTTTCATGAGGTACCTTGTCAAAAGCCCTTTGAAAGTCCAAGAATGTAATATGTACTGGGTCACCGTTATCTACATGCTTGTTCACTTTCTCATATAATTCCAAAAGGTTTGTGAGGCAGAGCTTCCCTTTTCAGAAGCCATGCTGATTTCCCCTCAGCAGATTTTGTTGCTCTATGCGCCTAATCATTCTGTCATTGGTTAAAGTTTCTACTAATTTGCCTATGACAGATGTCAGGCTAACTGGCCTGTAATTTCCTGGTTCTCCTCTGGACCCCCTTTTAAAAAACAATGGTGTAACATTTGCTACTTTCCAGTCTTCATAGAATCATAGAATTGGAAGGGACCACCAGGGTCATCAAGTCCAACCCCCTGCACAATGCAGGAAATTCACAACTACCTCCCCTCCCCCACACCTAGTGACCAGAAGATGGCCAAGTTGCCCTCCCTCTCATCATCTGCCTAAGGTCACAGAATCAGCATTGCTGACAGTTGGCCATCTAGCCTCTTCCTAAAAACCTCCAGGGAAGGAGAGCTTACCACCTCCCGAGGAAGCCTGTTCCACTGAGGAACCGCTGTATCTGTTAGAAAATTCTTCCTAATGTCTAGACGGAAATTCTTCTGATTTAATTTCAACCCGTTGGTTCTAGTCCGACCTTCTGTCCTCTGGTACTACCCACCGTGCCCCATGGTATTCTGTCCATAAGGCTCTCCAACCCCTCTCAGCGGCTTTTCAGAATCTGCATGAAGTTTCTGGTGAAAGGGGAAGGTGGGAAAGATCTCCATTTGCAAGTGCCTTCCACTTGCGGTTTGTAGGATCCAGCCCATAATACTCTGTCAGGTAATTGCAATGTTGGTCTCTCTGTTTGTACAGTTTGCCCTGACCTGGATGGCCCAGGCTAGCTCAAACTCAGAAGCTAAGCAAGGTCTGCCCTGATTAGTACTGGGATAGGAGACCGCCAAGCACATCCAGGGTTGCTACACAGATGCAGGCAATGACAAACCACCTCTATCTCTTGCCTTGAAAACTCTCCGGGGTCACCATAAGTTGGCTGCAACTTGATGCACTTTCCACACCTTCATGTGTACATTATTGTATTTACTTGTTTAGTTACTTGAAGTAGTAGTAGTAGACAAATAATGAGATTTAAAATAAACCAACATGCTCTTCCTTGTCAACAGCAATTAAAATTATCTCCCACAGATGGAAATTGACCTCCAGTGTTTTGTCAAATAATGGTTTCGTTGATCAACCTACCAATTAAATTGATTAAGGATTGTAGCCTTATACTAAGCAGGGTGACCTCTCTCCTACAAGCTTCTCCAGTTGAGGGTCTTTCTGGCCGAATCTCTGCGGTACATAATGTAACCGTTTAATGAGCAATGCAGTTCTTTTCCTTGTAGCATACTGGGTCCTTCTTGCTAATAGGGCTCATTATTCTCCCATTGAAAGCAATGATAACACAACCAGGTTGATATTTTTAAAGCTAATGAGCCACTTATTAGCATCTTACCAACTGCAGTTAACAAGAATCCCCCCTTCCAGTGATTTATGATGCTAAATTAACTAATATCATCCATAACTCATTCCCATTTGAAAAGGCAGCCTTCCACTTTCACCTCTTCTTGTACAATTTAAAGCAGATGTCTGGGTGGTCCAGCTTTGCAAAATGTGCTGCTCAAGTATTACATCTGCCGTGAATCAGCCACATCCGCTTAAGAGAAGGCATGAAGGGTGAAATCCACTGAATAAATGAGAACCACAGTTGAAATCTCATTCTCTGGGAAACAAGCAGATTCTCTCTCTCTCTCTCTTTGGAGGTGGGGGGTGGGGGCTTAATTTGAAGACTGACCATATATGCATGACAGAACCCATTATCTAGCAATATGACAAATTCTAGCCTCATAGGGATAGAATTTTTGCTTGTAATGAGATGGAAACCTGCTATCACTAGCTGACTGCTTCCCCAGTCATCTTCCCTTTACCCCCAGCAAGCTGGGTACTCCTTTTACCGACCTCAGAAGGATGGAAGGCTGAGTCAACCTTGAGCCGGCGACCTGAAACCGACTTCCGTCGGGATCGAACTCAGACCTTGGACTGCAGTTCTGCAGCTTACCACTCTGCACCACGGGGCTCTTTTCATGTAGAGCGCCATGGGGCTCTTTTCATATCATTTAACATATAATTAAACGAGCGCTTCAATAATTATGAGGAAAAAATGAAGGCCCTTTTTGCATCTGAGGCAATTGTTTGTATCCTGGTGGGAGGAGCAGCTGTAGGTCTTAGCCACTGTTCCTTCCTTGTGAGCCCTGTAGGGGCATTTGGACGGCCCCTCTGCAAAACCAATTGCTGGACCAGCCGGGTTGTTCTTATATTCTTGTGTTCGTATGTTTAGATCTTTCCTAGTGATCACCGCCCTCTAATATAGAAAAAGTCACGGACACCTAGTTATTTTGTAATGTTCTTAATAATATTTAATTAACCTCCTCACACAAGCCAATGAATGTTGAATACTTAAACCCTTTTAACAACCCGGTTTAATTTAATCTTTTCCCATCACCTTTCATGACAATGTGTTTGGATACTTCATCCTTGAGAAGTTTTGCCCTTCAAATGGGATTACATTAATGAAATGTTCAAGACACAAAGCAGACATTACTAATGCTGCTAGGAAACTTACAATTACATTTTTACTTTTGTTTTTCGCTTTGTTGTTGTTAATGTTCTTGTCCCAATTCAGTGTTTTTGAATTTTCATCCTAATAGGTTCTCCTCTGAATTGCTTCTAAGAACTTTGCTAATTTGCTTGTGAGACGGAAAACAACAACAACAAAACCCCAAGCCCTTGTGTTTTTACCAAATGCCTGATCATTAAATAATCTAATTAAGTCAAGCTTAATATTTTAGTGTTCAAATGTATCCCCTGAAGCTTTTCAAGATGTGCAGCCTCATTTTATAATTCAGTCGAACAAGAGAAGAATATCAGACAGTATGCAAAGGTCAGATGTCAGGATATAATCCATAAATAATATAGTTATGGGTTTGATGAAAGAAGTAAATGAAAACTGCTGAGAAGAGTCAGAAATATGACCATGGTTTGGTGCTACATAAACAAATGTTGAGGAAACTTCAGGTTCACTTCTGTAGGCCTCCCATCTTTCCAGACAGGAGGGGGGTGAGGCAGGAGCTTATTAGGAGATGTGATCATCGTCCCCACATGATGACGCAATTTCCAGTGCAACCTGGATGTGATGGCATCATGCCGAGGTGATGCTCTAGCATTCAGCAAAAAACTTTATGGTTTCCACAGAGTTTTGGCTGAGTGCTAGAGTGTCACCTTGGTGCAATGCCATCATTTCTAGGTTGTGCCAGAAGTTGCACCAGTGCATGGTGCCAACCAGCATGCTCTCTTTTGATGGCCAATTTCCTGTTGCCAAGCAGGTGAGCATCAGCAGTCAATGGCCAAAATTACCTGGAGGTCTCCTGCCATAAACGGGCAAATGGTAACCCTACCCATGCCTCCTAACATAACTATCAAACTAAGCTCAATGAAATTACCCCCACCCTTCAATAAGGAGCCCAACAGGCCGCAACCCAACATTATTTCCAGGTATTCTGTTTTCGATTTACAGTACTGTCTGTAATTTTTCTCAGCACATGAGTATGGGGGGAAAGTCTCCTTACCTCAGCCCTCTGCCCCCCACGGCTTTAGTCCATGCCTATCCCATGTTCTTCATCCTGGACTTTTTGGCTGTCGATAGGGACCCCCAGCTCCCTTTTTCACCAGCAAAAAAAGCTGGTTGTATCTAACCCAGTGGCTCAGAAGACATGTGCCTGAGAAGACCTCAACCAAGTGAAAAACTCAGATCATATTCATGCCAAACATGACATTCCTGAGTACCGCAATCATTTCTCCCAATCGCAGCACTGACTCAGCAGCTTGAAAGGCCTTTTTGAAGGGAATGTGTTTGCCTGATCTATTTTGTTATCTGGAGGTACATGCTTCAGTACACTTGGGGAAAGCCATTTCTCTAGAGAAATAAGGACAGAAGGCCAGGCTTTGAAGGGAGAGGCGGGGAGGGAATCTGGCCTCCCTTTTCAATTTTCAAAATGTAAAGAGCCATTGTGGGGAGTACACTTAGGTCTTTTATGCATTCTCAGTTTCTTCGCATCTAACTTCCTGTTTCTTCCAGTTATGCACGTATTTTGCTCCCTTTGATGGTTGATTCGACATTACACAGCTGTATAGGAAGCGTGTCTCCCTGCTTTTCAAATCAGCAGCTTTTTGTGCTTCAAAAAAACTGGTGTTACATGAATTTACCACTAGTGGGAGCGAAACAAGTGCATGACAACCCTCCCCGCGAAGAAACAGGATGTTAGACACAAGGAAACTGAGAATGCCTTAAAGCCCTTAGACTCCCTTTTACACTTTGAAAATTTAACGGTTGGGGGGGAACAAGACATCACTTAACAGCTCTTTGCCCTGACTGCCTTGCTGTATGCTCTCTCCTTTTCTCCTTCTCTCTCCCTCACTCATAGGGTTGCCAGGTTGCTGGAACTGGCGGGCAATTGCTTTCTCCACTGGTCTGACTCGATTTTTCATTGGGGTTATGCTCAAGTTTTCGATCCCTCGCACCCATCTCGCACAGTGTCCAGATCCTCCTCATCCTGTTGTAACTCAATTCTTCGATCTCCCGTGAGATCAGCCTGGGTCAAATTGTCCCCATTTCCATGCATAGGCCAAAGTGCAGGAGAGGGGAGCTGGGAGGAGGGGTGACATTTTTCTCACAGCAAGCACTACGGCCAATCACAAAGCAGCGTTTTCAAGGGGCGGGGACTCACATGCTTCTGGACTTTTGCTGGTGATTCTGCATTACTGTGGAAACCCCAAGACTTTCTCTGGGGCAAACAACAACATGCATAGCATTTTTAGGATTTGGAACAGAAAAGTGTGAGTCAAGAGAGCCTCAAACCCCGAATAAAACTCCCATGCATGAAAGGACAATCTGTGGTTGCCTTTGATTATGCCTTTTGGTGGTGTCACAGTGGTCTCTTTCTTTCTTTCTTTCTTTCTTTCTTTCTTTCTTTCTTTCTTTCTTTCTTTCTTTCTTTCTTTCTTTCTTTCTTTCTTTCTTTCTTTCTTTCTTTCTTTCTTTCTTTCCCTCACCCTGGCATGTTTTTTTTTCCACTGCAGGAATAACCTCTTTAAACCGACTTTCTCACATGTTTTGCAAGACAGTCATGCTATTATTTGCCTTATCAATTCACACCCAAACTAGAAAACACTTATCAATCTTTTCTTAATTTCCCAGAACCTTCCTAATCTCTTCCTCTCCTCTGTCAGATTGTCCTGTGTTTCAATTGAGTTTGAATCTGGTGGCATTTTAAGTTTTCTGGTAGCAAAGCCCAGTAGGGTGAATATATCTTTCACTTTTATAGTGGCAGGGAGTCTTTGGCTCTGCAGAAAATTTAGCAGATGCCTACTGAAAAAAAAAAAGCCTAAAACCATCTTTTCCGAGCTGTTCCAGCATTGGCAGCCAAAATCACAGTCAGTATAAGCTGTTGTGTATGCTCACGGCATTTTCCATGGCTATCATAATTGTATTGTTGTTCCGTATCGAGGAAAACTGTTACCTTTCCTTTCCCAAACTGCCTTTTTCCCGGGGTTGTTATTCTGATTTTGGGCACCCATCACAAAACAGATTCTTTGGACCTGGCTTCTTTTTTGAACATGAGAAAATCTGTGTGTGTGAGAGAGAAAAATGAAGAAACCTCGAAAGTCTTACTGTCATGAATGAGATTTCCCTCCAAGTAGTCTTCGGTAAATACCCAAAGATCATGCGTGAAATAAATCTTTAATAAGTAAACCTGAAAAACCTAAAAAACACAGGTAATTGGGAACGATCGCAAAATATGTAGACATAAGGCAGAATACTTTGAAGAGAAACAAAAGGTATTCTGATAGCTAATCCTACTTGTGTACTTGGGAATGGGTCCAAGATGGAGCATCCTGCCACAACCTGACAGGGCTTGTCCATGATGTCAGAGTCTTGACACCCAAATCCAATCCAGGGTAATAGTTTTATAAATTTCCCCATAGTCTGGGAGTTTCTTTTAAAAACCTAATCACAAATTCAGGCTGCAGTCTAGTATAAAGACCTGAGCCGAGGAATTGGGTCTTCTCCCTGCTGGGCTTTGGGTATTAGTTCTTCAGCTCTGGCTCCTGCTTCTGATCCCAGATCCAGTGGTCTGAAGAACATGGTGGCAGAAGCTCCTTGGCCTTTAGACACAGTGAGGTAAACAATATCCACCTTGTTCTATTGCCGAGATGACAGTCGGATTTTTTTTGGGGGGGGGGATTTAAACCCCCAGTGTATTTTTAAAACATTTTTGGGAGGTTTTCTGTAAATTTGGGGAGTACCCCAAGTTGGAAGAAACATCTGCTGGGGGAAGTGTGCCGCTTATCTGCATATTTAAGTATCCACAGGCAGGGGGAACTGTTGGAAATTCGATATATAGATATATAGACAAGTGGGACCCCCCCCCCAAGAAACTTGCAGGGAGGGGGCATTCCAATGCCTTTGCTTCCTTCCATCTCCCCCTTCTCTATCAGAGTTCCCTCCTCTCTTTCTGCTCCCACTCCTATCTATTAATCTTCCCTCACCTCTCTTCTCTCCTTACCCCTTCTGTGTAAGTTTTCTCCTTTCTTTCTACCCCACTTCTCTAGCAATCCTTTTACACTCTTTCTACCTTCACCCCATGTATGTCAATCTGCCCCTCTCTTACCCCAGCCCTTCTCATAGAATTATAGTCAGAAATGACTACAAGGGTCATCTAGTCCAACCCCCCACACAATGCAGGAAATTCACAACTACCTCCCCACCACACCCCCAGTGACCCATACTCCATGCCCAGAAGGTGGCCAAGATGCCCTCCCTCTCATGATCTGCCTAAGGTCATAGAATCAGCATTGCTGACAGATGGCCATCTAGCCTGTGCTTAAAAACCTCCTGGAAAGGAGAGCTTACCACCTCCTGAGGAAGCCTGTTCCACTGAGGAACCGCTCTAACTGTTAAAAAATTCTTCCTAATGTCTAGACGGAAACTCTTCTGATTTAATTTCAACCCACTGGTCCTGGTCCGACCTTCTGGGGCAACAGAAAACAACTCAGCACCATCCTGTATATGACAGCCCTTCAAGTACTTATCACCTCTCAGTCTTCTCCTCTTCAGGCTAAACATACCCAGCTCCTTCAACTTTTCCTCATAGGACTTGGTCTCCAGACCTCCCACCATCTTCATTGTTCTCCAGTGGACATGCTCCAGCTTGTCTACACCTTTCTTAAATTGCTGTGCCCAAAATTGAACACAATACTCTAGGTGAGGTCTAACCAGAGCAGAGTAAAGCGATACCATCACTTTGCGTAATCTGGACACTATACTTCTGTTGATACAGACCAAGATCGGATTTGCCTTTTTAGCTACCCCATCACACTGCTGATTCATGTTCAGTGTTTGGTCTACTAAGACCCCACAATCCTTTTCGCACACACTACTGCTAAGAATCCCCCATCCTATAATTTTGCACTTGATTTTTCTTACCTAAATGCATAACATTACATTTATCTTTGTTGAAGTGCATTTTATTAGTTTTAGCCCAATTCTTCAGACTGTCACGATCATCCTGTATCCTGGCTCTGTCTTCTACCATATTTGGTACCCCTCCCAATTTAGTATCACTTTTCGCACACACTACTGCTAAGAATCCCCCATCCTATAATTTTGCACTTGATTTTTCTTACCTAAATGCATAACATTACATTTATCTTTGTTGAAGTGCATTTTATTAGTTTTAGCCCAATTCTTCAGACTGTCACGATCATCCTGTATCCTGGCTCTGTCTTCTACCATATTTGGTACCCCTCCCAATTTAGTATCACCTGCAAATTTAATAAGCATCCCTCATACAATGCCCCCTTTCTTTCCCCACCCTTTTTAATCTGCTCCTCTCTTTCTCTTCCCAATCCCCCCTCTTCTTTGTTTCCCCTCCCTCAGACAATCCCCCTTCTTTCTCTTTCTTCCCCCATTCTTTTTTCCTACCTTTGATCTAGGAGGCTGAAGTGGTGCCTGGGAGCCGCTCCAAGCCTGGAGTATCTCCCACTGATGGCTGGGTCTGGAGCCTCTCCTGACAACTGCCGCCACCACAGCTGGGCCCAGAGTGGCTCCTGGCATCCACCGCCGTAGTGGCCAGGCCCAGCCATGCCCCCTAGGCTCTGCCATGGCCAAGATCCACCACCACAGCAGCTTCTGCCACCTGGCTCTGTTGCTGCAAAAGCCCTCAATGGTAAGAACATTGCCTTTGCATATGTAGATGTTATTTTACTCGGGGGGGGGGATTAACCCCTTGAGTATTTTTTAAATATTTAAGATTCTTCTGCAAACCTCGGGTCCCCTCTAAGTTTGGAGAAAAACCTGTTTTGGGTAAGTGTGGCCCCAATCCACGGATTTAGATATCCGCAGATAGGGGAAACACTTGGTAAATAGTATAGTGGTAATAATCTGAAGTAGTAGCATTAGTAGCTGCAGCAACAAGATGAAGTAATTAAAATGTAGTACTAGTAGCTGTAGGTCGTGAGAATAAATGATAGTAATAGCAGTAGGTAATAATAACAGTGATAATAGGGAGAGATAACAACAACAATAATTAGTAGTCATCATTGTTATAGTAGGTAATAGTGGTAGTAATAGTCCTCATAATAGTCTAGAAATGACTGAGGATTCAAACATATTTTTTACAAATTTTAAGACCATTTACAGTTATAGGTCAAGGTGTAATGGATATGAGGGGGGAAATTGGTGATCCCGATCTAATTATGCATCCCAACTCTGCCTTGAAACTTTATTTGAATCTAAGAGACCAGGTGGCAAAATGGCCTATCAACATTTACTCAGGCTCTGTTTACAAAGCACGTATTTCAGTTTGAATACCATCAATATCCTATTAACTTATGTCCTAAAGCGAAATGAACTGAAATGTAGATTCAAATAACAATCATTAATCTGCCATGTATCCTGTCATTGTAAAGAGGGTTTTAAAAAATGTCTCACATGTTTACAGCAACAAGAAGACAATGTAATCTGTTTTGCATTTTGTACATTTTTTGGAGAAGGAGCTGGAGTACAATTAAGAGCATTCAAATCAATTGGCCCACCCAGCTCAATCTTTTACCCGATTAAAAGAGGCAAGCAGTTTCTAAATTACAAAGGATTCTATTAGATATGTTTTTCTACTAAGAGCCTGGGACACTCATAGGGTTGCCAACCTCCAGGTACTAGCTGGAGATCTCCTGCCATTACAACTGATCTCCAGGCGATAGAGATCAGTTCACCTGGAGAGAATGGATGCTTTGGCAATTGGACTCTATGGCATTGAAGTCCCTACCCAAACCCGGCCCTCTTCAGGCTCCACCCCAAAAACCTCTTGCCAGTGGCGAAGAGGGACTTGGCAACCCCAGACACTCAGAAAGTCCTTGACCTGAGTCCTTCTTTCTTCTCAAATCTTACAAGGTTGCTTATGGCAAGCACCTATTCTCAACCTCTGTAATATAGAGATCCTAATAATCACCTGCCCTGACCTGGATGGCCCAGGCTAGCCTGATCTCGTCAGATCTCAGAAGCTAAGCAGAGTCAGCCCTGGTTAGTATTTGGATGGGAGACCACCAAGGAATACCAGGGTTGCTGTGCAGAGGAAGGCACTGGCAAACCACCTCTGTTAGTCTCTGGCCATGAAAACCCCAAAAGGGGTCGCCATAAGTTGGCTGCGACTTGACGGCACTTTACACACACACACACACACACAATAATGACCTATCTTACAGGCCCTTTGTAATGACTACAACAAGTTAACATGTATTAATATTTGGAAGCAGTATATCAATGCTATGTTGGTTCTTCAGAGCATGTCAAAAAAGGAGAGGAAAGGGGAAAAGAAAGCAGAATGAACAGATATGGTGTAAATCTGCTCTTTATGTGTGGAAGGCCTGCCATTCCAGCAACTCAAGGCTGTCTACTATTTGAGACATGTGCTTTGCAGCCTACACAAAGTCCATACCTCAAAGGTAGAGTTGCCAGGCTCCCCCCACCTGGCCACCATTGGGGAATAAGGGGGGGTAGGGTTGCCACATCCAAATTTGGAAACTCCTGGAGATTTGGGGATTGGGCCTGGGGAGGACAGGGACCTCAATAGGGTACAATGCCATAGAGTCCATCTTCCAAAGCATCAGTTTTCTCCAGGGGAAATGATCTCTGCTGTCTGGAGGTGATGTGTAATTACGGGGGATTCCCAGGTCCCACCTGGAGGTTGGCAACCAAAGAGCAGGTCTCAATGTTACTCATTGTAGGGGAACTATAGTGCTAGCATCCTGCTCTCCTGTTGGGATCTTCACTGTGAATGAGTTTGTTATTGACTTTTTATCATTAAATGGGAATAGGGCTGTCAATTCGGTTCGGTCCGAACTGAAAATCAACCGAATTTCCCCTGATTCGGTGATTTTCTGTTCGGACGGATCCGAACTCAAAACTGGCGGGCAACCGGGGGGGCCAAATTCAGCGAGTTCGGGAGTTCGCGAATAAATTCGGCAAATTCGGCCCCCCTTCAGGGGAGCCCGCTGAAAGGCGCAGGCTGCCCTTTAAACTCATCTGAGCCTCCCAGCTGGGAGGCGCAGATGAGTTTAAAGGACAGCCCGCGCCTCTCCAGCGGAGCCCGCTGAAGGGGGGCGGGCTGCCCTTTAAACTCATCTGAGCCTCCCAGCTGGGAGGCGCAGATGAGTTTAAATGACAGCCCGCGCCTCTCCAGCGGAGCCCGCTGAAGGGGGGCGGGCTGTCATTTAAACTCATCTGTGCCTCCCGGCCGGGAGGCGCAGATGAGTTTAAAGGGCAGCCCGCTCCCCTTCAGCGGAGCCCGCTGAAGGCGGGCAGGCTGTCATTTAAACTCATCTGCGCCTCCCGGCCGGGAGGCACAGATGAGTTTAAAGGGCAGCCCGCCCCCCTTCAGCGGAGCCCGCTGAAGGGGGGCGGGCTGCCCTTTAAACTCATCTGAGCCTCCCATCTGGGAGGCGCAGATGAGTTTAAAGGGCCCCCGCGCGCCTTCAGGGAATCCGTCTGAAGGCGCGCTGGGGCCGAATTTTTCCCCGAACTCCGGATCCCCCCGAATTACCGGGGATCCGAAGCGGGGGAGTTCGCACTTCGGCACGTACCGAACCCACAAGCATCAAATTCGGCCGAATCCGAACTGTACCGAATTTTTTTTTTTGACAGCCCTAAATGGGAAGTGACTGTGGTGAGCCAATACCAGGAATACTTCACCAGCCTGGCAAAAATGATGAACATCTCATAAGCTGCACAATACCTTTTTTGCTACCAGCCATATTGTTGGCTTAATAACAGATGGAGCAGCCACAAACTGAGAGAGAGAGAGAGAGAGAGAGAGAGAGAGGGGGGATTAAACTGCAGGAAAAGAGGAAAGCTGCTGATGAGGGGGTACCTGGCAACCCGAAGGTGACCCCATCTAGAAATCACGAGGTCATCCTCTGACCATCAGGAATTAATCCAGCATTTTTGCCTTCTTCTTCTTGACTGCCAATTGTCCACCCAAAGACAAAGGAACAGACTAACAGTTTTTGCAAATGCTTCAGTTAGCTGCTGCTAAATGGAGAGAGTTGCTTAGTATGTGGGGGCTGAGAATGGTGCCAAGGGGACCATCTTGAACTATGTGGTGATGCCGGAAGGAAACGCGCACCCTCCTTCTGGGGACAAAGCACCCCATCTTTTCCAGTGCTCCCAGATTATCTTGAATTCCTAATCATTCCAACTTTTCGAAGACTTTTCTTCTTGGCCAGACGTAATGCCTTACCCCTCAATGAATTCACTGGCAGATTTTTTAAAACCCCAGTTGAACAAAGACAGAAACACTTAACCGTTTTTTATCCAGTTGTGATTTATATTCTTCTTTGATTACTCCATTGATTCCACACTTTCCTGTATGTTCTCATAACTACCACTTAATCAATCCGCTGTCTGGTAATAATGATAAGGCTGTTACTCTATCCGTAGTTTACTACTTAACAAGCCACTTTGAAGATATGCCAAAAGTTATGAATAAGTTCTGCCTAAATGCTCAATTGCGTACAGGGAATCTTTTTGCACCGGAACTGGAGAAGGGTGCCATGCTGAAACGCAGCCCCCAAATGGGAAGAAATCACTTCTTGACCTGGAGGGCCCAGGGCGGGGTGAGGTAAGGTTGCAACTGCTGAAACAAAGACTCCCAAAAGAAAGACATTTGTATTGTAGAGTGATGCTTAGTGAGGGAGGGAGGAGGGAAGAGTCTCATTCATCTAACCTGTGGAGACTGGGCCCATGAACGCACTAGCAACTTACCTCGCAATTTAAACGTGTCCAGTACTCAAGCATCCGACACGACTTAAAATTTTGGTTCCCACTGCGATGCTTCCTCCGCTGTGTTAGATAAAATCCGTATGTTTTCCCCTCGCGGCAGCATTCACGTGCCAGCTCGAAGGAGCATTGTGATTGGCTGAGGTGGTAGCCTGCCGCGCATGCCCACTTGGTGCTTGAATCAAGGACGGCGATTGGTCCAGCGTGGGCAGTGAGGCGGGGGGAGTGGGGGGAACAAGGACGGCGATTGGTCCAGCGTGGGCGGTTAGGCGGGGGAACTGGATGGTGGGCTGGCAGCAGGAAGTGGATTGAAGACAGATTTTATGTTTGCACTTCAGGCTCCGGGTGAGGAAAACGTTTAATTTCTATTAATTTGCCGTATAAGCGAATGCTCTTAACACGGAGAAATTGTGCTCTGGAGACGTCTCCGGAATCCTTCGGAAGAGATGAAGTGCGAACATGCAAGGAAACCCCGTAGAAATCGGAGCTGCAAACGTGAAGTGCGGACATCGTCTGGGATTCATATCTCTATTCAGTTCTGATCTGTCAGCCCACATGAATTTCTGGCCTAATTCAAGACCAAAGATAGTTTTGCAGTTTGCTAGTGGGTGCATATCTACTCATAAAACTTGAAAGACAGCCTCGGCAACCTTCTGATTGATTTGTGGCTTTCCTCCACAACTGCTCTTCCTCTACCAGTGCAGAAACCCCCTTAAGACTCTTCCAGCTTCCACTGCTCACAAAGATTTCCAACGGCCGAAGAGACCCAGCCAAGAATGAAGCTGCTCTATGCCAGCTGAGGGTGAACAGCCCTGTGAACCGGCTGAACAGAGCTCAGGGCACAGACACCTTTTGACATCTTTTGTTCACTTACCACTGTCCTCCGAAGGCCCAGAACTGGCCTTCAGACTCTGACCAGAGTTTATTCACACTACACTAATTCAGTCTGACACTTGGCAGTATGTTGGCAGTCCAGACATGACACTTTCTGTAAGCCTTTTGTCTAAATAGATGTTGTCAGGAATGAGCAAGTTGTTGTCCCTTGACCCCGCCCCACAAGCAGTTTTACACCATTTGAAGTAATTGTTTGCTGGTCAAGGTCAGCCAAGCAAGAATATGTTGCTAAACTTTTTTTTTTTTTTAAGAAAGACTTTATATAAAAAAAGACATCATGCAGTGAGTCTTTTAAAGCCCAGTTTCTAAATGAGTTTATCAATTACAATGGAGCATCTAATTCATAGGGTTGCCAGGTCCCTCTTCGCAACCGGCGGGAGGTTTTTGGGGTGGAGCCTGAGGAGGGGGGGGTTTGGGGAGGGGAGGGACTTCAATGCCATAGAGTCTGATTGCCAAGTGGCCATTTTCTCCAAGTGAACTTATCTCTATTGGCTGAAAATCAATTGTAATAGGAGGAGACTCTAGCTAGTACCTGGAGGTTGGCAACCCTACTAATTCAGCTCTGCCCAAACTCAGGGATAGCACCTGGATATTGGGCTTTTATGCAGGGACATTTCTCCATGGTCACCCCCACAGACTGCTTTGGGGCTTCCTTTTGATTATGCATTCCTTTTCTACCAGAGGTTGCCTCACTCTCTCCACACGTTCTGCCCACATTTCCAGATTCTGCCTAAAACAGCATCTGGAAAACATGGGCAAAACATGCGGGGAGAGCGAGCCCACCTTTGACGGGCGGAAAAGGCATGCATGATGAAAAGGAAGCCCCAAAGAAGTCAGTGGGGGTGACCGCGGGGAAATGTCACTGCATAAAGGGCCATCGTCTTTCTATTTTGTATATTTACTATTTTATTTAATACTTTTATAATGCCATCCTGAATCAATGGGATTAGAAGAGGATAACTCTGCCTAGGCCCTGACCTGGAGGGCCCAGGCTAGCCTGATCTCGTCAGATCTCAGAAGCTAAGCAGGGTCAGCCCTGGTTAGTATTTGGATGGGAGACCACCAAGGAATACCAGGGTTGCTGTACAGAGGAAGGCACTGGCAAACCACCTCTGCTAGTCTCTGGCCATGAAAACCCCAAAAGGGGTCACCATATGTCAGCTGCGACTTGGACGGCACTTTACACACACACAACTCTGCTTAGGATGTCACCGTTAAACCCCCCACCTTGCTTCCATCACAGAACTTGAACAGGCGCGTATGAGGTCCTCTGGAAGGCTCCCACCAAGTCATTGACCAAACCCGGCCTGCTTAACTTCAGCAAGGTTGCTGTATCAGGTGCCTTCCGGTTGCATTCCCAGTCCCGGATATCGTTGTGCCATGAACACACACAGGACTTTACAAGCAAATCATCAGGGACTCCACGGCTCGAGCACAGCACCCCAGGAACTGAGATTGAATCCCAGCTGAGGAAAATTCATACACACTGTGGGCACTATGGTTGCCAGCTCCAGGTTGGGAAATACCTGGAGATTTTTGGGGGTGGAGTCTGGGGAGGGCGGGGTTTGGAGAGGAGAGGAACTTCAGTGCCATAGAGCCAAGCATTGTGTGGTGGTTAAAAGTGGTGTTTTGGAGCAGTGGACTCTGATCTGGGGAACCAGGTTTGATTCCCCACTCCTCCACATGAGCGGTGGAGGCTAATCTGGTGAACTGGATTTGTTTCCCCTCTCCTACACACAAAGCCAGCTGGGTGTCCTTTGTCCAGTCATGCTCTCACAGCCCCACCGACCTCACAGGGTGTCTGTTGTGGGGAGGGGAAGGGAAAGTGATTGTATGCCGGTTTGATTCTGCCTTAAGTAGTAGAGAAAGTCGGCATATAAAAACCAACTCTTCTTCTTCTGCAATGGCCATGGCAGCCATTTACTCCAGGGGAACTGATCTCTTTCGCTTGGAGATCAGTTGTAATGGTGGGAGATCTCCAGCCACCACCTGCAGGTTGGCAACCCTAGTGGGCACTCATGCCTCAGAGATTTATTCAGGAGTACTAGTGTTTAAAGGTAAAAAGGTAAAGGTCCCCTGTGCAAGCACCGGGTCATTCCTGACTCATGGGGTGACGTCACATCCCAACGTTTACTAGGCAGACTTTTTGTTTTACGGGATGGTTTACCAGTGCCTTCTCTATTCATCTTCCCTTTACCCTCAGCAAGCTGGGTACTCATTTTACCGACCTTGGAAGGATGGAAGGTTGAGTCAACCTTGAGCCGGCTACCTGAAACCGACTTCCGTCGGGATTGAACTCAGGTCGTGAGCAGAGCTTTTGGCTGCAGTACAGCTTACCACTCTGCGCCATGGGGCTCCTAGTGTTTAAGGGGGTGTAAAATAAAGCAACCCTATTGAGAGCAGTGGTGGCCACAGCAGTAGCAACCCCAGCCTCTTGGAGACTGTCAGTAAGCAGGAGCAATATACCTATTTACTACACCTGCTCACCCATGATCCCCTCCAGCTCTTATCAGATGGGGCGGGAAGGGATGAGGAGGGCAAGACCCTGCTTGAAAGGAAGAAGAGATATGGGGGGGGGAAGAGATAATCCAGAGGCAAAGTTAAGATGCCCTTTCATCCTCCATGGTCAGGGCCTCTGCTCAGCCCAGCGGCGTAGCTCCCATCTACTCAGGCTTTCCTATCTACTCAGGCTTTTCCAAACTGCTCAGGGAGGAAAACCAGCTGCCGCTAGTTGCCAAAGTCCCTCACTCACACACATAGGTACTAGCTGGAGATCTCCTGTTATTACAACTGATCCCCAGCCGATAGAGATCGGTTCACCTGGAGAAAAATGGCCGCTTTGGCAATTGGACTCTATGGCATTGAAGTCCCTCCCCTCCCCAAACCCCGCCCTTTTCAGGCTCCGCCCCAAAAACCTCCCACCGGTGGCGAAGAGGGACCTGGCAACCCTACACACACACTATGAGGAGGGAGCTGCAGCTTGCTGCTGATTCAGCCAGGGGGAGAGGAGAAGGATTGAGAGGGTTGGGCCAGGAGGAAAGGGGAGGGGAAAACAACCGCATTAGGGTTGCCAACCTCCAGGTGGTGGCAGGAGATCTCCTGCTATTACGACTGATCTCCCGGCGACAGAAATCAGTTCACCTGGAGAAAATGGCCACTTTGACAATTGGGCTCTATGGCATTGAAGTTCCTCCCCTCTCCAAACCCTGCCCTCCTCAGGCTCCACCCCCAATATCTCCAGGTATTTCCCCACCCAGAGCTGGCAGCCCTAAATCACATGCTTCTAATTGTGCACAGTTTACTTTCCCTCACGAAGGGGCTGAAGCAGTCAAGAATTAGGGGGACGGTGGCACACACTGCCCAGGCCAAACAGCAAGCGCTCAGCTCAGGAGGGGTGGAGAGGGAGGCAGCCAGGCAGCTCAGCCAAGAGCTGCAATTTTGGAGTCTGGCTGCCTATAGACAGAGAACAGAATGCATGCTTGTCTCTTCTCTCCTTCTGCTGGCGACACTCTGTGACTTTCCTTCATAGTCTCTATGGTTACCATTACAGATCATCACCACCATTTTTCTCCTGCTTTTGCAAAATTGATTAACGGGCAGAGTAACATTTTGGGAGGAGTTCTCCCACCATAAGCACGCAATTGGGAGCCCTGGCTGAGCCTCCATGTGAGGTTCAATTATAAAAGGGATTGCATTTGAGTAGGTCCTTTAATTGCAACCTATTATTGATGGACATTTCACCTTCCCCCCCTTTAAACCCACCCTGAGCCACTAGAAAGCAAAGATCTAGAAAAACCCCAAGACTTTAAACATCAAAAAGAAGGTGAAGAAGAAGAGTTGGTTATGCCAACTTTCTCTACCTTTTAGGGAGAATCAAACCATCTTACAATCTCCTTCCCTTCCTCTCCCCACAACAGACACCTTGTGAGGCAGGTGGGGCTGAGAGAGTTCAGAGAGAACTGTGACTAGCCCAAGGTCACCCAGCTGGCTTCATGTGTAGGAGGGGGGAAACAAATCCAGTTCACCAGATTAGCCTCCGCCGCTCATGTGGAGGAGTGGGGAATCCAACCCGGTTCTCCAGATTAGAGTCCACTGCTCTTAAACACTACACCACACTGGAATATAAATGCGGGGGTTATGGAGCAAAACCCAGATCATGCATGCTCTGTATTTCATTCCCATATTTCCCATTCCAGACTTTTGCTCTCAGGTTTGGTCTGCAATTTATTCGTCTTTCTGGAGTCGCCAGCTCTAAACATTTTCTTTTTTTCTGGACTCCCACTCAAAGCCTGAGAAACCCTAGAGGTCACCCTGTTTTCAGTTGTCCATAAAAGTTAGCATAATTTATCGCTCCTGCTGTGAAATGGCTAACGTGTAGCTCAGCGAACTCTGCTTAAGCACTTTCCCGTTGTCAAAGTCAGCTGCTTCGGGCAGGGCCATTCCGGCAAAGCTGTTGATCAAAAGGTAATCAGAACTGACAGGCAATATCACAAAGCACTCCCTTGTAAAGACGACTCTCGACCACGATTTAGGTGAACTGTGCTGATAGCGCATACCCATAACAGTAAAATCTTCCAAAAATGCAGAACAGACGCCTCCTGATTTGCTTACTTTTTTTTTTTATGACTACCAGGCCCACCTGTAAAATATATCAGAAACTGTCAGCTTCCATGGAGGACACAGATAAGGGAGCAGCTGCTCCTAATAAAAGAAATCGTTTTCACTGACTGGATGATTTTTTGCAATTCTGCTTGACCAAGGTGGGTTTTGGGGGTTAGTAAGCAGACGGGAGTAGAAAGGGACAAACACTTCTGGTTTCATGAAGTACCCATTGAGAAGCTTGAATAATAATGTATTAATCTGGGAGGGGCTGTGGCTTAGTGGTAGAGGATCTGCTTGGCATACAGAAGGTCCCAGGTTCAATCTCTGGCATCTCCAGTTAAAGGGACTAGGAAAGAAGGCGATGTGAAAGACCTCTGCCTGAGACCCTGGAGAGCCACTGCTGGTCTGAGTAGACAATATTGACTTGATGGACCACAGGTCTGATTCAGTATAAGGCAGCTTCATGAGCTCATTGTCTGTTATGGTTTTTAATCTAAATGTTTTATTAATTATGAGCATGTTGTCTATTTATTACAAGATACTTGATTTATTCGGGTTACATATGTTTCCAGGAGAGACTTGATTTGTTCCTCAACCTTTTTGGGTTTATTTGTGTGTGTGTTAGTTGCAGGTTTATCCACACCCCCTTGGTGGGTGGTGGTGGTTGCTCCCTATTAGGAGCTAAAGTTGATCTATAGCTAGGGTTGCCAACCTCCAGGTGGTGGCTGGAGATCTCCCGCTATTACAACTGATCTCCAGGTGACAGAGATCAGTTCCCCTGGAGAAAATGGCTGCTTTGGCCATTGGACTCTATGGTGTTCAAGCCCCTCCCCTCTCCAAACCCCTCCCTCCTCAGGCCACAACCCCCAAATCTCCAGGTAATTCCCAACCTGGAGCTGGCAACACTATCTATAGTTTGGGGGTAGAGCACATGCCTCGTAACTCCAAGGCACCATGTTCAGTCCTTGGTAGGAGCTTAAGTTTTCTGGTAGCAGGCCTGGGAAAGACTTTCCAGGAGACCTGCAGAGATCTGACAGTCCAAATAAACAGTACTGGGGTGATTGGACCTCTGGTTTGTCTGAGTGCAAGGCAGCTGTCAATATTTAGAATCGCAAATGTAGCCCCGTTCACATGTGACAGAGATCACATGTACAACCTGGGACCACATGCACCTTTGGAAGGTCAACTCTATGGCATTATGTATTTTTAAAAGCCGTTTCTGTTCAATTCTCAGAGTGTTTTCCTAAATGAGATGAAATATCTAGGAGAACAACAAAAATATAGTAGAATTCAAATAGAAAACTCACAAACAGATGCCTTTTTTGTGGATGAATTAGATATACTGTGTAAATGCTGTGTTTTGCCTGACATTTTCTATGCAAATAAATCCTTGTCAATGTGCAGTGGATCTTGCACAAAACACCTTTCTGAGCTGGCTTTCCTTCTCTCCTGTTCTCACAATCCCCCAAATTGAGATAAAGCGGCAAGTTTCTATCCACAACTCAACTTAATGCATGTGTGCAAGAGAGCGTTTTGTTGAGAATGTGGATGAACACATGTAGGTTTCTTGAAGCTTCTGCGTTTTCCTTCATGGAGAAGGTAGCTGAGCTCCTAGAGATGAATACATGGAATCGAACAGAGAAACATGCATATGTGGGGTTATGAATAGGCGGCTTTATCTTACCAATAATGTTTTTAAAAGCTCCTTATTCACTGGATATGTGATGACAATCATGTTCTAAACAGAATCGACTGAGGAAAATAACAATCATTTCTGGGTTTTAGCTACTTTTGTTGAAATCAAGTGCAAAAAGAATCCTTAACAAAACATGGTTCGTTTGTTTAGTTTTTTCATTTGCAGTTGCCAGATAGCTGGGTTTCATCACTCTTATATTGGATGGTGTTTCAAATCCTTTCCATCCAGTTCAGACATCTACGGTCTGGAGAAGTTTCCCCCAGATATTACTTTTGGCTGTAACTAACACATGATCCTGCTTTATCACCACTGTTTGTTTTACTAAAGCTAGATTTTTGCCTTGAACATTTCTCTTGGCTTAAGAAAATATTGCCGTTAGTATATAATTTTACGAGAAGGACATGGGCAGGTGTGATTGTGATCAATTAGGATTGTACACTTCCCATGGCAGTTAGAAAGAACCATATGTTTCCATAAACGATGGGAAATATACCAAACCCTGGTGGTTTCTGGATAATCAACCTGGCTTGTAATTGGCATTTGTGTTCATTAGCCTTGAGCTGTAACAATGGAATCATCCTAGGCAGAATGAAGACTGCGAGTTGGGGGAAATATGTCCATCTGTCCTCTTCACACTACTCCCTCTTACTGTAAATTATGAGAACAGCCCAGAAGGCAGTTTAATGGATTAAGTATGGAGACCTGTCCAGTATTCCTGCTCTTTAGTAAGGCAGCTTGCCTACTGGAGAGGTAGGTAATCTATTGCTAAGGGGGGGGGGAATGATACATGCTTCATTCTCCGATACAGTACGGTTTCTGCTCCATCAGCATCTACTCTGACTCATTGCTCTGTAAAATTCTTTGAGATAAATAGTTCAGCCAGGCTGAGAAAAATTTAAGCCTCCTACCTTCTAGCCTAGTTCTTTTTTAAGGATCAACAGAAAGACAGCAGCAATATATTTTTTTTACCACCAATGTTAAGTTTCATGAATTAGCATGCTAATTGAGGTGATGTGTCAACAAGGGGGGTGAAGAGGCAGTCAGTGCATCTTCTAGTTCATTGTCTATTTTGTTTTATTGGGTAGGTCATGATCCACAACTGTATCAGGATATGAGTCACATCAGCAATGTCATCCTTATTATTTTGGAGACAGAATAAAGTCAGATGAAAGATGGACCAAGAGAAAGAGGAAGTAGTAAGAAGAAAGAAGGTGAATGACAGACAACAGGTAGATGAGGTGGTAGGTGGTAAGCTCTCCTTCCCTGGAGGTTTTTAAGAAGAGGTTAGATGGCCATCTGTCAGCAATGCTGATTCTGTGACCTTAGGCAGGTGATGAGAGGGAGGGCATCTTGGCCATCTTCTGGTCACTAGGGGTGTGGGGTGGGGAGGTAGTTGTGAATTTCCTGCATTGGGCAGGGGGTTGGACTTGATGGCCCTGGTGATTCCTTCCAACTCTATGATTCTATGATAAGATGATAAGATGACATAAGACATTAAAACTGAGTTCCATGTTACAGCTTGGGTTAGAAGGAGGAGAGTTGGTTTTTATATGCTGATTTTCTCTACCTTTTAAAGAGAATAGAGCTAGTTTACAATCAGATTCCTTTCCCATCACCACAATAGACATCTGTTGTGGGTATGTGGGGCTAAGAGAGTTCAAAGAGAACTGTGACTAGCCCAAGGTCACCCAGCTGGTTTCATGTGTAGGAGTGGGGAATCAAACCCAGTTCTCCAGATTAGAGTCCACTGCTCCTAACCACTACATCACACTGGTTAGTGGTTGTGGATGTATTAAAGCACCATTTTTTCAGACATGGGATAGAATACTAAAAGCATCAGCAACAATATATCTTTGGTAATGGCCAATAAATTTTACCTAATTATTTACTTCATTTCTTGCCCAGCTTTCTTGCTCATACCCAAGGTGGATTACAAAATGGGGGGGATCCAATCAGATAGCATAAAATATCAAGTAAGCAATATGGTAGGGCTAGAATTACAGACTTGGAAAACAATGCAGATAAACAAATGAAAAGAAGAACCTGCTTAAGGCATGATATTCCATAATGCAGAAAGTGGGTTACAAAAGTAGAAGACAAAAAAGTAAAATAGACATTGAAATAGACTACAATCCTGTGCCCTTATAAAAGTGACTTCCTGAGCTGCTACGTTATACGTACAATTCTAATATTTTATAAAAATGGCCTCCCCAGCATTTCTTCTTTGCACATTCTGCCAAATGATAGAAATGTGGGAGCCTTCCTGACTGCCTCAGGCTGGCTGTTCCACAAGGAGCCACCACAGTTAATCCATGTGAATTGGCAGTTTCTGATTTTACCCATTTGCAAGTTGGCACCTTTGGACGGTTTTGCTCAGATGAGCAAAGCTGTCATAGTGGAGTAAAGCAGGAGAGGTGGTCCAGCAGGTATATTGATCTAAGGCCATGATCAAATTTGTTGGTGATAACCAGAACTGAAACCTCTAAGTGATCATTGACCTACGGTGTGACTGCAGAATGGGTGAGACATGCACACTCTGCCTAGATCTTGATGGTACTTCGGTTATGCCGTTCTGTATCATCGCATGGGTAGGGTTGCCAGGTCCCTCTTCACCACCGGTGGAAGATCACTAGCCGATCTCACTCACCTGAGAGCCAGAATGGTATAGTGGTTAGAAGCTTGGAATTCCAGATTCAAATCCCCACTGTGCTGTAGAAGCTCACTGCTTGACTTTGAGCCAATCACTCTCAGTCTAGCCTTCCTCTCACAGTTGTTGTAAGAAGAAAACGGAGGAGAAGGGAGAAGGATAATATAAGCTGCTTTAGGTCCCCATTTGGAAAACAGACTTGCAAACAGTCCCTAGAACTTTGAAGTATAGATATAAAAATAAATCCAAATCCAGTCACATACATCTTTTCGAGGATTAAAAAGACAACTTCAACTCAACACATGCATATGCCTTGGATCTATCTTAAGACAGCAAGAACTGCATCTGCATTGAATAGAGTGATGCTGCTTTTTATGCTGGACTGAAGGGAATGTGATCCAGTTCTCAGTGTAAAAGTAAACACAGCTGCCCAGTAATTGCTAGAGAATACTGATGTGTCCAAATGGCTGGGAACACTTAGCATAAGAAGAAATTAAGATAATTATGTTAAAATTAATTCCTCCTCTGATATCTCTAATTTGTGCACAGCCTATAAGTCTCCTTGCACTTGTTTTGTTATTTCTATTTAGCTGTTTTGGGGGGTTTTTTGGGAGGGGGACACATTACTTCCAATCGGCAGAACTCTACTGCCTTTCAAATGCAAATGAAATTTCACTGAAGAATTTCGAGGCAATTTAGTTCTCCTTTTGGACAACTCCTTTTGGAAATGTTAGAAGTTGGTTTCTGATGTGACATTTGGCATGTGTTCTGTAACTTCCCCTTGAATTTTCGACAGAGGAAGGAATGTTCTTATTTCCCTAGCTAAACATGTGTCCGAACTGTGAATTATCCAAAGAGTAAGTTTCCCCCATATTCATCATATTAAGAGTCTGTCCCCGTGCATATTTATCTATCAGCCACATTCCATCAAGAGCTGATGGAAGCAGACGCAGGAAACCTCCGCCTTCTGTTTCATCCTCACAACCACCCTCACAACAACACAACCTCACAACAATTAATAGAAACGATAAATGACTAACATCTGCCGCATTGACTCCGTAAACCCACACTGGCATGACCATTTTGAATGTTTGCTATACCAGCTTTTGGAAGATTTGCATATCATCATCTCTGGTGCAGTATGGCTCACGGGGACTGGTGCACTAAAGCCAGTTCTATGACAAGATCAATTCTGACCATGCCTACTCTTATTATTAGGGTTGCCAACCTCCAGGTACTAGTCAAAAGAACACAGTTGTAGGCTAATATTAACACATTTGCCAATTTCTGTATTATAAAATGCAATACATAATGAACCAATTATTATAGACTGTTATGTTACACTATTACCTCATAATGCAACAAGGCACAAGTATAATAAAGATCAGTGAATAATGTCTAAATAAAGTCAACAGAAATATTTTTTTTGTGGTTCCTTTGTTTGTAATATTTTCCTTTTTCCTTTTATCTTCATGAAATTTGGTTATGTCCTTATGAGTTGTGGGGTAGAACAGGATGCTGGTAACAAAGCCTGTTTCAAGTCTTCTTCAGCAACCCCAGAGGGACAAAGAGCCTGATATTCAGCGTCTGGATATTTTTATATACTCTCAGAACGCTCAACTGCTGACATAAACATTGCAATTAACAATTAACAACAATTACCAATTATACAATTTTGATTATAGAAATTAATCATTATACTTACATAATTGTATATACATTCAGCACAGTAACTTGTGAGGTATGGACCTGACAAGAATTCTTTCTTGTTCCCAGTCAAATAATACAAGGTAAGCATCTTACTTAAATGAATGAGAGAAACGATCCCAGGTGCAGTGAGCAAGTCTACAGAAAGGAGGTGAAGTCATTTGACATATTTAACCCTTTAGGTGTGACACAATCAAAGAGATGCACAAAACGTGCTTCCTGCTGACATAAAATCAGAAAATGGCCACTCTAGCCATTGGACTCTATGGTGTTGCAGTCCCTCCCCTCCCCAAACGCCACCCTGCTCAGGCTCCGCCCCAAAAACCTCCCGCCGGTGGTGAAGAGGGACCTGGCAACCCTACTTATTATAGTGACTAGAGTGAATAGGTTATTCCTGGAACAGGCCTTCCTTCTCCCATATCTGGCCATCAGATCAGTCATAAGGGTCTCTCACTGACTAATTGGAGCACTTTTAGCCCCATACAGAATCTGATCCATTAGTAGCTCTGAAAGAAACTGTGTATCACTTCAGATTGATCTGATTTGAACTATGTGGAATCACCTGCTGAAGCCTCTGTTCATTGATCAGCATAAGCTTGCCCACAGATACATCTCTTCTGCACCTTGGTATGCTTGCTTTATACTTCATTGGAAATATTTCCAGGAGCTTGAAATGCTGGCAGCTCTTAAAAAGAATCTTTCACTTATGGGACTCTGAATCTTTCCTTAGAACTGGGACCAGAACCTGTCCCCAAAGTTAGATTTCCTGTACAGGATTGGCCAACCTTCTGAGTTGTGAGTTTCAGGGGATAGGATACTACATCCTCCATGACACTCTAGGAATCCCCCCAGTCTATATTTCACTGGGGGGGGGGTCTTTATTGCACTTCCAGGTGGAAGTCTGGGGGAAGTGATGTCACTTCTGGGTGACGCTCTAGGGATTCATCCAACCTGAGTGAGGGAATAAGGGCAGGGGCAAGGAAGGTTACCTTCTGCCAGAAGGCAAATGGCAAGCCTAGTTTGAAAGCAGTTCTTCTACTGAAATGCATCCCTGGCCACTTCTTGGAAGGAAAACTACCTTGGAACTGTTGTTAAGCCATCATGAGATCTTTTTTTTAAGGAAGCGCGGGATATAACTATAATACACAAATTGGGCTATAAATCACAACATTGCATGGGAAGGCTTTATACACTCTGACTGCCAATTGACTCACCAGGCTATGACTGAGGGTCATTTTTGTTGCTTCCAGCTTGGTTACTGCAGGGAGGCAACTTTTGTATTGAGATCCATCCCAAATTGCCTAGGGTCACTTATGAGCTTGTCCCAAAGAGCTGGGGTTTCACGTTTGGACCAGCCACAATCACTGGGCTTGAGACCCTGGTGCTTCTTGTGGGGCTGCTGTATTTCTACTCCCTGATACAAAGGACTCTGCCCAAAAGTCCTGCATAGGTAACAGATTATTTAAAAATATCAAGTGTTGACAACCCTAGTTGACTATAAGGTTTGCATTATTGTGACAAGATCTCTCCGTGGCCCTTGTATACCTCGGCTGAAACGATATGAAAAATTGGGTTCAGTATCTGAGACTAAATACATACATCACCTCACAAACTTATACCGTATTTATAAGCATGTATTTGTTTATTGTGTGGAAGAGAAATCGAAGAAAAACAGCCCTTCGTGTTAAAGTACACGTTGTAGTAGATTGGATTTTCAATTTATCTCAGATCACAGTATGTTTTGCAGAACTCACATCTGTAACAAAGCACAATCTTTAATACTCAAGCATATTGCTCCCTGTTTCCATAGAAACCATAACTTGTTGTAAGTTCAAACCATTGAGGGGGGGACCCCTAAATCACTGTATTCCATTCAAACTGCGATTGGAACGGACAGTCTTTTAAAAAAACTTTCTGAAATTCTTACTTACACATAATGCACCTATTAAGCTATGGAATATTAATGAATGGAATTTCAATAGTGTTGCCACCCATGGGTCCCATCCCCCCCTCATTGAGACCTGTGTCTTTTTGCATCCAAAGATCCTTTGGTCTTCCCGAAGTCAGAGGCATGGATGAATCTATACTTTTGTTACCAAGGCAGGGTCTCTCAGGCCATTTATGCAGGGGTATTTAACTTGCGATCCCTGCCGGACTGCTTCGAGGCTTCCTTTGCATTATTCATGATTTTGCCAACCGTTAGAAGTCACTTCTCTCCCGTCCTTGTTCTTTCCCTGCAGTTCTAGGATGCAGTTTTATAACAAATTTAAATTCTGCTTCAAGGCAAGAGCGAGGCAAATCCCTACCATTTTCATGCATAGTCCTAACTTCGGGGTTTCTTTCCCCATGCCCATTCTGGCTTGGAATGCAGATTGAGCATTTCCAGCCTGTAAGCCATTATTTTGTTTTCCATATCTGTTGGCATATTCTTATTAAGATTTTGATGGACACCATTTCTGTGGCATGAAATAGCTCTATTGACATCCCAACTAAGCCTGCTAATTTGTTTCTCCAAATTGCTTTGAGTGCAGCTTTCACTTCACTTTCTAAAACTGCAGATTCTTCTTTAAAAGATTCTTCTTGGAAGGAAGCTGTCATCCTTTTATCTCTCCTGTATAGCTTTTCAGTGCATTGTTCCCATCTTTATTCTGGCTTCTTTAGTTAATATATTTCCATGTTGATCTTTCAGCGTGCTTAACTGTGCTTTAAATTTGATTTCTTGGATCTTGTGGAACAGATCTCTTGTTCTTCCTTTTTCGTTGTTCTATTTCTTTACACTGGTTATTATAATAGTTTTCTTTGTCTCTATGCACAAGTTGCTGGAACACTGCATTTAGACTTCTGATTCTATTTTTGTCACCTTTTACTCCTGCTTCTCACCCATCTTTAGCAATTTAAAGAGGTTCATTAGTCATCCACTGAGGCTTTTCATTTCTTTTGACTACAGGAATAGTCTTTGCACATTCTTCCTTGATAATATCTCTGGTTTCAACACATAGTTCTTCCAGTTCATGTTCACTTGAACTTAGTAATGCTAATCTGATTTTTACATGGGCTTTAAATTCTTCAGGAATGTTGTTTGGATTGTATTTTGGCACTATGTTGGAGTGTTTTTCTTCAGCTTTATTCTAATTTTTGATATTAACAATTCATGGTCTGTACCATGATCAGCTCCTGGTCTTGTTTCAGCAGAGAGAATACAGCAGGAAGCAGATAATACAGCATATCCTGTGTTGGTCATTTAAAGGATGCCGCCAACTACACATATTGAAAGAGGCCTGAATTGCAAGTGATTCTGTCCTTGACAAGTAGGTCATGTTGATCAGACCATGAATTGGATCCAACCCACTTTCCCACTCCATCTCAACTAATTCCCAGTCTTACTACAGGCTTTTGTTCATGCAGGTCCCATGACCCCCAGTATAAGTTCTTTGGTGGCCATTCACCTTTTCTCTTCAGCAGAGAAGCTGGTTGGGTCTAGCCCAATGACTCCTGGGGCTAATGAAGAAGATTTAGTCAAGTTTGTTATTTCTTACATATTGATCAGGAACAATCAGAGTATAGTGTACAATTTTATTATAAGGATGTGCTTGTAAAATAATGCACCCATGTAATGCAGTGCAGTAGATGTACAAGCGGATATAAAGTCACATAATAAAAACTAGAGATTTAATTTTGTGTAGATATGTACGAGCAGCAGTTCATACAGAATTGCCTTTGTGGGCCAATCTGCTTGGCCAACTGGTTGGAGATCCAATATGCATGGTAGACAAGTGGCTCCATGTACCCCTTGCACACCATACATAAAAGCTAATGTGTATATTTGCATGAGTGAGGGCACAAGTAATACATTCCTTCCCCTCTGGCATCCAAGGAAGAAACATTGGGTGACAGGGAAGGGATTGTGGTTCAGTGAAAGGGGCTCAGTAGTAGAGCATCTGCTGAACCTATAGAAGGTCCCTATCCAGTCCCTGACATCTCCAGTTAAAAGGATCATGTAGAAGATGATATGAAAGGCCTCTGCTTGAAAACCTAGAGAACCGCTGAGTAGGCAATACAGACTTTGAGAGGCCAAGGGGGGCTTTCACACATGCCAAATAATGCACTTTCAATGCACTTTGCAGCTAGAGTTTACTGTGTGAAACAGCAAAATCTGCTTGCAAACGATCATTAACATGCATTGAAAGTGGATTAAAAATACATTATGCATCACGTGTGAAAGCGCCCCAAGATTCTGACTCAGGATAAGGCAGATTCATGCATTCATGTGGATTGAGCTTGTGACATAGCATTTGAAACACATTGCCTCATATGCTTAGAAAGGGGGGGGGGAGTGGTAGACAGAAGATTCAGTATGTGTGTATCAGCTGTATACAGCTGTTTAAAAACATAAGAAGAGCCCTGCAGGATTAGACTAGTGCTCCATCTAGTCCAGCATCCTGTCCCACACAGCGGCCAACCCGTTTAGAGAGGCCATCAAAGGTTGCTTAGTCCTATGAATGAACCGTAAGTCAAGCCTGCTGCTACAGTCTGCAGATAAGCAATTATATTGTATTTTGCCCGCTGGCTGGGTTCCATTTCTTATTGAAGAAATGGAATCTGACCTTTGAAACAAATTTCCAGAAATGTCTCCATGTTTAGTTGCTGGTTGACAATGCCAAAGATCCCCATACTATGCCTGGGAATCAGGACTTCTAACCGAAGCTATCAAGTCATTTGTCACTTTCAAACACTTTTAAAGGTCTCTTTAAGGAGAGGCAGCGACTGGAAAAATAAATCACGCCAATTATTCCTACATATTTTAAGGGAGTGAAGTATCAGTGAATAATTCAGTCTCTGAATATTTCTGTCTACTTGATTACATGGGGGTGGGGTGGGGAAAACAGACTTCTGATGTGCCTGCAAAATAGTTTGAGTCCCAAATGGGCTGGCGGCCTGTAACCCCCCTGCTGTTTCCTTTGTCTGCCTGATTTCTTTCTAAGGCAGGTTGAAAGCACCGGAGGTGGCGCCTCCTCTCTTTTCCGTCCCAGTGACAATCACTTGAACTTGGAAGATGTTGTTTTTCTTTGACATCCTCCTTCATGCAAGATCCAGGAGCGTGAGACAGAAAGCTCTGCCAGAGGTGGCCAAGAAGAGCCAGAGGCTGACTCTTCACAGCAACCGTCTGCTGCTGTCTTGCTGCGCGACTCGCGTTGATTAAAGGAGGGATGACTCTGCTTCCCTCTTCGAAGACAATGCCTTTTCTCACAAGTGTAACCACCGGTCTCAAATGTCCCTAATGCCAGCATTTGGTTTTTGATTGCACTTGTTCTAAAGTTATTTGAAAAAGAGCATATCTTCAGAGCAGCAAATGGCTTTCTGCCCAGAAGTAAAATATGTAGTTATTATCTGAGGAGGGACTGCACTCAGCCAATATCTGAACTCAGCTCCACTGTATTCCGTCTGAGAACTTTCCTGCTAGTTCTTGTTTTCTGTCTGCCTCCCCCATCATACTACATGCTAATCAAGAAACAGAAGAATGATCCCAATAGGAGCAGTTTGAATCTCTGTGGAATTCATTATATTACACATTTATGGATTTACTTAAATATTTATAGTCTATTTTTTCTCCACCATATTATATTATATTATATTATATTATATTATATTATATTATATTATATTATATTATATTATATTATATTATATTAAGTTTTATCTGTGTTTGTATCTATATGTTGTTAGCCACTCTGAGCCTGTCTCTGCCGGGAAAGGGCGGGGTATAAATTAAATCAAACCAATAAAAATAAAATAAAATGTCAAGTCAAGTGGTTTACCATTAAAACATAACCAATCAAGATGGAACTTGAAAACCACACACACTGTCGAAATATTAAAATCAATAGCATAAAACCAATACCCCTAACTAAAACTGCAGCTGAAGGCTCTTAGGGATAAAACCGCTTGGCATGCTGTCCTATGAACCAGTAGGAAGGACAATGGCCCTAATCTATAACCTGTTTGTCATATTCCAGTTGGTATGCCGACTCCCCTACAGCACAAACCCCTTGTCTGGTGCAATGAGTAGTCAGACTACACTTTACAGCAAAGCAGTTTACTGATGTTTAGCACACTGTGTTTCTCAAGTCCAGATACAGTCCATGGGTCAGAGGGAGAACGCAGATAGGGTTGCCAGGTCCCTCTTCGCAACTGGCGGGAGGTTCTTGGGGCCTCTCCTGGTATGCTCCCCAAAGAGTGTTGCACTCTGCAAATAGCAACTTGCTGGTGGTCCCGGCCTGAAAAGTGTTCAGCTGCCCTCAACCAGGGCCAGGGCTTTCTCTGCCCTTGCCCCGGCCTGGTGGAACTCTCTGTCTAGTGAGACCAAGGCTCTGCGGGACCTGATGTAGTTTCATAGATAGGGTTGCCAGGTCCCTCTTTGCCACCGGCGGGAGGCTTTTGGGATGGACCCTGAGAAGGGCAGGTTTGGGGAAGGGAGGAACTTCCATGCCATAGAGTCCAATTGCCAATTTTCTTCAGGTGAACTGATCTCTATCGGCTGGAGATCAGTTGTAATAGCAGGAGATCTCCAGCTGGTACCTGGAGGGTGGCAAACCTATCCATAGGGCCTGTAAGACTGAGATGTTCCACCAAGTCTATGGTTAAGGGAAGCAACGGTTTCCATCATAACTGGCCTCCCTTCTCCCCTTGTTCTTTCTTTACTTTATTTTGGACTGACTGATTTGGGGACCCTGACTATTCCTCTCCGGGATTTGGGGACCCTGACTATTCCTCTCCGGGCCAGCTGCTGCCCTGTGTGCTTTAAATTATGCACCACTGCATTTTAGAATTGTGATTTATATTTTTAACTGTGATTATTTTTGTATTAATTATATTGATTGATGTCTGTAATAGTATTTTAATGTTGTGAGCTCCTCTGAGCCCGGCCTTGGCCGGGATAGGATATAAATTATTAACAAACAAAACAAACCAGAAAAGCAAGTCCAAAGAGAGTAAGCCAAATCATTGTCCAGAAGGTCAAAACACAGAGCAGTTTTAGGAGCTGAGCATCAGCAGCCACACCAAGGTTGTGAAGAAGTTGCTTCCATCTGGTGTCTCCTTTTCTAGCTGCTTTTATCAGGAGACCCTGATCAGGGGCAACACCTTAGCTGCTTAGTCATCCCAGGACAGGTGTACTCATTGGTGGCTGAGTAACCTACATGGCTGTCAGCCCTGATCCTGTGATGACTCAATCTCACCCGCTGAGGTTGGCTGGTGCTGGGCTTTCATACAACGCATAGTTAAATTGTGGAACTCCATGCCCCAGAATGTGGTGATGGCTGCCAACTTGGAAGGCTTTAAGAGGGGAGTGGACATGTTTTCATGGAGGAGAGGGCTATTCATGGCTACTAGTTAAAATGGGTACTAGTCATGATGCATGCCTATTCTCTCCAGGATGAGGGGAGCATGCCTGTTATCTTAGGTGCTGTGGAACACAGGCAGGATGGTGCTGCTGCAGTCGTCTTGTTTGGGGGCTTCCTAGAGGCACCTGGTTGGCCCCTGTGTGAACAGACGGCTGGACTTGATGGGCCTTGGTCTGATCCAGCAGGGCTTTTCTTATGTTCTGATACCAACCACACAATATGGTGTGGCTCCTATGCCTCTCTTCAGGTCCACCTTCTGCGGCATTCCAAGGGCTCCAGCGATCCCGGGGGTGAGGCTGTTGGCTACAGTGTCTTTATTACAGCATCAGAGCCTGAGCTGTGAGGCTGAGGGCGTGGTGTGCTGTTTTCAGCCTGGGGCTCATTTTCTGCCCCTGATGGAGTCCTGTCTCTGTCCACTGAGTCTTCCCGAGGTACCCAAGAGTTGGGGCCAGCCTTGGGTTGCCAGAAGGGTTGCCAGCTCTGGGTTGGGAAATACCTAGAGATTTTTGGCGCGGAGCCTGAGAAGGGCAGGGTTTGGGGAGGGGAGGGACTTCAATGCCGTAGAGTCATTTTTAACCAATGTGTCCTGGAGACAAGGCAAGGCTGACCAAACACTAACTGTAATCAGGAAAAGGAGTTTTAATGACCACAATAATCCTCTTACGTACAGACTATCGGAACAGAAAGTCCACTGTGAGCATGAGCTGTCTTCATACACTCTTTTCATGTGTGTCCCCCTCTGCTTCTTTAGAATTCTGAGAAACTGCAGGGGGCCTCGGTGGTGCCAAGCAAGGCACCTTCTGTTCAACCTTCCACTTTTCTCTTTCTAACCAAGATGAAACAGCTAGAACATAGGTTGTCTCTAGGGTTGCCTGAAGCTGGCAACCAGCAGAAGACTTACCAGGAGGGGATGCTTGCTGGTGATGTCATGATTCAGACAGCAAAGCAGTGATGCCACTTCTGATGTGACCCTGAAATGACATCTTCACATGTGTTCATCACAAACTCTATGGTTTAACCATAAAGTTTTGGGTGGATGCTAGAGTGCTACTCGATGCAATGACATCACTTCCTGGTTGAATTCAAATTGATGTTATGGCATCAGTGTGATGCTGATTGCCTACGGTTGTCAGGTCCCTCTTTGCCATCAGTGGGGCGGAGCCTGAGGAGGGTGGGGTTTGGAGAGGGGAGGGACTTCAATGCCATAGAGTCCAATGGCCAAAACGCCCATTTTATCCAGGGGAACTGATCTCTAGTGGCTGGAGATCAGTTGTAACAGCAGGAGATCTCCAGCCACCACCCGGAGGTTGGCAACCCTATGATTGCCCCCCATTTTCCCCAGCATCCCTCCTATTGCCCAGCTGGATGGTGGTGGGCAGTGCTGGCAGGGGGTAGGAGGTCTCCTGCTACAGTGGAAGACCTCATCTCCCTAGATGCTTACCTCTGTCAGGAAGGTTTGAAAGGGAAGGTGATGTCACAGATCAGAAAGGTAGACACACAGTGAAATTCTAAGCAGAGTTACATCTTCTAAGGCCATTGACTTCAATGGACTTAGAAGGATGTAACTCTCCTTAGCATTACACTGACAGTCCTAAAAGCTGGACCACTGTGGAAAACAATCAGTGCAAAGTTTTTCCCCTGCCTTTTTGATTGTGTTAGGAAATCCAGTGGGACCAATTAAAGTGGAGACAAGACATTTTCACACTGAAAACTGACTGAATCAGGTGACAACACCAGTGTTCAAATAAACAATACAAAAGACCCTTCAACTGAAGCCTTTGTACCTGAACATCACTGTCTGGATCCCAGTATGAAACTTGATAAACATTAGAGTGGCCGAAGGATAGTTATTGCTAGCTAATATGTGGTTTGCTTTTATTTGCCTCAATACATTGAAATGAAGACACCAGACAAAATCCCATGGGTTAAACTGTGTACATATGTGCCATTGAGTCACAACCAATTTATGGGAGCCCTAGCAAGGGGCTTTCTGTTGGGGTTTGTTAAGAGGCCCAATGAATCATGATTGCTGTTAGAAAGAATTCAGGTCAAGCACACAATAAACAGAGTCAAAGACTTGTTTTGTTAATAAAACAAAAATCCTTTACTATACTAAAAATCAGGAAGGGTAACATGGAGTAAAACAAATAACATCATCCTATCTAGTTCCCTACAAATCTTGCTAAAAGTATTAGCAGGTTCTAATGCTTAAAATCTCTTTTTGTCTGTGTCCCAGCTCAGGAGAGCTAAGAACAGGCATCTTGCTTGTGTGAGATTCAAAAAGTAACTAACACATCCTGCCCCAAAGTTTTACACCTTTAACAAAGGAACAGGGTAATAAAACAATTCTGACTCTGTGCCTTCCTGCACGTTTGCAATGGCGATTCTCTAGCCAATAGAATTCTTCCATCTGTCATTTACATCATCATTTTGAGACCAACTAAAACTATTGATGTAAACAAGTTAACCCTTTAACTGCCCTGACAGAAATGGAACTCGCACTGAATCCCTAACAAGCCCCTTTTCTAGTTACATTGCCGTCAGACTTATTAACATATTACATATCACATTTATTAACACATTATTTCCCATCAATAAGTCCTCTTTGACTATTTGTAAATCCATCACTCCGGTCTCATTCTGTTTCCAAGTCAAAAACAGTTCTTTATCTTTTCAAGTGGTTTGGATCCTCCCCAAACCCTGCCCCCCTCCGGCTCTGCCCCAAAAATATCCAGGTATTTCGCAACCCGGAGCTGGCAACCCTACTCAGGATCTCCACCAGTGCTCCTGAAAACATGATATGGAGATCAGGATGTCAGATCATATCATATGCTGCTATGAAATTGAGGAACACTGTTTTTAGCATTCCACTGGGAACCTTCTTCTCCTACTGGCAGCGAAAGCCAGTTTTTGATTACAGGTGCTCCTATTTGGGCCAACTATAAAACCTTAATGATCATCACTCAAAACCTACTTTATCTAGGAGTACTTCTTGCTCCAAAACCCTATAATCACAGCTCAAAGACTGTGATAAGCTACTGGAACAGAATGGCCTATTCCTCATTTCAGACAATGTGTCATATATGCCGTGTGCCACATCTTTGTCATTCTGTTTACTTGGCAAGCACAAGACATGAATAATGGAAGAAAATTCATTATCCTTCCTTACCGCTTCTGTAACACTTGAGCGTAAATGTTGTCAGACCCAGTTTCAACCTCCCCACACTACGATTTATATTTAAATGCAATGGAAATTCAATATTTGGAGAATGTATTTAGAACATTCATATCCCGTGTTGTTCACAATGAACTGTTTAAGGCGGCTTACAGTATCAGCTAGAATGATAAAGAGGCAAGAATGTACTAAATGAATGGCAAAAACTAACAAACTGGATAGTTGCAATTAAAATAATAAAAAGGAAGTCGACAATTAGAGCATAAAGTCTAAAAGGTTTCCATAAAAACAATGGTTGTGACTGTATAATGTCTTTAAACAAACTATCAAAGCAGTAGTAACATCTTAATAACCTTTTGAAAGATAAAAGCAAGGTGAACTGAAAGCCTGGCTGGGGGTCTCCCATGGAACCACCTTAGGGTTGCCGACCTCCAAGTGGTGGCTGGAGATCTCCCACTATTACAACCGATCTCCAGGTGAGATAAATCAGTTCCCCTGGAGAAAATGGCCGATTTGGCCATTGGACTCTATGACATTGAAGTCCCTCCCCTCTCCAAACCCTGCCCTCCTCAGACTCCACTCCCAAAATCTCCAGGTATTTCCAAACCTGGAGCTGGTAACCCTAAACCACTTGTGTGTTGAGTGCTGTTGAGTTTCTTCTGACTTATGTTGACCCTATGAATCAATGTTCTTCAAAACATCCTATCGGTAACAGCCTTGCTTAGGTCTTGCAAACTGAAGGCCAGGGCTTCCTTTATTGAGTCAATCCATTTCATGTTGGATTTTCCTCTTTTCCTGCTACCTGGTGAGTATAAAAACAGACATGAATCTCAGATTTCAGCTACTCCATCTGTTCTCCTATTGTGCCCCTAAATCTTGGAATGTCCCTCTAATAAAACCCATAAGATCATGGCTCTCATTCTCCTTATCAATCTTTTAAAAACTCACATTTTTAAAAATAACTATTTTGGAACTCCAGTTCAACAGATGGGCATTTGGAGCCCCCAAAGAAATATGCATGGAGCACTTTCTAGAGAGCTAAATTCCTGCTGATCAGTGTTTTGTGGGGAATGAAGGGAATCTAGGACTAGTACTCCCATCCCAAATAGCTATACAATTGGATTATAACTGTTGCAGAGGTTATATGAATGTAACCCCACATGTTGGATGAAGTAGGAGAACCACCTCAACGCCACCCATTTGCAACAGGATTTCCTCATACTGTATGTTTCTGCCTGTTTATCAATCTATGGAGATCAGGATGCTAACCTTCAACCCCAATCACAATGAAATTAGGTGTGTGTATATCGATAAACTCGAACCGATAATAAACTCAAAATTAGCCATTTTGGTAAATTTCCAGTTCAGGTTTACTGAATGCACAAACCTGGGGAGAAAGCTGAAGCCGAATAGGCAATTCTGGAAAAATTGCCTATATAATTATTCAGCTTTTTCAGGTCCTGGAGGGGTCATTTTTCAAGGTAGAGCCCCCATATTCACAGCATAGCTTGGAAGGACTGTCCTTGCATGAACCCCAAAGTTTGGTGAAGATTGGATCAGGGGGTCCAATTTTATGGGGTTCAAAAAGGGTTGCCCCTCTCCCCCATAGACAATCATTGCTCTACCTCGAAAAATGACCTCCCCGGCCAAATTTTTTCAGGAAACCCAAAAATAAGCCGAATGCCCATATTTACCGGTATGGGTATTCAGCTTATTTCAGGTTCCCCACCCCCCAAAATTGGGCCCAATAAACCCAAACCCGAAATTTACCGATTTATTTTTGCACAGCCCTAAATGAAATCTAAAAATACAGAATTGGATTTGCACACATTCATTCCTTGATACATGTTCCTCTGTTCTCTCTCAATTATCAAAATTCAGTCTGTAAGCTGCTTGAGGCAGGGATACACCTTGCTTGCCTGCCCTGCCAGCCACTGAGCATATTGATGGTGCTATGTAAATTATATACATATATTATATAATTTATACATCTATCTATCTATCCATCCATCCATCCATCCATCCATCCATCCATCCATCCATCCATCCATCCATCCATCCATCCATCCATCCATCCATCCATCCACTTTATATAATGGGGGAAAGCAGTCCTGTGCCACCAAAAATGGTGGTGCAGGACCACCGGTGTCCCAGGAGACGTTCCTCGTGCGAAACGGGTTTAGAAGCTGCCTAAAGGCAGCTTCGCACTTTGGAATGCCCCAGGAAGCCTCCCATGATGCCGCCGCATATGCTGGTGGAGGGCCGCACCGGTGTCCATGGGGCAGCGTAAGTGGCCCCATGCCGGCATCCATGCCAGTTTGCATGGCGCAAGTGGCACAATAGCCAGTGTAGGGGTCATGCCACCTCCTAAGGCGATTTGGCTTTCAGTCTCAGGAATGGGAGGTTAGTCTCCCCAAAACAGAGGCTGCTTCCCTTTCCGCCTCAGAAACACTGAATAAGAAAAGAATATCACCTTTTCTTTTTGAAATTTCTCACTGTTTCCAGTTCTTGGATTATTACTTTAGTTCTTCCCTGAAGCCTTCAGACCTAAGGGAACATTTACGCTATAGGCGCTCCCATCTCTTAAGAACTGGCAATGGCACGCTGTTCAGAATATTATCACAGCTGGATGCCAGTTTAGAATCTACCAGGAGGAAGGCCTGGATAGTGTCTGCCCACCACTGTGACGCTCCTCCCTATGGACTTTTCTTTGCCACCCAACTTTTGATGGTGGAATGGAAGCTGTTGGTGATTGTTTTTGCTATACCGTTACCTTCTCTGAAATGTGCTTTGAGTGTACTGGATTGCTAATTCTGTATAGTCATTGCTTTATTGTGTTGCTTTTCCTGGGTTAGATTATATCCCACAACCCCCTTCCAAAAATCTTACTCTGAAGAAGAAAGTTTCCCTTCATTAGATACCAAATTTCATGAACAGTTTAATTAAATCTAGAAGCTGTAATTTCTTTTGCAGTTGTTTTTCCCCAACCTAAATAACATATTTTTAAAGTAAAATTGACATGAAAATAGGTGTATGTTTTTGCATATAAATGGTGTACAATTGGGTCAGAATGGCATATAATTTATAAATGACGTAAGAATGGCAAGAAAATGTAAAATGAAGTGAAATAAGAAAATTATCAAAGAAAACAGGTGGGATGGAAATTCTCAACAAATATTCATAAAAACTAAAGGAAGTGGAAATACCAGATTCATACAGAACTCTAATTTGCTGGAACAGAGCTCGTCATTTAGCAGAAGGAAGTCATTGTTTTCAAAACCGTTTTAAATATTTAAATAGGAAATAATAGAATCATAGAGTTGGAAGGTACCACCAAGGTCATCTAGTCCAACCCCCTGCACAATGCAAGAAATTCATAATTACCTCCCCCCACACCCCAGTGATCCCTATTCCATGCCCATAAGATGGCAAAAAAAAAAAACAAAAAAAAAAAAACCAAAACCTTCCTGGATCCCTGGTCATTCTGGCCTGGAGGAAAATTGCTTCCTGATCCCAAAGTAGCAATCGTCACTTCCCTGGGCATGAAGGAAAGGGCCATGAGAGCCAAACACTGATGCAAACCTTCCTGCCCTCCCTCTCATGATCTGCCTAAGGTCATAGAATCAGCATTGGTGACAGATGGCCATCTAGCCTCTGCTTAAAAACTTGCAAAGGAAGAGAGCCCACAACCTCCTGAGGAAGCCTGTTCTACTGAGGAATCGCTCTTACTGTTAGAAAGTTCTTCCTAATGTTTACTTGGAAACTCTTTTGATTTAATTTCAACCCACTGGTTCTGGTCCGACCTTCTGGAGCAACAGAAAACAACTCAGCACCATGCTCAATATGACAGGCCTTCAAATACTTGAAAATGGTTATCTTATCACCTCTCAGTCATCTCCTCTCCAGTTGTCATATAAATAAGTGCAAGCATGATGTATTGGTTTGGGTCCTGCTGGCTTTTCCACTGGTGAAAAGGGGAGGAGAGGGTCTTTTTTGACCACCAAAAAGGCTATGCCTTGTTCTTGGAAAAGTAGGTTGGCTTGGTGGCCAGGAGCACCTACTATTGGCTGCATCTGATTTGCCTCCTCTCCTGTTACTTATACTTGGCCAAACTGGCCTTGCTGATCCATGCTTCTGTAACCTTACAGTTGGATTACTGCAATGTGATCTACACGTGGCTGCCCTTGAAGGCAATCTGGAAACTACAATGGGTCCAGAATGTGGCAACCCAACTATTGCCCATTTTGAAACAGCTACATTGGCTGCCACTCTGTTTTTGAGTTTGGTTCAAGGTGCTGATTATGACCTTTAAAGCCCTTCACAACCTTGGACCCACATATTTGAAGGACCATCTCCTTCCATGTGAAGCTGTGTGCCAACTACTGTCATCAGGCAATTATCTGTTGGCTATCCCACCACTTTGGGTGGCCCATCCGGCATTGACCAGAGCCTGGGCCTTTTCCATCGTGGCTCCAAGTCTGTGGAATGGACTGTCTGAAGAGGAAGAAAAAGCAGAAGAGTTGATTTTTGTATGCTGATTTTCTCTACCTTTTTAAAGGAGAATCAATCCGGCTTACAATCTCCTTCCCACAACAGACACTTTGTGAGGTAGGTGAGGCTGAGATAGCTCTAAGAGAACTGTGACTAGCCCAGTCACCTAGCTGGCTTCATGTGTTGGAGTGGGGAAACCAACCCAGTTCACCAGATTAGAATTCGCCGCTCATGTGGAAGAGTGGGGAATCAAACCCTCTTCTCCAGATTAGAATTCTTAACCACTAAACCATGCTGGCTCTCCAGCATGAGAGGGGTCCCCTCTCTGGAGATCTTCAAGAGGTGCTACAAGGCTAGCTTGTTTGCCAGGGTTTTTGAGGGAGTCTGATTGGCAGGCATATTTTAAAGGGGGAGGGGGACAGATTTGGGGTTTGCTATTTTATTTGGATTTTAACTGAAAATGTTTTTAATTATTATCTGAAGCTGCCTTGAACCATGAGGAAAGGCAGGATATAAAAGTTTAATAGATAATAAAATAAATAAAATATGCCTGGGATTTGAACACATGAAGCTGCCTTATACTGAATCAGACCCTTGGTCCATCAAAGCCAGTATTGTCTACTCTGACCATCAGCGGCTCTCCAGGGTTTCTGGCTGAGGTCTTTCACATCACCTACTTGCCTAGTCCCTTTAACTGGAGATGCCGGGGATTGAACCTGGGACCTTCTGCATGCCAAGCAGATGCTCTACCACTGAGCCACAGCTCCTGGGACTGTATGGACTAAAGACACATGAAAAGGGGGGGCTGTGGAAAGGAAGGGAAGTGGGTGAGATTGAGTTTTAAAAGCTGGCTGGCCATTGTGTAAATAAAAAATCCATCTTCCAGCTCCTTTAGAAAAAAATGTGGATGGCTTTTATGCATTTCCTGGAGCCAACTGAGCAACTACTGATGACTGGATTATTCCGATCTGAATACTGCTGCATATTTTATATCCAGGGGACGGGACAAAATATTGTCGGAAACTATAGTCCCACTCTCCAGAGCATCTTGCATTCATTACCTGCTATAAAGAAAGTCTTTGCCATAGTACCAAGCGAGTGTTTTTTTTAATTTAGCTCCTTTCCCCCATGCTTTATATGAAGCTCCAGACCGTTTCATTACCCCTTTTCCTGAAACGTTCTCGCAGCACATTTTATGTCTCCAAGAATAATGTACCTGCAATTTTTAATCTACTTGGTACCCTTTCCCCCCTCCTAATAAAGGAGAATATGCCAGCACTCCAGGAAGAGTATCCTGTTTTTTTCTTCTTCTAGTTAATAATGCTTATTCAATCTATTTTTGTAATATTCTTTGTACCTCTCTGCTTTAAATTAATATTGCTGTACATTTTAAAAAAAGGAATAACATTTCACATGACATTTTCATGGAATGGTGATAATCCACCACCAACTAACCTTTTAAAACAAAAAAAGAAGGAACAGTCATGAGAATGAAAAGGTAATTATTTTAAGCAATGACAGCTTTCTCCAGTAATTTTTGCTTTACCATTAATCTGCTCTGTAGCTGGACATTTCTAACTATAGAATGGAATGACAGATTCTCCCTTCCAATATATGGCAGTTCATTTACTTATAGGGAGTGGAGAGGTTCACTTGTATAAATTCTCTTGTTGAGCAGACTGGAAACTATTATACATGCTATGGAGAATGATGATAGAATTCTGGATTATACAACTTCAGACCATAAGGTTCATGCATGCAAGGCAGCACAGTGGAAATTAGGAGGTAGCGTGGACTGCATTACTTCAAGAGGTCAGGTGGCAAATTCAGGCTGGGACAAGGGTTATGGCTCAGTGGTAAAATATCTGTTTTGCATGCAGAAGGTCCCAGGTTCTATCCTCGTCATCTCCAGTTAAAATGAACAGGGAATAGGTGATGTGAAAGATTTTTTACCCAAGATGCTGCGGAGCTGCTGCCAGCCGGGCAATATTGACCTATGGCCTGACTTGGGAGGGAAGGCAGGATGGTGCAGCCTGATCTCGTCAGATCTCAGAAGCTAAGCAGGGTCAGCCCTGGTTAGTATTTAGATGCTAGACCACCAAGGAATACCAGGCTTGCTCTGCAGAGGAAGGCAATGGCAAACCACCTCTGTTAGTCTCTTGCCTTGAAAACCCCATAAGGGGTCTCCATAAGTCGGCTGCAAATTGACAGCATGGTGCACACATACACATGGTCTGACTTAGCATAAAGAAGTTTCCTGTGTTCGATTCCAGCATGGGTAGATTGAAAGCTTCAATTGCTTCACTGGTTTTCAATTGGCCAAGTGTTCTTAACATAGGGGATAGTTCTAAAATGGTATTCTCTATGATTGACCAGCAGTGTGTCGAGAGAAGAACCCATTTTGTCACCTCATCCTCCTACATGAGTAAAAAAGCCCTAAGTAGAGAGAGAGAGTCATAGCTCTGAATGTTTCCTCGTGTAGCTATCTAATGGTAGCTTTATGGAAAGAGCTACTCTTGTACCTTTCTGTATGGCAAATCTCTAAATTTTAAATGATTTGTACACAGGTGCCACAAAACCAGGCGCCAGTTTGATCAACAATATTTTGACTGTATTTTATTAACACTGTCAGGAAAAAAGGTAGCTGAAGGTTAGGCCTAGATGGAGAGGAACTACAAAAGAAACCTGAACTTCTGAATCAAAGCAGTGTTGTCCCAAATTTTTGCACTGGGCAATTTTAGCTTCATCATTTTGATTCAGCTTCTCTTTTGAATTGATCATGATGGGTAGCCATGTTAGTCTGTCCTTAGCAAGAGCAAGAGTCCAGTAGCACCTTAAAGACAAACAAAATTTCTGACAGGGTATGAGCTTTCGTAAGCCACAGCTCATGTCTTCAGATACCTTCAGGTACTGAAGAAGTGAGCTGGAGTTCATGAAAGCTCATGCCCTGCCAGAAATTTTGTTAGTCTTTAAGGTGCTACTGGACTCTTTGCTGCTGTTTCAACGCTGATTTGCGTCGGAGTCAAATTTTGGTTATTCACTGCAGATCCGTGTTTCCCCGCCCCTGAGCAAAATAAGCCGGGTTAAAAGAGAGGCAATCCAAACCACTTTTGAGACGATCTTTCCTGTGGACTGGTGTTTTGTTGCACGGATGCCCATGAAAAAATGTTTGCTTCGCTCCCCGGGACGTCTCCTTTCTCCTCCCCCAAGAACGGTGATTGGCTGGGGGAGTTTTGGGCTCGGACAAGAATACCGCCCCTTTGGCTGCCTGCCTGCCTGCCTAGAATCCTGGCACTTCTCTCCCTCTGTCCCCGCACGCCTTCCCCGCCCCTCGCCCGGGATGGGCCTTGGAGCTGGGCCCACACCTCCAAGCCCAGGGGGACGTTGGACAGACGGCTCCAGGGGGAGACCAGCGGGGCCATGCCATGTGCTCCTCGCGTGCTGGGGGTGGTGGCAGCTCAGTCTAGGGCAGCTGGACCCGTGGGGGGGAATGTTCAAGGGAAGGGGCTGTTGGCCCCTCTGCCCCAGAGGGGAGGGGGGATTTTTGAGAAATCGGATGGGAAAAATGTGCATCCTGAGAGCGGAAAACCCAAGGCAAAACTCCCTCCCATCACTCTTCTGAAGAGGGGCGGCCAGCCTGCTCTTATCTCCCTCCTATCTCTCGATGCACTGTGGCAGGATCATGGCCGGCACACAATCAAGGGGTCTTCTTTCCTCTCCCCCCCATGCACACTGGCTGGATCGGGGCTGGTGCGCAAGCTAGGAGCCCTCCTGTCTCTCACGATGCAATGTGACTGGATCATGGCCAGCGCGCAATCCAGGGGCCTTCTTTCCTCTCCCCCCCATTCCCACTTTCAGCTAAACACTTCTCTGGGCACATGCCCCCCCCCCAATCCTGTCTATCATTAAAGGGCAATGGGTTCCACACCTGTAGAAAATAGAGGGAAGCTTTGAGGAAAGCGCTGCCTTGTCCCCCCCCCCCCCCAATTTGGAATCTGACTGTTCCAAAAGCAGGACAGAGCGAGGGTGGAAGAAAAATGGAGGAGACCAGAGGGATTGGTGCTTGTTTTTTGCGCTGGGGCTGGTGAACCGCACGAGGTAATCTTCTGGGCGGAGTTGGGGTGGAGCTGGGGGCAGGCATAAACAATGAGCCTGTTGGAAGGGGAGGCCTCCTGCAAAAGGGACAGACCAAACCGTTGTCAAATACAGCGTGCTTTGTTCCCATGAAAAACCAAAACTACAGATAATTGACGGGGATGAATCGAGGCCATGAAAAAAACATTTAAATCGTGTTTTTTTTAGTCCGTGGCAAAACAGAAGCAAAATCTACCGTGAAAAATGCCCCTTGCTCTTTTCTTTTGAATTGAAGCTGTTATCAGGAGCTGTTTTTCACTGAAGCAGGTCCTAACAGTGCTTAATGAAGGGCAACTTGATTTCTCTCCCAAGTGAATTGTCTAACCCACTAAAAAAAGTTCTCTCCACCAAACATGCTTCTGTTATCATGGAACTGTGAGTTCCAACAGAATCTCCCAGAGCATTGGTCCGTTTCAGGAGGAAAAGATGTTTGCAATAGATACAGAACAGCTCATCAAAAGAAGCTGCAAAGCAAACAGATACCCCAGAGAAGTTTTGTAGACAAACTCCACTTTATGTTAAAGAAATGAAGTGATCACATCTTTTCAAGCTGCAAAATAAAAATTCAGCCCACATTTCAAAAAGAAAACTTATCTTGGAAGGTGCCAATAGCAATACACTCTATTTCCTGATTCTTTGGAAAATCCAAGCAGGGCACGGGATTTTGTAAGTATTACGTGATACTGTAAAAACTGTGAAGGGGACACAAAGCAACTCTGGAAAGAAGGGGGGGAAACCCTCTTGAAAGTGACAAACACACTTGAAATTGACACAGGTAGCCTGGCAAGCCCAGAGAAACCTCCCCAGAAACAGAAACAAAGGAAGGGGGAACAGTCCCCGGGAGACTGCAAAAGCTGGTGCCCAATCTTCCCAGTAAATCCTGAATATTTCTGGGATTTTTCAGGACCATTTTTTCAGTATCCTGAAAAATTCCCAGATATATTTGGGATGCTGAATAAGTATTTTTTTAGTATAGTTTTTGTTTGGATGTATCTGAATGCACCCTCCTATCGCTAACTACTGATTGATTTGTTTTCTGCAACGGATTACTGAATGCTTTCCTGCTAACTTGCCACAATTCATTGACTGTACTATGTGATGATATTTATTGACTAGAGTTCATTTAATAGATTACTTTAAAATTTCTGGTATTTATTGAACACTGAACATTTATGGAGTGTTTTATTGCTGTCGTTACGGCAGCCATCATATATTACTTCAGGCTTGAATACTTAAAAGCAAATAGACTACCCATCATTGCTATTCATTATCTACTGATCAACCTAAGTAAATTTCTTTAAAAATGGTTATTTTATTTATTTTATTTGTACCCTGCCTTTCCCGGCAAAGCCTATAATTCTGTGGGCTAGCATATAATTCTATGTGATGGTGCAGTTCAAGAATGGTCTTCCAATGTGAAGGGTAGTGTGTCCAGAAATGCTTCTGCCCCATCAAAAACAATGGATAGAGGATCCAGTACAACCCAGTACAACCCAATGCATGTCTAATTGGAAATCAGGAATTTACTCTCAAATAAGTGTGGACAGAACTGCAGCCTTACAGTGCAATCTTATACAAAGTAACTCCAGCCTAAGCCCATTTAAATCAATGAGCTTAGAATGGAGTGACTGAACAGAACTGTACTCTAAATCTTCACGACTAGTTTACCACTGATCTTAATGGATCTAATTACTCAGAAGTAACTCCCATAGTGTTCAATAATGCCTGGTGGTGGAAGGTGCTATCAAATGTCTGCCTACTTTGAGCAACTCCATAGGGTGTCAGGGCAAGAGACTAACAGAGGTGATTTGCCATTGCTTTGAGTGTGAGAGATAAAGGTCTTTTATACATGGCTGTTTCACTTGCCATCAACCTTCCAATGACTTCGGGTCTTTGTGTTGATTATGCATGCTGTTTCTGACCATCAGAGGTCACCTCACTCTCCCCCTGTAAGGTCTGAGTCCACCTGTCAAATCCCAATCACACCCCCTGCATTTCCTTGCATTTTGCCTGTGTTTTCAGAGACCTGTTTATCTCAAATTTTCTGACGGTTGGAAATGGCTTGCATAATCAACACAAAGACCCAAAGTCGTCGCAGGGGTGACAGCAAGTGTATATTTCTTCGATATTTTTTCGGTATCCTGAAAAATGGCAAGTGCCTATGTGTAACAGGATCGTGCCTCATGGTATTATATAACTGACCCTATATGTTGTTATCATATTTTAGGATTTTTTATTTATTGGAATACTTTTAGCTGGAAATTTAATTCTGAATCTAGTACATCTATTTAACAGGTTACGTAGAGACCATTCTGGTATAACTTTTTTTTTAAAAAAGAATTTCTCTAAAGGAGGTGCTGCTAAAATTGACCCCTTTGATCCCCATATAAAAAGTGAATTTTTATAAAGCATGTAACAGCTGGAGCTGCTTCCTTCTGGTTATTACTCTGACATTTTTCAGAATAATGTTATTTGACATTTAGACTTCAGTGTGCTTTTTCCAATTGTTTTGCCAGCTGCAATCCCATTTTAAGATTCTATTTTTGTCGCTACCCTCACCGTGATCAGCACATCTGTATGTGAACTTTGTACAGTGTACTAATCACCTATTTCCCTATTAATTTGAAAATGTTACACACTTATCCATGACACTGAAAACAGGCTTTTATTAAATCTGGCTCTTGGTCATGGATGTTCTCTTCTCAATATACTCCTTGAACATTAATTATTTTTGGAATATCTGTAGGTGATATCCTCTTTTGTTAGAGTGAAGGGAGGAAGAAGAAGAAGAGTAGCTGGTTTTGATATGGCGACTTTCTCTACCACTTAAGGAAGAATCAAACTAGCTTACAATCACCTTCCCGTACCCTCCCCACAGTAGACACCCTGTGAGGTAGTGTCACGGCTCGTGTCATTAAGGGGTCTACACTCTTAGAATGTATCACTTACTAAGAAGTGAAGTTATCTTATTCAGCGAGACCTCACAGACAGGAGTCAATGATAATTCCTACTACTGTAGGCTTTCTATTGAAGTGTGCCAGCATCAATCAGCTGGCTGGAATGGGAGACTTACAGGTAGTAAAAGGAGGCCCAGACAATGTCACTTATGGCTAGGGTTGCCAGCAGCTCCAGGTTGGGAAATACCTGGACATTTTGTGGGTGGAGTCTGAGGAGGGTGGGGTTTGGAGAGGGGAGGGGCTTCAATGCCGTAGAGTCCAATTGCCAAAGCGGCCATTGAATGTTGAATGGAAACGTCTGTTGATTCTCGCAGACTACTATGTAGCATTAAGAAAATAACAAGGCTGAAGAAGCCATTACTGGTGAAAGCGTCTATTACCTGGAAGACGTTTCCATTCAACATTAAGTGCCAGCTTGGTCCTTGTTTGAATCTCTCTCAGCACACGGCCAGCGGATTGAAGAGTCCGATGCCTGACACGTACCCTATGAAAAATCTATAGGAATTTCTTTTCCATTTTTTGAACCAGCTCTTACAAAGACAAATATTACAACTGGAAAGTCTTAAAGATTTAGAGAGAAACATTAGACATAGATTTATTGTGTATATTGTTCTTTGACTTGTTCTTTGATACTTGTACTATGTTCTCTTGTTTGACTATCACTCACTTGTAGATATTGCTTGCACTACTTTTTGTATTGACTATCTCCTTTTGAATATATGTGTAGAACTGAGCCTAGTGTTGATTATTTTTGCATAGCCTACTAGCATCACACTGTGAATTGTTTTGCTATAACCTCTAGGTAGTAGCGTGAGATCTCCTGCTATTACAGCTGATCTCCAGCCGATAGAGATTAGTTCATCTGGAAAAAAATGGCCGCTTTGGCAATTGGACTCCATGGCATTGAAGTCCCTCCCCTCTACAAACCCTGCCCTCCTCAGGCTCCACCCCCAAAACATCCTGTTGCTGGCAAAGAGGGACCTGGCAACCCTAATAATAGACACCAACAAGATTTTGGGGGAATAAACTATTAAGAGTCAAAGTTCCCTTGTCAGATACAAGTTGAAATGGAGATCCCTGAGTCCTTATATCCCAGTCAGAAAATGGGAGGGGTGTTGCACAGCATTTTCTCCTAAGCATTTTTCCTTTGCTCTAATCCAGCTGATTACAATGTGCATTGTACCTTGGCATCCCGATTCTCTTCCTTGCAACACTCCTCACACCTTCTGATTGATATATAATGGCTTAGGGATCTCCATTTCAACTTGTATTTGACAAAGGGAGCGTTAACACATAGTTAAATTGTGGAACTCCCTGCCTCAGGATGGGGTGATGGCTGCCAACTTGAAAGGCTTGAAGAGGGGATTGGACACATTCATGGAGGATAGGGGCTATCCATGGCTACTAGTCAAAATGAATACTAGTCACAATGCATAACTAATCTCTACAGTATCAGAGGAGCATGCCTATTATATTAGTGCAGTGGAACACAGGCAGGAGAATGCTGCTGCAGTCGTTTTGTTTGTGGGCTTCCTATATGCACCTGGTTGGCCACTGTGTGAACAGACGGCTGGACTTGATGGGCCTTGGTCTGATCCGGCATGGCCTTTCTTATGTTATTATGACTCCTGAAAGCTTATACCTCGAAAATCTTGTTGGTCTCTAAGGATCTACTGGACTCAGATCTAGTTTTTCTTCACAGGGTTGCTGCAAACCCAAAATAGAAGAGAAGAAAAATTCTGTATGCCAAATTCAGCCCCTTGGAAAAGGGTGAGATGAAAAATGGAGTAGAGAGTCACCAAGAGGTGGCTGTAAGGATAAAACAGTTTACAGCCCATTCCTCACCTTCGGCAGCCAGGGAGGGTGTGGCCAAGGAACCGCCGCGGTGCCTCCAAGCCCGTTTCCTGTCCACCAAAAGGTTTAAAAAGGCCTTTCACCATTTTCTAAAAAATTTTTTGTGTGTAAAGTGCCTTCAAGCCGCAGCCGACTTATGGCGACCCCTTTTGGGGTTTTCATGGCAGGAGACTAACAGAGGTGGTTTGCCAGTGCCTTCCTCTGCACAGCAACCCTGGACTTCCTTGGTGGTCTCCCATCCAAATACTAACCAGGGCCAACCCTGCTTAGCTTCTGAGATCTGACGAGATCAGGCTAGCCTGGACCATCCAGGTCAGGGCTCTAAAATTTTAAATGGGGCTTTTTGTCCCATAGAGAACAGTGAGGCTGCACCTGCAAAAAAAGTAGGTGCAGCAATGCTGTTCACTCAGCCGGTGTGCCGGGCCAAAAGGGGACAGGAAGCTGCCTATTGGCATCTCCGCCCCCGGCACGCCCCAGGAACACCCCCCAGCATGCCAGTGCAGGCCTTTGCGCTGGTGGGACACTGGTGGAAGGCCCAGCTGGAGTCCCTGGGTGGCAATGCTGTGGCAGCACCAGGAGGATGGCATCTGGGCCTCTCCACCAGCATTGGGCCCATCCTGGATGGCGTAAGTAATGCCCATGCCGGCGTAGGGGGCCTGAACACCGGTGCAGCCCATTCCTGGCCTCCAAAGGACTTTCATCCTTGGAGGTCAGGAATGGGCTGTTAATCCCATGGAGGCCTCCCTGAGCTCCTTGGAGGAAACCTAGACCCAAACGAGATAGATAAGATTTGCAAGTTAAAGCACAACTTTGTTGCTTTCCGAAAGCTCAGCACTATTCTCCACAGCACACTTCATCATTCAAAATCAATAGCAAGAAGGAATGGGAACATGTTTCTGTTGTCTGGCTGTTGCTTGAAATGATAAAGGAGCTGGCATGATTGGCTGAGATTTATAAAGAGCGGCTGTTTTGGGTCAGCTGCTTAGTGGGAGTCTATATAGAATGGAAGGATTGTAAAAAGGCACCAACAAAACCCCGCAAGAGTGAATTCTGCTGCGAAGGCAGCCCTCTGACAAGCAGACGAGATGTGTTGCAGTCATGACATATATTAGACAGTATTCTAATTTTTTTTGTCCTTCTTGGATTCTTCTGGATACAATGACATTAAAAAAAAAAAACGCATTTTAAAACGTTTGTCTCTCTCTTGGGGACAAATGGGTTTTCAAAATATCCACACTGTGAAATAACAAAACACCTATACTTTCCATTTCTAATGAACCACTTAGTTTCTCTAAAAATATCTTCTCCTCTGTCTGCTAAACCAATTACCCCTGAAATCATTTCATAGTGGACATGAAATATATGAAAGTGCCTCTGACAATTTGTCCCCTTACTGACAATCTTTCTTTTTGACAAATACCATCCTCCTGTTTATAACTTTCTAAAATGACTCTTAAATCTTTATTCCTTTCTAAGTAGGTAAAACATCACACCAATGGAGAATGGTGTGGAGATTCTTTGGTTAAGGGAAGAATGGTTGATGTTCTCCTACTGGAAGTTATCATAACCAGTTTACTTTTGCATTGTTGAGGCAATTATCAATTTTTTGCCATGTGGTTCCTATTTCTAGCTTTATTTTCAACTTGTTATTTCTATCCACTTTCTTTTTAAAATCTAGTTGTGATGTTTTTGTACTTATTCTTTTGTGGTTACTCTTAGGGCTGTGCAAAAAAAAAAATCGGTAAATTTCGGGTTTATTGGGCCCGATTTTTTCGGAAAACTTGAAATAAGCCAAATACCCATACCGGTAAATATGAGCATTTGGCTTATTTTCCAGTCTCCTGAAAAAAATCAACCCCGGGGGGTATTTTTCGAGGTAGAGCCCCCAAATTCACAGTGTAGCTTGAAGGAACTGTCCTTGCATAAACCCCAACGTTTGGTGAAGATTGGAGGTAGGGTGTTGGAAAACTCAATTTCAGGGGGTCCAGTGTTATGGGCACTGGAGAGGTCACCCTTCCCGTCTCCATTGACAAGCATTAACCAATTAGCAAAGGAACAGAGAATCTGGCTCTTACCTTCCTGCTTGTGTATGGAGGTGGGAAGTGACCTCTTCCAGACCCCATAACTTCGGACCCCCTGACCCAATCTTTACAAAACCTAGGAGTTCTTGCAAGGAGAGTCCCTACAAGCTACCCTGCAAGTTTGTGGGCTCTACCTCAAAAAATGCCCCCAAGGCAGAATTTTTTCAGGAAACACAAAAATAAACCGAATACCCATATTTACCGGTATGGGAATTCGGCTTATTTCAGGTTTCCCGACAAATCAGGGCCAATAAACCCGAATCTGAATTTTACCGGATTTTTTTTTGTACACCCCTGTCAATTCTTGAAAAGCTGAAAAATTCAACCTAGTGTATTCATTCGCAACAACATAACTTAATGGTCCCTAAAAATCCTGCCCTTTAATGTGTGGTGCAGTGGTGAGGAGTGTTGGACTAGAATCTGGAAGAACAAGGTTCGAATCTCCACTTGTGCCATGGAAGTTCACTGGGTGACCTTGGATCAGTCACAGTTTCTCAGCCTAACCTACCTCACATGGTTGTTGTGATGCTAACACAGAGAAGGGGAGAATGATGTACACCACTTTGGGGGCCCATTGGGGAGAACAGCACGGTATACAATAAACAAACAAATAAACAATCAAATAAATAAATAAAATTGAATTAGTGATTTTATGCAGGGAATCTTTTTCCTGAGGAAGTATTCAATCACTCAATGTCCCTCTTTTGGTCTGGGCAAAGTCATTTGTTGCTTGTGCGATCAAAGCCTGGAAGGCCAAATTCTGATTGCAGCTCTTTAGTGCCAGCAACAATTACTAAGGCACTAACCTTTCTGAAATGTGGGTTTCATATTCACACAGCATTTGAAATAATTCTCCAAATTTGTCCTACAAATTACTACCCAAACAAGAGGAAATAACAAATCAAATGAAGCACTTTGTGCATGGATAATGTATGTACAAGAAGTACAGCAATCCAAACAAACGGACCTCTTTGCCCGGTCCTGATTGTGATATTCTAGAATTGAGTTTATATCTAAAAGGAAACAGCAGGTTTTTTTCCAATCATTCAGCCTCTGATTTTAGGCGTTAAAAAGAACCTTAGGAAGTTCATGCAAGAACCTATCATTAAGGAAAAGTAAACAGTCTGAAGGATAATGATCTGTTTTAAAGGTCTGGAAGAAATTAAAGTGGAGTGAATCTCCAAGTCTTCAATAATTAGATTATTAGTTTTTGAGGGAAGGTTATTTAAAGATGACCAGTGGAAATTGTTGGGTTGTAGGTTGTACTCACCAGGGGAAATTGGAAATATTTTTCTAACAGCGGTGTGTGTGTGTGTGTGTTCAATTTGCCGTGAGTCACTCTGAAAGTTCAGGGACAAAAAAAGAAGACTTGTATTCAAAATCACAGAAGGAATAATTAGCCTGTAAAAGAACCATGGTGTCTGAATACAAAACATACTCAGATGTCACATAACCCAGTTTGCAACGTAGGTCCAACTGCCCCCATTGTTTCTAATCGTACACATATTTACTCAGAAGTAAATTGCATGCAGTAGTGTATAACTTACTTCCAAGCAAGTGTGCCTAGGGGGATAAACTGAAAAGGACAATGAAGAAATGCCCTAATGGCAATTACAGATTGGAGCCCCGTGGCACAGAGTGGTAAACTGCAGTATTGCAGTTAAAGCTCTGCTCACGACTTGAGGTCAATCTTGACGGAAGTCAGTTTCAGGTAGCCAACTCAAGGTTGACTCAGCCTTCCATCCTTCCAAGGTCGGTAAAATGAGTACCCAGCTTGCTGAGGGGTAAAGTGTAGACAACTGGGGAAGGCAATGGAAAACCACCCTGCAAAGATAGTCTGCCTAGCAAATGTCATGATGTGACATCACACCTTGGTCAGTAATGATGCGTTGCTTGCACAGGGGACTACGTTTACCTTTTACCTTCACAGAAATCTTGTCAGGTAGATCAGCATTATTATGATGCACAACATAGAAATGGGGAGATGGTTGAAGATGGCAAATAGCACATTGCTCTCAGCCATGCAGGGAATTTATAGAAGAAACCCTAGAGGATAGGCCCATGATCTGCAAGAGAAGGTCCCATGTTCAGTCCCTGGCATCATCTATAAAATGATCTCAGGTACCAGGATTTGGGGGAGACTGTTCTTTACCTAGGAACTCAGAGACCTGCTGGGGATCAGAGTGCCCATTACTGTGTGGGACGGACCAATGGTGTGACTTGGTAGAGCAGTTACATACATTCATACATTGGTGCTGACACTCAGATCCAGAACGTCTGGTTCAAAAGTGATGTCCTGTACCATTATGATTCACCCGTTCTACACAGGGTTGCAGAAGCAGTCTTTAATCGCAGCACCGTTTTGTCTCCCACTGTCCATTTCTTGTCTTCTGGAAGTACACAACCTGTTGAGATTCTGGTTTGGCTAGAGATGTTGTCCAAATCCATGGAGGCAAGAATGGCAACACTTTGGGAAGGAATATCTTTTATACCCTTTTCAGCCATAACATCAGAGTTGTTATATTCATCCAGCAATGAATTTGCTTTTAGTTGTTTCTAGGCGAAAGAATATTAACATCATTGTTAATGTTTAGGAAATATAAAGGTTCCTCAAAAAGATTGTGAGTGTAGCAACTGACTTTATTCCAGGGGCAATATCAGACAGAACGAGCTTCTACTTGTTGCTCCCAAGAGATGTGCAGGCAAACTAACAAGAGTTTCTTCCCTCCAAGATCTGTCAACTTCGACATAAAGGACAACAGAACATGAAAGAACTGGAAGCATCTGGCGATTCCTGAATTATATATCACAGTAGCCATGCTCATTGTAAGGTCAACATTTTTTGGTTTAGCAGCTACTGGCGAAAGAAGAACACAGTCATATCAAGACTCCTACCTCTACCCAAGTAATAAAAAATTGCAGCATTTGTTATTATTTATTGATTACATATATACTGTGCTTTTCCGCTGAAAAGCTCAGAAGAGCTTGCATATAGTTCCAAAGCAGCCTGCCCTATAAAAAAGGTTATAGAGCCAAATATTCTTTCCTTCAGTTGCAGATCAGTGGGACATAGCAGGGTTGGCTGCTATCACGGGAACTGAAAATAATGGGCAGTAGATCAATTGGAGGCCAGGCTCCCATTATTTAGCATGCTCCACAGCTGTTCAGCCTTGTACCATCCCTTTAAACTTTGAACAGCCATTATTTTCATTGGGGGTGAATCTTGCACCTGAAGTTCCGAGGCCAGGCCTTGACATTAAAAATAATGGCCTTTTAAAATTTAAAGGGATGATGCATGGCAGAACATCTGGGCCTTCTTCCCTGCTCCTGCTGCCTCCTTGAAACTTGAATCCCTTCCAACATTTTTTGATATAAATTATTGTTACTCCCATATTTTTTGAACTGTTAGGGGTTATTTTTGACATCTCTGAGCTAACCCAAAACCAATTTTGGGTGTAAATTTGTCTCAGGATTCTCTGAATGCCCACCTTTACACCACGCCGAAGTAGTAGTAGTAGAAGAAGAGCTAGCTTTTATATACCACTTATCTCTACCTTTAAGGAGTCTCAAAGTGGTTTACAATCACCTTCCCTTCCTCTCCCCACAACAGACACCTTATGAGGTAGGGGCTGAGAGAGTTTGGAGAGAGCTGTGAGTAGCCCAAGGTCACTCAGCTGCCTTCTTGTGTAGGAGTGGGAAAACCAACCTGGTTCACCAGATTAGCATCTGCCACTCATGTGAAGGAGTGGGAAATCAAACCTGGATCTCCAGATTAGATCCCACCACTTCGAACCACCGCTTTTAGCCACTACACCACACTAGGTCCCAGTGATTTGAATCCTAACCCTGAAAAGCAGGGAGAGAACCTGATGCTCCTAAACAAGCATACAATCTGTGCCACCTTCAAGTGAAGGTTCATATGTCAAGTATTCAACTTGTAGCTTTCATGCCAGTTTCCACCTCTACAATTTCCACCAAATATTCTCTTTATTTAATATACTCTATCCTGCCCTTCCTCTAAGAACAAGGCAGTGTACATGCTTCTCCTTTTCCCCAGTTTATCCTCATTAAAAAGACTGAGATAAAATAACTGGCCCAAGATCACCCAACTAACTTGAAGGTGCAGTGAGGATTCGAACCTGCTTCTCCTATCTGGCACACGAATTACTACTCCACACTGGCTGTCTTATGTCATTAAGCTCCTTCCTCCATTGTGGAAGTTGCAGGCAGGCAGGTTTAAGGATGCTCAAAGTCCCTCCAGCGTGGTGTATTAGTTAGGAGCAATGGACTCTAATCTGGAGAACTGGGTTTGCTTCCTCACTCCTCCACATGAAGCCTGCTGGGTGACCTTGGGCTAGTCACAGTTCTCTCAGAACTCTCTGAGCCCCACCTAACTTGCAAGGTGTCTGTTGTAGGGAGAGGAAGCGAAGGCGATTGTAAGCCTGTTTGAGACTCTTTGATGGTAGAGAAAATTGGGGTATAAAAACCAACTCTTCTTCTTCTTCTCCAGTTTGGCTAACATCTTGTTCACCAGTTGTGATCAGGGAGCTGATTTTTCAATGTTAGATTTGGCTGTCCATTGACGCATTTATGGGTGCTACATCACTGTGTTTCTTCCTAACCATATGGTACAGCGCAATTGGCTTTTTCACATGCACATTCTGATGCAGCCCTACTGAATCACATTCCCCACCACCAACATTCTTGTTGCATGATTGTTCCACTCAACAGGGGATTGTTTAAACAGACAATTAAATCATAAATCATATAAAGTGCTTGTAAATAAATGCTGTGTTTTACTAAAACCCTACCATTCAGTGTTCATCTAAGTAGCACCTGACAATGGTAATGGCTACTGAGTGTGAAAAAGCTGGTGCAAACCTTTTTGGCAAACATTTGCAGATGTTTGACAATAACCAAACAGACTGGGTGATCAAATCAAATTTATTAATACGGTCAACTGACCAATCACATGTCAACACATCAAAATTTCCAGACTCAATAGTTTTATACCGCAGAATCACAGACTGCCCATACAAATAAAGGTGTAAGATCAATAAAACAACCCCTGGTTAAAATTATCACATTAAAATTGATAAAATTGTAAAATATTCTAACGATCATTCTCTAATAAAGTTCTGCGTATTTTAATAGCAACAGCGCATAACTTGGCAGTTTGGAGCGTAAGGTGAAGAACTTCTCCGACTGGGTGATTGTGTCCCCAGACTTATATAAAGCTTTTTCCAATTGGCGGTCTCCAATTTTGGCTAGAGTCTTTTCACAAATTAATGAAACAGGATCTATCTCCCCCTGGTTGGAAATTAAGCATTGTTATACCTATATATAAAAAAGGGGATAAAAAGGAGCCACAAAATTACAGGCCGGTAAGTTTACTCAATATAGCAGCCAAGTTATATAGTAAATTCCTTCAGTGAAAACTAGAAGACTGGATGATCGTGTCTGTTCAACACCTTGAATATGGTAAATTTAATCTTTGAACATCTTTGAACATCTTTACAGCGAAATGTACAGTAACTATCGGCAGTATAATTTCAGAGGATAGTTGTTTTGGTCTATAGTAGAACAGCTAAGATTCAAGTCCAATAGCATCTTAGAGACCAACAAGATTTTGGGGACATGAGCTTTCAAGAGTCAAAGCTCTGGTATCTGATGAAGGGAGCTGTGACTCTCGAAAGCTTATATCCCAAAAATCTTGTTGGTCTTTAAGGTGCTACTGGACTCAAATCTAGATATCCTGGGCAGTATAGTGAGGCTCATCTGCCAGGTCACTGGTGAACATTCATACAATAGGACTGTCCAGATGACTGGGAGCTTTATTTGGGACTGGGAGCTTTCATTTATTTAATCCTCTGGTTCTCTTCCTACTAATCCACTGACAGACATGATTTCTGATTATTTCCCAGGGCTTCCTGTATGAAATTTAACTGGGTGCAGATCTGCAGCCCTAAGGTCCTCTGGAATGCACAATGAAGTCTTCATTAGCCATAAAAAACAAAATTTGTCTGTAGTGCAGAGCTTATCACAAAATATTTATCTGTGCGTTCACAAAACTAGTTGAACATATTGGTGGGTTGCAAATTGCTGCCATGTTCCTGGCCACATGGGCCATTCACAGAGGGGCAAGATGGCTAGCTGAATTCATTAGGAGCATCTGGGACTGTCTCTTTGCCAAGAACAGCATTAATTAGTAAAGTGGCTTGAGGTTTGGATGGTCATTAAGAACAAAGTGGTTTTTTAGTACAAATGCCCTATTAAGGTCTACAAAGAGCACTTTGTTGGCATTTGATGACAACTCTCTTACCAGATGGAAACTTGAATGTTTACTGATATGCCCTGTTGGCTTGTTGCACTTTAGGCTTTCTAACCCCTTCCTTTCCGCTCACAGCGCTGTATTTGTTTACAGATGGACTCATGTGAGCAGAAAGCACTTCTATTTAGGCATGAGGGTTTTGCTGATTCTGTCCCACCAGCTGTACCATTCCATCCCACCTCATGTGCTGCTACAGAGGGGACCCCAATCTGTGGGGGGTAAAGGGAGTTGCTGTGAGAAGGCAGGTCAAAGAAAGCCCCCATGCACACCACAAATGTTGCACACAGCTTAGCTATTTTTTTTTAGATGGGCACATTGATTACAATTAACGCTACATTTCCATGTAGTTCAATTTTCTCTGCAAATATTGTTATTTGGGGGGATATTAAAATGCTCACAAGAATGCCCTCCTTTCCGCTCTTCAATATGTTTTCCCATCTGTTCACAGCCATTGTTTCCCTGATGTTCTTCTGCTTCTGGGGGAAGAACCACATCTCCTACAGCACAGGCAACTGGGTCAATGGTTCCTGCCTATCGATGCTGGGAAAGCAGTTTCATTGCACACCAGAACTACATAAAATATTCTTCATTCTCTTCCTTTTATGGTCACAGATAGGGCTGGATCCAATAGCTTCTCCTCTGAGGAAAAAAAGAGAAGGGACTCCCACTTGACCACCAACATGAACACGTGAAATTGCCTTATGTTGAAGTAGACCGTTTGCCTATCAAAGTCAGTATTGTCTATTCTGAGTGGTAGCTGTTTGGGGTCTCAGGAGATGGCTTTCACATAACCTGATCCTTTTAACTGGAGATGAAGACTGACCCTGGGTCCTTCTGTTGCATTATTACTGGGCAGATGACTAATTTCTTTCCCATCAAATATTGGGAAATCCAAGTAGCATTATTGGAAGAGTGGAGAAGAGTGATGTGTTTGCTACTTCACCACATGAAGGCACTTTCTGGTTTGGAAAATCTCCGAAGAAGGCCAAGAAGTGTTTATTGCATGTCCATAAAATTCTCAGACCAATTTACATCACTGTTTTTATTATTTTCAGTTCAGATGTCTATGAATAACTATTAGGATCCACGTCTCTGAGAATCACCATGGCCCCTTACACAAAGATTTCTGCTGGCCTTTCCTTCACAGCACCAAGACACAATCCAAACCAAACATCATATGAAAGCAGATTGCATAAATGGTTGAAATCCATGAGCTCTCAGGGTCACCAATGCCCCCAGGATTTTCTCTCCCTTCCTTAACAGCCTTGGTTAGGATGTCCCTCACGGGCCTTCAGTAAGCTTCCCCTCAAGTTCATAGTTGGAACTGTTGGATGGAAGGTTGTACTTAGGACATGGTTACAGTCTAAGAAAGCAATTGCACATCATGATTTGGTGGCCAGCTCTTGGTGACATGCACAACACAAGTCATTTGAGGTTCTTCTTCTAGATCTTGAGGTAACAGCTAGTTAGTGGGCCCATAACATAAAATCCTATAAATTCTGAAGCAAGGCAGTGAAGCTCTTTCCACTTAGTTTCCTGAAGAACAGAGGCCTCTTGTTTTGATGAAATATGGTCCTTCGGGCCTTTGCCACCATCATCCAATGAAGGACATGCAATCTGGAACTCTGTAATACTCTTCATTGAAAGTGCATATTACCATAGAAGATATATGGCCAATATCAGAGGAAAAAACCTTCCTGTTAAGAGCAGCTAGTGCTAAAAAGAGATTATTTTAGTAGCTCCTAAAAGCTCTCCTGAACTAGAGATAAGAATCTGCCAGAGTTTCCATTACACATTTAATGATACATTTCAAAAGGTTATAATTCATTCCCTTTGAGGCTCCATAACTCATTGGGCTAAACTTGTGTAAGTTTTTAGATTAGTAACTTTTTTTCCTTGCCAGAACTTAACAAGTATCCTTATTGTGGACTAAAAAACAGGAGAGAGGATCAATATATAGATACTGTAGTGCATCAAGGCAATCATTTTTAAGATACATGGTGACCAATCAATCATACCCTCTCCCATTAGATACGTTCATGACATTTTTGCTATCCAGCTGTTTCCTCATGTAATATTTTTATTTGCACATCAGCATACCTTGAAGGAAGTGTAAAGCAAGAAACATGTAGATTTCATGTTCGATTGGAGAAGACTTTAAATACATAGGTCTGACCATATTTCCATACCCAAATTTTGGATTTTCAAATTTTATATTGATTTTGAGGTCTGTATTTCCAGGCAAAAAATTATGACACAAACAGAGAATTAAAGAATGTGATAAAGTTCAAGAAAAAGTGCATTATGAAAATGGATGATACAATCCCTGTAACAACCCCTGACAGTAGACTGGTTGCTGCATTTTGGACCGATTGAAACTTCCAAACCATTTTCAAAGATAACTCCAAATGTAGACCATGACAGTAATCTAACTTAGATATGATCAGAGCATGGATCACTGTGGGCAGATCATACTGTTTGTGGAACGAACAGCTGTAGCTGGAGAACCAGCTGGAGCAGATAAAAGGCTCTATATGTCGGAAAAGAGACCTGAGAGTGGAATATTAGCCATTGGGTGGTAGTTGTTTAGGTCATTTGAGTTGAGGGTTGCCTTCTATGCCTTCTTTACAAGGGGACTCACAACTGCCTCTTCAAAGCAGTGGAAACTACACCCTCTCACAGAGAGGCATTTATTACCTCCTGGACCCAGTCAACCAACCCTGCGCAGCCCAATATTATTATCCATGGAGGCAAGGGTCAAGGTTGAACGCGGTGGCCTGCACACTTTGAAGCACCTGATCCACTTCAATATGGTGTAGTAATTAAGAGCAATGAACTTTAATCTGGAGAACTTGGTTTGTTTCCCCACTCCTACACATGAAACCTTGGGCTCGTCACAGTTCTCTTCGAACTCTCTTAGTCCCACCTACCTCACAAAGTGTCTGTTGTGGGGGGAAGAAGGGAAGGAGATTGTAAACTGGTTTGATTCTCCTTTAAAAAGGTCGAGAAAGTCAGCATATAAAAACCAGCTTTTCTTCTTCTTCTGCTTCAAGTCTCACCAACTGAAAGCCATCCATACAACTAGGACCAGCCTGTGCTCCAATAATGCCCTGAGACTGAGCCAGTCTAAGTGTCTAAGTCATGGCAGATGTGTAAAAAATATTGAAATAAATCTATTAGTTATAACTAAAATGAGGGCTTTCCCAGTAAGAACATTTCCCCCTGTAAAATAATTAGTTCTACTTGTACACGGTTTTATCCAAATGTATGTTCTTCCTTTTATATGCCAATAAAGGCTTGTGTTGTGTTGTGTTGTTGTGTTGTGTTGTAATTAGTTCTACTAAAAACTGTAGGGATTGGGGTAGGGTTTTACTCTGCATGAATAAGCATGAGTAAATATGGGTCTGCTTATATTCTGTGGTGAAAGGAAATCAATACAGCTTAGAGGCAAAGGCATAACATCTCTTACAGACCAAGGTTCCACTAAGAGCAAACTATACCTTATCATGGAGATCCATGATTGATATTCCAGTTTGTTAAATGACTAAAAAGCAGCTGCAGGTTCTTTGAATTGGAGTGGGCCTGGAGTCATGGCGGAGGAGGAATTTGTGGGGGGGATCTTGTACCATTTCTCCAGTCAAGGCACATTGGACCTTAAACTACCAGCAAAATTCCTATGGGCTTCTGCCCTAGAGGACTACTGAAGGCCAGGAGCAAGCTGAACCCCTGGCACTGCCAGCCCTTCAGGGACCACCTGTAGGGTTACCAGCTTCAGGTTGTGAAATTCTTGGAGATTTGGGGTGGAGCCTTGGGAAGGGTGGGGTTTGGGGAGAGGAAGGACCTCAACAGGGCATAATGTCATAGAATCTACCTTCCAAAAAAGCCATTTTCTGCACAGGAACTCATCTCTGCTGTCTGGAAATCAGTTGTAATTATGGGAGATCTTCAGGTCCCACCTGGAGGCTGGCAATCCTAGCCACCTAGCTCAGCTTTCCCCTGTCATAAAATTCTATCTCCAAAATTCCCACTAATAGCTTCCAGAGAAGCTATTCCAATGGATGAAATTTTATAAAAGAAAATGTTTTTAGTCTAATCACAAGTTTCCGAGTAACATTAGTCTAATCACAAGTTTCCGAGTAACATACAGTTTGGCCTTCAGATGAACCACTGGGGAGATGAAGCAGCGACAGAATCAATATGAGATACATTGTTTTGATACTATCTAATGTATTTAAGTCTTTGTACCTTGCTTTTCTCCCTAAAGGGACCCAAAATAGCTAAGAACAGAAACATACTTTGGGCTTAATTCTATGACTCCCTTTTACTAAGTTGGCACCTTTGACACCATTCCTACAATATTTTCTTTGACCCAAAAAAGGCTTTTCCCTGTCAGTGGAAATGTTTTTCCATCAGAAAGAGTTATTGGATGAAGACTTCATGGAAGAGTGTCACGGGGTCCAACTTAGCGAAAGGTGGGGAGGTCATCGGATCCAACCCTATATAAATAAGCCAATAAAAAACAAGAAAAATGGAACAATCTAGTACCAATGTAATAATTGGTACCTAATATTAATACAACATACACTCCTCTGCCGCGGTGTTATGGGAAAAAAAATGTCACCAATCAATTTATACCTGCTCTTGTGCATGAAAAAATGGCATCAATCCCACATACCCAGTCGGCTAATGCAACACTTTCCCCAAGTGCAAAAAACCCCAGCAACAACCCAAAACAAAAACCTTTATCTGACGCAGGAGACAATGTTCCCTCCAGAGAAGACTCCTTAAACTGGAGGAAAGATCTGCCTTAGGAGAACAGAACTTTTGGTTCCGACTCATTCTTTTGAATCACAATGGCTGGCTGGAAGTGTTCTTCAGGGTCAAATGGTATGCAACACTGGCAGTCTAAATACAGAACTGACCTAGCCTTGTGGAAAGAGGGCCCCATTTCCGAACCAAAAAGCAGGCGCTGGTGAGGACCAACCTTACTATGGCTCCCCTTCCCTGCCATCCTGCCAGGAGGAACAAAACTGCTGCGGAGAAGCATGCAGAGGGAGACGGGCCTTCCTAAATGCTCCTTTTTCTTTAAAATTGGGACAGTTCAGTGGTTATACATATGGGACTGCCACTATCATATCCAGCTTGGCCTTCAGCCATGATACAGCTTTAACCATTTGGCTCTGGCCCAAAGTACCTTTGCTTTAATATTGAAAGAATAAAGTAATCAAAACAGAGAAGATAACAATGTTCTTAAGTGCCTGGCTGGATCCTCTGGGGAGGACCAGGTTAGAGGGTGGAAAGATGCTAATGAAATGCATGTATGATCTTTTCCTGCACACTCTACTAAATGCCATCTCCTTCCTGAGAGGCTTTGGTACAATGCAATAAAAGAAATAATTCTGCAAAGCAAACAGTGGTTAACAGAACCTTTTCAGATAACAATGTTCTTCCTACTTGCAAAAAAGAAAAGACTGAACACTGGATTTGACCCCCCCCCCCAGTTTTTCTATAGGCATAAATGTCAGAAGCTCTGCGACTTGAAAGTTGGAACGGAAAAGATAGAATTGATAGACTACTAGAGAATGTCCAGATATTAGAAAGAACACTGAAACAATATTTTTTACCCATTCTTTTAAAAGTCCTTAGCTTGGCAAACTCAGCCACGCTCTGCTACTCCTAATACACTGGACGCACGTGACGCATGAAAGGAAGAGCACGATCCCATGTTCAGCCCTTTTGCTAGCTCATAATTTTAGTGATGGATATCCTGCCACTCAGCCTAAAGGTTCTCTGTAGGGTTGCCAACCTCCAGGTTCTAGCTGGAGCTCTCCGGCTATTACAGCTGATCTCCAGCTGATAGAGATCAATTCACCTGGAGAAAATGACCACTTTGGAAATTGGACTCTATGGCATTGAAGTCCCTCCCCTCCCTAGACCCTGCCCTCCCCAGGTTCTGCCCTAAAACCTCCCGCCAATTCCTAAGAGGGACCTGGCAACCCTATCTGGGTGTCTCAAAACATACTGAAATGTAGAGATCCAGCAATGTAGCAGAACCCCACCCAACATATAACACAGCAATTTTAAACAGCACAACTACAGATAACCAATTAAAATCCATTTACAATAATAGAATAATAGAATCACAGAGTTGGAAGGTACCACCAGGGTCATCTAGTCCAACCCCCTGCACAATGCAGGAAATTCACAACTCCCCCCCCCTCGCACCCCCAGTGACCCTACTCCAGGCTCAGAAGATGCCCAAAAAATAATCTTCCAGGATCCCTGGCCAATCTGGCCTGGAGAAAAATTGCTTCCTGACCCCCAAGTGGCAACTGGCATTTCCCTGGGCATATAAGAAAGGGCCATGAGAGCCAAAGACTTATGTAAACCTTCCTAGCCTTCCTCTCATGATCTGCCTAAGTTCACAGAATTAGCATTGCTGACAGATGGCCATTTAGCCATCTTAAAAACATACAAAGAAGGAGAGCCCACCACCTCCTGGGGAAGCCTGTTCCATTGAGGAACCGCTCTAACCATGCATTCCTGAGTGGAATGCCTGTGCTGCTGTTTGGAGGCAATGCAGCGGTGCCAAAAATCTGTGCAACCCTCATAGGCCAAAAAAGGGGGATGTTCCCAAGCTGTAATGGCTTAGGAGGCTGCCTAATGGCAGCCCTTCCCCCAGGCCAGCGGCGTGATGCCTCGGGAACACCTCCCAGGATGCCGCCGAGCATCCGGGCCCAGCGTCTGGGCCTGGCACTGCTGCAGTAGCGGCCAGCGACCGGCGTCTGAGGCTGCATGCCGGCACTGGGGCCACAAATGGGGGTGGATGCCGCCCAGACACCGACGCTGTGGGCTCTTGTACTGGCGCAGGCCTTTGCCGCCCTCCAAAGGCCTTTCGTCCTGGCCGCCAGCATGGCTCAGCAATGTGCTGTAACTGTCTAATTTAGAACCCCCAAATAAAGCCTGCATAAAACTATGTACATACACAGTCAAATAAAACCTGAGCAGAAGAAATGAAATAGAGCAGATCAGAGGAAAAATATGTAAATTAATTACCAACCAAATCAAAATAAAGCATCAAAGGAACTCCTCTACATAACCACAGAATTAACGATATTCAGCAGATGGCAACAACAACTTTATCTGATGCCAGAAGCTCATAAGGTCTGGTACCAGACAAGTGGTTGTGAGGATGTTATTCCAAAGGTGGGGTGCCACAACAAAATTCAGACATGTACAACTGCATTCAGAAAGGGCTTTTCCTATATAATCAGGAAAAATGGAAAAATGTGTAGGCTATAGGAAAATACCCATCTGAAAATTTGTACTTTAGGAGTGTAGACCATACATGCATTCCTGCTGCTCCTCTATGCATGTAAGTAATATACATACATATGTATGATATCCTGTCAAGTTGCAACTGACTTATGGTGACCCTGGTAAGGGGCTTTCAATGCAAGTGAGAAGCAGAGGTGGTTTGCCTTCCTCTGCAGAGTCTTCCTTGGTGGTCCCCCAACCCTGCTTAGCTTCTAAGCTTTGATGAGATTGGGCTATACTATACCATTCCACAGTCCCAAGTAATATGTTTGGTGGTGGTGCAAAGGGCCATCAAGTCCCAGCTGACTTATGGCAACCCTGTAGGGTTTTCAAGGCAAGAGATGTTCGAAGGTGGTTTGCCATTGCCTGCCTCCACGTCAGCTGAGAATGTTCTGAGAGAACCATAACGTTCTGCTATTTGTCATCACTTCTGTCACCATCATTATTGTTTACTTCATTTATTGTTCTCTTTATGATTGACCTATATCATACCACCCCATTCAGCAAAGTTTGAAACCTTTGTCCAGCCTAAGAAACCTTCCCACAACTTACTTTGGAGGAAGAGCCACTTATGCTGGAGAAAGTATTCTTAGGCTAAAGGTTTCAAATTTTGCCAGGCTGAGTAGAATGGATACAGGCCATTCTTTCCAATTGTCTAGAAGCACATTTAAAATGAAGGTTAAAGCACTCATATTCTGACATTAATCTGAGAGCAGGGCATAGAAGGTACAGGGAATGCTGAATTCCTTCCTAATGAACACATTCAAGTGCATGGCTTGTGGAAATTAGGAAGGATGTAATTTTCAGTTTAACATGCACTATGCATTATGTTAAGTAATATTAACAATGAACAACCTTTGAGGCTGAAGCTCATTGCTTATGCAGCACCATGCTGGGGGAGGCTGCATGTGCCTTTTGTCAACATGACAATGTGTTGTTGTTGTTTTTGCATTGTCTTAAAATGGGACCAATTTGTTCTAGCAGAAGCTCAATTGCTATTCTTTTGTTTTGCAACGAACAATGACAAACCGCATCCTACTCAACTATCCCAGTCATGCCACTATTTGTAAAAATGAGGTCAGGCATAGAATATGAGATGGGAATTGAGACAGAATCCAGTTGCCTACCATGTCCATATCCACCAAACCAAACATCCACCAAACCAAACGTCTATGTGTTTAGATATTTACACTCCACTTTTCCCCGATAAGGTCTCGAAGCCACTTATGACATCGATCTCTCCTCTTTCATTCTGACAACCCAGTGAAGCGGGTTAGGCTGAGAGACAGTGACTGGCCTGTGGTTAGCCATTAAACTCCAACGACAGCGAGTCCCAGCTCCTAGTAAGATGCTTTAACCAATCTGTCCTGAGTCGGCATACTCACCGGCCGACACGGGACGAGGAGCGGCCGAATCCCCCCGCCCCAGAGAGGGCAAGAGAGAGTCGGGGGGGCAGGTGGCTCCCAATGAGAACTCCGGCCGGGGGAGAGGTGCGGCCAGGACAGGGAAGCAGCAGCTGCCCCGCATGCCTCGACGATCAGCTGGACCGGCTGCGCTCCACCGACCAGCTGGGCCAGCTATGCCCTGCCGTCCAAAGGACGGGACAAGAACCACCCAGGAAGGCGCACCTCGGGAAGATCCGCAGGGAGCGGCCAGCCCACGGCTTCCCAGCATGGGCAGATCCAGCAGCACTGTGGAGGCGGGGAAAGGCCACACCAGTAGCCAGCCCGACTCCGCCCAACAGCTGAGAGGCGGGCGGGCCTGGAGGACAACCTGGAGATTCCCGCGGGGATGGCGGAGCCAGGAAAGAGAAGGGGCCAGGTGGGGCCCAGGAGGAGATGAAACCTCCGGGGGGGGAGGAGCCAAGGAGGGCCACGGGGAGGAGCCAGCTTGGGATGGGTATTTAGGGCCGGCGGGTGCTGAAGCCGAGAAGGATTGTGGTTGCGGAAATAGCCAGGCCTTAGACTCCGTTGTGGAAAGAGTCACCCTGGTCGCGTCAGAGAGGGATGATAGTTCTAGTTCCCCCTCTGAATGGTCTGAGGCCAAGGAGGCCCTGCCCGGCCGACTAGACTCCCGGGAGGGCACGACTGGCGTGGATAACCCTGGGACGGAACCTCACACAATCCACCATGTTGGTTCTTTACCGACATAGGGAGTTTAGTTGGGTGCATTTGAATTTGGAACAAGACGGGAATGTCGGTCAATCTCCATCTCATTTTCTGTTTTTGTCTTTATCTTTTAGCCTGAAACCCCACTCAGATTCTTGAGTCCAAGTACCTCCATAGGTCATGTAACAAGACCTGAAGGACCAGTACCAAGGATAAGCCATCTGAGATCTCATTCTGAGAGCCATTCTGAGAGCCAGTGTGGTGTGGCGGTTAAGAGCGGTGGTTTGGAGTGGTGGACTCTGATCTGGAGAGCCGGGTTTGATCCCCCGCTCCTCCATATGAGTGGTGGAGGCTAATCTGGTGAACAGGATTTGTTTCCCCACTCCTCCACATGAAGCCAGATGGGTGACCTTGGGCTAGTCACAGCTCTCTCGGCCCCACCTACTTCACAGGGTGTCTGTTGTGGGGAGAAGAAGGGAAGTTGATTGTAAGCCGGTTTGATTCTTCCTTAAGTGGTAGAGAAAGTCGGCATATAAAAACCAACTCTTCTTTTTCTTCTGTTACAATAAATCTATCCTAGAAACCAGCCAGCAAAGGACTGACTGGTTAGTTTAAATCAGCACATGAAATTTAACCCACTTGTCTTTAGGAGAGGCAGGTCACAATGCTCCAGTAAAAATCTGCACAATTTCCCTGTCAGAGTCAAGCTCAGAGATCTTATGTCACCTAGTCAAAGGTCCCCAGCACTCTAACCTGCCCTTGTCTTGGCACTTCCTTGCTACCAAGCCATGCATAACCCTTCCTGTCTCTGTATATCATTTTATCTAAGACGCCTTCCAAGTACATATTCCTGTGTGAAAGTGTTATCCTGGGGGAAACGGATAACTCTCCCTTCCTTCAGAGAAGATGAACAGTGGAGTGTTTATTTCCCTCGGCGACTGAACAGTCCATGCCACCGCTCCAGCCTCCATAGCTTCACTACCACAAATGCAATACCGTAAAGATATCCGAGGAAGGTAGAGATGAAAAGATGGTTGCAGAAAGGTTTCCTAGAACTCATGTTCTCTCCATAACTCTAGGGGGACAACTTGGTGGAAGTCAAGTCTCAGCAGACAAGCAAAGTTGATGGTAAGTATAGGCTGGTACAACTTTCTGCTCTCTCCCTTACATCCACTTCCCTCGTGTGACAGTAAGCAGTGATAGCCTCCATCACTGAATAAAGAGGAGTGTCAGGGGAACCAGAAAGAGAGGGCCCTAAGGGGACAAAGGTCTGCCTGCTATCTCTGGATTCATATGGAGCAAGTGTTATAATTTATTCTCATATAATGTTTGGGTTCATTTTTGGATGATGTCTGGGGTTTCTCTGGGGGATGTGAAGGAAGGGAAACTCTGTCTGGAGGCCTGTGGTGGGGTCTCAGTAGCCCTGAAAGGATGAGAAGGCCAGTCTACCATAGCAGCCCCTTCCTCTCTCTTTCCAGCTTGCTTTGTGGATCATTCGCTGGAGGCAGTGAGCCATGTTGCCCTCACTGCATGAAGCACCTATTTTTAAAAAAATATTTAAATTGACTGTCTTTCCCACCATCTTTGTCTTGGACTGAAAGCAGCCAGGGGGTGTTTGTTAGAGAAAGGGTGTGGCTGCTTTTCGATGCAATTAAATGGATCCGAGGTCAACCACTCATCACTGAACTCTCTCTTGGTTTGGTCCTAGGCCTGCATTACCAGATGCAGTGCACGTTGAGAAAAGTTGGCATAGCAAATACTTCCTGTGCCCAGGAAGGTGGGAGAAGCGTGGCACTGCATTCTATCCCCCGTCCTAATGATTTATTTAAAACGTTTATTAGCTGCCTTTCTTCATTGTGGAGCTCTATGTGGCTTACAATGTAGATAAAATACATAAAACAAAATACAGATGCGGGAACAGACAAGGCAGATGTGCGAGCCAAAGCTGGGAGAAAGCACTGCAAACTACTGCAGCCACCTGGTTTTTTAAGGTGACTGTGGCATCGAGTGGCACCCCCAAACTGCGAACCTGGTTTTTCAAGGGGAGTACAACTTCATCCCCCTGATCTAGATGACCCTGGCTAGCCTGCTCTCGTCAAATCTCAGAAGCTAAGCAGGGTCAGCCCTGGTTAGTATTTGGATGGGAGACCACCAAGGAATACCAGGGTCATTATGAAGAAAGGCAATAGCAAACCACCTCTGTTAGTCACTTGCCTTGAAAACCCTATTGGGTTGCCATATGTTAACTGTGACATGGTAGCACCCATAACCTCATCCAAGACAGAAGAGATCTGAATTCTTTTCTGCTAACCTTGCCTTTCTACTAACCCAGAGAACCTCTGTTTTGTCAGGATTCAGTTTCAGCTTTTTCACGCTCGTCTTGCCCAATACTGCTGGTTTATGTGCCAGCATATACAAGCAAACCTTTGCCTCTATGCCTAGCAAACATGGCCCAAGAGAAAACAGACTGGTGAACAAACAGGAGCTATTGCACATATAGAGAATCAAGTCAAACTTTCCACTCAATCCAGTAAGAAAGCAATGTGGTTAGTGTAATAATAATCCAGCACATTGGAAAATTAGCCCTATTAGTTCAGTCCTCTTTGGTACCCAATCTGTGACTCAGTTGACTGGTTAGTGTCCTTGTTGCTTACTCATATATGGGTTACTTCTCCCTGACCTTCTTGAACTAGGGTTGCCAGGTCCCCTCTGGCCACCAGTGGGGGATGGGAGAGTAGGGTTGCCAGCTGTAAGTTGGGGAACTCCTCAAGATTTGGGGGTGAAGCCTGGGGAGACCTCAAAGAGCTACAATGCCATAAAGTCCACCTTCCAAACCATCCATCTTCTCCAGCAGAACTGATCTCTGTAGTCTGGAAATGAGCTCTAATTCCAGGGGATCCCCAGGTCCCACATCTTAATTTTCCAATTTGGGTTCATTAAAGAATGGGGTTTATTTGGTACAGGATTTGATTAGTTAAGACTCAACTGCACATCCCTAACTTTAGCAGCCTTTCATTTTTAAAATACATGCCTGCTAGGCAGAACGATCATCTTCCTAGGAAGTTCTCAGTGTTGAGGCCTTCAGAACTGTAGTTAGCTTAAGTGAAAACAGCGGTATTAATAATTACCTGTACTTCTGTGGAGTTTTCTTTAATATACCTAGTTAATAATTAATGTCATTCGCTTGATATTTCCAAAGAGATGCTATGAAAGGTTTAATGACTTTGCTTTAAATGGCCTACTGAGGTCTCAAGAGCTATTATAATAATTAATGCCTCACTGGGAAGTTGAACATGTTTCAGCTTACCTTTGTATAACGTGGCTTTCAGATAAGTATTGTTTACAATAGCAATGATTAATCAAAATGATAACGACATATCTCTATTTGTAAGGCAGCCGCTTGCGAAGAGAATTCAGGCTTTCTATGTCTTGTGATAGATAAGGGGACCTAGCGGATAGAGCAAGCAGCAAGAATACCAGGTGGAATTAACTCCTCCAAAGCAAGCAATACCAACACTATCACAATGATGTATTTCTACCTCTGGGGCGAAGGTTCTGCCATTACAGTGATATAGGATCCACTTCAGGGCAATGCTTATAGAAATGCAGGGATACACTTGAGCTTTCCAAATAAGGGTTGTTTGTGTGTGTGTTTTTTCCAGGCAAGATTTAACTGTGCCTTGTATCATTTTGCAAAGACAATTCTCACCTGTGAAGCAGACCTTGCTGAACACTGATTAGCTCCTTGTCACATGTGGAAGTGAACCTCTGGACTCATTCATCTCATGGCTGAATAGGAGAAAGTGTCCCTTCTTTAGCTTTGCCGGGTCAGGGGCTATATGGAGGGAATTCAATCAGCGCTTAACCAACCAACCCACACAACTATAACTTTGAACAACAACTTTATTACAACATTAACTTTATTAAACTTCAACTTATTGGATATTGATTAATTCTTAAGGATTAGATCTTAGTGGAGAATTTTTCGGCCACAACTTGATTGGCGACAGCTGCGATAGCCCTGGTGCAGCATGGGAGATGTGTCAGGTACATGGGCCGACCCCAATGCGGCCCGATGTACGTGCCCACCCACAGCGGTCCTGCTGTGGGCAACCGGGATGGCGGTGCCAGGATGACACCAGGACGCTGGTCACTGGGTGTCTTTCCCCGCCACTCGGGGAAGAGGCAGACAGCCCCCCCTACTCGGGCATGTCCTTGAAGCCTCTCCCCAAAATCCCTTATTGGGGTCCCCAACCTGGGGGAAAGGGGCATGCAGGCCGCTTTCCCCCCAAACTGACAACATCTCCATGGTCAACCACCCAAGTTGTGACATGCTATTAACTCATAACTCCATAAATAGAGAGGGTGGGTGGGACAAATTCAGAGACCGACTGGGCTGGAAGGGGAAGCTCTCCCCCTAGCCTCCTCACCCAGCCCTGCCCATCCGGCCTTAGCACGGCCCTCTATTGGCTCGTTTGAGCCAAAGAGCACCCTCCATTGGCCCGGGGCTTGGCAACCGGCAGGCACGAGGCACTGGCACCTACCTAGCCCTCACCTACACGTGCCTGCATCGCCCGCTCTGACCACCCCCCTTCGCTTCCTGCCCTCCCTCCGCCCTAGCCGGCAAACGAGGCTACCGCTGAGCCGGTAACCCGCACTTTCGGAAGATAATTCTTCTGAAACATCTTGTTCCTTGCCCAATACATGGCATGGGAGGTGGGGGTTTCATGAGCGTCTCCACGTAGTTTGCATAAAGGTAGTGTGAAATGGAGGAAGAAGAAAGGTTTTGTAGACCAAACAATCTCATTCACCCAAATATGTTCCGAGAGCAACCTAAAGGTCATTTTGTAAAAAAAGAAATGTATCAGAAAAGAAAGTATCTCCATTAACATTTTGGCACCAAACCTTTATCTGAAACAAAGGCTTTAAGGGGTGAAAATGTTGCCTACAGGGGACATTTGCTCTTTCTTTCTACTCTCTTTCCTACCTTTCTACCTCTCCTCTCCAACATCTTGTTCACTGCCTGTTTCTTCTCTGCTTTAGGAATGCTGGAAAGGTTTCCTGGAACACATTTGATTGTCGAACCTACCATGTTCGAAGGTGGCAATCAGATGTGAACTGATCGCCTGGTCTGTTCAGTTCATGAAAAGATGCCGCAAACTCCTACTTAACTGGTTGGTGTCAGATTTCCCCACGGCTGGCAATTGGACTCTATGGCATTGAAGTCCCTCCCCTCCCCAAACCCTGTCCTCCTTAAGCTCCGCCCAAAAATCCTCCTGCCGGTGGTGAAGAGGAACCTGGCAAACCTACAAGGGGGGGGACTACCTTTACCTTTAATAGCTAAACATAGCTTTCTTTGTGTTCTTTTCCTCAGACTTCTCTCCCTTATTGGAACATTGACTTCTGATGTTTGGCCTTTCCATCTGCAATATCACATACTTTCTCTCATAAATATTTGCTAACCCCTTCCCCTATGTTGGCAATACAATTTTGGTGCAAGAGATAAGGCTGGACTCAGTGCTAGCAACTTCACCTCCTGCTAGAAGGCAATCCCACTGCAACTTTACTCCATTTTTTCCTCTGCAGGCATTAACCTAGCAGAGCCTCCTTCGTTTTCAAGGTGCAACCTTTGCCTCCAGGAGTATATTTTTGATCTTTGTTCTTTGCCTGCAACATTAAGAGTCTTCTCCAGGGCAGAGCTCTTATCTCGGCATCCATAAGCCTTCTGCCCCCAAGGAAGTTGAATGCCTCGAGGTCAGAGTGCCCATCTTTTGAATGATATATAAACACCAACTCCAAAGTAGGATCTGATTCCCATGACAGAATCGATGGCCTGATCATGGACTCGTTTGTTTTTTCCTAATGCAAAAACTTCCTTTAAAAAAGAGAGATCCAAGAAAGATTCTTATAGTGTAATCCAAAGCAGAGTTACACTTCAATGGGCTCAGAAAAAGCAACTCTCTTTAGGATTGCACTGTTAATCTTATAATTATATACTTCAGTGTGTAGGTTTCATTCTTCCTGGGAATTCTTAAATCTCATCATATTCAAAATAAGAAGCCACCTGTTACAGATGCTGCATGAATAGGAAATATCTCACCTTCATCTCCATCTTGCTCCGTGTTTTTTGTTTTTTTTTTAAGTACCAAGCACCAGCAAAAGATTAAAGGTTCTTAAGTTTTCATCCAGGACTTTTCGTGTGGAAATTAGAATGTCTGAGGATGGAAGTGACTGCAGCAATAAGCCACCTGTGCGGCTTTTAAGGCTTAAGTTCTTCCCCCAGGGGGTGCTTTCTGATAGTTGTGGGTGACTTCTGAAGGATGCATGAAAACGATTTATCTACCAGGATGATTTCTTCCTTTCAAAGCGAACACTGCGAAAGGTTCTGTTGTGGAAAGAGGATGCACAAGTCAACCGTGTAGCCTCTGTTGCCACTTATAATGCAAGAACACGAGGCCTGATTTAAGTGCGATGCTGACAGGGCAAAAGAACTCAACCGGGGGGGGGGGGATTTGCACTCGCGCAGTGTCTCATTTGCTAACCTTGCCAAGCAGCTTCATGTACTCAAGTTGGAATGCTGGTCCCATGTTACCAAAGGCTAGGGAACTCTTTGTACACTGTAATGTATGAATCAGCCCTTAGGCATGCCACTCTGTGTCACCTGCGGCTCTAGTCCATCTGCAGTATGAATAATGTTCTCCTACCTTAAGGTTTTTGAAAATAGCTTCTTTCAGGCATTACATTTGGCCACGTGGGCAGCGAGACTGCCTACATGTAGGGTTGACAACCTCCAGGTGGTGGCCAGAGATATCACATGATCACATGAAGCTGCCTTATACTGAATCAGACCCTTAGTCCATCAAAGTCAGTATTGTCTACTCAGACCGGCAGTGGCTCTCCAGGGACTCAGGCGGAGGTCTTTCATATAACCTACTTGCCTAGTCCCTTTAACTGGAGATGCCGGGGATTGAACCTGGCACCTTCTGCATGCCAAGCAGAGGCTCTACCACTGAGCCATGGCCCAGTGTTTTGTTTTGCATTCCCCCACTAACTATTATTGGCCCTCCTCTCTGGTTTTATGTGTTCTGTGTAATTATAAATATTATATCTAGGCAGCATAGAATTGCTTTAAATAAATGAATAATAAATATTAATAAGAAGAAAAGCTGGTTTTTATACCCCACTTTTCTCTACCATAAGGAGTCTCAAAGCAGCTTACAATCACCTTCCCTTCCCCTCCCCACAACAGGCACCTTGTGAGGTAGGTGGGGCTGAGAGTTAGGAGAGAACTGTGACTGGCCCAAGGTCACCCAGCAGGCTTCGTGTGGAGGAGTGTGGAATTGAACCTGGTTCACCAGATTAGAGTCCACTGCTCCCAACCACTACACCACGCTGGCTCTCTTTTCATTTCTCAGAGAAGCTGCAAAGGATTATTTTATTCCTTTGGAATATGCCGATGGAGATTTCAATTAGGCTGAAAAGTGAGATATCCTGCTATTACAACTGATCTCCAGCCGGTACAGGTCAGTTCACCTGAAAAAAATGGCTGCTTTGGCAATTGGACTCTATGGCACTGAAGTCCCTTCCCTCTTCAAGCCCCACTCTAATCAACCCCCCCCCCCCAAATCTCCAGGTATTTCCCAACCTGGAGCTGGCAACCCTACCTCCATGTGATCCTCCTAGCATACACAATCTCCATTTTGCTGATGTTTATGAATTTCAGCACAACTTTAACAGAAAAGAAGAGAGTTTAAGAATGAATAAGGCTTGGCTTCCTGTCCTGAAAACCTCCAGACTAACAAAGACTACAGTCCACAATAGCCATGCAGATTAGCTTTGGATTTCACATATTAACAGATCACTTCAGGATACAATGGTTCCATATTAACATACCACACCCTCATTAGCACATTATCTTGATACTTACAGGACAATGATTAGCACATTACCTTTGATACTTTTTGCAGGACAATGATTCAGCTCAAACCCAACCCCTTTCTGACTATATATTACTCTTCCTACACACTTGACACTGAGAGACACTGTCCTTCAGTGTTACTCCTCTGAAGATGCCTGCCACAGCTGCTGGCGAAACGTCAGGAAAGAAAATACCAAGACCACGGTCACACAGCCTGGATAACCTACAAGAAACAATATAATATTTATTTACTTACTTCTTTTATACCCCTCTTTTCTCCCCAATGGTGACCCAAAGGGGTTTATATCGTTTTCTTCTCCATCTTATCCTCGCAACAGCCCTGCGAGGTAGGTTTGGCTGAAAGTGTGTGACTGGCCCAAGGTCACCCAGCAAGCTTCCATGGCAGTACGGGGATTTATACTCGGTTCTCCTGGATCCTAGTCTGACTACTGTAATTACTACACCATTTGAATTGCTGCAGTTGAAGCAACCCAGCCATGATAGTTAATTCATGATTGGGCAGGTAAAGCATTTCAATTGGTCTGAGGAAAGTTAATAATAGAACAAAGAAGCAGCATTCTGGAGAGAAGAAATGGTAAAGTGTTAGAAGGAAAAGTAATATTTGGTTTCCATTTGTCACATAATGATTATAGGTCGTATATTTTTTAAAAGGAAATAAAAGGCCAAACCCGTCTGCCAAATATCTCCTTTGACCCGGTCACTGAATCATGCAGCCTGAAAAATGACTGCAGTGAAAAGGCATCATAAATTAATGAGGCATAATGAGTATTTCTTCAATACCGACTTCTATAAAGGCATTGAGCTCACCAGTTTGCCTTTGAACCACCGTAGACCCATGCTATGATATGCAGATCAGACCGCCGAAATTATGCTGACTACTTTGTAACTCAATCCCAGATTTTTTCAAGGACAAAGATAAGGGAATATCCTGCACCGCACGAAAGAGTACGTTCACAGAGGACAGCCTTTTTTCAATTAATCCTCACAGCAGAATAAAATAAAATGAACTACCTGTAATAAAGTTTTGAAAGCAAAGGAGTGTGGCTGTTACCACACTTGTATTCCTAGCGATGTACTATATGTTTGAAAACGTTATAAAAAATACTGTTCGCACTTTGTTTGGCCCCTTTAGCTGTGAAGACGTTTTCCAACCATTTATAAGCCATAGTATCCAAAAACCCTTTTAAAGTGGTATTTTTTATAACATTTTCAAAACTCTTAATACATCGCTGGGAATACAAAGTGCGGTAACCCCCTGTGAGTATAGCTTAGCAACAAGTTCCCAAAAAGTTATTTTTTCTCTCTGGTAAATTGGTCAGCAAAAATAATAATCCAGACTGCATAAGAATAATGGATTTTTATTGTCTTAGTAGAGCACAAAAAAGAAGACTGGAGGGGGGAAAAGGTCTTTATACCCTTATAACCGGCTTTACTGTGGAGAGAGACTAGGGTCACCAGCTCCAGGTTGGGAAATACCTGGAGATTTTTGGGGCGGAGCCTCAAGAGAGTGTGGTTTGGGGAGGGGAGGGACTTCAATGTCATAGAATTCAATTGCTAAAGTGGCCATTTTCTCCAGGTGAACTGATCTCTATCGGCTGGAGATCAGTTGTAATAGCAGTAGATCTCCAGCTAGTACCTGGAGGTTGGCAACCCTACACAAAACGAAGTCAATTTTGTTGTGAAATGCTATGAGTAAGAATTCCTATTATGCAGCCACAAAATATGCACCAGACTACTAAAAAAGATTAGAGCTATCATGTGAGGCTGGTGACTTGTTCACTCAAGTCAATTTAGGGGAAGCAAAAAGTTGGGTGAAGCTCTTTACCATAGAGGAAGTAGAGATTGCCAGACCTAACCACCAAACTTCTCACTGTGCACTGCATGCCAGTGCCATGCAGATTTACTTAGAAGTAAATTCTGTTGAGTTATCCCAATTAAGCCCGCAGGCTTTTGCGTCCAGGTTTGATATCCCAGTGAAGATCAAGTCAACGGAAGGAGTTTGAATGCATGTTTTAACGCATCATTTAACGACTTTAAAAGAGGACATAATAGCACTTTTAAAAATTTTACAGTTTAAAACTATGATCATTTCTATTGAAGCTGCTGATAGGTGCAATTCTTTGCTGTTTTCCTGGTGCTTTTAAAATGGTTTTATTGGACAAAGATGTGGCATGTAAAATAACTCTTCCCTACAAAACAGAGTATCAACAGCATTCACAGAGTACCCTGTTGCTTATGCAAAGCAAAAGGAAATGAAATGGTTTCTTTTTCATGTGATATATTGGGTTATTAAAGACACAGAGTTGGCTCAAATAATGCAGGGTCTGCATTCTAATCTTCCAAATTGACATTTATTCATTCCAAATCCCCAAATGTCATCTTCCAGATAATGAAATCTGCCTGGCTTTTTCCATTTTACGACTGATTTGCCCCAAAATGGTACAAGCAAATATATTGTTGGAAGGAATGGACTGTGCAATCTCACTCAATGCTAACACAGACTTCAGAGTCTCAGCAGAGGGCAATAGAGAGTTAGTAAATGGCTAGATTGGGTGCTCTCTTACCTTTCTTTTGTCCACTCCTGCTGCTGTCCCGGAATGCTACTGTCAGGCGTTCCTTCCTTCCAGTCACTCCCCTTCTATCTCTCAGTTGTAATAGCAGATCTCCAGCCACCACCTGGAGTTTGGCAACCCTAACCATGAGGTCTGGACATGATTTATACAATCTCTCTAGGGTTGCCGGATCCGTCTTCTCCACCGGCAGGAGGTTTTTGGGGTGGAACCTGTGGAGGGCGGGGTTTGGGGAGAGGCTTCAATGCCATAGAGTCCAATTGCCAAAGCAGCCATTTTCTCCAGGTGAACTGATCTTTATTGGCTGGAGATCAGTTGTAATAGCAGGAGATCTCCAGCTAGTACCTGGAGGTTGGCAACCCTACATAGAGTCCACCCATGAAAGCATCCATTTTCTCCAGGGGAACTGACCCCTGTAGTCCTGAGATGAACTGTAATGCCAGGAGATCCCAAGGTACCACCTGAAGGCTGGCAACCCTAGGTGACTGTGGGCCTATCACTCTCCCTCAGCCTAACCCATCTCACAAGGTTATTATGACGATAAAATGGGAGAACCTACTGTGATGCCCTGTGCAGGATGAAAATGCACTACATAAATAAACAGAAGGGTCTTTCGTCACTCTGGTGCATCTGGGACATAACTACTCTGTGCTTCCACTTTTGGGGTTCTGCTCTTGGATCAACCATGATCCTCACGCATGCGATGAAGGGGACTCTCGCTTTCAAAAGCTTATGTCATAAAAACGTTCCTTTTTAAAGTACCATCAGCCTCTTTTGGGATTTTCGGGACTGAAAATGGCACAGCCAGTGAAACAATAAAGGCCACAGTGCCTAAGTAAGGTGGGGGAGATGAATGACTGGTAAGAGCAAAACATACTCAGTAAGAAGAACTGGACCTGGAACGGCAAATCCTTCCATTTTGTTTTCGCCACAGACATTTCTGCCTCTGAACATTTGGCACTGTATATTTGAGGGATGTATCCACAATAGTGGATGTTCAGGTTGCTTTTCACAGTGATGGATTTGTGCAGATCCGAAATCATGCATTGTTGACTGCACAGTTAGCTGGATTGTACATCGGTCCTCTTTCAAAAGCACAGATTCTTGGCTTAATTGCCATTACTCCCTACTTACAAAGCGCTGTCCTGCACAGTGAGATTTCACTGTTGGACAAATAATTGTGGAAGAGTTCATGCATCCACAGAGGCAAGTGGATCATTTTTGTTTTGGGGACAGAAAGTTGTGGACATTGAGGCATTCCTAAAGTGGGTATTTGGGACCACCTAAGACCTGACCTGGATGGCCGAGGCTAGCCTGATCTCGTCAGATCTGAGAAGCTAAGCAGGGTCAGCCCTGGTTAGTATTTGGATGGGAGACCACCAAGGAATACCAGGGTTGCTGTGCAGAGGAAGGCACTGGCAAACCACCTCTGGTAGTCTCTTGCCATGAAAACGCCAAAAGGGGTTGCCATAAGCCGGCTGCGACTTGACGGCACTATATACACACACACAAGACCTAGGTAGACTTAATTTGGGCCAATTCCATGCTTTCCCAAAGCTACACACAAAGCTCTAGAGAATAATATTTCCACCCATAGCATTGTCTAGTCCCACCGTCCCGTTAATTTAGTTTGTTTTTTAATTTACTCCACTGCTGTTACCTTTCAACTATTAGAGCACAATTACAGCCTCCAGCTGACTGATATTTCTTTAATTTAAAGCAGCTGCATTCAATCCATCAAGTGATTCTGATAATATATTGCCTTGATAATATTTTACCTTTTTTTATCAACCTGCATTTCCCCCCATTGTATTATCAGCATGGCAAAAGATATTTCTCGATTATTCACAACTGAATTATAGTCAATCCTTTCCCCCTCCCCCCTTCAGAATGCAAGCCCACATGTAACCACATGAAACAAAATGTTAATTACCTGCAGTTTTCCAGGATGTGGGATATTATTAATCTCTGCATTCAAAAGGAAGTATTGCCACAGGAAAATAATGACAACAGCCATCAAGTTTTCTTATCATAGGTAGGGTTGCAGGTTGGGAAATACCTGGAGATTTTGGGAGTGGAGCCTGAGAAGGGTGGGGTTTGGGGAGGGGAGGGACTTCAATGCCATAGAGTCCAATTGCCAAAGAGGCCATTTTCTCCAGGTGGACAGATCTCTATCGACTGGAGATCAGATGTAATAGCAGGAGGTCTCCAGCTAGTACCTGGAGGTTGGCAACCCTAATCATAGGTTAAATCTTGTAAATATGCAAAATGGGCAGAATCAACAACTGCCCATGCACATGCTTTCTTTGTTGCGGCTTCTGCCTTGTAGAATAGCATGCCTGAGGAGGTCAGGAAAATTCCCACTCTTCTAGCCTTCCATGAACTATGCAAAACTGAACTTTTCAAGAGGGCTTTTCTGCGTTGATAACAGGGTTTCACTGTACAAAATGTTTCACAAACTTACTTGGATAAATGATTGGGACTGTGGTCTATATTGCAGTGTATAACTCAGTATAGTAGGATCATTCCTATTCATTTAATTTCTGAATCACTTAATGTGTCATGTGAATACTTGTGCTATGCTTCATCCTAGTGGCCAGTTTTGAGACTCCTAGCTTCACTTTCTGAGGAGTTATGCCTGCCATAAAGAACCTTAGCTTCTATCACAAATAGCATGGAGGCAGAAGGTTTCTCGTGATAACATGGACCAGGATGTTCCAATTCCCTTTATGTCTGGTACGGCAACTCCAACAATCATCTTGAAGGTAGTAGCTGATTTTGATGGAGAAGGCCAGTGGGGCAGATCTGACAGAAATCCACCCCTGTCGATTTTCTGGAGCCTGGAGAGGTGGCAAGGGTGGATTGTTTTTAGATCTGCCACACTGGCCTTCTCTGAACCCCAGAGTAGGCTGACGGGGCAGATCTGACAGAAATCCACCTCTTCCAGTAGGACAGAACTGACAGAATTCCACCCCGCTGTTTATCCAGATCCCACAGAAGTGGTGGGGGTTGGATGGCTTTCAGATCTGCCACCCACCCCCGGCCTTCTTCAGACCCTGGAGAAGGCCAGCAGTATTTTTTGGCTTTGAGTTTATTAACCTGAAAATTTCTGTGTTTGATAAACCCTAAGCCAAAAAAACCTGGTGCACACCAGGTGCACCTGGTGCACCCCAGTGGCAATTTGAGGAAGGGTCTTCTTGGTCACGGGGGGGTCAATAGGGTTGACAATTGTGGGTTGGGGAATTCCTAGAGATATCGGGGTAGAACCGAGGGAGGGAAGGGTTTGGGCAGCTGTGTTTTTTTTCAGGGGAATTGATCTTCATCATCTACCAGTGGGCGCAGTCTTTTATATTTGGCTGGTGTGCTCTTTGACTCTCTGCCTCCTTCTCATTCATGTGACTATGTGTTTAGTTTTGGTGTGTTTCTTTTCTTTTTTAATGTTTTTATTAATTAAAAGACAAAGTAGGATATAAAATAGAAAATAAAAAAACTTGGTCCTTGCCATAAAAGAAGGGGAAAAGTATTTTACATAAAGCACACTATACAATACTTGATAAATGAGTAAAATGTGATAATATTAAAAAAAAACTTGCAGTGGTGATTACCATCAATGTAAACATAAATTTCAAAGTATATTTCCTAGATATCAAAAATTCACAGTGCATTCCTGAGCTCTTTCGGCAAAAGAGCTCAGGAGCCGAAAAAGGGGCTGTGCCAGCCTAAGTGGGACGCCGTCCTCCCTGCGCTGTGTGCCACCCCAGGAGGGTGTTTCCAGGGCATTCTGGCGCTGGGCTCGGGGAGGAGCCGCCTTTAGGTTGCCGCCAAATCCCTTTGGTGCTGGGAACATCTCTTTTTTAATTTTGGCGAGATACTCCACCTTTTAGGTGGCATATCTCCCATGCAACCCTATGAAGGATTGCACAGATTTTTCATGCTGCGGGGAGGTTTCGGCCAAAACCTCCTTTGGAGGCAGTGCAGTCGCGCTGCCTCCTATGACTGGTGCAGCCATTCTGCTCAAGAATGCGCTGTAAGTTCATAAATTATTACCATCTATCCATAATATATTTAGATGTTTCCCCCTTTAACACCTTTTCCATACAATACAACAAAAAAGTTTGTTAATAATTCACAAATATAATTCCAACAACCTCCTCTTCTGCTCTCCATTTTTAAAGAATAATATGAGTAGTATGCTTTCCATTTGTCTTGAAATTCTTTGGTTGGTCTGTTACTCACATAGTTCATTAATTTTGCCATTACTGTGTATTTGGCTAGTTTGCTTTCCCAGTCCTCCTGGCATGGACAGTTTTCTGTTTTCCATTTTCTTGCAAATATAACTCTGGCTGCCATTATCATATATCTAAACAATTCTTCCAAATATTTTGGAATATTTTTGGGCAAATTACCCAATAGCATGCTTTTGGCTTCCATAGCCAATTTAATTGATAAGATTTTCTGCATTTCAGCATGTATTTCTTTCCAAAAAAATGTTTGGTCTTTTTGCATGTCCACCACATATGATAAAGGGTACTGTCCTCCTCTTTATGTTTCCAACATTTCCCATTATCTGTTTTGTTTTAATGGTGTGTGTGTGTTTTAAGCTTCTCAGCTGGGTGGAGATGTGCCAATTCCCTCTGCCCATTGGTAGGGCTGAAATACACTGTCCACAATAGCATTGAAGAGGAAGCTACCTTTCACAGAAAGCATAGACTGTACATAGCTTCAGACTTTATTAGTTAGAATATTTGCTGCCATATAAGACGTAGGTAAGAAGGTCCTGACCTTTTGCTTTTCATTGATCAAGAGGGTGATTTCATAGAAGAACTGAAATGAACTATTTGAATATTAATTGGGATGAACCTCCTAGATTTGAGTCCAGGCATGGATGAATCCTACAGTTGGATTAAAGTAAATCTTACTACCTTTCCTTTAGAAAATCAAATCCCTCTCCCTCCCCATTTCAAACCCTTTGTTTATAAAGCTCAGGAACTCATCTGGGCTGAGAAAAGAAATCACTATGAAAAAGGAAATCCTCTATATTATTGTTTTTAATCAGTCACTGGGGCTCTAATATTACAGAAAATATCAATCATTAATACTTCGGAAGTAGATGGCTGAAGTACCTTTGGAGGCCCTGTAGTTTCACGTGGGTGGAATCCACACTGACAGATTCTCAAAGTAAGAAACTCTGACTGAATACACACGCACACATACACTTTTAGAATACTGTTCAACAGATTCTTTTTTCCCCAAGAAGAAAAAATGTTGCCATCACTCCTGGTAGGTAGAGGCTTAGAAGGGTGTAGCTGTTCCTAGAATGGCGCTGTTTGAGTGTTCAGATTGCTTCACGTTTATTATTTCTGCAGTCCTTAGCAGTCTTCTATGGTAGGGCAGTATTATCATTTCCATTATGCAAATGGGAGATGGAAACTAAAAAAGTAATGGCCTCCTAATTGATCTCTGAGCTCACATTATATTAACCTGATTTACATTTGTGTACCCTTACAGGGTTGCTAACTCTGGTTTGGGAAATTCCTGGAGATTTGGGAATGGTGCTTGAGTTTCCATGTGGGACTTAGAGATGCCAGCCTCCTGGTGCGACCTGAGGATCCCCTGGAATTACAGCTGATCTCCAGACTACAGAGATCAGTTCCCCTGGAGGGTGGACTCTATGGCATTCCCCACTGAGATCCCTGTCCTCCTCAGGCTCCATCCCCAAGTCTCTAGGAGTTTCCCAACCTGGCTCTGGCAATCCTGCCATCCCCCACCAGTTGCTGGGGTAGGTCCCTCTTCTTCTTCTTCTGCGGGAGGTTTTTGGAGTGGAGGTGGGGGGAGGTTGCGCTCTCCAGGAAGTGCTGCATTGTAAAGGGCCGGTTTCCACTCAAACTCCCAGTTTTCCACTCAAATGGCCCCTTGTGATGCGTTTTACACCCAGAAGTGCCGCATCGCAACAGGCCTTTACCACTCAAACTGGGAGTTTGAGTGGAAAACCCCCCCCCTTTGCAATGCAGCACTTCCAGATGTGAACCGGAAGTGACCTGTCCCTGCCTGCACAGATTGCCCGCTGACCCTCAGCTGGTCAGCGGGTGGCCAGATGGATTGGCGGGGGTTTGCTCGCCACCACTTGGCACTTGGCAACCCTATGCTGGGGGGACCTGGCAACCCTAGGCCTAGTTCTTCTGGAATTACAACTGATCTCCAGATTACAGAGATCAGCTCCCCTGAAGGAAATGGCAGTGCCGGAAGGTGAACTCTGTGGCATCACATCTCTGCTGAGCTTAGGGTTGCCAGCTCTGGGTTGGGAAATACCTGGAGATTTTTGTGGCGAAGACTGAGGAGGGTGAGGTTTGTGGAGGGGAGGGACTTCAATGCCATAGACTCCAATTGAGAAAGCGGCCCTTTTCTCCAGGGGAACTGATCTCTATCGGCTGGAGATCAGTTGTAATAGCTGTAATCAGTTGTAATAGCTAGTACCTGGAGGTTGACAACCCTAGCTGAGCTCCTGCCCCTTCCCAAATTCCACCCTCCCCAGGCATCATTCCCAACGTTCCAAGAATTTCCCATGCTGGAGTTGGTACTCCTAGTGTGGACTTCTGTGACAAAAGCTTCAGGAGAAAGGTGGGATTTAAGGAGAGAACTGAATAATTCTCTCATTAACAATCACAACTGCAGTTCCAGGCATAAGGAGGAAGTAGAGGAGAAAAGGCCAAATCATTTCAGGTAGCAGGAGACCTTTGGGCAGCTGAGGGTGGGAAGACAGAAGAACATGTCTATGAGTAGGCGTGTATCGAGATAGGGCATTGAAGGTGACTAGAGAGCTGCCTAGCACTGAAGATGAACAGAATAAAGCAGGGGAACAAAATCTAATGGAAGGCTGATTTAAACTGGTCAGGTAGTAATCATAGCTGTGAGATATATCATTGTGTATAAAGGAAGAAGCAATTCTGTGGGGTGAAAAATAAAACAGAACCTTCGATAGCGGGCAGCTCGCTGCATAAATAAGAGCCATACAGGAAGTGGAGAAACATTATTTTAGATAGCTAAAAACTTGGAAATTTTTAAAGTTAAATATTAAAGAAAAGCCATGGCAAGGAAAAAAATAGCTGCTGCCTTGTCATGCATCGGGGATGCTCACAGATTCCTTGGGAACTACCAGAAAAATCTGTGTTCAGCTTCTCTAATAAACCATTTTTTTATTCCTCCTATTGCCAGGAGTACCCACAAATGCAGATGAGGATTTGACTGAAATGGGCTCCTGGATTAGAAATTCTCCACGTTCAAGACTGTATCAACTATATATATGAAGTTCCTGTTCTTTATCTCCGCCTAGATGAGAGACTCTTAAGAGCATCTTGGATCTTGCTTTTAGTCCCCCTGGTACGATGCATGCCTCTTTTGAAACACAAGTGGTTCAACGACATCCACACTGCCAATTACTTATTGCACAAGGACCTTTGGGTCTTCACTGCAGAAGAGGGGGAAAACCACATTATTTTGAGCAATGCAGCATATATCACTTATAGGATTTCCCTGCTGAGAAGTGTACATGTTATCAGATTTATCGCTGATTAATTGCTCTGAGTTCTTCAGTTCAGTTTTGCGCAGATGGGTATGAAATTTATTGAGACAAAGAAGAAGCACCCCCTCGGGATATCTTACAGCAGCTAACCAACATGCTTAAACATTTTATATATTATAAAATACAGTGGCGTTTGCTTCTAATTTTTCTTTCAGACTCCAACCAGAAGAGAGATTTTCTTCGAACATACATATACACATAATTTAACTGGAGTTTTGGTCCTTTTAAGCTACTTTCTAAATTAGATGGTGATTTGATAAGAAAATGCCCTTTCAGTTTTTTTTTTAATTATATGCCTATACAGCAGAAGAAACCCAATTATCCATTCCCCTACTTACCAATGATTCTCCAATCACTAAGTTTCTGTTTCTACTGTATTACAACCAACTTTAGCCTATTCACTCCCTGCCTTCTGTACCCAATTATCTGGACTCTTGATTATCCAAGTACATTTGACATTGTCGAAGGCTTTCAAGGTCAGAGTTCATCGGTTCTTGTAGGTTATCCGGGCTGTGTGACCGTGGTCTTGGTATTTTCTTTCCTGACATTTCGCCAGCAGCTGTGGCAGGCATCTTCAGAGGAGTAAGACAGTGTTACTCCTCTGAAGATGCCTGCCACAGCTGCTGGCGAAACGTCAGGAAAGAAAATACCAAGACCACAGTCACACAGCTTGGATAACCTACAAGAACCAACATTTGACATTGTTCACACAGTTAATTGGGATTCTGTTGTACTTTTGTGTAATGTTAGATTTCATTCTTGGAACTCTACCATTTCCAGTTTTTGGTGCAGAGTATATGTGCTGGACTGTTTTGCACGGGAAATAATCGGACCCTCTGCCAAAAACAAGGAGGAGAGATATAGGTGGAATACCTCTCCTTAGCCCTTATTGGTCTAACCTCTGCCTGTGTGGGTTCTATGGGACTAAATTATTAATACAACTTGCAAGACAAATCCTTTCTCTGATCAGGAGTTAATGCCAGTCAGACTAAACAATGAAGAGCTAAATGGATCAAAGGTCTAATTTGATAAAGGGCAGTTTCAGACATTCAGTGATCAGTAGTACTTAGTAGGAGGGCTGGCTGAAATGTGTGTGCCATCAAATCATAGCTGACGTATGGTGACACCGTAGGGTTTTCAAGGCAAGAGACTTTCGGAGGTGGTTTGCAGTTGCCTGCCTTTGAATGGGCTGAGAAAGTTCTGAGAGAACTGTGACTGGCCCTAGGTCACCCAGCAGGCTTCATGTGGAGGTGTGGGGAATCGAACCGCGTTCTCCAGATTAGAGACTGCCGCTCTTAACCACCACACCACACTGGCTCTAAGCTGAAATACCCCTCCCCTATTTTCATGAAACAGTTTGCCTCCAGGAAAAAAAAAACATTCCCCCCTCTACACCGTGATCTCTTGGAAAATACTTGCATAGGGTGAAAACTCTTGCTTTCTTTGTAGTGTTAATTACCCACAGTACTATGGACAACACAGTCCTCCCTCGAGTGGCAAGTGAAGGTTTCTATGTTTGTTTTTATTTTATTTTATAAAACTTGTATTTCACCTTGCTGCTCTTGCAAGGGCCACTAAGGCAGCAAACAAATTAAAAAATACATAACCATTAAAATCAATCAAAAATAACAAGGCATCCTTAAAACAGCTACAATACATACAAACGTTTAAAAACAATTAAAACACTGGGCAGGAAGGAAGGACTTTCTATTCCACAATTTTAAAAAAGATTTTAATAATCCATGTTGCTATATCATAGGTTCAGAGAAAACAGCTTAGTACAAAACTACAAAGAAACGTTCTCTTCTACGCTTCTGTACGTTACCTTGATAGTCATGTATTCAGATGCATCACAAAAATTGCTCACTTGGCAATGTAAACCTATACAGAGTTTAGGATTATAAACTCATTGTCTTCACTGTTTTTAGAAGGGTGTCTGTTTATGATTGCACTGTAGATCTGCAAGTTGATTTGACCTCAGTGTAATATCTCCAATCCTTATATGTTAATCTACTAAAAAAAGGGGGGGGGTACATTTTCATCCAGCAAGAGGCTAGGCACAAAAAAAGGTGCAGTAATTAAACCCAACACAATTTCTAAATCTGCCTCATGAATTTTTTTTAAAGAATAGGGAAAAAAAACAAATTGCCTTAAAGTCCCATGAAAGATTATATCTTGTCATTAATTTTAAAAAATGTTATATGTCACCTTTCCCCAAAAGGCATTAAGGTGGCTTTTTTAAAAAAACAAATTAAACACACCAGTTGTAAAAATTGAGAACAAGTTAACACTATAAATATTAACACGCCAACCCACTCAATAAAATAATCTGGAGATTCAAACAATTTACATCAGTGTTTTACATCTGTTCCTGAAGATAATTAATGACAGCGCCTCTCATTCCCTAAGGTGTGCCATTTCACTGGGATTGAGCTTGCATTCGTATGGGGCAGAGAATGAGTAAAACCAATAAGTAAAAATATAACAGTTGAACAGCAAAAGTCTCCAGTATCTAAACATGGAGAAAATGAAATAGGTATAAATATAATCCTCTTTCCCTAGGTCTAAAGTCTTTTATACATGGCTGTTTCACTTGCCATCACCCCTCCGACGACTTCAGGTCTTTGTGTTGATTATGCATGTCATTTCCAGCCGTCAGAGGTTGCCTCGCTCTCCCCCTGCATTTCCCCGTGTTTTCGGAGACCTGTTTTATCTTGAATTTGAAAATGCCGGCAAAACCCGGGGAAACTCAGGGGGAGAGCGAGGTGATCTCTGATGGTCGGAAACAGCATGCATAATCAACACAAAGACCTGAAGATGTCAGAGGGGTGATAGCAAGGGAAACAGCCATGCACCTCTCTTCAGACCAGGTGTCTGTCTGTGTTTCCTTCAGCATTGTGTACTTCGTTAGAATTCCTTGCATACAGAAAACTAGCATACCAGACTAGGTTTCTTGCTTTCCATGTTTAGAGAGTATTTAGATGTCGGAAGATATTTATACATGTGGTTTTCCCAGTTATGTTCTTCACACTACCAGGAAACCTTTATCTCATGCCTTTTCCAATGGGTTTCCAGACAACTGGTGCCTTGTGAGAACGTTTCCTTAATCTGAAACTTAATCATGGGAAGCAGCTCTGAAATAGATGTGCACGTCCATACACATGATATTATAAACTGGACATCACAGTTTGAATGCTGATTGTTATTTTCCTAGTGGATCAATGAATTCATTGCAGTCACTTTTCATCAGTTCCCACAGTGTATGCCAGTCAATAAGGACATGAGATTCGACAGTGAAGATCATTAGTCTGTGGTTTATCGTGTTGTCCAGGGGCTTAGATTACCAAAGTGATAACTATCTCTGAAATGCCATAGACAGCAGACTGAGTTATCGTATAATGAGGTTTAATTAAGGACAGGTGGCAGCTGTATAATATATTGGCAATGGCGCACCTCTGCAATGCCAATTTTTTTCACACACCAAACTGCATTAAGCCATCTTTATGGCATTCTTTTTAACCTCCAATGGTAACTTGTCTCCACAGTATTACTGCCAGGGAGGACTAACAAGCAAGAGTCTCTCAATTTGAAGTGAGGCATTCAGTGTCTCTATTCACGCTTCCATGCCTCAGAAGTAGACAAATACCTCATGGACATAGGCATGGGGACTAGTAGGAAGGAGATAATATTATACTGTGTTAGATCATGTGAACCCAAGCATAGCCATAGATGGTATCTTCTCTTCTTAGAAATATGTCATAAGACATTGGAATCTTGGTTCTTTTTTGCAGACATAAACATGAAGCTAGAAGGTGAGTCACTCACGCACCTTGGAGAGAGATGGGTCTTTAGCCTTGTATATGTACAGGGCCAATGCACACAGAGAGAAGATGGGACAGAGCATGCTGGCTCAAATGAGTGTGCAGCTCGACGTATCTCATGTAGGCGCAGTGAGTATGTATATAGCCTCCATCCCTGTGAATGGGAATTAGAATCATAGAATTGTAGAGTTGGAAGGGGTCATACAGGACATCTAGTCCAACCCCCTGCTCAATGCAGGATCAGCCTTGAGCATCCTTGACAAGTGTTTGCCCAGCTGCTGCTTGAAGACTGCCAGAGAGGGGGAGCTCAACACCACCCTAAGTTATCCAATTCCACTTTTGAACAACTCTTACTGTAAAAATGTTTTCCCTAATATCCAACCAGTACCTTTCCATCTGTAATTTAAACCCATTATTGTGAGTCCTATCCTCTGCTGCCAACAGGAACAGCTCCCTGCCCTCCTTTGCATTACCCCCCTTTTCTGTTGAGATCTGGGGCTATGATAGTAAATCCTGATTGGTTAATTTAGATCAAACTTAGGACGTTTCCCTACAGTCACCCCTGCCGACTGCTTTGGGGGGTTTTGCCCGCATTTTCCAGATTCTGCGCATTTTGCCCACATTTTCCAGATTCTGGCTGAAACAGCATCTGGAAAACACAGGCAAAACATGTGGGGAGAGTGAGCCAACTTCTGATGGGCAGAATAGGCATGCATGTTCAAAAGGAAGCCCCAAAGCAGTTGGTGGGGTGATCGCAGAGAAACGTCCCTGCATAAAAGGCCATAGTTAAAAATAGAAGTTATTTATTTGACATAGCTAAATCCTGCACTTGGAAGCAAAAAAAAAAAAAAATCTCCAAGTGGCTATAATTATGGTGTGTATCCAGGATTAAATTCAGCTGTGAAGATTTTTTAGAGATAAATGGGCCCCCAAAATGCCTGGTAAATTTCCTTGTCCTATATCAGTTACATCCCTGAATCATGGCTGACAGGTAGTCCTGCTCCAGTTAACAACCATACTATTGTTAAGCTTCAGCCTGAAATGGCACCATAAGCAACAGTAAAATCCAATGTTTTAGCAGTTTGTCAGAAAGCTCCTGTCAGAAAGATAATTTTTCCCAACCTGAAAATATTGTGCCCTTCCTTTTGTCACGTTAAAGGACAGAATTCCAGTGTATTTTCTTGTAGAACACTGGCGCTTCTTTTACTTACCAGATAAAACTGTGTGTGTATGTCCCTCTTGAGTCTAGATTAGGTGCAATGGATAATGGTGAGATTGATATAGCTTTGGAGCATTGTTAGCTGATGGCTCTTAAGCTCTTTATGTATCACAACTCTTTTACAACTTTAAAGCTTGACACACAAAATCAACATATGGCATGTTTCTTATTATAGGTGTCAGATCTCAGCAGAGCTCGGCTTTTACAGTGCACTGAAAATGCCTATCAGCTTGAAATTCTAGACCTGGAACAGATTGCCTTTGGCTCATTACGAACCATGAAAATGTACAGCTTCAGCAGCTGAACACAATGGCTGGTGCAAACATGATGGATTGTTGGTAAGTGGTACATTGTCTGTGACTGTCATAGCACTCATTACCACCTTGTCATGGATGTTTTATTCAGTATTTTTCTCCTATGTTCTCCTATGGTTTCCAGTATAATAGACCTGTGAGGGAGACTACGAAGAGAAGACCAGGGAGAAACTGGCCAACTGATCCTGTGCAGATTCATTAGGCATTAGGGTTGTCAGGCAGGTTTTACCATAAAGTTTCTGGCGATTCGTAGAGCTACCCTATGTGACTTCCTCTTTTTAAAAACCAGAAGTGATGTGGTGTGACAATTTTTTCACACAAATGACATGAGGAACATTCTGAAGGTACCTAGGACCGGGGTCGGCAAACTCATTAGTCAAAAGAGCCAAATATCAACAGTACAACGATTGAGATTTCTTTTGAGAGCCAAATTTCTTAAACTTAAACTATTTAGGTAGGTACACTGTTCATTAACTTAATAAACTTTAATTAAAGTTTTAAGTCTTAATTAAACTATAGGTACACTGAATAAAACTTGATATCAAACTTAATAGTGATCTTATTTATTAATAAAAATTAAATTGTAAGTCCCTGCCATTTCCCCCTCCCCGTCTGGAGGCCTCGTCTGGAGGCCTGGTCTACCGCCATAAAAGCCTATTGGTAGACCTGGCCTCTGAAGGGGGACTTTTTTCCCCTCCTCGGAGTCCAGGTCTACCGCCAAGAAAGCCTGTGGGTAGACATGGCCTCCCAATGGGACTCAGCCGGAGGCCAGGTCTACCAAAGGAAGCCTGCCCTGCCCAACAGCTGATAGGCGGGCGGGGGGGCAGGAACCGCTGAGCCGCCCGCCCAGCAATCGTGCGGCTAGAGGGGAGGGGAGGCTTTAGCCTCCCAACCATTGAGGGAAAGGGAAAGGGGGACCTGGCTATTCTCCATGGCACGGGGGGGGGGGGAGACAGCACGCCTGCTCGCCCGAGCGGGCGCGAGAGCAGGGGCTCCGAACCAAGTTCGGAGAGCCGCACTCAACGGGCCAAAGAGCTAGGGAGCCGCAGTTTGGAGACCCCTGACCTACGATGGTGCTGCTGCAGTTTTCTTGTTTGTGGGCTTCCTAGAGGCACCTAGTTGGCCACTGTGTGAACAGACTGCTGGACTTGATGGACCATGATGATCCAGCATGGTTTTTCTTATGTTCTTACCTAAGAAGCCCATCAGTATATCTGAGTATGCATCAGTTTCTGGACAGGGGCAAGGGAATATGAAAATCTCAAATAATTTCTTTCTCAGTAAGTATCTACCACAAGAAAAACATATTTGCATGGATCTCTCCTGTTTATGAAATAGGATGAAGCCTAATTTCCTTTACTGTCTATTTTTCCCCCTTGAGAAAAAAAATAGTTTTGAGAACAAAATTACATTAATATAGGGCTGTCAAAAAAAAAAAATTCGGTACAGTTCGGATTCGGCCGAATTTGACCCTTGTGGGGTCGGTACGGTCCGAAGTCCGAACTCCCCCGCTTCGGATCCCCGGTAATTCGGGGGGATCCAGAGTTCGGGGGAAAATTCGGCCGAAGCGCGCCTTCAGGGATTCCCTGAAGGCGCGCGGGGGCCCTTTAAACTGATCTGCGCCTCCCAGCTGGGAGGCGCAGATCAGTTTAAAGGGCAGCCCGCCCCCCTTCAGCGGGCTCCGCTGGAGAGGCGCGGGCTGTCATTTAAACTCATCTGAGCTTCCCGGGCGGGAGGCTCAGATGAGTTTAAATGACAGCCCGCCCCCCTTCAGCGGGCTTCCCTGAAGGGGGGCGGGCTGTCATTTAAACTCATCTGTGCCTCCCGGGCGGGAGGCACAGATGAGTTTAAATGACAGCCCGCCCCCCCTTCAGCGGGCTTCCCTGACTTTAAATGACTTTAAATGACAGCCGTGCCTCTCCAGCGGAGCCCGCTGGAGAGGCGCGGCTGCCCTGGCGCGGCTGCCCTTTAAAGTCATCTGCGCCTCCCGGGCGGGAGGTGCAGATGACTTTAAATGACAGCCGTGCCTCTCCAGCGGAGCCCGCTGGAGAGGCGCGGCTGCCCTTTAAACTCATCTGCGCCAGGCGCAGATGAGTTTAAAGGACAGCCCGCCCACTTCAGCGGGCTTCCCTGAAGGGGGGCGGGCTGTCATTTAAACTCATCTGTGCCTCCCGGGCGGGAGGCACAGATGAGTTTAAATGACAGCCCGCCCCCCTTCAGCGGGCTTCCCTGAAGGGGGGCGGGCTGTCATTTAAACTCATCTGTGCCTCCCGGGCGGGAGGTGCAGATGAGTTTAAAGGGCAGCCCGCCCCCCTTCAGCGGAGCCCGCTGAAGGGAGGCGGGCTGCCCTTTAAACTGATCTGAGCCTCCCAGCTGGGAGGCGCAGATCAGTTTAAAGGGCAGCCCGCGCCTTTCAGCGGGCTGCCCTGAAGGGGGGGCCGAATTGGCCGAATTTATTCGCGAACTCCCGAACTCGCTGAATTCGGCCCCCCCCCGTTGCCCGCCAGAGTTGAGTTCGGATCCGTCCGAACTGAAAATCACCGACTCAGGGGAAATTCGGTTGATTTTCAGTTCGGAACGAACCGAATTGACAGCCCTACATTAATATATACATAAAATGCTTGTGGGATTGACTGGAGTCTCGTAAAAAGTGATTTAATAACTCACAATAATTTCAGTGGACTTTGGCTTATGTTCAAAGTATGTCCAGTGTGCTCTTCAGGAAATTATCCCAAATACAAATAATTATAAATCACATTGTGAATGTGTTCAAAATAAAAACTTCTGTGTTGATTCTAGTCAGACCACCTCTACTTTGCAAATAATTCCACAAAAATCATTATCCACAAACATTTTACTAACCCACCTACTTAAGGTAAGGTTAAGGTAAAGGTCCCCTGTGCAAGCACCGGGTCCATGGGGTGACGTCACATCCCGACGTTTACAAGGCAGACTTTGTTTACGGGGTGGTTTGCCAGTGCCTTCCCCAACCCACCTACTTACACTTATGTATTTTAGTCATTTTCACATTAGCAGCCTATTTTTTTAAAAAAAATCATCTCAGTTTATAAAAGCATCCCTGCTCTAGTAGACATTTCATTCACCATTGGTTTATTCACTGGGCTATTTATATAATTTTAATACTTGGTATAGAACAGCTAAGTCTCCATTTCAAATGTCTCTTCAGCTGTGAAATCAGGCCTGTTCTACACATGCAGTAGAATGAGGTGATAGTGAGGTGGTAGAGTTGACCACTATTTCAGTCTGTGAGGGAGGATGCTTTTCCAAGTTCCCCTACATTAATAATTCCCAGTACGTGAAAAACTAAAAAACTTTATTTGGGTCCATGACCAGCACAAAAACAGGTACAGGGAATAAGTGAAAAACTAGCACAGCATGTGAAGTTTGTTGGCTAGAACCTTTCATTATGATGCACCATTTTTTACTGGCCAGGAGTTTTTGCATGGGTGGACATTAAGCATATGCTTCCTTCACAGACTGAAGTACTACTGCCCATGCTATCTCCTCAATATTCTGCCACCTCATTTTACTGCACGTCCAACCAGTTCTTCTTGTTCTTCTTGTTCTTCTTCTTCCTCTTCTCCTTCTTAATTATAAGCAGTTACAGGGATTGCTCAGATAAGCTATGGGAAATTTTGTATACATTTGGAGTATCCTATGTTAATGCTCTATTACTGCAATAAGCAAATTCTTAAATATGTATTTATTAATACTCCAGGATAGCAATCTGCCTTTTATTCACAGTTGTTTATTGTCCTCAATATTATCTTACAAAGGAGTTTTAAAAAGCTTTCAGAAGATTATGAATTATGAATGCCTGGCCACCATTAGTCAGGGGTTATTTGTGGTTTAATTTCTATTCCTTGTAGAAATTCTTTTATCTCCTGCCCAGAATCTTTTGGCTAAATTAATGAAATCTTGTCGGAATTCATAATGGTTATAATTAAGGTGCATATTATTGGAATAGACATTAAAACTGTGTGTGGTCGGCACTGGACTTAATCTCTTCTACGGGAGGCAAAGAATACATTAGTTAGTAGACTGAAGCAGAGGACATCATATCTAGTAAGATTATACCATGCTTCAAATAAAATAACATATTTTCCCAATGAGTCATAATTTTGATTGCTTTAAAAAAAAGGATTTTGTGAAGAAATTGGTAAATAAAGTATTAATGAGTTATACATGCTACACGGGTTTAGATACAAATCTCTCCATTTGTTGAAAGCCATTGTTGATGGTTTGTGGCAACGAGCAAAAGTATTCTGATATGCATAGTTTTCGCAAATAAATTCAGGGCATAAGAAATGCTTGAAGTCAAGGGTACAAATGTTTTGAAATTGACAATAATTGATAAGTAGAATGAGACACACAGAATGGAAGATTAATAAAGCTGTATGAATTGGTTCAAAGGGTCTGATAGGGTAAACAATTTTGTTCTAAACAGAGTGACACCTTTCTGCATCAATTGAAGTCAATGGGTTTTGAAGGGTGTAACTATGCCTAGGATTGCACTGATTTATAGGAGAACATGTGGAGAAATCGTATGCATAAATGGGCTTTTTATATATCGTTCTCTTCTAGTGAAGAGTGAATATTCTCCATTTCATGTTATATGGTTTTGAACTGCACTTTATGTGGTATTTATAGGTACAGTGTATATGAATTAAATACATGCTATTACTTAAAAGCAAGTGACCTGGAACAATAAAAATGTTGATAAGCATGACTAAGTGCAGCATTCATGGCTCATCTAACAGTTCTAAACTTAGGGATGCCTCCAGGTGCTAGCTGGAGATCTCCTGCTATTACAACTCATCTCCAGCTGATAGAGATCAGTTCACCTGGAGAAAATGGCCGCTTTGGCAATTGGACTCTATGGCATGGAAGTCCCTCCCCTCCCCAAACCCACCCTCCTCAGGCTCCACCCCAAAAACCTCCCACCAGTGGCAAAGAGGGACCTGGCAACCCTATCTAAACTGGATCTCTACAAAAGGGTTGTGAATGATGGCATAACATAGCATTATATAAATGACATCATTAACACTTATTTCCTGACCGCCTTTTTATAGGTGATTTTTCTTGTTATTTATAAATGTGTGAAGCTAATGGTCGGGATGTGCACAATGCCTTTTCTTTTCCCTATAGTTTTAGGGGTTTTTTTTTTTTTAATTCTTATAGTTATTAAAAAGGTAAAGGTCCCCTGTGCAAGCACCGGGTCATTCCTGACCCATGGGGCGACGTCACATCCCGACGTTTTCTAGGCAGACTTTGTTTTGCGGGGTGGTTTGCCAGTGCCTTCCCCATTATAGTTATTACTTGTGTACATTTTTCTTTATTTTATAATTTAGCCATTCACACTGTTTCCTTTTCAATGAGAAATACATTTTCCTTACTGAAGAGATTCTCCCTGCCAGATTTCAGATAGATGGGATAAGAAGGTTCCCTGTTTTAGAGATAATTAAAGCTCCCACTTGCACTAGAAGCAGAGGTAGATACTTGGCAGTCTAAGAAAAGCTGGCACTCGGTTAAAATTATAGATACCATGTGGATCCTCATGTATGAGGCAACCACCTCACTTTGCAAGTAAAACTGCATGACCAATGAGCTCCCAGGAAGCACAAACGCTTCTCTGACAAGAACCAGAATTTAATTGAGCCCTCCAGTTATCACAAATGCAGTCTTGATGGCTGTTCATACTGGGCTCCTCAGCTGTGAGCGGCAAGGTTCTTCAAGTGTTTGAACCTGTTGTGCTTCTTGGAATGTTCTTTTAGTACCCCTTCTCCTATTTCACAAGATGAGAGCAAAAGGTTGGTGAAGAAGAGGGCCTACGTATTAAGCTCTGTGCAAAAAAATTCTAAGATGCGGCTGTTCAGAAGCAAAATTATATGGGTTAATGTCTACTTCCTCAGGATACCCAACACATCATCTTATATTCTAATAGTGAAATCAGTAAATCCTTGGATACTTCCTAAATAGTTTTCTGCCACTTGGTTATCTGAGTTTGCCCTGTGATGGGGATCATGGTGTGAGATTTAGTCCTCTATTATCCACAAAAACTAATACACACTACCATAAAGAGGACATTGGTTTTGTAGTAAGTGTGCGATTCCCACCAAAAGAGGAAAGCCCTTCATGGTTTTCTCACACCTCACAAAAACTGGAGCCACATACCAAAATAATTTCCATATAGACCAACCAAGCTATAAACATTACAAACTAGCAACATGGATTTAATCAGACATGAAAAGGAAACAACCATAATAAAACAACAAACTTAGCCACCACCAGACCTTTCAGTTGAAGGATTTACCACCGGCAAAAAGTTTCAGAGGGTAGCCATGTTGGTCTGCAGTAGAACAGGTAGATTTGAGTCCAGTTGCACCTGAGACCAACAAGAGTCCCGGCCAGCAGAAACGACTTCTTTCTATTCAGTCAAAATCCATTTGAAACAGAACAGAGTACCAGGGTGTTAAAAGAGAAGACACAATCTCCTTTGACAAACTTTTCAGCAATGTGGGGTCCATTATTTGTCTCTGAGGCGGGCAAACCTTGATGGCACAGTAGGACATCTGCTGGCCTAAGGGGTGTTTGTGTGGAAATGGACATACATAGGCAGTGGCGGACCTACATTTTTGGGGCCCTGAAGCTTGAACTGTTATGGGGGCCCTTCGCAACCGGCAACAATAGGGCAACATCCAACAAGGTCCAAAGGGCCTTGCTGCCCTTGCAAGGACCTCGAGGCCCAAATGGCGGAGAACAGGGTGGTGGGGTAGAGTCCTTGAAAATGGGCCATACAGTGATGAAATAAAACTACAGAACTATTAAGCCATGCATCAACAAAGGATCTGACAATCCAACTGCCAAAATGGAGGCTGTGAATAGATCCTGGGGAGCTCAGTGAGCCCTTAAAACTGGGGGTTCGAGCACAGCAAGCCCCCGAGAAAATTGTGCAATTTGACCAATGACAGGGACACTTTGAGGCCATATGAAATGGGCATTAGAGCATATTCTAAAGTCAATATTAAGTACTTCAACCTATCAGCTTATGATTCTATGCACTTAAAAAACTCCATCAATTTTGTTGAGAAATTCACTCATTAAAAAAGGTTGCTTCAGGGGGCCCCTCCGGGATTAGGGGCCCTGAAGCTTAAGCTTCATTAGTTTCACAGTAGATCCGCCTCTGTACATAGGGAGAGGCTGTTGGAACTAGTCAGTGAACTGATCATAGCCACTGGAACTAGAAAGCAGGTTTTAGTGTTATCAGTAATCATGTTTATCATCAGGTTTGTGAACAAAGAGTTATGCACAAAGTTAACGAATCAGCCAAAAGTCACCCCACCTTCCCTCCAATCAGGAAATACCTTGGAGTCATGTTTGTCCAGATGGCATGCATTTGTAACCCGTTAATTTGCATTTCCAAAGACAATGGAATTTTGTGTACACTCTTCAAGATGCAGTTTAGCATATCTTTTCCAGGAGGTACAAAAATAAATAATAGGACAATATGGGCCAGTGTGAAACCGATGTTTTTACAAATTAATTGTTACTATGCAACATGCTTGCTTTACGGTGAAGGAGGATCAATTATTTCTATCCCTAAGTTCTGAATAATTTTTACCGAACATTTCTCCTTTTCCCCGAGAGCCGATTCGCCAGGCAGCCTCTCCATTTTCATTTCTGCAACCATACAGTCGTCTTTTTTGTCTCTACTGGCTCTGGTGTGAATCCTGATTCCCCACATGAAACCTGAAAGTGTGTGTGAAAAGGAGAAAAGAAAGATCAACCGTAGCAGCACAGAAATATCATCTAAAGTCTGGAAGTAATGCCTGAGTTCTGGCAACAATTCTTCAAGCAGCAGTGGGTTGGGAAAAGATTTCTATCTACCTTACACAGATGCTCATGCAGTACTTGTCCTTATAGTAAAAGTGTAACCATTCCTGTTAAAAAAAAAGTTTTTTTCCCTGTAGTTGTTGAAGTAAGGAAAAAAAAAATAAGCTACTTACTAGTGCTCAGAATGCCTCTTGAAGATGGTGCCAAATGATGTGGGATTTTTTTTTTTTGTCTGGGCACAGCTGAGGTGACGGGGTCTCCATGCAATTTCCCTCCTGCAGCCTCTCAGCAAAGAGAGAATGCCAGGGATAGCAAGATTTATTTATCCAGCAGCATTCTCCTGATGGAAATGGATTTGGCAGAGAGAAAGCTGAGGCTCTAAGTAGTACAAGTGTTGGTCGGAAGGAACTTTCTTTTCTTGTTTTTTTTTTTAATGTCTGAAAGTGAAAGGAGCAGAGGTTTTATGGCTCTTGAGAGATGGCTTCAGTCTTTGAGTGCGGGAAAAGGTCAAGATCTAGGAACAGAATGAGTGGGAAAAGGCTCTTCCAGATGAGACATAGGACAGTTCAGCTCTGAGGTACTGAATCACAAGTATACAAGACACCCACCTCAGAATCTACCATGCTAACCCAGACACTGACAAAATATGCACAGCTGTCTCCTGGACATTACAAACCATATCAAAAAAGATACAAAGGGGAATACAAAATTATTAAATGATATTGCAGCCATAGACAAATGCCCCCAAATATATGAAACTGTGAATGATAGCATCACAATTTTGAAGTATGATTTCATGTTGAAGTTGAGGCAGTTCAGAACTCTAGAATTTCAGAAATCTACAGCTGATTTGAAGTCGATACCATTGTTTCTCAAACTGAACCAAGGGGAAGGGAAAATTAGCTGTGAAAAGGGTCTCCAGAAGGGTAAACAAGGGATCTTTTGTCTTTTATGCTGTCTTTGGCCATTTATGCTGTCTTTGGCCATTTATTCATGGCTCTCGTTCACCCCCCCAACTATTTTAGGGATTTGATTTAATTATGCTTGCATTTCCCCACTGTCAGAGGTCGCCTCGCTCTTCCCACATGTTTCCATGTGTTTTGGCCGGATTTTCTAGATTCGTGTTTATCCAGCATCCAGAAAATGCAGGAAAAACATGTGGAAATGCGCGGGGAGAGTGACGTGACCTCTGACAGTTGGAAAATGCAAGCATAATCAAAGTAAAGCCACAAAGTTGTCAGCAGGGTGACTGTGAGGTAGCAGCCATGCATGAATGGCCTATGTATGCAGAGGTTTTATTCCAGAGCAATATTCTGAGAGGAGAAGTAATGTAGACCAATGGATTCAAAGAAAGTGGAATCTTTATTCACTAAATCAACCATGCTAGTATAACTACAGCCTTAGAACCACAAGTAAACTGTGAGTTAACTACAGCCAGTCACAATAATGCACACTAAACCACACTCTCCCTCCCCAAATACACACACACACACACACACACACACACACACACACACACACACACACACACACACACACACTGCAGATGGGATAAACAGGAGGGATGAAACAAGAGGAGGCAAGGAGGCACATTCAAGTGGGTGATACTACCTGAATCCAAGGTATGTCCCTGATGTCCATGCAGCTGAAGTCCGAGGTGGCAGAATATCAAGGAGAAGGGGAAAGCATCCTGAAAGTGGTTGCTGGGGCATCCAGGTCGAGAGAGGACCTGGCACACATTTCACTGGACTGGGCTGGTCCTTTCAAGGACAAGGACCCCATATCTAGACATGGGACCCCACTTTCTCAGGGTCATGATTGGTTGAAGTGATGAAGTTTGCATTTGACTGAGCAAGTAACTGCTGCCCAGATTAGGAAGTGACCCCTAACATTCCAAGGTGGGGTGGTTATAAAGATCCTAGTGTGAAGTGATGGTAAAACTGTCCCCTTGATGGATTCATTGTCCTGAGTGGATGGATGTTTGGCTGCTCTGATCAACAACTGGATTGGAGGTGACACTTGTGTGACACAAAATGGTTCATGTTGCTTTGATGGGGCATTCTTTGAAGCAAAGGATAGGTTAGTATCGCCCTTGCCTTGGAGCTGGGGGTAGATAAAATGTCTATAGCTGACATCCTGCCTCTGGTGATAGAACGTACCTTGGTCATGGCAGACCAGACGGGCTGCCTAAGACTCATCTTAGGGATCGCCACCACACTTAGGCTTTTAAGGGGGAGCCCTTCAAAACAACTAAGAGGGGATTGGCAATCATATAATCATAGAGTTGGAAGGGACCACCAGGGTCATCTAGTCCAACTCCCTGCCCAATGCAGGAAATTAACAACTACCTCCCCCCCACATCCCCAGTGATCCCAACCCTCCCCCCACCATGCAGGATCCCACAATCAAAGCACTCCCGACAGATGGCCATCCAGACTCTGCTTAAAGACCTCCAAAGACGGGGACTCCACCACCCTCCGAGACAGTGCATTCCATCATCGAACAGCCCTCACCGTCAGGAAGTTCTTCCTAATGTTTAGGTGGAATCGCTTTTCTATTAGTTTAAATCCATTACTCCGTGTCCTAGTCTCTGGAGCAACAGAGAACAAGCTAGTTCCCTCATCAACATGACATCCCTTCAAATATTTAAACATGACTATCAACCTTCTCTTCTCCAAACTAAACAAACCCAACTCCTTAAGTCTCTCCTCATAGGCATGGATTCCAGTCCTTTGACCATTTTGGTCACCTTCCTCTGGACATGCTCCAACTTGTCAACATCCTTCTTAAATTGTGGAGCCCAAAGCTGGACACAGTATTCCAAGTGAGGACTGACCAATGCAGAATAAAGTGGTAGTATTACTTCCCTTGATCTAGACACAATACTCCTATTGATGCAGCCCAGAATTGCATTGGCCTTCTTAGCTGCCATATCACACTGTTGACTCATGTTCAGTCATTAATCAGATTGAGGGGTCTCATCATGAGGAAGGCAGGGGTCTCACACCATTTGTATATTTAGAATGGGTTCCAAAGTTCCAAAACTTCACAACTGAATCATCTCTAATGGAATGCTGGTCAATGAATACCCATGTTGAAGAGCTTCCTAGTTATGAATTGTTTACATACTATAATTAATGTTTAGATACCTTGAAACACTACACAGTTTTTTTTTAAAGTGTAGTATCAGCTATCTCAGTTTGGATTTTAAAAATCAGGTAGATACATTACGGTTATGTTCTTCAAAATGGCTTCAATACTTCTCCCTTGTCTGGGACTGGGTTTGGTGCATACTTGCCCTTCTTCAATTCCACCCTTCAACCTTAACATCTTGAAATACTGAGCCAGCATTAATGGTTAATGCAACATGCAAATAAGATTATGCCGTCCCAGACATCTGGGGATATTTGTATTTTTATAGGGGGAGAGAGAGCTGGGTTGCTTTATAATTGAACATTTTAATGTCCTGAAATCTGCCTAGGCTAGAAACAGGATAGGTGTTTCACATTAAATAGAAACCATTAAAAGAAATAAATCTGAACAAGGGCTCTGGTAAGATGAGAAGTCGTTTAAATAGTCCTCTTCAGCATTTTCAGAATGGAGTCCTTGTACAAAATCAAGGTATAACCTCTCTGATTTAGCATAATGTGTCAATTATGTGCATGATACCATAAAGTCATTCCCAAAGCTATGGCCATGTGGCATACTTTGCAATGGCAAGGAGGTCTATTGGCACAGTTTCTGTCATAGGAAGGGCAACAGTGATGGATTAACCTTTCCTGTTGTTCTTGTCTGAAAATTAAAGGTGTTTTCTCTTCCCCTTTAGCTCAATACCATCTGTGCACATAGAAGTGTAAAATACAAGCTTGTCATCCATTTTAGGTCCTTGTATATGAAGTTGATGTAGAGACCTGACAAAGTTATTTGTAGAATTTTACTGAACATCTCACAGGGATTGATGTGACCCAACATTTGAGATGCCAGAGTCCAAGAAGAAGGATGACTATGGTATGGGGTATGTCAGCAACTACTGCAAGATTATTCTTAATAGTGGGCAATGTGTAGTTGTGAGGTCACCCATGTTAACAATGGTCCTATCTTTCCCTGTTTAGATAATGTATTTGCTCTTTCAGAAGGATTGGACTGGATTTGGGATCATCAGCTGTAGAGGTGAGTATGAAGAAGTACTTAGAAAGGTCGTCTTATCTGTGATAAGTGATGAAAGGACACACCTACAAATCTGAATGTCCCAAAACTAGGTCCACTAGCTATAGTAGTGAAAGCATGGAACTACCAACAGGGGCTACAGCTAGTTTTTCCACTGGTGAAAAAGGGAGGAGAAGGTCCCCTTTGATCACCAAAAAGGCTAAGGTAGGGATCATGGGACCTGCATGGACACAAGTCATAGGGAGGCTGTAATGAGAAGAATTAGGTGAGGCTGGATCACTGAGACTTGGTTAGGGGAGGAGTTAACCTATCTCATGTGTGGCCTCCAAGATATTGGTGATACATCAACATAAACCTGGGATGGGGGAGAGATGTTGCTGTAATCTATAAGGAATCTGTCCCCGTAGCAAGGTGCCCCATCCAGGACACTACCGTTCTTGAGTCTGTGTACCAAATATTGAGATTGAGAGGCAGGATTGGGATCGTTAGTGTACTGAAAGCAAAAACACTTCAGGGATGGCAGTAGGTGGAGTTACGTATATTCAGATACTGGGAGGTAAGAGCATTTAATGCTGGTATTTCTGTAACTGCGCCAGCTGGTGGCTTGTTTCTAGGGCCTAGGGTTGCCAGCCATTAGCTAGCAACTGGCAGTAATGTTGGGGCGCATCGAATGTTAAAAACAGCATCCTGCGATGTCAGTTCTGGATGAATATGGTAAGAACCACAGCGATCAGGGAAATTCCTAGAGGGTCACACAATATGGACATGTCACTTCTTGGTACTTGCTCGGAAGTAATGTTCCTTCCTCCCTTTTTGCTCCCGCTGCTCATTTAGAAAAAGAAGAAGAGTTGGTTTTTATATGCCAACTTTCTCTACCACTTAAGGAAGAATTAAACCGGCTTACAATCTCTTTCCCTTCCCCTCCCCACAACAGGCACCCTGTGAGGTAGGTGGGGCTGAGAGAGCTCTAGGAGAGCTGTGACTAGCCCAAGGTCACCCAGCTGGCTTCATGTGGAGGAGTGGGGAAATCATCCCGGTTCACCAGATTAGCGTCCGCCGCTCATGTGGAGGAATCAAACCCGGTTCTCCACATCAGAGTCCAACACTCCAACCACTCCTAACCACTACACCGTGCTGGCTCAGAAAGCGGTTCAGGCTGGAAGGCAGTACCAGGAGGTTGCCCACCAAAACAGGCAACCTGACAAGCCTATTCTAGGCCCAGGTCAAGATCCCCTATTTTTAAAGTGCCACCTGGGCCATGTCCGCACTTACCATTTGCGGCGCCGGCTTCCACGGGCTTTCCTTGCATGTTCCCACTGCAACTCACCCGAAGGATTCCGAGGACGTTTCCAGAGTGCAATTTCGCCGCATTAAGCGCATCCGGTTATACGGCAAATTAAAAAAATAAAATGTCCTCCACACCCGGTGCCTTACAGTGGGAACATGCAAACTGTGTTCGATCCATTTCCTGCTGCCAGCCCACTTCCTGCTGCCAGCCAACCCCCGCACTCCCCCCGCCTCCCTTGCTCACGCTGGACCAATCGCCGTCCTTGCTTGGAGAAGCCGACCAAGCATGCGTGGGAGCGTGCCGGTCTGGCCTTATCAAAAGCAGCGGACAAAGGCGGCGCGGTGGGAACAGAAATTTAAACTCGTTTTGGATGCTTTCGTACTGGACGCATGTAAATAGCGAGGTAAGTTGCTGGTGCGTTCAAGGGCCTGGAATGGCACATAAATCTTCCAGTTCCTCTCTCAATTGGAGTCCTCCCCTCTCCATTGAAATGAGAGAGAGTTCTGTTTGCTTCCGGAGATCTCCATTAGCGAAGCAAGCTCAGTTGTGTCTTTGTGACCCCAAGGCAGCGGAATGAACTTCCCAAGAATATGCATCAGTGTACTGATGCAACCTTTGGTTGTTCCTGAGGAAGTGCAAACTCATCTTCAAGGGGGGGAGAGTATCTAAAGAGGTTCTTAGGCTGTTTTATGCAGTTCTGCTAGTGTATAAAGAATGTGCTGGGTTCAGAGACCCTTCAGCTAAGCCATATTTTATGACTGTCTTCTGTTGAGCCTTCCTTCAAGGGAGGAAGACTGTCTCCAATGGAGAATGCCATTTCTTACTGAGAAAGGCTTCCTTTGATGAAAAAAGTCTTCCTTCGTTGAAGGAAATTTCTCCCTGTTGGAGGAAGACTTAGTGCAAGGGAGTCATATGATCCAACTCAAAGAGAGTCATAGGGTCATGTCGTAGGATCCAACCCTATGTTGTAGCTGGTTTGGGTGGTTGTTTTCATTATGCTAGGATGAAAGAGGATAAATATTTATCAATTCAAAAAATAGCAGTCAGCGAATACTCGCTGGGTTTGTTTATATGGCAGGAAGCATATGGGACAGTTTATAGTCACTCTCTTGCAGAGATGGCCCAGGTTGGAAACCAATTCCTTTTACATACTGACTGGTTTATTAAAACCACAAAAATTGCTACACAACTTTAAGCATCCTAACTGTTTCTGTGAACATTAAAGAATGTTCTATGGGGGTGTGTGGAAACCACAGTATTTCTCTGGAGACAGGCAGAATTATGTCTATTGTCTATCACAACATAATGTGCAAACAAGCCTAAGGTATGTTGGAAAGTTCTTTACATTTTTTTCTAAAATTACTGTGGTAATTTACCTTCACTTCCCAGGGTGTAATTGAAGAATTCCCAGGGGTTGCAGTGCCTAGAATGGTAAACCATATGTTTACCCTCAGGAGGTCATACAAAACTCCATTCTCGCTTCTAATCAGTAGAATTGCTTCACTGCTTTCTTCCTGAACCAAAATGGGAGGCAGAATTATGTACTCTGCATTAAGAGTAAGAAAAAAAAAAACAAAGGAAAAGGGCCAGAATCATGAAAAGTTATGCATTTCTATATGAAATAGGCTCTTAGATGTGAACAAGAATTGATGCAGATATGCTTTCGTATCCAAGATAGAGAGTATATAAGCTGTTATCACTCCTCATTGGTTGTTAAGACAAGAGACCATATAGATCAAAGACTAACTAAAGCGACTGAACAAGGATATTTGGGCCTATGCTAAGGCAGGCTAACTTGTTTCCCATGCTTTTGTAAGGAAACTTAATGGTGCTTTGCAGGCTCAGAAACATTGGAATAGGCAATAACTGGTGTACAAAGAAGAGAAGAAGACCCTGCAAAGAACAGCAAGCGGGCACTTAGATAGGATAGGGAGGTCAGCATAGGGTTGCCAGGTGGGTGCTTTCAGTGGGCAATTGCCCGCCAGTCCACCAGGCTTCTTCGGAGCTGGTTTTTGAGGGGGTTGAGTGATAAAGCTGCCCCAGCCCTACTCCCAAAAGCCTCCCGCTGATGGAGAGGAGGACCTTGCAACCCTAGGTCAGCACCTTCTCTCCTTTTAAGTGTCATTCCTTGTCTGTCTCCAGATTGCTGCTCTTAGGGCAATATCCTCCTTCTTTTTGGAAGTTCTACACTGGGTCTCTCTTTCCCAGCTAGTGATATAGTTTGGACACTATCTCTGTCTCTCCCCTTCACTATCAAGTGTGTTTGTTCCTGAACAAAGCTTCATCTACACTTTAATCAGGTTATGCACCTTTGCTTTGTTAATTACTCAGCCAACAAGAAAACCATTTGTTCTATGGTGAGATGGTCTTCCATAGAAGCTGGTGAGAAAGGAAGACCTTAACACACATGAAGCTGCCTTAATATGTTAAGGCCAGTATTGTCTACTCTGACTGACAGCAGCTGTCCAAGATCTCAGGAAGAGGTTTTTCACAACACTCACTGCCTTATTTTTTTTAATGGAGATAGTGGGGATTGAACCTTTATGTATCTAGGGCACCTCTGGAACTGGCTTTGTGTTTGGAGAAGAGGAAAAAGTGGTCCCATCTTTACAGGGATTTATTTATTTGAATTATAGCTTACCTTTCTCATTGACTCTCTAGGTAGATTACAAAATATGAAAAACAAATTTAACCAAATAGCGTAGATCTCTAATAAATAGGGTTGTCCGGTAACCCGCAGGAGATGGGGAAGATGAGGACTTCTGTTTTGTGGAGGGCAATTGGTGCACCCTGCATAATGATGTCACTTCCAGTATGATTAACGAGCTGGAACAAAGACGCGTACAGCTGGGTCAGGGGCGGGTCGCTTTGCATAGCCTGGGGAGCGATCCTCCATTACTGCTATCTCTATGTTTTCTGATGGGCCATCAATCATGCAGATGATGCGGGGAGAGGGGGGGATTGGTGACAATTACATGCTTGACAATTCCCTGCGAGATGGCTTCTGCTGGAACAGGCGCACAGGAAAATGGATTCCCTCTTGTTCACAGGAGGGGTTGACCTGGCCGTGGTTCCTTGGCTGCCTGTTTCGCGGGATGGGATAGGAGCCCTTTCAGAGGCGGTTCGGGCTGGACATGTCTAGAAAGGTGGTGTCATGCATCTGTTGGGGTTGCCATGACCAGTCCGGGAGATTGGCAGCCCGTTTACTTACAGGATGATGAAGGAGCCACACTGATACCATGGGACAAATAGATATATTTGTGCAATTATTTCCCCTGGTCCCCAGTGGTCTTATAAAATGGTAACATTAACAGTGATGAACCAATGCTGGATTTGCACCTGACTTCAATGAGACTATTCTTCATTTTAACTCTGTGCCAGGGGAGTTAGGATGCAATGCTACCAAAAGGGTATGATTTCTTCTTGCTGACCTTTGTATTCCCTTGACTATGTGATGGACTTTTGCTAGAATGTGGCCTTCTGTAATGCTGTGATTAATACATTCATTTTTAGTGCTGGCACGTCGTTTCCTTCCCCATGTTAGAAGCCTACAAGCAAGATTGCTGAGAGCCTTTCTAGGAAAAAGGGATGTTTGAAATGTGCGAAAACAGGGATGTTGCTCTTTATAGCACAGTTGTGCATCATCAGTCTTCATTCTGATCCTGGATTATTTCATGCTGAGCTCAACTGGTTGGATCTCTCGTAAATACCCCAAAAGTTGTGCTGAGGATCTCAGGACATGCATGGATAAAAGTGTGAGGAATCAGGGAAGGGGGTTGTAGTACTGAGAGGAATTTGATGACACTGAGTGAAAAACCTGGCAGGATCCAACCTAACCACTTCAGCAGCTGCAGATGGTAAACAGGTTTCAGAAAATTTAAATATTAGGGAATGCTGGCTTGGCTCTGCTCTAGACTTTTTTCCCTGAAGGATTCTCCAAGAGTGAAAGAGTCTTAACTTCTGCTGAAGACATCGATGTGCAGGGCAGACCTATTGTGAGGCCTCTGGGAGCTGCCACAACTTGGGTAGTGATCACACAGAGATTTCCCCCAGAGAAAGCCAAAAACCAATATCATACAGAATACAGAAAATCCTATTGGCATTCTTGCTTCTGCTTATAAATAACATAATTTAGATAAAGCTAGACTACATTAGGCTTGGAGATAAATTCAAAGCTTTCACAACCTGATATCTTTTTGGTGAAGACATCAAAAAATCACATGGAAATATGGCTTTTCTTTGTCAGGCCTTTGATTAAAAAAAAAAGCTTCTGACAAATGCAGAACTGTGCAAAGAGCCATGATTTAATAAAGAAAGATACCATTATACACAATTGACATTTGTTAGGCAGCTATCTGCTCTTTTAGTTATATCAGTGTATTCCTACATGAGCTATACCTTCAATTGTAAGACTGGACTATTTTGCGCCATTAGCAGTTACTACCTTGGGTCAAATAAGGAATTGAACTAGAGCCCTTCAATTCACAAGTCAAAGGAATGCTATTTAATAATTCCATAGGTCCCTACACAAAAGGATAAATGGAGACAAAGCTGACATTCAAAATAGCAATATCCAGAAACCAATGAGAGGAATGTTTTAATCTTCCAGGATATACTGTTGTTGATCTAAGGGTTACTGTGCTCTCACAAAAGAACATCAAAGGGAGAATCCAACAGTGCTGAATTAGAATTCATTATGAGATATTATCTCTCCAAGGTTTAAATAAGGACATGGGTTTTCTCAGTCACCAAAGTCAAGGAGAAAGTTTGTTCCCTTGAGAGAACTTGGAGAAGCTGACAGAGGCAGAGATGGTGGTTGATGAGGCCTTCAGGAATGTGCTAGTGACATCCCAATCCTAGAGTGATGGCTCCTCGCCAGTCATGGATAATGAAGGCCTTGTGGAAGGAGGGCATCGCTCTGAGGAAAGAAGACATGATCACTGAGAAGGGACTCCTTCCTTGGTGGATGAGCAGATATCTTCTCACACTGAAGATATGACTCCGAGTGGAGGGGGGGTCGTCATAGTGGGAGATTTGATCATTAGACATGTAGACAGCTCTGTTTGTGAAAGGCATGTGGACTGCCTACCTGATTTGAAGGCTGTGAACATCACCCATCATCTAGAGAACTTTGTAGATGATGCTGGTAGGAGTCAGTGGTCATGGTGGATGTTGGAACCAATGATGTGGGAAGTGTAGTTGTGAGGTCCTGGAAGCCAAATTTAGGCTGCTAGGTAGGAGACTAAAAGCCAGGACCTCCAAGGTAGCTTTCTCTGAAATGCTCCCTGTTCCTCTGACAGGTCCAGCTAGTCAGGCCCACTTGGCGAGTCTCAATATGTGGATGAGACAACGGTGTCGAGCAGAAGGCTTTAGATTTATTAGGCACTGGAGGACTTTTGAGGACAAGCTGAGCTTGTACAAAAGGGATGGGCTCCACTTGAACCAGAACGGAACAACACTGCTGGTGTGTAACAAAAAAAGGGGGGGTGGCAGAGCAGCTTTTAAACTGAGCCCAGGGGGGAAAGCCAACAGGAGTTGAGAAGCATCCAGTTCAGGCATAATCGTCTCAAAAGCATAAAGGGGGAAATGCTTCCAATTGCACAGATTATCAGTGATTGGTGTCTAGAGGAAAATTTCTAAAGAAAAAAAGTCTTATTCCTAGTGGCAGCTTTTCAGTATTTTCCTTAAAACAAAACAATACAGTTCCAACCATTACTATCTTAATTAATCTCCAGGCAACACTAAATATCTGCAGAAATGGACACCACAAGATTGGTGCTAATGACACTCCAGATGACACATGAAATGACAACTGCATTGCAGAAGGGAGTTCTGAAGCATGCAGAAATAGCTGGATGAGCATGTGAGCATGGGTGAGCACATCAGTCCTGGTTTCTCCATCAGCTGGTAAGCCTTCCTATACAGCACATGGCCAATATTATCAGGATGCTTATATAACATAAAAATCATCTGTGGTTCAAGAGACCTTTCTAGTCATGGAACAATAGGCTCCAGTCATTGCCAAAGACATTTTTATAATTGTATTACATTTTTCTATTTTATGAGAACAGGAAGCTGTCCTATACAGAGTTAGGCCATTGGTCTATCTAGTGTGATATAATCAATCTTAAGAACTGCAGCTTTCCAAGGTTTGGTGTAGAGGAAGGTTTTTTCTAATCACTTCTACCTGAGATCCTTTAGTTTCAGGTGGGTAGTTGTGTTGGTCTGCTATAGAAAAGCAAGATGTGAGTCCAGTACAGGTTTGTCAGCTCTGGGTTGGGTAATTCTTTTTTTTTAATTTTTTTTTATTATTATTATTTTCTTCATTTAATACAAGAGAAAAAAAAGGTAATGATTAAAAAATATAATGACTTCCCCCTACTTCTCTCCCATCCAATAATAAATTGTATGTACTTTTGATTACACATTTTAATCCCTAAAATATAGTAATTAATATATGATTATCTTATCTTAACTATAGATAATAATATTGAAACTTGATATAATCACTATACCAAATCTATAATAGAGATTAAAACAAAGAATATCTTTTAAATGATCCCAAAGAAAAATAATTTTCACAATAAATTCTCCACTCCTCCCATTTCCCCCAAAATTGTGCATTATCAGTCTGATTTATCAAAGCTGTAAGTTTCACCATCTCTGTCAATTCTAACATCTTATTTATCCAGTCATTTTTTGTCGGCAGCTTGTCAGTCTTCCATTTAGCTGCATATATCACACGTGCAGCAGTAGTGGCATATATCAAAAAAGTTCGGTGAGTAAAAACAGTGTCTGGAATCATACTTAATAGCATCATTTCCGGTGTTTTAGAAATATTTTGTTGTAAAATCCTCCGTATTTCGTTATATATCATCTCCCAAAACTTCTTAGCCTTTTCACAAGCCCACCAAACATGATAAAAGGAGCCTATGTCTTTATTACATTTGCAACCGTTTGGTGACATTGAAGGAGATGATTTTGCTAGTTTCTTCGGTGTTAGATACCATTTGTACATCATTTTATATACATTTTCCTTTAATATTTGCGAGGATATAAGTTTCAGATCTTTTGTCCATAACCTTTCCCATTTCTGCAACATTATATCATGTCCCAGCATTTGCACCCAACTAATCATAGTGGGTTTTATCCGTTCTTGTTCACATTAGAGTTCCAGCAGTAATTTATACATCTTGGATATAAGATGATCATTTGTATCCAGTAAACGTTTTTGTAAAGTTGATTTAGTTCTAAGAAATCTTGTTTTCAAATCTTGTAAATAAACTGAATGTATTTGATAATACTGGAACCAAGATAATGAGTCTTTAACTTCTTCATAATCTTTAAGTAAACATGTTGTGCCTTCCCATTTCAAAAGATCCTGATAAATTAAAAATTGGGCAGGTCGTAATGGGTGTAGAGTTAACATCTCTTGTGATGAAATCCATAATGGCGTTTTTACTTCTAACAATTGTTTATATCTGGTCCATATCCTGTAAAGAGATGATTTAATCATATGTTGTTGAAACAAACATTTTAACTTTATTATACCACAAATAACCATGACATCCACTTCTATTGTCATACCCTTCTAAATCCAATAAATGAGTATTTCTTAAATCCATCCAGTCTTTCAGCCATACTAAAGCAGCCGCTTCAGCATATAATTTAAAATTCGGAAGTGCAAGTCCACCTCTCTCTTTTGAGTCAATCAAATACTTATATGCAATCCTTGGTTTCTTGCCTTGCCAGATAAAATTCAATAAGTCCTTTTTCCAGGTATCAAAATACTTTACTTGGGATATAATAGGAAGATTCTGAAACAAAAATAATAGTCTTGGTAATATAATCATTTGTGCTGTCGAAATATGTCCTAGTAAAGATAAATCCTTATTAGTCCAGATCATCATATCTCTCTTTATTTCTTCCCATAGTATCAATTTGATAAAGTCCTTGCCGCTTTATCTGATGACTTAACAACAGGGTTTTCATTCAATGGGGGGGGGGGGAGAGAAGAGTGAAGTTCTCAGTTGTTTTCTATCAACCAGGTTAAGCTTTATGCCCGGTAAAATCAAAAGCGTTCTCGTTACTCACATAGACTTCGGAGAGTAAGGTACTTCTTATTTAATAGTTCTTTAAGTGGTGATAGGTAACAGAGGTCCAGGCCAGTTGGCAAAGAAGCGCTCATGGCGATGCTTTCTCCCCTCAATGCCTAGTGAAACAGCATCCACACCTCCTGGGGACTTAAAAAAGCTCCCTCGGAGAGTGCGGGAATCACACCGCTTTCTTTGGGCTGCAGAGGAATTCCTGCATCCCAATCCACCTTTTAGGATTGGGTTGAAGTGTTTAAAACACTCCAAAAAGAGCAAATCTTGGATTCCCTTTGGGAGCTCTCCCAAGGGACGTATGCCGGGACCAGCTCGATTACTAGAAGTCTGGGTTGGGTAATTCTTGAAGAGTTGGGGGTGGATCTTAGAAAGGATGGAGTTTGAAGAGGGGAAGAGCTTCAGTGGGGTATAATGGACTAGGTTGGCAACCCTAGTCCAGTTAGTGTTGCCATCCTCCAGGTGGTGGCTGGAGATTTCTCGTTATTACAAGTTATTACCACCTCCAGGCGGTGGCTGGAGATCTCTCATTATTACAAGTGATAGAGATCGGTTCACCTGGAGAAAATGGCTGCTTTGGCAATTGGTCTCTATGGCATTGAAGTCCCTCCCCTCTCCAAACCCCAACCTCCTCAGGCTCCGCCCCCAAAATCTCTAGGTGTTTCCGAACCTGGAGTTGGCAACTCTAAGTCTAGTAGCATGTTAAAGACCAACAGGATTTTCAAGGTACAAGCTTATATATAAGCTTTGACTCTTGAACTCTTATACCCTAGAAATCTTGTTGGTCTTTAAGGTGCTACTGGACTCGAAACTTGCTCTGAGTGCCTTTAATTGTCTCTATCTAATTATATCTGGGAGCCAAGGCAGCATGGTATAGCCCAATCTCATCAGATCTCTGAAGCTAAGCAGGGTCAGCCCTGGTTACTATTTGGATGGGAGATCACCAAGAAATACTAGGGTTGCTATACAGAGGAAGGAACTGGCAAACCACCTCTGTTAGTCTCTTGTCTTGAAAACCCCATAAGGGGTCACCATAAGTTGGTTGCAACTTGTCAGCGCCTGACACACGCACAATTAAACCTATCTAAATGAAGATGCTAGGGATTCAATCTGGTACCTTCTGTATGGTCAGTATCTGCTGAACCACTGAGTAGGGTTGCCTGATCTGGGTTGGGAATTATCTGGAGATTTGGGGGTGGAGTCTGAGGAGGGCGGGGTTTTGAGAAGGGAGGGATTTCAATGACATAGAGTCCAATTGCCAAAGCAGCCATTTCCTCCAGGTGATCTCTATCACCTGCAGATCAGTTGTAATAGTGGGAGATCTCCAGCCACACCTACAGGTTGGCAACCTTACCACTGAGCCATGGCTACCACAGCCTTTCCAGTTCCCAGCCTGAAAACTATCACCACTGCATATATTCTCTATGGCCAACCATTTGTAAAATGGGCTAAGATTTGTATGATGAAAAGCATATTTGAGAACCTGAATTTTGACATTTAAAATTCAGAGAGCAACATTTTAAATTATTTTTGGTTCCAAGTGAATTTTCAGGGTGGTTGGAAGAGAGGGTGTGTGCATGCTTGTAAGGTCATCTTGTAGTGAAATGACTTGATAGGTATCAGAAAGCTCATTAGGGATTAGGGAGATATTTTATTAAAGGGAACCGATCTCTTTGTATTCTAACATAACTCAAAATGCTGTTTGGTAAAAGCAAGTAGAAGAACCTTCTGGCATCTTAAAGATGAGCAGACCTATTGTAGCATAAGCTTTTGTGGGCTAGAACCCAGTGTGGTTTTTGCTGCGACGGATTAACACCTACATCACTGCTGAAGAAGAAAAGGAATTTCATTTCTTTGGAATCTTCCATTTCTATGGATCGTTCTTAGTTGAAGTTAGAACAGATGGGGCTGGTGGTGGGGAAGGCTACCTAAGAAATGTTTTGGAGCAGCTTGATCAATCTAAAGGGAATAACTGGGCCAAAAAAAATAATGAAACCAATATGTTAAATGATGAGATATTGCCAGATAAACCAAGGGCTGTTGGCACTCATGTAGCTAGGAACTAAATCATAGAACAAGATAAAAGATACTGATGTTCAGTGAGATATATAGGGTTGCCAACTTCCAGGTGGTGGTTGGAGATCTCCTGCTATTACAACTGATCTTCAGGCGAAAGAGATCAATTCACCTGGAGAAAATGGCATGTTGGAAGGTGGACTCTATGGAATTATACCCCACTGAAGTCCCTCCTCTCTCCAAACCCCACCCTTCTCAGGACCCACCCCCAAAATTTCAAGGTATTTCCCAACCTGGAGCTGGCCACCCTAAAGATATAGGATGCATTTACAATGGGCAATTCTGTCAATGCTATTGCTTAAAAAAAAATGCTCAAGAAAATAGTGGTCATTGTGTTGGACTAATATATATATATATATATATATATATATATATATATATATATATATATATATATATATATATATATATATATATATATATATATATACACACACACACACACATACATACTTTATGGGCTGCATTGTCCAGTACTCTGACAATATTTGTTACATCCTAAATCAAACCATGTTAAGTTTGTTACATACAAAGTCACTTAGCTTATGGATGCTGCTGAGAAAATCAGACATATGAATATATGAAACTGCCTAATACTGAATCAGACCCTTGGTCCATCAAAGTCAGTATTGTCTACTGTGATAGGCAACAGCTCTCCAAGGTCTCCAGCAGAAGCCTTTCACGTTCCCTACTACCTTGTGTTTTCTTTAAATTGGAGATAGTGGTGATTGAACTTTGAATGCTAACTATGGGACATTGCATTTAAATAGTTTCAGAAAATCAGAGGATAATAAAGTCCAGGTTTGGGCAGCTTATTTCAGAATGCAAGAGCAATTTGTTTTACCAGAGTTAACAGTGGAATAACAAAAAGTCCTATACTCACAAGCTACCTTCCACTTTTGGGGGAAAGAAACTGATTTCTCTTAAGCCAGAGAGAATGCCAACTTCTCATCAGAATGAACCTAATTGTAATTTAAATCAATCTATTCCAGGAGACCCTGATTCTCTGTGGGTTGATGGGTAAACAGATGGCGTATATAAAAATGCCCTCTGCCATGGTGCCCCCTTACAATCTTCTTGATGTAATTCCTGTGGTGTAAATGCCACCTAGTTTTGAGCAAGAATATATAATGAAGATTCAAAGCACCTTGCTGAGAACTTGACACTATGCCCACCCTATCTTTTTCTTAGGGGAGGGGAAAGAAGAAGGGCATGTGTGAGCTATATGTTTTGCTTCAGATCTGTTTTTTTATTTTATAAATTATGATCTTGCTTTTAAATTGTTCAGTGATACCGTTTAATCTAGGAATCATTAATGCTTCCTGACATTACTTGGAGCCTTTCTTTCCCTCTTCTAGAATTAGATGCTATTTACCTGTGTCTCAAAAATGTCAAGATCATTTTTCTCAAGAGCAGAGATTAGAGCCAGGTTTTTACGTGTTATTTCCAAACACTCTGCACATTCAAGTGCTGTTGGAAAATATTTTAACCATGGGAGCAGCCCCTCATTCTATCTCACTCTGTCATGTCACTTGTTTTCCAACAAAGTGAAGAAGGAATGAAATGCAACTGTGTTGAGTTGTCACAAATAAGGACAGGAAAGGCAGGAGGGGCCATGGCTCAGTGGTAGAGCATCTGCTTGGCATTCAGAAGGTCCCAGGTTCAATCCCCGGCATCTCCAGTTAAAGGAACTAGGCAAGTAGGTGATGTGAAAGACCTCTGCCTGAGACCCTGGAGAGGCGCTGCTGGTACGAGTAGACAATACTGACTTTGATGGACCAAGGGTCTGATTTAGTAGAAGGCAGCTTCATGTGTATATGTGTATGCAAAACCTAAGACAATTTTGGTACGTGATTAAACAGGAAAACATATCTGAGTGGATTGCACCTTTATGGAGGGGTGGGCAGGATCAAACTTTAAGGAAGAGAGGAACTTCAATTTGGGATATACTGTTTTGTGGAGTACAGAACTGCAAACTGGTTGTATACCTGTGAGCCCTACAATTTAATACATGTAAGGAGGTCATGGGGCTCTTTGAGAAAACACATTTTCATTGTAGGGCTTCTCTTATTGGATTTCAGTAATGATGGGTGAAGGAGGGAAGGTAGAATGGTATAGCCTGATCCCATTAGATCTTGTAATCTAAGCAGGGTCAGTACTTGCATGGGAGACCACCAAGGAAAGCACTGCAGAAGGATTAAATTTGGCCTGGTCTGGAGACAAGTGAGGATAGGGTTGCCAACTCCAGGTTGGGAAATTCCTGGAGATTTGGAGGGAATGGAGCCTGAGACATTTGGTCAGGGGACCGATAGAACGTCCCCAGTACTAAATCACCTTTGGGGCCCGGAATTGTCACCCATAAGGATTCTGTGGATGAGTCTGCCCTTTTTATGGTCTCTAGCTTATTAGACACTATGCCTTCCCTGATATACATAGCAACACCCCCTCCAATATGCCCTTCCCTGTCATACATGTGACACTCCATGCAGCACACTGGATAGTTATGAAGGTAGAAAGCCAGCAGGGGTCGGGGGGCCATCCAGTGTGCTGCATGGAGTGTCACAGGTATGAGATTAAGGAAGCATGTAAAGGTAATGATGTAGTAATAGTGGGAGACTTCAACTTCCCTCATATTGATTGGATAAATGTATGCTCCAGTCAAGCCAAAGAGATACAATTTTTAGACATCCTAAATGACCTCGAACAGTTGGTCATAGACCCAACCAGAGGGGAGGTAATCCTGGATTTAATATTCTGTGGTGCTGCCAGTGACTTAGTGGGCGATGTGGATGTAGTTGAGTCAGTTGGCAATAGTGATCACAATGGCATCAAATTTAATTTATATGCAAGTAGGAAAGTGACTGGAAAATCTTACACAATTACCTTTGACTTTAAATGAGGGAACTTCTCTAAAATGAGAAAACTGGCAAAGAGGAAGTTGAAAGGAACAGTTAGAAGGGTTAAATCTCTTGAAAAGGCTTACTCGAGGCCACATTACTAGAGGCTCAGCTAGCTTGTATGCCGCAGGTCAGGAAAGGTAGTAATAAGTCCAAGAGGTCACCACCATGGCTAACGGGTAAGGTGAAGGAAGCAATTAGAGAAAAAAAGTCTTCCTGCAGAGACTGGAAGTTTTGCCCAAACAAGGCGAACAGAAGCAAACACAAACTTGCACAAAGGAAATGCAAGCAGATAATTAGAGATGCAAAAAAAAAGATTTTGAGGGGCATATTGCTAAACACATCAAAACAAACAATAAGAAATTCTTTAAGTATATTAGGAGTAGGAAACCAGCTAGGGAAGCGGTTGGACCATTGGATGACAATGGGAGTAAAGGAACTCTTAGGGAGGATAAAGTTATTGCTGAAAAACTAAATGAATTCTTCTCACCTGTCTTCACTGTTGAAGATACAGGGCAGATTCCTTCTCCTGAACAGAGATTTTGGAGAGGGGAAAATGAGGAACTGAGGCAAATAGTGGTAACAAGGCAGGAAGTCTTAGAACGTCTAGACAAACCGCAAACTAACAAGTCACAGGGACCAGACGGTATTCATCCTAGAGTTCTTCAAGAATGGGAAATTGCTAAACTTCTAACAAAAATATGTAATATGTCCCTTCGATCAGCCTCTGTACCAGAGGACTGGAGAATGGCCAATGTAACACCCATTTATAAAAAAAAGGTTCCGGGGGGACCCAGGAAATTACAGGCCAGTTAGCTTAACGTCTGTTCCGGGTAAATTAGTGGAAAGCATTATTAAAGATAGAATTGTCAAGCATATAGAAGGGCAAGGTCTGCTGGGCAAAACCCAACATGGCTTCTGTAAGGGTAGGTCCTGTCTCAGTAACCTATTAGAGTTTTTTGAAAGCGTCAATAAGCATGTGGACAGGAACGAGCCTGTGGATACTGTGTATTTGTATTTCCAAAAAGCTTTTGACAAAGTCCCCCACCAAAGACTGCTAAGCAAACTTCATAGTCATGGGATAAGAGGACAAGACCTCTTATGGATTGAGTGCTGGCTGAAAAATAGGAAGCAGAGAGTAGGAATCAATGGTCAGTTCTCCCAATGGTGGGATGTGAGCAGTGGGGTGCCTCAGGGATCTGTGTTGGGACCGGTGCTTTTCAATCTGTTCATCAGTGACCTGGAGTTGGGATTAAACAGTGAAGTAGCCAAGTTTGCAGATGACACCAAATTATTTAGGGTGGTTAAAACAAAACCTGACTGTGAAGAACTCCAGAAAGATCTCTGCATACTGGAAGAATGGGCATTAAAATGGCAAATGAGATTCAATGTGAGTGTAAAGAGATGCATATTGGGGCAAAAAATCCCAACTTTACATATACACTGATGGGATCTGTGCTGGCAGCGACAGACCAAGAAAGGGATCTTGGGGTGGTAGTGGATAGCTCAATGAAGATGTCAACCCAGTGCTGTAAAAAAGGCAAATTCCATGCTGGCCATAATTAGACGAGGAATAGAGAATAAAACTGCTGATATCATACTGCCCTTGTACAAATCTATGGTGAGACCGCACTTGGAATACTGTGTACAGTTCTGGTCACCACACCTAAAAAAGGATATTACAGAGCTTGAGAAGGTGCAGAAAAGAGCAACCAAAATGATTAGGGGACTAGAGCAACTGTCCTATGGGGAGCGGTTAAGACACTTAGGGCTGTTTAGCTTGGAAAGAAGGCGGCTGAGGGGAGACATGATAGAGGTCTATAAAATAATGCATGGTTTGGAAAGAGTGGACAGGGAGAAGTTTTCTCCCTCTCCCATAATACTAGAACACAAGGTCATCTGCTAACGCTGGAGGGTGAGAGATTCAAAACAGATAAAAGGAAGTATTTTTTCACACAACATATAGTTAAATTGTGGAACTCCCTGCCCCAGAATGTGGTGATGGCTGCCAGCTTGGAGGGCTTTAAGAGGGGAGTGGACATATTCATGGAGGAGATGGGGATTCATGGCTATTAGTTAGAATGGATATTGACATGCTGCATACCTATTCTCTCTAGTATCAGAGGAGCATGCCTATTATTTTGGGTGCTGTGGAACACAGGCAGGATGGTGCTGCTGCAGTCGTCTTGTTAGTGGCTTCCTAGAGGCACCTGGTTGGCCACTATGTGAACAGACTACTGGACTTGATGGGCCTTGTTCTGATCCAGCAGGGCCTTTCTTATGTTCTTAGAAAGTGAGCACAGCATTCCAGACAGTGGGAGCCCAAGTTCCAGCAGTATCTCTGGTCTCCACTGTTATCCTGTGAGCAAGGAGATAACACTTTGTTTATAGGGTGGCCAACCTCCAGGTACTAGCTGGAGGTCTCCTGCTATTATAATTGATCTCCAGCCAATAGGGATCCGTTCCCCTGGAGAAAATGGCTGCTTTTGCAATTGGACTCTATGGCATTGAAGCCCGTCCCCTCTCCAAACCCCTCCCTCCTCAGGCTCCTCCCAAAAAACCTCCCGCCAGGGCCTAAGAGGGACGTGGCAACCCTACTTGTCTAAGATCACCTGGTGAGATTCATGGCCAGAACGACAGAATGGATTTGTCTAAAATCCAAGGCACATAAGGAATACTTGAATGTAATCATATAAAAGCTTTCATAAAGTTCAAAGTCGAGACCCATTTCAGCTGCTTACTGGTGGTGACGCTCTTTTGGACAGATGGGGAAAAAAAGGAAAACGAAAACTGTTGATAAACCGTATATTGGCTTGAAGTGCTTGTTCTCCAGTAGCACTGATAACTGTGCTTGGTGTTCTCTTCCAATAAGATTAAACTCATCCAAGAAGAGAAAAGGTGGTATTATGTATAATTAGATCATTAATACCTGCTTCTGTAGGGAGCAATGCATTATGAAAGGATCTGTGCAAAGCCTTCAAACTAATCAGCGCCTGAATAAGCTTGAGACCTTGCATTAGCACCCATATTTTCAAAAGAGCAGGATAGTCACCGAGTTTCTGTTGCAGGGGATTTATTAGCTTTGTGCTTTCCTAGCTATGTGTTCCTTTACTATGTCATTTCCCTTTTCATTTTTGATGCGGTTTTGATCCCAAATAAATGAAACAAATCATTGGGCCATTCCTCCATTCTGACTTTTTTAAGCTTATTCATAAAAATGGATAGTCAGCAATAAATATATACATAGACTAAAAACAAAGAGTCACATAATAACATAAAGTCACATAAAATGCTTTACAACCCAGCAACCGTAGCCCTTTCTCACTTAACCAAAACTTTGTCTTATTGTAAGATGGACATTTCCATTCTTTGAATCGTTCTTGTCCATAACAGATCTACACTATTAATATCATCAATTTTTTGGTAAGCGGTTAACTTCACTAAAATATACACCTCTTTTTTTTTTGAAATCCAATCCTGTATCTTAGGGGAGGTTTTTTGGTTCTACTGCCTAGCAAAGACCATTCTAGCTGCAGTTAACCTATGTAGCGCTACTATCCATTGGTCTTTTGGAATATCAGGAAGATAGTTCAATAATAAGGTTTCTGGCTTAAATGGAATTTGTTTCCTCAACCCAATTGACATAATTTTTACAACCTGTTTCCAAAAATTTGATACCCTTATGCAATTCCACCACATATGAAAAAAATCTGCATTGTCCTCATTACAGAACCAACATCTGCTGGTTCTTGCCGTATAGATCTTTGCTACCCTTGCAGGTGGTAGATGCCATCTATAAATCATTTTCATCAAATTTTCTTTGAATACGAGGCTAACTGTAAAGTGTGTACCGTGATTAAAGATGAAATCCCATTTTGAATCATCCAACTTAATACCTATATTTTTATGCCACCTATTACGAAAATTTAAATTTAAACATGACTTCCAACAAAATCTGGTATATACTGGAGATTGAGATTTTACCATCCAATATCAACAATTTTTCAAATTCTGGTAAGGTTCTTATACTCGAGTTACCATTCCTTAGCAATACCCCCAAGTATCCACTTACCTGCAGGTACTTCCTCCATTCTGATTTTTATCTCTATAAATCTAATCAAAGAGAATTCTTACTTTGTTTAAAAATATTTTAGTGTGCAAGTCCAAAAATACACAAAAGCCCCATCATGTGACCTGTGCACATACTTGCATTTTTTTTTTTTAATTAGGACTGAGACTACACAAGGCAGAATCAAATCGAATATCCTATTTTCACTCTGGGTTTGCAATGATCCCCAACATGGTGTCTATTGATGTGTTCCCTGGAAAACCCTCATGGCACACTGATGTCGAGGTTGTTGTGTGTTTGGAATCTTCCCTATCAATTCTCCCATAGATTTTAATGTTAAACATTAGTGCTTTGATTGCCTCAAAAGGAGGACTCCTTTGTTCTATCTATCTGAAATTTGGCAGTGTGCCTGTCATAGGGGAGTACTGCGATTCCCATGAGTTTTCTCCCATTTCAATGGAAAACCATGAAGGTACAGACCCCAGAAAAGGGTGTGTGTGCCTTCCACTGAAACCAATGGGAAATAAAAACAACATAAGATCACAAAAAATGAAACAATAATTTAATAAGCAATAACAAACCACATCGTGCAAAACAACCCAATAACAAAACAGTCCCTTTAGGATTTAATTTTTTTTAAAGGAAAGAAATGTAACACAAACACATGGACAATGGATATCTAATCAAGCAAACAGTGAACTTGCAGCCAGGACTGCCGTTCTTAGAAATAAAAAGTATACCTGTGACCACTGAGGTTCCTGCTAGTTTACTGAGGTTCCTGCTAATTCAGTTCAATTAATGACTAATTTCCTATGTTCTCTTGCGTACCACACACACTATTGTATAGAGAAATGTAGCAAATGGGAGCTGCTCCTGTGGTCCTGGACTACCTCTTTTCATCCAGAAAAGAGAGTAGAAAAATAAAAATGTCTTGTACCCAATTAAATTATCCCCCTTCCATTGCAATTATAATTATGTATAGTGGAGTGCAAAAACACACCACAGAACTCATTTGGGTCTCTGCCCATGACCTGCAGAATCAGTGGAAGCTTTGTCCATTTGTTCAGTAGAAAATAGCCCGGCCAAGAACTGAGCACACAATGGGAATTAAGAAAGATGGAGGATTTATTAAAATCCTAACTACAGAAGTAATCCAATTCTGAATTAATTGACTGGCCATGGTTCTTAGGCACACCAATACACCTTCTATATTAAGCAGAAGAGCAACTTTTAATCAGCGTATAGAGGTAATGCATTGACTTGCTCTTTAATAGTTTTAATTCCAGTGTGACACATTCTTCAGCCGTCACTCAGGCAAGCTGCTGTACCATTTATTTTTAATCCCAATGAGCATTTAGTCAGAATAGCCCCCTTTTCCTCAATCAATTTGGTTTTCCACGGGCTCCTGTATTAATATGAGGCTAAAGGGTCAAAGGCTTCAAATATGGATTGATCCTTTTAACTGATTGCCTCCACTGAAGTGAGAAAAAGAGGAAGAGATTAGTTGTGTAACTGCAGAGCGACGAAGGGTCACTACGACCGCAGCAAACCTAGCTGGATTGGCTTTCCCCCATGTTCCGCATACGGCCACTGTGTGATATGTCATACAGTTAGAGAGGCAGTAAAACAGTGTAATATGCACAATTCACAGCCCATTCTTGAGGGGATGGGGTGGATTCACAGCAGCCGGGAGCAGCCTCCTCAGAGGTTTTGCAGCCCCAGCAGAGAATAAAAAAGGCAAAAATGGGGGAAATGCCCCCATAGAGAACAGCGGGACTGCGACACCAAAATATAAATATTTCATTTATTCCTCGCCCTTCTCCCAAACAGGATGCAAGGCGGCTTGCAACGTTATCTTTCTGCCCCTTTTAGCCTCACAACAATCTTGTAAGGTAGGTTAGGCTAGGAGCATGTGACTGGCCCAAGTTCACCCAGTTAGCTTCCATGACATGAGTGGGGATTCAAACTGCCAGAGCTTAGTCCAACAGTCTAACTCAGGGGTGTCAAACGTAAGGCCCGGGGGCTAGATTCAGCTCCTTGAGAGCTCTTATCCAGCCCACAAGCCCACCATTGCAGTCACCTCCTTGTAGGGTTGCCAACCTCCAGGTATTAGCTGGAGATCTCTTGCTATTACAACTGATTTCCAGCCAATAGAGATCAGTTCACCTGGAGAAAAATGGCCGCTTTGTCCACTGGACTCTATGGCACTGAAGTCCCTCCCCTCCCCAAACCCCTCCCTCCTCAGGCTCTGCTACCAGAACCTCCTGCAGATGGCGAAGAGGGACCGGGCAACCCTACTCCCCACTCTTGATCTGGGCTGGCGAGGCATGGCCCAGCCCAACAAAGTGACATTTATGTCATATCCGGCCCTCGCAACAAATGAGTTTGACGCCTCTGCTCTAGCTACTCCATGACACTGGCTCTCCCTACTACCCCTTTGCCTGTAGCATATCTCTGATCAATTGCAAACAGAGTTCAGTGAGGGAAGAACTTGAGGGGGTGGCAAAGGGAAGCCATTATTTTTTAAAATAGGGCTCGCCTCCCTCAAAACGGCTACAAAACAGGGCCTCCCAAAAAAAGCAACCTTGGTATAAAATTGCTGTGCTGAGACTGATGCTCTCACTCTTGCTGGCTGTTAACGGCAGCAGAGCCCTTCCGTGGCCTCGGGGTCTACACTTTAATGTACTTTCAGACATTGATGTATTATGGCAAACACCCATTTCCCATTAAAAGTAAAAAAGGATACTAGCCCTAAGCAAAAGCAAAGAATGTTTTCCAACAAGGGATTAGAGCATCCACGTAAGACAAGCTTTTCATCCCCAAATGTAATTACAGCGTGCCACTGATTTTTCTAATTGGAATCCCCTTCCAAGAGTAGAATCCAAAGAGCCGAGGGCAGATCTTCTCGGAGAGCTTTGGGGCTTCTAAGCTTCTTCCATAGCCCTCACCTGGTCAGAAAAGGAGCTTTCGAAACTCAGGGGTACCTCAAAAACGACCTTTAATAAAGTGGAGGAAGCTGTGTATGGAAGAGGAAAATTTAAATCCCAGCCTAAGCTGCTTTGAAAATTCTCAGGATTCTAGGGAAATAGCCTAAGAAGATCTTGAAGCATTTCATAATGATTAAGGGGCAAATGTTCCTAGAGCTCATGTATTCATGGGTTTAATATGAGAGAGAGAGAGAGAGAGAGAGAGAGAGAGAGAGTATCTGTGTATCACAAAAAACGTACTGTCCTCCTCTCTCTTTCCCAGTTCCCACGGGACCTTTGTCAGTGGGAATTGCATCAGGGTGTATCAGGAAATGTGGGAAGGTACATCACTCAATGTTTACCCATATAGGTGAATGACAACACTTAGCTTTTATGAGGAAAAGTAAAGGAGTACACTGAGATATATGGATCGAGGCTAAGCTTGTCCCTGTACCTCATGACCCATGAAAAAAGAGAGGTCCATAAAAATAACAAATACACTCAATATAACACAACAGTATGCTTACTTATTTTTTCCATTGCATATACAGAATTACATAGTGAGATAGATAGATAGATAGATAGATAGATAGATAGATAGATAGATGATAGATATAAAACACAAAAAAAATTAAACACCAAAAAAGTTGCCAACCTCCAGGTAGTTTTTAAACAATAATGGACAGCACGAAGGCTCACTTAAACAAATCAATTTACTGAAGTAGAATTCATAATGTAATAATGTCTCAGAACAAAAGTGGACAATGTACAACAAGGAAGCAATCCAAGAAAATTAAATTAAATAAGGAACAATTTTTTTTAATTTTTTTATTTTTTTTATTTTTACAACATAAAACAAAACAAATACAATAATAAAGAGAAAATACAAAAGAATATCAATTATATAATCTACTTAATACAATCAAAATTTCAAAATTCATAATATCCTTTTAACCCACCACCCACCAAAAAAGTGACCCCTCACCCGACTTCCGGAGAAGTGTCTAAACAGTTTAAAGACTACACTATTAACAATACAATAAGAAAAGTTAAACTTGTTTCTATAACTCACTAACTAAAATAGTAAAATCCATTTTTGCCAGTTTATCCCAATATGTGACGGCCTTCGCCCATGTTTCTTTAAATTCTTCCATATCTTTTCCATGTAGGAATTCTGTTAATTTGGCCATCCTCATATACATCCACAATTTCTCTCTCCAGTCACTAATTGAAGGTTTATTTACTTGCTTCCAAACTTTGGCTTTTGTAATTCTTGCAGCAGCAAAACTATATTGGCAAATAACCCTATCTTTTTAATCTATTTTTTCTTGAGGAATCCCCAGTAAACAAAATGCAGGATTTCTTTTTACTCTCATATTAATCAAATTATTGGTTTCTCTTATTATTTTTTTATTTTTTTTACATATCCACCATGCACGCATAAAAGTTCCTCATTCCTTTCTGCATTTCCAACATAAACCCAAATCTCCTTTTTTCATTTTACTTATCATAACGGGAGTTATATACCATCTATAAAACATTTTATATAGGTTCTCTCTAATTTTGTTGGTTATTGTAAATTTGAATTCTTTCTTCCATAAGTTTTCCCACGTTTCCAAATCAATATTGTATCCTAACTCTTTCATCCATTTCACCATTACTGGTTTAATTCTTTCTTGTTCTAAATTTACTTCAATTAATAACCTATATATCCTTCCTATCAATCCTTTATTTCCCTTTATTAATATATTTTCTAGTTTGGATTTATTTTTATTAAATCCAACTTGCTTGTCTTTATTGAATATATATTTTAATTTATAATACATAAACCAATCTTTAATATTAAGTTCTTCTCTACTTCTTAAAACCCAATCTCCTTCCTTATAATCTATAATTTCTCTATATACATCCATATCTAAATTTAATTGTATCCCTCTCTTCATTAATGCTTCTACTGGATTAATCTATCCCGGAGTTTTTTTCCCCAAAAAACCTTTTATATTTTTTCCAAATTTGAAGTAAACCAAATCTAATAATATGAATATTAAAATCTTTATTTACTTTCTCCTTATCATACCACAAATATGCATGCCATCCAAAACTTAAATTAAAACTTTCTATTTCCAATATTTTGGGATTCTCTAACAAAATCCAGGTCTTTAGCCAGACAAAACAAGATGCCTCATAATACATTTTCAAATCTGGTAACCCCAAACCTCCTGTTTCTTTTAGTTCAATTAAATTAGTATATGCTATTCTGTGTCTTTCTTTACCCCATAAGAAATTTATAAGAAATTTATCTATCTCCCTCCTTAACATGTCTCAGCTGTTCTCAGCCAGTTTCTTCATGTATAATAACACCCGTGTAGCGCAATCATTTTGCAACCTCCTTCGAGGGTAGGAGAACCCGGCGGGTCCTTTTCTATTGTGATAGGGGTAAACTTTGTTACTCTGTTTCTCTGTCTATATGCTCTTTATTAGTAATATTCTTTTTTCATTGTATACTAAGTATGTTTAATGTACTTACAGAGGCATTCTTGCCCCAAGGATTATATGTTAACATTGGAAGTGAGCCCTTGTGGTCTTTTCTCATGGCAGTGGTAAGAATTTTTCTAACTGACCTTCATTACAGTATGTATTTAATTTGTGTATATTGAATGTATTCCTATATATTTTTACAGAGGCTAGTTTGCCCAATTGTATAAGAAGAATAACTGAAGAAGCTTTGTTTATGCGAAACGACCACCAAACTAGAGGCGTCGTCTGTTGCTGTTGAAGAATTCGTATTCATCTTTTGGTTTTGGTTTTTTATGTCAGTCTGGTGAAATTAACCTAGTTATTTGTGTTAGTTAGAATTATAGGATCATCTGACATAAATTGTTCCTTATTTAATTTAATTTTCTTGGACTGTTTCCTTGTTGTACATTGTCCACTTTTGTTCCAAGACATTATTACATTATGAATTCTACTTCAGTAAATTGATTTGTTTAAGTGAACCTTTGTGGTGTCCATTATTGTTTAAATTCACTATTGCCAGCACAGGTTGTTTTGTTAACCTCCAGGTAGTGGCTGGAGATCTCCTGCTATTACAACTGATCTCCAGCCGATAAAGATCAGTTCCCCTGGATAAAATAGCTACTTTGGCAATTGGACTCTATGACGTTGAATTTCCTCCCCTCTCCAAACCCTGCCCTCCTCAGGCTCCACCCCAAAATCTCCAGGTATTTCCCAATCCGGAGCTGGCAACCCTATACACAGGTATTGTGAGATTCCACAGAGAAGCTGAACTTCAGTTACAGTCTTGCTGAATGGTTGGGCTATTTCTTCAGACATTAAATTAGAACATTGTAAATAGAATTCAACTATAATCTAATTAAAGTTAACATCAGATTAAATGTCAGTGGGGCTCCAGCCTATTGCTATTTATACCCCTCTTTTTTCTACCTTTAAGGAGTCTCAAAGCAACTCAAGGCAAAGCCTTCCCTTCCTCTCCCCAAAACAGCCACCTTGTGAAGTAGGTGGGGCTGAGAGAGCTTGAAGAGAATGTGACTGGCCCAAGATCACCCAGCAGGTTTCATGTGTAGAAGTGGGGAATCAAACCCCAGTTCTCCAGATTAGAGGCTGCTGCTCTTAACCACTACACCACGCTGGCTTGTTTATGTATGTAAAGTTTTGTCAAGTCACAACTGACCTATGGCAGTCCCAGCAACCCCAGCAAGCGGCTTTTAAGACAAATGAAAAGCAGAAGTGGTTTGCCAGTGCCTACCTCTGCAGAGTGTTCCTTGGTGGCCTCCTATACAAGTATTGACCCTGCTTGGCTTCCAAGATCTGATGAGATCAAGCTATACCATGCCAAATTCCCTCCAGTCAATTACTTACAAACTTGTAAAAACCCAGCCATTGACAACTGAGCCTGTTCTTACCTGTATGTCCCCATTCTAAATTTGACTTCTTGGTCACACTAGAAAGTTGGGAACAGGATTATGCATTTCAAAGTCAGTATTATTATTTTTTTCCAGTGAAAACTTACAGATAGTGCTGATGATCAAGTACTTAGCCAAACCACCTCTTCTTCAATCTGCCCGATTGACTTGCTGGAGTCTATTTGTTATTTGATAGAGGTTGGAAGAGTCACCAAAACTTTATTTAAAAATATCAATGTATGTCTTCAGCATACATGCCTAGAATACAAATTCATTTATTCAGTTATAACAATAGTTCCCTAGAGTGCAGAGTCACTCCTGTGGAATTTGTTCATTTAATTAATGAATAATTTAATGAATAATTTATAAATCACCACAAAGTTGGGGAGACCCATGACATATTTATTATCAATATATTTTGTTTGTTGTGTGTGTGTGTGTATAAACACATAACCATGCATTTCCTCTAATGTTGTATAAGAGAAGAGAAGGTATGATAATTCATTAAACAAATTGCAATCAGTATTATATCAATACATAGCAATAAATAGTGTGAAAACAATAAACAAGGAATACTTACATGTGGTATGAGACATGGGAGAATTGGGGACTTTCCCCAACTGTCTGTAAACAGTCTCAGGCTTTCCATAATGATGATGATGGTGATGATGATGAAGAAGAGTTGGTTTTTATATGCTGACTTTCTCTACCACTTAAGGAAGAATTAAACTGTCTTACCTTCCCTTAATTAAATTACCTTCCCTTCCCCTCCCCACAACAGGCACCCTGTGAGGTAGGTGGGGCTGAGAGAGCTCTAGGAGAGCTGTGACAAAGAGCTGTGACTAGCCCAAGGTCACCCAGCTGGCTTCATGTGTAGGAGTGGGGAAACAAATCCAGTTCACTTATTACTAAATAAGTATTAAATAGTGGTTGTGGAAACTTCTTTGTGAATTGAAATAACTGTACATTTCCTAAAGAGCACATGGTGGTGGTGGGGAGGGGGGAACTCCTGCCTTCTGTCTTTATTAGGTCAGATTAAAAAAAAAGGTAGCTGTAGCCATTAATATTTCTTTTTGTGTGTAAAGGTCTGCATGATTAATTATACTACATGGCCATCTCTATGCCTTTTGTGGAAGATTAATTGAAAACAGAGACGTTCGTTTCTGCTCCTGAAAACATTAACAGTGCAATCCTAAACAGAGTTACACCCTTCCAAGCCCATTGACCTCAATGGATTTAGAAGGGTGTAACTCTTCTTAGGGTGGCACTGAAAATTTCACAAATGCCAAAAACCCATTTCAATTGAGGAAAAGAAAACAAGGATTCTCATAAGAACATGGGTTTTTACTTGTGCTGGTCATTGACTGTAACAAAATTTTCTATTCTAAGAACATGGGTTTTAAATCGTGGAGACATAAGCTAGTGGTGATGCTTAACTGCCCAGTGAAAGCAGAAATAAAACCAAGCAAGATGACTTTTCTTGGTCTTTTCAATGCAGTCAAGTCGATAGTACTAGATAAGGCAGTCACTTGCCATGAGTCATGGGTTATGATGATTGATCAGTAGTGTCACGGACAACCAGACACTATTCCTCAGAATACAGGATAATGGACACAAATTAGAAATGACCATCTCATTTGCAGGGCTCCCGGAGACATGTGGTTGGCGTGCCACTGTGGGAAACAGAATGATGGTTTTCATGGACCTTTACCAGAGGCCAACCTGTCTCCTCTATTTTTTTTTAATTTCTAAAGCTTTCCTTCTTGCCAATTTGCCTGCCACTCCTGATCTTTAGTAGCAATGTGGAGCTGTAATGAGTGACACAGAGAGTTTTGACTGGAACGAACTCTGAGTCCATGTGGGATAGTGGTGATTCCCAACAGTTCTGGCAAATGTACTACATGAACTGAGTATGTGCCCTGAAATGCATATGCAGTGCACAGAGGTTTTGTGGCAGATGAGCAAGAATTCCTCTTCTGCAGGTCATTGATATGAACATGGATTCTTGACTGGGGAAATCTTGAAACCCTCTTGTCATTGGTAACTATGGAGGGGTGGTATTGGTGACCCAGCCTCCTGTTAATTGGATGAGAAAGGAACTTTCATATTCTAATGCTACTGCTTAACTTTTCCTAGCAACAGTGGCATAAAGTTGTTTGCTAGTGGCGAGCACAGATCGGAACTGCGGGATGATTAAGCAAAGAAGGAAATTCTAACCACATGAGAAATACGCAGCATGGGAGGAGGAGGATCAACAACAAGGAATGTTTGGTGGCTCGTTGGATAGCACTCTCCACTGATATTAGTATCCCACATCCACACCAGGGTCTGCTAGCCAATCAGCAACAATTTAGTTGCATGGCTGAGATGTCCCTTGCTTCCATCACTAGGGTCGCCAACTTCCAGGTACTCAACACAGGAGCGAATACGTATAACAAAGTGCAAAATTATATTAAGTGCAGCTACAAAATACAATACTGTGCAATATTAACTAAACAACTATATAGCTATCCTAATCCTAATCTATGTAATCAAAAGACAAAAAACATTTTCCAGCTCTTATGCAAGGAACAGTGAAACTGGACTGTATTACATAGATTAGGATAGCTATACAGTTGTTTAGTTAGTATTGCTTTTACTTTGAGTATTGTATTTTGTAGCTGTACTTAATATAATTTTGCACTTTGTTATATGCATCCGCTCCTGTGTTGATTTCCAAACCCTTGTGGTACATACACAGAGGTGTCTTGTTTTGATGTAACTTCCAGGTACTAGCTGGAGATCTTTTGCTATTACAGCTGATCTCCAGTTGATAGAGATCAGTCCACCAGGAGAAAATGACCGCTTTGGCCATTGGACTCTTTGGCACTGAAGTCCTTCCCCTCCCCAAACCTCACCCTTCTCAGGCTCCACCCCAAAAACTCCCACTGGGACCTGGCAACCCTATCCATCACTTCCTTCCAACCATTGCTGGGAAGTACTTTCTCGATTAGCTCATGCTACATCCGCTGGTTTGTAGTAGTGAATCACTTCACAGGCTATTGTTCCTGCCAGCTCCACAGCAACTGATTCATCACACTTTAAGATCCATGGAGATCAGAAAAGGAAACAAAAACCAGCCTACATTTTCTTTCAGTTACCAACCCCCTGCGGTCTGTTCCAATGTCGGTCAAAGTAGTGGCTGAATATGACACTTGATACTTCCCTGAAAATAAAATAATCCCTTTAAAGCAGTCTTCTAAGCATTAGGATCCTCTGCCTTTCCCAAAGTTACTTTAGTACCGCTTTGAAAAAGTTGTACTGAGGGATTTATTTATTAAATGGGTCATATGGTTGAGGAAACATGACAATGCTTCAAACCACATCAAACATAGATATTACCAGGAAAAATAGAAAGGAAGCCCTCTCCCATGGAGCTGGTTTAAAAACAGTTAAATACCCTTGAGTGAGAAAAGATCAAACAGTATGTCCAAAAGGCATGAAGAATGTTCTTTTTTAAAAAATGAGAAATTCCACAAGGTACAAATCTTAAGCTGTAATGCCACCAAACACATTTTCATTGCAATTCTCATCCATATAGAAAAGGTGCTTAGATGAAAATCAAATCCGTACAGCCCACAGAAATGCTATCTTAACAAATCCCACAAGAATATGACACAGGAAGCTCTGAGTCCTTTTAATGACTTCACGTCTAGCAGCCAAGCATACTATTGGAGGCCCCCAGATAATAGCAGGCACCAAGAGCTGACTTCGGAAAGTTACAGCCCATTCTACCAAATCTTCTTCCAGACATGCTCAAACAAAAGTTAGGTATTCAGATACCAGGGTTGTTGTTTTAAAAAGGAAGGCCCTCAAGGCTGAGAGAAAACAAGCAAAACGAATGAAAGATGATTTACTGCTTCCAACAATGGCAAGAACCAAAATGGTCTACTGCAGGGATCCCCAACGTTTTTGAGCCTGCAAGTGCCTTGGGAATTCTGACAGTGTGGTGGGCACACAATGGCTGCTGCAGGAGGCACAGCCAGCCACAAAATGGCGGCTGTAGCTTACCTTCAATGCAATACCTTCAGTCACACAGTGAAGATCCTTGTGCTGTTGTGGCAGCTGCTGCCAAAGCAACATTTTAGAAAATCTGCACAGCCAATCAAAAGCCTGGGTGGGCAAAAGCCCCACCTGGCCACTCTAAAATAACTTGATAGGCAAAGGAACATTTTTGGTGGGTGTCATGGCACCCATGGGTGCCATGCTGGTGACCCTTGGTCTACTGGCTCCAAAAAAGATGTGTATTCTAATTCCATCTCAGGCATATTGCTTTGAGTATGCCACTCTGATATTTATGGAACACTCAAAAAACAATGAGAGAACATTTTAATCTTACAGGTCATTCCATTGCTGACCTAAGAGTGGCATTCCTCAAACAAAGAAATTTCATGAGGAGATTACAACGTGAGATCACTGAATTTGAGTTCATTCACAAGATCAGAGCAATGGACCCTCTAGGGCTGAATACGGACATAGGTTTCTTTTCTCACTATAGATGTTAATTTTCTGCCCCCAAGCATTTCCCCTCTGATCTAATCAAGCTGTTTCCAATAAGCATTGTACCTTCGCATTCTTTACAAAGATGAAGAGTTGCTTTTTATATGCCGACTTTCTCTACCTTTTAAGAAGAATCAAACCTGCTTACAATCACCTTCCCTTCCCCTCCCCACAACAGACATCCTGTGAGGTAGGTGAGGCTGAGAGAGCTCTAAGAGAGCTGTGAGTAGCCCAAGGTCACCCAGCTGGCTTCACAGGTAGGAGTGGGGAAACCAACCCGGTTCACCAGATTAGCCTCCGCCGCTCATGTGGAGGAGTGGAGAATCAAACCCAGTTCTCCAGATTAGAGTCCACCGCTCCAAACCACCAGTATACCACACTGGCTCTTCAAGCCCACTTTCTTCTTTCACTCAGGAATTGTTCATGGTTTCCCCTGGGGGTCATTTATATTGGTTGCCACTGTACTGATCTTTCAAGGGAACCCATTAGAGAACACATTCTAATGGCAACTGACATTTTTGACAAAGAAAAAAGAAAGCAAATCCACTGGCATCCATTAGCAACCTTTTAATTGACTTCATTCTTTTGCATCACCGGATCAGTCTGGATGTGGACGTGAGGTGGTAAGACTACTAATTTGCTTAGCAGTCTGGTCTTAAAAGAGAATAAATATGTGACCTTTTGCTTCAAGGAGTAGGAAACCTACTACAACTGAATAGTGATTCCACAGGCAGACTTCAGCTCTTTCAGGTCTCCAACCAGGGTATGTGGAAATAGTTGGTGAAAAACGTTTTCAAGGACACATCTGATACCCCAAGGCATAAGATATTTATTTATTATTTCAATCTATATTTATTTATTTTCCAGATTTGTAGCCCGCCTTCCCTAGCAAGCTGGCTCAGGGCAGGCAACATCATTAAAACATAACATACAATCCAATAAAACAATAGAAGGAGCAATAAAATCCTCAGACCCCATAACAGACCCCATAACAAAGATGGCGCAGAAATTACTAAACTGATGGCACCATGCAGGTGGCACCCCTTCCACTCATGGTGGAAGGGGGGGGGGGAGGCCAGTAATGATGGTATCTGTGGCTGTCCTCGGTTGTAGACCTGGTGGAAAAGCTCTGTCTTACAGGCCCTGTGGAACTCTTTAAGTCCGCCTGCTTTATAGCCTACCTGCCCTACACTGAAGGACAGTGTCTCTCAGTGTCAAATGTGTAGGAAGAGTAATATACAGTCAGACATGGATGTGCGGTTGATGAATGTGTCTAATCTCTTTTTAAAGCCAACTAAACAGTATAGATCTTCAACTTTTTCACTACTATAAGGACATAGCTTCCCTACCCCAGGCCTTGACTCCTGAAGCTATAGTACAAAAACTCCTTGGTTTAGTTGGTTTCAGGATGAACCAGTTGGGTTTTTGATAAGTGTTAATACCATTGTTCACGGAGGCTCGGAGATATCATTCAAGTTATGACATACATGCAGTCAATGATGTTTTTCTAGCATCCAGCTGACTTTGTATCACTTACGTGAGGCTGGAGAGATTTTTAATGGTCTCCATTTGTGGTCTCCATTTGCTCTGTGAAAGACCTCTTTTGTTCGGATGCGCAGTACAAAAGGGATCTGTGGACTCCCTACATAGAAAAAGGAAATGGAATGAAATTCCTCTTAGGGTCCCACACATTCACACCAGCTTTTGCAGGGGAAAGCTCCTTATACCAAATGAAAGCACCAACAGTTGTGTAATAGCTCTCTAGGACAGAACCCACAGTCTGCAAACAATCTATGTGATTAAATGATGTGTAAAGGTAGAGTGTATCTTCTGGACTAGAGGGGATTTTGGATTTCTCATCACTCGTGTTTGAACTCCCAAATTCAATTGCGATCAGCTATTTCAGTTTTGTGATTCTTTATCTTTGTGTAGCTTTCCTGGTTCCATGTACTGTCTTTTCCCAGTAAAAAGTATTAATTTTTAACTGTGTGTCAATAAATCAGCAGCATACTCATATTATATATATATATATAACGTACGTACACATATAAATATTATATTAACTGTGTCGACAAATCAAACAATTCTACAATACCAGTAGTGACAAGAGGAGAAACAAAAACTCTTGACAAAAACGATAAATGTATACAAAAAGAAACAGAATAGAGAACACAAGTCATTCATCCCTACTATGGCCTACATTATGAAAGCACATTCTGTCATTATAGTCACATCCTTTAGTGATTTTTTAAAGCTTGCTGCCTTCAAGGATCCACAGAAAAAGAGTTGGATACCACTGAGAAGACCTGTGCAAGTAAGGGGAAGTGATTTCCCTCAATTCCCCACTCTCCCATGACAGACCTCCAGCTCTCCAAGGCTGAGCCAGCATGGTGTAGCGGTTAAGAGTGGCGGACTCTAATCTGGAGAAATGAGTTTGATTCCTCGCTCCTCATGCAAAGCCTTCTGGGGAACCTTGGGCCAGTTACAGCTCTCTCAGAACACTCTCTGCCCCACCTACCAGTGTGGTGTAGAGCCAGAGTGGTGTAGTGGTTAAGAGCAGTGGTTTGGAGTGGTGGACTCTGATCTGGAGAACCAGGTTTGATTTCCTACTCCTCCACATGAGCGGCGAAGGCAAATCTGGTGAACTGGATTTGTTTCCTTGCTCCTCCACATGAAGCCAGCTCGGTGACCTTGGGCAAGTCACAGCTCTCTTAGAGCTCCCTCAGCCCCACCTCCCGCACAGGGTGTCTGTTGTGGGGAGGGGAAGGGTAGGTGATTGTAAGCCGGTTTGAGTCTCCCTTAAGTGGTAGGGAAAGTCGGCATATAAAAACCAACTCTTCTTCTCCTACCTCACAAGGTACCTCACAAGGTGTGTGTGCGGGGAGGGAAGGCGATTGTAAGCCTTATTGAGACTCCTTAACGGTAGAGAAAAGTGGGGTATAAAAACTAACTATTCTTCTTCTTCTTCTGTTTCTGGTAGTTCTCCTAACCCCCAGCAGCATTATAAGGGAGTGGGATTCCAGGCTGCTGCCATGGGAAGGGACACTTCCAGCGGGAATACCTGTTTGATGGTCCCAAGTCAAAGTTCACAGAACTTCTCTGTAATGGTTTAGGGAACAACTTCCCCAGGAGGTATGCTTGGCCCCCTGACAGTTGATCTTCAGGAGGCCGTTGGAGACAATTTCATTTAGGACTGCATTTGACTAATTTATTTTCTTATTTATTGGCAGTCCCAATTGAGATTTTAATTGAGATTTTAAAATGTAGTCTTTTAGAGGGATTTTTTTGTAATCATTTCATTTACATTGTAAACTGCCTTGGGTTCTGCATAAAGGGTTAAATGCTTTAAATATATTAATTAAATAAAATTATAGAAGGGCACTGGCATTTTGGAGCATGTTCCTCACTAGGGCTGTTGAATTAAAAAAAATTCGGTATAGTTTGGATTCGGCTGAATTCGGCCCATTTAGATTCGGGATATGCTGAAGTCCGAACTCCCTTGCTTCAGGTCCGTGCAATTCGGCGGGAATTCAAAGTTCGGGAAAAAATTTGGCCGAATACAGCCATTAAAAACACAACCGCGCCTTTCCGCGGCTCTGGGGGGAGGCATTTTTTGGGGTAGAGGTCCCAAACTTTCAGCAGAGCTTCAAAGGACGTTTCTTGAAAGACCCCCCAAGTTTTGTAAAGATTGGGTCAGGGGGGGCTGGGATATGGGCCCCGAAAGGGGTCCCCCCACCCTTAATGTGCATCTCTGAGCAGAGCTTGCCGCCCACGCACAAAGCTTCCAGCCCCGACAAACAGCTGAGAAGTTTGCAAAGCATTACAACACAACTGCAAAGCAACACGACAGCAACACCTTTGCAACTGTGCAAAGCAACACCTGACACCTGGGAGTTTGCAAACGATGGAAAGGGACAGAGGCAGCTAGCTATGCATAATGAGCAGGAGGGGTGGAATTTCCCCTTTTGCACGGGACTCCAAATGCATTCTTTAAGTCACCATTTGAAAACCAGTTTTGAGCAAGCATCCAAATAGACCTAACCGCTCTTATGAATGAGGGAAAACCTGAAGACACACAACTGAAACCCCCCCTCAAACCAGGGAGAGACTCGAGGGGGAACACACACCCCAGGCAGAACCGGCAAAAGTCCCCTTTGGCTTCCCCCCCACCCACAGAAACTGCTCCCTCCCCCCCACACACAGACTCTGTCCCCCCCACACACACACACACAGGAGAAAAATTATAGATGCTGCTTACTGACGGTTATGCTGCTTACTGCCGCCCCGAATTGGCCAGATTTATTCGTGAACTCCCAAACTCGCTGAATTCGGGGGGCCCTTTTCCTGCCATTTTTGAGTTCGGTTAGTCCCGAACTAAAAACCACCGAATCAGGGGAAATTCAGCTGTTTTTCAGTTCGGGCTGAACCGAATCGACAGCCCTATTCCTCACCCCCCCCCCGATGTATTCTAGTCTGCACAACTTAAATATGCCAAGAAATGTTAACTTTCATGTCCTTAGGTATTCAGGCCAGTCAAGCAACTAAGGTCTAAACTGATGCTGATCAGTACCAAGGAATTCGCCTCCCAAATTCCTCAGCTGCACATACCAATCTGATATATATCCACTAATCCACTGTCTCGGGAATGGCACTTCATTCATAGGTGCCTCACAGGCTTGCCTTTAAAGGAAAAAAGGGCACTCATTAGATGCAAAACATGAAAGCATGAAATAACTTCTCCTGCCTAAGTATTTATTTGAAGAAGAAGAAGGAGGGGAATAAAACCCAACCTAGAAAACGGAGGCTGGGCAGCCAAGGTTGGGTAGAATTATATATATTAAATATAACTTCAATATTTAAGGAAAGAAGGATGGAGTGATGGGCATATAGAGCAAAGCTTCTTAAACTGTGGGTCGCGACCCCATATGAGGTCACGTAACTGAATTTGGCGGTCATGAAAAATTTGATTTATTATCTGTAAATGTTTGATTTGTATGCCTATTTTATAGACCTATATACCCAGGGTCATGTAAAAATTTATCAGGCAAAAAGGGGTCGCGAGTGGAAAAAAATTAAGGAGCTCTGATATAGAGGATCTAATTTCATGGGTGGATTGGCTCTTTAGCTCACTGGGAAAGTTCCAAGTGGGCTGCTGCCCTGGAGGATCCTTTCTGACCAGAAGCAAACTAGACCTCAGTGGCACTGCCAGTACCCTCAGCTCAGGGATCCATCTGGCAGCTCAGGGATCCATCCGGCAGCTCAGGGATCCTAGCTGGGAGAAGGCAACAGGTGACCCTACGCCTGATGTTGCCACCAGCTGAGTGGAAGACCACATTCCTGAGGGGGCACCCCAAAAGTCAATTGGAGGTGGTGTGACCCCATGCCAGCGTAAGTGCCCAGTTATCAAGGGATAAGGGGCACTTACGGTGGTGAGGGGGGCATTCCTGTTAGCACCTAGGTGCTGTGGGAGCTGTGTGGGGCTCCCCTGCTAGTGCAGCCTCTCTGGGAATTAAATCCCAAAAGAGAATGGCGATGCCAGCATGGGGGGCATTCCTGGGAGGGGGGGTTCCCAGGGGTGGAGCTGACTTTAGTCAGCTTCCTAACCCCTTCCAGCCCGGGAACGCCCTTCACTGCTGTGGCAGCCCTGCTATTCTCAATGGGGGCAATTCTGCCATTTTCACTTTTTTATTTTTAAAAAGGCTTTTTTATTCTCCTCAGTGGCCAGGAAGCCTCTGAGGAGGCGGTGTGACTGCACTGCTCCCGGCCATCGCGGATCCACCCCCCGCCCCCAGGAATGGGATGTAAGTGAGCAGCCTCTGATTGTGTCACTGGGCCTTGTGGCTAAGATTTTTCCTGTGGGCCATTAACTTCCCAATCTGCTGTTTGTTTAATTCTCTGTGCCTCTGCTAGGGTTGCCAGCTCTGGGTTGGGAAATGTCTGGAGATTTTGGGGGTGGAGCCTGAGGAGGGCAGGGTTTGGGGAAGGGAGGGACTTCAATGGAGTATAATGCCATACAGTCCACCTTACAAATGGGTGCTTTGTAAGGTGGACTCTATGGCATCATATATATAAACCATTTTCTCCAGGTGAACTGATCTATGTCACCTGGAGATCAGTTGTAATAGCAGGAGATCTCCAGCAACCACCTGGAGGTTGGAAACCCTAGCCTCTACCGAATTAATTTTTCTAAGCTTAGATTTATGGGGATCCAGCTGTGTACAGATGACCTCATTTTTTATGAATAGTAGATTTTGTCTTAAGCAGTCATTTTTGCTAAATGTAATTTGTATTTCATTGATCTTTGAAAATTCCACATTCTCCTGCCAGAATCTTAATAAGGGTTTTATTTATCTTTTCTAAAATCATACAGACCCATTAAGTACAGTGTGTGCCCTTTAGATACCAAAGGCACACAAGAAGAGTGTCAGTTGGTCTATTTCAGTGATTCATCCCATTGTGTGCCATGTATATCTATGTGCGTAGGAGACAAGGACAAAATACAATTAAATTGTTAAAATTGCCCTCTTCCTGAATATTGTATCTTGTCTTGAGAGAACGGGGGCCGGAAAAAGGCTATTTCCCCTCCTTATACAATCACGATTCGGAAGCTTTCATCTATAGATGGGGTGAGGTTAATCACCGGAGAGTTCTAACCACCTTGGAAGGCTGTAGTTAAAATATATAAGTGCTTTCCCAGAGGAAGGCAATGACAAACCACCTCTGCTTAATCACTTGCCCTGAAAACCCTATGAGGTAAGCTGGGTACCCAAGGTTGGGTGGAATAAATAAAATAAATTGACAGTTAAAATATAATTTATTTAAGGCACTATGTCAAAATAAAAGTATTTAAAAAAATAGTTAACACAGCACACTGGCATCTCCTAAGGTTGATATACTGTAACCACATGCCCTGAAAACCCTATGAGGTAGCCATAAATCAGCTCCAACTTGATGGCACAAAAGAAGAAGAGGAAGAAGAAGAAGAGGAAGAGTTGGTCTTTATACCCTTCTTTTCTCCACCCTTAAGGATTCTCAAAGTGGCTTACAATCGCCTTCCTTTCCCCTCCCCACAACAGGCACCTCGTGAGGTAGGTGGGGCTGAGAGAGTTCTGAGAGAACTGTGACTAGGCCAAGATCACTCAGCAGGTTTCATGTGGAGGAGTGAGGACTCAAACCAGTCTCCAGATTAGAGTCCGCCACTCTTAACCGCGGTCCGCTACGCCACACACACATGCACACACAGGCACACATATATCTATAGGTAGAAACTTGCTTCTTGTACGGATTTGCGTATAACAAAATTCCCAATCCAAAATAGTTGATTTGGGTCATTACCATGATTTTCCAGAACAGTAACACAAATCTGAGATTCTTATCTATTATGAAAACCCCTTCCTAGAAAAATCTAGATTTCATTCTTTCTTTTTTTGTCTTTGGATGCTGCTAGCCAGCCACAGCATAGACTCGTGTTTTTCTTTGATCCTACTGATTTCCTGATCAAGTTGGATCCTTGCAAGGGAGGAACATAGTGCATTTCTAACCAACCATCTCTGGAGACAATCCTCAGAGAGCCACAGTCCTCTTTCCCTCCCTCCTTTGTGGTGGTGGAGCCCTTTTATCCTTTGCAAGTACTACGGCTGGGAAAATAGAGAACTGGAGCACCTTGTTCAGGGCCTGTAGAATTCGGCCCCTTGGTCCAATTTGCTTGAAACGTAGGAGTTTTTAAACAGACAGGCAGCACTCATTCTGCTGCAGGGTTGGTGTCATTTGGTTGAAAAACAGCCACTCCACCCCCTTTTTGAAAATTCCCACAGAAAATAATGGCAGACTGTCATTTTTGTCCTGTTACAAAAGCGTACGTCATAATTTGAACCAAAATTAGAAGCGGGGCTATCTCAACAGTAGTATAGTGAAGAGTAGACATAGTAGAGAAATGATAGAAGATAGATAATGGCTTGGATACAGCCAGCTTTCCCACTGTTGAAAAAGGCAAGAAGAGGTCCCCCTTGACCACCGAGAAAAACTGCTGAGGATCATGGGGCATCCATGGATGAAAGCCAAGTGAAATGGGGGATGTAGTTAAAAAAGGAAGGAGAGGAAGTGATACAGACCACTCTAACTTGCTTTATGGTTTCATTTGTTTGTTTGTTTTCTGTAAAGCAGGGTTGAATGATGTCTAGCTGCATTGCTCCAGGCAAATAAGTTACTTCTGGAATTTGGATATGTGTTTAACTCCTCTCAGGAGAAGACATCATATTAAAGGTTCAGTTGATATTGTGCTGACATTACATTCATACCAGTTCTCAAGAGACAAAACTCCTTACTAAATATGTAGCATTCTGGCACTATACCTCGGGCATCACAGGACTTCAGAGAGGGTGTGCCCACAATCAATTCAGGTAACAATGCAAGCCTTGTTGTGTGTCCCATCATCATTTTTTTATTACAGAAATCATTGCAGACATGCATATACAAAACCAAAAGAAACAAAACGAAACCATCACAACAAAACAAGTTAGTGTGGTTCATCAAAAGCAAGACATAAGAGCCAGCCCAGTGTAGTGATTAAGGTGTCGGACTAGAACCTGGGAAACCCAGGTTCGAATCCCCACTCTGCCATGGAAACTTTCTGGGTGACCTTGGGCCAGTCACACACTCTCAGCCTTGACCCTGGCAAGTATTTGGATGGGAGACCTCCAAAGAATACCAGGGGTGTGAGGTGGAGGCAGGCAATGGCAAATCACCTCTGAATGTCTCTTACCTTGAAAACCCTGTGGGGTTGCCATAGGTCAGCTGTGACTTGGAAAAAAATGTCTTGAGTACCAGCGTGGTGCAATGGTTAAGAGCAGTGGTTTGGAGCGATGGACTCTAATCTGAAGAACCAGGTTTGATTCCCCACTCCTCTGCATGAAGCCAGCTGGATGACCTTGAGCTCTCTCAGCCCCACCTAAAGGGTTGTCAACCTCCAGGGACTAGCTTGAGATTTCCTGCTATTACAACTGATCTCCAGCCGATAGAGATCAGTTCACCTGGAGAAAATGGCCGCTTTGGCTATTGGACTCTATGGCATTGAAGTCCCCCCCCTCCCCAAACCCCAGCCTTCTCAGGATCTGCCCTAAAAACCTCCCGGTGATGGCAAAGAGGGACCTGGCAACCCTACCCATCTACCTCATAGGGTTTCTGTTGGGGGGAAGGGAAGGAAAGGTGATTGTTAGCTGGTTTGATTCTTCCTTAAGTGGTAGAGAGAGTTGGCACAACTCTTCTTCTTCTTCTTCTTCTTCTTCTTCTTCTTCTTCTTCTTCTTCTTCTTCTTCTTCTTCTTCTTCTTCTTCTGTTGCTGTGAAGCAAAAATTGAGGAAGCAATTACCTGACCATCATTCTCATGGGTTTTCTTGAGGCATCTGCTCGGCCATGTCAGAAAACAGAATGCAACAGTAAAGGACCTTCCATCTGAGCCAGCACTGGTCCGATCTTCTCATTCCAACTATTGCTCCAAAATCTACTGGCTCTGGGGACACGCAATTCTCATTCTAAAGATATTTGACATTACTGAACAACGTCAGAAACCAGGATACAATAAAGTGTGTTAAATCAACTCCAGGTGTTGTTCTATCGCCCAGAAACAATCATTCAATCCTAAAGGGAAAGCATGCCAACATTTTCTACCCCGGATTTGGGATTCCGTCTATTCCCAGGCCAACTGCAATAATAAACGTTTCATTTCTCAAAAATCAAAATGTCTTGCATGAGACTCTCGAAGACTCCGCCAGCAGTGTGACATTCCCTTTCCACTTTGTTATGAGAATAGCGTACAGTACTTTATCATTATATAAAAGGAAACAAAGTTATTTGGGTAGACTTGGGGGGGCACAAGCAGTGGCGAGGCACTGTGCTCCTACCTCTCTAATCAAGTTATCACACAAGAAAAATGTTAATATACTGCAGAATTGTCAGGGCACCAGTCATAACGGAGATTACTGCAGATACAGCAATAATAAAAGGACTCCTATTGCCCAACAAAATTATATTACTTTCACTTGGATTATATCCAATATCAGACTACTTCACCTCAGCTGCCGTGAGACATAGAAGTGGTTTTGCTTTGATATAATTGCATAGCAATCAGTCTGGCTATACCGTAATATGTGAATACTCTTCATTGACTTTTCCATGCCACTTATTCGTGTTTATTAACATAATTAGAGCGCTTCTGGCTTATTTTGGCCCACAGTGTCATACTTGGTGACATAGTTTATGGACATAAGCTTATTGAGCAACTCTTGTCTTTCGGGAGTGCTTGACCATGGAACGAATCACATTTGTTGCAGGTGTTAATATTCTTTCTTATTAAGGTGATCTGCCCCTGCAGAACATTGCTGTGACCCCTTTCCCTCTATTTTGGCTTCTGGTTAAGGATGGGGGAACATTCCTTGCCAGTTAATAAGGCCCTGGAGGTCATGATTAATTTGGGTAAACATGGAGCAGGGCTAGGGCCAGAACAGAACAGCAATGCTAGCCTTATTGCCCTAACAGAAAAAGAAGAGTTGGTTTTTATACTACGATTTCCTCTACCAAAGGAGTCTCAAAGCGCCTTACAAAGCGCCTTCCCTTTCCCTGCACCCCCTCCACAACAGGCACCTTGTGAGGTAGATGAGGCTGAGAGGGTTCTGAGGTCACCCAGCAAGCTGCATGTGGAGGAGCAGGGATCAAACCCAGTCCTCCAGATTAGAGTCTGCCGTTCCTAACCACTATACCACACTGACTTTACATATGATGGATGGAAAAGTGGAGAGTGTATAAGAAGGAATGAATTTTCTTTCCCTTCTCTTCCCTTCTAATTTGACAGACCAAAATCTAGCTTTATATAAACACTATGTAGAATAATATTGCTTACCAATATGCTGTCATATTCTCCTTGGTGTATATGTTTGTCACAATGCTCAAGGGCCTGCCAGTTTGGCTCATATTCTGTTCATATGTCATGAGCAGGAAGCCGATTTTTTGTTGGGCAGTTCAGCTGTTCATGAGCAGCTTCGGTCTGTTTGGCAGGATACTTTCTGCATATTCAAACAGTACAGTACAGTGCAGTCAGCAAGATAAGGGTATGTTCTGACATGCCTTGGATGGCCCAGGCTAGCCCAATCTCTGTTCCGATCTCATAAGCTAAGCAGGGTTGGCTCTGGTTAGTGCTTGGATGGGAGAACACAAAAAAATTCCAGGGTCATGATGGAGAGGGGCTGTGATTCAGTGGTAGAGCCTCTGCTTTGCATGCAGGAGGCCCCAGGTTCAATCCCTGACATCTCCAGTTAAAGGGACTAGGCAAGTAGGTGATGTGAAAGACCTCTGCCTAAGACCCTGGAGAGCTGCTGCCGGTCTGAGTAGACAATACTGACTTTGATGGACCAATGGTCTGATTCAGTATAAGGCAGCTTCATGTGTTCATGTGAGAGGCAGGAAATGGCAAACTACCTCTGTCTCTTGCCTTGACAGCCTTATGGGGTTGCTGTAATTCGGCTGTAATTCGACTTGATGGCCCTTTCCACTACCATGTTCACACAGTTATTGGCAATGCTACCAATGGGGTGGACAATCAATGCTTCCCTCTTGTTTCTGAAAGCATAAAGGGAAGCTGCCTCGAGGATAGAAGGAAGTGAGTGGCTGCTTGCCTGCATGGGGAGAGATTGGTTCCATCATGGGCAGAGCTGTTTCCAGTCGCTCTGAACGCCTGTCCATAGTGTTGCGGAACTTCCTGCCCCAGGATGTGGTGATGGCTGCCAACTTGGAAGGCTTTAAGAGGGGAGTAGACTAGGGTTGCCAACCTCCAGGTACCAGCTGGAGATCTCCTGCTATTACAGCTGATCTCCATCCGATAGAGATCAGTTCCCCTGAAGACAATGGCTGTTTCTGCAATTGGACTCTTTGGCATTGAAGTCCCTGCCCAAATCCTGCCCTCCTCAGGTTCCGCCTTAAAAACCTCCCACTGGTTGTGAAGAGGAACCTGGCAACCCTAGAGTAGACATGTTCATGGAGGAGAGGGCTATTCATGGCCACTAGTAAAAATGGATACTAGTCATGATGCATACCTATTCTCTCCAGGTTCAGAGGAGCATGCCTATTATACTAGGTGCTTTGGAACACAGGCAGGATGGTGCTGCTGCAGTCGTCTTGTTTGTGGTTTCCTAGAGGCACCTGGTTGGCCACTGTATGAACAGACTGCTGGACTTGATGGGCCTTGGTCTGATCCAGCAGGGCTTTTCTTATGTTCTTATAATTTTGATCTTTGGTCATTTGTGTTTTCTGGGGTTTCATGGGCTTTTTGTTATATGTGCATGGATTTTTTCTTCTTCGTATGATACTTTGAGTCTGTACTGAATGGAGAAAATAGGTTAAAATGCCCAATAAATAAAAATATTTTCCATAACCCCTTGAATGTAAGCATCACTGAGAATTGATGGCAACTTCTCTCAGTAATATGTATTCACTGCCTTGTAATCAATACACAGCAAGGAATGAGGAGTAGAGAAAGAGATGCCCATCTGTAAGGAGATCTTAGCAAGGCTAAATATGGCTTAATTTGGGGTGGGGAAAGGACATGGCATGTATGGGTTAAAAGCTCCAAATAGCTTCTTGTGCCTAATCTGCAAGTGAGAAATCTCATTACAAATAAAACAGTGCTTTTGCCTACCCATCCGAAATTTGCAGGAAGAGTCCCTTCGGTGATGTCTGCAACCTTGAACATTTTTTGGGGGGAGGGATTTTAGTTCCCATTGAAACCACTAGAAATGAACAAAAATGAACCGAATAACTAAAACGAATCCTGTGCGACAATATTCATTTTTTAAAAGGAAACAAATTCAGCCAAGATGAAAAATCAGTTGTTCACCCACCTAGCAAGCAATGGAAACCACCTTACATTTGGAATCTTAAATAGAGAGAGAAGGCCAGCGTGGTGTAGTGGTTAAGGGCAGTGGTTTGGAGCGGTGGACTCTGATCTGGAGAACTGGGTTTGATTCTCCACTCCTCCACATGAGCGGTGGACTCTAATCTGGTAAAATGGATTTGTTTCCTCATTCCTACACATGAGGCCAGCTGGGTGACCTTGAGCTAATCACAGCTCTTAGAGCTCTCTCAACCCCACCTACTTCACAGGGTGTCTGTTGTGGGGAGGGCAAGGGAAGGTGATTGTAAGCCGGTTTGATTCTTCCTTAAGTGGGAGAGAAAGTCAGCATATAACAACCAACTCTTCCTCTTCTTCTTTTTCTTTAAAACATCTGGTGATCAAAGGTATCCCTGGGTCTGTATCGTCCACATTTTGCGAGATGTGGGAATCTGAGGATTGGTACATTGCAGAGGGCTGCCTTTCGCTGTTATAAAGCCTGCTCTAGCCATTATAGCTAAGCCAGAAAGGGATATCAGAAGCTGTCGCAAGCAGAGCTCTCTAAATGATTAGCGGCACATTTTGGGCTGAGAACTCTTAACAGCCAGTAAGTGACAAGCACGCTGAGCCCTCAGCATAAATGTGCATTTTCACAATTAAGTGGAGGGCGTTTTTGTTCTTTGCAGCCATCTTTTATGGCAATTAGCTTCCTCTCTCTCCACCCCTGTCCTGCCATCTGTATGCAGTCGAGCGCCTTCCAGATGTTAGAGTCCTGAATACAGAGTTTCATAGGGTCATTGTCTGTTCTGCGGCTCCCATTCAAGGAGCTGCACGTTATGGGGAAGATGCAGAGCATTACGTGTGGAATACATTTTCCGCCGAGTGACCATTTGTACGTATGCGAAGCTGAAGTGTCATCAGAACGATTCCAAGTCGACGGCTGCCGTCGATAGAAGCCGTTTAGCTCGCTTTTGCCCAGGAAGACGGGAATAGCTGTCTTGCAGCTGTAGCCTAGCTGGAAACCTGCCTGATTCAATATTTTCCAGATTCACCCCAAGCAGCTGCAACTTTAATTTATTTTTTAAAACTTTTATTATCATAAGCGGCGGAGATGAGAGAGAGCTGGAAATGAGTTCGCATTTTAAAAGAATTTGGTTTGAGGGGAATTCCGCTGAGGACATATTAAGGCTACTGTCATTTGAGCTTGGCTTGGCTGTTTGTTACTGTTATCTTTTCCTTTTTTTCCTTCCAGTGTGGCGGTGCACATAGAGTCAATTAACATCAAGATGAGGAAAAAAGAGGAGCATGTAGTGAGGCAGGCAGGTTTTGCTTGGAGGGGTTCATCAGCAGCCTGTTGCTGCTCAGTTGTGGTTTCCCATGAAGTGCGTGTGTAACTGCAGAACACTGATTCCAGCAGAAAGCCAATATATGTGGACAATGCCTGCATTTTTAAATTTTATTTATCTCTAGAATTTGTATTCCACCTTTCAGCCCAATCAGGGCCACCAAGGAGGTACCACCAAGGGGGCCCCGCCTTCCCCTTTCCACAGCTCTTCAACACAATTTCATTGTCCAATACACATCATCTGCATTGCCATTTATCATCTGCACTGATATGTCAACTGTAGATAGGGCTGCCAACCTCCAGGTTCTAGCTGGAGATCTCCTGCTATTACAACTGATCTCCAGCCAACAGAGATCAGTTCACCTGGAGAAAATGGCCACTTTGGCAATTGGACTCTATGGCATTGAAGTCCCTCCTCAAACCCCGCCCTCCTCAGGCTCCACCCCAAAAACCTCCTGTCGGTGGTGAAGAGGGACCTGGCAACCCTATGTATAGAACTCACATACATTACAGAATACTTATTCAAGAGATTGCTAGCCATGTATAATGGTTTCCTTATTGTCCCCTAAAGTATTACTGCGCCCTAGAATCTAATGGATGCTCTCCCATTGGGAGACGTTCAGTAGTTTTGGACATTGCTGAAGGTTTTGCTGAGTCAGTCTTACCACATGGAAATTTAATTATTTACAAAACATGTAAATAAATGTTTTTGGCTCGACCAGGGCCACCAAGGTGGCTAACAGTTAAAGAAAAAAAAATTCTCAATGCATATAATTAAAATAATGCATGAAAAAATAAAAATAAAACATATTAAAACAGCGATGCCAGCCTCCAAGTGGGATCTGGGGATCCCCTGCAATTACAGTTAATTTCCAGACTACAGAGGTCAGTTCCCTTGGAGAAAATGGCTGCTTTGGAGGGTGTATTCTGTGGCATTGCACCTAGGGTTGTCAACCCGGAGTGTGGAAATACCTGGAGATTTGAGGGTGGAGCCTAGGAGGGTGGGGTTTAAGGAGGGGAGGGCCCTCAGTAGGGTATAATATCATATAGTCCACCTTCCAAAGCAGCTGTTTTCTCCAGTAGAATAAATGTTTTAAATAACTAAATAAGCAATCTGTGTAGTCTGCAGATCAGCTGTAATTCCTGGAAATCTCCAGCCCCCACCTGGAGAATGGCAACCCCAATTGCACCTCACCATGGTCCCTATCCTCCCCAGGCTTTATCCCCAAATCCCCAGGAGTTTCCCAGCCTGGATCTGACAACCCTATCCTTCCATCCCCTCTGGTGGCCGGGGTGGACCTGGAAACCCTATCTTAAAAGCACATAAAACAGTAATTAAAACATAGAGCTGGAAGAAGCAGTCACTGGGGGAACACCAAACCAAAAAAATGTCTTTGCCTACTGGTAGAACCGAAGGGGAACAATGCATTTCCCTGGGGAAAGAAGTATAGTTTTGGTGCCAAGGCCGAGAAGGCCCTGTTTGGAGTTCCCGCCTGCCTAATCTGAGAAGGCAGGGCCACCTGAAGCAAGGTCTTGGATGATGAACTTCGCCATTGGGTAGGTTCATATGGGAGTGGGGTAAGGGGTCCTTCAGGTAAGCTGGTCCCAAGAAATATAGGGCTTTAAATATCAAAACCAGCACCTTGAAGTAGGCTAGCAAATGAACTGGATGCCAGATACTTCTGAGGAAGGTGGCTGCTGAGATTCTTTAGCCTAGGCAAAGTTAATTTCTAAGGAAATAAAACAACAACTGTAGAGCTGAAACTAAAGCACTGGCTATGTGAGATTCAAGTATTTTATTTTATGTGAGATTAAATAATCCCCATATCAGACTCCCTTTTAGTAGCCCCCCCCAACTCCAATAGACATAGTTCACCTCCCTCCTCCGCTTTACTTTGCAATGGCCTTACAGTAAGATTGCTGTCAAAAAGGCAATCTTCTGAAAATCTTTCATTATACTCCAACTTGCTAGAGCAGTCCGGTGTTGTTTCAAGAAGGGGTTGTTCTATCACAAAGGTCACTGAGATATTTTACCAGCTGAAAAGGCTGGATTTCATTCTAGGACTTGTGGAGGGAAATATGGACTCGGCTTCTTTTTTCAAGTGAGGTGTTTTCGAGACTAGTGATAAAGCAATTAAAGCATTAGTGAGGAAAGGTAAATGCAGAAGTCAAACACATCATCAGTAGGTAAGTAAACAAAACTTGTGTTGGGGAGGAGGGTCATCTATTCAGTTCATTTTACTTCGTTCTATCAGGGTTAAAAAAAAGAGAACCCACCCTCCACATGCTTCAGGCTTTCAAAGAAACTCAATCGGTTTTGAAAATATATTTTCCAACATTAACGCAGCCAAACCCCTCCAGAGAAGACAAACAGTGCACTGAACAAAACATAAAAAAATAAGAACAAGAACTATCAGAAGCCTTAAAACACATAGGAATTCCCTAGCGAAGAAAAATACTAGCAGGGTGTTTCATGCGAGGGGGAAAAATTACACATTTTAAGCCATAAATTAAACTGCCTCCCCTGAAGAAACCTTTCATATTCAATTCTGACAGATTCCAAATGTTTGCAGTGCCATTTCTACAACTCCTTCCAGCCGATTAAATATGATGAATATTAATAAATAATAAAGCCAGGTGAAGTGAGGTTTGTGGATGGAGATAGAAATTAATGCATATAAAATGAGTGACATGAAAGTCAAGAAAGTGGTGCTATCACAGAAGAAAGAAAAGCAGTTAGATAAAAGGAAAACTGGGAAAAATAAACAAAATATTCTCAGATGGATATTCAGATCCCAGTGCATACACAAAAATGAGAACTGTTAAGTGGGGGAAAAATGAGCTCAACAGCAATAATGGTTATGGTTAGGAGTCTGCAGCTGTGGCCAAATGTGGTTCAATACAGAATCAAAGAGCAAGCATGGTGTAGTGGTTAAGAGTGGTGGAATCTAATCTGGAGAACCGAGTTTGATTCTCCACTCCTCCACATGCGTGGCAGACTGTAATCTGGTGAACCGGGTTGGTTTCCCCACTCCTACACATGAAGCCAGCTGGGTGACCTTGGGCTAGCCACAGTTGCTTAGAGTTGTCTCAGCCTCACCTACCTCACAAGGTGTCTGTTGTGGAGAGAGGAAGGGAAGAAGGTTGTAAGACGGTTTTATTCTGCCTTAAAAAGCTAGAGAAAATTAGCATATAAAAACCAACTCTTCTTCTTCAAAAAAGGGTCTTTAATACAGGAAATGAAATATTTGTTAAAGTATATTGGAGGGGTAGGTGAGACCTTGATCTGGATTTCCAAGGCTAGCCTGATCTCATCAGATCTCACAAGCTAAGCAAAGTTGGCCTTGGCTAGTACTTGGATAGGAGATCACCAAGGAATATCAGGGTTGCTATGCAGAGGAAGGCAACACTACTTCTGTTAGTCTCTTGCCTCGAAAATCCTACTGGGTTGCCATATGTCAGCTGTAACTTGATGGCACTTTACACACACACAGGTGGGATGCTAGGGAGGTGGGGGAACAGTATGTGAAGAAAATGGCAGGCAAAGATTTGTATGGGACTAAAGGGCTTCTTGCCCTGTCCTGGATAGCCCAGGCTAGCCCAATGTCATCAGATATTAGAAGCTAAGAGGATCGGCCCTGGTCAGGATTTGGATGGGAGACCACCAAGGAAGTCCAGGGTCATGACCCAGAAGCAGGCAATGATAAACCACCACTGTTCATCTCTTGCCTTGAAAACACCACAGGGTTGCTCTAAGACAGCTGTGACTTCACGGCAAAAAAAAAGAGGCTTCTTAGAGATGCTTTGTTGAAAGGGAAATGATAGAGGTGAACAGTTGCCAACAATCCATGAGCCAACAACTTGCAGATTTATGCCAGTGCACTAAAACAATTGCACAGAGTGTGTGCCACTTCCTAATAAAGAGTTTACAACAGTCAGTGTTTAGGCTGGAGCAGCTTTATGGGTTATTAATCAACATGTCAGCAGCCTGAATAGCCTAGACCTAGACTTGAGCTCATCAGAGCTTGGTAGCAATGCAGGGTCGGCCATGGTTAGCACTAGGATGGGAGACAACCAAGAAGAGCCAGTGTGGTGTAGTGGTTAAGAGCAGTGGACTCTAATATGGAGAACCGGCTTTCATTCCCCATTCTTCCACATGAGCGGCAGACTCTAATCTGGAGAACTGGGTTAATTTCCCCACTCCTACACAAGAAGCCAGCTGGGTGACCTTGGGCTAGTCACAGTTATCTCTGAACTCTCTCAGTCCCACCTACTTCACAAGGTGCCTGATGTGGGGAGAGGAAGGGAAGGAGATTGTAAACCAGTTTGATTCTCCTTAAAAAGGTAGAGAAAACCAGCATATAAAAAACAACTAGGAATGTGCAAAAAAAAAAATCGATAAATTTATTTGGCCCGGGTTTATTTGGCCCAATTTCTTTTTGTAAACACTGAATAAGCTGAATACCCATACCAGTAAATATCGGTATTTGGCTTATTACCGGGTTTACCGAAAAATTTGGGTCCATTATAGTCTATGGGGATTTTTTTGGAAGCTCCTGTGGAAGCATTTTTGGAGGTAGAGTCTCCAAACTTGCAGTGTGGCTGCAAGGGACTCGCCTTTGGTGAACTTTGGGTCAGGGGGTCCAATTTTATGGGCCCACAAAGGGGTCACCCCCATCCTCCAGGCATTTGCGAGCTGAGCTGTCCATCGGTGTTCAGGTTCAGAAGTTCAGCATTGCTGAAGACTGGTGGAAAGATGTGACTGGCAGGCTGGTGCCTCAAAATCTGGGGGATCTGTTTGTATCTGGGGCACATATCATGATGTCTATGCAAATTAGCTTCAAAAATGAGGAAAACAGCTTAAATGAAAGAAAAATAAGACACGGGAAACATTTCTTTTGGTAACAAATGACATCCTGTGAACAATCCTTTATCGTGGTCATCAAAAATCTGATTTCAAGAGATGGTCACAGTGCCGGGAAACAAAGCCTCTACTCAGGACGACCTTCCGTTTCAGAACAGGTTTTTGGGGGAGGGGTGATATTGGAGCCAGCTGAAGTCTTGACTACGGGGGCTGTCTGAAGGAGATTGCTCGTCTGCGCGGGTGAGGAAGTCTCCTTCAGAAGCCTGGTGGTGTGAGCAGATGTTGAAGTCGGTTGTTTTTAGTTGGAGGGTATATCCCTCCAGACCAGACTTGGTGAGCCCCGTCTTTTAAAAAATCCTTATGCTTGATCCAGATCAACCCACTGAATGGTTGGTCAGACCAAGTTGGTTCCAATTACACAACCCCAACCTCAAAAGGGTCCCAACTATGGGGCCCTAACAAAATCAGTAAAAAAAAAAAAAGATAGACAAATGGGAGAAAGCACAGAACCATGCTTATGAGCAAAGGCAATAGCCAAACCCAAAAAAGCTGAATATTTATTCGGCTGTTTCAGGAATCGCCTGTTTGGCTTCGGGGATATCCCCAGGTTTTAGCGTTCAGTAAAACCAAAACCTGAATATTGAAGAAATGGTGAATTTTGGGTTTATTTTTGGTTCAGGTTTATCAATATGCACAACCCTAAAACCAACTCCTCTTCTTCTTCGGCAGAGGAAGGCAATGACAAACCACCTCTGCTCCTCTCTTGCCTTGAAAAGTCTATGAGGGGATGACATAAGACAGTTGTGACTTGATGGCTCTTAATTATTAGTTATTATTAGTCAACATATACATTATTAGCAATGTTCCTTTCTATAAAAAACAAATTTTAAAACTGACAATAATGCAATATACTACCTAATCAAACACAATTTTAGCTCTAATTTTCTCAAACGTTAGTGCCTACTGAGAAAGTGCATAAGATATATAAGCTAACATAGCTGTTGGCATGGTTTGAAAATGGTTTGCTATAAAGGCTAACCTGAGTTTATAAAATGTAATACTGGACAAATTGGATGCACTGTTATGATCTTCTTTGAACAGTTTAAAATATTGGGAAAATATGGAACCTGATATTATTGGCCTGCCTAATGTGGCATCATGATTAAATATCCAATCTCTGAGTTGAATGCCAGCCTGGAGAGAGAGCCTTGATGATCTACCAGAACACAATAACACTGAAGATTTTCTTACTAACCTTCAGCCCAAGCATCTTTCTGATATAAAGTGGGTGGCTGGGATATTCTTCTGTTTTTTTCAGGTAGTTAAGTAGGGGAACAAGCACACAAGAGCCCTGGTTGAAGAAAGACTAAGTCCAATCCAGAGCAGGGCAGATGGAAATATCAGGAGGCAGAGCTATGACATTACAACCTACTGAGGCTCCCCTCCCCAAACCCCACCTTCCCCCAGTTCCACCTCCAAAATCTACAGGTATTTCTCAACCCAGAGCTGGCAACCCTACTTCCAAGAGAGAGTATAATTCAAAGTTACACCAATTCTTGCGTTGGTCAATTACACCATTGCAATGTACAGGGCTTCTCAAAAACTGGTCTTGGCGTATTTTCCTTTGGAGTTCTAATAACTGTGTAGGCCCATGCAATGTCTCACACAAACTCTTCTTGTTCAGGGTGATCGATTGCAATTTAATTTCTTGAGATGTTCCACAAGCAGGATTTGTTACACGGCCAAATCTGACAGTCCCTTCCCAATGTTGCCTTGCAAAGGGACACCCTCCAGATAGATATTTTCTCATCAATGTCTGTGATGAAAAATGATGCAGACCTTAACCGCAGGATCTCCTCGCAACCGTTTAATGCTCTCTGATCTCTCTCTGCCTCCTACTGCAATAGCCTGGTGTAGTTAGTTCATGACTCAGCCTCCCAAGGTGAGCCTGCATCCCATTTGTCACTTCAGAAGTCTCTCCACACCACCTGTTAGAACACAGCAAGTAGTCTCTGAATGTTTACACTTAAGTAAAATGTAATATTCATAAAATGTACTATACCTGGCAGTAGCGAATTGGCAGTACCCGATTCACAATCGGCAGTAGCCCGATTCACAAGACAGTAATGTTGTGGTGTAGAAGTCACCACAAGGGACTTTTGCCTGCAAACTTTAGACACATTTCCCAGGAAGAGAAAATCTGGCCACTGCGGTAACATCTTTTCAGATAACTTCAATGTACTCTCCACGTGGCTGCCCTTAAAAAGTGCTCGGAAATGCTAGTTGATACAGGATGCTGCAGTCAGGATGTCGACTGGATAGTGTTGCCAACCTCCAGGCACTAGCTGGAGATCTCCTGCTAGTTCAACTGAACTCCAGCCAATAGAGATAAGTTCACCTGAAGAAAATGGCTGCTTTGGCAACTGGACTCTGACATTGAGGTCCCTTCCTACCCCTAACCCCACCCTCCTCAAGCTCCACCCCAAAAACCTCCCACCGATGGTGAGGAGGGACCTGGAAACCCTATAACTGGAGTGAGCCATAGGAACCATATTGCTCCAGTCTTGGTGCATCTACACTCATGCCTGTATCCATGGAGGAGCAAAAAAGGGACAGTACCCCATCAAAAAAGTTCACACTCCTCCAATAAGCCCAGGTCTTTCAAGTGTAAATTGGCTATGTAAAGAGAAAAAGGGAAGATGCAGAAAGGTATGAATTCTCAAGTAAGTGACAAGAACGGAATTAGCAGTTATCAAGGCTAGAGAGCCCTGATTTTACAAGCCTGCAGCAGAAAGGGGCAGTGGAAAGTGAAGGCAGAAAGGCAGGCAGAAAGACAGACAGACAGACGACTAAGGAAGCAAAGGGTAAAAATCATGTTATAGCAGAGCAAAGCAGAAAGAGAGAGTGTGTGTGTGTGTGCAGGACAGTATTCCACAACAATACAAGCTAGTGTGTGGCTTATCTTAACGTTTGGTTGCCTCCACTGCTATATGTGAGACAGCATTCTCCTGCCTTACTCACATTTTATGGACACAGAGGCCATAGATGTCCCATGTAAGGAAAAAACAATCTAGTGTTCCTTGGTTATGAAAAATAGCTCATCAATAACATTTAACACTGGTATAGTCGAAGGCAAATTGCAAACACAATCACATTCACATTGACTTCTACTTTATTAATGCAGGATATTATTCCTAGCAATATTAGTATAATAACTTTTATTAGGATTAATATATAACAAGGTATGAGCGCTCATAAATGTCCTAACCCTTTTCTTCAGTCAGATGTTAGCAGCACACTGGCTATAATGAAAGCCCCCAGCTTATAATAGGCTAAACAGGGTGGACTGGAGAAGGTGTGATGCAGACTTGATCAAGTTGTCTGAGGCAAAACAAGTTGCAGAGTTCAAGTTGCTACTGGGTTACAACAACCATCCTGTGAAATAGGTGAGGTTGAGAAAGTCAGAGTATGGTTCATACATACCCACTTCTCTAGTCACATATATGCTGGCTGGAAAACCAGCCACTACCAGCTTTTCTGTTCAGTAGCTCTTGGCGCAAAAGGAGAAATCTAATCCGATTTCACTTGCACAATACTTTTTAGTTTTAAGGAGTTTTTCCATCGTGTCCTGAAATATCTTTCTTCTCACGTCTTAAATGAACATATATCCTAATGAAGAGGAGGGAAATTAGAGAAGGCTACTTACAGTACGATCCTAAGATTGCTTTCCTGGGAGTAAGCCCCACTGAATACAGCTGAGCAGGGTTCTGAGTAGATCTGCTTAGGACTGCCGTCTTAGATTGTTTAGCTGGTCATAATAAAAGGTATTTCACTCTTCAATTCATATTCCAGTATACCAACACAATCACCTGAAAACCCCCCCCCCATATGTGTATGCGCAGGGTTTGGGGAGGGGAGGGACTTCAATGCCATGGAGTCCAATTGCCAAAGCGGCCATTTTCTCCAGGTGAACTGATCTCTATTGGCTGGAGATCAGCTGTAATAGCAGAAGATCTCCAGCTAGTACCTGGAGGCTGGCAACCCTACTTGTGAGAAGGATTGTGGGCTAAATAAGAGGAGCCTAGTACCCTGGGCTCAATACCTTACATAGCACAAGTTGTTCCTAACAAGAAGCCTACCACAGCTAGCAGTGTTTTGGGCAAACCCGTCCTGATTTAGGGTCTCCAACCTTCAGGTTGGGCTTGGAGATCTCTCAGAATTACAACTGATCTCCAGACTACAGTGGTCAATTGCCCTGGAGAATATGGTTACTCTGCAGGGTGGAATCTATGGTATTAAATCTTGCTGAGGTCCCTCCCCCACCACAAACTCTACCCTCTTCAGAATTTACCCTCAGCCTTACTAACTTCTACCTTGCCTGGATTTAGTATCATTTAGTTTTCCCTTGGCCACCTGATCATGGCATTCAAGCACTGACACAGTACAGAGATGACAGCTTGCAAAGGATTCCTTCATGAAAAATAGGTAGGGTTGCCAACCTCCAGGTACTAGCTGGAGGTCTCCTGCTATTACAACTGATCTCCAGCCAATAGAGATCAGATCACCTGGAGAAATGGCCACTTTGGCAATTGGACTCTATGGCATTGAAGTCCCTCCCCTCCCTCTTCAGGTTCCGCCCCAAAAACTCAAAATAGGGTTGGGTATCATTAGCGTATTGATGACAACCTATTCTAAAGCTCCAGATAATTTGACTCAGTGTAGGGTTGCCAGCTCTGGTTTGGGAAATACCTGGAAATTTTTTTGGGGGTGGGAGCCTGGGGAAGCCAGGGATTGGAGAAGGGAGGGACTTCACTAGGGGTATAATGCCATAGAGTTCACCTTCCAAAGCAGCCATTTTCTCCAGGGGAACTGATCCCTACCGCCTGGAGATCAGATGCAATAGTGGGAGATCTCCAGCCACAACCTGGAGTTTGGCAACCCTAACTCAGTGGCTTTATATAAATGTGTTTTTTTAAAGGCTAGGGATTACACTAAACATTGCAGAAACCCACAATAAACATAGAATAGATACAACTTTTCCAGTTGTGCTCTAAGAAAAAAATCGAAATCACACTCTTTTTATTTTGAAGTACTAAAAAATACGTGGAAGTGCCTTATAAACATTTCTAATAATAATTTCTGAACAATCGTTTATTTTATAGTAGGGGCCTACATTTTAATTGCAAGAAGGCCCTATATTCCTTTTCTTTCAGGTATTTCTCAACCTGAAGCTCTGAAACACTACCTCAAAATAGCAGTCTTTAGTTTTTTATTTAGTTTAGTTTACAATAGTTTACAGTCGGGATCTTTATAGGCCAGTGATATGACAGTTTATGAAATAATTTCATATGTTCACATTTTCTTGGTGGTCTGTTCTTTGCATTTTTCTTCATTGTTTCTCTTTTTTTAAAAAAAAAATTCAGTATCTGCAAATAGCTTCTTAACTTCTTCAGTGACTACAAAGATTTCACGATGCAATTTAAGACCAATAGTTTCCCACAAATAAATACTGCTGTGCTTGATTTTAAAGCATAATCCGCTCTTGGTGTATAGCAAAACTGAGAATCTAAATTTCAATTAGTTCTTGCTAACACCTTTCAACAATAAAAACATAAAACTGAATGTATTTTTTTAATGAGTTGGTTGCCTTAATCTGGGACATATTAAAAACCGAAAGGGGATTTCACTGTGGTTAATTCGTCCAGAATATTTTCTGGGTAGAGTAATTACGCCCAATCAAGGTCTGTCAATACAATTCGTTATCAATTGTCACTTTATATCAAGTATAATTGGTTCAGCTGCATAGAAACAGTCATCTGAAATGCTAAGAGTGTTTTTTGTTTTTGCTGGGGGAGAAGATAACTTCTACTATTAGAACCCCATTTATCCGCCAGGCTTCAATTTGTCAGAAGCCTCTTTAAAACTTTATTTCAACGGAATCAAACATTTTAATATAGGTTGACAGCGAGTGTATCTTCACACTACAATTTCATTTGCCTGAAATTATTTATCCGTTTTACTTGGTGGGCTCAACTGTTTTAGGAGCCATCTTTCTCTGTCATAGAAATGCAGCTGTAGCCTGCAGAGGTCCTGAGCAAAAATCTGCTCTGTTAATGATCGGACATATTTGGCTGGGATTCTTTCATTTTGTTCGAAATGTCTCACATCTGTCACAGCTCTGTCTATTTTGGATTTAGGCAAAACAGGCAGAGAATGAGTTTATGTGCTGTGTTCACTGGAGTCATGCACACTAAAGAGAATCCTTTTATTTTTCAGCCTAGAGTCAGAGACCTGAACCTGATACCAACTATTAACCAACCCCAGGGTGGGCTTGGCCTTCTGGATCATCCTGCCAAATCATATGGAGGATTTGGTATATGGCCCTGTGGCTACGCATGATAGAATGTTCAGTTTTTTATGTGTTTAAAACCAAGGGTCATCAAAAAATTTACAACATGATAGGGCCAGCTGTCCAACTCATGCACACATGAACACATACAGCTGCCTTATACCGAGTCAGATAATTTGTATGTCAAGGTCAGTATTGTCTGACTTGCAGTGGTTCTATTGGTTCTACTAGTTCTACTGGCAGTAGTTCTACAGGCAGTGTTTCTACTCTGACTGGTAGTGGTGTAGTGATTAAGAGCAGTGGTTTGGAGTGTATGGACTCTAATCTGGAGAACCAGGTTTGATTCCCCATTTCTCCACATGAGTGGCGGACGCTGATCTGGTGAACAGGGTTGGTTTCCCCACTCCTACACATGAAGCCAGCTGGGTGATGTTGGGCTGGTCACAGCTCTCTTCGAGCTCTCTCAGCCTACCTACCTCACATGGTGTCTTTTGTGGGAGGGGAAGGGAAGGTGATTGTAAGCTGGTTTGATTCTTCCTTAAGTGGTAGAGAAAGTTGGCATAACTCAACACCAACTCCTCTTCTTCTTCATCTTCTTCTTCTTCATCGTCGTAGTCATCGTCGTCATCTGAGGAACAGGTCTTTGCATCATTGACTAGCTGATTTTTTTTTTTTAACTGGAGTCACCATGGGATTGAATCTTGGATTTCCTGCACATAAAGCAGAAGCTTTACCAATGCGCTACAGCCTCTTTCCCATCTCAAAAAATAACCATGTGTGCTCAAATATTAGGAATACTGCATCTTCATTACAAAAATCCAAGGTATAACTGGATGTCACCAAGTCTTGAATTGTGCCACTCACTAAAATTTAGACCAAGTGATCTCTAAAACAAGACATAGTTATTATTTGCACATAATTGCTTCTAATTATTTTTGTAGTGCTGTCCAAACCAAGATGCCCTTCCCTATACATTGCATATTTATAGCAGATATCAAGCCTTCTTATAATCTGTTAATGCCTGTTGACTTGTGAAAAATTCTTACAATAATCTAGTTCTAGGACTATGATGAAAACAGTGAATTATGTCTTCAACAATGTGCTGACACTGTAAAAAAAAAAGAAAGGCATTGAGCCAAAGTAGGGCTGCAACCAGCAGGAGACTTGGCCCTTTCACACATACTGAATAATGCACTTTCGTTCCACTTTCAATGCACTATAGCGATAGTTTGCAAGTGGATCTTGCCATCCAGCTGCAAAGCACACTGAAAGTGGATTGAAAGTGCATTTTTCAGCATGTTCAAAAGTGCCTTTATGTGTACATGTTAGGGTTGCCAACCTCCAGGTACTAGCTGGAGATCTCCTGCTATTTCAACTGATCTCCAGCCAATAGAGATCAGTTCACCTGGATAAAATGGCCACTTTGGCAATTGGACTCTTTGGCATTGAAGTCCATCCTCTCTCCAAACCCTGCCTTCTCCAGGTGCTCCCCAAAAACCTCCTGCTGGTAGCGAAGAGGGACCTGACAACCCTAGTTTATGTGTGTATGTGTGGGTTTCCCCACTGTACTTTCTGACTAAGTTCACAGTGGTGGTCTTGGAAGTAGCATTGGAAACCATTCAGACTTCTGGTTCTGGGGGAAGTTGATATCCACGCTGAGGCATTCTTGTCAGGAGTAATTCAGGAATTCATAGCTACCATGATAACTACGGGGCTGCCACAACCAATATTGACTCTATTGCCATGGAAATATTTATTTATTTAAACCATATAAAGACCACCTTATTTCCTTGGACTAAGGCAGCAAACAAGTTATGAGGGGATGCAAATTATAATAATTTAATAAAAAATTAAAAAACACAAATTAAAATACACAAAATAAAAAAATTAAAACACTCAAGTTTTAAAACTCCCAAGAATGAAATCCCTCAGGAGTAGGATAGAGCAAAATTAACTAATACCATGTGCCCTCCACCAAATGCTCTCTGGAATAAGACTGAATTACATGCTTTCTTAAATGTAGTAAGTGAAGGTGCCTTCCTCACCCCTTCTGTCAGGGCATTCCCAAGGACTGGGCCCACCACAGAAAAGTTGCATTCACATTCACTACATCAGATCCCTATAGGGTTGCCAGCTCTGGGTTAGGAAATACCTGGAGATTTTGGAGGTGGAGCCTGAGGAGGGCGAAGTTTTGGGAGGGGAGGGACTTCAGTGCCATAGAGTCCAATTGCCAAAATGGCCATTTTCTCCAGGTGAACTAATCTCTATCGGCTGGAGATCAGTTGTAATAGCGGGAGATCTCCAGCTACCACCTGGAGGTTGGCAACCCTAGATGCCTACCATTCTTGACAATTCCATGAGATCCATGATAAACTCATAACTGGTTTCAGGTTCACATGTAAGTGCTGTCAAGTCATTAACGACTTATGGTGACCCTCACAAGGGGCTTTCAAGGGCAATGAGATGTAGTTTCCATTGCCTTCCTTTGAAGAGTCTTCCTTGGTGGTCTTTCATCCAAGTACCAACCAACCCTGCTTAGCTTCTGAGTTCTGACAAGATTGGGCTCTATCACACCACCTTCCCTCCTGTCATTAGGTTCAGCATACTGTCAATCTGCCCTAAAGTAGCAGGTGCTAAAGGCCGTGCTTAAAAGAAATACAATCACAACATTTTACAACAATATTTTATAAGGCTGGGATCTGAATCTGATATGTGTTCTTGTGTTCTTACTACTTGCTTATAGATAGCTACTAGCAACTGCTTTGAATGTGATTACTTAATGCAATTGAGCTTTTTTTATTCAGTGGTAAAATTGCACTGCAACTTCTGAGTTAACAATGTTTCAGAGCTTGGAATTAGTCTTGATTATGCCCAACTGTGTCTAAATTAATAACAAGCAGTCATGGTGGAAGCAACTGGAGCTCCGTAGCAGTCAGAATGAGTCCCTGCAGTTTTGGCTATCTAAACCATGCTGTGATTTATTGAAGGCAGTGTGCAAAGACACAGACAGAGGTATGTCCTTTATAACCATCTATTCTGTGGGAACCTTGGCTGATCATTAAGAAACAACAGGAAAAGTGTCCTCTTTTATTAGTCTTATTTGCCTGAAGTCGCTGATAAAAGACTGCAGTTTACTAGGGCTGAGTCTATTTTTTTCCTGGATTTGCTCAGGAAAATCAAGCAAGATCTCCACATTGCACATTAGAGTAAGACTGCAAATGAAATAAATTGCACAATATATTTATCACAGCAGTTTCTCAGGCCAAGCAAGCAGAGTGAACATAGAAGCATAGAGCTGGAACGTACCCCAAGGGGCATCTAGCCCCTGCACAATTCAGGCAATTCACAGCTACCTCCTCCACCCCCACTCCCCCACTGACCTCTGTTCTGTGATCAGAGGAAGACAAAAACCCTCAAGGATCCCAGGTCAATCTGGCCTGGAAGAAAATTCCTTCTGGATCCCTAAGTCCCTGGGGAGGGAACACCGTAGTTTTGGTGCCACGACCAAAGGAGGCCCTTTCTCAGGGCTGCCACCCATGTAGCCTCAGATGATGGCAAACCCAAAGCAGGCTCGTTGGAGAGAATTCCAACCAGCAGAGTGTGATTTCCTTGCTTCTCCCTTCTTGCTGCAGTCTAGGGATGCTAGCATCCAGGGGGAACCTGGATCCCCCAGAATTACAGAGAGCCAGCGTGATGTAGTGGTTAAGAGGGGTGGACTCTAATCTGGAGAACTGGGTTTGATACCCCATTCCTTTACATGAAGCCAGCTGGATGACCTTGGGCTAGTCACAGTTCTCTTTGAGCTCTCTCAGCCCCACCTACCTCACAAGGTGTCTGTTGTGGGGGGAGGAAGGGAAGGAGATTGTAAGCCGGTTTGATTCTCCTTAAAAGGTAGAGAAAGTCGGCATGCGAAAACCAACCCTCCTCCTCCTCTTCCTTCTTCTTCTTCGTCATTGAGTCGGTCCTAATAAAAGATATGACATGGTTTGTGTTCTTAACATATGAACTACTCAATCTGAAAATATTATTGTTTTCAAAATTCCAAATAACTTTTGAAAATATATGCCCTGAACATACAATGCCCCCCTTTTTACTGAGGTTAAAATATCTTGCGAAATCAGTAGTGAAGGAATCCCAGTCCCTAGTAAGAAAGCAGGGCAGACTCTAGCGTACAACCCAGTAAGTGCTGCAAAAATTGACTGTAACCTACCTTGAATGCACTCATAAATTGTATATAACTGCATTTTTATTCTCTTGAGTTGTTTGCATCAGCTAAATAAAAATATCCCCATTTTGCATAAAAGGCAAACTAGCAGTCTTAAGCATTGTTTCCTCGAAGTATAATCAGTTGCTCTACAAAGAAAGGAAACCAATAGCACAGTTAATACCCCAAGTTTATGTTGGAATGTGTCAGATGTTTCCTTTTCAACAGACATGGGCCATTTCCTGACCACTGCAGACTGCAATGGTAATGATTTCCCCTCCCAGGGACATCGCCTTGGCTTTTAAGGATTAATTAATTCACCGTTCTATAATTTGCTCTCATTGAGTTGACATCTGAGGGAAGTCTATAAAATGAGATTTCTTTCTGAGAATGAAGGGTATGCAAGGACACAAAAATCTATCTATTTATTTAAGAGTCGGGGGAGGGAATGCAGCATGGTGCAGCCCAATCTTATCACATCTCAGAAACCAAGCAGGGTTGATGCTTGGATAGGAGACTATTGAGGAAGACTCTGAAAAGCAAGGCAACGGCAAACCACCTCTTCTTCTCACTCGCCTTGGAAGCCCCGTGCTGGATTTGCCATAAGTCGATTGTGACTTGACAGCACATATATACTTATCTAAGAGTCGTGTGGTGTCCTGGTGGTGTGACTTGACAGCACATATATACTTATCTAAGAGTCGTGTGGTGTCCTGGTTAGGTAAAAGATTCTTGTTGGCAATGTGGCAGCGTTGCCAATGTGGCGAAGCCAGAAGTGATCTTGCGCCAGATGTGTCAGGTAAAGATTAATCACCCTCCATGCTGGAGAAATTGAGGCTTTAAATGCAGAAGAGCATGTGAGCAAAGAGGATCCTACCTTCGGTTAGTGGTAGAGTCTTACAAGACTCACCAGAGTAGATCAACCCTGTATCCCCCGGCTGTCTTGTCACTAGACACTGGGGTGTCATGTTTACTTTGTCATGAGCTTTCTGAGCAAACCTTTTGACTGAAGACATGTCTGATTTAACTGGTTACATACTGAGATGGGGAATTTAAGATGTGTACTTGGCTGGTATGTGGTGATGTGTGTCCAGGCCCTCTATTATTAAGATCCACCTCCCAAGCCCTGCCCTCTGTGCTTCCACATGCAGAGGTGAACTCGGTGGCAATCAGAGAAAGGGCTTTTTCGGTGGTGGCACCTTGCCTTTGGAATGTCCCTCTTGAGGCTCATTTGTTGCCCACTTTCCTTTCCTTTAGGGGCCAGACCACACCATTTCTTTTTATCTAGTGTTTTTACTGAAGCATTTTGTCTTTTTCGGTTCTTTTTTTTTTAATGGTTGGCTTCTGCCCTGATGACTGTTATCTATTTCATTTTAGGCTGCTCAGTGTTTGCTTTATGCTATATTTATGCCCTGGCTTGCCTTATTGTTTTAGTTATAAGCTGCCTTGAGCAGACCTCTGGAAAGGTGGCATGTACCATTTCTAAATAAATAGTGGCTGGGGATAAGGGCGGCCCACCTTGACCTCCAGCAAGAAGTGATTACTCTACCTACTGAGTCCAAAGTTCCTGCCTTATCACAAGCCCTATATTGATTTAATTTCTCCAACATTCCATCACTCTTCAGTGTAACTACAACACAGACCGTAGAATAGGGTTGCCAACCTCCAGGTGGTAGTCAAAGAACACAGTTGTAGGCCAATATTAACACAGTCAATCTCTATATTATAACATCAATTAGTATTTGTATTATAACATATTATATATAGTAACCCAATTATTATACACTGTTATGTTAAACTATTTATATCATAAGGCAGCAGGGCACAAGTGTATTATAGGTCAGTGAGTATGTCCAAATAAAGTCCATGAAAATAAAGTCAACAGAAAAATCTTTGTTTCCTTGTTCCTTGTTTACAAGATTTCCTTTTTTCTTCATAAAATGATTGGTTATGTCCTTGTAATTTGTAGGGTAGAACAGGATGCCGGTAACTAGCCTGTTTCAAGGTTTTTTTTCTTCAGCCACCCCAAAAGGACATAGAGCCTGATTCAGCATCTGGATATAATTATATATTCTCAGAACACTCAACTGTTGACATAAAATTGCAATTAGTAGCTATCAATAATTCCAAAATATACAATTCAATTACAGAAATTAATCATCATACTTACAAAGTTGTATGTATATTCAAGCACAGTAACGTACTGGGTTACTATATATAGTATGTTATAATACAAATACTAACTGATGCTATAATACAGGTATTGACTGAGTCTTAATATTGGCCTACAACTGTGTTCTTTGACTACTACTCATAATTACAGTTGAGTTTACTATGTTGAACACAACCTCCAGGTGGTGGCTGGAGATCTCTTGCTATTACAACTGATCTCCAGCCGATAGAGATCAGTTCACCTGGAGAAAATGGTTCTTTGGCTATTGGGCTCTATGGCATTGATGTCCCTCCTCTCTCCAAACCCCACCCTTTTCAGGCTCCAAAATCTGCAGGTATTTCCCAACCCAGAGCTGGCAACCCAAACCTAGAATGAAGTTTTGCAGAAAGGGTCAGACTGGACCTCTCCGTGGCTGGCATAATAAGGACACCTGGCAGGTTTTGCTCCTACTTCAGCGAGATCTACGAGGCCACTCCTTTACATTTTCGAATAGTAATAAATAGGCTGGATCCAACTAGTTTTTCTACTGGTGAAAAAGGAAGGAGAGGAGACCACAAAAAAGGGCTATCATGTGACCTGCATGGGGATCATGGGACCTTCATGGGCAAAAGTCATGTGGGATGAGGTTGTAGTAAGGAAGGGAATAAGGCGAGACTACGTGAAACAAGCTCACTGGATTCAACCCAATGGATGCCATTGGGTGAAAACGCATGTTCACTTTAGCCTCCTTTATTCCCTATATCAGCCAGGATTCAGCCAGGATCGAACGCATGCATTTTCGCTGAACGTGCGTTCGATCCTGGTTGAATCCTGGCTGAAACAGGGAATAAAGGAGGCTAAAGCAACCATGGGTTTTTGCCCATTCTCTCCTAAAAGTAGAACAATTGTGGATATTGTTGCAGAGTGGGATAAAATCTGCCCTTAATTTTTGACACTCTGTGTCCTCACCTTCACTGCGGAGATCCCACACAGGATGCAGCTTACTTTTCTGCACAGACAGCACAGAGCACATGAAGTGGATCCATCACAATATGCACTGTTGCAAAAAAAAAAAAAAGTGTAAGTCCTTCAGTGCCATCCTAAGCAGAGCGACAGCCTTCTAAGTCCATTGAGGTCAATGGGCTTTGAAGGGTGGAACTCTTTTTAGGATTCATAGAATCATAGAGTTGGAAGAGATCACCAGGGTCATCTAGTCCAACCCCCTACGCAATACAGGAAACTAACAACTACCTCCCCCCACATCCCCAGTGACCCCAACCCTCCCCCTGCCATGCAGGATCCCACAATCATGCCTTACATACTAAGGCATGGTTACATCTTCCAGCAAAGCCAATAAAAATGAAATGATACCACCAACCTTTGCCACATGACATTTGTGTCACATTTGCTTTTAGCCTCATTGTCTTCTTGAAGATTTGTTACTTGCTCAAGAGTGAATGGGAAAATAAGAATTCAATTATGTTGCTGCAGGGGTCAGGTTTCTGGTAGAATTGTGCTTGATGGTTGTATGCAGGGTTGAAGGCAAAAAATGTCTGAGGGGGAGGAGGAAGGAGGGTTGAATGGGGGAGATTCTGCATGAACATAAATTCAACCTGACCTGAACTGTCTCAAGAAGGTCTTAAGGGACGATCACATTCACAAATACTAAACTTACTCAATTTACCTGTAAGGAAAACTAGTCTCTCCCACCCCACCCCCCCTGCACCATGTGCCATAAAGAAAAAAAGGAGGGCATCTTACATTCACATACAAGATACAGTTAAGTACTAGAATAAATAAACCTTTGTTGAATAGCCTTTTTTTTTACAGTGGGGAATCATCTTACATTTAGGGTTGCCTTACTTTTGGGTATGCCCAATAAAAAATATGCCTATAGCTTTCATTGCCTGAACAAGAACTTCTATGTTTCTCTGAAATGAAGGCTATTATGCCTCCACCAAGTGAGTAAGAATACACAATTCAGTGATAGCTTTTGTTACTATTTCATTGGCCACTCCCAGAATTCCTTAGCCGTCAATCAACTGGCTCCATATCTCCCAATTTCAACACCAAGACACGCTCTATATATTCAGAGCTATAAGGATGTTAACTCTTAGTGCATAAGTGCATCTTGCTATTGAAATTGGGAGATAGTTCTGAGGGGAAAGAGAGTTCTCAAAACTACAGAACGGGAAGTCAACTCAGGATCCTTTTAGGGATCCCTCAGTACACCTGAGTTGACTTCCCTCTCCCTGGTTTTGAGAACTCTCTTTTCCCTCAGAGCTCTCTCCCAATTTCAGTACCAAGATGCACTCTATACACTCAGAGTTAATGTCCTTATGGACCAGTTGTTGACCCTATCTTGGTCGAACAATTTAAATAGTGTTTCTGTGATTTTAACTCCTGAGGACAAATCCTCCTCAGACAGCCCACAGCTTTATGGCTGACTAATTCATGATTCATAAGAGGAAGGTCAGGATATGAGTTAATTGTCACCATTCTTGAATGTTATGTACAGAATCACATTTCCTGTTCCTACAAGGCTGTTAGCACCTATTCACAGTGTCGTCATAGCAATCATTTATGTCTGTGTCACCTTTTCTGGGCTCGATACTTGTAATATCCTTTTTGATTTTATGTAAGTGTTCAGTTTTGAGATTTTACTTAAAAACAAAACCTTTTAAACTTCCATTTACACAGGAAGTTGCTCCAGCCAGTTTACATCTCATCGGATAGATAATTTCTGTCAGCAGCCAATGCTAATATAAATGTTTCGGTTTTCTGACAATGAGGGTGAGGCTTCCACGCATCAGGCCTGGGTTGAGAAATGCCACAAAAGAAGGTTTAATAACATTGCTTGAAGTGGAGTGGGTTGGTTTCGAATTAGATGGGGCATGATTTAGCCTAAGGTCCATTCACCATCATTAGGTATAATAACATATCTGCAAGCCTGAATTAAGGACACACATGGGAATCATTTCAGTCATCAATCATTACCAAGAATAGCTGCTACACATTCAGTTAAAACCGGGTATGAATCTTAGAACACGACAAACCTTCAAAACAGTTTCCTGATAGTCTTGTTGTGTAATTGTGAGCACTTCCTTGCTGCAAACGGAAAAATAAAAGAAGAGCAGTTACCATGACAATGTCCTTTCTCCAACTATAATTCTGCATAACCTTCTAGATTAAAAAAAATCATAGCAGAGGGCTAACCAGGCTGATGAACATCAGACTGGAACCTGTTAATAGTAATAACTGAATTTCTTATTGGAGCGAGAATCTTATGATTCTGAACACCTGGTCACATTTTGTCATGGATATATAGCCCAATCTTGTCAGATCTTGGAAGCCAAGCAGGGTCAGCTTTGGTTAATATTTGGATGGGAGACCACCAAGGAAAACCAACGTTGCTATGCAGAGGAAGGTAATGGCAAATCACCTCTGTTAGTCTCTTGTCTTGAAAACCCCATAAGGGGTCGCCATGAGTCGGCTGCAACTTGACGGCACTTTACACACACACACATAGCTTCTTTGTGGTTCACTTGGTATAGTGTCCCACTCAGTAGGTATCATGATGTTCTTTAAGGACACGTGTTGATATGTCCACACAACTGTCCAATGCCTTAGCTACCCCTCACACCTACTTTGTCTGCAAACCAAAGGCCAGTTCAGCTTTTTTCTGTTCAGCAATTTTCAGTCCATGCACATCTGGAGGCTAGGTACTTCACATAGATATTCCTGATATATGTATTTGCCATAGAATTCCTGGAAATTTCTAGAGCTACCTGGAAGTGAAAAGGGCAGCTCTAGAAATTGCCAGAAACTTTATATTGGTACACGAGAACTACATGCTAAATGTACTGAGGTTGTACGCACGCACATGCAAAATCAGTGCATTGCCCCTTTCAGACAATATAGCAGCAGTGTGGTACTTCCAATACACGCAGAAAGAAGTTTCCTTTTACACACAATCACAATGTCTGAGACTGTATTCCTTAGGCCAATTAGTTGCATCAAAGCTTTCCCAGTTAGGCATTAATTTGTTGTACGTACCTCGATTTGCATTTTAATTTCCATTTCCTTGAGAAATATGGGAAGCTCTTGTAAACAAGTGATTATTATTATTCTCAGATAATTTCTCAAAAGTGTATTGCTGATTGATTTTGGATAGTCTTTCCATGTTCCAGACAAATCCCTTGAAACTCTGTTTGACGCACAGCATTTTGCTCCGCTTCGTAGTATTCGCATTGATTACGCACCATTGGTTTGAAAATACCGTACTTCAGGGGAATGAGATTATACGCTTCTGGCAGAATAACCTGTCTATCTTGTACTTTCCATGAGAGATGTTCAAGTTCTGTCAGGGAATCCAACATGATTTGAATAGTCAGCATAAAATATGTCATTTATTTTATTTTTAATGCTATGCTTATTTGCTTACTGTTCTCCTTTACTTTGTCAAGAGGAAAATATGGTTCTTGGTAATCTTTCCACAGGAGGGAGAGTGGCATGGTAAAGCCTGAGCTCATCAGAACTTGGAAGCCAAGCAGGGTTGGTACTTGGAAAGGAGACCGCTAAGGAAGACTTTAAGTGCAGTCTTATTTTTAGGAGACATACTATAAAGTGAATATTACTTGTCAAAAATGTTTTCATTTGGCAAAACTGCTGTCATTTCATGTCTTCCATCGTTTACAACTAGCGTCAAATGATGATCACTACAGTGCCAGAGTATTAACCTCTGCAGCTTCCCCACGAGTTGGCAAGCCATGCTAACATGTTTCCCAAGCACATCAGAAGTGCCATCATATCCAAAAGACATCCATTTTCTTAGTAGAGCATGCATTCAAAGCCATGCCTCTGTGAAACAAGCTGAAAGTATCTCCACACCAATATTAGCTGCTGTGTTGTTTATCAGTTGTACAGTATCATTAATGTCTGTTTTTGAAGATGTGCATATCGCCCACAGAGTCTATGGTAGGTAGACCCATTTTACCTGAAAGCCTACCTTCTGATCATTTTGTACTATGCATTTCATGAGCTTTTGGGGGGCAGTTTATTTATATTGCCACCGGATAGATGCACACACACAAATTAATGTTTGGTAGAATACGTCCCAATTCAATTCAAAATACACAATATGGAATGGGATCCTATGAATCCAGTTTGCTAACAATGGAGGCTTCCTCCAGAACAAACAGTTTGGTGACACAGTCCACCAGAGCTTGGTTCCCTGTGCCAGACAAATGGCAGAACAGAATCGCAGGATACAACTCATGATATTTTGCAGTGTTTTGATTGTGCCTTCACATTTAATAATTCAGTTGCTAGTCATAGTTTCTATTTCACATACCTGTTTCACAGCTGTTTGCCTATGATGAGTCAAAGTGGTATTTTTTTCAGAATGACCATCATAAACCATTATGTATTTGACAGCTTCTTTCACACATTCACTAGCTAGTTATAGGGCTTATGTCATCATTGGTTTCAACTTCCCTATATATTTGAACATAGTTTATTTATATAGAAAACATATATATCACTATTCTGTCATCAAAGTGGCACATAGGGCTATTCACAACATGATGGTAAAAAACGATACAAGATTTTTTTTGAGAATAACATTAAAGAATCTGACATTAAAGAATAACATTCAAGATCCAAAGCAGCCAGCAATAGCTAGGGCTGCCAAGCAGGGATTCCCCCCACCCCATTGTTCTCAGCTGTGGCGGGAGAAAAATCCCCCTGGCAATGCCAGCTGTAGAATCACATCACTTCCAGCAAAAAAGGAAGTGACATAGAGTAGCTCTAGGAATCATCTGAACTGCTATGGTTTTACCATAGAGTTTCCAGCAATTTCTAGAGCTACTGGAAGTAATATGACACCGCAGCTGGCATGGTGCCCCCCATATCCCTGCCCAAAACCCTAGCAATAGCATGAAAGTAAGCATAATAGCCATGAAAAACAGAAATGAAATGTTTAAAAGCAGCAGAGTGGCAGGTACTGACAAAATCATGAGTTGTCATAAGCATCTATAGAGTAAAACATCTCTTTTTTTTATAAATTTTTATTGCATTTTTATAATAAATCAAAACCAAAAAAAAGTATACATGTAAAAAGAAAAGAAAAAAATACATATACATATATAGAGCGTAAGCTTCTATTATACATTGTTATTCATATAAAACTAAATATTACGCCTTAGATCAAAAACCCTCCCCCCACCATTGTGCCCATCACCAATGGACTTCCGATGAGGTGTCATGACAAAGATTAATAAATCACATTGTTGTAGATTAGTTAAAATCACTTTATACTATAATTCGTTAACTAAATTCTTAAGATCCGTTTTTGCCGATTTATCCCAATATGCAGTGGCCTTTGACCATGTAATTTTAAATTCCTCCATATCTTTACCATGTACAGATGCTGTAATTTTGGCCATCCACATATACATCCATAATTTCTCTCTCCATTCTTTAATTGAAGGTTTATTTGTTTGCTTCCATTTTTTAGCAATTGTAATCCTTGCAGCTGCAAAACTATATTGACATATGACTCTGTCAGCTTTATCCAGTTCTTTTTTTGGAATGCCCAATAAGCAAAAGGCGGGATCTCTCTTAATTTTTATTTTAATCAAATTATTAGTCTCATTCAAAACTAATTGCCAAAATCTCCTAATTTTTTTACAATACCACCAGCTATGCATAAATGTGCCTATATCGGTACCACATTTCCAGCAAAAAGCTTTATTGTCTTTTTTCATTTTACTTAATAATGCTGGAGTTATGTACCATCTATAAAACATTTTATATAAGTTTTCTCTTATTTCATTCGAGATTGTAAACCTAAATTCATTTTTCCATAATTTTTCCCAAATCTCCAACTCTATATTATATCCTAAGTCTCTCATCTATTTCAACATAACTGGTTTGACCCTTTCCTGTTCTAGTTTCAGTTCTATAAGTACTTTATAAATCCTTCCTATCAAACCTTTATTACCCTTTGATAATATTATCTCAAGTTTAGATTTGGATCGGTTAAATCCCAATCTATTATCCTTAACAAAAATATCTTTTAATTTATAATACATAAACCAATCTTTTATCTGTAGTTCTTCACGTGTTTTCAAAACCCATATCCCATCTCTGTAATCTATCATTTCTCTATAAATATTACAGTCCAAATTTAAATGTGCACCTCTTCTAATAAATGCTTCTATAGGATTTAACCACCCAGGCGTTTTACTTTCTAAAGCATCTTTATATTTATTCCATATCTGTAATAAATTTCTCCTTATAATATGAGAATTGAATTCTTTATTCACCTTCTGTTTTTCATACCATAAATAAGCATGCCACCTGAACCTTAGCTTATGTCCTTCTAATTCTAATAACTTTGGATTCTCTAAGAGGATCCAATTTTTGATCCAGGTAAAGCAGGCCACATGATAGTACATTTTTAAATCTGGTAAACCCAAACCTCCCGTTTCCTTCAATTCTATTAAATTATTATATGCTATCCTATGTTTTTCTTTACCCCAAAGAAATCTCATAACATCTTTTTTCCAATCTTCAAATATGTGTGCACCTGTCACTATTGGTAAATTTTGGAACAAAAAAAGCATTTTAGGTAATAACATCATTTTAATTACTGCTATTCTTCCCCATAATGATAGGGGTACTTTTCCCCAATTTATCAAGTCTTTTTTTATTTGTTGCAATTGGTTTACATAATTATCCTGAAATAGATTGAGATTATTATTCGATATCCATATACCCAAATATTTAACTTTATTTTCAATGTTGAGTCCCGTCTTTTTAATTAATATTTGTTGCTGTACACGAGTCATATTTTTCACTAAGATTTTTGTTTTAGCTTTATTAATTTTAAAACCTGAAAGCTTTCCATAAACCTCCAAAATTTTATTCCATCTATCAAACTGTTCAATCGGATCAGTCAAAAAACATACTAAATCATCAGCATATTCTTTAAGTTTATAATGATTTCTCCCTATTCGTACCCCTACTACATCATTAGACTTTCTAAAATTATTCAATAATATCTCTAAAACTAAAATAAAGAGTAAAGGGGAAAGAGGACAGCCCTGTCTCATTCCCCTTTGAATTTCAATCTTTGGTGATAATAGTCCATTTACAATCAAATTAGCTGTTTGTTGTGTATATATACCTTTTATAGCGGTTTTAAAACTCTCACCAAAATCCATAAACTCCAATACCTTAATCATAAACTGCCAATTAACATTATCAAAAGCTTTTTCAGCATCCAAAAATATCAAGACTATTGGTGTTGTATCTTGTTCCGCATATTCTAAAAGATCTATTACCACCCTTACATTCTAACTAATCAACCTCCCGGGTAAAAATCCAGCCTGATCATCATATATTAATTGATTCAATACTCTTTTTAACCTATTAGCTAAAATTGCTACATATAATTTATAGTCAATGTTTAATAATGAAATCGGTCTATAATTTTTAACTTCCAAAATATCAGAGTTAACCTTTGGTATTAATGCTATGTTTGCTTGTTTCCATGTTTGAGGGATAATACCTTTTGTCATACCTATATTCATCACTTCCAGAAGATAAGGAATTAATTGCTCTTTAAATGTTTTATAATAATATGCTGTAAAACCATCTGGTCCAGGGGACTTATTGAGTTTACTTTTATTTATTGCTTGTTCCAGTTCCTCCTTAGATATTGGAGAATCTAAAAATTCTTTATTTTCAATTGTTATTTTCCCCCAGACCGATTTAGTAAGATAGGCTTCCATCTCTATCTCTGAGACTAAATTTTTTTTATATAAATCTGTATAAAATTTCACAAACGTATCAACTATCTCCTCTTTAATTCTTGTTATCTTACCATTCCTTCTAATCTGGGTTATTGGTATTTTTTTTCCTTTTTGTTTAAGTTGCCAAGCTAACATTTTACCCGGTTTATTCGCGTGTTTAAAAAATCTTTGTTTGTTATATATAACTTTTCTTTCAATCTCTTCAGCAATTAAAAATTCATATTGTTGTTGCCAATTTCTAATCTTATTTTGTTGTTCCTGTTTAGTCCCTTTATCCTGCAATCTAGATAAATATCATTCCGCCTGTTTTATTTCATCTAATATACATTTTTTCCTTTTCTCCCTTTCCCTATAATATCTTGTATTTTGTTGAATCAGATGTCCCCTAATTACTGCCTTACTGGCATCCCAAACTATATCTTCACTGGTACCTTTATTTATATTTTCTTTAAAATAATTGGATATTTCCACCTTCAATTTATTAACTATTTTATTATTTTTTAAAAGAAAATCATTAATTCTCCAGGGCTTGTAACCTCTATTTTCCATTTTAATTTTAACTAAAACCGCATTGTGGTCTGATAACACCCTAGGCAAAATCTCTGAGTTCTCTGATTTCTCTACCAGACCCTTTGACATCCATATCATATCTATCCTAGAATACGTAAGATGTCTCTGTGAAAAAAAAGTATATCCCTTCTTGGTACCATGTGTCAACCTCCAGACATCAAACATATCCCACTGATCTATAAGGGCATCAAAATTCCCTGGTAATTTCCCTTCATTAGCTGCTTTTTTCTTTTTCCCTGATCTGTCAATCTTAGGTACCTTAACTCCATTAAAATCCCCCATCCAAATAATTTTTTCAGTAGCATGTTCAGCTAATAGTCATGCTAATTTTTCATAAAAAGACCTTTGATTTATGTTAGGTGCATATATTCCCACAAGCAATATTCTTTGAAAACCATACATTACTTCCAGCATCAAAACTCTTCGCTCTATATCTTGATAGACAACTTTTGGTTGCAATGAAACAGGTATATACATAGCTATTCCATTGGTTTTCTTAGTATCATTACATGCTGTAAATAGGGTACCCAACCTTGTTTGTTCCAACCTAAATACATCCTTTGGGAGTATATGTGTTTCCTGTAAACAGATAATATTAGCATTAGTTTTTTGTAGATGATGAAATATTTTCTTCCTTTTGTTGGGAGAATTCAAACCATTCACATTCCAAGATAAAACCTGTAACATATCACATTTCAATTAGATCCCTTATATTTCCACAATCAATTTCAACATGCTTGCCACCTACTACTGCCACCCCCCTACCCCCCATATTTCTATTCAGCCTTCTATATCTTCAGTTGAAGAGTCCTCTGGTGTTGCTGGGATGTCTCCACCTCCAGAAGTCTCAGATGCCTTTTCTTCCTCTGTGGATTCTCTGGTTGGAACTTGTTTAGCTGATTTGGAAGGTTTAACCAGATCAGTGTCATATCTTCTCAAAAACTGGTCTGCCTTATCAACTTCTGTAAACTTGAACCTTTTAGCCTTGAAAATAAAAGACAGGCCCTGCGGGTATTCCCATCTAAATTGTATTCCACTGAGTCTTAAGCGTTGAGCAATCTCCATAAAATCCTTCCTTTTCCTCAGCAATCTTGCAGGTATTTCTTTCATCAGTCTCAAAGGCTCATCCCCAATCTTCAATGGTGTCTTGTAGTGAGTATTAAGTATTAAGTCTCTGTGACTTCTAGAAAACAATTGAAGCAGGCAATCCCTCGGTACTTTATTCCTTGTTGCATATGCTGAGTTTATTCCTTGTTGCATATGCTGAGTTTATTCTATACGCTGTCACTATCATCCCTGCGATAACTTCTTCAGATTCTTGTAAGAAATCCATCAAAAGAACTGTCAGGTATCCACGTAAGTCCCGATCCTCAATTTTCTCTCTCAGACCACGTATACGTAGGGAAGATTCCTTTATCTTAAGCTCAACCATCGCCAGTTGATCATTTTGCCCCTCCTCTCTGTCAACTACGGATGCTAATGACATCTCCAAGGTATCCACCTTCTTCTTGATTTCTTTAGTCTCCTGTGTATTTTTTTTGAGCTTGGTTTCAACCTTATCTTGTCTGACAGCCAGAGATGAAATTGTATCCTGCAAGGCAGCTATTGCAGCTGAATTCTGAGATGTAGTAACTGTATTCTGGGATAATTCCTGCTTCATTTCTGTAACGTCCTGGTGAGTCTTGGTTAACAGTTCAAACACAGAGTTCAAAGTCACTTCAGGTTCAACATCAGGTTTAGGTTTTAAAGGCATCTTGGTGCTAATAGATGTTGTTGCTATTGGAGAAGTTGTCTGTTTAGATATTTGGGCTATTTGAGTTACAGAGGACCGTCTAAGAGGAGGCTGTACCACCAACTTTGTATCCTTAAGTATGTCTTTAGTATGCTTCTCAGCCATTGATAGGCTAGAAAAAAAAACAGCTAGCAGTTGTAATCCAGAGGAGAGGGGGGGGGGCAGAAAGTTCTTTTTAGATCATTGTAAAATTCATTCAGATGGAAAATCAGTTAAGAGAAACAATCACTATGACCACTGAGATATTTTATGCCATGTCACTTGATTATTCTCCAACTTCTTTCCTTTGAGTCAAAGATCTTGTTTTGCAAAAAAGTTTTTCTTTTAAGTGCGTCACTCAACTGGCAAAAAGCCAAAAGACAAAAAAAGAGCGTAACTGAATTATAGATAGTTCAGAGTTAACAAAAAAAATAATACTGCCACACACCCCAAATTAGTGCTCCACAAATCAATAACCTTTATTTAATCCAGTTTAAAAGAAAAAAAATCGGGTCCCACCTCGCTCTCTCCTGCCGTCTCTTGAAGATGGCGCCGGCTCTTCAGTGAAGTCTGCCAGAGCAACCGCCGCCGATTTCTCGGCGGCTATCACTCCCATGGCAGTTCCACCACCGGCGCCCGAGTCTGCATCCCCTCTTCCACCGAGGGATGCCACTTGCTGGTTCTTAACGGGGCTGTTTGTATGCCCCGAGGCAGCGAACGGCAGGAGCGCGGCTTCGCGCTTGCAACGGGGGGGGGGGGTCGCCCGACCCGGAAGTGAGAGTAAAACATCTCCAAGGAATAAAGACATCCAACTGTTTGCACTTTGTGTTCCATACTTTGCAGTTTGCTAAATCACAGGACAGCTTATGCACATCTCACCACCGTTGTGTTAGTGCTGTTGGGGTAGAGTTTAAATCAAAAGAACTGTTTTTTTATAATGTAATATTCTAAGAAACATAATCGCTAATATGAATATCCTGCCCTTCTCCATCAGATATTCCTTGAGCTAGTGTGGTATAATGACTCAAGTGTTAGACTAGAACTAGGCTGAAATCTAACCTACCTCACATGGTTGCTGTAAACTCTAAATGCAGAGAGAACTATGCACTCTACTGTGAGCTTGTTGGACAGAAGACGAGATAAAAACGTGTTTATTGTAAAAGAAAGAAGTTTTATGTCCTACCATTTCATGATTTGTATTGAAAGCAGAAAACTGTCACTCTCTGACAAATAGGCTCCTTGCATGCGCATTTCTAGCATTACTGCCACCACTGATGTTGACAACAGGAGAAAGGAGGGGGGTGGTATGTGACCTAGAAGAAACATAACTTTTGGGTTACACTCTAAGGTATTTTATGAATGGGTTGGATCTCCCTGCCTGGACATGGGTTCATCGCACATGAAATTAACCCGGTTTGGGGGAAACTGCATGCATTGGCTTGAATGATCAGGGACGAAACTATGTGCTAACCGATCCATGAATACAGAAAAACAGTCTCCCAAGTGCAAATCAAGTCCCACCCCTTTAAATGCTGCTCTGTAATTGGCTTACTTCGCAGTGCTCCCCGTAAGAGATTTCCTTCCCCCAAACCCAACCGCCACAAAAAAGCATTTTATGAACAAAAAACAAAAAATGGAGCTACCTGAAAGAAGGGGGGAAGGGGGAGAGAAATCCAAGCCTCATTTTTAAAAAGCCTTTCTTTTGCTCAGAAAGAGCTCCGAGGTAGCAGGAAGTACTTGAATCCCTGACTCTTTACACACTGCTTTGTGATTGGCTGTGAGAGAAGCCAATCTTCTGTTAAAGCCGGGTTCGTTTTGCATCGAAACAGCATTGAGCTTCCAAGGAATGAGATATCGAGCATACTGAAAAATTTGATCCTGGCTGAAATGGGGAATAAAGGAGGTTAAAGAGACCATGCATAAAACTCCTAAGACTCTCCCCAATCTCTGTGTTGTTGTTTTTTCCAGAGAGATCTTGGGGGATTCCTAAAGTGGTTCTGAAAGTGACTTCACTTCTGGGTCAGACATGACCTTCCCCAGGCCCCACCCCAGAAATCTGGGGTTTCAGGCAGTCCTGGCACTTGTACTGACAAATCACATATCAAATTATCATTATTTGGGGGGAAGAGGGTGAGGAAAGGATAGACTATATGAGCCCTGTTTCTCCTATTTGTAGAACGTAAGCAGTACCTGTGTTTGCATCTAATTGAATGCCTTCTACACCTTATTGATTTTGGCCTACAACTTTCATTTTCTTTCTTCTTTAACCATCCCAATTAGTGAATAGTAATTTAATGTGCTGCCCTTATTAAAAAGCAAACTGTGCGAGTCTCACACTGCTGCAGGTTTTCACACGGGCATTAACCAGCTGTCACCGTATAACCTCTTCCAGTGTGCCACGGTGCACAGAGCAATGGCACGGGCATATTATTGGAGCACATTCTCTCTCTGCCCCTCCTTCCCTCTTTAGGGTGGCAAGGCAGAGGCTCTTCAGACGGGAAAGGCGATCATATAGAGTCACTTCAAAAGAAATTTACCGCTAAGTCTCCTGATGGAGCAGTTAACATTTATAGACGGCAATGGCTTTTGTCAGGCTTGATAGACTAACGATTCTGCTCCTCCGATTGCCCCTTTGAGCCACAGTGAACTTCATAATGGCAATACTGTTGACTCTGCTGGGCCCCTTGACCTCTTTTCCAAATGGTTTCTTTAGTACAGGTGATAGTTTTGAAGCACAGCGTGGGGGAGGATTGAAACTTTCCATTGGCTCCCCAAGTCGTGGTGAAATGGAAAATTAAATGGCTGAGAATAAATGAATGGTCCATAGATGCTTTTTTTTTCTTTTTTCATTGTTTCGGTCAGCTCCTAAGCGAGGCTAAATCACTATTGGTCTAGAGCCCACTGAAAAAAAAATTAGGCCTCTGAAACAGCCTTTGCTGTACACTTCCAGTAAAAACCATGTGTTAAATGATACTTGAATAATAATTGGAAAGAACTTGGTTCTTAGAGAGCAGCCCCTTTAATTAATTAGTGGGCAATTGCCCATTAGCTGGTATCTGGCAACCCTATTGCTCGGTGACCTTGGGCCAGTCACTCTGTCTCTCAAGCTAACCTACTTCACAGAGTTGTTGTGAGGATAAAATAGGAGAGGAAAGACAATGTCGCAAGCTGGTTTAGGTCCTCAATAAGGAGAAAAGTGGGATTTCAATGAATGAATGAATGAATATTTTCTCCTCAAATTGGATAAAGCTCCTTTCACGCCTCATGGGCCTCAGAGTGTTTGGACCCGTCACCCACACTGGCCGTGTCCAGGGGACCTTTTCCCTCTTTGATATCAGGCCTGCCTTCCATGCTACATCATGCAAACTGCCTTTGAAACTCCTCAGAGTGTGCCTTGTCAGGCTCAATAAGCCCATCCATGCAAGGTATTTTCACTTACACGATTTGCAAGCTTGATTATTTCAGGCACAGCGGGATGTGCTTCTAAATTGTAATCTGGCTTAAATGAAATGCCCCGAAACAAGCAAAAATAATTAGTATCGGATATTCAATCTAATTAGCAAGGCAGCCTTGAACCACACAGCCTCATTCAGGAGGAAGTCAATAAAGGAGTATCCATTTTAAGTGAGGTGGCTTAAATGGAAGGCATGAAAGCAAGTTGTAAGACTCAGTTTCAAGTATCTGAAGTAATTAGCGAGGTAAGCTTGAGGCATGAAGTCTGGTTAAGAAAAAAAATCAATAACAAGGGAGTCTGATTAAGAAGAAAATCAATGCAGAATTGCAGCTCTTTCTTTGGGAAACTCTGGAGATGGAAACATGTCAACAGCAGTGTCCTGTTGCCTTATAAATTTGATGAGAAGTGTATTGGATACTAATCAGGTATTGGATCCAGCCCCCCCCTTTTTGGGGGGACATATGGTTTTTGTTCAGTCCTTGGTGAATACTACAGTTCCTATCATGCTCTGCCCTTCCTTTCACACAAACTCTCACTGAACTATGAATCACCACTTCTCTTTCGTTACCTACAGCAGTCACTGTTCCCATTACATTTATTTATTTATTCATTTCTATTCTGCTTTTTTCCACAGTATAAGACACTTTGGGTTGCCCCCTTCCATTTCTTACAAATTGGGCCTTTTCTATTATGGCTCCATTATTATGAAACAGACTTCTTAAGGATTCATGCCATGCCATACCCCTCTGTTCACCTTTAGGAGAGCTTGCAAGACAATTTTTTAGTCAAAGGGCATTCTCCTGGTTATGCATGTTATGGTATTTTCTCTAAAAGGAGAAAATACCACAACATGCATATTTATTGGAGTTACTGCAGGGCACTTTATCCTCTGCTTTGATTTTTTGTTGTTGTTGTTGTTAAAAAAATCTATCTTGCCACCCACATTGAGCCTTTTGGAAAGATAGGAAATATTTGTGTAAGTATACTTCTAGAAAGTATCGACACTGCTGAGTTTGGTGGCGCAATGGGCTGGTTCTGTAAACAGCTTTATGCATTTATGTATTGAGAAGACATTCTTAATGACCTCTCCAGGCCACAAGATATAGCAAAGGGATTCTCTTTCGGTATATAGATTAGGAACTGTGCCTCCGGATTTTAATTTCACATTTATTTCAAGGGTGACACATTTGTTTGAGTCATCATCTAGCTTATCAGGACAGACAGCCACTTTATTTGATAAAGATACAAGTGAAATAGAATTCTTCTGAGTTTTGAATCCCAAAAAGGACTGCTGTTTTAAAACAACTGGCATGCTAAAGAACATGAAATAGGACTTTGCTCCAAGATGCATGCCATGGTCTCATTATCTTTAACACAGAATCGAATCATAGCATGCCAGAAGAACCACCATTCTCAACTGTAATTGAGGAGGGAGGATAAAAGCACTTCTTTATGTTAAGCATTTCCAATGTATAAATAAAAACTTCTGCACAAAACAACAGGATAAATAGCCCACATTTCCCAGGGCCAGCTCAAAGTGATTTAGAGAGCCAGCATGGTGTAGTGGTTAAGAGCGGTGGTGAACCAGGTTGGTTTCCCCACTCCTCCACATGAAGCTTGCTGGGTAACCTTAGGCCAGTCACAGTTATCTCAGAACTCTCTCAGCCTCGCCTACCTCACAAGGTGGCCTGTTGTGTGTGTGTGTGTGTGTGTGGGGGGGTGATTGTAAGCCACTTTGAGACTTCTTGTGTGTGTGTGTGTGTGTGTGTGTGTGTGTTAAGCGCCATCAAGTTGCTTCTGACTCATGCCAACCCTATGAATCAATGTCCTCCAAAATGTCCTATCTTTGACAGCCTTGCTCAGGTCTTGTAAATTGAGGGCTGTGTCTTCATTGAGTCAATCCATCTCTTGTTGGGTCTTCTTCTTTTCCTGCTGCCCTCAACTTTTCCTAGCATGACTGTATTTTCAATGTGACCAAAATATGATAGCCTCAGACTTCTTACAGTAGAGAAAAGTGGGGTATAAAAACCAACTCTTCTTCTTACACTGACTGTTTAAATGCTCCAGCTGCTTTATTTACCAGGGATAGGCCCCATTTTCTGGATCTGTTCTGGAAAATCATTGTCGCTGTTGACAGGATCTTGTTTAAATCTGCATAGTAATGTCATTATCCCTTCATTGATTTGTCGGGACACGGGTTATAAGTTTAGAATATAAAAATAAATAAGAAGGTCCCAGGTTTTAACTTCCAATTAAAAGGATCAGATAGTAGGTGATGTGAAAGACTTCTTCCTGAGATCCTGGAGAGCTACTGCCAGTTTGAATAGGCAAAACTTGATGGACTAATGGTCTGATTCAGTATAAGGCAGTATATATATATGAAGTTATATTCTTCTTAGAATCATAAACTTCTCTTTCTCTTTCATATAGAAGACTTCAAAATGTAAGACTTCAGCAAAAGGCACTAATAACCTAGCAAATAAATGCACAAGTTGCAGGAACTTGAAGGTGTCACTTAGTTTCTGCACTGTGTGTGTGAGCCCAGTATGCCAAAGGCTCCAGGGAAATCTGAAGTTTTGTAGAAGGAGAGAAATGATGGTATTCTTTCATGGAACTTCATTTCCTTTCCATCCTTCTGTCCTTCAGATGGAACCGTCTGTGCAGCGAGAGATGACCTCCCAGCTTGAGAGAAGTCTCTTTGCTGATGCATGATGGGAGACAGTCTTCATGAACTCATCAAAACCAGCTTTTGATGGAGAGGACATAAAAGGAATCATGCTTGGATGGCTTAACATGGACATCTTCACTGCCAGGGTCACTACCAACTTTTTAAGCACATCCCAGAAAGAAATGGCATTAAGGTTCATCGCCTATCTTGGAATGTGAACACAAAATAAATTGCTATTCAGAATCAGGTTGGCCCACTGAAAGTTGATCTCTGGCTTTCAGCATCAAGGCAAGAAAAAGTGATTTGGAGGAAACGGTGCTCTCTTGGTGTCTCTTTCACTTCTGCTCTGTTCCTTCAGTGCAGCTTACATCTGCCCCAGGCCTGAGATTGCAGTGGATTTCTATGGTGCAAACATCTGCAAGGGGATGCCCAGGGCGAGGGCAGATCTTTCCGCTACCCACAGGGTTGCACAAACATTTTCAAAAGTTGAAGAGATAAATTATGGGGAGGAGAAAAACTTTCTCAAAGTAACCAGTAACATTCCTGTTTTTTTTTTTCAGATGTTTCGTTTAGTTTATTAGATTTTAATCTGCCCTTTCCCAAACAAAATCGGGCTCAGGGCAGAGTACATAAAATATAAAGGTAAAAGGTAAAAGTAAAGTTCCCCTGTGCAAGCACTGGGTCATTCCTGACCCATGGGGTGATGTCACATGTTTACTAGGCAGACTTTGTTTACGGGGTGGTTTGCCAGTGCCTTCCCCAGTCATCTTCCCTTTACCCCCAGCAAGCTGGGTATTCGTTTTACTGACCTCGGAAGGATGGAAGGCTGAGTCAACCTTGAGGATAGAACTCCTTTGGGATAGAACTCAGGTCGTGATCAGAGCTTTTGACTGCAGTACTGCAGCTTACCACTCTGCGCCACAAGGCTCTTACATAAAATATAGCATTATATAATAAATAATATTAAAATTGGTAACATATTTTTACAGTTCAACTACGCCAAAAATCAATGACGACTTTAACATTAGTACCAAACCACTCTGGCCAACTTCTCCTGTTGTCTATCAGCTCCAAGAAAAGTAATAATAACAATAACAATAATAGTGATGACAATGATGACGATAATGATGACGACGATGGGATCAGCCAGAGAATAATAACAATGGATGGATGAGCAAGGAGGGGAGCCAGAAAATTAGGTTTGTTGGGGAGGGAGGGGATGGGATCCCTCCCGAGAACTTGCAGATTCCCCACTATGTCTACCACAGTTAACAACCCCCTTTTCAGTGATAAAACTAATTATTATTATAAGTTAATTTACATTGCATTGCTAAGCAAAATTGTACCCTTCTTGGCCCTTTGACTTCACTGGACTCAGAATAGGGTGGCTTTGCTTAGGACGTCACTGTTGAATGCAAAAGCACCGTGAAAGGGTAACAAGTACTTGCTGTAGCCCAACCCTTCCACACTGGCTTGGGGGGATTAGCTAACCTGCTATGGCACCTGCATAGTTAAATTGTGGAACTCCCTGCCCCAGGATGTGATGATGGCTGCCAACTTGGAAGGCTTTAAGAGGGGAGTGGACATGTTCATGGAGGAGAGGGATATTCATGGCTACTAGTTACAATGGATATTAGTCATGATGCATCATGCATACCTATTCTCTCCATGATCAGAGGAGCATGCTGAATACATTAGGTGCTGTGGAACACAGGTAGGGTGGTGCTGCTGCAGTTGTCTTTTTTGTGGGCTTCCTAGAGGCACCTGGTTGGCCACTGTGTGAACAGACTGCTGGACTTGATGGGCCTTGGTCTGATCCAGCATGGCTTTTCTTATGTTCTTAAATATGGTTACAAGCTATCACCAGCTTGCACAACTATCTTCTGGAAAACATCTTCCCTTTGCAGCAATTCTGTTGAGGGCTTATTGCTAAAATGCGCACATATTCATCGACAGTTTCCTTTCTTGCCCTCATGCTCAATTGGTCTCATGGACATTATCATGTACCCAAAACAGATTGGTTACATAAGGATGGGACATTATCTCATGCACTGCATGCTGCCTGATTGGGTGTGATCGCTTTACTTTCTTCTCTCTTGAAAGAAGGACATTCTCAGCATGATTTCAAACATAAACAGAGTGTGTGTGTACGCGTGAGTGCATACTGTCTTTTCTTACAGTCTTTACTGAGACTGCAAATGTCCAGCATCCCAGACCCTGAGACTTGCAGGGCAGGGTCTGGTGATATCACATTGCATAGTAGCACTGATGGCAGTGCTTCCACTTACCAGTATCCCCTAGTATCTGTGAATGTATATAGGCACAAGCCTATGGCATTGAAGAAATAGGGTTAAGGTTGCTGGTCTCCAGGTAGGACCTCGAGTTCTCCCAGAATCACAACTGCTCGCTAGACTACATAGATCTGTTCCCTGGAGGAAATCACAAGTTCAAGGGTTGACTCTAGGGCATGGCCATCCTGCTGAGCTCCCTTCCCTCTCCAAATTCTGCCCTCCACAGACACCACCTCAAAACTTCAGAAATTCCCCAAGCTGGAGTGGGCAGCTCTAGATGGCTAATTCAACACATGCATAAATAACATGGGTTTTAATTGTGAACTAACTATAAAACAGGTTATGGAAGGAATCTGGGAAGCAGCTGATTAAGACCTGGTAGATTTTATTTCTTCTCTGCCACTGGTACTTAAAGACTGGGCATGCTCTTAGCTCAAGTGTCATAGCCGAGAACTAGAATCTAGTAGCAGAGAGAGAGAGAGAGAGACAGAGACAGAGACAGAGAGAGACAGAGACAGAGAGAGACAGAGACAGAGACAGAGAGACCTGCTCTGTATTCAGAAGCTTCCCTCTTTGTCCTGTTTCTTTTAACTAAGACTGCCACACGCTCAGTGGGGGATGGGGAATCCCCTATCCTCAGGTCCCATTGCCTACCACCATTCTGAGCAGTGGCTGGAGTGTTGTGGCTTTTTAAACAAAACACAGCAGTGGGAGTTTTTACTAGAAGTGAGAAAGAGTCGTTCTAAGCATTGCTGGAAACTCTATGATTTTACTATAGAGTTTCCAGCAATTCCTAGAGCTACCCATTGTCTTTTCCATTCTTTGTACTGTAAGTGATGTAGCTCTGACCATGACATTGCAGCCCCCCATGGCCCTGCCCACAACATTACCACCACTTGCCAGGCACTGTCTGGCAATGCTAATTATAAGCTATTTTGGGTCCCCATTGGGATGTAAATAAAATGGGACAGAAATAATAAAATAGGTAAAAACATTTGATTTCTACCTAGCCTGAGAATGAATCCCAAAACCCGAGTCTCATACCCAGAGCCCTTTTTTCTGTTTTTCCTATCCAGCTCCTCACAGCCTCATGGAAATGTAGGATTGGATCCAGCCAGATTTTTTGCTCAGTCTTTCCTAATTCTTCCCTGCTGCTGTTGATGATGCTGGTCCCCATGATCCCCAGTACTAGGGCTGCTGAAAAAAAATTCGGTATAGTTCGGCTTCGGCAAAATTCGGCCCGTTTTTATTCGGGCCATGCCGAAGTCCGAACTTCCCAGCTTCGGATCCCCGAAATTCAGGGGGATCCGGAGTTCGGGGGAAAATTCAGCTCCCCATGCGCCTTCAGGGGGATTCCTTGAAGGCGCGCTGGGGCCCTTTAAACAAGCCCCTCTGCGCTGTCTGCGCAGGCAGCGCAGAGGGTTTTAAAGACCCCCCTCCCCCCCTCCTGGGAGTCTCGGGAAGGCAGGCGGGGGGGGGCTGTCAAGCACTCTCTGTGCAGAGAGCGCAGAGGGGTTTAAAGACCCCCTCCCCCCTCCCAGGACTCCCGGGAAGGCAGGCGGGGGGCTGTCAAGTGCCTCTGCACTCTCTGCGCAGAGAGTGAAGAGGGGTTTGAAGACCCCCTGTGCGCCTTCAGGGAGCTTCAAACAGATCCGGACTCCTGGTAGGGCTGGCGGGGGGCTGGCAAGCCTCTCTGCGCTCTCTGGGAGCTCAGCTGGGAGTCGCAGACCTGTTTAAAGGGCCCCCTCCCCGTGCCTTCATGGAAGCCCCGTGAAGGTGCAGGGGCCCCCCAAATCTGCTGAATTTTTTCGCTGAACCCCCGAATTCGGCAAATTCGGCTCCCCCGTTTCCTGCCTTTTTTGAGTTCGGTTCGTCCGAACCGAAAAACAGCCGAATCGGGGAAAATTTGGCTGTTTTTCGGTTCTGCCTGAACCGAATCTTCAGCCCTACCCAGTACTGCCTTTGTTGTGGTCAAAGAGACTCCTCCTTTTTTCACCAGTGGAAAAGCCGGTTGGATCGAGCCTTTAGTCCTGAGTATCAGACTACAGAAACTCTAAGTGGACAAACTTCTGAACTCTAATAGAGAACTCTAGTAGTAGCATCTAGTAGAGATGCTAAAACAACTGAACACTCATCCATGTGACTAATCTAAGAAGGAAGATGGAAAACAGTCAGGGAGATAAAATAATGCACCCAGAGTAGCAGCCTTGATAAATATGAACATGGGAAAATGGTAAAGAATCCTAACTGGAGAATCTTTGCTGCAGATCTACACAATGACCCTGCATTTCCTCTGAGCTCCAGGAACTAACTTTTTTTTAAAGCCATGCAAACCTGAGCATTGCTAACCTCCATTCTTCAGTCTGCTTAATTTCTTTGCAATCATCAACCCATGTAAGCTGGCTTACTCAGAAGACATCTATACAACATCCAGGCTAACTAGAGGGGGGCTCACATAAGCCATAGATGCCTTTGTCCCTTCAAACCGCAGCACTGTCAGAGAGGCTGCTGATCTGAATTCTGTCTTGAGGCTCACCTAATTGTTGCCTAACTGTCACACGGACAGAAAGAGAGACTAGAGACACCATACCAAAATAAAGGAGCCAGATGTGTATATCTGAAGTATTTCGCACGAGGACGGCCAATGAGCTGTTCAGAAACCAATTAAATGTTTTCACTTGACCAGCACACGCTGTGGAACACAAGCAAGACTGACTCTGGCTGAATAGCTCATCCATAGCAAATATCCTTTGTTCCTTCTCTTGTCTGATGGGGAAAAAGTCCTTCAGTCAATACAATCAGTTTTCTAAGCTCTTCCTGCATTTTTTTGGAACACCTGCAGTTGGGTTTCCTTGTTTCTCAGCACTCTCCTGCCAGCAGCAGGATACAATTAATCTAGCGGAGAGAAGGAGTTAAGAATGCTCTGTTCCTCAAAAGAAATATTACAAATGCAGAACCTGAAAGAAAGAAAAAATCTAGATATAAATCACTTCCCTAACAGAGACAACAAGAAAAAAATGCTATTACAGTGAGGCAGCGTTGGCTAGCAGTGTAAAAGCCGAAATATTTCATTTTTAATAAGTTGTTTTCAACTGTAAGGGATATAAAGCAGCAGCATGGGTCCTCGCACAGGGTTTCTGAAATGGAGAGGAGCGACCTCCAAAATGGGAAATACAGCAAGCTGAAATGTTTTCCATTTCTTAAAAGCCATCCCTACTGTTTCATTTTAAGGATGCAAACAGTCCTTAAGTATTTTTCATATTTCCAAATTTCTACCATGGTGTCTCTCAGTAACACTCTGCAAATGGCATGATGCAAGTTGACTTCATTTAGCATAGGGGGGGAATAGGCACCAGCATGCTGGACCTGCTTACCCATGATCACTGGGCCATGAGATGTTCGAGGATGGTTTGCCATTGCCTGCTTCTGTGTAGCAAGCCTAGACTTCCTTGCTGGTCTCCCATCCAAATAATAACCAGGGCTGACCCTGCTTCTGAGATATGATGAGATTAGGCTATCCTGGGCTATCCAGGACAAGCATTTATGTTATGTTATATTATCATTATTTCCTTGGGAAATTTATATGTTGCCTCTCTAGAGACCTGCTTGAAGTGACTTACAATTAAATCGATAAAACCAAACTATCTTAAAAGCAGACATTAAAAACAAAACAAAGTCATTAAAAATAAGCTGAACCCTTAAAACAAGCTGTTAAGAACAAGACAGAGCATAAAAATACCCAGTACAATCCTCACATCGGGCAGCTTCAAATTATATCGCTAAAACAGTCTTCAGATGGGAAACAGACCATTAAAATCCCTTAGGTGAAAGCCTGGGTTAGAGGAGCTGTAGTAGGAGACCTCCTGGCCTGGGCCCTCATTCCCTGCTGCCACTAGACAGTCTGATGAAAAGGGGGGAGGGCTCTTTGGCACTGCGCCAACGTGAAAAATTACATGTAGCATGAAAATGGAAGTGATGTAAGTGCATCAATGCCATCTCTAGGATTCCCTTGAAACTCTAAAGTTTAATCGTGGAGCTTTAGACGAATCCTAGAGAGCTGCCCTGATACAATAAAATAGCTCCTGGTTTCACTCCAGAAATGATGTCACATGTTGACTTGTCTGGACCTCAGATTTTCCTGCTGGGGTGCCACCTACAGCTGCCAACCTTAGCCTCGGTCAGAAACAATGTTTTAGCATGGTGCCTAAAGGAAAGTAAGGTAGGTGCTAGGAATGTGTACTTGTATAGGCTCTGTCCCCATAATTACGAACATATGGAACATATAGTTCCTTATCACCTGCAGAGCCTGTGTGCATACAATCCATATACATTGCCTTGCCTTTTATGCTGCCATTTCATGTAGTCTGGGGTGGGACCACCATGATTGTGCCTGATTCCCCTCTATGCACACTGAAGTCAAAGTATGCAATATCTTCTGAAGATTAGTGGCAAATACCTCATCAAATGTTTGCCTTGATTATTTCTCCAATCACTTTTCATGGCCATCAATCTTTGTGATCTAGGGACTTTGATCCTGTTCCTCCTAATGAAGTAGGGTTGCAGCTCTTGGAAGACACACGTCTGTGGGACCCATTCAGGGACAGGACTAGTATGATCAGGGTGGAACCCAATGGGATCAAGGGATGGAGACCATGTGCCCATAGGGAGAGCTGAATGCTAAAAGCTTGGAGCCAAAAGAAATCATTTGATTTATCTAAGAGCAAGATTTGAGTCCACTAGCATCTTAAATACCAACAAGATTTCCAGGGTATAAGCTTTTGAGAGTCTTTAAGGTGCTAATGGACTCAAATGTTTCTCTTCTACTGCAGATGAACATAGTTATTTACTTGATTCATTGAAGATGAAGAAGAGTTGGATTTTATATTCTGATTTTCTCTACCTTACGAGTCTCAAACTGGTTTACAATCACCTTCCTTTCCTCTCCTCACAATCGACACCTTGTAGAGTAGGTGGGACTGAGAGAGTTCTGAGAGAACTGTGACTGGCCCAAGGTCACCTAGCAAGCTTCATGTGGAGGAGTGGGGAAACCAACCTGGTTCACCTGATTAGAGTCTGTCGTTCATGAGGAGGAGTGAGGAATCAAACCTATTTGTCCAGATTAGAGTCCACCGCTCTTAAACACTACACCAAGCTGGCTCTCCAAGGGACACAGCTATTCTAATCATTTACAATTCACACCAAACAATACACCCATATATGATAACAGACTGACACAGGTAAATTGACCACGAATGTACCATAAACAAGACTCCTAAGGAGCTACAAGCACAAAACAATAATCCAAGGGTAACTCAAACTGATGAGAGTACTATAATGTATACATTTAGTTATACATGTAATGCACAAGTGTACCATATTAATTAATTAAGGAATTATGATGTTAGAACATATTCTGGAAATTGGTTCATTCAGAAATGCTGAAGTTGTCGAATCTCTAGTTCACAAGAGTCAGTGAGTCCGGAGTAGAAACCTCAATTTTACAGAGCAGAATTTTCAAGAAAGTGACTTTGCGGAGAACTTCTGCAGAGAACCTCTGCAGAGGACCTCTGCAGAGGACCTCTGCAAAGTAGCTAAGCTCTCAAGAAAAAGAACCAAAGCACAGAGCAAGTGAATCCATAGCAGAGAGAAGGCTCAGAAACTCAAAACCCCTGCAGCCATTCATAAGTATACACACAGCCTCTTTCCTTCCCCTGTCCCCTCTGAATGACTTGTTCTTCTGGCTACTTCTGATAGGTGCCAACTTCTTCTCTTTTAGCAGGTGGTTTAGGCACTTCATGTTGGCAGGGAGGGCAGAAAGCTTGATGGTGGGGCAGGGATATTGCCTGTAGCCCCATCTACTCGACACAATTATATGCCCCTCAAAGCCTTATATGAATTACTGTCAGCACAGCACACTCGTGGTTTGGGCCAGGGGCTCCCAGGTTAACTTTGGGGGGTAGCTATTCTTTTCTGCTAGCCAGCTGGAAGACACAACATTACCATGCTAATAAAAGAAAGCTCATTTTTAATCTGGGCAATTAAACTTAACCATCTTCAGTGCTCACTATCCTTAATTTCCTCTAAATTAATGAATTTATACAATGAATTTCATTTTGAAGCCACGATATTGCCATTTATTTTTGCTGCAACCAAACTAACATGAGCATCCCTCTGGAATGATTACTTTTATGCTGTTATTAATTTTGTATCTTTTTGACTGCTTTGCCCTTTTAACTTTTTCAGTCCCCCCCCCCCAGCAAACGTATAATGTTTACAAGTAACTCAGAGAGCAAACAGCATAAATACTATCTTGTGAAGAAAATCTCTTTCACAAAATCTGAACAAATTGGGGCAAACCCATGACTTTCAATTTGGGGCTTTGTTCGTTTCACAAAATATGCATCTTGTGTAATATTTGACCTGTATGGTCCAGGCTAGCCTCATCTCATTAGATCTCAGGAGCTAAGCAAGGTCAGCCCTGGTTATTTCTTGGATGAGAGACCACCAAGGAGGTCAGAAGAACATAGGAAAGACTATGTTGGATCAGACCAAGGTCCATCAAGTCCAGCAATCTGTTGTAACTTCAGCTCTTGCATTTTTTTGATGTTACGCATCACTGCTCCAGCAGTAAGGTAGGAATGTTTGGAGAGATCTTGCCTGCCTCTGAGCATTTACAGAGTAAAATTCTGAGACTTTGCAGAACCTCCCTTCCTGCTCCTCCGCTCTTCATATTTCTGTTTTGGTCAAAACAGAATGGTTTCGAAACAGACTTCAAATTTCAAAAAAGAGGAAAAGAAATGGACTGTTGGATTTCAGAGAGAAATTGTATAGAGAAGAATTGAGATAATCCTTATTAATTAGAGAAAATTTTAGTTCTGCTGAGAATGCTACACATTGATTTTAGTGGACTGGTGTTTCACTGGGTCAGTATGGACTTCCTTTGTCATTGTATTTAGTAAGGTTTTCATTGTCTTATTTGTGACCTGCTATTGTAAATTGATTTGGAAGCCTTCATAAAAGAAAGCATGATTGCAATTGAAGGGTAAGTAAATAATAAATAAAAACTGGGGTTGAGGGTGCTACTGCAGGTTCAGTAAACAATTACTACTTTACTTAGTTGACTCCAGTAGGAAATATTTAAGTTTCTTTCGTAGCTTCCTTTTAAGGTGGAAAATATGTATGGCTACAGGTTTCCTATACTTTGGTCAGCAGAGAACAAGGGTGAATGCAGAGGGAAGGCAGTAGGTTTTTCACTGGCAAAAAAAAACAATGAGGAGTTCCCTAGGGTTGCCAACCTCCAGGTACTAGCTGAAGATCACCTGCTATTACAACTGATCTCCAGCCAATAGAGAAAATCACCTGGAGAAAATGGCCACTTTGGTAATTGGACTCTACAGCATTGAAGTTCCTCCCCTCCCCAAACCCCAACCTCCTCAGGCTGTGCCCCAAAAACCTCCCACTGGTGGAGAAGAAGGACCTGGCAACCCCATGTGACCACCAACAAGGCCAGGTTGGAGATAATAGGATTTTCATGGTGCATTCCTATTCTCTCCAGGATCAGAGGAGCATGCCTACTATATTAGGTGCTTTGGAACACAGGCAGGATAATATTGCTGCAGTTGTCTTGTTTGTAGGCTTCCTACAGGCCACTGTGTGAACAGACTGCTGGACTTGATGGACCTCGGTCTTATCCAGAATGGCCTTTCTTATGTTCTTATGTTCATGGACAAAAGCAATGTGGGATGGGGTCTATGCTAAGGAGGGGAACTGGGTGAGATTGAGTAAAATGATGGGTGGATCCAACCCAGAGAGTTCAAATGCATTATGGAGAGGGGTGAGATGCTGTTGTTTCACACAGTGCTACTGAGACCTATGATCAGAACAGCACTCAAAGCTGAAATGATATCATTTAGAGGCACAGTTTATAAAATTAGATACTAGTGATTTCAAATGAATAGTTTCCCCAAATGGGAAAAGGGTATAGCATCAACCATGGTTCCATCCAATACTGGACTGAATGAAAGGATGTCTGGCTCAGGTGGGTAGAGCAAGGAAAACAAGTTGTATTGACCACTTCATGAGAAGAAAGACTATCGAGGGCCACAGGTGAGTCTGCGAGTCTGCCAAAGCAAATGTTTCCATTAAAAATGCCCCAAAAGCATCTTCAATTAGAATTCTTGATCTGCCCAGGATCTGGTGTATTGGCCTTCAGAAACCTCCATGTAATTTCTGTCTCTCGTTTTTCTTATGAATGCTATAAAATGGGGATAGTACATACTGCTCCAGGGAATTATAAGGATTGGTTTGTCAGTCCTTGTAGAATGTCTTGAAAATGTATGGCATTGACTAAGTACTTTTTATATAGCTAGAATTCACTATATATTTGAGACCAATTTGAGCATTCAATAATTCAGAGGGTCTCCTGGGTTTTGTGTGGTTGACTTGTTTATGATATGTGGAACTTCCATTTCCTGGAATAGGAGTGGTCCTGAAGAAGGGTCATTTGAAGGTTGAGGACATAAATTTGTGCAGCTGCTTCTGCTATTGTTGAGCAAAACTAGAAGAACCATGAGACCACTGTTGCAAAACTAGAACCATCAGACCACTGAATTGAGGGAAGGGTGGGGTTGAGAGAGAGGGTACCATCATATCAAAATATCCATTATCAAAAAGCTGGAAGAAACCTAGTACCTCACAGCAGAAACAGCCATAGGGAAAGAAAGAGCATCAGTAAAACAGACATGTGCCAGAAGAAAATTCTCATCTCAAACATTAATGGGATTAGTTAATAGAGTAGAGACAATACACTTTGTGAATGGATTTTACTGTGTAGAATGGCAAAATTCATTTGCAAATGATCACTAAAGTGCACTAAAAGTAGATTGCAAGTGCATCATTCAGCTTGTGGGAAAGCATCCTACAGAGAACTTAAAACAAATACTTTACATACAGCATCCAAAGATCAACTTTAGGTGCACCCAAAGATAACCTAGTGAGGTTTCCCCCACTTTTCTTAATTCAAGTGGTTTGGAAAGTCAGTCTGAGCCAGTGTGGTATAGTGGTCAAGGTCTCTGATTAGGATCTGGGAGATCACTGCTCAAACTTGCACTCTGCCATAAAGCTTGCTGGGTGACTTTAGCCTCACCTACCTCACAGCGCTGTTGTGAAGATAAAAAATGGATGAATTATTTGGAGGAATTTTGCAATAAGATGTCCTAGAATGGTTTGCAATATTTAAGAATGAGCGGGCAGGCCAAGGTTACATTGATCATGTGGACCTAGTCGGGCAGGATCCAAGCTCTCAGCTATTCTATTGCAGCTATCTAGGATTCCTCCAAGGAAGAAAGCCCCAAATATAGTATTTATTGGTTCTTGTAGGTTATCCGGGCTGTGTAACCGTGGTCTTGGAATTTTCTTTCCTGACGTTTCGCCAGCAACTGTGGCAGGCATCTTCAGAGTAGTAACACTGAAGGACAGTGTCTCTCAGTGTCAAGGGTGTAGGAAGAGTAATATATAGTCAGAAAGGGGTTGGGTTTGAGCTGAGTATTGTCCTGCAACTCCAAGAATGAAATCAGAAGGGCCATTGAACCAAACAAAAATCAGAAAACTCAAGAAAAACAGTCTCCCATAGGAAAGGTATTCTTGCCATTTATTAAAGGAGTCACTGATAGGATGGAGAAACTTTTGAAAAAACATAACCTACAAACAGTGTTTAAACCCACCAAGAAAATACAACAAATGCTACGATCAGCAAAAGACAAAAGAGACCCCCTCACCTCTGCAGGAGTATATCGTATACCTTGCAGCTGTGGAGAAGTTTACATCGGGACCACAAAACGCAGCATACAAACAAGGATAAAAGAACATGAAAGATACTGCAGACTTGGCCAACCTGAGAAATCAGCAGTGGCTGAACATGGACTGACACAAACAGGACACAGGGTCTTATTCCAAGACACTGAAAGACTGGACAATTCTACCAACTATTTTGTCAGATTGCACAGAGAAGCCATTGAAATTCATAAACATCAGCACAACTTTAACAGAAAAGAGGAGAGTTTAAGAATGAATAAGGCTTGGCTTCCTGCCCTGAAAAACCTCCAGACAAAGACAACATTCAACAATAGCCATACAGATTAGTTTTGGATTACACACATTAACAGATCACTTCAGGATACAATGGTTCCATATTAACATACCATACCCTCATTAGCACATTATCTTGATACTTACAGGACAATACTTTTGCAGGACAATACTCAGCTCAAACCCAACCCCTTTCTGACTATATATTACTCTTCCTACACCCTTGACACTGAGAGACACTGTCCTTCAGTGTTACTACTCTGAAGATGCCTGCCACAGTTGCTGGCGAAACGTCAGGAAAGAAAATTCCAAGACCACGGTTACACAGCCCGGATAACCTACAAGAACCAATGAACTCTGACCGTGAAAGCCTTCGACAATATAGTATTTATTTATCTAAAATATTTATTTGCTGCCTTTCTTCCTACAGAGCGAAAGGCTGCTTACTATATTAATAAAATACATTAATACATAAAAACCAAAATTTAAAAATAACAATTTAAGACTCCTTTAATTAAAAAGTCTTCAGCTACCTCCTAAAGATTGAAAGTGAGGGGGCCGCTGAAAAGACCCTCCCTCCTGTACCCACCGAACGAGCATCTTTGATTGATGGGCCTCTCCCTGTGATTTTAATTCCTGGGCAGGAACACATGGGAGAAGATGGGCTGGTCCCAAGCCATGTAACCAACGCCTTGAATTGGGCTCAGGAGTGGAATGGTAGCCAGTGTAGTGGAGCACGGAAAGAAATGTTTATTCTGATAGGTTAATAACCCCTACTAGGGTTGCCAAGTCCCTCTTCACCACCGGTGGGAGGTTTTTGGGGTGGAGCCAGAAGAGGGTGGGGCTTGAGGAGGGGAAGGACTTCAGTGCCATAGAGTCCAATTGCCAAAGCGGCCATTTTCTCCAGGGGAACTAATCTCTATCAGCTGGAGATCAGTTGTAATAGCAGGAGATCTCCAGCTGCCACCTAGAGGCTGGCAACTCTAACCTCTACCCCCACCATACTCTGATATACTTATTATGAAAGTTATGCAATGTGTATGTAAAGCATTCTTCAAAATGGCCCAAATATCAATTTACTATCTCAGGTGCCATGGAAGTTTCCAAGGCTATCTTTTCTTATTTGCCAATAGAACTTTCCATTAAACATAAAATAGATTTTCTTAAGAGTGATGTCAGAGAGTGCTACCAGAAAAGAGGTGGAGGGACACTCATCATGTCTCTTATAAAGTATATTTTCCATTATAGATAATGACCCCTCTTGTGGAAAATTTGTATATAGGAATATATACTATAGAATATAGGCAAAGGAGCATTGTTAATTAATAATACCATTATTAATTAAGCATTTTTGTACAGGCTCAGAAGTTCTGTCTATTTAAAGATGTTTTATCATTGGTTCTTGTAGGTTATCCGGGCTGTGTAACCGTGGTCTTGGAATTTTCTTTCCTGACGTTTCGCCAGCAACTGTGGCAGGCATCTTCAGAGCAGTAACACTGAAGGACAGTGTCTCTCAGTGTCAAGGGTATAGGAAGAGTAATATATAGTCAGAAAGGGGTTGGGTTTGAGCTGAGTATTGTCCTGCAAAAGTAATGTGCTAATCATTGTCCTGTAAGTATCAAGATAATGTGCTAATGAGGGTATGGTATGTTAATATGGAACCATTGTATCCTGAAGTGATCTGTTAATCTGCATGGCTATTGTTGAATGTTGTCTTTGTTAGTCTGGAGGTTTTTTAGAACAGGAAGCCAAGCCTTATTCATTCTTAAACTCTCCTCTTTTCTGTTAAAGTTGTGCTGATGTTGTGCAATCTGACAAAATAGTTGGTAGAATTGTCCAGTCTTTCAGTGTCTTGGAATAAGACCCTGTGTCCTGTTTGTGTCAGTCCATGTTCAGCCACTGCTGATTTCTCAGGTTGGCCAAGTCTGCAGTATCTTTCATGTTCTTTTATCCTTGTTTGTATGCTGCGTTTTGTGGTCCCGATGTAAACTTCTCCACAGCTGCAAGGTATACGATATACTCCTGCAGAGGTGAGGGGGTCTCTTTTGGCTTCCTGTTCTAAAAAACCTCCAGACTAACAAAGACAACATTCAACAATAGCCATGCAGATTAGCTTTGGATTACACACATTAACAGATCACTTCAGGATACAATGGTTCCATATTAACATACCATACCCTCATTAGCACATTATCTTGATACTTACAGGACAATGATTGGCACATTACTTTTGCAGGACAATACTCAGCTCAAACCCAACCCCTTTCTGACTATATATTACTCTTCCTACACCCTTGACACTGAGTGACACTGTCCTTCAGTGTTACTACTCTGAAGATGCCTGCCACAGTTGCTGGCGAAAAGTCAGGAAAGAAAATTCCAAGACCACGGTTACACAGCCCGGATAACCTACAAGAACCAATGAACTCTGACCATGAAAGCCTTCGACAATGTTTTATCATTGTTTTGATTTTTTTTAACAATTAAGAGAAAGCAAAAAGATATTTGTTAACCTTTTATCTTTCATTTTTTGACAGATGTATAGACTCCTCTGAGAAAGCCCAATGTGAAAAAGTGTAGAGGTTATTAACATATTGGGATAAATTTTCTTCCCACTATCTTTCTAGTAACCCACAGAACCTCTGTCTTCTCAGGATTAAGTTTCAGCTTGTTCACCTTCATGCAGCCCATTACTGACTCCAAGCACCAGTGCAGAACATCAGTAACATCCTTGGAATTAGGATGTAAATGAAAGGTAGAGCTGGGTGTCATCTGCATATTGGTGACACCGCAGGCCAAACCTCCTGATGACCTCTACCAGCAGCTTCATGTAGATATAAACTAGCACCGAGGATAAGACTGAACCCTGTGGAACCTCCAAGGTCAAAGGCCATAAAGTAGGGCAGGAATCCCCCTGCACCACCTTCTGAGACCGCCCCCTCAAATAGGACTGAAACCACTGGTGCCTCCTAGTCCCAGTGCCTAGTCTCAGCTTGGTAGGATATTATGGTTGATAGCATTGAAGGCTAGGGGTGTGTATTCAGCTAAAGTCAAACCGGAAAAACCTGGGAAAAAATTGATATTTCCCCGGGGGGGGGGTATCAGCAAAAAAAAAAAAAAATGGTGGCAATCAAGGGTGCCGAAAAAGCTGATCCAAATAATATGTGGAGGTCTGAGCTGGCAAGCAGCATGGATCTGAACGTTCCTGTGTTCAGGCTGTGTTCGGGCTGTTTTCAGGCTTGAACCACCACATGGAGGTGTAAGCTTGCAGGCAGTGTGTATCTGAATACAGATGCTTTCATATCCTCGCTGTTTGCCGGCTCAGACCTCCACATGGAGGTCCAAGCCCTCAGGCATTGGGGATCTGAACGCAAGTTCAGTTCTGTGCCTGTATTTATCAGGTTCATGTTTAATAAACCTGCAATTTATCAACTTTTTCAAAAAAGCCAAATCTAGTATTTTTTCATATTTTTTGAAAAATTCAGGTTTATTAAACTGGAACCTGAAAAATACCGAAAAAGGTGCACATCCCTATTGAAGGCCACTAAGAGATCCAGCAGTACAAGCAGGATCACATTCCTCCTGTCTAGTTCTTGGTAGAAGTCATCAACTAGGACAACCAAATCAGTCTTTGTTCTAAAACTTGGCCTGAAGCCAAATTGAATTGAGTCCAGATAATCAGTGTCTTTTAAGAACCCCTGGAGCTGAGAAGCAACCACCTGCTCAAGCACCTTGCCCAAAAATGGAAGATCGACCAGCCAGAAATTCTCCAGTGTCTTCAGGAAAGGACTGTGTAAACTACAGAAAAGAAGCATTTTTAGGACTTTCTCTGGTATGGCAAAACACAGAAATCTTGACAGGCATAATACCAGTAAAGATGGTATAATATCAAAAATCCTCATCTTCAGTATCAGTGTCAGGCATGGATCAATAACTTCTCTCCTTTAATCAATAGGTCTCATAGGGCACTGGGTTTTGACTTACATTGGCTCCAAGTTAGTGAAAACAGACCTACTATTTGGCGTGGTAATCCTACATACTTTCATGTGCTTATGGAAGTGTTGTCTTCTATATATTGTCATTTTAAATGTTTAAACTGTTTGGTTGCTTTCGCATTATACTCTTCAATAACATGTTATGATCAACAGAGATATGATTCAACTGGAGAACATAACAGTAGGAAAATCTACACAATGACCTATTTTTTTTTCTCTCCAATGAGCCACTGTTTTTTCAAGTTAGGCCAAAAGAGAATGAGCTTCAAGCTGTAACAATTTTTTAAATTATCCCTGGATGTGCCCTTCATGGGTCAAAGCTAGGGAGACATTCCTAAGGGATAGTGTTTAACAAATATTTTAATTACTATTCTGCATATCATTCATGGGTCAGTGGTGAAGAAAGGCTCTTTGGGAGTCAGTCTGACATGCACAGAACATTCACAGAGTGAGTTGGTGTATGAAGTTGGAGCCAAAGTTTTTAATTTAATAGGTATGCCTGAAAGCCCATATCACTCTGGGGCATGATTCTCTCCTTCATCATCGTGACAGAACAGTGTTGATGTTAGAAGAAACCTCTTTGTCTATTGTTCATTTTGTTCAAAGGCAAGCCAATCAAAGAAAATGGTGTTGAATTTTAACCTTCCATTCATAAGGTTCTGTTATTACAAATACAGCAGGAATGATGCCAAGGTTCTCTGAACTAACTTGGGCAAGAAGAAGAAAAAGGAGGAGAAGGAGGAAGAGGAGGAGAAGAGTTGGTTTTTATATGCCAACTTTCCCTACCTTTTAAGGAGATTCAAACTGGCTTACAATCTCCTTCCCTTCCTCTCCCCACAACAGACACCTTATGCGGTAGGTGGGGCTGCGAGAGTTTGGAGAGAACTGTGACTAGTCACCCAGCTGGGTTCCAAATGTCCATGAAGTCCTAAGCATTTAATATTTCAGACAGAAATAGCTTTAATGAAGAAGAGTTGGTTTTTATACCCCACTTTGCTCCACCTTAAGGAGTCTCAAACCAGCTTACAATCACCTTCCCTTCCTCTACCCACAATAGACACCTTGTGAGGTAGGTGGAACTGAGAGAGTTCTGGGAGAACAATGACTAGGGCTGTGAAAAAAAAATTCAGTAAATTTCGGGTTTATAGGGCCCGATATTTTTTTCAGGAAACCTGAAATAAGCTGAATACCCATACCAGTAAATATGGGCATTCAGCTTATTTTGGGGTTTCCTGAAAAAATTCAGCCCGGGTGTGTGTGTCATTTTTTGAGGTAGAGCCCCCAAATTCACAGCATAGCTTGAAGGGATTGTCCTTGCACAAATTACAAAGTTTGGTGAAGATTGGGACAGGGGGTCCGATTTTATGGTGTTTGGAAGGGGTCACCCCCTCTCCTCCATAGACAATCATTGAGAAGTTTGTCTGTGGAGGGGGGCAGCCCCTTCTGGACCCCATAAATTTGGACCCCCAACCCAATCTTCACCAAACTTCGAGGGTCGTGCAAGGAGAGTTCCTTCAAGCTACTCTGTGAATTTGGGGGCTCTACCTCCAAAAATGCCCCCCAGGAGAATTTTAAATATACTTACCTTTTTAGACTTGTTGTCAGTAATGGCTGCTGGTCTGCTTCCTCCCTCCCTCATGGTCGATTGCAAGGTTGCTGTTAATTATGGGAAACTGAGTTTTCCCACACTTGTAATGGCCACTTCCTTCCTTCCTTCCTTAAGGGGAGGGACTTCAATGCCATAGAGTCCAATAGCCAAAGCGGCCATTTTCTCCAGGGCTGATCTCTATTGGCTGGAGATCAGTTGTAATAGCAGGAGATCTCCAGCTATTACCTGGAGGCTGGCAACCCTAGTTCCATGTTCAGTGAGACTTGAATCTGAAGTACACCTTAGCATTTTCAAATGATTCCCAGAATACGGTGACTGTTAAAAGTCAACAGAATCCTTTTCCCCCTTCAGAATCCATCATCAATAAAATGGAAATAACTATGGGATAGTCAAAGAGTTGTAGGAAAGATGACTGAAATAATGAAATTTCTGATCCGTTTCTTCTGGCTATTTCACATGTATATACACATCACTTGATTTCTCATCATTTGACGGCTTGAAGCGGAATGTTTGAACTGCCCCCGTTGAAAATAATTGAATCAGAGGTGATGTGAAGTGATTTCAAAGTTCTTATGGTACTGGAACAGCTCATCATAACGGGTTGCACCCCCCCCCCCAAAGTGTTCCTATAGATCAGTGGTTCCCAACCTTTTTTTGACCAGGGACCACTAGGACTTTTTTGTTCGGTGCAGGGACCCCAAGGTTCAAAATAAAAATGCTGAGAATTTGAAAAGAAACTTTAATCATAACTGTTAGTTAAACATTAGAATAATATTTGAATATATTTTTATAATAGAGAACTTTTGAAAATATTAATTTATTATGGGTTTATAACTTTGTTTCGCGGACCTTAATTTAGTTCTCGCGGCCCCCTGGGGGTCCATGGATCCCTGGTTGGGAACCAGTGCTATAGATGAAAGAATTTCTGCCCACAGAGAACATCTTTCTCACCTCAGCCCCATGGCAGCCTGAAATGCCCCTAAAATGCTCTTCCTGTGGAACATGGGACTCCCAGGAACAGAATTTTGGGGCATTTTAGGCTACCATAAGAGATGGGAGGTGAGAAAGTCATACTGCATGGGTGGAAATCCTTGCACCCTCAAATAACCCCAGTTTGTGTGCCAAAATTGAGCACTTGAAAAAGGGTTCTGGTACTAGAAATGATTATGAATTCAAGCATAATTTGATTATCAAATTCTGAAAAAAGATTGAAGGCCCCGCTCTTCTTTCACTTCAAATTCTGGTTTTCCTTTGCTGTTTTTAGTTGGGGTTGCTCAAATATTCTGAGATGGGATGCATTAAGAATTCTTAAACTGTCATGTATAGATATTCTGATGGAAACTTCTTTCATTTTAAAATATCCTAACATTTATTATATGTGACATCACACCGATATTGTGATTAAATTAAAATTTTAAATTTGGTTTGGAACTAGAGATAGCTTGGACATGGTCTGGAAATCAAGCACTAACCATAATTTTACCCCAATACAAAGAACATAGCAAACTATGGTTAGTGAAAACCAGAAAACAGAGAAGGAAACAGAACTCCATATATGTGGGAGGAATATGGAATCATGTGATTCTCTCGACAGTAAAACCATCATTTGATGTTATGTTTTGAGCTAGTGTGTCTGAGATCTGTCAAGTCTTCATATCTTTTGTTTGAGAATATAGTATGGATTTTCTAAACAAATTCCTTTGTCAGATTATATAGCTTTTGATGAATGTCAGAAAAAGAGGTCAAGATAGATTTTTCCAGTTAGCTAACAGTTTAAAAAATGCAGTTGACAATATGAAAAGGCTTCATTGTCTTGTCAAATGTATTTATGTCTGACAGTCTTGGTTGCAGACAAACAGGATGGTGGCAGTATTATTGTTACAACAAACCCTGACAGTTTCGAAAGCTTATTTCTGGATAATAAATTATTTCCCATAACATGCTTCTTAAGATTCCATTTGTGGCTTTCAGCTCTGAAAACTACCTCAAGATTTAATAAATAGGCCCATTATGTGAAAACTACTTATGGTTTGGCAGATAATCCCTGCTGTAAGTGTCAGCCATCAGCAAATGTGCAATTATATGCAATAGTTTTGACTCTTTGTGACAGCAATGTTAAGGAGCAGTTAACAAACTTGCACAAAATTATCTTTAAGAAAAGCCTTTGTTGGTAAAAATAGGAAAGGCAAAAAATAGAATTTTTCTTAAACGGATACAGCTGGAAGATTCATTATAGGATTTTTTCCAAAAACTGATAGGATACAGAACAGACATAGGTGCAGGTATAAATAGATTGTTATCAATATATATGGCAGTGCAAAGAGAAATAGTTCATATACAAAGGCCAATTGCAGACGCAGGCTCTCTGCAAACCAACAAGTTTAGAACTAGCCAGTTTTTCCAGTGGTCAAGATGGGATGAGAGGATCCCCTCTGACCATCAAAAAAGGTATGCTGTACTTGAGTGCAAGGCAGTGAAAGTTGTAGGATTTGCATGGAAAAACACTGTGTGAGATGGGGGCTTCAGTAAGGAGATGAATAAGATGAGGGTAAAATAAGATAAGGGTAGATGAAAAAGCTGGCTGGATCCAACTCATGGTTTGTAAATTGGGACCCAGCCTACAAAACCAGCACTGCCCCTCCATTCCCTCGATAGTCCTAACCTCTATCAGGTTCTTCCTTCACTTCTCATGTCAACTTTGACCATAGCTTGGAGTTATATCTGTACCAGTACTAACCATAGCAAATACTAAGTAGGCTTTCTGCCTTAACTGGAGCTTGAAATCAGGACATGAACTGGGCTCACAAATCCATAACCCCGGGTGGCATAATCCTGGTTTGCATTTGTGCAGATGTGACTCTAAACACAATGGATTAACTCTGATGGGAGTGTTCCTCAAGGTTTGAAGACCTCATTGCTTTGTTAGGGTTGCCAACCTTAAGGTGGCAGCTGGCGAACTCCTGCTATTACAACTGATCTCCAGCAGATAGAGATCACTTCACCTGGTGAAAATGGCCGCTTTGGCAATTGGATTCTATGGCACTGAAGTTCCCCCCTCCCCAAACCCCACCCTCCTGAGCCTCCGCCCCAAAAACCTCCCGCCGGTGGCGAAGAGGGACCTGGCAACCCTATGCTTTGTAGAGCAGAGATAACACATTAACTTGCTCACTCTTCTCTGTTATTTCTTGCTCCCCAATTGCACACTTTTAAAGCTATTATTGTAAGCCACTTTGAACCATGAGGAAAGGTGGGATAGAAATATTTTAACAAATAAATAAAACATCCTCAGTTCCCAAGTTTCAGCTATACCATCTTTGGATTGGCTCACATATTATATTGAGGCAGCTTTTTAAACTTGGGAATCATATTTGTATCATGTGTTCCAATTATAGTTACTATTGTGGTTACCAAAATGGATCTCTCAGTAAAATGCATTGAAGATACTTGTCTTAAATTAAAGAACACTGCAAATGCCTTGCAGTCCAACAGTTCACATTACAACCTTGGCACCCAAATGTCATTTGATGTGACTTACCTAGTTTACTAATATGTCAAATCTTCCTGCCCCCAAGTCACAGTATGATAACGTTTAGGCTCATTGATAAGTCAGCATCAACTTCATTCCTAAATATATCTTGTCAGTCTCAAGATGATCCCTCACAAGAATTCCCAAAGCGCATGTATAAACAAAGAAGCTGTCTTTCTTTGGAAAGTCTTTAGAAAGACAATATGGAATTTAGAGAGGTCTCTATTGGTATGATGTTGAGCCACAGGAATCCTATAAAGCAGGGTGTGAAGCAGAACACAGGATCCCATGGGGCTGGGACCCAAGGGAACTCATCAGAACAGGTACCAAGAGAAGGGATAGTAGGCAAGGTTAATCCTAATTCTTGTGCAAACAAAGCTTGAGCTTTTATAGCCCTACCAGTTTAGATGAAACTAGCAGGCTGCCAGTGTCGGCTGGAACTCCCTGCAGGCTGGGAGAGCATTATAGTTCTGGGAAACTTGGCATTTTAGTCTTAAGTCGTTCACCACAAGGGGCAGTAGAGTGCCCCTCTGAGTGCTTCTGGTTCTGGTCCTAAGGGCTCCTGATATCCAGCCTCCCAGTAACATATTCCTTTTGTTTAGGGTTGCCAATCTCCAGGTACTACCTGGAGATCTTCTGCTATTACAATGGATCTCCAGCTGATATAGATCTGTTCCCCTGGAGAAAATGTCCACTTTGGCAATTGGACTCTATGGCATTGAAGTCCCTCCTCAAACCCTGCCCTCCTCAGGCTCTGCCCTAAAAACCTCCCGCCGGTGATGAAGAGGGACCTGGCAACCCTACTTTTGTTGGGAAATTGGTGCCAAGGGAGCCTGGGATTGTTTAGGCTCCCTCCATTGGGTCTTTCAAATGCTGTCTCCTATTCTCACAAGTTGGGAATTAGGAGAGTTCAATGACAATGGGAAGCTTGGGAGACTACCTGTGAGAACTTGAAGACCAACAAAGACTGGTTTTGAAGAAGCTAGGCTTGCTACGTTGAAACCCAGATATCACACCCATTTCCTTAATTATATACAGCTGCCCACCTTCTTCTCGGTTCCACCTGAGCATTCTCCTATGGGAAGATCTGACTAGGAAAAGACGCTGCCATTATTTTCCTTTGCTGCTGACTAGCTCTTAATAAACACACAGAGATACAATTTCTGGATCATGACTGGCAGCCTTACAAGTATCAGTTGAGTGTTCTCTACAAAACATATCAGAAATACTTTACATCACTTCACAGCAGAAAACACGTTGTTGTAATTATAATGAATCATAACTAGCTGGTTTTAGGGGGCAGGTTACTTAATTTAACAGGGCTGAGGGAACCCTCAGTAAAGGTGAATGGAAAAGATCAGAAATCATTACAAAAAAAAGGTTACAATTATCTGACTTGCTATAAGGAGAAGAACTACTTTACAGGCATGTGAAATTGGGTGTTTAGGGTTCAGGAAGGTTGCCAGAATATCAGATAATCTTTCAGAATCAGTACCATAATATACAAGGACAAAAGGTCTCTCCAAGAAACTAACAGAATATAATTTAAACCTTTTGAAAGGAAGCAATGTTTCCTCACAGCTTGTGACAGCCTGCAGAATTCATTACCTTAGGAGGTCAGAATCCAATATTGTACACATTGTAAAAGTCCTTTATAATTTGATGACCAAAACTAATATTTCTAATTATGAAGTAATTACTTCCTTTGCTCCCGGACAAAATTTCATAGCATATGGTGAACAAAGCCGATTTCCTCAGCAGAGAAATTATAGCTCATCAGTGAGTCTTCTGGGGAGGGGAGGAAAATCCTAGCAGTGAAATCCATCTACGTGTGTACATGTGTCCATATGTAGAAGAAGAGTTGGTTTTTATATGCCGATGTTCTCTACCACTTAAGAATCAAACCGGCTTACCATTACCTTCCCTTCCCCTCCCCACAACAGACACCCTGTGAAGTAGGTGGGGCTGCGAGAGTGTGACTAGCCCAAGGTCACCCAGCTGGCTTCATGTGTAGGAGTGGGGATACAAATCCAGTTCACCAGATTAGCCTCCACTGCTCATGTGGAGGAGTGGGGAAATCAAACCCGGCTCTCCAGAGTCCACCACTCCAAACCACCGTTCTTAACCACTACACCATACTGGCTCTCCACTGATTGTGTCCACACACATATATATTCAGTATTTAATTACCTGGTGTACAAGTCTGGCCTTCATTGGGTACCCCTATTTTGGGACAGGGGAAAAAAGAGACGTTGAAACTATTTGTCTCCTGGCTTGGGCAGTGCAAGTATTGCAGCTTCAGGATTAGGGATGTTTCTAAGGAGAGCCAGTGTGTTGTAGTGGTTAAGAGTGGTGGACTCTAATCTGGAAAACCGGGTTTGATTCCCCGCTCCTCCACATGAGCAGCGGACTCTGATCTAGCAAACCAGGTTGGTTTCCCCACTCCTACACATGAAGCCAGCTAGGTGACTAGTCACAGTTCTCTCCAAACTCTCTCAGCCCCACCTACCTCACAAGGTGTCTGTTGTGGGGAGAGGAAGGGAAGGAGATTGTAAGCTGATTTGATTTGCCTTAAAAGGTAGAGAAAAGTTGGCATATAAAAACCAACTCTTCTTCTCCTGAGCAACTATCAGTAGTTATATGGCAACTATTTGCTTCCTCAAATGATTTGGGTGTTTTAGCCAGGTAAGAACTTCGAAATTTACCTCAAAATTTGCTTTAGGCAAAACTCAGTAACAGTTCGGGATATGTGGAACCCTCCTGAGAAGCTACGATTGTTTTATCAAAACTAATTTTTTTTTTGCTTATCTTTAAATCCTTTGGATGTTTTTCCAAATCCATCTGAAATTTTGCTTTAGGCAAAACCCCCTGGCAACTATGTTCGAGATAGCAAAGTCAGATCTGTTCCAAAGGTAGTGAGCGTTTTGCTTCAAACAAAGAAAATCCTTCCAAAAATGAGAAGCAAACAAAGGCGAGGCCTGGTGTATGTGAAAATGTAGACGCGTTTTGCCTCATTTGCGAGGGTGACAATCACAGGCAGCCTTGGTTGTGTTTCACAGTGATACCAACAGTCTATTGCAAGCCTGCTTTGAGAAAACAAAACGTCAATCAAAGGAAAATGATGTCCTGAAAGAGAAGAGATGACAGGAGTGCTCTCAGCTGGAAAACCATGTGACTGGGAGCCCCTCCTGAGCTGCCAACACAAAGACCCCGAGGAGGCTGCCAAGAAGTCAGGCATTGCTGCCAAGGGGACAAAACAACAACAGTCTTTTCCCCAGATGTGTCCTAGGACTGCCGTTCCAAGAACGGCGGAGAAAATGTTTCAATCTGCTAAGAAAATGGTCTCCCCCCAAGGTGTTTTGTTTGATTTACCAAAAAAAGAGGAAAAGCAGTCTGAAAATATTTCAGTTCAAGGGAGGAGAAGGTCGCTATTTTGCAAATGCTTCTTTCAGGACTTAAAAAGTCAACATGAGTTTTTCCCAAGTGGCGGAGGTATAGGGTTGCCAGGTCTGGGTTCGCCACCAGCAGGAGGTTTGGGGGCGGAGCCTGAGGAGGGTGGGATTTGGAGGGCGGAGGGACTTTGGTGCCATAGAGTCCAATTGCCAAAGTGGCCATTGTCTGCAGGTGAGCTGACCTCTATCGCCTAGAGGTCGGCAGTAATAGCTGTTGATCTCCAGCTAGTACCATGTGACGTTAGACTGTAATGTTTGTGGTGAGGAGAGCCAGCGTGGTGGTTAAGAACGGTGGTGTGGTTAAGAACATAGTGGTTAAGAACGGTGGTGTGGAGCGGTGGAGTCTGAACTGGAGAACCGGGTTTGATTCTCCACTCCTTCACATGAGTGACAGACGTTAATCTGGTGAACTGGATTTGTTTCCCCACTCCTATACACGAAGCTAGTTGGGTGACCTTGGGCAAGTCATGCTCTCTCAGCCTCACCTACCTCACAGGGTGTCTGTTGTGGGGAGGGGAAGGTTGTAAGCCGGTTTGATTCTCCCTTAAGTGGCAGAGAAAGTCGGCATATAAAAACCAACTCTTCTTCTTCTTCTTTGTCGACATGTATGTTTAGACACTATATAGATTGCTATACATTGGAGTATGTTGTGTATTTCATTATATACTGTTCCATTCTTTAGCCTGATGGTGTTTTCGTTCATACGTTGCTTTTAATAACACTATTTTTCATTTTTGACTTGTTAGTACCTGGAGGTTGGCAACCCTACGGAGGTAGTTTAATGAAAGTTGCTCAGCCTGAGCGCTAAACAGCAACCCATTACTGTGACAATATAATGGCAATGCCACTTGGAAGAGGAGCGTGCATGTGTGGGTGGGTGGGTGTCTGTGCATACACAAAATAGGCCTTTCCCCAACCTCAGTCTTGAAGATAACAACACAAAAACACCTCTCCTGCCCACCCATACTCACCCACATTTACACCCACTGGCGTCCTGACACTTTAAAAAGCAAAGTGTTTTTATTTATTTTGTGACATATGTTATTGCCTCCTTCACAGTTCATGACACGACGTGACAAAACAGGGAACATGAAAAGTTGTTTGTTCAGTGGGGAAAAGACAGTTTATAGTAGAAAAGTTTCATCTACATTTTTTCTGACATTTTCCCTGGTATGTGATTACTGTGTCGGCAGTGGGATGAATGGTCTGTCAGATTTTTATTTCACTCTTATGGCAAATGTAGTGGCTTCCACTCCGTTTCAACCTCACAACAACTTTGTCGGGTAGGTTATGCTGATAGTGGGCGACTGATTGCAAGATACTTGCTGTGCAATCCTAAGCAGAATTATACTCTTCTAACAGTTCATTCCTGAGCCTCCGGTGGCTGGGGATGGTGTGGATGAGGCGCCGCCGCAGTGCAAACCCAGTTTCCCGGCTAAAAAGCAGGCGCAGCCTCGCTCTAATCCCTGCCAGCCTAACCAGGGCAAAAGGGGACAGGAGGTTGCCTACAGGAAGCCCTGCCCCCCAGAATACCCCGGGAATGCCTCCTGGGACACCGGAACTCCCCCCCCCCCCGAAACACCAGCACAGGCCTTTACGCTGGTGAGAAGGGGCAGAAGGCCCTGTCGGCATCCTGGGGTGGCACTGCCTTGGCAGCACCAGGAGACCAGCATCTGGGCCTCCCCACTGGTGTCGGGGCCACTTACAGCAGCATAAGTAGCCCGGACGCCGGCATGGGGGCCCCCCATGCTGGCACAGCATCTTCCTGGCCTCCTGAGGACTTTTGTTCTCAGAAGTCAGGTATGCACTGTCAGACTTCAAAGGGTGTAACTCCATTTAAGATTACACTGCTAGTGAGCTTCATGGCACAGTGGAGATACCAGTGCCAGGAGGCAACATCAGGGAAAAATCTCAGCCTCTACGTCCTGTTATTGGCCCTTCAGAGTAATTTGTTGGCCACTGTGTGAGATAGGATGTTGGGCTGGCTGTAATACTAGTCTGATCCAGCAGGGCTCTTTTTGCTGTCCCAGGGCTACTAGGGCTTACATCATCGGGGTGTAAACTCTTGTCTTAACCAGTAACTATTAAAGCACACCAATAAACGCTGTACACATTTTTGAATTGGAAAAAGGTTGGCCACAACTCTTTTATTGGCAAACAGCTGTACCAAAGCACATTGGCGTAGCATGGAGGGTTGGATTGAAACATCAGCCAGCCCACCTGCAAACTGAAGTTACCCAGCTCCCAGCGAGCCTGCTGGGAGTAGCAAGGGATGGCGGAGCAGGGAATACACCTGGGCTTGGGTCGCTCGGTAGTTCCCCCGCCACTTGGGTAGAGGCCAACACACCGCCCCTGAGCCAGGCGTCTCGCAACCCATGGCTTCCCCCAAAACCCCTTATGGGGGTCACCCAAAGGGAGGGAAGGGGCACGCAGGCCGCTTCCCCCAGTAAACCAATCCAGCCCCCATGCTTAATCCGCCTAAGTTGTGACAATCATAACTATGACACATGAAAAACAGGGAGGGAGCGTCGGGACAAACTCGGAGATGGACTGAGCCGGCAGCGAGGGAAGCCCAGCTTTAAATGTAGAGCAGGAGGACCAGAGTGAAAACTCCCCTTCTGTGCTGCAAATCCCCACCCACCCCCGGCAACTGCCCACCTCACCCGATGGGCTCCTTTGAACCTCGGGCTTTGATTTGATTGGCTGGGAGCTATGCAGCTCCCGACTCCAATCTGGAGGTTGTTGTGGGACTTGATGGACCTTGGTCTGATCCAGCATGGCTTTTCTTACGTTCTTAACTTATAGCTACATATCAACAGTACCATGAGCTCTCCAGAGTTTCTGGAACATTTTCTCTCTCTATTTTTAGTGGGAACCCAATTGCTTCTAGCTTAGTGCTTTTATGTAGTTCTAAGGGAGGATCATCAATTTGTACATAAGCATACTCTTCACATGTGTATTTTTTCTGTACTGAGCTCTTTGTTTTAGGTACACATGATATTTTAATGGTCAGCTCTAAGAAGTTGTAGTTGAAATTTTAAAAACAGCAATGCTGGTGATGCCTGGAGGGAAGTCATCCATCACACCCACACCTGCCTTTTGATAAGTTAGGTGGCACATCTGAACACCCACACTGCCACCTACCCATTTACCCAAGCCTGGGAGAAAAAACAATATTTTGGGACATGGCTATGTGTCTATAATTGAGGACAGAATGTGATTCCAAAACATACTTTTTCCAAATCACCCATGTTTGTGTAGCTGGGAGGCACCTATTCTAGCCTAGGGATGCACAAACACACACTGGTTCAGCTTGCGCCCTGTTCACCAGTTGAAAACACTGATTTTTCAATGATCAGTTTGTGGGTGTTCAACAGCTTGTTCCACGGTGTCCCTTACTACTCATGCAGTACGGTGAAATCAGCATACACATTCTCGCACAGCCTGACTGAGTTCTATACCCCTCCATCCTTGCTGCATAACTGCTCCACCCAGCAGGCAATTGTTTAAAAAGACAGTCAGACCACTCACAGGTCATATAAATGAGTCAGCAATAAATGCTGTGTTTCAATACAACCCTGCCTTTTGGAGTTCATCTAAATTGCCCTAAGTAACTTCAATGGCTCCTGGTCTGTTTGATCAGCTCCTGGTCTGTTTGATCAGCAGCACGTTTGCACAGGCTCACTTTGTGGGAAATCCAATGCAAACTATTTCAGCAGGCATTCACAGCTTTTCAACACAAACCAAGCAGACTGCATTCTTGGCTCACATCTAACTGCCTCATTTGAATATGGTAAGTTTGACCATCAATAGGCTTGCCAACTGCCCAATGGGGGCAGACAAAAGCCCGTCAATTCAACCAGGCTGCCTGCTGACCCTCAGCTGGGCGGTGGATGGAAGAAGGGAAGCGGGGTGTGTGTGTGCTGTGATTGGCACACGTCAACATCATTTCCGGGTTTACCTGGAAGTGACACAGATGGTCAAGTACTAGTCCCCGAAACTCTATGGAAAGCATAGAGTTTTGGAGGCGAATGCTAAAGCGTCCTTGTCACTTCCGGTGAACCCCACATCGCACAAGTTGAGCACGCCGCTCACGGGCACCAGCCACGCCCCCACAAAGCTCTCACTGGTGGAGAGGAGCGACAGGGCAACCCTAACCACTATTCCCTCCAAGCTTGTCATGGTGCCTTGCTACTTGGTCAAAGATTCCTTACACCATTGTGTCAACAGCTGAGACTGTTGTATTCCTCCTGCTGTATAAAATGATAATATTACATTCTTGATATGAATGCATTCCCATGAAATCAAGTCATATTGCAATTTGATCGCCTGAACTGGCCTTGAGACTTCGGCTAGTTCTAAGTACAAAATTGAAAGTATTATTTAAAGGTTTTGGATTTCTTCAATCTAGTCCTGAGGAACAGTTCAGGCCCCTTTGGTCCATTCAGTTAACATGGCTGTCAGAAATTAACAATTTGCACAGCCAACTTCCTTCAGTGTTTGCTGGAGTGGTCCATGAAAAGGATACTTGTTGGTATCTAAGGTGCTACTGGACTTGAATCTAGCTCTTCTACTGAGGCCAACATGGTTACCCTCCTGAAAATAAGGGTTGTAGTCCTGTCTACATATAAGAACATAAGAAAGGCCCTGCTGGATCAGACCAAAGTCCTTCAAGTCCAGCAGTCATATGAAAGACAGTCAAGCAGTTACATGAGTCTTCCTCTGTTGATTCCTCCTAGATTCCTGTATAGATTCCTCCTAGCTTAATTCATCACATGGGCCATCTAGCATCTTTTTAAAGTTTCTTGAGCATAAAACAGTGTCAGTTCATGTGTGGGAACAGTGCTGGAAGCTTATCTGGGAAATGCTTGTATTTCACAGAACTGTCATTCATGAGCATTTGAACTAGCCAAGGAGCATATCTTTTATCTTAGGTATAGAAATACTGGAGACATTTGCATGGCTTGCTTCCATTAGGAAAACTCATGGTAGTACAGTTAAATACAATATTGTGAGAAGGACATGAACTCCATTTTAAAGTTTAAAGTAGTTTTTGCAGAGTGAAGATGATCTCTGTTCCACAGTAGTAGGGTAGCATACGCATGCAGCTTTCAGAGGCTGTTCAACAGAATTGCTACAGTCGTCTCCAATCTGTTGTGTAAAGTGAACCGCCCCTTCCTGCCAAGAAAGGGGCCATCCATTGTGTGTAATCATATATGCAATAACAACTAATAATACTTATTATATATCGTTTGTATCCAGAATGCTAGTAATTCCGATTTCCAGCATAACATGTGTATTGACCAGCTCCATTGTCCTCCCAGTTTTTGCTGAATCAATTTCATGCATCCCTATTACTTATTCTGTAAGCAGTTTTAGACATGTCAACCTGTCAAATGGAAAGGTATCATAACCTCAATTAGCCATTAGGCTGTCTTTGCAGCAAAAATTGGTTGAACAAAAAAAAAAAAAATGATTTCCACCACAGTACTTCCCAGTTTTCTCAAATGTCAGGTATTCACATTTTTTTAAAAAAAGATTTGCTAGAGCTAGAGTTCCTTTTGACAGATTTGTGCTACTTAAACAAAGATGGGGACATATCATTTCAGGAAAAATGTGGTTTTCCTTTAAGATGAAGCTAGAATGAAAATATTGCTGTCTTGGGTGTGTATCAAGCGCCGTCAAGCCACTTCCAACCTATGGCAACCCTATGAATTAATGCCCTCCAAAATGTCCTATTGTTAACAGCCTTTAAGATGTGATGTGATGTTAAGGCACAGGCAAGCGGCATACAGGGCCTTTGTTCAAGGTTAAAATAACAGCCCTATAAATATGGAGAGAATGTTGTATAAAATGTATATAACAGACTGTCTACACCCATACATATTGGTTTGCACCATAAAGTTGCCAGGCCTCCCATTGTGGCGGGAGGCCTCCAACTAATTGCCCAATACCACTCCAAGTGGTGGTGGGAGAAAAATAAAAATCACTACTGGCCTCTGTGCTACAACCTGGAAGTGACATATTGATGTCAGCGATGTCCCTGACATCACAACCCTCCCATGTCCGCACACCCCCAACCCTCCTGCTGGTTGCCAGGTTCAGCCTGGTAACTCTATCTGGGCCATGAGGTAGACAGAGGGTCTGAGGGAACTTCAGTTCAGGAACCCACAGTTGTGAAAATTCAGTTGGTGGGAACCCACATGATTGCTTTTTCAGTCACCAGTCCCACTCTATAGAACTTGCCCTTTCGTACTGTACTGTGAATGATTTCTTAACCGAAACCCTTCCTGTACCTGTTGAATAGTATTAGAGAAACTTTGTTTTAATGCCAGACAGCCTTTTTTAGTTACACCCCCTCATGCTTTTGAACGTTTTCTACTTCTGCTGGTATTTTAAAATTTTCCTTTGTAAGCTAAGCGGCCTGAGTATTTATTATAAATAGAAAGGCATACATGAACAAACTGCTAAGAGTTCCTACGAATGCACTTTGTAAATACAAAACACATTGATGAATCTTGCAGGAAATCCAGTAAAAATAGTTTAGACTGCAAGATTGAATGAAGACTGCTGATGTACAAAATTAGGGAATAATCTAAACAGGACAGCTCAGAAGTAAGCCCCATGTTGTTCAAAGAGGCTTATTCTCGGGAAAGTGCACTTAGGACTGCAGCTCAAGAGTGTGAACCAGAAAACCCTTGGTTCAAATCACATGTCAAACTCCGCTCAGCACAAATGACTCAGTAATACAAAAAGCATCTATGGATGTTTGGGCGGGGTGGGGGAGCAAGGTTTTAGTGAGAGTTTTAAATTAGCTTGGCTTTTATTGTGATATTAGACTATGGAACATTTTATTCAGCCCAGATTATACTACAGGCCTACAGTGATGGTTTCATAGTAGCTATAAAATAATCTTCCCCTGACCTGGATGGCCCAGGCTAACTGAATCTCATCAAATCTCAGAAACTAAGCAGGGTCGGCCCTGGTTAGTATTTGGATGGGAGACCACCAAGGAATACCAGGGTTGTTATGCAGAGGAAGGCAATGGCAAACCACCTCTGTTCATATCTTGCCTAGGAAACCGTACCGGGTTGCCAAAAACTGGCTGCGACTTGACAGCACTTTACACACACACATGAAATAATCTTGTAGATTGCATCCAACTAATTTTTTCGCTGGAGGAGGGGATCCCATTTGACCACCCAAAAGGCAATCATGGGATCTGCATGGACAAAAGTCATGTGGGGCAGGGACTATGGGGAGGAAAGGAATTAGGTGAGGTTGAATGGAAAACCTGGCTGAATGTACTGATAGGATGTGTGTGATTATGTAACATATTTGTAGCACATAATGCTCAGGGCGCGTGTGTTGAAAGACTAGTTATTCATGCTGGTATATTAGTGTGTGTGCACCAGTCAATGTAATTGCATATCGATGCACTTAGGAAGAGGAATTGGAGAAACGATATCCCAGCATCCCAACCTTATAAACGGCCACTAGATTCAGTCATAAATCTCAGTTCCATTATTATTTGTAATGAGTGATGACATTTCCATTTAGGGAACAAAATGTAGGGCACCGAACTGTAATCAATTAATTGCTGCAATTAATTGAGGACAGCTTTAATTGAAAATTTTAAAAGCATAATACCTGTTAATTGAGAAGCCGTAGACTTCTGTGGTCAAAAAAAAAAAAAGTAAACATGTTTAAGGTGCAGGAAGCTCTCCAACATATAAATAAATAATTAACCTTCTTTTCATATATCAGTCACATCAGGGTGGTTTTTATTTTTTGATGCCCTTTTTCAAACTTTATGGATAACGTTCCAGTCAAACAAGAGAATATTGCACATCCATTATATTGCTTTCCTCTAGTAGGTACACAGGCAAGATGAGCTTTGGTAATGGGGAAGCTGATATTTGATTCAAAAGTTGTCATCTTTCTAAGTTTTCAAGCGATTGCCTTATATTAAAATCATCACTAAAATCCTTTAACTGTCCCACTTTATGAGTGCTCACATTCTTTAACTAAGTGATTTCCCAACTTTTTTTACAGGTTTGAAACCCCGGCGAGATTTTATTTATTTATTTATTTCACAAAATGTATACCCCGCCTTTCTGTCCTTATCAGGGCCATCAAAGCAGCTAGATTATTTTCAGCCATATATTCTTAGTTAATGTAAGCTAGATTTATGCACCTGTCTCTTTGAGGTAGCAAGAGCTCATCACTTTAATTAGTTTTAATTATGACGACAATAGATTAGCTTTAATAAGTAAACATTCCACAGATATATAGTTATTTGTTGGCCATTTACCAATGAACCATCACATGAAACGTATCTTCCTTTTGTCCTTGGCCAAGGGACATGATCATTATTCATGTGACATTCCTTTTTTACCTGGATTTACAGTGCAATCTGAAGCAGAGTTAGAGCCGACCTAAGCCGGTTGACTCCAATAGCCTTAGAAGGGAGTAACTCTGCTTAAGACTGCACTGTTGGTTTCCCAATTAACATGTATCGCATATCTGCTAGTACAGATCAGATTTCTCCACTACTTACCTCAAGGCCATATTGATCCAAGGCCAGTTTTCTTCTTTTTGCAGCATCTCTAGATCTTTGCTTGAACAGGCCGTTCCCTGGGCATAGCCTGCAATCCACCAGCCATTGTGTAGTGGGCAACAGTGTGGTGTAGTGGTTAGAGTGTGAGATGACGATCTGGGAGACTCAGGTTCGAATCTCCACTCTGCTATGGAAGTTTTGCGAGTGACCTTGGGCCAGTCACACACGTCAGCCTAACCTACCTCACAGGGTTGTTGTGAGGATAAAATGGAGGAGAGGGAAAGGATGTAAATCACTTTGGGGCCCCATCGAGAAGAAAAGTGTGGTATAAATGAAGTAAGAAAGTAAATAAATAAATTACCAGTGTTTGCTCACTGAAGCTGCTTATTAAATCAACGACAAACACTTAATCCTGGTGTAGGGTTGCCAGCTCTGGGTTGGGAAATACCTGACGATTTGGGGGGGGTGCCTGAGGAGGGCAGGGTTTGGAGGGGGAGGGAGTCCATGTCATAAAGTCCAATTGACAAAGTGGCCATTTTCTCCAGGGGAACTGATTTCTATAGTGGGGGATCTCCAGCCACCACCTGGAGGTTGGCACCCTTATCCTGATGTGATTATACATATACTTGAGATCCAGTGTGATAAAATCACACCCCAGCCTATATTATTTCCCCAAGGGCAAACAGCATTTTAAATTGGGGGAATGGTGTGGAAAGAAGGCAAAAATCCTTCCTCCTTCTTGCTGTAGGCCTGATTGGAAGTTATTTTTAATGGGGGAAATCCTCAGAGCTCCCAGCATAACACATAGTTGAGCCCTTAGTGGTGGTGGAGGAAAGTGGCATCAATAGAGTTTCCAACCTCCAGGTACTAGCTGGAGATCTCCTGCTATTACAACTGATCTCCAGCTGACTGAGATCAGTTCACCTGGAGAAAATGGCTGCTTTGGCAACTGGACTCTATTGAAGTCCCTTCCCTCCCCAAACTACACACTCCTCAAGTTCTACCCAAAAAACCTCCTGCCGGTGGTGAAAAGGGACCTGACAACCCTAGCCATCAAGTCACCGTCAACCCAGTAGGATTTTCAAGGCAAGAGATGAACAGAGATGGTTTGCCATTGTCTGCTTCTGCATAATGACCCTAGACTTGCTTGGTGGTCGCCCGTCCAAATACTAAGAAGGGCTGACCCTGCTTAGCTTCTGAGATCTGATGAGATCCGGCTAGCCCGGGCCACCCAGGTCAGGCCTGAATCCTTAATACCATCCTCAGTTAACATCATTTAAAATACAGGATTCTTAACCAAACCGAGAGTTTTTCATTATACTATAACATTTCACTGGAAAAGACAGTCATGCTAGGAAAAGTTGAGGAAACAGGAAAAGAGGAAGACCCAACAGGAGATGGAGTGACTCAATAAAGGAAGCCACCGCCCTCAATTTGCAAGATCTGAGCAAGGCTGTCAAATATAGGACATTTTGGAGGACTTTCATTCATAGGGTCACCATGAGTCGGAAGCGACTTGACGGCACTTAACACACACGTAAACACATAACATTTCTAAACATCTTCCTATGTTACAAAGCAATCTGAATTCACAAACATGGGATGAAGACTGGATGCATTTGTAAAGAAGAGAACCAGATTTATTATTGACTGCTAGCGTGGCATAGTGGTTATGAATGGTGGATTCTAATCTGGAGAACCGGGTTTGATTCCCTGCTCCTCCACATGAAGCCTGCAGCATGACCTTGGGCTAGTCACAGTTCTCTCAGAAGTCTCTCGGCTCTACCTACCTCACAAGGTGTCAGTTGTGGGGAGAGGAAGGGAAGGTGATTGTAAGCCACTTTGAGACTCCTTAACGGTAGAGAAAAGTGGGGTATAAAAGCCAACTCTTCTTCTTCATTAAAGGAAGTTAGGTATTTCTGTCTGAAATATTAAATGCTTCATGGACACTGGGAACCCATACATAACTTTCATGATCAGGAAACAAAGCAGTACTGAATGGATTTTTTTTGTTTGTAATAATTGGTGCATAACGAAAATATCTGGTAGTTCTAGGTTGCTGCTAAGGTTATAAAATTGTTATAGCAACAAAAATGATGTTTTGAACTGTCGCTAAATGGACTGTCAAAAAATGGCTGTAATTGGGCAGATGGCTGAGGACTCCTAAGGGATGGTATAATTAAAGTATGATACACTACAATTGATTCAACATGTTCAGTCACTGTGCCACCTGATTCTATCTAATGGTATTCATTCTTTGCTTTCCTGAACATTGAATTCACCCTAGCAATTAAAAAAAAAATAAACATAGGGAGGGGGTAGAGGGAGGGAGGGAGATGGGATCAGAAGGAAGATGGAAAAACAGGAAAATACTATCTCTTTGTAACTAAGCAAGTCAGAAATATTGGTTCTTGTAGGTTATCCGGGCTGTGTAACCGTGGTCTTGGTATTTTCTTTCCTAAAGGAAAGAAAATACCAAGACCACGGTTACACAGCCCGGATAACCTACAAGAACCAATGAGCTCTGACCGTGAAAGCCTTCGACAATATTCAGAAATACTTTGGATCATAGGAAAATTTCTGCCTTCATGTGGAATTATTAGTAAATAGAACATTGGTAAGTAAATCAAAGATACAAAACTGTGTTTCAAGAAACTAATTTTCAGAATAAGTATATGAGTTTATTGCTCTTGCGAAAGGGGTATTTTCATCCAGTTGCAGTCATGTTTCAGCCGATTTATCAAATTATCTGTATTCATAGCTACTTATTTCTTAATTGGGCATTTCCTGCTCGTGCTTTCTTTTAGTTTAGCAATGCTCAAACAGCCCTCAGTTACACTTGAAGTGTTTGCAGCATTATTATGAATTGCCTCTTGAAGATTAACAAGCTGCCTGCCATATTAACTTGACTATTTGAGACATTCTATTTTACTGGCAATGTTATGCTTTTGCAGAGGGAATTCCACAGAGGAATGTACACATTGGTTCAAGTACTCTCTGGTTTTCATAGCAGAGTTTATGACACCAGAGTAAAACTAGCTTCACGTTCACAGATAACTTTCTTTGGTTGTTCAGTAGGGATGCTGCAAACCTGGGTGATTTGGCAGTTATTTGTACTCAGGCTCACCAAATCTTGTCAGATCTCAGAAGCTAAACAGGATCAGCCCTTGTTAGCATTTGAATTTGGGGACCGCCAAGTCCAGGGTTGCTACGCAGAGCCAGACAATGACAAACCACCTCTGTTCCTCTCTTGCCTTGAAAACCTTACTGGGTTGCCTTAAGTGAGCTGTGACTTGATAGTACTTTTCACCACCTATTTCTCCAATAATGGTACTGTGACCTCTCAGAGAATTATAGCCATTGCATTTGTGTATAACATAAATGACTGTCTGGGTCCAGGATATTCCAACAACCATGGTCTCTCACACGAAATTTTCTGGGATGTACATTCTTCTGCAAGACCCTGCTCTTCGGGCCCTCAGCTTCAGATGATTACTTAGCAATCCAATTTGTCTCCTCAGAAGTAAGTCCCATTATATTCCTTGGAAGATGGTTTCAGACATCTAATTCATCAGTTTCCCACTGGAGTCTCCCTTTGAAGTTCTTTTTAGTGACTTTTAAATCATTAACACAGTGCTCTGGGATACTGAAATGTTATCCCACTTGTTTATGAATCTTGTTCTATGTTTTATGTCAAATTTGTTATTTTGTCCTATGTAGAGAACAGAAGGGCATTACCTACACATGACAGCATGTATTACATTAAACAATGAGTAGATGAATGAGTCTGAGATGGTATGGCTGATATTATTTAGTTCTGACTGGATATGAGAACAGAGTTGCATCCTGATTTATTGCAGGGTCTGTTCTAGGGTTACCAGGCCTTGATGCTTTGGTGGTGGGATGCTCTGGCAGTGAGGATGAGCAGGCATGGGTGAAAATGTCATCACCTTTAGGGCTGTTGATTCGGTTCGGCCCGAACTGAAAATCAGCCGAATTTCCCTTGATTCGGCGGTTTTTAGTTCAGGACAAATCGAACTCAAAACTGGCGGGCAACTGGGGAGCCGAATTCAGCGAGTTCGGGAGTTCACGAATAAATCCGGCAAATTCGGGGTGTCAGTAAGCAGCATAACCGTCAGTAAGCAGCATTCTCCTCCCCCGGCCAATCGGTGACCAAGCTGGGTCTCCTTCTGGCCAATCAGTCAGGATTGAATACTGGAGGAATCAGCTGATGTGCGGCCCAGCCGGGGAGAGAGAGAGAGAGGGAAATCCTCCTGTGTGTGTGTGTGTGGGGGGGGGGTGCTTGTGCACATTCGCTCCTTTCCGTGGCTGCAGGGGGTGCATTTTTGAGGGTACAGACCCCAAACTTTCAGCGGAGATTCAGACAAGCCTTCTTAAGAGACCACCCAAATTTTGTAAACATTGGGTCAGGGGGTCCCGAGATATGGGCTACCCCCTTTTTTCTTTTCATGGCTGCAGGGGGTGCATTTTTGGTGGTACAGACCCCAAACTTTCAACGGAGCTTCAGATGAGCCTTCTTAAGAGACCCCCCCAAGTTTTGTAAACATTGGGTCAGGGGGGGCCGAGATATGGGCTCCACCCCTTTTTCCTCTCTCCCCTTTTCCATTTCCGTGGCTGCAGGGGGCGCTTTTTGGGGGGTGCAGCCCCCAAACTTTCAGCATAGCTTCAGACAATCCTTCCTAAGAGACCACCCAAGTTTTGTAAAGATGGGTTCAGTGGGGGCAGAAATATCGGCTCCCCCCTTTTCTCTTTCCGTGGCTGCAGGGGGCGCATTTTTGGGTGTGCCAACCCCAAACTTTCAGCGGAGCTTCAGACAAGGCTTCTTAAGAGACCACCCAAGTTTTGTAAACATTGGGTCAGGGGGGGGCGAGATATGGGCTTTCCCCTTTTCCCTATTGGGATGAATGGATCACCCTCGAGAGATGCATACATATGGATCTCATATTGGATACAAATGGAATCATATTGGATTACCCAGCCTCCCAGCCCCTCCTGATGGAACAGAAGACAGCCACAGTAAGACCCCTTTGGGGGCTTTAATCTATAATTTTTCCTTTCTGTGTGTGTGTGTGTGGGGGGGAAGCAGAGTCTATGTGTGTGGGGGGAGGGAGCAGTTTCTTTGGGTGGGGGGGAGCCAAAGGGGGCTTTTGCCGGTTCTGCCTGGGGTGTGTGTTCCCCCTCCAGTCTCTCTCTCCCTGGTTTGAGGGGGGGCTTCAGTTTTGTGTCTTCAGGTTTTCCCTCATTCATAAGATCAGTTAGATTATTTTGATGCTTGCTCAAAACTGGTTTTCAAATGGGTGACTTAAAGAATGCATCTGCCTGGTCCCAAGTCCAATGCAAAAGGAGAAATTCCACCCCTTCCTGCTCATTATGCATAGCTAGCTGCCTCTGTCCCTTTCCATGGTTTGCAAACTGCCAGGTGTCAGGTGTTGCTTTGCACTGTTGCAAAGGTGTTGCATTGCGTGCTTGTGTTGCTTTGCAGTTGTATTGCTTTGCAAATTTTTTCACACCTGCCCCGCCCTTGCTCTCAACTGTTTGTCGGGGCTGGGAGATTTGTGCATGGGCGGCAAGCTCTGCTTGGAGATACACATTAAGGGTGGGGGGACCCCTTTCGGGGCCCATATCTCAGCCCCCCCTGACCCAATCTTTACAAAACTTGGGGGGTCTTTCAAGAAGCGTCCTTTGAAGCTCCTCTGAATGTTTGGGACCTTTACCCCCAAAAATGCCCCCCCAGAGCCGTGGAAAGGCGCGGTTGTGTTTTTAATGGCTTTATTCGGCCGAATTTTTCCCCCGAACTTTGAATTCCCGCCGAATTGCACGGACCCAAAGCGGGGGAGTTCGGACTTCGGCATATCCCGAATCTAAACGGGCTGAATTCAGCCGAATCTGAACTATACCGAATTTTTTTTAATTCAACAGCCCTAATCACCTTGATGCCACATCTTCATGAAAATCTGGAAGTGATGTCACTATGGTTTGCCCATAGAGATCCAGGGGATTCCTGGAACATCACCAAAACATGGGGGCAGAAAAAGGAGTAGGAGGAGTAGTTGCTTTTTATATGCCGACTTTCTCTACCTTACCTTTAAGGAGATTCAAACTGGCTTACAATCTCCTTCCCTTCCTCTCCCCACAACAGACACCTTGTGCGGTAGGTGGGGCTGAGAGAGTTTGGAGAGAACTGTGACTAGTCACCCAGCTGGCTTCACATGTAGGAGCTGAGAAACCAACCCAGTTCTCCAGATTAGAGTCCACCACTCTTAACCCCTACACCACAGTGGCTCTCCAATATTTTTGGTCAGAAATGGCATTGCAGCATCATGCGATACCATTTCCCTCTCCCTGACCAGGGCAGATTTGCAGCAGGAGCCCTTCCATTGGAAGTAGGTAAGTGGCATCCCTAGTCTATTCCTTAGGTTTGTGTCTCGGTTAGGTGTCCCATAGTTGTTGGAATGAAGCTGTTTTTGAGTGGGGGGCTGTGAGACAGAAGGATTGTATTTAATATTATTAAACTGACAATGAAGAATCAAGCTTTTTTTTAAAAAGAAAACGAAAGAAAATGAAATGAAACAAAAAATGTTATGCAGCTCTTTATTCCGTCAACAATTTTTCTTCTTTGCTGTCACTGCCCTTGACCTTATTTGCTCAGGCTGTATTTAATCCTATTAGCTTTACTAATCTACATCATTTTCTGAATTCTCAGCAAGAAAGCTCATATACACTAAGCCAATTCTGAACTGAGCCAAGGGAAGCTTGCTCATCTCTTGCAAATACAAGGATTTCACAGACTTGGTTTAATGATCAAATGAAACTGCGAAACTAAAGATATTCTGGGAAAAACAGAGTTGGGAATAAGAGACACTATGCCTGTGCATACTTATTAGGGTTACCAACTCTGGGTTGGTAGACTCCTGGAGATTTTGGGAGTGGAGCCTGGGGAGGGCAGATTTTGGGGAGGGGAGGGTCGTCAGCAGGGTCCCATAGAGTCCACCCTCCAAAGCAGCCATCCCCCCCACCAGGAGAATTGATCTCTGTAGTCTGGAGATCACTTGTAATTCCAGGAGATCGCCAGACCCCACTTGGAGGTTGGCAACCCTACCGCCTCTCTGGAAGTAAGTCCCGCTGAACATTATTGGACTTACATTTGAGTACACAGGCTCTTTAGGGGGCTGCTTTGGTCTTTAATTAATTCTGAATGTTTTAAATTGTGCTTTGTAAGCTGTCTTGAGCCATGGGTAAAGGCTGGATATAAATATTTATTAATAAAATAAAATAAATTAAACTACTGGCTATACATCCTATGTCCGTCTACTCAGAAGTAGGTCCAACAATGTTAATTGGAGCTTACTTCCAGATATGTGTTCACAGAACTCCACCCTTAGCCTAGCAGTTCCAAAGAAGGACCAATTAGCTTTTAATTCTTTTATTACTAGTAGGGTTGCCAGCTCTAGGTTGGGAAATACCTGGAGTATTTCCTCAGGCAGAGCCTGAAGAGGGCAGGGTTTGGGGAGGGGAGGGACTTCGATGCCATAGAGTTCAGTTGCCAAAGCGGCCATTTTCTCCAGGTGAACTAATCTCTATTGGGCAGAGATCAGTTGTAACAGCAGAAAATCTCCAGCTAGTACTTGGAGGTCGGCAACCCTAATTACTAATCACCTTATGGTGAAAAAAAAGCCATCGTTGCTAAAAAGATGGGGAGAGAAAACAGAACGTTTATAAACTGGTGAGGGGGAAACCCAGAAAAAAACGCTACATCAACTGTACAGAGATGTTCCTTGAAGCTTCCTATACACACCTTATTTGTAGCGCGGGGTGGGGGGAAGTATTTTACTAGCCATGTGTGACTCTCAATAATACATGCTTCATTTGCAGAGACCGCTCCTCCAATTAAGAAGCAATAATCATTTTCACCGGGAACATCAGCTGCTCAGCAAATTGTCAGGATTTGTATTCCAGCCGAGTGCCATCTCCTTTAAGGATCTCCTCCTGGTTTAATGATAAGCAAATTGCTCAAGGTCCAATCGGATGACTAATTCGAAATCCTGTTTGATTCCAGCATTTTGGGGATATTGAGTTCTTATGTGTCGCCTGTTAGAACTGCTATATTAGGGGGGAGGATAAAGTATTCAGAAAGTAATTTGAGAAACTCCTCAGTCACTCTTGTGAGAGATGCCTCGGCTACTTCAGAGGAAGAGTTTCACTTCGTTCTCAGGCAATGAATTCAAATTAGGCACTCGGCTGTCTGGAGTGATAGAGAAGTAGCTCATTTTTTTTTTTAAAAAAAAACCAAGTGCTTTCTACTCGTGGTTTAGCCAAGCGGTCTCATTACTTTGTCGGTCCTGTATTTTACTAGTTAGACTTGCTTCCGCCAGACTCTGAAATAGAAGCTTGTATTGATTTCACTGACTGTAAGACCAAGCCACTGGATATTGTTTTTTTTTATATATATATTTTTTATTAGTTTTGGAAATACATGGGTAAACAGGAAGGGAGAAGGGTAGGGAGAGTATTAACAAAAAGAAAGTACATTTACCCCCTGATATAGTTTACATAGTCATCATTTTTTAAACAAACGATGATATACAAACAAATATAATTACCAGCATCATTTTCATAACATTTAAACGAGTTGTTTACTGTTTTCTGGTTTTAATAGATTCCTAAATATTGCATCGTTTGTCTTTGTTAAATTTTAGATATTTAATTGAAGTATTTCTGTTGGATATTCTCATTTTTTTTAATAGGCTATATTTAATCACTAGCTTTATTTTCATATTAGAAGATTATATTATTGTTTTTTTTGGTTTTAATAAATTCATAGAAAGTTTGCCATTTGTCTTTATGTGATTTTTGAGTATCTGGCTGTAAGAGTTCTGTTAAATGGGCCATTGTTATAAATTCATATGCTTTGTCGATCCAGAGTTTGGTTTTTGGTATGTTTTCTGTTTTCCACAGTGATGCTAGGACTATTCTTGCCGCCGTTATTAAGTATTTTAATATAGTCTGATGATCTTTACTATATCTGTCTGGTACTTTGCTTAGAAGGAAGAGTTTGGGATCATATACAATAGGTTGACCAATTATAGTTTCCATATTCTTATGAATCTTTTTCCAATATTTTTGCACTAATGTGCACGTCCACCAACAATGATAGAAAGTGCCTCTCGCTTTCCTACATTTCCAACACTGACCGGATGTTGAGCTATTTATATTTTGAATGTCACTCGGGGTGATGTACCATCTGTGTAACATTTTTAGCCAATTTTCTTGAATTCCGTAGTTGAGAGTGAATTTGAGATTTCCCTGGAATAACTGTTCCCATTCGTCCGTAGTTATAACCTCGTTGAAATTTTCCATCCACTTGATTTGGCATGATTTTATTTGTTCATCTTCTGTATCATATGTCAGCAGCAACCGATAAATTTTGCCTAATAAATGATCTGTTGGCTTACTTATCAGTTGTTCAAAATCTGTTTTGCCTTGCAAAATTCCTCGGTTCCAGCAATCCTCTTTAAATCTTGAGATTAGTTGATAATATATCAGCCAGGGCATCTGTGGGTGGTCAGTTTGAATTTCAGTTAATGTCTTAAAAGCTCCATCTGTTTTTATCAGGTCCTGGTACTGTATTGTCCCGTATATTTTCCTCTCAATTATTGATCCATAGGCGTTAAATGGTGCCATCAACAAAGATTTTTCAAAACTTAGTCTGGGTTTCAATTTTCGCCACACCTCCACGATATTTTCTACAATAGGATGGCCTTTCATTTCTTCTAGTCTTTTCTTCCAGTCTTTCCCCCATAATAGTTGATGTGCTCCACCTTGTAAGTTTGCTAATTCTAACTTGGTGGTTCTTTCATTATTTTGCAAAATCCAATCTTTAACCCACACCAATGTCGCCGCTTGATGGTAAATCTTTAGATTTGGGAGAGACATACCCCCTCTCTTCTTTGCATCCGTCATGATTTTGAATTTTATTCGGGGACGCTTTTTGTCCCAGATAAATCTATTAATTTGTCTTTGCCAGGATTTTAATATCTTTTCGGAGATCTTAATGGGGATCGATTGAAATAAAAAATTGAATCTCGGGAGTACATTCATTTTGATTAAGGATATTCTGCCCAACCAGGAAATTTTAAATTTAGTCCATGTTTGGAGGTCATATTCAATCTTATTCCAATTCTTTTGATAGTTATAATTATATAACTCTTGGGATTTTTTTGGAATGTTTATTCCCAGATATTTTATTGGTTTTGTTGAGTTTATAAATCCTGAGGTATTTGTTATTTCCAATTCTTCCTCTTTTGATAGATGCTCTAAGAAAGTTTTTGTTTTAGTCTTGTTAATTTTATAACCTGCCAATTGTCCATAGGCTTGGATGTCCTTCATAAGTTCTTTAATACTGGGTTTTGGTTGTGAGATTGTTAGTAAAACATCATCTGCGTATGCTCTAATTTTAAATTCCTCTCCTTGGACCTGTAGACCGGATATTTTCTGGTTTTTTCTGATTTTAGTTGCTAATACTTCTAATGTTAGATTAAAAAGTAGAGGTGATAAAGGACAGCCTTGCCTAGTTCCTTTTTCGATATTGAAGTCTTTAGTCAGGGTACCATTAATTATTAGTTTCGCCTTTTGTTCGGCATAAATACTAGATATCCAGTTAAATAAATTACCATCTTTGCTTATTATGTGGATCACCTGACTCATGAAATTCCATGATATATTGTCGAAGGCTTTTTCCGCGTCCACAAAGATAAAGGCCATTTTTTCTTTTCTGTGTTTTACCAGTTCTCGTGCATTGATCAAAAACCTGATATTGTCCGCCATATGTCGTTTAGGTAAAAAGCCAGTCTGGTCTGGGTGTATCAGCTTGTCTGCCTGAGCTAACAATCTTTGTGCCAGTATTGTAGTAAATATTTTGTAGTCTGTGTTAAGTAATGATATTGGCCTATATGAAGAGGGAAGCATCCGATCTGTTCCTTCTTTAGGGATAAGTGTTATAAATGCTTCTTTCCAGGAGTCCGGTACTTTCTTTTTCTTATGTATTTCATTCATAACTTTCATTAACGTCGGCGCTACTTCTTCCATGAGTGATTTATAGTATAAGGCCGTAAAGCCATCGGGCCCTGGTGCCTTTCCACTCTTTAGTTTCTTGATAGCCTGTGTTACTTCTTCCAAGGTGATTTCTTGATTTAGACAGGATATATCCTCCTTGGAAAGATAATTTAAATGATTCTGCTGAATATAGGTTTTTATTTCTTCCGTTTGTTCTTTTTGCCCTTTCTCTTTGTATAGCTCCTCGAAGTAATCCAAGAAGCACTGTGCAATTTCATCATCTTTATATGTTATCTGTCCTTTCAATTTTGCCGCCTGTATTATTCTTTTCCGTTTCTCTGTTTTTAGCATAGCTGCCAGATGTTTGCCCGGTTTATTTGCATAAGCGAAATGTTTTTGCTTTATAAATTTTAATTTTTTTGCCATTTCGTCAGCATAGAGTATATCGATTTCATGTCTAGTCTTTTTCAGCTCTTTTAGGATTTTTTTGCTATTTGTTCGCAAGTGAGTTTGTTCCAATTGGGCAAGGTTGATTTGAAGATCCGTCAGGCGTTTTTCCCGCTCTTTTTTGTTTTTTGAGCCTAGTGAAATATAGATGCCTCTCATATAAGCCTTTGAACAGTCCCAGATTGTTGCTTGGCTCATTCCTTGCGTTTCGTTTCTCAGTAGGAATTCCCTAAGTTCTTCACGGCCTATGTTGAGATCCCTCTCTTTGTTCAGTAATGCATCATTTAGTCTCCATCTGAATATTTTCTTCTTTTGATGATGCCATTTTATTAGTATTGGGTTATGATCTGATAGGATCCGAGGTAATATTTTAACATAGTCTAAATTTTTCACTAAGTTAGTCGATGCCCAGCACATATCAATTCTTGAGAATGTTCTATGTCTATCTGAGTAAAATGTATAGTCTTTGACATTAGGATTTTTAATTCTCCAAATATCCACCAGGTTGAAATGTTTCATGTTTAATTTTACCTTCTTTGGGAGTTTGCCACTTTTTTGGTTTTTTGATCTATCCAGCTTAGTGTCCAAGACTCCATTCATGTCCCCAATAATAATAATCTCGTACTCCAGTTGTTCTTCCAGTGACGAAAAGAGATCTGTAAAAAATTTTTCTCTTGATGTCAGCGGTGCGTATATAGAAGTTAATAATTTTATTTCTCCTGTTGGAAGCTGCAATTTAAGTGTTAACTGCCTACCTTGAGTGTCTTTTATAGTTTCCAATACTTTAATAGTGGGGTCTCTAATATAGATAGCAATGCCCCTTTTCTTTTCTATCGCTGATGATGTGTATACTGTACCAAGCCGTTTGTTATTTAGTAAATAGTTATACCTTCTTTGTATGTGAGTTTCTTGCAGGCATATTATGTTCGCTTTATATTTAGAGAGTGCATGAAAAGTTTTATTTCTTTTTTGAGGTGTATTTAAACCATTTATATTAATGGATATTATTTCTAAGCCACTTGTCATGTTGCTTCTTATTTAAAGGCTGCCGCCTCATCCATCAGATCATCTTGACTTGTCACGGAATTCTTCTTTTCCCGTGGCGAACTTGATCTATCCATTCTAGAGCTGTTTCCTTTGGTTTTTGTTTTGATTTCTTCTTCTAAGTCGTGTGCTTCTTCTAGTGTTCGTATTAATATTCTGCCAGTGGATAGTTGAACGCTTAAGAAGTACGGGCCCACCCATCTATACCTTATCTCCCGTTCGCGTAACAATTTACGTAAGGATTCCAGTTCACGTCTTTTTTTCCTTACTACAAAGGGTAGGTCCGGAAAGATCTGTATCTCTTTTCCTTTATATAGTAGTGGATCATCTCTTTGTTTGTTCAGTATATCCTCTTTTATCCGTTTGTCTGCAAATTTTATTAAGATTTCCCGTGGGAGTTTTTTAGAGGTTGCATATTTGGAATTAACTCTATAGATTTCCCTAATCTCGACCGCTTCTTCATCAACCTCAAGATAAGTAGTGAGTAGTTGGGTCATGCTTTCTTCTAAGTTCTCTTGGGGCATATCTTCAGATACATGTTGGAAACGCAAGTTGTTCTCTCTTGCTTGCATTTCCATCGTAGCTAGTCTGTTTTCTGCTTCCTCTGTCCATGCTTTATGCTCCTGTTGTGTTCTCTCTGTCTTCATTTGTTTGATTTTAAGTTTTTTGATGTCTTCCCTGTTGTCCAGTATATCCTTGGCATTCTCCTCTATTTTTTGCTTAATATCCTGGAGACCAGTTGCCAACTCCTGTTTAACTGTCTGTACCTCCATTTGCACTGTTCGCACATCTGTTTTGACCAAATTACATTCTTTGGTCAGTCTTTCTAGGTCTTTATTTACTTTATCCATTTTACTATTTATTTGATCCACTTTTGCTTCTAGTTTTTGTTCCGTTCTGGTTAATTGGGATGTTAACGCTGTCAGTTGGACTGCCAATTTTTCCAGTGCTTTCTCCATATTATTTTGTGATATGTTTGCTTTTTCCTGTTGGGGGTGGTGATTTGTTGCTTCTTCTGCACTATCAATCTCTTCTTCCTTTTCCTCTTCTTCTAGATTTTTTCCTGAGGTCAAATTTCCAGCTTTATCTGTTTTTCTATTTTTTTTCATTAGATTGTACCTATATATTTTTCTTCTAGTTTGTAACTCTGTGTAGTTACCAGACATGCACAACTATAGAGTGGCAAGTTAATGGTTTTTATATGCTTAATTATTTAGTTAAATATTAGTCAGTCTTATTTAAATATTCCAGCCAGATCACCTACAATTATTAGTTCAGTACCAGCACCTTAATTTCAACACAAGAGTATGAGTATTTTGATTTTTTTTTTTATAGGAGTTGGCTTACATGAATTGGATTTATTTGGCATTAATAAATTCAATACTCCTTATTTTCCAAAGCTTCTAGATATTTGTGACACCCCCTATGAACTTAAGAATGTATTAATTAACTCAGTTATATCTCCATAGATAGTATGCGAGTACTTTGGCCCCCCAGTTTAACTCTGTTCAGGCAAGCAGCTATGAATTCTGGGGAATGTAGTCCTAAGTAGCACCAGTTGACGTCACAGGGGCTACCAAACAGTCGGTTTATCTTGGCTTGCCTTGGTCCCCGAGTTCGCCTTCGGAAGTATCCCAGCTAGTTGTCCGTCTGGGCTCCCCTTCTATGTTAGGGGTCCCCTTCTGAGCTGCCGTCGGAAACCCCCTTCGCGGGTCTCTTTCTGCCCAGCTTGTCCCTCGCTGCTCGTTCCGCCCTCTTTGGCCGGCTCTCTCTCCCGCCGGTCTGCGGTACCGTTCTCAATACAACGCAGCTGTTTTTCGCCGCTGCCTCCGCAGGTCCCGCCGCTTCTCCGCTACCTCAGCTGCCGCTAATCTCGCCGCCACGCCGCCACTGCTGGCTCCCTCGTCGCTGAGCTCCAATGCCTTCCTCCTCCCCCGGAGTGCCACACAGCCGCAGAAAATAAAGAAAAAGAAATAGTTAGTAAGCTCTTATCATTTAATAATCTGACTATATTATTATTGTTTATACAGATAGCTAAAGGGGTATTAGTTAAGACAAAAGGGGAAAGGAAGAAGGGGAAAAGGTTTGGGGGGGTAGTCAGTTGGGAGGTCGGAGCTTTATAGGACTTGCCTGAGTTTCGCCTGCTGGGACGTCCAGACCCCTTTTTTGGGGGGCAGCAACGTTCCTCCTCTCGTAGAGAGTTGAGATTCAGAGAAAATTCTCTGACTCAGGGCTAAAAGTATTGTGTTTTTAGCCACAGCAACGGTGAATTTCACACCCGCTCCTAAAGGTGCGGCCACTCCGCCATCTTGCCCAACCGGAAGTTCGCCACTGGATATTGTTGATCCATACACCAATAGAGAACTTGCCAAGTTGTGTGGCTGTGAAGTGAAGGTGCCTAATGGAATAGTACAGTCTTAGTCCAGAGCTGAAAATATACTGCCCATTCTTTAGATGTGCAGGGGAATAACTACCATGACTCTTACTTGAATGGAATATGTACACATTCTGAGCATGCTCACTTGAATCAACACTAGAGGATCCCAACACAAGGAATTAAGGGACTGAGTTTTAAGAGAATTTGGAAAGTTGATCTGGAGACGAGATCTAGTGTGCGTGTGGGAAGCCAATCGGATGCTATTGCTTTGAATCTCAAGTAAAAAGGACTTGAGCATCTTATTTATTTATTAAGGAAGGCATCTGGCCTCATTTCAAAAGGGAAATGAGGAGAGGCTTAATGGTAGAGCAAGAGCCCCATGGCGCAGAGTGGTAAAGCTGCAGTACTTCAGTCGAAGCTCTGCTCGCGACCTGAGTTCGATTCCAATGGAAGTTGGTTTCAGGTAGCCAGCTCAAGGTTGACTCAGCCTTCCATCCTTCCGAGGTCGGTAAAATGAGGACCCAGCTTGCTGGGAGGTAAAGGGGAGATGACTGGGGAAGGCATTGGCAAACCACCCTGCCAACAAAGTCTGCCTAGAAAATGTCGGGATGTGACGTCACCCCATGGGTCAGAAATGACCCGGTGTTGCACAGGGGACCTTTACCTTTTACCTTAATGGTAGAGCACCGGCTTGACATGCAGAAGGTCCCAGGTTCAATCCCCAGAATCTCCAGCTAAAGGATCTGGCAGTAGGTGATGTGAAAGACTTTTGCTTGGAAACCTGGAGAGCTGCTGCCAGTCTAAATAGAAAATGCCGGTTTTGAGGAACCAAGGGTCTGTTCAGTAAAGGCAGCTTCATGTTTGTTAATATAATTGCCATTGACAAAGTACATTCATACCATTGTTACTGAGTGAAAAAGGAGGAAAACAGATCCCCATAAAATGTTTGTAGAACACCATATGGCACTTTTGATGTAGCAGAGAAGATGGAAGTACTATCGCTAAATAGGGTTGCCAACCTCCAGGTATTAGCTGGACATCTCCTGCTATTACAGTTGATCTCCAGCCGATAGAGATCACCTGGAGAAAATGGCTCCTTTGGCAATTGGACTTTATGGCATTGAAGTCCCTCTCCTCCCCACACCTCACCCTCCTCAGGCTCTGCCCCAAAAACCTCCCGCCGATGGCAAAGAGGGACCTGGCAACCCTACGTTTAATGGATTCTGGATAGAGGCAAGCTTCAAACTAGAGTCATAGCTCAATCCCTTAGCGTAGGGGTCCCCAAGGTGGTGGCCATAGGCACAATGGCACACACTGACACCTTTTCTGGTGCCCACCAAGTGTTTTTGGAAGTGGGTGGGACTAGGTGGAGCTTTTGCCCAAGCAAGGCTTCTGATTGACTATTTGAGATTTGATTGGCTGTGCAGATTCTTGCACAGCACAAGAATCTACATTGTGTTACTGAAGTTAAGCTATGGCAATCATTTTGTGGCTGGCTCCACCTCCTGCGGCAGCCATTTTGTTGCTGCACCCACCATCCTGTGCTAGAATTCAAATTGTGCTCGCAGAGTGCAAGCTCAAAAAGCTTGGGGACCCCTGCCTTAGGGCCAAACCATATGTGACGTTGGGAGTTCTGTAAATAGAGCCACTTTAAAAAATAAATAAATAGCAGGTTTGTAAGAGTCTGATTCAGACTTGGAACATGCACAAGGGAAGGTGGTAAGTCTTCTCCCATCTGCATAAATAGTAACTCCACAGGGTCATTTCATATTGGGGAAATTGTGTGGAGGAAGGCTTTATACACACCCTTGCCTCATGTCATGGTCCAAATCAGGCATTCCCATTTAAAGGAAAAAATGCCAGGAACACCATTCAGGGACTTCCAGCATTCCATCTTCTTTGGCCCTTAGCTACTCCAGCTCTCAAAATGGCTTCTTACCTCACCTAGGGTTGCCAGGTCTTGCACCTTTCCAAACATGGAAGCACTCATTTTAGAAATATATATCATCGTTCTACAGGAGGACTAATGTGCATTTAAAATAATTTCCAACTGCTACAGAGGACTAAAGGGGAAGCGCTTCAGATGGTGTAAATTAGTACGACTCTATTTTAAGGCACAATGCCAGTATTATGCCCCCCAAATGTGGCACCTCTCATATAAATGTCACACATTGCACATCATCAAGGTTTTTTATGAGCAAAAACAGAGCAGATGGAATTATTTTTATACATCCTTCCCATAATTGTAGGCAGTAATTGAGTGTGGATAGCTAGGGAATGGTTTTATAATTTGCTTTTTATTGCGTTTTTGCAGGGGAAAGTATGACATTCTTCTATTATAATTGTCCCATTTTCAATTTGATATTTATGAAGTCAAATAATTTATATCACTGAATCTCTTGGCTGATTATTGTTAGTGACTGTTTCTCCTCTCCATAGTATTAGGGAACTGAGCTCGAGATGATGAGAATATTTAAGAAAAAATATACTGTTATGTTTCATGGAAGGCTCACTAGTTAACACAAATTTTAAAAAAATAGCTAAAGTTGACATATAATTACTCACACACTATTGCTCAATTTATACAGTGAAATCAGTTGATGGATACATCAAAAGCTCCCCATTAGAACAGTTCAATGGTTCTAAGTATTTCATATCCTGAAAAAGTCCTTCAAGTGACCCTGAGCTAATTTATGCATTTAGAAAAAATGTGGCGGGGCCTTCTGTACTTCACTAAGTACAGAGAAAGATGGTACATAAGTATTTTAATAAATGTTAAAAGGTAGTAGAAGTGGAGATTTGTGCACTATTCCACATATCAATGCTCCCTGCCCATGAAGGTCAGCAAGAAGAATTGTAGCATTCACCCTGAAGCATTTGTTTTTTATGTTCAGGTGTATGTGAGGGTTTTTTGTTTGTTTGTTTGTTTTTGTTTTTTACAGAGGGAAACATTCAAACACATAATTTCCTACCTGAACTGTGAAGTTTTATAGCTCCAGGACTACTACAGTATGAACACACATGCATTCAAGTCACATGTATCTGTCACATAGTAAGACAGAGCATCACTCTATCAAGGCAACTATTGTCTATTCTATGGTTCCCCAACAGGCACCATGGCGCCCGCCAGTTCTTCCTTTTGCCCCTGCCAAGCTCGTCCGAAAGTGGGAATGGAACATCATAAGGTAGAGCTTGTTATTGACTGCCCTTATTAAAAAGAAAAGACTTTTCAATGGAAGATCAGGAAGACTGGTAAGACCGGCTTTCCTTAGTCAGTGTGTGGTTTCATTCCCTCAACCTGAGACCCTGGAGAGCTGATGCCAGTCTGAATAGACAGTACTGGCTTTGATGGACCAAGGGTCTGATTCAGTAGAAGGCAGCTTCATGTGTTCATGTGTTGAATATGGATTATGGATTATGCTGTAACTTGTGAAAAAGGCTATCTGGACCTGGGAGACTCAGGTGTGAATCCCCACTTTGCCATGGAAGCTCACTGGGTGACCTTCAGCCAGTCATGTTCTCTTTTAGTCTAACCTGCCTCACAGGTGATCTGGTTGTGAGGAGAAAATGGAGGAGGGGAAAACATTATTGTAAACTGTTCTGGGTTCCCATTAGAAGGGAAGCTGTGTGTGTGTGTGTGTGTGTGTGTGTGTGTGTGTGTGGGTTAAGTGTGGTAAGTTGCTTCCAACTTACGGTGACCCTATGAATGAATGACCTCCAAAACATCCTATTGTTAACAGCCTTGCTCAGGTCTTGCAAACTGAGGGCCATGGTTTCCTTGACTAAGGAGTATTCTTCATGGAGATTTGCTGCTGTTTCGACGCTGATTTGAATCGGAGTCAAATTTTGGTTATTCACTGGAGATCCGTATTTTCCCCCACTGAGCAAAATAAGCCGCATTAAAAGAGAGGCAACCCAAACCACTTTTGAGACTATCTTTCCTGTGGACGCGTGTTTTGTTGTTTGGATGCCCATGAAAAAATGTTTGCTTCGCTCCCCGGGACGTCTCCTTTCTCTTCCCCCAAGAACGGTGATGGCTGGGGGAGTTTTGCGCTCAGACAAGAATACCGCCCCTTTTGCTGCCTGCCTGCCTGCCTAGAATCCTGGCACTTCTCTCCCTCCGTCCCCGCATGCCTTCCCCACCCCTCGCCTGGGATGGGCCTTGGAGCTGGGCCCACACCTCCAAGCCCAGGGGGATGTCGGACGGACGGCTCCAGGGGGAGACCGGCGGGGCCACGCCATGTGCTCCTCGCGCGCTGGGTGGTGGTGGTGGTGGCAGCTCAGTCTAGGGCAGCTGGACCCGTGGGGGGGATGTTCAAGGGAAGGGGCTGTTGGCCCCTCTGCCCCAGAGGGGAGGGGGGATTTTTGAGAAATCGGATGGGAAAAATGTGCATCCTGAGAGCAGAAAACCCAAGGCAAAACTCCCATCACTCTTCTGAAGAGTGGCGGCCAGCCTGCTCTTATCTCCCTCCTCTCTCTCAATGCACTGTGGCCGGATCATGGCCGGTGCACAATTCAGGGGCCTTCTTTCCTCTCCCCCCCCCCGCCATGCACACTGGCTGGATCGGGGCTGGTGCGCAAGCTAGGAGCCCTCCTGTCTCTCACAATGCAATGTGGCCAGATCATGGCTGGCGTGCAATCCAGGGGCCTTCTTTCTTCTCCCCCCCTGCCATTCCCACTTTCAGTGAAACAATTCTCTGGGCACATGGATTCCCTGCCCCCCCAATCCTGTCTATCATTAGAGGGCAATGGGTTCCACACCTATAGAAAATAGAGGGAAGCTTTGAGGAAAGCGCTGCCTTGCCCCCCCCCCAATTTGGAATCTGACTGTTCCGAAAGCAGAACAGAGCGAGGGTGGAAGAAAAATGGAGGAGACCAGAGGGACTGGTGCTTGTTTTTTGCGCTGGGGCTGGTGAACCGCACGAGGTAATCTGCTGGGCGGAGTTGGGGCGGAGCTGGGGGCAGGCATAAACAATGAGTCTGTTGGAAGGGGAGGCCTCCTGCAAAAGGGACAGACCAAACCGTTGTCAAATACAGCGTACTTTGTTCCCATGAAAAACCAAAACTACAGATAATTGAAGGGGATAAATCGCGGCCATGAAAAAAACATTTAAATCATGGGTTTTTTTAGTCCGTGGCAAAACAGAAGCAAAATCTACCGTGAAAAATGCCTGTAAGTCAATTCACCTCATGTTGCATCTTCCTTTTCTCCTTCAACTTTCCCTAGCATTTATTGTCTGTTCCAGTGAGTCTTGTCTTCTCATATTGTGACCAAAGTACCATAGCCTCATATAAATTTCTAAAAACAAAAAGAAATGAACATTCAATTTCCTGAATGAAATTAAAACTGATGAGTTATCTTGGAATTGATGAAGAATAAGATGTATAAAAGAAATTCCAGAACAGTAGATTAATGGAATTGGGAAAAATCTGCCTTCCCTCATGTGAATCTGCTGCCCTCACTGAAGCTATAGTGAGAGAGCTTGAGTGTGCAATAGCTTCATATGTGCAACCTTTCAGAGTCCATGAACCTGGACTTGGACAACAGTTGCTGTTGCTGGGGTGATATTGGTTGAATGAGTCAACAGGGATGCCAAGAACAAGACAGCTAGTTTGGTGAAGCGCTGGGCTTTTGATGGTCATGCAACAGCCTCATTTGAAGTACAGCAAATGCACTGTGAAACTCAGGGGGTGTTTCAAAAAAGTCTGCTTTAGAAGGTAAATATTTGACAGGCAGACCTACCCTGGATGGCCCAGGCTAGCCTGATATCATCAGATCTCAGAAGCTAAGCAGGGTCAGCCCTGATCAGTACTTGGTTGGGAGACCAGCGTGGTGTAGTGATTAAGAGCGGTGGAATCTAATCTAGAGAACTGGGTTTGATTCCCCATTCCTTCACATGAAACTAGCTGGGTGACCTTGAGCTAGTCACAGTTCTCTGAACTCTCTCAGCCTCACCTACCTCACAAAGTGTCTGATGTGGGGAGAGGAAGGGAAGGAGATTGTAAGCCGGTTTGATTCTCCTTAAAAGGTAAAGAAAGTCAGCATATAAAAAACCCCTTCTTCTTCTTCTACCACTGAAGAAGTCCAGGGTTGCAGACCATGGCAAAGCATTTCTCTTCATCTCTTGCCTTAATAGCCTTATGGAGTCACCGTAACTCTACTGTGACTTGATAGAACTTTCCACCACTATTTAGTAGGCAAATGCACTAGCCATTTTCAAAGTAGCTTTTTGGATCTCAGCCATCATATTTACATTCAGGAGATCTGTTTATCTCACTTGGCATTTGAAAGACATTTTGGACATGCTGGCCTTTGTGTTCTGATCCCCCCCACATTTTTTAATTTTTTTTGTAACATCCAGCCTGATGAAGAGTCTTGGTAAGCTCAATAACTGGCATAATGTTTTGTGTAATTTTGATTTGCCTAATAAAAGCAATTATATGGATTTTGTTCTTATTTTGAAATATTTACATTACAGTCAGTCTCATATATTTTGGAGTCTTTAGTGCCATCGTGTACAACTAATTACACATAAAATAAGAATAGGCAAAACACAGCATGGGATTCACTGACTGCTGCTTCTGCCCAATTAAAATGCATGGCATTGACATATTGCTCAATTGATTTTACTCGATATTGCACTTTGAAGATGACAACAAATCTTTAGATACATAATTAGGCAAACAGAGAACTTTTAATGTTGACCTGGTTGACTTGCCTCGAGCCATTTCCTGATAAATGGTGGTTGACATTATATTAGCTGACCATATCATAATAAAAACACTCAAGCCGTCGATCTGTTCCTAAAGCTATCTGGGTAATTTACCTATTTTGTTGGATATAGTACTTGGATGGGAGACCCCCAAGGAAGTCAAAGGTTGCTACGCAGAGGAAGACAATAGCAAATCACCCCTGCTTGAGGAAGGCAACAGCAAATCACCTCTGCTCGAGGAAGGCAATAGCAAATTACCTCTGCTTGAGGAAGGCAATAGCAAATCATCTCTGCTCATCTCTTGCCTTGAAAAGCCCTTGAGGGATAACCATGGTCTTTTCCTTATGCACAGTTTAGACCTGAGGTCTAATTGTGTGGCTTTGAAACACTTTCTGGGAAACCATTCTGTACCCCAGCTTTCCCCCCTTAAGTCTGCTTCTTCTGCCTGCCTTGCTACCATGGGTTAATTTTCACCAATATCTGACCAGGGAGGGAAGGGAGTGAATGAAGTGAATGGGGAGGAGGATGACACGGCAGGGCTATGGAGGGGAGGGGAGCTCTCATCTACTGCAGCTTGTTTCTTCTCTGGCATCACTGCCTCCTACTCCTCCTCTGTGTATGTGGTTGGGGCATGCCATGAAGGGGATCGCTTGGGCTACAGTGGGACAGTACTGGAGGAGGGGGGGGAAGGGGACGGAAAGAAGAAGGAGGGGAAAAGACAGAGGAGAGGAAAGGGGGAGCCTGTGTGAATGTTGAGTGTAGCTCTTGCTCCCTCACAGAACCAATCCAAAAATGGGTTTTTTGACAAGGGCAGTGTATTTGATGGGGTGGAGAGAGAAAAAGCTTGGGGAATTCTGCTTGAACACTAAAAGATGACTCAGAAACAGATGAAAAAAATCACAGTTAAAGTGCTCAGAGAAAACACAGAGAAAAAAACAAAGAGAAAATGTTTTGAAAACCAAACAGAGGAAACCATGTGCTGAAATTAAAAAATAATAATAACATGAGGCATTTGATGGCATGAAATGATGTAAACCTCAATGTAAACCTATAAATCTGTTGCAAACTGACAGCACTTAATTATTAGTCAATATTTAGCTCAAATGGAAGAGAAGCATGTATGCTGAGTGAGCTCACAGAAAGGAAGTTGGGATAAAACTGACTTGCATAAAGAATAAAATCATTTGCAGATTATCCCCAGTGTGTGCTTCCACAGTCAGATGCATGATCAACATGATGTGAGAGGATGTATTGCCTGCTTGTGACATCTGCACATTCAGCAGCATCTATTTGAGAAGTGATTTCAAGATTACATGGGCTCATGGGCAGACACTGATGGCACACAGGGAGTCCTAAGTAGTAAATCTCAGTTCAAAAATCTCAACAGGATTTTTCTTCCTTTTGTACTTTTAACAATGGAGGCAGAGGTGTCAGATGAGTCACAGGAGTAGCAAGGCTGCTTTGAGAAACCTGCCTACTCATGCAAGAATACTGTGTAAACCATGCAGTGTAAGCTAGTTACTTCAGAAAAATTATATTGACTTCAATAGAATTCCTATCAGATAAATAAGTAGTAGATTGCAGTCCCAAGCCACAAAAGTTGTGGTTCTCCTACTATGTAAGAAGTTAATAAAACACTTAACTCATATTATAGGGTTAGATCCAAAGAACTATGAGCAGAGTTCCATTCATGAAATGTATCTTTTTCTATCTCTTCTGGACTTCTGTAGTCCCCAGACATCATCACAAAAGTTTCTTCTGTGGGTTAGGAATCATTACTATAAATCATTACTATTTTGCTATGCTGTAAATTTTAGTGATAGAAATTTGCACCATATGTTTTCTATCTGCAATATTAACATAATATAAAAATTATTGCCAAAATCGGATGTTCCTTATATGTGAACCTTATGTAGGCTTCTTGCATTGTCTTACATTCTCAGATCTACTGGCTTATTGTATTAGTATTCAAATGTGGTTAAAATTATTAATAGTGCATTCCTAAACAGAGTTACACCCTTCTAATCCCGTTGACTTCAATGGATTTATAATGGTGTAATTTTGCTTTCTATTGCACTGCAAATCTACTTTTACCTTGTAAAAAGAGACGCATACCCTAGCAAGAACCAAGTTTCAAAAGCCTCCTTCAATTATATCCCCAAAGATTACTAACATTCTAAAGCGAATGATCTCCCTCTTAATATACTCCTAATTTGAGCTTTATATTCCAAGAGGCTTTTTATCATATATTCTACTTAATAAAAAAGTGGTGTGTATTAGACTTGTGGATGGTTTCTCTGAACGCACATAATGGTTCACTGTGGATTTTTGAGTCATTATTTTGATCCTTAATAGAAACATTGACTTTTGTGCAATGAAAAAAAATCATTTCGGGTACTGTAGAAAATTCAGCATTTAAAAGATCTCCAAGCTGACTACTACAGCCCCTTTGATCGGTTACCAATATAACTCAACATCCCTGCAACTCATGTTTTGCGCAGTAGGAGCCCAAACTGACAATATCAGCAGCCGTCTAACCACTCTCCTTCCCCTCCCCCTTTTTTACTTAACCAATGGTTTAGTGTTAATTCTCCATTGAGAACATTTATTCTGTTTCTATACCACTTTCTCCAGGAAGCTGATCTTTGATGCTTGAGAGCTTATACGTTGGAAATCTTGTTGGTGTTTAAGGTGCTACTGGGCTTGAATCTAGCTCTTTTACTGCAGACCAACATGGCTACCCACCTGAAACTGTCCAAGGCAGCATAACATCTCCCCTTTCCCTCCCCTTGCAACTAGAGTTGACAGTAGGGTTGCCAGGTTCCCCCTCTCCTCCAGCAGGAGGCTTTTGGGGCAGAGGTAGGGAAAGATCTTGTGGGCACACGGCTGCATCGCAAAGTGCTGCATCACAAAGGGACCTTTACCATTGAGAGTTTGAGTGGTAAAAGGCCTGTTGTGATGCGGCACCTCTGGGTGTAAACACATCACAAGGGGCCATTTACCACTCAAACTTGCATTGCGGCGCCAATAGTGACATGGTGTGGTGGGCAGACGTGCATGCACGCATTGCCCGCCGACCCTCAGCTGGTCGGCAAGCAACCAGGTGGATTGGCGGGGGGGTTGCCTGCCACCACCTGGCACTTGGCAACCCTAGTTGACAGCTCCAGGTTGGGAAATATCTGGAGATATTTGGGGGAGTGCCTGTGGAGGGCAATTTGGCATTTGGGAGGGGAGAGTCCACAGCAAGTATGATACCACAGAGTCCACTCTCCAAAGCAGCCATTTTCTCCAGGGGAACTGATCTCTGTAGTCTCAAAATCAGTTGTAATTCTGGGAAATGGCAACCCTACTTGCAGCCCCAAATATCCCCTGGAATGTTACTCCTTGGGGGGCTGCATGAATAGTTTGGAGGGAGCCAGATGTGTGATGCAGAAGGGGGGGTCATCCCACTTGTCCACGCAGAAATTTCAGGCAAGATCCAACCCTTAGTGACTCTCCTCAATTGGAAATGACATTTTCCTACCCCAACAATACATGCATTTTCCCAAGTGACTGGAATCAAATTACCTTCCTCTCCTCAAATCTTAATTGATTAGAATAGGGTCTAGTCTGAATAGTAACAACATCTATTTTTAAAGCACCTAAATTGCAAAATGCTACAGAAAAAAAATAAAGCTCTCTGCCTGTGAGCTTAATTTAAAGAGAAAATATATGAGATATTATGCAGGAAAAGAAAATCAAAAGCAAGTAGGGTCAGCTGGAGAGAGCAAGCTTGTCTTCATTAACAGCATTCATGTTATAGTCATTTTTTTAATTGTATACATTGTCAACTAGGGGTGAATTAGCTTCCCCTGGTTGCACTTTATTGGCAGCCTGTAGAGAAACTGGGACTAGATCCCCCCCCAAATTACGACATTGCCACTTGTATAATAATAAGCAATGTCTCAAATGTCACAGCTTGCTGAGGGTAAAGGGAAGATGACTGGGGAAGGCAATGGCAAACCACCCCGTAAACAAAGTCTGCCTCGTAAATGTCGGGATGGGACGTCATCCCATGGGTCAGGATTGACCTGGTGCTTGCACAGGGGACCTTTACCTTTTACAAAGTACAGCCAATCACCCCTTACCATTGGCTTTCTGCAAACAAACAAACAAACAAACAAAAAAGCAAATGGGGCCAAAAACTACCCCAGGAGTTTATCGTTGCTATTTTTTTCTATTTTTTACCCAAAGGACCGTTTTAAGTGCAGATATACAGCCCTCCAAAGCAACCTGAAGTACCTTCCTGAAAACCTGGAGAGTATTTGCTTCACCACAGGGAGATACATTCACAATACAAAGATACATGGGTAATTTGACTTGGGGTTGAAGTATACCCCCAAATGCAATATGAGTACATTTTTTTCAGAAGTCAATTAGAGGGTAAGGCTGCTTGGTGGAATGACCAAGTTGAGAGACTTTAAACATGAACTACCCAGACAACGAAGGCATCTTTTGTGGCCCTGCTCTGTGTACTTCCACCATCTAGATAGCCACAACAAAGTGCCCCTCCCACAATACCTGCACCACAGCTACAGCATTTCGGCACAGATTGAAAGCTGTATTTTTGTGTGGGGCATGAAGAGGCATGAAAAACCTCCAGTCAAAGACAACATTCAACAATAGCCATACAGATTAGTTTTGGATTTCACACATTAACAGATCACTTCAGGATACAATGGTTCCATATTAACATACCATACCCTCATTAGCACATTATCTTGATACTTACAGGACAATACTTTTGCAGGACAATACTCAGCTCAAACCCAACCCCTTTCTGACTATATATTACTCTTCCTACACCCTTGACACTGAGAGACACTGTCCTTCAGTGTTACTACTCTGAAGATGCCTGCCACAGTTGCTGGCGAAACGTCAGGAAAGAAAATTCCAAGACCACGGTTACACAGCCCGGATAACCTACAAGAACCAATGAACTCTGACCGTGAAAGCCTTCGACAATAATCTAAATTATAGTTTCTATTCTGTTTCTTTTTCTGTCTGTGCTTGTACTCTGCTTTTCTCTGCCACTGTACACCACAACAAGGGTGTGCACAGAGGAGGGGATCTCTATTAGAATGCATAGAACCCTGCTTCCTGGTGTTCCTTGCCCAGGAATGCTTGATGGAAAATGATATGGAAAAAGTGACCCCTTCTGTAGCTATCACAGATGGATCCCTCTAGAGATCCATCTCTTCTGCCAAACTGCAGGTCCATCTTTTCTGCAGAATCATTGGCCACTGTTATTTCAACCTGAGGAGGGGAAAGACTCCACACTGTTAAACGGAGGAGTATTGTGTGCTGTGTGGTGAAAACATGCAGTGCCTTCGCCAGATGCCAGAATTTTACTTTCAGGGCATCAGAACTGTTAAATTTTGCCATCAAGTCACAGATGACTTACGGCAACCCTGTAGGGTTTTCAAGGCAAGAGATGTTCGGAGGTGGTTTGCCATTGCCTGCCTCCGTGTCGAGACTCTGGTATTCCTTGGAGGTCTACCACCCAAATACTTGTCAGGTAGACTCTGCTTAGCTTCTGAGATCTGATGAGATCAGGCTAGCCTGGGCTATCCAGGGCAGGGCACAACAGAGCTAGAGCAATGTAAATCCAGAGCAGCAACACTTGAGCTTATTTCCTTCTATCTCACTTTCTCACACGTTCTTTCCTTTGATCCATTCCTGTCACATGAAACCGGAGTCACTTTTGTCTTTAGTGCCTTTTGTTGTGGCACTGTGGATGATGGATGGCTAATGCAATGGGAGAGACAGGAAGACAAATACCTCCAGTCTACCTATCTCAACCATAAACATCTTTAGACACATTAGTCATGAGAACAAAGGTGAAGTTAAATAACGTTAAGGATAGCCCTGGAGCAAGAAATTCTGCAAAGAAGCCATAAATATAATGGGCAAAACAGAACACAAAATGGGGAGAAAACACATTGGGTGAAAATGCATGGTTGCTTTAGCCTCCTATATTCCCTGTTTCAGCCAGATTCAGCCAGGATCGGACGCATGCGTTTTTGCTGAACGTGCGACCGATCCTGGCTAAATCCTGGCTGAAACAGGGAATAAAGGAGGCTAAAGCGACCATGTGTTTTCACCCATTGTTAATGAATGCTCAGAAGGCAAGGAGAATGTTAAGCTCATCATAGTCCTTAAATTTCCTTTTCATCCTCTTATCTTCCAAACAGTATAAGATGGGCAACGGTACCAATGATGAAGCTATTGGCAATGATTGGCTGAATAGCCCACCTGTCACACAGTGGCTAAGTAACTAGAGCCTCTTGAGGCAGTACCCCTAAGATTTGCAATTTGACATTACCTGAGTTCCTTTTATCTAAAGAGTTTCCGTCATAGACAAAAGTGCTCAGATCCTGGACAGGTAACTACCTTGAGTAGGTAAAGAAAGATAGACCAGAGAGAAACCTGAAATCTTTGGCAAAGGGAACAAGCTCAGGGGAGGGTCAGAAGAATGGGAACAGAATCATAGAATCATAGAGTTGGAAGGGACCACCAGGGTCATCAAGTCCAACCCCCTGCACAATGCAGGAAATTCACAACTACCTCCCCACCCCCCACACACCCCTAGTGACCAGAAGATGGCCAAGATGCCCTCGCTCTCATCATCTGCCTAAGGTCACAGAATCAGCATTGCTGACAGATGGCCATTTAACCTCTTCTTAAAAACCTCCATGGAAGGAGAGCTTACCACCTCCCGAGGAAGCCTGTTCCACTGAGGAACCGCTCTAGCTGTTAGAAAATTCTTCCTAATGTCTAGATGGAAACTCTTTTGATTTAATTTCAACCCGTTGGTTCTGATCTGGCCTTTTTGGGCAACAGAAAACAACTCAGGAAAGAAGGATAGAAATAGGGAAAAGATTAGAAAAATAAGGGGAAGAAGAGAAAACTGGAAGGAAAGGGGGAGAAAGTGGAAGAAAAAATGGGGAGAGAAGGGATATCTGTGTGGCTACATGGCACTGGATAGGTGAGATGCCAAAGATCATGTATTGATTCAAAAATAACCAGCCAAAATTTGGTGGCCAGCCTCTAATTCCATTTATATCACCTCGCCAGGGTGTAGGCTGCGTGAGATTGCTGTTTTGTTTCATTTTGTAAGTCTGAAAAGCCTGTTCTTCATTTTGTACGGTATGTCTGTTGACTGAAGTAGTTTCACTTTAGGCGTTACCTACCTCACAAAGACAATCTAAGCAGGGTGCCACTGCACATTGCAATTCATGGATTTTATAAGGAGTTTAGCTTTGTTTACCAAATCAAGCAGGTGTTGCGCAGGATTTATAAAGCTTTATGGGAAACTACTGTGTTTCATGAGGGGAATGTGTATTAGGAGATTTAGTGGCAACAGCTGGATCTGAAAATTAAATTATGAACTGTTGTACAACCTGCAGCGTTTCCCACTGAAATTGCTGAAAATATTTATACATGTCGATTGAACACCTCTGGCATCTCAGATGGCTTGTTTGTAGCCAAATCATTGAGATTATGAGACTGAACGCTGACATCCTAGGTTTAGTTCAGTGCTTGCTTTTCAAGGCACCTTCATGCAGGGACGTACATCAGGCTGCCATAAAAGCAGCAGCCTTTTCGGCGGCGGCACCCACCTTCTGGAAGAGTCTTCGGGCGCTTTCATACATGCTGAATAATGCACTTTCAATGCACTTTAACAATTGTTTGCAGGTGGATTTTTCCATTTCACGCAGTAAAATCCAGCTGCAAAGTGCATGGAAAGTGGATTGAAAGTGCATTATTTGGCGTGTGTGAAAGCGCCCTTACATAGGAAGTGTGAATAGCACCGCTTTGACCAAGCTGTGCAAGATTATTTGATACCATTGAGTCATTTGCTGCAAGTTTAAATTATTATTATTTTTAGCTGCCACCACAGTGTTGGTGTCCGAGGTTGACACCTCTACCCCTGCATTTACCCCAGGGAATGGCAAGCTGTGCCAAAGGCCAGCAAGCCACGAGGCTGGGGAAGTTGCCCAACAAGTTACAGCAGGGGGTTGCCTTAGCAGAGTTTACTCAGGAGTTAGCCAGCTTGAAGGAGCCCAACCAATCCTCAGCGGCATGTTCAGCAGCAGAAGCCAACCCACCCGAGTTCCTACCAGTGGGATTGAGACTCAGGAAAGCACTGACAAAGGGGCAGGGAGAACAGACGTCACTCACCTTTTTAGGGGAGGTCAGGTGGGGCTATTTAAAGATGTCTGGGGGAAGGGCCAGCGAGCTCACAACCCAAAGCAAGGAGTCATTGGCACAGGGGCTTTTCACTCCTTAGGGCTGGATTGGGGAGGGTCTGGACTGGCTGAGCCCAGGGTTAGCCCTCCCTTAGAGAAGCATTTAAAGGGTGTGCCCAGGAGCAGCCAGGGAGGAAGTGCCAGACCCATTCCAAGGCAGAAGAAGAAGAGTTGATTTTTATATGCTGACTTTCTCTACCACTTAAGGAAGAATCAAACCGGCTTACAGTCACCTTCCCTTTCTTTCCCTACAACAGACACCCTGTGAGGTAGGTGGGGCTGAGAGAGCTCTAAGAGAGCTGTGACTAGCCCAAGGTCATCCAGCTGGCTTCATGTGTAGGAGTGAGGAAACTAAACTGGTTCACCAGTTTAACGTCCACTGCTCATGTGGAGGAGTGGGGAATCAAACGCGGTTCAACACTGGTGGCTTCCTTGCTTTGGACCATGAGAGTCTCAAAATAATTAGGTAGTCGATGACAAATCTTCTGGATCAGAACTTAGAACTTGGACTGTTTTGCTTCACTGATGAAGTAGTAATTTGAAGACACTGTACTGTCTGGTAATATTATTTTATAGCATTTGTACTTTATTATGGACTGATACTCAACAACTCATTCTGATTTGGACTTAAAGACAAAAAGAGAGATACTTGTGTTATAGCTTGAGGATAAAGCAGAGTTCCTACCTCCTCTGATTTCTTGGGCTTCTTGTTGGTAGCGATCCTCTAAAACATCAGTGACCACTGAATGATCGTTCCCACCAGAATCCATTATTTCTGCCTTGTTCGGTGGTCAATATTTTATCTTCTATAGTAGGAGAATAGATGGTACATACAGAAATCAGGAGGGGGCATAGCACCACTGTGCATCATCCATAGTAAAAAATGGACTACCGCTGTAAAGTGTTACTCTCCTTATTTTGTATGAAACGCAAGGTAGCATCTTAAAGACTTCCTATGCATAGGCATATAGTGTCTACTCAAGCTCCTGGTGCACTGGAAAAGGTTCTACTGGATTGGGGCTCAGATGGTGTCCACACCTATTTACTTAGTTACCAGCAATAAGAAATAACTTTGAGATTTGGCACACAGTTTGAATACAGAACATGGGAAGATACATAAAGGCTGAAATAATACAGTTACACACAACCTTATTTTCCATTTTGATTTGAGAAATCCATTGATCTTTGCCTGTTAGGTGGGGTCAGTCCAACTTCCAGCAGGAAAAAAAAGTGGCCTAATATGATGGGTGGGGCAACCAGGACTGGGTACATGCTTCAAGTTTGGTAGTACAAGGGCGCTGATGTTGACGTTACATCTGCCTCCCTGATGGTGATCATTTCAAAAGGGTAGCCAGGTTAATCTGTAGCTGAAGAACGAAGTAAGATTTGACTCATGGAAATTTATACCCTGGAAAATGCTGTTGGTCTCTAGGATGCTACTTGACTCGAATTTTGTTATCTTCATGCTGTGTTTTAAGTGGTGAAATGTCTTGTTCCTGTTTACACGTTGAATCCGTGCAATATCATTTCCATCCGTTTCTTCTCTCTGTGTGTGAAGTGCCTCAAGCTGCAAGCCAGTAGGGCTTTCAAGGCAAGAGCCTAACAGAGGTGGTTTGCCATTGCCTTCCTCTGCATAGTGACCCTGGTATTCCTGGTTGGTACCCCATCCAAGCATTGACGAATTTTCTTCTTTCAGCATTACTGAAAGGTAACACCTGGTTGGCCACTGTGTGAGCAGACTGCTGGACTTGATGGGCCTTGGTCTGATCCAGCAGGACCTTTCTTATATTCTTATGATCTAACAAACACTTGAGTTCCCACATCATGATACATGAATCAGTGCTGCTTAGAAAAGATGCAATGATTCAAATTAGCAGTGATTTATGTTGTGGAATGCTGCATTCATTAGCATAACAAGGCAGAGAATGGCCTTTGCCTACTACTTCCTCTGCCTTAGTTCATTACAAGATTTGTTGTTATTGGAGTTTTCGAGTATAGAATAAAAATTACGAGAGCACCGGCCCTCCTATGTCTTCTGTTTAATACTCTGCATAACACTACGGAACCCTTTCATGAAACACTGCAAGTAAAAAAATTGTATAGGTGGATACTGCCAAAACACTGGGAAGTAATAAATCCCTGCTGAAGTTTTCAGTAGCAGCAAGTTTGAACCCCATGTTGCCTTTCCACCAAGCAAAACAAAATTGGTCCTTGTGAAAAATCCACAAATCCTGCACCCCATGGAATACTTAAATATCTCTCTTGTTTTATCATTGTCATAGGTTTTGTGTATTAAGAGCCCTGGTACAGCATGTTAGTGTCAAAGGGCTGTGGCAGGTGCTATCTCTAGCATTATCTTTCCTTATTTGCACTGTTCCATCTTTTGTCTCTTTTTGTATTCATTAATGTTTTTGTTGATGCTTTCGATCCTCCACTGTTGGGTTTGTAGAGTTTTTTGATTGTGAACACTCATTATATGCTTTTATACACATTTTATATGTTACTTGTACATACATGTAAGTCATGTTATAAATATATTTTTTTTGGGGGGGGGTTAAGTCAAAACCCTTCTTTGTGTATTCCCAAGACAGGTATTTTTATTTTGTTTTTTTGCCATTAAGTCACAGTTGATTTATGGCAACCCCGTAGGGTTTTCAAGGCATGAGACGTTCAATGGTGGTTTGCCATTGCATGCCTCTGCATAGCAATCCTGGACTTTCTTGGTGGTCTCCCATCCAAGTACTTGTGAGGGTCAAGACTGAGAGTGTGGGACTGGTCAAAGGTCACCCAGCAAGTTTCCATGGCAGAGTGGGGATTTGAAACTGGGTTTCCCAGATCCTAGTGTGACACTTGAACCACTATACCACACTGGTTCTCATAAGACAGGTATAGAGGTGTAAGCAAAGTGATGGATAATACTTGTCAGACATGAATTTGATATTGTGTATGTGTAAGTGATGTCAAGTCACAGCTGATTTAGGGCAACCCTATAGTGTTATCAAGTCAAGAGATGAAGAGAGATGGTTTACCATTGCCTTCCTCTGGAATTCCTTGGTGGCCTCCCAGTGCATGATAGATTATGATGGCCTTCAGCCACAAACAATAAACTTTATCATCATCAAATGAGGAAAGATTTAGAATTCACCAAATATTCAGAATATTCTGACTGTTTTTCTATATATATATAATTCTAGACATTAAGGTTGCCAAATCTGTCTTGGGAAATCCTGGAGATTTGGGGGCAGTGCCTAGGGAGAGTGGAGTCTGGGCAGGGCAGAGAACTCTGCAGGGATGTGATACCATAGCGTCCACCCTCTGAAGCTGCCATTTTCTCCAGGGACACTGATTTCTGTATTCTGAAGATCAGTTAACTCTGGCAGGACTCTAAGCCCCACCTGAAGGTTGGCAACCTTACTGGATAGGGTTGCCAGGTCCCTCTTTGCCATTGGCGGGAGGTTTTTGGGGCTGAGTCTGAGGAGGGCGAGCTTTGGGGAGGGGAGGGACCCTGGTGGTCCTTTCCAACTCTGTGGTTCTGTGATTCTAATGCCATAGAGTCCAATTGCCAAAGCAATCATTTTCTTCAGGTGAACTGATCTCTATCAGCTGGAGATATCCTGCCACCACCTGGAGGTTAGCAAAAATAACAGCACTAGGCTCTTTTATCCAAAATATATGTATATGTACCTACTCAACCACAAGTTTCCATTCTTATATTGTTTCAGAGACTGGTGATGCGAGGGTGATTGAATGTTTGTATGTTGACACTTCATACTATTAGAGTGTTTGTATTTCTGTATTTTGATGTTTGCATAGGAGTAGTTTATGGTACTTATCGTGAATTTAGGTTATGACATATATTTAGTGCCTTAGGTTTAGTGATAAGAATAAAGTTTTAGTAGTGAATTTTGTAGTGTATTGTTAGTTTAATACATATATTTTGGACAAAAGAGCCTAGTGCTGTTGTTTTTGCTTGCTTCCTGCTACCACAGTACGTTGCCACTATTTCTTTGGTCGCACTGCCTGGAGGTTGGCAACCCTATTACTGGATATTCCGAATAATTCCAAATATTTGCAATCCCACTGGCTGCTATAGATCACAAGTTGAGCTGCGTGGGAAAGGTTTGGGGGTGGGGGAAGCAGGGAGCTGAATGCCTGAATTTAAAATTTCCAGATGTTCACAATTCCAAATTCAGAGTCCAAATTTTAGTGCTGATGCACATCCTTTTTTCTCTCGCACATCATTTTGTTTGAGCCACTGATATTACCTAAAACCTCTTTTCACTGTTGTTGTTTTCAATAGAAAAAAGGATGATGGAAGTGCTTTAGCATTTTTAGCTGATCCTAGCCAGAAACTCTTTCCCGAATGAACCAAATAGAAATTGACTGGTGACTTATATACAATATTTTGAGCAATGCCGCTTTTATTGCCCTGGGTAACTTTTTGCATAATATGGTTGTTTAATTTCTTGTTTTACTGTAAGAATGACCTTCATTTGACTCTTTTATAAGGTATCAGATAGTTGTTTGGACATTATTGTTGGGTTTTAATAAGAGACGATTCACTCAATTTTAGTCATGGGAATTCTTCTGTATAGATTAATAGCACCAGTATGAATTCATCGTAAGGTCTCATCTTGCAAAGGAAAAAGCTTTGTAATGAGAGCTCGAGCTTTTATACCTTGTTTAATGGGTTTCCAAAGTAAATTCCATTTTATTTCATCCCCACAGTACATAGTACAAAATAGGTAGAGCATATTCCTTTGCATTTTTACAATAAAAGCTGAGTGCGCGAATACTATTTTTTAAAAAGATATAAAACCTCCTGAAGTTATGTGCTTGTTTGAAATATGGGAAGAGTGCCGAATGCTGGAAATAAGGGCCTACCTACCCTAGAACTTTACAATGCCACCCTAAACAGAGTTACACCCTTCTAAATCCACTGACGTCAATGGATATAGAAGGGATAGGGTGGCCAATCTCCAGGTACTAGTTGGAGATCTCCTGCTATTACAACTGATCTCTAGCCAATAGAGTTCAGTTCACCTGGAGAAAATGGCCGCTTTGACAATTGGACTCTATGGCATCGAAGTCCCTCCCCTCCTCAAACCCTGCCCTCCTCAGGCTCCACCCCAAAAACCTCCCACCAGTGGCAAAGAGGGACTTGGCAACCATAAGAAGGGAGAAACTCTGCTTCGGGTGGCCAGATTACATGGCTTTAACAGTAATTCCACCAGATGTTCCACCAGGCTTACGGTTGAGGACAGCAAAGGGTATACATCAGTGACAATTACATAGAATCACAGAATTATAGAATAGAATCATAGAATTGGAAGGGACCACCAGGAAGTCCAACTCCTTGCACAATGCAGGAAATTCACAACTACCTCCCCTCCCCCACACCACCAGTGACCAGAAGATGGCCAAGATGGCCTCCCTCTCTTCATCTGCCTAAGGTCACAGAATCAGCATTGCTTATAGATAGCCATCTAACCTCTTCTTAAAAACCTCCAGGGAAGGAGAGCTTACCACCTCCCGAGGAAGCCTGTTCCACTGATGAACCACTCTAACTGTTAGAAAATTCTTCCTAATGTCTAGAAGGAAACTCCTTTGATTTAATTTCAACCCGTTGGTTCTGGTCCGACCTTCTTGGGCAACAGAAAACAACTTGGCACCATCCTCTATATGGCAGCCCCTCAAGTACTTGAAGATGGTTATCATATCCCCTCTCAGTCTTCTCCTCTTCAGGCTAAACATACCCAGCTCCTTCAACCTTTCCTCATAGGACTTGGTCTCCAGACCCCTCACCATCTTTGTTGCCCTCCTCTGGACACGTTCCAGCTTGTCTACATCTTTCTTAAATTGTGGTGCCGAAAACTGAACACAGTACTCTAGTTCAGGTCTAACCAGGTGGAATAAAGCGATACCATCACTTTGCGTGATCTGGACACTATACTTCTGTTGATGCAGCCCAAGACCGTATTTGCTGCCCTGGACCCGAATCTGTATTTTCTATGTTCTCTTTTCTTCCTCTCCCCATTCCCCCACAAGTCTCCCTCTCTAGCCACCTGTTAAGCTATTTATGTTAGATTTTTCCCTCCTAGTTTTATTGCACTTAGTTATGTAACTTTAAATCCCATCATGGTTACATTTTTTTATGTAATTTAGTGATTGTATTTTACTACTGCTGCTGTGTGTGTGTGACAATGGATTGAAGTTTTTACTTCATAATATTGTTGAAGGCTTTCACGGTCAGAGTTCATTGGTTCTTGTCGGTTATCCGGGCTGTGTAACCATGGTCTTTTTACTTCATGTTGTAAATTTTCCTGACCCCGCTATTGCAGGGGGATAAATTTAAACAACAATAATAATACTTGTTATTGTTATTGATATTATCATTCATCCCTGGAACTGTGTGGGGTAGGATAAAGTTGGAGGAAGAGATCTTTTGCAAAGAATTTTCAGCGCCCTCACTGAAATGGAAATGTTCCGTAAAATGGAATTGATCGAGAGGAATAGGACTGTAATTCCAATCTCTGAAAAACTGGGGACGATTTTCCCTTTTCATATCGTTTGTTGGATAGATTATACTTTTTTATTGTATTATTCTCCAATCCGATAGTCATGTTTTATTGCATCGCTTGCTTATATTTATTATACCAACCCTTATTGCATTGTTTTCTCATTCTATAATCTCCACAAGAAAAAAGCCTCAAGAAAAAAGAAGGCTAGGAAGGAGGAGGAAGGTGTCAGCTGGATAACATCTTTGCTGAGGATTGCTTTTGACCTTCCTGTCACATGTACCTTAGAAAGCTTGGGTGTAGCCATTGGGGTGAGGGGCAAGAGCCCTGTGGCTTGCAGCCCGTGACTTCCATCAATCCAACCAGTGTCCACTACATCACTTCCAGTTTGAACCAGAAGTGACATCAGCGCGCTGGTGCCATGCTGGGGAACCAAGCCCCGCCCCCAATTCCTACCGAGAGTTGTCAACTGATGCCTGGTAACTGTACATAAAAGTGACATCCCTTTATAATGTAGGTCTCTACTTAACAGCATATTGTAAAATGCTGATTTCTTTCTGGCAGCTGTAATTTTGGGTAAACAATTCTAAGAAATAGAGGCTCAAGTACTAAAAGGAGCACATTCCTAGGACAGGTAGATATAGATATTTACAACAGACCTGTAAATTATTTTATTTCCTTCATCTATATAGGGGAGGGGCTGTGGCTCAGTTTGTAGAGCCTCTGCTTGGCATGCATCCCAGGTTCAATCCCTGGCATCTCCAGTTAAAGGGACTAGGCAAGTAGGTGATGTGAAAGACCCCTGCCTGGAGAGCTGCTGCTGGTCTGAGTAGACCCTACTGACTTTGATGGACCTAGGGTCTGATTCAGTATAAGGCAGCTTCGTGTGTTCATGTGTGATGATAACAATGGAAAAATGCATATTTGCTTCTCAAGAAGCCCCCCATTAGTAAGGAGCTTCCACTGAGAACAATTATCTTTGTGTTTTGTACTTTCATATGCCAAAGAACACTTGGCTGTGAGGTCAATGGTAGACTAACTGTCCAAGCAACCCAGTTCATTACTTGAAATAACAATATTTTTATTGGTACAAATGTAGCAGCAGGTGATTCAAGACTATCCTGCGTAATCTTGTGGAAGACTCTGGGATTAAACTCTTGAATCATGTGTGATTATACAAAATGGGTGAGTTATTTTCTGAGCAGATTATCTTAGGTCCCTTGACATCCCCAAATATCACAGAGTTTTCACACTGGCACATTTTAATGCTCTACCCTCAGCCTTTCTGGAAGACAGATACCACCGTGTCCTGCTTTTTCAAAGACTTTGTCTATGTAAAACAAGGAAAGTAGAGTCGATTGAACATGTTTTGCTGCACTGTCCATTTTATAACGATATCCCACATCAGTATATAGCTCCATTTTTGTCAATCATTTGGGGAAGAACTGAACAATTTTATGCCTCCTTTCTTCTTGCTGACTCTTCCCAGGAGATAACTTACAAAGTTGCTAAATTTTGCCTGCGGGCAAGCGGGATGCAAAAGCAGCTGACTAACAGTTCAATCCTGATGGGAAGGGCAGATCTGTGGTGGCTGTGAGCGGCGCAGCTGCATCACCTCCTCAGAGGCTTCCCAACCACCGAGGCAAAAAGCAAAGCAAAGAAGAAGTTTAAAAAATAATAAAAAGGGGGGAAATCCCCCATTGCTTCCAAAAGCGCTGCACCACCAATAAAGGGGGTGTTCCCAAGGCGAAAAGGGGCGAGGAAGCTGCCTAATGGCAGCTCCTCCCCCAGAAATGCCCTTCTCATGCCGGCACAGGTTTTCCCGCACCAGCATAGGTGCCATCTTATTCCGTGACAAGGTTGCACCTATGCCAGCAGGGGTCATGCTGGCTCCTAAGGAGCACCCCCTTCAGGAATGGGCTCACTGTCTTAATAACTTTGTCTGTTTAAGGAGGTTTTTCTTCTTCTTTGTACCCCTTTCAACTTATGTATACTACTACACACACACACAATTTGTTAATTTTTGGGGTTGATTTTGTATCAAAATCAATTATGATGCCTTTGCCCTTCCTGTTTTTTGGTTTTTTTTTTTTAATTTATCTCATGCATTTATGTACCACTTTTTGCCATTGAAATCAAGGCAGTTTACATTAAAAAATAACCCCTACATTATAACAATGCACAAGGAAAAAGGACAACATGAGAAATGCAAAACAAGTAAACTGAGACAGGGACAATTGCAGGTTTTGGGGACCATGAACATAAAGTGTTCAGAGGCCTTTCCCCCTCCCAACAGCAATGGTCAAGCATGCACCCACTGCCTGACCACCTGATTGCATGCCCTAACACTCTGCCCACCTGTGTGTCCTGCTCCTGCCTACTTGCGAGACCTCCTACCACCTGTGTTCTCAGACCCAGGCCCAACCCACATTCCTTTCCCCAGCTGCACTGAGCACCTAATATATCTGGCAGTATGGGTGATAGGTAGGGTTGCCAACCTCCAGGTGGTGACTGGTAGGGTTTCCAACCTCCAGGTACTAGCTGGAGATCTCCTGCCATTACAGCTGATCTCCAGCGGATAGAGATCAGTTCTCCTGGAGGAAATGGCTGCTTTGGCAATTGGACTCTATGGCATTGAAGTCCCTCCCCTCCCCAAACCTCCCCCTCCTCAGGCTCCACCCCAAAAACCTCCCACCAGTAGCAAAGAGTGACCTGGCAACCCTAGGGAATGGAGATCTTCTGCTGCTACAAATATACTAGCTGGAGATCTGCTATTACAGTTGATCTCCAGCCAATAGAGGTCAGTTCCCCTGGAGAAACTGGCCACTTTGTGAATTGGACTCTATGGCGTTGAAGTCCCTCCCCTCCCCAAACCCTGCTCTTCTCACACTCCACCCCCAAAATCTCCAGGTTTTCCCCGCAACGCCATGTAAACTTGCTGGGTAACCTTGGGCCAATCACACACTCTTAGCCCAAAATAATAACAGATTCTTGAGCAGAGGTGGGGTTGCCAGGCCAAACATGGCAGTCTGTGGGAGCAATAAGAGGAAAGGCCATAGAGCATCCATTATGTCACTTCCAGGTTTTACCAGAAATGATGTTAGCAAGACAGTCAAGACTGATAAGCCCCCTGCTGGGAGTAGGGGATCCTCTGCCCCCAGTTCATGTCTCCACCACCGCAGAAAGAAAGAAAGAAAGAAAGAAAGAAATCAATCAATCAATCAATCAATCAATCAATCACTTCCAGGGACAACTTAGAAGTGATGTCAATCCTCTCTAGGAATCACCTCTAGGTTTTATCATAGAGTTTCTAGCAATTCCTAGAGAGGTGTGATATCACTTCCAGGTGGGACCTGGAGATCTGGAATTTCTATTTGTACACCATCACACTAGGTGCCCCCAGGACCCCCATTGTGCCTGTGTAATGCTGGTGTGCATCCCCCCCCCCATTTCTTCCTGTCAGAGGGCAAAGGCAAGGTTTGCTCGGAGTTCTCCTGCTAAATTTAGTGAAATGAGGGCTAGGGTCTTTGGGGGTAAAGAAGTAAACATAGCTGATGTGACGAGGATGCTTAGTAAATATTAGGGTTCCAGATCCCTCTTTGACACTTGTGTGAGATTTTTGGGATAGAGCCTGAGAACCGAAACAGGCATTGCCCGGTATCCTGTACCACTACCAAAACGGACAACAGACTACCTTTATTCAAAAGGAAGAAAGAACATTAGATTATTATTTTGTGCCTCCTTGCAGTTGTATATAGCTTTACTAACTGATGGTGTATTATGTACATGGTGAAGAACATAACCGTGATGCATTTATATTAACATTATTAAATTAATAATGTGATTACAACATACATCTCATACTAAATATTCAATTGAAGAAATATACTGATTTATTGATTTATTTTATACCTTACAATTTTTTAAAAATAAGCCTACAACTGTAATCTTGATTACTACCAGTACCTGGAGGTTGGCAACCCTACTAAATATCCAGGGTTGCAATGCCATGCCTTTAAATCAATTTCAAAGCACACTAATCTTATCATGGAGCAATCTACCCTTGAGCGTTTTTTATTTCCCAGGTTCAGTGGGTGAATAAAGATACAAAAGTCCAGACTCGGCTGGAAAGATTCAGTCTGAATTTGAATTAGAAGAGATTTTTTGGAACAGACGTGAACAAAATTCAAAGCAGACAGAAAAGGGGGACAGGATGCTTAATTTTAAAAGGCTGCATAATTATTTGGTGTTTGGTCTGCATGTCAGGGCCTAAATTTATGTCAATAGAATTGGGCGGGGGAGGGCCTCAAATCTAAATGGCTGTTCTACCATAACTGTCTACTGATATTAACAAGCCACATGGAAAAAAATTAGATGTCTGCCGTGGTGCCTTTAGGATTGACAGTGCAAACCTATTGAAAGTTACTCCAGTCTAAACCCCTTGTTTTCAAAAGGCTTAGACTGGAGTCACTCTGCATAGGACTGAATAGCTAGGTATCTAATAGGATACTGCTGAAGTTTTATTTCTGAACCTTAATGCCATTTCACTCATTTATTGTGGTATGGATTCCCCCACCCCCCCATGCTAACTCTAAATTTTGACATTAGAGGCTTTTTTTTCTTTTTTAAAGTAACAGAATCATAGAATTGGAATGCACACAGAGGCCATCTAGTCCAACCCCCTGCTTAATGCAGGATCAGCCTAGAGCATCCCTGACAAGTGTTCATCCAGCCTCTGTTTAAATACTGCCAGTGAGGGGGAGCTCACCACCTCTCCTAGAAGTGTCCTCTCCTAGAATAGGAATGGAAGGCAACATTAGAAACCTAACATCAGTTCTCCTAACATACATATAAAAAAGGGGAAAGGAAAATCAAGCAAAGGCTGGGCAAATAAATATGTGATGCCATAAATTCAACAGGCTCAGACACTTGAGTTGAGGGTTTTCCACATCTAGGTCCAAATTTTGATGCTAATGGATCTTTTTCAGAAAATGAGGGAAGGTGGAGCAGAAACTCTCAAAATGTCTTAATTGGTGGGCAGGTCATATCTAGGGAGCCATTGATAGCCTCCTCAGCAAGTGGGATGGCTAGTAACAAGAAAGGAAACCTTGACCTTCTGGATCATCTGAAAGATGTCAGAACTCAAGGAACCACCTGCAGTCTAAATTATGTTGATACTTTCAGATGCTGTTGCACTTTAGAATGTGCATTCCCTAAATATCCATCACCATCACTAGCCCAGAACATATAGCATAAGTACATTCAGGGTAAAATTCACAGAGTGTAATCTAATACACTGGTCCTGCCTGTACGTCTACCCATTTGGCTCAATACACATTGTTGGGTGTACAACCAGTGCATTAAATCCTCTTCCCCCTCCTCTACATGCAAATACGCACATGTTATGTGTACAGGGCTGTGGTCAATGGGACTTAAACATTGTGCCGTCTTTCCTAGCTGATCCCATATTTATGTTGCTCAGAAATGAGGACTGATTGAACAAACGCTGATGCCTTGCATCTCATGTCCTTTGAAGTTTGGAGGTATTAATTTCAGGTGGACCTACATAAAATGTTCCCAGTTATTGTCAGGCCTCTCTGTTATGTCTCCTCGCAGAGGCCTCTCTCAAGGATTGTTTATCTAACGGTTGCATTCCTTTCCAGCCTTTGATGCCCATGGGAGCCTGGCCCCGTAGCTGGGGTTGCCGTGCCAACCGGTACTATCTGATATGACCTGTATGACCACTAGTCCTCCATATATTCTGCTGTATATCCTTGCCCCCCCCAATTCCTGCCTTTACTTCTGCAAGCTCTGAATACCTGTATGTTTTCCTAGGGCTGTTGATTTGGTTCGGCCCGAACTGAAAATCAGCCGAATTTCCCTTGATTCGGCGGTTTTTAGTTCGGGACGAACCGAACTCAAAACTGGCGGGCAACCGGGGAGCTGAATTCAGCGAGTTCGGGAGTTCACGAATAAATCCGGCCAATTCGGGCCGTCAGTAAGCAGCATAACCTTCAGTAAGCAGCATTCTCCTCCCCCGGCCAATCGGTGGCCAAGCTGGGTCTTCTTCTGGCCAATCAGTCAGGATTGAGTACTGGAGGAATCAGCTGATGTGCGGCCTGGCCGGGGAAAGAGAGAGAGAGAGGGAAATCCTCATGTGTGTGTGAGGGGGTGCTTGTGCACATTCGCTCCTTTCCGTGGCTGCAGGGGGTGCATTTTTTGGGGTACAGACCCCAAACTTTCAGGGGACATTCAGACACATTTTCTTAAGAGACCACCCAAGTTTTGTAAACATTGGGTCAGGGGGTCCCGAGATATGGGCTCCCCCGTTTTTTCTTTCCATGGCTGCAGGGGGCGCATTTTTGGGTGTGCCGACCCCAAACTTTCAGAGGAGCATCAGACAAGGCTTCTTAAGAGTCCCCCCAAGTTTTGTAAACATTGGGTCAGGGGGTCCCGAGATATGGGCTCCACCCCTTTTTCCTCTCCCCCCTTTTCCATTTCCGTGGCTGCAGGGGGCGCTTTTTTGGGGGTGCAGCCCCCAAACTTTTATCATAGCTTCAGACAATCCCTCTTAAGAGACCACCCAAGTTTTGTAAAGATGGGTTCAGTGGGGGCAGAAATATCGGCTCCCCCCTTTTCTCTTTCCGTGGCTGCAGGGGGCACATTTTTGGGTGTGCCGACCCCAAACTTTCAGCGGAGCTTCAGACAAGGCTTCTTAAGAGACCACCCAAGTTTTGTAAACATTGGGTCAGGGCCCCCCGAGATATGGGCTTTCCCCTTTTCCCTATTGGGATGAATGGATCACCCTCGAGAGATGCATACATACGGATCTCATATTGGATACAAATGGAATCATATTGGATTACCCAGCCTCCCAGCCCCTCCTGATGGAACAGAAGACAGCCACAGTAAGACCCCTTTGGGGGCTTTAATCTGTAATTTTCTTTTCTGTGTGTGTGTGTGTGGGGAAAGCAGAGTCTGTGTGTGTGTGGGGAGGGAGCAGTTTCTGTGGGTGGGTGGGGGAGCCAAAGGGGGCTTTTGCCGGTTCTGCCTGGGGTGTGTGTTCCCCCTCCAGTCTCTCTCTCCCTGGTTTGAGGGGGGCTTCATTTTTATGTCTTCAGGTTTTCCCTCATTCATAAGATCAGTTAGTTTATTTTGATGCTTGCTCAAAACTGGTTTTCAAATGGTGACTTAAAGAATGCATCTGCCAGGTCCCAAGTCCAATGCAAAAGGAGAAATTTCACCCCTCCTGCTCATTATGCATAGCTAGCTGCCTCTGTCCCTTTCCATGGTTTGCAAACTCCCAGGTGTCAGGTGTTGCTTTGCACTGTTGCAAAGGTGTTGCATTGCGTGCTTGTGTTACTTTGCAGTTGTATTATTTTGCAAAATTCTTCACACCTGCCCCGCCCTTTGCATGTTTGCAAAGGTATTGCTTTGCAGTTGTGTTGCTTTGCAAAGTTCTTAGCACCTGCCCCACCCTTGCTCTCATCAGCTGTTTGTCCAGGCGGCAAGCTCTGCTCAGAGATACACATTAAGGGTGGGGGGACCCCTTTCGGGGCCCATATCTCAGCCCCCCCTGACCCAATCTTTACAAAATTTGGGGGGCCTGGCAAGAAGGGTCCTTTGAAGCTCCTCTGAAAGTCTGGGACCTCTACCCCCAAAAATGCCCCCCTCAGAGCCGCGGAAAGGCGCGGTTGTGTTTTTAATGGCTTTATTCGGCCGAATTTTTTCCCCGAACTTTGAATTCCCGCCGAATTACACAGACCCGAAGTGGGGGAGTTCGGACTTCGGCATATCCCGAATCTAAACGGGCCGAATTCAGCCGAATCCGAACTATACCGAATTTTTTAAAATTCAACAGCCCTATGTTTTCCAATAAACTCAACTTTCCTTGGATTACCTGTCTTTGGATGTTGCTTTAGGAAGTACTACGGGACAAGTGCTCACATTAAGGCAGTTATTAAGGGCATTAGCTGATTCCGAAATAGTTCTGCACATTTTTGCTCTTGTGCCAGTGAACACCTTATATTTGTAATGACTATGCACTTACAGCCATCATTTCCAACAATCATTTGAGAAGAATTTCGAGAACATAAAAGGGAACCAGCCTCTTTAATTAACCACGGTGCATGCTATCAGTACACTGGGGTTCACTCTTCTAATACATGTATAGTTTCCATTAAAAGGAATTAAAATTAACATTGCCCACTGTAAATAGCACATAACACATCTCATTTATTTTCCAACTTGCTGCTCTTTAATAGATAACTGTATAATTTTCAGCATGCTATATTACATTATCAACTTAAAAAGCTATTGGGCAAAGGAAAAAACAATAAGCGAGGGGGTAGAATCTTCAGATCCATTTTCATGACTGAGCCTTTGGCGCTCATGATAATCATAACTGAGAGAGGACTGGGAAATCAAATACAAAAATATTAAATGCTACATACAGATGGACTTAAGTGTTCCTTTCTGCCTCTCTCTCCAATGGCATTTGAAAAACAGTATTCTGGGTAGTGGGGAGGGGGGACCCCTGTGGTTCCAGAAGCAGCAGTTGAGTTTGACATGGCAGGACAGAGACATCTTTGGGTAGCAAGAGACGATGTAGCAAGTACTGCCACTAGCAGTAAGCTCTGCCGCACCAGGGATAGCTCCATGCATTGCACACAGTTTACTCAAAGGAAGGACAAAGCATAGTTTATCCTTGGCTTATATTGCAGATAAGGCAGAGCTGCACTTCATCCAGATCTGAAAGGTCCCATGGAAATCCACAAAAAATCTGAGCACGATCGGCTTCTGGAAGCAATGAAGCTGTTAAAAGGGGGATTTGATGGATTCGTGAAGCAGCAAGTCCATCAAGGGTTACTAGTCAAGGTAACTGAAGTGACCTCCATATTTGCAGGCAGCAAACCTCTAAAAACCAGTGCCAGCAGGGGACATCAGGGAAAGGCCTTGGCCTCTATACCCCATTTGTTGATTCTCCAGGGCAACTAGTTCACCAGTGAGAGCCAGCGTGGTGTAGTGGTTAAGTGCCAAGGACTCTAATCTGGAGAACCGGGTTTGATTCTCTAATCTGGTGAAGTCGGTTTGTTTACCAACTCCTACACATGAAGCCTGCTGGGTGACCTTGGACTAGTCAGAGTTCTCTCCAAACTCTCTCAGCCCCACCCACCTCACCAGGAGTCTGTTGTGGGGAGAGGAAGGCAAGGCAATTGTAAACCAGTTTGATTCTCCTTTCGGTAGAGAAAATCTGCATATAAAAACCAACTCTTCTTCTTCACTGTGTTAAAAAGGATTACAGGACTAGACTGTCTAATCCAGCAGGGCTCTCCTTATGTTTTATTTTAAGTTGGTCTAGTTTTGTTATTATTATATTTGCTATTGTCTACATTATATATCACACATCTATACATGCATTATTTGTTTTATTTATAATATAAATTTACATGTAATATAACAACACATATATCATTTATTCATTCACTGGTTAATTTCAATTTGTATCCAGTCTATTTCTTAGAAGGGTCAAAGTAGATGAGGCCTGTGTATACAAACATCTCTTTTTAAAAAAATCATCTCTACAGATTGAAGTTAACCAAGGAATGATTAAACAACAATGACCAGGATCCAAAGAACTATGTTCATAATTTCTGCTTGTGGTATGTGGACCTACTCTCCAGTGAGGAGGGGGAAAATCGTAAACCCAACTAGGCAAAACCAAGCATTTGTCCATGCCTATGAGTACTGACCACTGTGTAATGTTTCACTGAATACATTAATAGCAACCCTTGGAAAAACACAGTCTGGGTTGGTATAGCAGAGATTTTGTTTATACCATCCAGATTCCAGAAGACAGAATGTGCTACTTAAAAATATCCCTCAGAAAACACTTTGCAGCCTGAAGAAACAGAGTAGTATGTGTTTTCTGATAAAGGGGATTTTTTTTCATGAGTACCACCACTTCCACGAATCATGGGTATCTTTTTAATTCCATGAATTGATTTTTTTCACAGACAGATGCAATGTTCAAACTGCATGAAAAATGTCAAGCAACACCAAGTAGGGTAAGCTTGCAATTAAATGATTACGTATTCTCTGCCTCTTGTTACAAATAACCTTTGTTGCCATTTATAAACAGAATAGTAAATAAGGGCATGCACCTACACATATTAATGTGGATAAATATTTTATGGGCCGAGGTGGATGCATTTAGAATACGTATGGAAGTCTATAGTTGGCCCATTCACAGCCTGGGAAGTTAGGTTTATGTCTCTCTACAACTGTGCATATGAAGATATGGCTCAAAGCACACAGATGGTGCATGGTACACCATCAAGTGGTCCCTAAGAACTCCATAAAATAATAAAAGGAAATGTTGAAGAGCAGTAGGTGTCTGAGAAATTTTCTCTATGTGCTGGGAATTCCAATAATATTGTCTCTTAAGTACATGATACATATTATATTTTATCTCTTGAAAAGTAGCCCAACTTTGCTAGCTGGGACAACCGCCTCCTCGGAGGCAAGGAAAACAGGAGTCCTTGAAGTTGTGCTGAAAGAAAAAGGGGGGGGGGGAGAAATGATCGGCCAGTTTTTTCCCTTCATCCTTCTGTTGTCCCTCCCAGGGGGAAGCCTCCATATCACTCTGCCTCCCAATGGATTGAGAAAATATTGTGCCATTTGGATTGCATTTGTTTATTTTGTCTTTTTGTATGCCACTTTAAGCATATTTTTTCCCATGGGAATGCAGCATAAAAAGAATGAATCAGAATATAGTAGAATTAGTATGAGAGGGCCCTGTCCTGACCTGAATGGTCTCGGCTAGACTGGTGTCATCAGATCTCAGCAGTTAAATAAGGTTGGTCCTGGTTAGTACTTGGATGGGAGACTGCCCAGGAAGTCCAGGGTCGCTACACAGAGGCTGACAATGGCAAACCACCTCTATTTCTCTCTTGTCTTGGAAACCCTACAAAGTCACCATGAGTCAGCTAAATAGTTACATATTTCCCAATCATTACAACTTATAATTAGAAGAATACTTGCTAAAAAGGTAAAGGTCCCCTGACCGGGTCATTCCTGACCCCTGGGGTGACATCACATCCCGACGTTTACTAGGCAGACTTTGTTTACAGGGTGGTTTGCCAGTGCCTTCCCCAGTCGTCTTCCTTTACCCCCAGCAAGCTGGGTACTCATTTTACAGACCTCGGAAGGATGGAAGGCTGAGTCAACCTTGAGCCAGCTACCTGAAACCAACTTCCGTTGGGATTGAACTCAGGTCGTGAGCAGAGTTTGGACTGCAGTACTACAGCTTACCACTCTGCGTGACGGGGCTCTGGATACTTGCTACCATATAAGAAATTGAGCTCTAGTGTATCAGGGAATAAGCTATTTCCCTATTAGGTTTACTTAATCAATGATTTGGCTTTAGCTGGTACGTATAGGAAGACACTGCGCTATTAGAGTTGCTTATTCATGTAAATCTGGAGTTTCCAGGTTGCATCCTGGAGAAGTCTGAAGGTCCTTGGAATCTGGTCAAATGTTTCTTAGTGAGCAGATTAACAGTGGTGGAATTCTCAAAACACAGCAGAGGGGCTTATTTTTGAGTTCTGTGAACTTGGATGGGAAAAATGTGCATCTAGAGATTGGCAAATCCAAGGCAAAACCTCCCATGGGTGAAGCCAGTCACAAAATAGCAGATTGTACAAATACTACAGTGTGTCAGAGTAGGTCTGCAGTGGGTCAGAGGCCTCTTTGCTTTCTGTCTGAGGTCATGGTTGGACAGATAGCTGGAACAGAGGCCTCTGACCCAGCCTTGAGCAGAGTTGGGGGGTCACTAAGCCAGAGTTGGGGTGTCCCAACTTGAGCAGAGTTGGGGGGGGGGTCCCACACACACAGAAGGATAGATCAATCAATGGCCCTAGGTCTGGAGACAACCTGCTGCACGTAGCCATTACCTAAATGCCGTGTTTGTTACTTTATCTTAAAAAAAAAATCCTGACTTTTCTCCAAACAAATAGCTCAAGGCAATATATATGGACTGCCTCTGCATGTTATCCTTGTAACACTCTTGTGAATTGCATTAGAGCATTACTTACCCGAGGTAACCCAGAATTCTGTAAGGGAGCAGATATTTCTGTCTGGGTTTCTGACCCATGTCCAACAGAATGCTGGACTAGATGGACCTTGGTCTGATCCATCAAAACAATTCTTATGCTCTCAAATTGTCATTGACTTTTATCATGCATAACAGAATGAGAAGTGCTACAGTGAAGATTGGTCAGTCATAGGTTTATACAGTAGCAAAGAATTAAAAGTCTTCCAAGTTCACCTCTCTCCTGCAAGGCAAAGCCATCCACCACACCAAACTCACAATAGCACAGTTTTAAATATCAATATGCAATCCCTTGCCTCATTGCACAGAAAATAATGAAAGGGGTAAACACTGCTTAACTCTCCTGAAATTTCTGATGTTCTTTGTTCAAATGCAGGAAGCAAATAATATGACAGCCTAAAAGAACAAGCTGGGAAGTGAAGGCATCCATAAGTTATTCCATCAAAGGGTAGGACCACAGGAAACCATATGTTTCCTGTAGCCTGTGAATCCACATTCTCTGTCAAGGGACACTGATGAATCATTCATACAGTCTATCCAGCAACGACATTAACATAGATTCATTGCTCTATTAGCTGGAGCAGAAAACACAGGCAAAAGTTTGGAGGAAAGGCAAAAATAAATGTGATGGTAAATGTATAGCTGCTGCCCACAGTGTCAGTTTTACATCTAGTCCATCCTCTTTATAGTGCTATCTGGTTCCTCTATATAGCTCTATATAATGCAGAGAGCCAGCGTGGTGTAGTTGTTAAGAGCTGTGGTTTGGAGCAGTGGACTTTAATCTGGAGAACCGGGTTTTCCCCACTCTTCCACGTGAGCTGCGGACGCTAATCTGGTGAACCGCTAATCTGGTGATCCCCCACTCCTGCACATGAAGCCAGCTGGGTGACCTTGGGCTAGTCACAGCTCTGTTAGAGCTCTCTCAGCCCTGCCTACCTCCCAGGGTGTCTGTTGTGGGGAGGGGAAGGGAAGGTGATTGTAAACCGGTTTGATTCTTCCTTAAGTGGTAGAGAAAGTCGGCATATAAAACTCAACTCTTCCTCTTCCTCTTTTTTTCTTCTATAGTAGAAATTCTCATGGGTATGATTATCATGGTGGCCCTGATGGGGCAAAAAGGCAAGCTATTTGTAAATAAATAAGGGGGGGGGAACATCCAGCATTCTCTCAGTCCCCTGACACCAGCAGCCCATTAATGTGAAACAGGGAAAAGGGAGTACAGAACATCTCAAGCCTAGTTGGATACAAAAAGATGCACCATGTTTGATTGACCCATGATGACCCATGTTTGATGGTCTCAGGGCCTCCCCAGATGAAGACACAGGACCACAATCTCTGGGTTAAACTAGGTTGATCTGCATCATCAAACTATCCACCCAACTTTTTAAGGGCAACTTGCCATTAAAGGCAACACACTGGCTTTTGAGCAACTCCATCTCTGCCCAAACATGGTCAACATAATGGCTGGCATTGTTTATCTAAGCCTAGAAAAATGACACATGCTGGTTCTTATTGAATTGCCTTAGCTCTAGTTAAACTACTGACATATAAAAGAGTGAAGTATTGCTCAGAGCAGTTTGCATGTACCTGTCTTCTAGGGGTCTCCATCCACTGACGAAGCATGCACCCATTTAGCTTGAATGATGTTAGGGATTTAAATGTTTCTATTGATTTTTCATCTACATCTTTTGGAGGGAACAGAGCCCAACTCATCCTCGGCATGATTCATCGAGAGAATGTAAAGTTATGAAACATTCCTACTTATAGTATAATATTTAAGCCACTGAGTCATATTGTTCAAGAGCAGTGAAGTCAACAAGAGTTGAAATGACAAAAAGGATGAGATAAATATTCATAGGTACAACTCTTCTCTGATTAGTGTTGGGTGGATTCTCTAGATGTTGTTCCATGTCTCTTCCACAGATGAGCTCAGTGTGCCTATTATTCTGCTCCACTTTCCCCCACCTGTTTCTGCAGAACTTCACTTAAGATATTCAATCATACATGGCACACATTTCACTTCATGACTTCATGAAGTACATTTCAGATGCAGCCCTGTGATACCCATCCACAAGCACATGTCCGTGAAAGACACTAACCACTCATTGTGTGCTTCAGAATGCTTTCCTAAGAGATACCGTGGAATGGGGGTGGGGAGGTTACAAACATGGGAGCAGCAAAAGTTGAATGGATGTGTGAAACATGGAGGCTCTATTGCTGGGCTAAATGTTGAGCAAACAGTGTCACACTGCCAGGTACACAGATGTTTGATTTTATGCAACAAGATCACAGTACCATTTTAGACAAAGAGCCTTTATGTTCGCCCGTTTAAATGCTGCAACCTTAGCAGTATTAAACGGAAGATATAGACATCTACCATATTCTGACAGACTTTGCCCAAGCAATTCAAAGAAAATTGACACATTATCTCAGAAGATGATGGAATGCCCCCTCTTTAAACACCACCGAGATAAACGGATTACCTCCATATTGGTGAGAATTCCTGCCCCCATAACAAGAGACAAAATAGTCCCCTTTTGGCTGATGTATAGAGATCCAAACATAACATTGGCTGTGGCTAAATATCTTTCCATTATATTTTCCTCTAAGAAATAACTGCTCAGGAACTATGGGTCATAGGAACAAAGAAGGAAAGGAATAGCCATGGTCAGGGCTGAGAGCATGTGACTGGCCAAGCAAGCTTCCACAGTGCTAGTGGGGATTTGAACCTGGGTTTCCCATGTCCTAGTCTGAAACCTTAACATTCATTAAGCTGATGATTTATGTTAGAAACAAAAAAGGGGGGATGTTATAAAGAGAGGCAGCTAAAACATGATACAATAAAAAGAGTAATCAATCAATTGGAAGCCATTGCTGGAATTTTGGAATGTGGTTAAAACAGGTGAAAATGGAAGTCTGGAAAGTTTGTTATGCATACAGTGGCTATAGTGATGTATTTTGTAATATGGTGACTTCAACTGATGGTGTTTTTCTTTCTGCTTCTATCATTTGGACTTATTGCAATGTGTTTTGTATATGTGTGTTTTGCTTAAATAAAAAGTACCTGGAGACGGGGATGGTGAGGGTAGAGGCCAGAGTGAGCCAGGCATCTATCTTAATGTGGCTTAAAATGATCACCAACCCAATGGGATTTTCCGTCCTGATTCTAAAAGATAATTTCAAATCATCATGGCTTCAGGCAGTCTTTAGGAAGCTGGTTAGAATAGGACTGGACCCACAGGTCGTGTCTCAGATGGGATACGAACAGGCTAAAAGTCTAATTAAACAGAGGATCTGGGACATAGAAAGACAGGAGGATGTGGGGAGGTTTCCTGCCTTCATATCAACAGAGAATAATAGGTACAAAGTAGCCCCAGCTGAAGCGGGTCGTGCTGTTCAGATGACACTTACTGAGAATGTATCACTTACTGAGAAGTGAAGTTATCTTATTCAGCCAGTCATTGAGTAAGCAGGATTCAACAACTTTACTTACTTTTAAAAAGTAAGTCTTTTTATTGATTTACTTCTAGTAAAATATGTGTAAATGCAGATTATCAAGTCTTTAACACTTCTATAAAAACTCTTGCCAAAGTACAATGTATGTATTTACAATGTATGAAGTAAAAGCAAGCAAATCTTACATACTATTCAGTTTCAAAATCCAACTTCTAAAATATAACAGTCAAATTATTCTGATTCAGTTCAAAGTATCTAATTCATAAAGTCTAGAGTAATGTATTTAAGCCATACATACCAGTCAGCCTTTTCTTGAGAGCCTTTGGAAGGTTCTGATTCTCTGGGCTTACTGTGGCTGTATTTATACTGTTTCAGGCTCATTAAGAGTGTTAATTTTACCATCAGGAGGGATATCTTTCTCCCCACTTTCAGATAACATGAGCAGTGCAATAATGTCTTAGTTGCAGCTGTTCAGGTTATTATATTCTCCCCATGACCAAATATGGGCTTCCTTTCCTTTCAGTCTATTTTGCTTAAAATATAAACAATCATTTCTGAGCTCCATGATCACGCCATAAACTCAATTTTCATCAGAAGGAATATATACTAGTGGGCTTTAACCTCTATCGCTGAGGTAAGAATGATTAGCTATAGACACTTACCCTGAAGTTTGTACGATAAGTCGGTATTGAATTTATATGAATTTATATTAACATTCTAGGCTGATGAAGCCAAACATATGGTGAAAGCGCTACAAATATCCGGGATAGCGTTTCCTCTGTCACCTTTTTGGAGCAGCAAGAGGCGTTCCAGCAGATGTTGATTTTTGAAACCACTGACATTGGACTTTCTTAATCTCGTTGGAGATAGCCATTGTGCTTTATCTATTATTGCTGTCACATTGTGAATAGCCTTGTATATATTTTGTATTTCCTTGTTAGAGATTCTTGTAATAGCACTTGTTGTTTGTTTATGTCTTGCACTCTTTCATGAATATATGTTTTTGATACAGTTGCCTGCACTGTTTTCTTCCTGCCACTACCTGGAGGTTGGCAACCCTACCCAAGGTGGAGTATCATATAAACAGGAAGCAATAAATCAGACCTCATAGTAAAACAGCCATTTTATTTCTGGGAACTATTTTGCCTTAAATATCTTTTAATAAAACGTATCTTTCTGAAACCTGGCAAGGATGAGGAGTACAGTCCCTCAAGATTTAATTTAAATTGGATTAAACATGAATAGGTTACAGTTCTAAATGTTTCTCATTGAAATCAAAGAAAACAAAAGCAAATGAAATTTTACAGCCCGTTTCTGAGGGTGAGGGCTGAGCTGGAGGCTGGAGGCAGCGCCGCTGCGCCGCCTCCAAAAGAGGATTCCCTCCCCCCACTGAAGCCAGCACTTTGCCCTTACCTGCGAGCCCCGTGGAACCACTCCATAAGGTTCCACAGGGCTATGCCACCTAAAAAAGGTGATGTAACTCCAGATAAGGGCAAAAGAGGTGTTCCTTGTCTGAAGGGAGGTTAGGAAGTCGCCTAAAGGCAGCTCCGCCCCAGAAAGCCCAGGAATGCCCCTTGGGATGACAGCGCACCGTCAGGACACCAGCGGGACCCCAAGCCAGCTTCCCAGGGCCACACTGCTGCAGCAGCACAGGGAACCTGGCGTGAGCGGCCCAATGCCGGCGCCCATGCCAGTCTTGCAGGTGCAGTTGTCATGGGCGCCAGCGCAGCCATTTGCTCACCTAACAACTTTCCACCCTGAAGTTCAGGAATGGGCTGTTAGACACAAAATGTTTTTTTTTTTTAATTGCAGACTCTGAAGCATATTATAGTTTGTCCCTTTAGTACCTGTAGCTTGTGATTCCAAAGTCAGTCTATCGTCCTAAAAGCACGTACAAACTCCCCATCTTTAAAAATCCTGATAGTTTTATCAGAACTCTTTACATTTCCCTTGAAACATGTGCAGATGCTTTGTCCCCATATGTTTCTGTAATTAGAATTCAGCAGAAGCCTGAGGATTTCCAAACCACCTTGCCCCTGTCCCAGGGGTGTTGATATCTTTATCAAAATTCATTTAGCTTCCTTTGAAACCCCTCAGACATCAAAATTCATTTTAAGAAGAATTCAATGGCATCTCAGCTCTGTCCTTTCCAGCTAACAAAAATGGGTATTGTTCCAAGATACACGAATTTATACTTTATTTTATACATTATACCATTGGATTTTGTTCTATTGGTATGTTCCAGTTCATAATGTCATGCTGATCACTCTACATGAATGAGGACCTCCCATTCTGTCTGCACGGTAATGGTCTTGAAAGTACATATAGTGGTTTGGGGAGAGGCTGTGGCTCAGTGTAGAGCATCTGCTTGGCATGCAGAAGGTCCCAGGTTCAATCCCTGGCATCTCCAGTTAAAAGGACTAGGCAAGTAGGTGATGCGTAGACCTCTGCCTGAGACCCTGGAGAGCCGCTGCCGGTCTGAGTAGACAATACTGACTTTGATGGACCAATGGTCTGATTCAGTATAAGGCAGCTTCATGTGTTCATGTGAGAGGCAGGAAATGGCAAACTACCTCTGTCTCTTGCCTTGACAGCCTTATGGGGTTGCTGTAATTCGGCTGTAATTCGACTTGATGGCCCTTTCCACTACCATGTTCACACAGTTATTGGCAATGCTACCAATGGGGTGGACAATCAATGCTTCCCTCTTGTTTCTGAAAGCATAAAGGGAAGCTGCCTCGAGGATAGAAGGAAGTGAGTGGCTGCTTGCCTGCATGGACCAAGGGTCTGATTCAGTATAACAGAGCTTCATGAGTTCATGTGGTTCTACTACTGAACCTGTTGTATCAGATGTTTGGCTGACAGACTGCCAAGGAGTGGAGGTTTGGATCCAGCCAGCTTTTTCACTCAGTCTTGTCCAATTTCCCTCTTTACCACAGTCCCTGTTCCATGTGACTTTTGTCTATACAATGAACAATTAAAAACAGCTGCTTATTTATTGCATACATGCATGCATGTGTATGTGCCCTGACCCAGATAGCCCCAGTTCTTAGAAGCTAAGCAGGGTTGGCCCAGGTTAGTATTTGGATGGGCAACCTCCAAAGAACACCAGGGTCATGACATGGAGGCAGGCAATAGTAAACCACCACCTCCAAACGTCTCTTGCCTTGAAAACCCTATGGGGTCGCCATAAGTCAGCTGTGACTTGACGGCACACACAAAAAAGTGGGTGTATCTCTCCATCCATCTATAACTGGCCCTTTCAATGGTAGTGAAGAATTTGCCCTTTATGTTTTCATTCAATTTTGAAATGGTTTCATGTAATTATATTTTTTCTTTTATCTTTTCCAATTAACGTTTCCTTCCTTAAAAAATAATTAGAGGAAGCATTGCTCCTGAAATGTAATAGATCTTAGATCAATAACTCCTGGGAATGAAACCCTATAATTATTTTTACAAATATAATGAAAGTGGCAGGAAAGATAATTTGGCATATATCTCTAGTCACAATTCACAACCATAGTCTCTGCTTTGTTGATTCTCACAGCTGGATATAAACCCTGCATCCAATTACAGAGCAAAACAAATACTTGTGTAAATGGCTTTAGCCTGACATAAATAGAGTCTAGGAAAAGCAGGAGTTTAAAGTGACACTGCATCCCAGCTGATCTCCCTCCCCCAAACTCCACCCTCAACAGGCACCGCCCCCAAATCTCCAGGAATTTCCCAAGCCAGAGTTGGCAACCCTATGGACAAGTGAGCAAGAGTAAAGACTGAGAGCATATGTAGTGGTTAAAACCAAACCTGAATATTACAGGGAGGCACATGCTTGCTTGAGAGCCAGTGTGGTATAGCGGTTAAAGTGTTGGATTAGGATCTGGGAAACTCAGGGCCGAATCCCCACTCTGCCACGGAAACATCCTGGGTGACCTTTGGCCAGTCATACACACTCAACCTCAACACTGGTAAGTATTTGGATGGGAGACCTCCATGGAATACCAGGGGCACGACATGGAGGCAAACCACCTCTGAATGTCACTTGCCTTGAAAACCTTAAAGGGTCACCATAAGTCGGCTGCAACTTGATGGCTCTTTATACACACACACATACACACACACACACACACACACACACACACATGTTTTCTGCAAGCCTGCATCCCTCCCCTTGTTCCCCTCTGGTCACATGGGACTGAAAATCTAATGATGAGATGCCATGGTGTTAGTGCTTGCCATTCCTTCACTGTATTGATGGACACTTGCAGGGGATGGGAAAACGCTAGTATAAGACTGTCATGGGGCAAGCCAAGGGGAGAGATGAATTAGTAGCACCCTTGTATTTCAACATAGCCTGTGGGTTTGATCTAAGTTGTGAACTAGGAAAAACCCAGTTTCATAATCCTATCATTACAACTGCATTTCACGTCTCACCTCATCTGAGGAAAACTAACCCGATTGTTTTAGCTAAGCCGCTATTCTCTCTTAGCCCCCCATCTGCAATGTAGGAGTTAAGTGCCTTGAACTATTCATAGACCATCTCCAGCATGGTGTAGTGGTTCAGAGCAGTAGACTCTAATCTGGAGAACTGGGTTTGATTCTCTACTCCTACACATGAAGCCTGCTGGGTGACCCTGGACTAGTCACTGTTCTCTTTGAACTTCTCAGCCACATCTACCTTACAAGGTGTCTGTTGTGGGGAGAGGAAGGGAAGGCAATTATAAACCGCTTTGAGACTCCTTAAAAGGTAGATAAATCAGGGTATAAAAACCAACTCCTCCTCCTCCTCCTCCTCTTCTTCTTCTCCTCCTCCTCCTCCTCCTCCTCCTCCTCCTCCTCCTCCTCCTCCTCCAGCTTTTCTGTTCAGTCTCACTCAAGCCCCCCAACTCACATGAGGTGTTTTTTTTGTCCATGTGGGTACCATGATTCCCAGCACAACCTTCTGAGTAGTCAATAAGGTGGCCCTTCCTTCCCTTTCTATCAAGAGAAAAACCAGCTGGGCCCCACACATTATTTTTGTTCAATTTTTTAAACAATTTTAATCATCAGCATAGATTGCTTTTGATAGAGCTCTGTCAAGATTTCTATTTTTAAGGTTGGGTTTAAGGCTATTTTCCCACTGGGTTTCTTCTACTGTTGCTCCCCAACTTATGTCTGAATCCAGGCAACCAACTTTTAATTTACAATGATTATGTTCCTCCCTCCTCCAAAGCAATATTCCATTGATTAAGGATTAAATGAACAAGAGAACAATATTCTTTTCATCATATAACTTTCAGTAGTATCACAATGATACTATAGTTTTTATCTAATTATCTAGCATAACTTTTGTGCTTTTCTTTGCATCATTAAGACATTTTAATTAGTTGTTATCTTTGAGTGCTTTTCTCGTAAAGATGTTTTATAAAATGGATTTGAACTTCCAACTCGGCTCTGAAAGCCTTCTGAAATTTCCTCAGCCTTCTGGGTAGTCAATAAGGAGGCCCTTCCTTCCCTTTCTATCAGGAGAAAAACCAGCTGGATTCCACACATTATTTTGTTCAGTTTTTAAATGTTTTAAAATCAACAGCATAGATTACTTTTGATAAAGCTCCATGGAGATCTCTATTTTTAAGGCTTATGTCTAGATTTTTCCAATGGGTTTCTTTTACTGTTGTTCCTCAACTTCTGCAACCTTCCAACTGGCCTCTGAAAGTCTTATGAAATTTCCTCATTTGGGCTCTTGAAGAAGGACTGAGAAGTTCTAAAAAAGGGGCAATACATCTCAGAATGGAAGTTATACTGGTCAAAGATCGCAATAAATTTTATGATATGAATGTATGTTCAAATTTCCTTCAGCTATGTAAGACCCACATTTGCTAGAATACTTAACCACCCACCCACTGTGTAAAATCCTCACCCATATTAAAATAAACAGGGCCAGTGAGGTGTAGTGTTCAAGTATCTGACTAGGATTTGTGTACCCAGTTTCGAATCCTCAGTCTGCTATGGAAGCTCGCTGGGTGACCTTGGGCCAGGCATACACTCTCACCCTAACATACCTCAGAACAATATAAACCACTTTGGAGGCATGTTGGGGAGAAAGGTAGGCATAGTGGTTAGAATGTCAGTCCAGGACCTGGGATGACTGGGTTCGAATCCTTTGATCATCCATGCAAGTCCATCAGGTGACATTGCTCCCATCACAGTCTCTCAGCCTAACCTACCATCACAAGTCTGTTGTTAGGAAGATTAAGTTGAGGGAACGGGATGATGCAAAAAGCCACTTAGTGTCCCTGATCATGGAGACGAGCAGGATATAAATAAAAAATAAGCATAAACATATATGAATGAATGAATGAATGAATGAATGAATGATGAAATATTGATCCAATTTGGGGAGAGGGGCTGTGAGTCTGTGGTAGAGCATCTACTTTGTAGGCATGCAGAAGGTCCCAGGTTCAATCCCTAGCATCTCTGTTTAAGAAAAAGGATCAGGTATGAGGTGACGTGAAAGACCTCTACCCAAGACCCTGGAGAGTCACTGCCAGTCAGAATAAAGAATACTGTCTTTGATAGATCAATGGCTTTATGTGGTATAAAGCAGCTTCATTTGTATGTGTTCAGTTTTTCAAAGTTACTGGTCAAGATACTGTGGGAGAATCCCACACTGGAGTAGTTTTAAATTGCAATTCCTGAAGAATGTTTACAGGGCAATCCTTTCTAAATACCCTTTTAAGTCCATTGAAGTCAATCAGTTTAGAAGGGTTTAGAAGGGTGTAACTCTGTTTAGGTTTGTACTGTCAAGCTGTACAGTTTAGTAGGTACTATGGCAAATAATTGATTTTCCCAGTTTAATTTCCATCTCTGACTGGCGAAGACAGATTATATGAATACTGTAAAGCATTTTGTAAACTGAAACGATAGATTGTAACACTTCCAGTAATAATGTTATGTGCTAGGATAAGTGCATACTTCCATTTTAATTTCTTTTTGATTCCATAGGTTGTCATTGTCTGTTACACTTTTAAAAAGTATTTTCACTAAATTTTACACCATTTATACGGACACACCATGAATGCCATTAATTTATACAAGCCATTTAAGTATAAATGATATGGTTACACAAATAATGTTGAACAATTGGACGGGGGAGTATGGAACAGGCTGGCAAAGGAAGATATAATTCTTCTCTCCATTACATTTCTCCAATCCAAAATGCCCCCCCCCACCACCCAGGGTACTCTAAGCGCCCACAGTGAAAAAAAGACAAGCATCCATATTTTATGCCATATTATCTTCTCTTGACTTTAAGAGGCTAAGGAGAGGTAAATTTCTGATTATGGAAATAGCATGGAGAGGGGGACATAAATCCCTCTCTTCCCCAGCATCGTTTTGGCATCTAAATTACACATCTGAGAATCTGATCACAGATCTCAAGCGTCCTGTGGAGTCTGGCTCTCTGATCACATGTACCTTTTGTCTTTCAGTTTGCTTATTTATATTCATTTTTATTTCCTGTAGAAGAATCTGAAGGTGCTTTATCCTTGGAACGCTTTTGTCCTCGATCCTCTTGCCTGACCTTCACAATAGTTGCGACAAAATAAATGCCTCTGGGTTTCCTTAATTCACATGAAGTGAATCATACTGAAAGCCTTGAACTAGCGCTTCAGCAGAGGGATGGGAGCTTATACATTACCCTTCAGTTTTCAAACACAAACTATTTGTGGAGAGTGGAATTGCTGAGCTTGTCAGACCAAGGAAGTCAAGTAAAGTTCAACAGGAAGAAGAACAGCTTTTTGCACCATGTCAGATATATGATGTAAGAATTAACACCCTTTCAGTTCTCCTGGCATGTTTTCAAGCCATGCATCAAGCTCTCAGCAGGCTGTGAAGAAGAGAATGCAAACATATAGTTCCACCACAGATTCAGCTGCTCTTAGCAGCCATGGTGGAACCAGCAGTAGCACAAATGCCAGAACTAACCTGCAAAAAATATTAAAGTCTGTCTCTGCAATTATTATTTGTTTTGTATGAATGCTACATTTTACACCTTGATACTGAAACATTCTGCATAACCCTACGAGCTGTAGGTCAGATTGCTCAGAAAATGCTCTAGGGCAAGTTTTGCCCTAACCTTCTGATCACCACAAACTATTTTGAATTCAAATGTCCATCCCCTTCTTATATGAAGAGGTGCAGTGCTTAAGAGTGGCAGACTCTAACCTGAAAAACAGGTTTGATTCCCCACTCCTCCACATGAGTGGCGGATTCTAATCTGGTGAACTGGGTTGGTTTCCCCACTCCTCCACATGAAGCCTGCTGGGTGACCTTGGGCTAGTCATAGTTCTCTCAGAACTCTCTCAGCCCCACCTACCTCACAAGGTCTCAATTGTGGGGAGAGGAAGGGAAGGCGATTGTAAGCCGGTTTGATTCTCCTTAAAAGGTAGAGAAAATTGGCATATAAAAACCAACCCTCCTTCTTATAATCATTGCTTATTTTTCAATTGATTTTTAAAATGTATTTTTATGCTTACATCCCAGAAAGTTTACTTTTTGATTGTGTCTAAGTAAACATCCTAAGGCCTGAGAGAAAAGCTGGTATGAATATACAAAGCTGCACAAGAATGGGTCAGAATGTTTAGTCCATTTACTGTAAATCTCTATTGTCTAGTGGGTATGACTGTGTCTCTACAGGGAATGCAGCCCTTCAAGTGGAGATATTAGGAACCGAATACGGCACCTACAGCTCGCCAAGCATTTGCTCGACCAATGAGCCATGGTGCTTGCCTGTAGTAGTAAATCAGTTAACTGTTCAGCCCTAAGCAGAGTTACACCCTTGTAAACTCATTGACTGTAGTGAACTTCGAGGAATGCTTAGGTTTGCACTGTAAGTAGCTAAAGGCTTTGGGCTCCCATGAACCCAACATAGGGTTACTCAAATCAGTCCCCGTGTCAGGCCTGTCAGGTGAAAAGCATCCCTTCCCCATGAAGAAATAAAAGATCAGTCTAGGGTTGCCAACCTCCAAGTGGTGGCAGGAGATCTCCTGCTATCACAACTGATTTCCAGCCGATAGAGATCAGACCACCTGGAGAAAATGGCTGCTTTGGCAATTGGGCTCTATGGCATTGAAGTCTCTCCCTTCCCCAAACCCCGCTCTCCTCAGGCTCCGCCCCAAAAAGCTCCCGACGATGGCAAAGAGGGGCCTGGCAACTCTAGATCTCATCTAGATAATTTCAGAGGGTAGCCATGTTGGTCTACAGTAGACTAGCTGGATTCATCTCCAGTAGCACCTTAGAGACCTGGGAGATTTTCAGGGTATGAGCTGTTGAGAGTTAAGGCTCCGTTCATCAGATTCCTTCATGCTAAAAAGGAATCAGTGGGGTGTGTTCTATTGCCAGAGGTGCCTCTTCACTGAAAAGTGCAAGAATCCTTTGTGCACTTAGAAATGAGAGCTGCTTCAGGCCAAAAAACACACAAGCATGGTGGCCTCCTGAAATGAGGCAACTCTGTTTTTGCTTTGCTGCCCTGTCTTGTTGCAATCCCAAATATATATTAGAGCAGAGATTTTCATTATAGTCGATGGCTCCTTGGTCAATGTGTATGTCAGACCTGTTGGTTCAGACATAAACCTTATTATAATTGATAAGATTGCAACCATTTTTTTAATCATATGTGACGTGTGTGCGTTAAGTGCTGTCAAGTCGCTTACAACTTATGACAACCCTATGAATTAATGACCCCCCCTTCCAAATGTCCTATTATTAACACCCTTGCTCAGGTATTGCAGACTATGGGCCATAGCTTCCTTTATTAAATCCATCCATCTCACGTTGAGACTTCCTCTTTTCCTGTTGCTTTCAACTTTTCCTAGCATTATTGTTTTTTCTAGTGACTCTTGTCCCCATTGGAGAGAGTCCAATCCAAATTTCTGAGAGCGATTTTACAAGTTCGTAAAAGTGTCTCAAATGCCTGGATCAGATTAGAAACTGGAATGTTGAGGATGGAGGCCAGGGTCGGTATTATGTCTACTCATCTATGGCTAAAAGGAAATCTGAATTCTCAGAGCCTTTCCCCCCTGATATTTAGAGATAATTCAAAACTGCCCGTAACCATTTTGACTGGAAATTATGTTAGGGACTTAGGTTTATCCCCTCAAGCCCTTCTAAGTAGTGGGCTTGATCAAGCAAAACAGCTGATCAGGCAGAGGATCGAAGACACCAAGCATCAAGCTGATATATCTAGAACACCAGATTTCATATGCCCACAGATTGCCAAATATGTGGTCGCCCCAGCGCCCTATTTGGTCACATTGGAATCCAATAACATCAGGAGAGTGTTCACCCTTGCCATGTGTGCGGCACTCCCCTCTGCAGTTCTTGAAGGCAAATCTAAGAAGAACCCTTTTAAAGAAAGAAAATGCCCATGCCTGCTTCATGAGGTGGAAACGATCGATCATATGCTCCTTCGGTGTATCTTCTACAGGGAGACTAGAATTAAAGTGATTAACCCTCTGCTAGAAAACCTCTCTGGAGAAACGGACAAAACTAAAGCGGGCCACTTGTTAGCAGGCAATAATCCCCAGGTCTCGATCAATGTCGCTAGATACTGCATCTTAATATGTAGGGCTCAGAAATTACAGGTGTAATTTTTTAATTTTAATTTATTTTAATAATGGTCATACTCTTTTTTGATAATGTTCTTATGGTTTGTTTTCAAATTTGCCTTGACTTTCTCAGTAAGGCTGACAATATCCATTCTTGTATTTTTATAATGCTGGTCAAATGACTGTAATAAATCGAATTGAATTAGTGACTCTTGTCTTTTCATAATGTGACCAAAGTACTATAGCCTCAGTTTAGTCTTTTTTTTTTAAAGCTTCTAGGAAAAGTTCATGACATGCAAAATTTAAAATTAAATTAAGAAATGGAAAAGAGATTGTATCAGCATCTCTTCCACCATAATGAGATGAGACAACCATTCATTCAGGGCAATGCAGATCGTCTCTTTGGGGCCAGGAAGCAATTTTCCTCCAGACCAGATTGGCTAGGGATACTGGAGGGTTTTTTTCCCATCTTCTGGGCATAGTGTAGGGGTCACTGGGGATGTGTGGGGGAGCTAGCTGTGAACTTCCTGCATTGTGCAGGGGGTTGGACTAGATGACCCCTGGTGGTACCTTTCAACTCTATGATTCTGTGATTCTATGTGAGACACACTAGAGCTTTATTACTTAAGTGGCTCATCTGCCTCATAAACTATGTACTTTGTTTATTAAAGATACGTTGCAGCTAGAAAGCCAACAAGCTACCCCAACGTGGGGTCTCTCTCTCCATCCTGGTTTGAAACGTGGCCAGTGCTGCCCACAACTTTATCCTCATCTGCACACTAACTTCATGGATGGTGCCAAGCTCACCCCCCTCCCTCAACAATCTGCACACACAACTAAGGGTTCTGTTGATATTGCTTCACACCAAGGGTGTCCTCTGCATAACCCATCAAACCACTCCAGTACATTATGGACTGTTTTAGGAAGGGTCATCCATTCTTATATGCCTCGGGGTGAGCACTACTGATCTCTACATATGTTGTAGCAGCCAGTGCTATTCCTGCCAGCTGTAACCAGTCAAAAACCATGCCTTTTTATAACACCACATGCTGTATGTTCCTCCCCCTCCATGTGCAAATTTGCAGAAATTTAAAAAAATCCTGCTCAGCTCCTAAGAGATCACCTAGTCCCATGCAGTTCCCAATAGGTAGGGTTGCCAGTTCCAGATTGGAAAATATCTGGAGATTTGGGGGGCAAAACCTGAGGGGGGCAGGTTTGGGGAGGGGGAACTTCAATGCCACAGAGTCCAATTGCCAAAGTGGCCATTTTCTCCAGATGAACTGATCTCTATCAGATGGAGATCACTTGTAATAGCAGGAGATCTCCAGCTACTTCCTGGAGATTGGCAACCCTACCAATAGGGCGGCAGGCAGGTCAGCAGCAGGACAAATGCCTGTGCAGGAAAGGTACAGCCTGCTTTTAAACCTACTCAATCCAGCCCTCCCATTGGATGGACAATCAGTCCAGCCAGCCAGCTGTGCCTCATTTGAAAGCATAGGACTTGGCCCAATGGCATCTCAGGCTCAATTAGAGCCCTAAAATGTACTTCTAAGCAACTTTAATGCAACCTAGAATAGTGGGGGGATGATATTCACAGTAACAAGTTATTCAGGACTCTTGGGTGACTGAGTTAATTAATCTATAGAAACTACAGCCTGTTGAATAAAAATGAAGTTAATTATAGCAATTTTGTCCTTCCAATGAATATTCCCAAATGGGGAGAAAAGTTCAAACCAATTGTCGGGAAACATATATACCGGATACCCCTGGGATTCAGAAACGCTACAAGCAAATTTAGCTGTAATGATATGGGATTTTCCCCAATCAAATGGAAACTGGAGGGCATCTCTCAGCAGATTCAGATGGGTCTGTCAAGATTGGTCTGTACCACAGAAGACCCAGATGTACTCCAGGGATTGGTAGAAGGTGCAGAAAATATTAACTACTCTTAAAACATCAGAAATGTTTGCCAGACGGTCTTCACCTAACCTGCTTTGCAAGGAATGAAACCTATATAAATTTCATCAAAAATTTTTTTAATAAATTTGAAATTTAGCTATTATTTTTAAATCAACCTTTTCCACATTTGCCATTTGACTTTGAGGGATTTAAAAATCAAAATAAATGTGAAGTCTTACTAATGAATTTATTAAGCACTTAATTTATTAAGGGAAAGGGAAAGGTCCCCTGTGCAAGCACAGGGTCATTCCTGACTCATGGGGTGACATCACATCCCGACGTTTACTAGGCAGACATTGTTTGCGGGGTGGTTTGCCAGTGCCTTCCCCAGTCATCTTCCCTTTACCCCCAGCAAGCTGGGTATTCATTTTACTGACCTTGGAAGGATGGAAGGCTGAGTCAACCTTGAGCCGGCTACCTGAAACCAACTTCCATTGGGATCGAATTCAGGTTGTGAGCAGAGCTTGGACTGCAGTACTGCAGCTTACCACTCTGTGCCACAGGGCTCTTAATTTATTAAGCACTCAATTTATTAAGCACTGATTTGGATGGGATTCCTCCAAGGAATCCCAGGGGCGTGACACAGAGGTGGGCAATGGCAAACCACCTCTGAAAGTCTCTTGCCTTGAAAAACCCTTTGGGGTCGCTGTAAGTCAGAGGTGACTTGACGGCAAAAAGAGAGAGAGAGAGAGAGAGAGAGAGAGAGAGAGAGAGAGAGAGAGAGAGAGAGAGCATCTATTTTGCATGCAGAAGGTTCAATCTCTGGCTTCAGTTAAAAGGACCAGGTAACAGGCAATATGAAAGATTTCTTGCCCGGCAGCCAGCGTAGTCAGACTCAATACGAGGCAGCTTCATGTCTGATCCACTAATCACCCCATATGGTTTTTGAGTAAGCAGGAACAGGATTAGGCTCCAAGCTAAGCAGAGTAAGCCCTGGTTAGTATTTGGATGGGAAATCAACGAGGAATTCCAGGGTTGATATGCAGAAGCAGGCAATGGCAAACCACCTTTGTTAGTCTCTTGCCTTGAAAACCCCAAAAGGGGTCATCATAAGTTGGCTGCAACTTGACAGTGCTTTACATAGAGACACAAGTTCCACTGCACCCAGTTGTAAGAATGCATAGTACAAGAATGTAAGACTATTTTAAATATTATGTATGTATGTCATTTATAATTCACCTTGCTTGCTGTGACTCAAGGGAAATTACATATTTAAAAGCCAATACAATGGGAGCAATATATAACAATCTACTAAAAACAAGATACATACAAATAATGCAATTAAAGCATATACAAGAATGCAATAAAGGCAGGATTACAAAACTTGAGAATGTACTAGAAACCGATACAATAGACACAATAAAGCAGGATTACACAACTGATGAGCAAAACAACAGAACACTATAATATATACAATTGGCAGTGCTATGAAAATTGTCTAAAAAGTCATAGACAAGAACTATACTCCATTTATGAAAATGTCCTCCTAAATAATTCAGTTTTACTCATTCTGAAGGATGATAAAAATGTGGGATCTTTCTTGACTTGCTCAGGCAGGTCATTCCCCCAGGTGGGAGACACAACAGAGAATGCTCAGGTATGAGCAGCTGTTAACCTCTGCCCTTTGCCGAGTGGTATTTTCAGAAGATTTTGCTGAGATGAGCAGACCTGCTGCTGAGAAGTATATGGGGGAAGTGGACCTGTTGGTTCATCGGTCCTAGGCCATGAAGGGTTTTCTAGGTAATAATAATAATAAGATGAGTTGGTTTTTATACACTGACTTTCTCTATCACTTAAGGAAGAATCAAACCGGCTTACAATCATCTTCCCTTCCCCTCCCCACAACAGACACCCTGTCAGGTGGGGCTGAGAGAGATCTAACAGAACTGTGACTAGCCCAAGGTCACCCAGCTGGCTTCATGTGTAGGAGTGGGGAAGCCAACGGTTCACAAGATTAGTGTCTGCCACTCATATGGAGGAGTGGGGAATCAAACCTGGTTCACCAGATTAGAGTCCGCCACTCATATGGAGGAGTGGGGAATCAAACCCAGTTCTCCAGATTAGAGTCCACTGCTCCAAACCACCACTCTTAACCAATGCACCATGCTGGCTCTCTAATAAGCAGCACTTTGAATCACACCCAGGAACTATAGGGTAACCAGTGGAGCAATTGCAGTGGATTGTTTTAATTTGGAGAGGAGAGTGTCTATCTAATTGGCATTATTATCTTGGGTTGTGTTATAATAATTGATTATAAATAGAGATGAAATAGAGTGCTGCTAGAGAGCCTACACAGTAAAGTAAGAAAGAGAGAGAAGAACATTTTGGAGGGGCATCTTCCAGGTAATGCCAGAGTCAATCTAAAACTGACTTACATCTCTGGGGTTAATCCAATCTTCCTTAGTTTCGATGAACTTCAACATTTTCCCATAAAGTTCAGTGTCACTCAAATCCACTCCAGGTGAGACAACAAAATCTGCTCCTTCTATTTTTAAAGCACACCATCTGTAACTATTCTGTTTTGAGCTTCAGCAGTTTGCTGACACTGCATGCCTAAAATGAATGAGACCTGACATGCAGCATAGTATCCAGTTTCTGTCCCAGATAAAATTGGCCTTTATTCATATAACTCGATAGAGAAGAGGATGGATACATAGACAGGGAAGATGACGGATGTTCAGTGCTTAATTAAAAAAAAACCTGCCATTTTGCTACCTGTTTAAAGTACTCAGCTGCTGTCAGAAATCAGTGAAATATTTTTGAAGAATTATTCAGGAATATTTCTGGAATAGTCTTACTGACTTCAAACATAACTGGTTTCTGAACAGTAGCAAAACAGCTCTAATGGTACAATCCTGTGTGAACACATGAAGCTGCCTTATATTTAATCAGACCCTTGATTCATCAAAGTCAGTATTGTCTACTCAGACCAGCAGTAGCTCCCCAGGGTCTCAAGACAGAGGTCTTTCACATCACCTACTTGCCTAGTCCCTTTAACTGGAGATGCTGGGAATTGAACCTGGGACCTTCTATGCCAAGCAGATGCTCTACCACTGAACCACGGCCCCTCCCAGTGTGCAGTTACTCCCACTCAGCAGCAGGCAGCAAAAGCTGAATATGGAAGTGATGCAGCAAATAAATAATCTCTGCCTGCTGCTCCCCCTATTGCAGGGGTGGGGAACGTCAGGCCCAGGGGGCGTTTAAGGCCCGCAAAATCATTTGGTCTCGATTAGGTCTGGCCATTCGTGGATCCTGGCAGATCTCTAGCTCAGAAGGATCTAAGACTGGTGATTCGCCCCCTTCCGCGGACAGGAATAGCCTCTATTCAAGGCAGATGTGAGTTTGTTTTGCCGAGAAAAGGAACCTTTTCCCTCCTTGCAGAAGAGTCATTAGCTATGGAGCTGTTAGGATCGCCCAAGACTGTGTTAACCCTTTCCCACCCAGGCCATGGAGAAACGTATTCCCTCTGTACTACAAGAGGGCTGGGGGCGGAAGTGGCGACAATGGAGGAGTTAAAGGGGGCAGGGGCCAGAATGCGCAGGGGGGGCGAGTGTATCCTCATTTCACCCCTGCAGGCAGAGGTAGCAGGAGCCGGCTGTAGAATCCGGCCCCGACCATGCGGAGCAGGAGAAACTCTGGCGTGCGACTGGATAGCTACGCCCGGCTAGTGCAACAGACCATCCTGTGCCACTAGGTGAGTGAGTGCACCACTGGTTGGATGCCTGCCTGCTTGCCTGTGTGGGGGGGTCATCTGGGGCAGCTGCCTGCTTGGGGCATGGTCGGCTAATTTTTAAGTTGGTAATTTTGTATGGCCCGCAAATTATGTTATAAATATCTAAATGGCCCTTGGCGGAAAAAAGGTTCCCCAGCCCTGCCCTATTGACTGGATGTTCCCTGCCCCAGCTAATCTGGCGTCGAGCTTTATTTTAATCTGGACCAGGGCAAATCAATCCACAGCAACAATGGCCATGAATGCCTCTTTTCAGAATCCTAGACCTTTTATGTATGGCTGTTTCCCTCATCGTCACCCCTCCAACGACTTCAGGTCTTTGTTTTGAGTATGCATGCCATTTCTGACCATCAGGGGTCGCCTCATTCTCCCCCTGCATTTCCCTGCATTTTGCCCGTGTTTTCAGAGACCTGTTTTATCTAGAATTTGAAAATGCGGGCAAAATGCAGGGCAACTCAGGGAGAGAGCGGGGTGACCTCTGACATTTGGAAACAGCATGCATAATCAAAACAAAGACCTGAAATCATCGGAGGAGTGACCGCGAGGGAAACAGCCAAGCATAAAAGGCCTTACTCGAGTCAATGCAATGGGGCTTACTTAGGGTTGCCAGGTCCCCCCTCTCCACTGGCAGGAGGATTTTGGGGTGGAGCCTGAGGAGGGCAGGGTTCAGGGAAGGGAGGGACTTCAATGCCATAGAGTCCAAGTGCTAAAGCAGCCATTTTCTCCAGGTGAACTGATCTATATCAGCTGGAGATCAGTTGTAGTAGCAGATCTCCAGCTATTACCTGGTGGTTGTGTAAAAAATACTCACAATACTAGTAACAACAAGTAGAGCAAAAAAGAACTAGCACGACTCAATCATGAAATTAAATAATGATTCATTAAGTGCTATTATATAAACCACCACAAGTGTACAATACTTACAAATTAAACACTATAAACATTATAAACAGCTATAAACAAGAGATAGAAACAAATGGAAAAAAGTCCAAAGTCCAAATGTCTTATCCTATTCAATCCTCTTCTGATCAAAACGTGGATGCAAAGTCCGTGTAGGTCCAAAGATATTGTAAAGACAACGGAGGAAACGCTATTCCGGATATCTTAGCGCTTTCACCAAAGCACGGCTTCATCAGCCTATAAAATTCATACAATCATTTTTATAATATTTTACATTTTTATAATTTTACAAACAATCAATGATAATTAATAATAGTTATAAGGATAGACAATAATATTATGCAAAAGCTTACCTCTTAGTGTGATATAAGGCAAACCCATTGGGAGAAATATATTCCATATAATTTTAATTTTCTTTCTTTTTCATAGAACGTATTAGTTTCTTATAATGTGCTATTTTTGCAATTTTTAATTAATTTTTATGCTCCCAAAGAAAAGGGCTGCTAAACCTTCCGGTCTATAGTAGACTATGTGGGTAGATATAGAGCTAATGGGTCACATGCTGCTATACTTACTGATTACTTAAAGGCGCAGTGTCAAAAAAAAGGGGGGGGAAAGTCACTCAATTAATAGAAAACAGGACAAATCAAATTCATTATTTAACCCGTTGGGGGCTAAGGTGTTAAATAAATGTATAAAGCGCATTTCATTCTGAAGAAGCACTTTCTGTGCATCCCTATGGTCATGTGGATGGTCATGATAAACCCACAACACAAAGAATCTCATGTCGGTTTCAGAATGTTTATATTTCACAAAATGGCTCGTTAGTGGAGCCTCAAAATTTAAGGAGCGCAATCTCGATCTGTGTTCTCCTATGCGCAACCGAACTGGGCGCATAGTGCTGCCAATATATAATTTAGAACATTTACATGTGACCGCGTAAATTACGCGGCTAGTGGCACAGTTAGAGAAGTGTCTTAATTGAAATCTGAAGTCTGAGGTTGTTGAGCGAAATTCCTTAACAGGAAGACTCAGCGGGCACACGGAGCATTTCCCGCATTTAAAATGGCCGACGGCCGAGACGTGTGACACAGGTTTTTTAAGAAAATCAGAATGTACTAGACGGTCCCTAAGAGCTTGGGTCTTACGCATTCCAAAAATCGGAGGAACATTACATCCAGGAATATCTCTAATAATGTGCCAATGTCTCCTAATAGCTTGTTTAATTGCAAAAGAGTGTTTACTATAAGTTAAGGAGCAATAGACATTCTGCTTCGGAGTTGGTGCTTTTTTGGAGAACAAAGATTGACGTTCTCTTTCATTGGCTCTATTCCATGCTTGAGAGACAACCTGAGATGGATAACCCCTATTTGTTAAAGCAACAGTCATATTCTCAGAGGCTTTTTCAAAGTCAACAGCACAGGTTGCATTTCTTTTTAATCTCAGAAAATTACTAAAGGGAAGATTATTATTATTTTTTTTTTTTTGGACCTACACGGACTTTGCATCCACGTTTTGATCAGAAGAGGATTGAATAGGATAAGACATTTGGACTTTGGACTTTTTTCCATTTGTTTCTATCTCTTGTTTATAGCTGTTTATAATGTTTATAGTGTTTAATTTGTAAGTATTGTACACTTGTGGTGGTTTATATAATAGCACTTAATGAATCATTATTTAATTTCATGATTGAGTCGTGCTAGTTCTTTTTTGCTCTACTTGTTGTTACTAGTATTGTGAGTATTTTTTACATAACTTGAAATCTCGCTATGACTCAGAAAATACCAATGTTTACTTTCTCCAATGCGGAGCGTGAAAGATTGTTAAAAGCAATGCCCTCATTGTGTGACTTTGAAAATGTTGACTGTTTGGATAATGAGAAACTGATGAGCTTACTTAAAAAGAAAGCTCGCATAGAGCTTCATGGGTCATCTTTAACTGACTATGCTAAGGCAAACCTCATCCCTAGAGGTTTGCGCATACAGAAGGGACCAGCCCTCTTTAACGATAATAGCGCTTTTAAAGAAAAATGGGCAGCGGTTTTGAACCGCTGCTCAATGGATTTGATGCTGCTGATAATAGAACAAGCAATGTCCGAAATTGAAGTGGTAACTAAAGATATAGACTTGATCAAAAGTAATCTAAAAAAAGATCTATCAGACCAGGAATTTAAGACACAGATTGCCAACATGGAAAAAGATTTGGCGGCATACGTGTCTAATATAAAAACATATAAGTTGCGTAAATTCAATCGAGATAAGGACGATTACGCCAAAAATAGAATTTATAATTGGGAATTTAAGGAAAATATGGCCTTCAATAGAAATAGAAATAGGAGACCCCTCTACCAAGATTCAGATCAAATGGGATCAGACCATGAGAGCATTAGTTCCTTTAGCTCTTATGGTTCTAATTCTTCCGCAAAAACTTACCAACTTAGGTCACAGGGGCACAATAGAAATTTTTCCCATGGAGCCCGACCGCACGAATATCAACGGAAGAAACGATAGTTGTTAATCTATCCTCCCGAATCCTAAATGATAAAGAAATTTCTGTACTCAATCTTGGATTGGGTTTCGTACCTAGTGCTCCCTATTCGTCTTTTCAAACACAAATTGAATTGTTCAAATTATTTCGTAACATTAAATTAAAAGATTTTTTTCGAGACAAACCACAACATTCTGATATCATCCAATTTCGAGGCAAGTCCTCATTCATTCCTAATAGCTCTAACCCGTTGATTAGTACCTTTCAACATCTGGTAATGCGCGATATAGAAAAAATTGAAAATCATAAATGGCAATCTCCCTCCAATCTTACTCGTGAGCAAACTGATATTCTTGCCAATTTGGCTGAAGATGATTCCATTGTAATCCGCTCTGCGGATAAGGGAGGGGCTGTTGTTCTCCAAGATACAGACGCATATCAAACAGAAATCATGAGACAATTAAATGACCATAATTTTTATACTAAAATCTCAGGCAATATTACCAATAAATTATCCAAATTGATTCAGGTAGTGATTACTGAAGGTTTGAATCTAGGCTATATAAACCAGCAAGTAGCAGATTTCCTCACTGTTGCGTTTCCCAAGGTTCCGACTTTTTACACCCTCCCTAAAATTCACAAAGACACCCGGCCGGTCTTAGGGAGACCTATCGTGTCATCATGCGGATCCTTGCTTGAGCCTATATCCAAATTTCTTGATTATTATTTACAACCATTTGTTATTCTGACCCCTTCCTATGTCTTAGACTCTAGAGACTTTATACAACATGTTGAGGATTACTTTTTGCCTGTTGGAGGAGTTATGGCTACACTTGACGTTAGCGCGTTATACACTAACGTGCCCCTGGATGATGCTAGGAATATCATTGCAGACAGATTAGACTCTAGATCTGATCCTTCCCCCCCTACACATTTTTTGTTACAGTTGGTTGATCTCATGTTTGATAATAATTTTTTTAGATTCGGCTCCCAGTTTTTTCTGCAGAAAAAAGGTGTAGCAATGGGCGCTGCGTGTGCCCCTGCAATCGCGAATCTTTTCATGATTGATTTTGAATTGGCTCACATTATTAATAATAATCCTTTTGCATCACATTTATTTATTTACAAACGGTATGTGGATGATTTATTTTTTCTTTTTGATTGCTCTGAAACATTTGATAAATTTGCTACATGGCTAAATACCATCAATGAACACCTGACGTTTACTGGCCAATGTGACCCTGTAAGTATACCTTTTTTAGATCTAGAAGTTTTTGTTAGACCCGATAGGAAGCTAGCTGTAAGACCCTATAAAAAAAGTATGTCCAAGGATTCTGGGTTACATTACGCTTCCAATCATCCGATCCACTTAAAAAATAATCTTCCCTTTAGTAATTTTCTGAGATTAAAAAGAAATGCAACCTGTGCTGTTGACTTTGAAAAAGCCTCTGAGAATATGACTGTTGCTTTAACAAATAGGGGTTATCCATCTCAGGTTGTCTCTCAAGCATGGAATAGAGCCAATGAAAGAGAACGTCAATCTTTGTTCTCCAAAAAAGCACCAACTCCGAAGCAGAATGTCTATTGCTCTTTAACTTATAGTAAACACTCTTTTGCAATTAAACAAGCTATTAGGAGACATTGGCACATTATTAGAGATATTCCTGGATGTAATGTTCCTCCGATTTTTGGAATGCGTAAGACCCAAGCTCTTAGGGACCGTCTAGTACATTCTGATTTTCTTAAAAAACCTGTGTCACACGTCTCGGCCGTCGGCCATTTTAAATGCGGGAAATGCTCCGTGTGCCCGCTGAGTCTTCCTGTTAAGGAATTTCGCTCAACAACCTCAGACTTCAGATTTCAATTAAGACACTTCTCTAACTGTGCCACTAGCCGCGTAATTTACGCGGTCACATGTAAATGTTCTAAATAATATATTGGCAGCACTATGCGCCCAGTTCGGTTGCGCATAGGAGAACACAGATCGAGATTGCGCTCCTTAAATTTTGAGGCTCCACTAACGAGCCATTTTGTGAAATATAAACATTCTGAAACCGACATGAGATTCTTTGTGTTGTGGGTTTATCATGACCATCCACATGACCATAGGGATGCACAGAAAGTGCTTCTTCAGAATGAAATGCGCTTTATACATTTATTTAACACCTTAGCCCCCAACGGGTTAAATAATGAATTTGATTTGTCCTGTTTTCTATGAATTGAGTGACTTCCCCCCCCCTTTTTTTTGACACTGCGCCTTTAAGTAATCAGTAAGTATAGCAGCATGTGACCCATTAGCTCTATATCTACCCACATAGTCTACTATAGACCGGAAGGTTTAGCAGCCCTTTTCTTTGGGAGCATAAAAATTAATTAAAAATTGCAAAAATAGCACATTATAAGAAACTAATACGTTCTATGAAAAAGAAAGAAAATTAAAATTATATGGAATATATTTCTCCCAATGGGTTTGCCTTATATCACACTAAGAGGTAAGCTTTTGCATAATATTATTGTCTATCCTTATAACTATTATTAATTATCATTGATTGTTTGTAAAATTATAAAAATGTAAAATATTATAAAAATGATTGTATGAATTTTATAGGCTGATGAAGCCGTGCTTTGGTGAAAGCGCTAAGATATCCGGAATAGCGTTTCCTCCGTTGTCTTTACAATATCTTTGGACCTACACGGACTTTGCATCCACGTTTTGATCAGAAGAGGATTGAATAGGATAAGACATTTGGACTTTGGACTTTTTTCCATTTGTTTCTATCTCTTGTTTATAGCTGTTTATAATGTTTATAGTGTTTAATTTGTAAGTATTGTACACTTGTGGTGGTTTATATAATAGCACTTAATGAATCATTATTTAATTTCATGATTGAGTCGTGCTAGTTCTTTTTTGCTCTACTTGTTGTTACTAGTATTGTGAGTATTTTTTACATAACTTGAAATCTCGCTATGACTCAGAAAATACCAATTGTTTACTTTCTCCAATGCGGAGCGTGAAAGATTGTTAAAAGCAATGCCCTCATTGTGTGACTTTGAAAATGTTGACTGTTTGGATAATGAGAAACTGATGAGCTTACTTAAAAAGAAAGCTCGCATAGAGCTTCATGGGTCATCTTTAACTGACTATGCTAAGGCAAACCTCATCCCTAGAGGTTTGCGCATACAGAAGGGACCAGCCCTCTTTAACGATAATAGCGCTTTTAAAGAAAAATGGGCAGCGGTTTTGAACCGCTGCTCAATGGATTTGATGCTGCTGATAATAGAACAAGCAATGTCCGAAATTGAAGTGGTAACTAAAGATATAGACTTGATCAAAAGTAATCTAAAAAAAGATCTATCAGACCAGGAATTTAAGACACAGATTGCCAACATGGAAAAAGATTTGGCGGCATACGTGTCTAATATAAAAACATATAAGTTGCGTAAATTCAATCGAGATAAGGACGATTACGCCAAAAATAGAATTTATAATTGGGAATTTAAGGAAAATATGGCCTTCAATAGAAATAGAAATAGGAGACCCCTCTACCAAGATTCAGATCAAATGGGATCAGACCATGAGAGCATTAGTTCCTTTAGCTCTTATGGTTCTAATTCTTCCGCAAAAACTTACCAACTTAGGTCACAGGGGCACAATAGAAATTTTTCCCATGGAGCCCGACCGCACGAATATCAACGGAAGAAACGATAGTTGTTAATCTATCCTCCCGAATCCTAAATGATAAAGAAATTTCTGTACTCAATCTTGGATTGGGTTTCGTACCTAGTGCTCCCTATTCGTCTTTTCAAACACAAATTGAATTGTTCAAATTATTTCGTAACATTAAATTAAAAGATTTTTTTCGAGACAAACCACAACATTCTGATATCATCCAATTTCGAGGCAAGTCCTCATTCATTCCTAATAGCTCTAACCCGTTGATTAGTACCTTTCAACATCTGGTAATGCGCGATATAGAAAAAATTGAAAATCATAAATGGCAATCTCCCTCCAATCTTACTCGTGAGCAAACTGATATTCTTGCCAATTTGGCTGAAGATGATTCCATTGTAATCCGCTCTGCGGATAAGGGAGGGGCTGTTGTTCTCCAAGATACAGACGCATATCAAACAGAAATCATGAGACAATTAAATGACCATAATTTTTATACTAAAATCTCAGGCAATATTACCAATAAATTATCCAAATTGATTCAGGTAGTGATTACTGAAGGTTTGAATCTAGGCTATATAAACCAGCAAGTAGCAGATTTCCTCACTGTTGCGTTTCCCAAGGTTCCGACTTTTTACACCCTCCCTAAAATTCACAAAGACACCCGGCCGGTCTTAGGGAGACCTATCGTGTCATCATGCGGATCCTTGCTTGAGCCTATATCCAAATTTCTTGATTATTATTTACAACCATTTGTTATTCTGACCCCTTCCTATGTCTTAGACTCTAGAGACTTTATACAACATGTTGAGGATTACTTTTTGCCTGTTGGAGGAGTTATGGCTACACTTGACGTTAGCGCGTTATACACTAACGTGCCCCTGGATGATGCTAGGAATATCATTGCAGACAGATTAGACTCTAGATCTGATCCTTCCCCCCCTACACATTTTTTGTTACAGTTGGTTGATCTCATGTTTGATAATAATTTTTTTTAGATTCGGCTCCCAGTTTTTTCTGCAGAAAAAAGGTGTAGCAATGGGCGCTGCGTGTGCCCCTGCAATCGCGAATCTTTTCATGATTGATTTTGAATTGGCTCACATTATTAATAATAATCCTTTTGCATCACATTTATTTATTTACAAACGGTATGTGGATGATTTATTTTTTCTTTTTGATTGCTCTGAAACATTTGATAAATTTGCTACATGGCTAAATACCATCAATGAACACCTGACGTTTACTGGCCAATGTGACCCTGTAAGTATACCTTTTTTAGATCTAGAAGTTTTTGTTAGACCCGATAGGAAGCTAGCTGTAAGACCCTATAAAAAAAGTATGTCCAAGGATTCTGGGTTACATTACGCTTCCAATCATCCGATCCACTTAAAAAATAATCTTCCCTTTAGTAATTTTCTGAGATTAAAAAGAAATGCAACCTGTGCTGTTGACTTTGAAAAAGCCTCTGAGAATATGACTGTTGCTTTAACAAATAGGGGTTATCCATCTCAGGTTGTCTCTCAAGCATGGAATAGAGCCAATGAAAGAGAACGTCAATCTTTGTTCTCCAAAAAAGCACCAACTCCGAAGCAGAATGTCTATTGCTCTTTAACTTATAGTAAACACTCTTTTGCAATTAAACAAGCTATTAGGAGACATTGGCACATTATTAGAGATATTCCTGGATGTAATGTTCCTCCGATTTTTGGAATGCGTAAGACCCAAGCTCTTAGGGACCGTCTAGTACATTCTGATTTTCTTAAAAAACCTGTGTCACACGTCTCGGCCGTCGGCCATTTTAAATGCGGGAAATGCTCCGTGTGCCCGCTGAGTCTTCCTGTTAAGGAATTTCGCTCAACAACCTCAGACTTCAGATTTCAATTAAGACACTTCTCTAACTGTGCCACTAGCCGCGTAATTTACGCGGTCACATGTAAATGTTCTAAATTATATATTGGCAGCACTATGTGCCCAGTTCGGTTGCGCATAGGAGAACACAGATCGAGATTGCGCTCCTTAAATTTTGAGGCTCCACTAACGAGCCATTTTGTGAAATATAAACATTCTGAAACCGACATGAGATTCTTTGTGTTGTGGGTTTATCATGACCATCCACATGACCATAGGGATGCACAGAAAGTGCTTCTTCAGAATGAAATGCGCTTTATACATTTATTTAACACCTTAGCCCCCAACGGGTTAAATAATGAATTTGATTTGTCCTGTTTTCTATGAATTGAGTGACTTTCCCCCCCCCTTTTTTTTGACACTGCGCCTTTAAGTAATCAGTAAGTATAGCAGCATGTGACCCATTAGCTCTATATCTACCCACATAGTCTACTATAGACCGGAAGGTTTAGCAGCCCTTTTCTTTGGGAGCATAAAAATTAATTAAAAATTGCAAAAATAGCACATTATAAGAAACTAATACGTTCTATGAAAAAGAAAGAAAATTAAAATTATATGGAATATATTTCTCCCAATGGGTTTGCCTTATATCACACTAAGAGGTAAGCTTTTGCATAATATTATTGTCTATCCTTATAACTATTATTAATTATCATTGATTGTTTGTAAAATTATAAAAATGTAAAATATTATAAAAATGATTGTATGAATTTTATAGGCTGATGAAGCCGTGCTTTGGTGAAAGCGCTAAGATATCCGGAATAGCGTTTCCTCCGTTGTCTTTACAATATCTTTGGACCTACACGGACTTTGCATCCACGTTTTGATCAGAAGAGGATTGAATAGGATAAGACATTTGGACTTTGGACTTTTTTCCATTTGTTTCTATCTCTTGTTTATAGCTGTTTATAATGTTTATAGTGTTTAATTTGTAAGTATTGTACACTTGTGGTGGTTTATATAATAGCACTTAATGAATCATTATTTAATTTCATGATTGAGTCGTGCTAGTTCTTTTTTGCTCTACTTGTTGTTACTAGTATTGTGAGTATTTTTTACATAACTTGAAATCTCGCTATGACTCAGAAAATACCAATGTTTACTTTCTCCAATGCGGAGCGTGAAAGATTGTTAAAAGCAATGCCCTCATTGTGTGACTTTGAAAATGTTGACTGTTTGGATAATGAGAAACTGATGAGCTTACTTAAAAAGAAAGCTCGCATAGAGCTTCATGGGTCATCTTTAACTGACTATGCTAAGGCAAACCTCATCCCTAGAGGTTTGCGCATACAGAAGGGACCAGCCCTCTTTAACGATAATAGCGCTTTTAAAGAAAAATGGGCAGCGGTTTTGAACCGCTGCTCAATGGATTTGATGCTGCTGATAATAGAACAAGCAATGTCCGAAATTGAAGTGGTAACTAAAGATATAGACTTGATCAAAAGTAATCTAAAAAAAGATCTATCAGACCAGGAATTTAAGACACAGATTGCCAACATGGAAAAAGATTTGGCGGCATACGTGTCTAATATAAAAACATATAAGTTGCGTAAATTCAATCGAGATAAGGACGATTACGCCAAAAATAGAATTTATAATTGGGAATTTAAGGAAAATATGGCCTTCAATAGAAATAGAAATAGGAGACCCCTCTACCAAGATTCAGATCAAATGGGATCAGACCATGAGAGCATTAGTTCCTTTAGCTCTTATGGTTCTAATTCTTCCGCAAAAACTTACCAACTTAGGTCACAGGGGCACAATAGAAATTTTTCCCATGGAGCCCGACCGCACGAATATCAACGGAAGAAACGATAGTTGTTAATCTATCCTCCCGAATCCTAAATGATAAAGAAATTTCTGTACTCAATCTTGGATTGGGTTTCGTACCTAGTGCTCCCTATTCGTCTTTTCAAACACAAATTGAATTGTTCAAATTATTTCGTAACATTAAATTAAAAGATTTTTTTCGAGACAAACCACAACATTCTGATATCATCCAATTTCGAGGCAAGTCCTCATTCATTCCTAATAGCTCTAACCCGTTGATTAGTACCTTTCAACATCTGGTAATGCGCGATATAGAAAAAATTGAAAATCATAAATGGCAATCTCCCTCCAATCTTACTCGTGAGCAAACTGATATTCTTGCCAATTTGGCTGAAGATGATTCCATTGTAATCCGCTCTGCGGATAAGGGAGGGGCTGTTGTTCTCCAAGATACAGACGCATATCAAACAGAAATCATGAGACAATTAAATGACCATAATTTTTATACTAAAATCTCAGGCAATATTACCAATAAATTATCCAAATTGATTCAGGTAGTGATTACTGAAGGTTTGAATCTAGGCTATATAAACCAGCAAGTAGCAGATTTCCTCACTGTTGCGTTTCCCAAGGTTCCGACTTTTTACACCCTCCCTAAAATTCACAAAGACACCCGGCCGGTCTTAGGGAGACCTATCGTGTCATCATGCGGATCCTTGCTTGAGCCTATATCCAAATTTCTTGATTATTATTTACAACCATTTGTTATTCTGACCCCTTCCTATGTCTTAGACTCTAGAGACTTTATACAACATGTTGAGGATTACTTTTTGCCTGTTGGAGGAGTTATGGCTACACTTGACGTTAGCGCGTTATACACTAACGTGCCCCTGGATGATGCTAGGAATATCATTGCAGACAGATTAGACTCTAGATCTGATCCTTCCCCCCCTACACATTTTTTGTTACAGTTGGTTGATCTCATGTTTGATAATAATTTTTTTAGATTCGGCTCCCAGTTTTTTCTGCAGAAAAAAGGTGTAGCAATGGGCGCTGCGTGTGCCCCTGCAATCGCGAATCTTTTCATGATTGATTTTGAATTGGCTCACATTATTAATAATAATCCTTTTGCATCACATTTATTTATTTACAAACGGTATGTGGATGATTTATTTTTTCTTTTTGATTGCTCTGAAACATTTGATAAATTTGCTACATGGCTAAATACCATCAATGAACACCTGACGTTTACTGGCCAATGTGACCCTGTAAGTATACCTTTTTTAGATCTAGAAGTTTTTGTTAGACCCGATAGGAAGCTAGCTGTAAGACCCTATAAAAAAAGTATGTCCAAGGATTCTGGGTTACATTACGCTTCCAATCATCCGATCCACTTAAAAAATAATCTTCCCTTTAGTAATTTTCTGAGATTAAAAAGAAATGCAACCTGTGCTGTTGACTTTGAAAAAGCCTCTGAGAATATGACTGTTGCTTTAACAAATAGGGGTTATCCATCTCAGGTTGTCTCTCAAGCATGGAATAGAGCCAATGAAAGAGAACGTCAATCTTTGTTCTCCAAAAAAGCACCAACTCCGAAGCAGAATGTCTATTGCTCTTTAACTTATAGTAAACACTCTTTTGCAATTAAACAAGCTATTAGGAGACATTGGCACATTATTAGAGATATTCCTGGATGTAATGTTCCTCCGATTTTTGGAATGCGTAAGACCCAAGCTCTTAGGGACCGTCTAGTACATTCTGATTTTCTTAAAAAACCTGTGTCACACGTCTCGGCCGTCGGCCATTTTAAATGCGGGAAATGCTCCGTGTGCCCGCTGAGTCTTCCTGTTAAGGAATTTCGCTCAACAACCTCAGACTTCAGATTTCAATTAAGACACTTCTCTAACTGTGCCACTAGCCGCGTAATTTACGCGGTCACATGTAAATGTTCTAAATTATATATTGGCAGCACTATGTGCCCAGTTCGGTTGCGCATAGGAGAACACAGATCGAGATTGCGCTCCTTAAATTTTGAGGCTCCACTAACGAGCCATTTTGTGAAATATAAACATTCTGAAACCGACATGAGATTCTTTGTGTTGTGGGTTTATCATGACCATCCACATGACCATAGGGATGCACAGAAAGTGCTTCTTCAGAATGAAATGCGCTTTATACATTTATTTAACACCTTAGCCCCCAACGGGTTAAATAATGAATTTGATTTGTCCTGTTTTCTATGAATTGAGTGACTTTCCCCCCCCCCTTTTTTTTGACACTGCGCCTTTAAGTAATCAGTAAGTATAGCAGCATGTGACCCATTAGCTCTATATCTACCCACATAGTCTACTATAGACCGGAAGGTTTAGCAGCCCTTTTCTTTGGGAGCATAAAAATTAATTAAAAATTGCAAAAATAGCACATTATAAGAAACTAATACGTTCTATGAAAAAGAAAGAAAATTAAAATTATATGGAATATATTTCTCCCAATGGGTTTGCCTTATATCACACTAAGAGGTAAGCTTTTGCATAATATTATTGTCTATCCTTATAACTATTATTAATTATCATTGATTGTTTGTAAAATTATAAAAATGTAAAATATTATAAAAATGATTGTATGAATTTTATAGGCTGATGAAGCCGTGCTTTGGTGAAAGCGCTAAGATATCCGGAATAGCGTTTCCTCCGTTGTCTTTACAATATCTTTGGACCTACACGGACTTTGCATCCACGTTTTGATCAGAAGAGGATTGAATAGGATAAGACATTTGGACTTTGGACTTTTTTCCATTTGTTTCTATCTCTTGTTTATAGCTGTTTATAATGTTTATAGTGTTTAATTTGTAAGTATTGTACACTTGTGGTGGTTTATATAATAGCACTTAATGAATCATTATTTAATTTCATGATTGAGTCGTGCTAGTTCTTTTTTGCCCCCCCCCCCCCATTACCTGGTGGTTGGCAACCCTAGGCTTACTCCTAGGAAATTTTTTTTTTTTTTTTTAGGATTGCCATGCAACAGTTACAAGCCAGCATTCACATTATGGATTTTCTACAAAGGAAAATGATTCCATTGAGAAAATAGAGTAAATTTCCTTGTGCACTAATATGCACTACAGTTGTACTTAACCACTACACCAGTGTGGTGTAGTGGTTAAGAGCAGTGGTTTGGAGTGGTGGAGTCTGATCTGGAGAACCGGGTTTGATTCCCCACTCCTCCACATGAGGGGTGGAGGATAATCTGGTGAACTGGATTTATTTCCCCACTCCTACACATGAAGCCAGCTGGGTGACCTTGAGCAAGTCACATTCTCTCAGCTTCACCTACCTCACAGGGTGCCTGTTCTGGGGAGGGGAAGGGAAGGTGATTGTAAACTGTTTTGAGACTCCTTTTGGTAGAGAAAAGCAGGGTATTAAAAACCAACTCTTCTTCTTCTTCTTCTTCTTCTTCTCCTCACTGACATACTGCAGCCAATTGTGCATATACAGGCATATGAAATCACATTTTATGTGGATTTTGTGCTGTTTATTATAGAGAAGCAGTTTGTAAGGAATCCATAATAAGCCTCAGTTTAAGAGGCAGAGGGCACTTGAGGCTTGTCTTCTAGTGACACATTAGAAAGCCCAGTGGTAAAGCATTAGAGCATTTCGAGACCTCTGAAAATAGCACCATTTAGGTCAATATTAAGAAATGACATCTAGAAGTTGATAACATCTAGAAGTTGATTTGCTTCAGACCTAGGTCAACTGTGTTGAGAACAACTGTGATAGTCTCTGTCTCAGCGATATGTACACAATCTGAAAAGAATATTCATAAGAGAACAGAGCTGGAAAAGAAGCCAAGAGCCAAGTTCAAACATTGCAATTGTCTGTAGCCTTAAAAATTTTATGTCCAGCTTCTCAGAAAGTGTGGAAAACTGCCAAGAACTGGAAAAAAAATGACACTCAGTCAGAAAGTTATATGAAAATACTGAAAAAAAGAAGATAGTAATATAGGCCTAATACCCAATAATCCAGACAATAAACTACATAATTCTAATCTAATTCTAGTAATTCTAATCTAAATAATTCTTTTTAAAAAGGAATGTCTTTGGTGTGAATGGGAAATAGTTAGAAATGGTTCGCTAGAACAGAATTCCAGAACACCGCTTCTAAAAACAGACTTGATAGTTCCATGCACGCAGTCCGAAGTTCACAAGCCAAATGTGAGAAGTAAGGACAAGCTCAAGTTCACAGTCTGATCAAGAAGTGCTAGGACCAGAGGTGAGTAGTATAATCTGAGGAAGGCAGGGAGGTTTATCGCACCAACAATTTACAGCATATTATCATCATGCTCGGTGTATATGTTTTGGATGCGTATTCTTTATTTCCGATCGTACCGTGCCTGTTAAGACTGCTCCCAAGACGGTTTATCATCATATCATCATATTGCACCTCCAAAGTAATAGTCCGAAAAGTTGAGAGGAGGAGCGTGGGGGAGCACTGCGTCTTGCCTACCTCGCTGATGCTTCCCAGCCTCCCCTCCCTTTTTTTTCACGCATGCGCAATATCATTGATCCGAAGGAGCGCTGTACGCCATTAAGAATTGCCTCATTTGCACAGCAGGGAAACCCTAATCCCAACCTATGCAGGCATTCCCCCCCCCAAAAAAAAAACACAAAATGAGCCGTTCCTTGCACAGTGCTAATCACAGAGCTGCCGTCTTTTCGGGTGGTGGTCCAACGATCTTGCATTTTTCGTTGGGACGAGCACATTAAATTTTTTTTTTGAGAGCAGGGAGGCATGCTCAACCTAGGCAGCGGGAGAAAGAGAGGAACAGGCGGGGAGAAACTTTGTGCCGGCAGGAGAGCCCTGACTTGTGTGTGTGTGTGTGTGTGTGTGTGCGGGCGCTGTCTCTATCCCTCAGTCTCTCTCCCTTCCTCCTCCTGCTGCTTCCCCCTCCCCATCTGCTGCTCGCAGCAATTTCGCTACTTTTCCAGCCCTCGCCCTCCTCTGCATTCCTTCCCCCTCAAGCCCACAAACCGTTTACAAAATCCACTTCAAGGACATTCCATATGAGGGAAATGTTTGATTGGGACCCTGCACAAATAAAAATGGTTGATCTAATGTTCCAACGTTCCCGTGTTCCTTTGTAAGACCACAAGCACTTATGGGGGGGGGGATTAAGTAACAATAATGATTGGTGGATGCAAACGGGAGGGGAGGGGGAAGGTGGGATGGGAGGAGAAAGGCTTTTCATTGGGTGTTGCAAAAAGAGGGGAGGAGAACTGAATAGCGTATGTAACTGAACACACCCCTTGGATTGCCGGTTTTGAAACGACATAACAAAATAAATCGTGGTATAGGCATTTCGGGGGCGGGGGAAACAGATGTCTGGCACTTCCAAAGCATTTCCAAGCTGAAATGGGAGGTCTGAGGTGCGATCTAACCTGGATAACATGTTTTTTAAAATGTAGTATATACTGAGTGTGTTAGGCCCCAGGGTTAAATTCCAAGAAGTCACATTGATTTAGGGAGCAGCTAAGCTATGCTTCTGGGACAGGTTCTTACTTTCTGATGAGTTGTCCAGACTGGCTACAAGGCCTCATGCTTTATATGGCCTGAGGACTTATGACTGGATTCTTGAGTTATTTGCTACGCCAGAGTTAGGTGATCTCAAACCAGGAGGGAAGAAACTACAGGTACAACTGATGACCCTTGGGAGACTGGGGTAGGAGAACAAAATAGTCTCACAATGCCGTGACATCCCTTGCAACCACATGACCGGAAGTGATGCCACCATGTTGCCGGACATTCTAGGATGCCATTTTGTGTGTCCCCCCTCATTTCCCTCTGCCACCCTATTGAAGCAGCAGTGGGGGACCAAGCCCAAGGGCAGGAGTTTTTCTGCCAAAATGGGCAACCTGCCCCCCATGAATACAGCCCAGGATGCCTTGTTTTTATATGCAGGCTTCAGCGGCTTGGCAGTTTGTAAGATGCACAACTTGGACTGTAGGTGTCCAGGCACGAGAATCATCCCCGGCACCTTACAGCATCCCAGTTTTTAATATTACAGGGAAACCTTGTTTACAGAATGGTCTGGTCTCATTTAGGTAAATTTTGAATTATGTCTTTTGTATACCCCCACCCTGACTCTATTTGGATTTAGGGAACTATATTGTCTGTCTAGCCAGTACTCCCATGGGAATTGGAAGTGGAAAAGGACACCACATTCTTTTTCTTATAGGTAAAAAGTTATTGTGGGTTTCTAAATAATAGATTAAGGTGCCCTTTAAATTAGGCAAGAATGCAGTTCATGCTCGAGAAGACCGGTGCAATGCTAGTTAGGAGATGGGGAGCTTATGAGAGGATGTAATATTCTGGGCTTTCAGTGGTGTGAGTGTTGAAGTATACAGTGAGGTGAAGCAAAAAAAATATTTCCAATAAATGATGAGCATTTAACATGTACCATGAATCTACTCTACAAGTTCTATTAGCATATTACCACAAAATAGTATTTATAGCATATGTCTTTGAGATGGTGGAATTTCCCCAAGTTTTGGAATATCTCTTTGTTTCCTGTACTCTCTCTGTTTGTTTATGCAGTTCTATTACTCATTTATTCTGCTTTCCCACTGATTTCTTAAATAGATTGTGTTCATCCTCTGGCGATCCTCTTTTTCCAACACCATATTTATGAAGTTCATGTCAATTCTTAAATAAATTTGAGTGCCAATTAGATATGAACACAGTGTGCGCTAGACAATCTTGTGCATAACTTTCAGCCAGGAAGATTAAGCCTTATGTTCACATTGGGAATATAAACAGGAACAGCGGCAGACAAACCGAGAGACCTATTTAGTGCGAAGGCAGTAAAAATGGCAGTACGTGGCGATGAATGACGGTTAACATTAAAACGCAGAAAACACAGTTCCAGCAGAGAATGGGAAGATGAGGGAGAGAATGAGAGAAAGGGAAATGCTGGCAGGTCATCACGTTATCAAGTGCTGTCTGGCTGCTGAAGCATTGACCCATACCTGGAATTCCTGACTCATCAGATAGACTTTAAGGTAATTAAGAAACTCCTGCTGCTCATATGACAAAAAAAGTCTATTGCTCTAAAATGTAGAAGGCGGATTTCCGAGAAATGGATCTGGAATTTTTTTAAAAAAGCTGTAAAGCTTTCTGAATTTTTTTTCTCTGTGTTGTGCAGTACTCTCTCGTGGCACAAAGGAAGCAGGCACGGGCACAGGGGAAAACATCAGACTAGAAGATAAAAGGGAGAGAAGTGCCAAGAAAAACCTTGAGAACTGTGAAGAAGCTTTGGCTGGTGCAGCCTAATAATGGTGGCTCAGTGGAAACATATAACAGCAGCTCTCCAGCCTGTTCACCAGCCCCTGCTTGTCTTCCTTGCACAATTCAGTGTGCTGGTTTTAGCCATTAAAGTCTTAAACAAATCAAGGACCAATTTAACATACCTAAGAGACCACTTTGCGCCATCGTGCCTCTCAGAATAATTCAAGAATGTCCTCTTAGCAGTAACTTCTGCATGCTTAGTTAAAACACCAACTATTTGGAGAGGATCTTCCTTCCTTCCTTCCTATTTTTTTTTTTTTTTGCTTGGTACCCATGGAATTGTCTTCAGATTACAAAAGCAAATGGAGCCAATGATTACAAAAGCAAGTGAAGCCGATACCTGGTTCTAACCTAGAGTAAAGCAACTTCAGATAATGAAATCACTGTTAAGAAACTGCTCCACATATTCTGTTCTGAAGATGTCATTTGCTCTGTTGCCACTCCCCCCAGTGCCTTCATTGAGATGAACAGAATGTTTGCTTGGGGAGGGTGGCCATGGAGGAGTGCCTTCCGCAACATCAGGTTTAATTGTAAGCTGGGCTTGACCCCATTAACTTTCCAGGCTCATTCCATTCAGCCTAGACAGCACCATCCCTTCCATGACATCAGCCTTCCCAGCTATGCACCACCTCCATCTTATCTGGATTGTTCTTTCTCAGCCACCTGACCAAGCCCAGCTTCAGGAGGCTTATTTAAAGAAATATAGAGTTGTATGTCATCAGGGTGCTAATGACACCTAACTTCAAAGTTTCTGGAAATCTTATTTAGAAGATGGAACATAAAAAACATTGGGCATAATACTGATTATCACCATACCAAATAACAGACTTGGCATTGTGAAAAACTATCATCTGCATGTGGTCGGAAAAAAAGATTGAATCGGTTGAAGTGCTATTGCTCTCACACTCATCATAGTCTCTAACCCTTAATAATGTATTTCTTCTAGAGAATTTGTATGCCACTGTAACAGATGGTTTCAAATTCTGCCTTCCAGGACCTTCAGCCAATCACTTTCAAATGGAAGATTGGAATGTTGAAACAAAAGGCAGTTGAACAGATGGCCAACTGACAGAGTGGAGGGTGGCTGGATTTGGGTATGAGGAGGCTAAGATGTCTGTTGGTTAGGCAGGGAGTCCATTAAGGACTTCAAGTATTTTGAAGATAAGTAGGGTTTGTTCCTGTCAAAAACCATTACAGGGAAGCCTATCTGCTCTGTGGTATAAAGGTTTGGGTGCTATTCCTGTCAAAAGCAGTTAAAAATTAAAAGCTTTTCTGTTCCATGTTATAAGTCTAGATCAGTGAAACAAGAAACCTGCTTTGTAACTGCTAGGCTTTCTCAGGCCCTAGCTCTCCAGTAACTTAGTTGTTGTAATACTGAAAGGGCTGGAGAAAAGGAAAACAAAGAAACAACCAAGCTATGCATACCACTGAAACAACCTGGTTCTTAGTTATTATCATCAAGCCTACTCTGTGGTTCCTTCAAGCCTATAATCTCATAATAGGTGAATGCCAGGTGGCAACTGAGTCCAAATATTACCCTCATTGAGGACAAGAAGGCTAAAAGCCCATTCCTGAGCTGAGGTGTATGGGGATGGCAGGGAAGAGGCACAGAGGCGCCTCTTCCTAAGCCGTTTCCCCGACGCCGTTAAACCAAAAAAAAAAAAGCCGTTTTGCAGCTTTTTTTGTTTAACTGGGGAATTTCGCCCCATTGAAAACAGCAAGGCTGCGCCTGCTAAATAGCACAGGCAGGATAATGCTGCTGCAGTCGTCTTGTTTGTGAGCTTCCTAGAGGCACCTGGTTGGCCACTGTGAACAGACTGCTGGACTTGATGGGCCTTGGTCTGATCCAGCAGGGCTTTTCTTAGGTTCTTAGGTTCTAACCTCTGCAGGCAGGAGAATGGAACACAGGTTGGTTGGTTTTTGCATAGTAATGTGTATTTGATTTACCCCACAGGTTCATAAAAGCAAGCCCACCAAAGATACTTGACAGAGTTTCCATGCCTATCAAGACCACGGAATGGAAAATTTCATGGAAACAAGGGTTGGTTTTTGCACATCCCATTTCCTACATATGACTGACTGAATTCTGATAGGGAATTATAGAGAATTGTGACATCCCATATAGTGATCATGAGCCAAAAAGTCGGAACAATATAAACAATCCAACCGATTATACTGATATTTACTCTATAGCTTCACTCCAAGAGTTATGGAAGCCAGTAGTCACCTTTCCTGGCTCTCATAAACAAAGCAATAAATATAGCAATTGGCACTAGAGTTAAAAGAAAAATCTGTTAAAGTTTCCTGGTCAATTGGCAGCCCTGCTTGAGGTTATCTCCAGCTTTGGCACTGCCCATTTTAAACAGAAGTCAAATGTTATTGAAGTTGAGTGTTATTTTTAATTAAGAGTTTCTGGGGAGTGCATTCTCAGAAGATTAAATTTACATTTACATAACAGCTGTGGAAGACAAATACAGTAAATAATATTTGTTAATAAATAACAAATAGGTGGTAAACAATGACAGGGCTTGCCAGCTACAAAGCAGGAGGCAAAAATGAGAAGGGGAAAATATAAAAGAGAATGTGGAGGAGGAAGGAACTCACTCTTGGAATGCTCAAGCAAAAGATTAGATGAAAGGGTACTTTTCTTTGATGTGGAGACCTGTCAGTGGTTGATATGTAGCAAAATCATGTGTCCCAGAAGAATGGTGTGCTGACCTATAAAAGCATCATGTTGGTTCCTTCTTTTAATTTTTTTCTTCCTTCTGTCAGCAGGTCTCTTCAAAGTTGAGTAGGATAAGGGTGAGCCCAGTTGGAGAATTCTCCACTTGGAACACTCATCTTAAAAATACCCCCCCCAAAATAGTGTTTAGACACTGCAGTACACACACACATTGCCAACAGGGTTACAAAACTTGTTGTTGCTTATAAGGAAACCATTGGTTTTCCATTCAGTTTGGAAATGCGAACACCATATCTAGTCATCATGGCAGTCTACAGTTGAAGGGGGACTAAAAAAAAGGGAAGGCTGCCTGGAGGTCTAGATATTATTGGCCTTGTGTTGTGGCTGAAATATCAAAATAAATCCTCATTATAAACAGTTAATAAAAAAGACATCATGAAGTAGGCTTTCTGGTGTAGTCAGAGCAGGATAAAGGAAGGATATAAGAATAAGATGTTTTTGCTAGGAAAGTTGTCTATCCATTTTTAACCCACTCTTCTTCTAACGAGTGCAGTATGGTCAATGTGGTGCTTCCACCCATTATATTCTGAAAGCATCCCTTCATGTTAGGTTGGGCTAAGCAAGAACAAGTGGCCCATAGTCACCCAGTGAGCCTCATGGTTAAGTGGGGACTTGCTTCCAGTTCTGCAAGGTCCTAGTCTGACACTGCAGCCATTATGCCACAGTGGTTCTCTATTCTGTCTTATGTCTTAGACTAGGGCTGTCAATTCGGTTCGGCCCGAACCGAGAAATAGCCGAATTTCCCCCGATTCGGCAGTTTTTCGGTTCGGATTGAACCAAACTCAAAAAAGGGGGGAAACTGAGCCGAATTTGGCGAGTTCGGGGTGTTCCCAAATAAATTCGGTGAATTCGGGCCCTTTAAACAGATCTGCGCCTTCCAGCTGGAAGGCACAGACCTGTTCCCCCCCTCCCCCCCGCGTGCCTTCAGGGAGCTTCTGTGAAGGCGTGCGGGGGGGCCTTTAAATACATCTATGCCTCCCGGCCGGGAGGCACAGATCTCCCCCCCCCACTGGCCTTCAGGGAGCTTCCCAGAAGTCCCAGGAAGAGGGGCGGGGGGTCTTTAAACCCCTCTGCGCTGCCTGCGCAGACAGCGCAGAGGGACTTGATAACCCATCCCCCCTCTTCCCGGGAGTCCTGGAAAGAGGGGCGGGGGGGTCTTTAAACCCCTCTGCCCCTCCGAGCCTTCACGGGCTTCCCTGAAGGCATGCGGGGGGGCCCATTAAACAGATTTGTGCCTCCTGGCCGGGAGGCACAGATCTGTTCCACCCCACCACCCCCGCGCGCCTTCAGGGGGCTTCCCTGAAGGCACGCGGGGGGCCCTTTAAAGTGATCTGTGCCTAACAGCTGGGAGGCGCAGATCTGTTTAAAGGGCCCCCTGCGCACCTTCAGGAAAGCCCCCTGAAGGCCAGTGGGGGGCCCGAATTTTCCCCCGAACTCCGGATCTCGCCCGAATATCAGGGATCCGAAGTGGGGCAGTTCGGACTTCAGCACGGCCCGAATTTAAAAGGGCCAAATTTTGCCGAACCCGAACTGAACCGAATTTTTTTTCAACATCCCTATCTTAGACATTGACTTAAAACCGGCACACTTAACCACACTACCAGATTCCACTCTGACCTGGATGGCCAGGCCAGGCTAGCCCAATCTCAACATATCTTGGAAGCTAAATAGGGTTGGCCTTGGTCGAGTACTTGGATGGGAGACCATCAAGGAAGTCCAGGGTTGCTGTGAAGAGGCAGGCAATGGCAAACCACCCCTGTTTTCTCTTGCCTTGAAAACCCTATAAGGCTGCCATAAGTCAGCTGTGAATTTGCAGCACTTTCACTACCAGATACTGCTTAACTCAGTGCTTAACTAACCCTAAACAAAGTTACACCCTTTTAAGTCAACCGAGGTCAATTGGAATAGAAAGGTATAACTCAATTTAGGATTACACTGCAGAAAACCAACTTCTGAATGAATTAAAATGGTTTGGAGCGTGTTTCAGTGGTGACAACATTAAACTATATCAAATAAACAAGTTTGCTGATCCCATTGAGGTTCCCTCTTATTCTGTTTTCCAGGAGTCATAGCTACATCAAAATATTATGGAAATCAGTACAGGTTTTCAGTGCAGAAAATTGGAAGCTATGTGAAAGTAACTGTTCTTTTTTTTTTTTTTTTTTACTCAGCAGGCTTTTATTGAAGAAATAGTAGTCCCTCTGATCACTCTCTTCCAGTACATTAGTTCACTAATTGGCAACATGCCTGCCGGTTACAGAGCTAGCACATGAATGAGGTAGAAAACACCAGGAAAATGAAGATATAGTTGAGAGGTAGAGCAGTAAAATTATATGGCAGACAGAAGGGAGAAAAAACGATTTTAAGGGCTACATCTCACATTACTGCTTAAAGAAACAGGTAGCTGCATCAATGGAAATTGGTACTAAACTATGCTCAAGGTACTTTAATAAAATATATATCATGCCATGATAATTTTGATGAGCTTGACATCTTGTTACTATATTATCATTAGGGTTTTTTTTAATTGCATGCATTCAATGAACTTTTAATGGATCTCTACCTGGGGAGTATAGTGTTGCTGTTTGTCTTTTCTTTCTGTGGACCCGTGTTCCACTTGCCCAAAGTCACTTTTGAGGGTTAAAGAGCCTTAGGATAGCATGGAATGTTGTACAGAAAGCAGGGGATGTCAGCAGAAACACGCACAGACACATGCCAGCAGGAGTTCCCTTAGGCATACGCAATGGAAAAGTTGGATCATGCATTACTACTTTTGTATCCTAATGTATACAATCTCTCTCCCCCCCCCACCATTTTATGCTCACAACAATCCCTGCAACTCTTTGTGAGGTAGGCTAAACTGAGATATAATAATTGTCTCAAGGTTTCACAACATTTCACACAGGCAGGATGGTGCTGCTGCAGTCGTCTTGTTTGTGGGCTTCCTAGAGGCACCTGGTTGGCCGATGTGTGAACAGACTGCTGGACTTGATGGGCCTTGGTCTGATCCAGCATGGCTTTTCTTAGGTTCTTATGTTGTCAAATAAGCATTTTTGGATGAGCTGAAATTTAAAGAATCCATGCCATAAGCAGTAGTCTTCCTATCATGCTGCTGCTGCTGCTGCTGCTACTACTACTACTACTACTACCACCGCCACCACAATGTTATGGATGCAGGGCTGAGGAAAAGAGAATAATGTCTTGCTTATTGCCACCTAATGAAGCTGAGGTTCAAATGAGATGAAAGAGTTCATGTTTATTGTCCCTTTGCTGTAATAATGTTCCAGATGTCTAATTTATGCTCCTTATGAGGAGTGGACAGATAAAGACAGAGATCAAAATTTGTTGGACAGACTCAGTGGTATAGCATTTGCCTTACATGCAGAATCTTCTAGGGTCAGTCCCTAGCATTTCTGCTTAAAACAACAACAGGATCAGGCAGTAAGTTAAAAGTTCTTCCTGAGACTCCGGAGAGCTACTGCTGGTCAAAGGAGACAATACCGACCTTCAAGACTTATGATCTGACTCAACATAAGACAGCTTCATGGGTCCAGATTAGTTCACCATATGTTATATCGAATTGTACTTTAAGGGGCCAATGTCATTGCCAAAATTTGTCATTTTTAAAAAATTTTAGAGGCACAGCATAATCTGAGTTCCTAAACCATAGCCTTAGTTTATGCATAAATCCAGCTCTGACATCTATTTTATATAGCATTTTAGCCGTAGTATGGATTATCATGTATCACATACCTTTTTGCAGTGCTTTGTTGTTGTTAAAAAAACCCATTCCCTTCCTCTGCCCATAGGGTAGCCAACTTCCAGGCACTAGCTGGAGATCTCCTGCTATTACAGCTGATCTCCAGCCTATAGAGTTTAGTTCACCTGGAGAAAATGGCCACTTTGGCCACTGGACTCTATGGCATTAAAGACTCTCCCCAAATCCCGCCTTCCTCAGGCTCCACCCCAAAAATCTACCGCCGGTTGCGAAGAGGGACCTGGCAACCCTATCTGCCCATCACCAGGTCCCCTTCTTGTGCTTCTCTCCCCACCTGCCAACCTGTGCGCCTGTATGTATTTCCTCCAACCTCCTTATGAGTGCTCTCACCACCCACACTCACAGATACCTTGACCACCTGCATGTCTAGGGTTGCCAGGTTCCTCTTTGCCACCGGCAGGAGGTTTTTGTGGCAGAGCCTGAGGAGGGTGGGGTTTGGGGAGGGGAGGGACTTCAATGCCACAGAGTCCAATTGCCAAAGTGGTCATTTTCTCCAGGTGAACTGATCTCTATCAGCTGGAGATCAGTTGTAATAGCAGGAGATCTCCAGCTAGTACCTGGAGGTTGGAAACCGTATGTATGCCCTTTCTCTGATGGTGCTGGGCAGTGTGAACAGCTGGTAGCATGAATGGCAGAGTGCTTGCTATCACCCAGATGGGCAGCAGGCTGTCAGGCCTGCTTTCCACAGCTATAAGCAGCCTGTCAGACTCTGACTGTTTTAGTTTCGATTCTACCAGGTGCCTCTCAAGGCCGAACTGCTAACTGCTAAATTCCTGTTCCAGTGCTATCTCCCGTGGGAATGACTCCTCAGTAGAAGGGTGGCCGCCTTGACCTGTTGTGACTAATACTTTCCCTTATAGGCCTACCCCGTGCTCCCAATTGCCATTCGTGCCAATGTACCTGTAAGCTCTCCATACCTGTATGTTTTCCATTAAATCATCTCTCTTTTGGACTCTTTGTCTCTGGATGCTGTTTGTGGGATTACCACGGGACAAGTGCTCACACAGGCACAGCACATAAGAAGAAAGGTCGGCAGAAGTGGGCTCCACCATCAACCCTGGGCCTCAGAAGCTGCCCCAGGGTATGGTGATGCTGCCCCTGCAAAGACATATGTGAAGGCATGGATTCATAAAGCATTGCTAAAACATTGCAATGAATATTAATCTACGGTCAAGTTTTCGGTCACAATATTTTAACGCACTACTGGAGATTTAAATATGCAATATCCCTTTTTGTTGCCTGATTGATAGTCTCGTGCGGAGCAAAATAATTAGGTCACTGCATCATTAACAGTAAGACATGATAATGAAGGACAAGCAGTCAACAAATCACACTCTGCTATTCTTATCAGACTTCACCTTTATCAGGTATAAAGCAACTTGATATTCCAAAGGATAGATCTTCAAAATGATTTATTGGGAGCTACAGGCAGAAATTCTTTTCCGCTTGCTCTCAACAGACCACACAGTCTCCTAGGAGGAAGCACTTCAAACATACACTTGATCATTATTTAAACTTACTTGAGATACTGGTGTATCTGTCTAAAGGTACAAATTGTTTCATTGTTATGATAATTGAAACACTTGAAGCTGGTGTTTCATCATGTAAAATTAGAGTAAAAATAAACGAGAGACAGAAAGGACCAAATCCAGTACTTGGTGACAGATTGGAACCCGGATTGGCGGGAGGCTAGTAACCAGAATCGGATACATGACATTCATTCTGATTCATAGTCAAGAGTTCCCTGCATCAAGTTATATGTCATTCCAGTGGTCCACTGTAGGGATGCCAGGTCCCTCTTCGCCACCAGCGGGAGGTTTTTGGGGCGGAGCCTGAGGAGGGAGGGGTTTGGGGAGGGACTTCAATGCCATAGAGTCCAATGGACAAAGCAGCCATTTTTCTCCAGATGAAATGATCTCTATTGGCTGGAGATCAGTTGTAATAGCAGGAGATCTCTAGCTAGTACCTAGAGGTTGGCAACCCTAGTCCACTGTTAAATTTACTTGTGGGATCGTGCACACAGTATGCATTCAGATATGTATTTTATACTGTGTTTTATAGATTTCAATAAGTTGTGCATTCCTTACCTCCATAGAACTTCTAGAATGATAGTGTGTTATCAAATGCCTATCTTATTCATCCCCCTCCTAAAGAAATCCAATGGAAAAAGTGAAAAAAATAATATACTTTCAATTTTGTTTCATGAGAAAGTTAACTTGTATCAGAATGACATATTCTGGGATGAATTCCTAACAAGGAGGAATTTCCGAAGCATTCCTGCTAAGAATGCCTAGCAGAACACCTTCAGAGGATGATTTAAATGTGCCGGAGCTTCAGAATGACAACAGGCATTTTACCTAGCTATCAAAGTTAGCATTTAATGCTAGAAAGAGAAAGGCACAGACCCTTCACTACTACAGATAAGATGAAATAACACGCTGAGCAATTTCCAATCTAAATATATGCAGCAGAATTGTTTAAGTCTTCCGCCACGCTGACAGAATGATACCCAAATATCAGACAAGTGAATAAAAATGCTAACTGAAAACGAAGGGTGGGGTGGGGGAGGGATGGAAAATGGCTATGCTTCGTTGTTCCTGTGATTGAATTTTCTGGCTTAAATGTCAAACGGCTAAACCGTTCCCTTTATTTAGAATGCACATCACTTAATTAAACTTGTTCTACATTGCTGGATCCACAGACTCCGTCGTCATTCTCAGCCTAGAAATTGTATTTGGCTTGGGTTTTGAACAAAGCAGAAAACTCTGCAAATTGTGTGACAAGTCCTAATGTCTTTTCCGATTTAATGGACTTCTTTTTCCAAACGCTTTGCTACTTGTTGAAGAGCAAGCAAAACATGATGTTAAAGACATAACAGCTGGCAAAGCAAAGGCATGTTACCATCTTTCCTTGATAAGTATTTTGACTCAGGATGGATAACTGACTCTGAGAGCTTAAACCTGGGCCCCTTATTGGAAGAAGTAGCTTAAGGAAAGCTCTCTGCTGTGCTGACGCACCTCTTCCATTAAACTTTAATTCTGTTCTTCCTCTGAGGTTCTCAGGCAGCATACATGGTTCTTTGGACACACAATGAACATGTGAAGTTAGGGTTACCAGGTCCCTCTTCACCATCAGCAGAAGGTTTTTGCTGCAGAGGCTGAGGAGGGCAGGGTTTGGGGGGGGGGAGAGACTTCAATGCCATAGAGTCCAATTGCCAAAGCGGCCATTTTCTCCAGGTGATCTGAACTCTATCGGCTGGAGATCAGTTGTAATAGCAGGAGATCTCCAGCTATTACCTGGAGGTTGGCTTCATGGTTGAACATGGGTTTAAACCTGGATCTCCCCAGTCCTAGTCTAAGAAGTAATGTGGATATTTATACTTAGGGCTGTCAATTCGGTTCGTCCGAACCGAAAAAACAGCTGAATTTTCCCCGATTTGGGGGTTTTCAGTTCGGATGCAACCAAACTCAAAAAAGGTGGGAAAACAACGCGCCGAATTTGGTGAGTTCGGTGTGATCGCCTGATAAATTTGGCGAATCCGGGTGCTCCGAAGCAGCAGCATAACTGTCACTTAGTAAGCAGCATTCTCCCGGGGCCAATGGTGGCCAAGCTGGTCTTCTCCTGGCCAATGTCACGGTTGAGTGCGTGAGCCCAGCTGCTGCGCGGCCCGGGGAGAGAAAGAGTTTGTGTGAGAGAGAGAACCCTGTGGGGGGGGGGGTGCATGTGCACACTCGCAGCTTTCCGTGGCTTGGGGGCCATTTTTGGGGTAGAGGTCCCAAACTGTCAGCATAGCTTGAGGGGGCCCTTCTTGCAAGAACCCCCAAGTTTTGTAAAGATTGGATCAGGGCCCCCCAACTTATGGGGTCCCCCTTTTCCCTATTGGGATGAATGGGATCAGCCGATCCTGTGTGCATCTACAGAGTGGCAAATTCAAGGCAAAACCTCCCGTGCTTAAATGGAATCGTATTGTATTGCTCAGTCCTCCCAGATGGAACAGAAGACATCCACAGTAAGACCCCTTTTGGGGCTTTTCTCTATAATTTTTCTCCTTTTCTCTATAATTTTTCCCCTGTGTGTGTGTGGGGGGGGGAAGCAGAGTCTGTGGGGGGGGGGCAGTTTCTGTGGGGGGGAAGCCAAAGGAGGCTTTCGCCCATTCTGCCGAGGGGTGTGTGCCCGCTCACCTCTGCGGGAGTGTGTGTTCTGCTTTTAAAGTTTTAAAATTTAAAGTTGAGTCTGTGCGGCGGCTAGCAAGTCTCTCTCTCCTCGGCATCCGGGCCGTGCCTCCTCCTCCTTGGTGTTTTTTCCCATTTTTGCCCCTAGCCTGGGGTTGAGTGCAATGGTGTGGCTTGCGTGAGGCAAAAAGGCAATCTCAAATCCCTGGGTTGCTCTTGGGGCGCACGCTGCTCCTGTTTGCATTCTTGCCTAATGACTCTCACTGTTAACCAGCCCACTGAGCCTGGTGCCTTCCCCGCACCTTTTTTAGACATGGTGATTTTCATCTCTTCCACACACACCCCAAGTTTGGTTTTTGAAATGCATGTGATAGGAGTGTGCAAAGGGGGTTGCTCTGACCCATAAGGATGCCTCCTTGGCCCCAAAATTGTGTAATGTTGGTTTTTATATCTGTTTAGTGTTGGTTTTTATCTTTCCCCCCCCCCAAAAAAAAGGTTTGCTTTTCAAAGGCATGTGGTATAAGTGTGCAAAAGGGTTTCCTGAGACTTTTAAAGATGCTTCCTTGGCCCAAAGTCTGTTTAGTATTGATTTTTATCCCTCTCCCCCCCAAAAAAAGGTTTGCTTTTCCAAATGCATGTGGTAAAAGTGTGCAAAGGAGTGTGCAAAGCATTTAAAGCTCTGTTATTGTGTTTTTCTTTTAAGACAAAAGATGTTAATGTATGAGTTGCTTTTTCTAAACTAAAGCCTCAGTATTCAGGTTAAATTGCCGTGTTGGCACTTGGTGATAAATAAGAGGGTTTTGGGTTGTAGTTTGGGCACTCGGTCTCTAAAAGGTTCGCCGTCACTGCCATATGCAATGCATAGTCAGAGTGGCTCTGCCTTGGAGTTTGTAAATTTCAATTGCACACTCCAAAGGTCGCGTGTTGCTATGCATTGCAATGGTTAGCACAGGAGGTTTTGCCTTGGATTTGCCGCTCTGTAGATGCACACAGGATCAGCTGATCCCATTCATCCCAATAGGGAAAAGGGGGGACCCCATAATCGAGGCCCCTGATCCAATCTTAACCAAACTTGGGGGTTCTTGCAAGAAGGGCCCCCTCAAGCTATGCTGAAAGTTTGGGGGCTCTACCCCCAAAAATGCCCCCCAAGCCGCAGAAAGCTGTGAGTGTGCTGTAAATGGAATAAAGATTCACATTAAAGAGGAACCCCTTCCGGGCCCCATAAGTCGCCCCCCCCCGATCCAATCTTTACAAAACTTGGGGGTTCTTGCAAGAAGCGTCCCATCAAACTATGCTGAAATTTTAGGGGCTCTACCCCCCAAAATGCCCCCCGTAGCCGCAAAAAGGCGCGAATGTGGTTTTTATGGCTTTATTCGGCCAATTTTCCCCCCCAAACTCCTGGATCAAAACGAGCCGGATTTTGCCAAATCCGGATTTTATCGAATTTTTTTTTCAACAGCCCTTTCCACACTTTCCTCTGCATTGGGGACCCAAAGTGGCTTACAACAATATCAGCCAGTCTCAAACATTCCATTCTTGAGCAAGGTGATGGAAGGATGGTGGCTGGACAACTTCAGGCTTTTCCTGGATGAAGGAACTTGTCTGGATCCTTTCCAATCCGGTTTAAGGCCTAGATACAGGGCTGAAACAGCCTTGGTCGCCCTGATAGATGGTGACCCTGTTGATTCTCCTGGACCTCTTAGTGGCTTTCCATACCATCAGTCATGGTATCTTTCTGGACTTCTTTGCCAGGTTGGGACAGGGAGGCACCATTTTACAGTGGTTCCATCCCTACCTACAGGGCAGATTTCAGAAGGTGATACTGGGAAACAGCTGCTCAACCTCTTGATCTTTGGCCTGTGAGGTCCCTCAAGGCTGCATCTTGTCCCCTATGCTTTTCAACATTTATGTGAACCACTGGGTGAGGTCATCCAAAGATTTCGGCTGGATTGTCACCATTATGTAGATGACACTCTGCTCTATGTTGTGGTTCCAGCCAATCACAGAGAGGCTGTAGAAACCCTGATCCAGTGCTTGGATGCAATTTTGGTTTAGATTCAGGCTAATAACCTGATGTTGAATCTCAACAAGACAGAAGTATTAAGGTGTCACCTTTTCTGGATGGAGTTGAACTCCCCTGGAAGCAACAGGTCCATGGCTTGGGGGTGCTTTTGGATTCAGGCCTACTTCTGGATAAGCAGATAGCAGCTGTGGCCAAGGGTGTACTTTACTAGCTTTGACTGGTTAGCCAGCTGTGGCCTTCCCTGGGCAGAAAAGACCTAGCCACTGTGATGCAAGCCCTGGTTACATCTCTAGATTTAGATTACTGCAATGCACTCTACAGGGGGTTGCCCTTGAAAAATGTCCAGAAATTCAATTAGTACTGAATCTTGGATTTTGAATGGAGTGGGTCATAGGGACCATATCACTGTAGTCTTGGTCCATCTATACTGAGCCCCAATTTGGTTCCAGGCACAATTCAAGGTGCTGGTCTTGACCCTCAAAGCCCTTTATGGTTTGGGCCCCACATACTTGAAGGACTACCTACTCCCTTATGAATATGCCCAACCACTACAGTCTTGTTTTGGAATAGACATGGTGTGCCAGGGAGGACAGGGTACAAATCTAATGAATGAATGAATGAATGAATGAATGAATGAATGAATGAATGGATGGATGGATGGATGGATGGATGGATGGATGGATGGATGGATGGATGAATGAAACAAGTATACAAGAATGTATACTGTTATTACTAACAGAAAGGTTCTATCTATAAAACAATAACTAGCTTAATTGGATCAGGGTTTGTATTATCATGGCTTCTTTTCTACCAGGGGGAAAAAACAGCTTTTTAACAGAATAAGAAAAGAATATATTGTGAGACACTTGAGAGAATTTAAGAAAATATAAATTTTTGGTCATCATAGCTTTCCCCCCAGTATGTTGGCTTTTGATTGACATTGCTAGAGGTCAAAAGGAAAGCTTTGTTATAAAATGGAGAAAAGCTTTAGGCTATACTATAAATTATTTCTTTGATTGTCAAGTCACAGCCAACTTATGCAGCAACCCCGTAGGATTTTCAAGGCAAGAGGCATTCAGAGGTGGCTTGCCTTTGCCTTACTCTGCATAGGAACCTTTGACTTCCTTGATGACTTAGAATTATAGAATCATAGAGTTGGAAGGGACCACCAGGGCCATCTAGTCCAACCCCCTGCACAATGCAGGAAATTCTGAACTACCTCCCCATCTCAACTACTTCCCATCTAAATACTTACCAGTGCTAATTGTGCTTAGTTTCCAAAATATGACGAGGTTGGGTTAGCCTGGCCTATCCATTTCAGGGCTTTTATAAATTAGAGATGTGGATTTTAGGGAGAAACCGGAATAAGCAGGGCTAAGATATATAAGATATAATTAGAAAGGGCTCTATGTTCCAGTGGCTGTCTGTTCCGATGCTGAATGCCACTTGTTTAAACTATAAATTGACTAGTTTTTTGGAATTGTTTTAACTGTTTTATATTTTGTTGATTAATTTATATCATGATTTTATTGTAATAGGGGTTGATGTTGTCAGCTGCCTTGAGCCCGGCCCCATCTGGGGATTGAGGATGGGATAAAAAGATAAAAATAAAGATACATTTCTCATCGTACCACTGAGGCTTGCAGCTGTGACAGACACATTATGTAAAATAAAATATACACACCATACATAACTGAGCATCTCATATAATTTGACCCTCACTGAGGCAGTAAATGTGTGTCTGGCAGTAGCATAGGGTTGCCAACCTCCAGGTACTAGCTGGAGATCTTCTACTATTACAACTGATTTCCAGCCGATAGAGATCAGTTCACCTGGAGAAAATGGCTGCTTTGGTAATTGGACTCTATGGCATTGAAGTCCCTCCCCTCTCCAAACCCTGCCCTCCTCAGGCTCCACCCCCAAAACCTACCACCGGTGGTGAAGAGGGACCTGGCAACCCTATGGTAGCACTTTGGGTTGGATTCATATGACCAAATGTTCCTTCGAAGAAGAAGAAGAGTTGGTTTTTAATACCCTGCTTTTCTCTACCAAAAGAAGTCTCAAAGCAGTTTGCAATCACCTTCCCTTCCCCCTCCCCACAACATGCACCTTGTGAAGTAGCTGAGGCTGAGAGAGTTCTGAGAGAACTGTGACTAGCCCAAGGCCAGCCAGCAGGCCAGCAAATGCAGTTCTCCAGATTAGAATCCACTGTTCTTAACCACTACACTGCACTCTTAACCACTACCCTTCTGCATAGAAACCTAAAGGTCTAGGTTTAAGTCCAGCCTATAATCCTAATTTTCTATCTCCCCCTCCATGGGGATCATTTCATAATAAAACCCACCCACCTGCAGTCTGAAGTGCTATTCTCTTGGATACAGCTTTATCATTTCAGGGAGGATCTGGACAAAAGCACCTTAATAAATCCTAGGATTTCAGAATCATTGTTCACTTCAATTCCCCCCCCCCATCTTCATTTTTATCTTTTAAAAAAAGTTTGATTAACTTCTCTCTCGCCTCTCCAGCTGCTTCAGGCAGCTTGGACTTCATAAAACCAAAAACATGATAATATAATCCCAGTAAAGCCAACCACAATCATAACCCTAGTACAGCTTGGGAGAGAGAGAAAACACCTTCAGCAGCCGCAATAGCTAATAAAACCAACTCAATTACCTCTGCTCTGCTCATCTGTCCTTTGAAAGAAGAACTTAGAATAAAATTGTATGCTAAGATAAACATAGGGCTGCTATGCCAGTTCCTCCCCACTCCCCCAAGTAACATATAATAACTTTCCTTCTGTTCCTGACATCATCCACTGTGGGTTTTTCAATGCATTTCATTGGTGGTTGGGACAAGAAAATGTACAAAATGCTGTCAGGAAGTATGCCCTACATGTTAGAGCAGGAGGAAGAACATAATATGGAGGGTGCTGCTTGTATGTTTAAAATATTTTTATACTGCATTTCCACTTGGCTTGTGGTCCCCAGAGTGGCAAACAAACAAAAATATTAAAACAAGCTTTTGAAATGCAAAGTATAAAAGCAATTAGAAACAGAAATTAATAGATCTGAGCCTTTCCCCCTTATTTCCCTTTATTTTCTGTATCCCATTATAAAAATAACAAAATATAATAAAAAAACAAAAACAGAAATTAAACAGACAACATAGACAGTTGAAATATGCACACAGGAAGGAGCCAAACAAAACACATATGTCTCTGCCTGCTTGCAGAAGACAATGATAGACGCAGACTAAGAGATCTTCCTGGGGTAGGGTTGCCAGGTCCCTCTTTGGCACCGGCGGGATGTTTTGGGGGTGGAGCCTAAGGAGGGCAGGGATTGGGGAGGGGAGGGACTTCAGTGCCATAGAATCCAGTTGCCAAAGCAGCCATTTTTCTCCAGGTGAACTGATATCTATCGGCTGGAGATCAATTGTAATAGCAGGAGATCTCCAGCTTGTACCTGGAGGTTGGCAATCCTACCCTGGGGAGGGACTTTGACAACTAAGAAGGCCCTTTCTTGAGCTGTCACTAGGGCTGCCAGACTTCCCTCTTGCAGCCCCGGACCCCCGGGCCCCACTGGTAAATGCAGAAGGGGGAATGATGGGGAAATCACATTTGCTGTGATGGTGTGACATCACTTCTGGTGTGACCCTGGAAGTGCCATCATTGCATTGGGGTGATGCTCTAGGATTCCTCTGAAACTATATGCTATAACCATACAGTTTCAGTGGAATCCTAGAGCATAGCACCAACACAGTGACATCACTTCTGGGATAGTACGGACAGTGATGTCATGCCGCTGGAGTAAGCAGCAATTTTGATTTCCCTGCCCCCCACGGGCCTCCCAATGGTTGCCAGCACTTGGCTGGCATCCCTAGTTGTCATCTATCTAGTCTCAGACAACAAGAGCACTCCAAGAAGTCCCAGGAAGATGACCACATAAGTCAGGTTCATTTACAGCCACAACAGAAGCCTAGTATATATTTAATCTTCATTTATTTTATTTTATTTTAAAAAATTATACCACTCCCTCTCTCAATAGAGTTGAGGCAGCTTACAAAGGAAAAACAAGTTCCAAACACATAACATACAATACAATCATTCAACAAGATAAAAAAACAGCACAGCCAAATTTCCCCACGAAATGTTACCACCCACCAAATGCCCTTGGTTTACGTGCCTTCCCTGAATACAGGGACTGAAGACACCCATAGCACCCACTCTGATAAACCATGCCAAAGGACTGGTCCTGCCACAATAAAAACTCCTGATATGAATGTTACCAAACAGACAGTCCTAAGAGAAGGCACCACAAGAAAAAGCTAGCTAAAGACCACAGCAGGTGTTGGGAGATGTAGTGTGATATGAGAGCCTAGGGTTGTGAGTTCCCGGCTGGAAAATATCTGGAGAATTTGTGGGTGGAGCCTGAGAAAGGTGAGATTTGGGGAGGTGAGGGATTTCAATGGGGTATAATGCCATAGAGTCCACCTTCCAAAATGGCCATTTTCTCCAGGTGAACTGATCTCTGTCTTTTTTTCTTTTTAGCTTGTCCTTTTTTTCTTTTTAATCTAATGACACTTTCTTCATTTCCTTCTTGCTATTTTCCCCTGAAACTGACGTCACATACAGAAGTACCCCTTTGTCCTCTCACCAGATAGGCCAATATGATCAAAAAGTGCCACTTGGTTGTGCTGAATATATCATTCTTGTTAGTAGCATAATCAATATCACACAATATGCTCCAGCAAATCATCTTGGGAAAGATGGAAACACTAAATTATATTTCCATTTCCTGCTCTCACATTTACAGCTTTCTCTGTAATGGTGGACTTGTAAATAATGGATAACAATATTTGCTTCCCTGATACTTGGGCTCTGAATTATTATTTTTTTTTTTTTTGCTGTTTCCTGTATATTTATTGAAAATCTCTGCAAAGGTAGTTCCCATACTGTGGGATAAAGCAATGGGTGTCTTGGAAAGTACAGCTCTGAAATATTAAGCCTCCAGTCCTTTTAAACTCTGTCTACTAATCGAAGGGGTTGATCCTCGGCTGAAAACTTCCAACCCCAGTTACATACTGAGTGCATAAAGAATGAGCACTCGAGAACCTGGGAAAGATAAATAAACAGCACAAACAACTTTCTGTGAGAAGAGCAAGACATGCTCTTCATACTAACTTCCGCATATAAAAATTCATGACATTGCTGCAATATTCTTTGGGATTTAGACCTTTGTGCTCTCCTACATTGTCAGGGGTTAGTTGGAAGTATGATATAAATTCCACACCACATTTTATGGGAGATGCAGTCCCTTCAACGGCTCATAGCACAAAGAGCGTCAAGAATACACATAAAATACCATCTAGTTCTAAATCCTTCCTCTCTGCCCTGTCGACAAAAATCCCGATCACGGTCCAGTTACTTCTCGCCTTGACTACCACAACTTCCTGAGCTCTCATCTTTGGGGTTACCAAGCTCCGTGTGGGGCTTGGAGTTCTCCCAGAATTACGACTGATCTTCAGACTACAGAGATCAGTTCCACTGGAGGAAAGAACAGCTTCGAAGGGCAGTCTCTGTCGCATTGTACCCCTGCAGAACGTCTTCCCTTCTCTCCCCAAACTCATCCCTCCCAGGCGGCACCCCCAAATCTCTAGGAATTCCCTAAGTTGGAGTTGGCAGCCCTGTTTGCCCCTTGTTGCTGAAGGAAATGGAGTTTTCCTTAAGAATGATCCTTAGTCTGATTAAGGACTAAACAAAGTGAGTTTATTCAGAAATCACAAACTTGGTAAATGACTGAGAGACAGGCTTATTTCTAACTAGGGTCCATAACTAACAGGGCAACATGCAGTCTGTTGCTCCTCTCTTTCACTGTAACTAGAAGGAAGAGGAGGGGTGCATTATGGGAACAAACAAGAACACAGTGAAGGAGCACAACCTTTCAATCTATCAAAGCTTCACACTTGCTGCCCCCTGCTGATCTTCCTTTCTTTAATCAATCTTTGTGCACTAGACATTGTATTTCCAACAGTTGTACCCTGTCTCCTCATTCTGCCATATGGGCCCCGAAAGGGGTCCCCCCTTAATGTGCATTTTTATTCCATTTACAGCACACATTCGCTCCTTTCCATGGCTGCAGGGGGCACATTTTTGGGGGTACAGCCCCCAAACTTTCAGCGTAGCTTCAGAGGAGCCTTCTTGAAAGAATCCCCAAGTTTTGTAAAAATTGGATCAGGGTGGCTGAGATATGCCCCCCTTTTCCCTATTGGGATGAATGGGACCAGCCGATCCTATGTGCATCTTGACAGCGGCAAATCCAAGGCAAAACCTTCCATGCTTAAATGGAACCGTATTGGATTACCCAGTCCTCCAAGTCCCTCCTGATGGAACAGAAGACATCCACAGTAAGACCCCTTTTGGGGCTTTAATCTATAATTTTTCTCCTGTGTGTGTGTGTGTGGGGGGGGGGAAGCAGAGACTGTGTGTGTGTGGGGAGGGAGCAGTTTCTGTGGGTGGGGGGCTTTCACCTGTTCTGTCTGGGGGGTGCCCCCTCGAGTCTCTCTCTCCCTGGTTTGAGGGGGGGCTTCAGTTGTGTGTCCTCAGGTTTTCCCTCATTCATAAGATCGGTTAGGTCTATTTTGATGCTTGCTCAAAAATTGTTTTCAAATTGTGACTTAAAGAATGCATTTGCCTGGTCCCGAGTCCAATGCAAAAGGGGAAATTCCACCCCCTCCTGCTCCTGATGCTTAGCTAGCATGCCTCTGTCCCTTTCCATGGTTTGCAAACTCCCAGGCGTCAGGTGTTGTTTTGCATGGTTGCAAACGTGTTGCTTTGCATGGTTGTGTTGCTTTGCATGGTTTGCAAACTTCTTTGCACCTGCCCCGCCCTTGCTCTCCGCAGCTCAGCTGTTTGTCGAGGCTGGGAGCTTTGAGTGGGCAGCAAGCTCTGCTAATTGCAAATGCACATTAAGGAGGGGGACCCCTTTCGGGGCCCATATCTCAGCCCCCGTTGATCCAATCTTTACAAAACTTGGGGGTTATTGCAAGAAGGGTCCTTTGAAGCTACGCTGAAAGTTTGGGACCTCTATCCCCCAAAATGCCCCCCCAGAGCCGTGGAAAGGTGCGGTTGTGATTTTAATGGCTTTATTCGGCTGAATTTTTCCCTGAACTCCAGACCTCATGCCGAATTGCACGGAACCGAAGCGGGCGAGTTCAGACTTCGGCATTTCCCAAAGAAAAACAGGCCAAATTTTGCCGAATCCGAATTTTACCGATTTTTTTTTCAACAGTTCTAGTTTTCTGCCCATGACCTCCTCTAGCTCAGCCACCCTCTGAAGGTCTCTTGCTCCCTGTTTGGCTTCCCAGGACACCTGAGTGGTGCCACATCTCTTACTTACTTCATATCCCTCCACAAAAACAATGTGTTCTATGAAGCCTCTGGCAAACTGCTTACTACTCCTCTTCTGATATGAAACCTTACAATGACAGTTGGAACAAACACATGGTCTTCCTCTGTGTTTTGTTGCCTCTATAGCCCTTCCCTCCCTTTACTGTCTCCATTATGTTACATTTTAGATTCTAAGTTGCTTGGACCTGTCTTCTTGGTTCCCTGTGGTTGCTCTGGGCCAATAAAAAATGTTTTCGAAATCCACTTCCAAGTCTCTCAGCATTCCTTCTAGTTTGATCCTGAGATGGACAGAAATGCCTCTGTGAGAAGGGAAAAAAGAAAATTTTAAAGCCTGAATTCTCCCTAGAAGCTAAACTGACTAAACTAAGGCTATCACATTTTGGTCACATTACAAAAAGACAAGACTCACTGGAAAACACAATAATACTTGGAAGATGAAGGCAGTGGGAGAAGAGGAAGACCCAGCTTGAGATGAATTGACTCAATAAAGGAAGTGATTGCCTTCAGTTTGCAAGACCTGAGCAAGGCTGATAATAATGGGATGTTTTTGGAGGGCATTAATTCATGGAGTTGTCAGATGTCGGAAGCAACCTGATGGCACGTAACACACATACCTGGTACCTATACTCCACACATTCAAACTTAGGTAAATCAGATGAAATTCCATTACGGTTAATAGATTAGAGGTAAATTGCCACAAAAGACTAGAATCATAGAATCATAGAGTTGGAAGGGACCACCAGGGTCATCAAGTCCAACCCCCTGCACAATGCAGGAAATTCACAACTACCTCCCCTCCACACACACACCTAGTGACCAGAAGATGGCCAAGATGTCCTCCCTCTCATCATCTGCCTAAGTTCACAGAATCAGCATTGCTGATGGATGGCCATCTATCCCTTCTTAAAAATCAGTCAGAAGGTTTGGAGCTTTAATTGCAAAACACTACTCTGTGCCTAAACTTGGAAACTGGATCTCCTTTAGTCCAGCTGTTTTAAGGCAACACTGGACAAAATTTCTCCTGAGAAACCATTTCATGGGCTTATTGACAAGGTCTGCAAAGCTCCCCCTCAACTAGGTTTGCCGGTCTCCAGGTGGTGGCTGAAGATCATCCTGGGATTACAACTCTTCTCCAGGCAACAGAGATCAGTTCACCTGGAGAAAATGGCCACTTTGGAAAGTGGACTGTATGGCATTATACCCCGTTGAAGTCCCTTCCCCCCCAAACCCTGCCTTCCTCAGGCTCCATCCCCAAAATCTCCAGGTATTTCCCAAACCGGAGCTGGCAACCCTATATGGAACCCTCAGCTTGCCTTGATTGGCATATATTTTAATCATACGTCTTTGAGAGTTATCAGTCTTTTTGAGCTTTCACTAAAATATAGATACCATAGAGATCTTTCAAACCAGGGGTGGACTGGCCATTTAACTTACAGGGTCATTTCCCAGTGGGTTTCTGTTCTAGATGGCCACTTGTGGCCAGGAGCAAGCATAACCAAGCTCTAGCAACTCTGCCAGAATCTCAGGTGCCATGGCTCAGAACCTTCATAAGCAATGGTTAGGGTTGCCAACCTCCAGGTACTAGCTGGAGATCTCCTCCTATTGCAACTGATTTCCAGCTGATAGAGATCAGTTCACCTGGAGAAAATGGCTTCTTTGGCAATTGAACTCTAGGGCAATTGGACTCTCCCCTTCCCAAACCCCACCCTCCTCAGACTCTGCCCCCAAAATCTCCAGGTATTTCCCAACCTGGAGCTGGCAATCCTAGCAATAGTCATTGATGTCAGTTTTCAGAAGAAAGCAGTGGGTGAGCTAATACACACTGTTTGCCCAGCGGAGCTTACTGACCCCTGCAGCACTGGCTGATAGCAGCCCAGGGGCCAGTCTGCATAGCTTGTTCCAGGGCCATTTTACGTCCCATTCTGCTTCTGCTCCAAATTCCTCCTATGCACATGAGTGCAGATCATGAGAGGGAGGGCATATTGGCCCATGGAGTAGGGGTCCCTGTGTGTGTGTGTGGGAGGTAGTTGTGAATTTCTTGCAGTGTGCAGGGGGTTGGACTAGATGACCCTGGGGTACATTCCAACCTTATGATTCTATGAGTGATCATATAGAGGTTCCTTTTCTGTCCCTTTTGCTCTAGAGTGACATCCGTCCTGCTTCTTTAGAGTTGGACAAGTACCCTAACTATCCTGTCACAGACTCTTCAGTGATGTTTCAACTGAACATCATAAAATAAAGACATAATATATCATCATAAAATAAAGACATAATGCTCTCTTCTTTTTTGGTTCAGAACTGTTATTTCCTTACATGTAAACTTATCCAGATGTAAGTGACAGTTAACAGCTGACCTAATAATGAATGCACTTGAAACAGATGTTCATATAAGCAAGACTCTTTCTTTAATATTAAAATGAACTAAGGTAATAAGCAGCCAGTAGTAAATTAAGTCCTTTAATTTTTTTAAGGATGAACATAAAATGGAAGATTGAGTATAAAATGGCATCTCTCGCTACTTTAAAGAAACAATTTTCTTCATCTTGAGAGGGATAGTGCAGTCAAAAAAAGGTACAAGTTATATGTGGAATAGAAATGGACTGAGTGATTTTCAGAGCTCACTTCCACAAAGAGAAATCATCACTTTGCATCCCAAAATTAGACGATTCAGTTTGGATAAGCATTCAAAGAACTGAATGTAATCTGTATCTAATTGCTGACCTGTGTGACTCCAGTTACACAGGAGAGTCATCCTTGCTTCATAGGCACAATGCTTGATGTATTTTCAAGGCAGAAGTACAATAAAAAGAAAATGGTGCCTACAAAGAACTTTATCAGAGTGCAGATGCATAATGCATCAAACACACAAAAGCAATATATTACATCCAGTACATCCAGTCTTGCTTGTTTTACCAAATCGGGATAATGCTCCCGCATCCTAGAATAAAGACACAAGATACCAAATGTGGGATAGACTGAACTTTATTGATGACTGATTTGTGCTGTCTAGTTTAACATACTAAATGCATCTCCAACACTTGAGGAGATATAACTATTAGACTGTTGTGTGTAATGGTACAGTATAACTTGATCTTGTAAGAACTTGGAAGCTCAGCTGGGTCGGTACTTGGAAGGGAGACCTCCAGAGAAGACTCTGCAGAGGAAGGCAATGGCAAACCAGGTCAGCTTAATCACTTGCCTTGTAAACCTCACCAGGGTCACTGTAAGTCAGCTGAGACTTGACAGTACTTTACACACGCACACGCATACACAGCTATCAGCTTCATTCGGCTACCTCCATAGGACAACCCCACCTTGTCTCAAAACTCCACCCAGACTCACATTTCATTATCTGCACATGATCTTACACTGAGAAGTGGCAAACATCATTCCCTCTCCCATGTCATATGGTTGCTAGGGGTCAGATGACAACCCCCAACACCAAAGGTGCTCCAAACCCATCTGACTGCAACAGCCAATAAGTGGCTGGATTGGCTGGATTGGGTAAACGCCCTTCCGCATTTAATGCTTCAGGTGGCTTTCCATTTTCTCTAATCTATGCCACAACAAGCTGCACTATTCCTGCCAACCTATCATGGCCTCCTCATTCTTAAAACCATGTCTTATTAATAACCTTCCCCATAATCCAATATCAAACAGGCAAAAAATAAAAAGCTCTTTATAGACCAGTGTGATATCCTTCCCCCATATTGTCCTTTTCAGTGGTGAGAAGATGGGAAGAAACCAAGGCGAAAGTCTGTGTGCAAGACGTGGAGTTTCTTTAAACAGTAGCTCCTTAGGGCCAACCTAGATGTGATGGCATCCTCATGGCCACCACGAGGACAGCAACATCATTGTAAAATAATTTTAAAATGCTGCAAGGACCCAATCCTGGTCAGATCTGCAGTGTGGTCCCCCCTACCTTATCAAGTACTGAAATGGCCTCATACTCCTCGTGACTGTTTTGGCACTTGAAAAGGCATGGGTGGAGGGGACAAGAATGCTGTCAGTATGATGGGAACATTTTATTAGGAGGCTCCAATAACATTCTAAATGGAAGAAAAGTTGGATTTTTTACCCCGATTTTGTCTACCTTTTTAAAGGAAACTCCAACCAGCTTACAATCACTTTCCCTTCCTCTCCCCACAACAGACACCTTGTGAGGTAGGTGAGGTTGAGAGAGTTCGGAGAGAACTGTGACTAGCCCAAGGCTTCCTATAGAGGAGTGGGGGAACCAACTCGTTTCACCAGATTAGAGTCCGCCACTCATGTGGAAGAGCGGGGAATCAAACCCAGTTCTCCAGAGTCCACCCCTTTTAACCACTACACCAAGCTGGCAGCTTCATTAATGCATGACAGAAAGCACAATGAGTGGAGTGTAGATCCCCAACATTTTTTTTTCTGGTCGGACTTGTGACAAGGTTTCCAAGTCCAGCTTGAGAAATTCCTGGTGATTTGGAGTTAGTGCCTGGGGAGCATCTCAGATGTCATGAGCCATTTCTTAGCTACCCAATTCAGCAAAGGAGGTCCGCATAAGATGATAATTTTAGCTATGCACTATCCTGTTTTCCCCACAGCCTATACGAAGCAGATAATCAAAGGAAGGCCACCAGCTGGCTTCCCCTGCTGTTGCTTATTAAAAAATGATATTCAATGGCATACGTCCTTTCCTTTTAGTAATCAACATTAATAGCCACTGATATGCCTCTCCTCGATGAATTTGTCTATTCCCCTTTTAAAGCTATCTGAACTAGTGTTCAGTAACTGGTAGTTTTCAAATAGCAGCTGGATGAACACTTGTCAGGGATGCTGTAGGCTGATCCTGCATTGAGCAGGGGGTTGGACAAGATGGCCCTTCCAACTCTATGATTCTATGTATCACATTTTTGACAGAAAATTCCATAAGTTAATAAGATACCCAGAAAAAAGCTAGCATAGTGCACTCCTCCTCTTCTGCAAGGCCTCCATGTAGGGCTGCCACCATTTTGCCAAGGCATGGGATAGGGCCATGGGTAAGTGGTAGGGCATTGAGAAGATTCCAGGTTCATTCCTTGGCATCTCATGTTAGAAGGATCAAGTAGCAGATGATATGAAAGGCTTTTATTGGAAACTCTGCAGAGCCAACTGCCATTGTAAATAGATGATACTGACCTTTATAGATGAATGGTCTGATTCAGTATAAGGCAGCTTCATGTGTTCAAGGCACAGAGGCAGGACATTTGTACATTGGGCAGTGAAAGGCCTGAGGACTGATAAAAGGCACACTCTGTCATCTGAACAATCTAGACGGTTCTCAAAAGCTTTCATATACCGTATGCATAATGTTGCCATTTCTGAGTTGGGAAATTCCTGGAGATTTGGGTTTGGAGACTGGACGGAGGGTCTGGGGAGGATGTCAGCAGGGTATAATGCCCTAGAGTCCATCCTCCAAGGCAGCCATATTCTCCAGGGGAACTGATCTCTGTAATCTGGAGATCCGTTATAATACCGGGAGATCTTCAGCCACCACCTGGAGACTGGCAACCCTACACATAGTAGGATTTTATTCAATATTCTTCTTTGTATGGCAGACATGGTATCACAAACTGCTTTTAACACTCCCTAGACATTCCAAAGTAGGGTTGTGCATATTGATAAACCTGAACCAAAAATAAACCTGAAATTAGTCGTTTCAGTAATTTTCAGGTTTCAGGCCTTTTGAAGAAGACTCCTCACCCAGTGGATGAGCAATCTCCTTCACAAGCGCTGCCTTGGTCATGACTTGGGCTGGCTCCAATTTAACCCCCCCCCAAAAAAAACACACCTGTGGTCCAAACTGAAGGTCACCCTGAGTAGAGGCTTCATTTCCTGGCACCATGACCATATCTTGAAATCAGATTTTTGATGACCATAATAAAGAACTGTTCACGGGATGTCATTTGCCCTCAAAATAAATGTTTTCCATGCCTTATTGTACTTGAATTTAAGCCTTTTTCCTCAGTTTGGAAGCTAATTTGCATGGACATCATGCTATGTGCTCCAGATACAAATGGAGCCACCATACTTTGAGGTGCCAGCCTGGCAATTGGCTCTTACCACCAGTCCTTGGCAACGCTGAACTTCTGAACCTGAAAACTGATGTACATAGCTCCGTTTGCAAATGCCTGGTGGATGGGGGTGACCCCTTTGCAGGCCCATAAAATTGGACCCCCTGCCCCAAAGTTCACCGAACTTTGGTGACCATCTAAGGAGAGTCCCTTGCAGCCATGCTGCAAATTTGGAGACTCTACCTCCAAAAATGCCCCCACAGGAGCTTTGAAAAAAATCCCCATTGACTATAATGGACCTGAATTTTTCGGTAAACCCAGAAATAAGCTTACACACACACACACACACACACACACACACACACCTATTCCAAAGTTATCGTATGGAAGGCTGGTGAAATTGACTACCCTCCATAATAATTCAGATTGAGACTCCTTTCAGATTGGGCATCAACACTGTAAGGTGTTGAAGCCAAAGGTTTTTAAAGATGGCCATTATTTGGCTAAGAGGATGCTCTATTTTTATTCACACAGAAGCAAACTCATGAGAAGGGTCTTCCTCATTCTGTCCTTAACTGTTATGACTTTGTGATTTTAATATATATATATATGTATCATGCTTGGTGTTTCTTGTAATAATAAAGATTAGAAAATGGCTAATGCTTCTTTGCCATATTCAGTCTCTAGAAAGCAGCACAAGCTTCCTCTGAGTCTTTGCTCAGAAAGTTTTTAAAAAAATTATTCATGCAGAGAGCAGGAGGAAAAGCAAAGAAGGGGGTCAGCTGAAATGCTGATTGCTGGAAGTCATCTGCTAGAGTCAACTCTGGGGGAATAGAAAGACCCTATACTCTTCAAAGGCTTGCTGTTTTCCTGGGCTTTCAGTTGGGGTACTGAGTCTGTCCGTGATGCGTAGCAGCACTCCTGAATCAGAAATTGCTCATCTCAGCCGTTGCTATGAATCACATTGTCATCTCTGTGCAGGGACCATCATTTGAGAGGTGCTCTCAGCATGCAGAAACATAGACTTAACTGTATTCGCTATCAGTTTTGCCGAGAGAGAAGGAAAATCCTCTTCCATGTGAGACATTCATATTTAGCATGTACCAATAGATGCCACCATTGTACTGCGGCAATCGCCTTGTCTGGAAGCATAAACAAGACGGCTTCTGTTGTGTTCTGTTAAATGTTCTTTCTGAAACAAGGAACACCTATTTTTTCCCCTTTTCCTTAGAAAAGGCAGTTTGAAGGATGTAATTTGATTGCTGGGCTTGGATTTCTTTTTTTCCCCCTCTTTTATTTATTTTTTTCCCTCCCAAAAATGACTGTAGCAAGAGCTTTGATATTTCTTTATAATTATATGGGGCATTTTGAAAACAAGTCTCTTAACAATTTAAGCTATAGAGAATGGGAGGAAAAGAGCAAAGAAAGCCACTAAATGACTCCATCTTATTAATTCTCGTTTCTTTTGTAGACTACAGCATGAAACCTTTCATAATATTTGATTTGGAATGTGTTGATTTCAAGGTACATGGAGATAATAGATTTTTTGACGGTAAATCACATGGGTGAGGGCTTGTTCTATGTTCCCATCTTATGAATACATACAGATTTGATCATTCCATATTTGGTTTCCTATGAATTCTATTGCTGTATAGAACTGGCAAAATCACATTGGCTTCCTTGCCATTTTTGTTCTCCACCCCCTTGAAAATGAGGTTATTAAAAGCTGAGCCACCTTCTTTGCCAGGTTTTTTGACATGGACATTGCCTGCCTCACCCAACCTTCAGACAAGTAATGTGGAGTTAGCCAGTCACTTTAGAGCACTAGGAGTTGTTTCACGGAGCACCATGCGCTCTGTGGAGCACAGTTTGGGAACCACTGCTTTAGAGGAAAGCAGGAATTTTGGGAGTTCAATCTCCAGTTGGGTCAGGGATGGATGGGCTTGGCAACTCTAGGCTTAGAAAATTCCTGGATATTTGTGGGGGGGAGTCTGGGGAGGGCAGAGTTAGGGGAGAAGAGGGAGTTTGTCAGGGATGAGATTCCATAGAGTTTATTCTCTAAAGCTGCCATTTCCACCAGGAGGAATTGATCTGTGTAGTCTGGAGAATGGTTGTCATTCTGGGAGGACTCTAGGCCCTACCTGGAACATGGCAACTCTAGCAGGGAACTTTTGGCCTACTTCACATCATTTATGAAGGGTTGGGCATTTAAATAGGCCTTTCCCCAGGTGGGTTGGTTAGGCCCTAACTAGACCCATGGCAGGAATAGTAATAATTGTGTGACTTTCAGTAGCAACTGACTCATGGTGACCCCAGGAGCAGTTCCCTTAGAAGAAATGACGGTTGTGGAGGATGGACTCTATGGAATTATATGGAATTATATCCTATGGAATTATACCCTAATGAGGTCCCTCCCCTCCCTAAATTCCACCTTCTCCAGGCTTCGGTCTCAAACCTCCATGAAGTTCCAAAGCCAGAGCTGGCAACCTTATTCTGCATAGCAACTAGGGTTGCTAACCTCCAGGTACTAGCTGGAGATCTCCTGCTATTACAACTGAACTCCAGCTGATAGAGATCAGTTCACTTGGAGAAAATGGCCGCTTTGGCAATTGGACTCTATGGTATTGAAGTCCCTCCCCTCCCCAAACCCCGCCCTCCTCAGGTTCTGCCCCCCAAACCAGCTGCCGGTGGCGAAGAGGGACCTGGCAACCCTAATAGCAACCCCAGCCTTTCTTGCCATCTATATACTAACCATGTACTATCTGAGTACTAACCATGGCCAACCCTGCTTAGCTTTGAAGCTCTGACAAATTCAAGCTAATCAGGGCTATTCAGACTGCTAGGCAGGAGCAGTACAGGTTATGAATTGGAAGCATAGTGTAAACTGGTGAGCACCCTGAAGCAACTGAGTATTGGGGGAGGTATTGAAGATAGCCACTTGTGGTAGACCAAACCCAGGCTACTGAGGAAAGAATTGCTTTGGCGCTGGAGATTGTAATTTGAACCTTAATACGGACTAGAATGTGAAGATGGTGGTGATGGTCAGCACCATCTCTTAGCATAGGGTTTTGTGTAAGAAAAGCAAAGCAGGGCAGGTTTATTGGGTCAGATTTGGAGACAGAGTGAGTTTTCCCAAATGCTGCCATAAAGTCCAACTGCCAAAGTAGCCATTTTCTCCAGGCGAACTGATCTCAGTTGTAATAGCAGGAGATCTCCAGCTATTACCTGGAGGATGGCAACCCTAACGATCTTGCTGCCTCCTAGGCACATCTGTGAAGGGCATGCTTAATGCATGAACAACTCACAAAATATGTGTAGATTATTCTAAAACTTATCTTTCAATTGTTTCTCGCAACTAATTGAAACAAGAAATTGCCACGGAACTTTGCAGTACTGTCTACTTGCAATATTGTCTCTTGACAATGCATGCTGTGATATTTCTGGAGAGCTTCAGACTCTGCCGTTATTACCAATGCTTATTTGCCAAGGAAATATTAGAATCATTTTAAAAGATAAGGCTATGTCAGATCAGATCACCGGAAAGCACTGACATACTTTCAAAAAGGAAGGAAATGTGCTAATATATTGAAACATAATATGCACAGAATGCTGCTGCTCCCGGGCAGATGTCTTACACAAATATTTGAACGGCGACTGTATAAATTATGTTTTTAGGGAGGGTGTTTTTTTGTTATGCCAGCTGTCACATCAGATGATAATCAGGCTGTGAAGAAGAGAAAATCCAAATTGTTTTCAAGACCCGAAATGAATTGTTTCAAGACCCGAAATGTTTAACTTCCTATTTTTATGGTACCTCCAAGATATTTTTGATAGTTCTTCTCCCAGCTGTTATCTTTCTATTATTATTATTAATGGGCTGGATCCAAAGATGCTCTTTGAGAAACAGATGGCACTTCGATTTGTGTGTGGGTGTGGGTGTGGGGGGTAATGGCCAATAATTGCGGCAGATTTTCCATTCAAGAGGCAGTTCTCTACATTGCATCCCACTTGGTCCCATGTATCCTTCAGGAGCAGATTTCTGGGTGGCTGAGTGGGTGCAGGAATGGGCAGGGGGAATCCGCATCATGGACAGAACTCCCTGCTCATGTAGGGTTGCCGGGTCCAGGTTGGGAAATACCTGGAGATTTGGGGGCAGAGCCTGAGGAGGGGGGGGGGTTGGGGAGGGGAGGGACTTCAATGCCATAGAGTCCAATTGCCAAAGTGGCCATTTTCTCCAGGTGAACTGATCTCTATCGGCTGGAGATCAGATGTAATAGCAGGAGATCTCCAGCCATCACCTGGAGGTTGGCAACCCTACACTCATGGCTCTTAGGATCTAATCTGCTGCTACTATTATTATATAGTTGACATTTTCTATAGCACTTTCCCTTGTGGGCTATGAAGCCTATAAATAGTGTCATCCTAAGCAGAGTTACGCCTTTCTAAGTCCAGTGAAATCGATGGGCTTAGAAGGGTGTAACTCTGCATAGGATGGTGCTGCAGTTGGCTGAGATAATATTGTCTTAATTTATTCTGATCTCGTCAGATCTTGGAAGCTAAGCTGGGTCAGTACTTGGAAGGGAGAACTCCAAGGAAGACTCTGCAGAGGAAGGCAATAGTGAAGCACCTCTGTTCAATCACTTGCCCTGAAAATAGTGCTTTGATTGTGGGATCCTGCATGGTGGGGAGAGGGTTAAGGTCACTGAGGATGTGGGGGGGAGGTAGTTGTTAATTTCCTGCATTGGGCAGGGGGTTGGACTAGATGACCCTGGTGGTCCCTTCCAACTCTTTGATTCTATGATTCTAGTGTTGCCAGGTCCCTCTTTGCCACCAGTAGGAGGTTTTTGGGGTGGAGCCTGAGGAGGGCGGTGTTTGGGGAGGGGAGGGACTTCAATGCCGTAGAGTCCAGTTGCCAAAGCGGCCATTTTCCACAGGTGAACTGATTTCTATTGGCTGGACAACCATTGTAATAGCAGGAGATCTCCTGCTAATACCTGGAGGTTGACAACCCTACTTGAAAACCCCACCAGAGCTCACTATAAATCAACTGCAACTGGACAGCACTTTACACACACACACATACACACACACACTGTATCTGACATTGTGCCAGACCCATGTGTAGCGCAGTGTCGCAAAAAGCAAATCTTGGAACATTTGCTTATAATAGGCTCAGTTATTTAACATACCAATATTACAGTTGGATATCTGCCTAATACACGGGGCTATTGTCCATTAGTTTTTCTTCAGTATGAGAAATTTAAGGTGTGCCTCCACCACACCTTGGTGCAATCCTAAGTAGAGCTACATCCTTCGAAGTTCTTTGACGTCAATCAGCTTAGAATGGTGTAATCCTGCATAGGTCACTGTTACAGCACAATCCTGTCCTGGGAGTAAAGCCCCTTGGTTATAATTGACTAGGATTCTAAGTAGACATATTTAGGATTGCTCTCTAAGGCTTAAGTTTTAAAACCACTTTGCTGGGAATAAGCCTGGTTGACTAAAGGGTTGGGTTAGATGACCCTGGTGGTCCCTTCCAACTCTATGATTCTGTGAATAGAATGGGATTTACTTCTGAGTAGTCCTGTTTAGAATTGCTCCCTATGCAATAACCCTAGACTAGCATAACATTCCATCCTTACATAACAGAGGCTGGGGACAGCCTTGGTGCGGCTGACCATTTTCAAAAAAGATTGATTAAAATTGTGCTGTGGAGCAGGAGAGAGGAAAGTGCATAACCTCCAAAGAACTGAAATAAGTACACACAGGAAATGTAACAGAGTCACAAAATTATAAGTCATTATGGGGAAAGAGGAGATTGACCTTGTGAGAATTGCCACTTAACGAGACAATGGCTAGATGAGAGCTTTTGCACTCAAGTTGTACAGTTGCACCTTTTAACAAATTAAAATAATATTCTAAGAACTTTTAAAAAGTAACAAATGGTTTACAGCTAGGAGAGGTGAGAGTTGGGTTGCATATCATTAGGGAGGGACACATTTTCCAAGTCCTCTGTTGCATTTCATTTCTTAGGTCATTTATGCATGGGAGTTTTACCTGTTCATTGCTCGCTTGATCCACCCCACATCTCAAGGAATCACCCTACCTGGATTTAGCAATAGGGTTGATAGCTCTGGGTTGGGAAATACCTGGAGATTTTGGGGGCGGAGCCTGAGGAGGGCAGGGTTTGGTGAGGGGAGGGATTTCAATGCCATAGAGTCCAATTGCAAAAGTGACCATTTTCTGCAGGGGAATTGATCTCTGTCACCTGGAGATCAGTTGTAATAGTGGGAGATCTCCAGCCACCACCCCGAGGTTGGCAACCCTATTTAGCAACCCTATATGGAGGCCATATTTTCTCCCACTCCTTAATTCCTTGGGCCTGGGAAACTGTGGCTTGAGGCAGGTAGTTCTGCACCCAGGCCTAAGCATGGGAAGAAACACTACACCCCAGTTTGAGTTTGCTGGACTAAGGACAGACTAATATTGTAACATTGTACTGAGCACCCAGCTTGCTGGGGGTAAAGTGTAGAAGACTGGGGAAGGCAATGGGAAACCAACCCATAAAACACAGTCTGCCTAGTAAACGTCATGATGTGACGTCACCCCATGGGTCAGTAATGACCCGGTGCTTGCATAGGGGACTACTTTTACCTTTTTAATATTGGGCTGACTTCATTTCAGATCAGATCAGATTTATTCATGTTGTGGTCACAGACCTTAACAAACCAAATACACCCAAAATAAAATTCACCCCACAGCTGTATTAGTTCAATATCACAATAACATCTGTTACTACACATTGAGATATAGGTCAAAAACACATGGTTGCTTTATTCCCTGTTTCAGCCAGGATTCAGCCAGGATCGAATGCACGTTCGGCGAAAATGCATGCGTTCGATTCTGGCTGAATCCTGGCTGAAACAGGGAATAAAGGAGGCTAAACGACCATGCGTTTTCGCCCAAAGACTTCCCCCCTATTAAAATCGTTTACCATTGTGGACCATATCAAACCATTGCATTACCTGGGGCGAAAACGCATGGTCGCTTTATCCTCCTTTAATCCCTGTTTTAGCCAGGATCGAACGCACATTCGGCGAAACGCATGCGTTCGATCCTGGCTGAATCCTGGCTGAAACAGGGATTAAAGGAGGATAAAGCGACCGTGCGTTTTCGCCCCTACGGACTTCATTTAAAAGCTCCATTTCAGTATCTTTCTGTATGCCCAAGTGTTTCCCCTCCCCCCTTTCTTTCTCTCTTCCAAGACAACCCTGGCTGGTGCCTAATGATTTCTTGAGAATGTATAAGCAGGACAATTATGCGGGGCTAGGAACAGTAGATTGCTCATTTTGCTGTTGGTGACCACTGGAACAGAAACAATCTGATGCCAGCTTCATTGAGGCTGCTGTAATCAGAACTCATTATGGAGGAGTGTTTTCCCATTGTCCTTTGAAATCTTAATCCATCAACAACTATTAAGGAATCAGTCACTTGTCTGAAGCCAGTTATAGAAGTCTTTTTTTTTTTTAAGGCGGCCTTGCTTTTTGCCTTTGACACGAGATGTAGCTTAGGGTGAATTAATTACACTTTGAAGTCTATTGACTCCGCTTAGCAATGTGTATTGCTAATTTACTTTGAAGAGACTTCTCTTTATTGCGAAAATGTCAGCAGCTCCATCATTAAACACAGTCGTTCTCTGAATCTGGGATATTTAAAAATTCATCTTATCCAATAGATGTAATCTTGTTGATAAAAGAGAACCAAGGTTCAGACATCTGTGTGAAGGTTTATTTCCTTTCCTTTTTTAAAAAAAGGGTTCTTTTATGTGATACCGATCCCTTTGAAGTAAATAGGTGTTTCTTCATTGAGTTTAATTTCAAACTTTGAGCAAAAGATTATTATTATCAATTAGCATTACATGCTGCTTTTCATATGAACAGTTGAAGGCTCCTTAGATGGCTTGACAGCAGTGATCCATGTAGTCCAGTACTGTCTTTCTTTGGCTTTTTAATGGCAGTAGTTATTTTATCAATTATATTAATTTCTATCAATGTCCATCATTCACAGGCTTTCTAATTTAGCTGCCTGGAGAAGATTTTGTTTTGAGAGAGCCTCAACGTGTGTTAAGGAAACGAACAGCGCCTACACGCAAAGGTTGGTGTCATGCCTCGGAGTCTGAATTTTGAGGAGCAGCTCTGCTAGGGTTGCCAACACGTTGTCGGTAGGGTTGCCAACTTCCAGGTGGTGGCAGGAGATCTCCTGCTATTACAGCTGATCTCCAGCTGATTGAGATCTGTTCTCCTGGAGAAAATGGCCTCTTTGGCAATGGGACTCTATGCATTGAAGTCCCTCCCCTCTCCAAACCCCGCCCTCCTCAGGCTCCACCCAAAAACCTCCTGCTGGTGGTGAAGAGGGACCTGGCAACCCTAGTTGTCAGAGAATTTCTGGAGATTTGTGGGTTGTACCTGGGGGCAGGGTTTGGAGTAGGTTTGCCAGGTCACCTCATACCTTTGGTGGGAGTTTCTTTTGGTGGTGCTAGGGGGAGCGATTTATGGAAACCATGGAGTTTGCAGAGATTATGACTAGACTATCCTGCTCAAAACCTGGAAGTAACAGTTAACCCAGAATAACAATATCACGCCAGAAGCATGTTTGCTCTGCGCAAACTGAAACTGGTAATGGATATGTTGCTGTGGTCCCTATGCACTAATTATGAATTGGCCCTAAGCTTATTCTCACAAGTCAAATTCTGTTGTTGATCTTCATGTAATCAAAATTTAGGGGGGGATGATTTCATAGTGAGCAAGTTTTGGTGGGTAGCTGTGTTCGTCTGTTGTAGTAGAACAAAATTCAAATCCAGCAACAACGTTTTTCCAATGAAATGTCATTGCTATTTAGGGTTGTCAACCTCCAGGTACTAGCTGGAGATCTCCGGCTATAACAAGTGCGGGTTCTGAGTGCTTGCATGGAGCCCAGTTTGCCGTTCCAGGGCTGGGCTGATTGGTCAGCTGACGGAGGGAAGGTTTTTCCTCTGGTCCACCCAGGAAGGTTATAGGGAGGCATGCTGCTGCCTCCTTCTCAGTTTGCCTCTGTTTTTGCCCATCCCTCCCTCCTTAGGTTTAATGTTTTAACAGTATTGTTTTTTTAAAAAATAATTTTATTAGAAAAAAACCCAATGACAATAACAACAACTAAAAAAAGCAGACAGTATTGTTAATCATCACAACTTGGGTGGTGTTTAACATGGGGCTGGAATCAGTTTCCAGGGAAAGCGGCCTGCGTGCCCCTTTCCCCCCGTTGGGGGTCCCATTAAGGGATTTTGGGGGAGGCTTAGGGTAGGACATGCCCAGCTTGGGGGCTGTCCAAACAGCCTCCTCCCAGGTGGCGAGGGAATCACCAAGTGGCTCACGTCCAGGTGAAACCCTTGTTCCGCCATCCCTAGGCTACTCCAGCGGGCTTGCTGGTAGTAGGGTGACATCAGGAGCATTGGGGTCGAATGATGTCACTGATTCAGCCCACATGCTCGCCAATGCATTTTAGCTGTTGCCAATTAAGTTGTGGCCAATTTTCTCCAAATAAAATTGTTCCAATTAATGTTGTGTTGTTCAGGTTGCTTATTTAACAATGGTTGCACTAATGGGTTGTTGGCCTCCATCCTCCTTTCCATACTTGGCCCTGGAGCAGCAACTGATCTCCAGCCGACAGAGATCAGTTCACCTGGAGAAAAGGGCCGCTTGGCAATGGGACTCTATGGCACTGAAGTCCCTCCCCTCCCCAAACCCCACCCTCCTCAGGCTCCGCCCCAGAAATCTCCAGGTATTTCCCAACCTGAAGCTGGCAACCCTATTGCTATTGCACTCAAATGTAGTTCCACAGTGAGTAAAATACAGATACTAATTTCAACCACCAATGCATTATTTAATATATACAGGTCAATGTACTTCAGTCCCTCCGTACACATTGCCAGCCAGCCTGTTGATGGTTAAAACGTTTACTTCTATGTTCGATGTTTTCTTTTTGCTTTTCTAATTATCCTGAATAATTTCTTTCTGCTTGTTTTATAGATCTCTCAATTTTCTCTCCTCTCAGACCTAACAAAGTAATTACAAAGCAAAGTAAGGCCTTATAAAACAGGATAATGTAACAAAATTAGAAACATCAAGCCATCGAAACAGTGCAGCAGAGAGGCAGTACAAATAACTGGTTTGGCATGAATATAATCATAATGCAAGAGAGTAATACCACTTGATTTTCTTGGGCAACAAATCAGTCTCACACAATAAAAACAATTACAGTGCAACAGATTTAGGGATTAATACTTCATGAATTCATAAATACTTATTTCTAAGTCAGCTGCTGTCTTTGAATTTTAAAATAGGACAGTTTTAAGTGATTCCCCTTTCAATTAATGATATGCAGGTAATGAAACAGCTGCTTTAGAATGCAGTCTTCAAAATATAGATACATTACTTTAATTTTGCTGGGAATGTTTGAAGGGAGAGATATTCAGAGCAGTTTCTCTGAATCTCCACATCACATTTCAATTGACGTTTCTACCCCCCCACACACACACACACACAAAGATGTCAATATTCTTGTGCCATTCATGATTTGACATCACATTCTTTTATTGGTGTTTATATTGTAATACCAATTTTATATATTTGTGTTTGGATAAATTGGTCTGAATATTTTACTTTTGCCATCATGTAGAATACAATGTCTAGCACTGTTAAGAGAAATTCTCTTGATTCCTATCTACTCAATGTCTTCTTGAAATCCAACAGTCCACCCCCCCCCTTTTAGGAATCCGGAGTCAGTTTCCTATCAATTTTGTTTTGCTCAAAGAGAAATTTGAAAAGAGAGGAAGGGCAGGAAGGGAGGTTCTGCAAAATTCCAGTATTGAACTCTGTAGATGCTCAGGGGCAGATAATAGTTTCCCAGACCTCCCTATCTGTGGTTGTGTAACATAAAAAAACTGTAAGGACTGAAGTTAGAAAAGGGTGCATTGATTTCTCTCCAAAGAGACGTGAAATAGAGATCCCTCTTTTAAAAATGGAGGGGAATGAGAGTAAGAGGAATTAGTGGGTATATATAAAAAAGTGAATTTCAGAATAAGAAATTCCCCTCCCCACAACAATTTTTAGAATTGCTGGAATTCTTAGAATTTTAAGGAATGCGTTTTTAAGTCTAATTTATATTGTATTACTATGATGGATGGTGTTTAGGGTTGCCAAATTCCAGGTTGTGGCTGGAGATCTGCTATGACAACTGATCTCCAGGCGACAGAGATCAGTTCCCCTGGAGAAATTGGCCACTTTGGCAATTGGACTCTATGCCATTGAACCCCATCCCCTCTCCAAACCCCGCCCTCCTCAGACTCCACCCCCAAAATCTCTAGGTAATTCCCAACCCGAAGCTGGCAACCTTATTGGTGTTTCTTATTGTCATTTCTCTGGTTGTGAGCCACCCTGAGCCTGGCCTTAGTTGGGAAAGGGCGAGGTAGAAATCCAATAAATAAACATATAAATAAATAAAATACTATCAAGGTCACAAGGAAATCCTCATTAGTCATTTCATTCAGATCACACTTCCAGAGGCTTCTAAAGGTTTCAGACATAACTGTTTGGATCCTGGGGATTTGTTCCATTTGTGGCTCCCTCTGGAGCTGTCCCATGATGCATGAGGTTTTGAAAACCTCTTTTCGATTAAATTGCCACCATTGTCGGAACAGATCCAAAGGATCCATCCCAACTATCTGGCAAAATTTGTTGTTAGAGATTACTAGGGATGCCATGAACCTCCCAGTGAACAGGTTCAGCTGGCAAATCTATCATGTTCAACAGCCGCAATCACTCTTGAGCCAAGCCTCAGAAATATTTGCCTCACTGCCATCTGCCATGGGCAGCTGCCAAGCAGCATACCGGCTGTGGTGTTTTGATTTCATTTCCTTCTCTCTTGCCAGCTGCTTTTGCACCTGCACAGTGATTTAAATTGATTTCCCCCCAGGATCATCAATGGTCAGGTAATTAATGGTGTAGTCCTAAACCGAACCTGACCTGGACTAGTTCGATGTCATCTGATTTTGGAAGCTAAGCAGTGTCAGCCCTGGTTTGTACTTGGATGGGAGACCACAAAGGAAGTCCAGGGTCGCTACGCAGAGGCAGGCATTGGCAAACCTCTTCTGAATGTCTTTTGCCTTGAAAACTCTACAGGATCGCCATAAGTTGATTGTGACTTAACAGCACCTTCCGCTACCTCCAAACAGAGTTACAACCTTGTAAAGGTAAAGGTCCCCTGTGCAAGCACCGGGTCATTCCTGACCCATGGGGTGACGTCACATCCCAACGTTTCCTAGGCAGACTTTGTTTACGGGGTGGTTTGCCAGTGCCTTCCCCAGTCATCTTCACTTTACCCCCAGCAAGCTGGGTCCTCATTTTACTGACCTCGGAAGGATGGGAGGCTGAGTCAACTTTGAGCCGGCTACCTGAAACCAACTTCCTTTGGGATTGAACTCAGGTCGTGAGCAGAGCTTGGACTGCAGTACTGCAGCTTACCACTCTGCAATTGAAATCAGGATTGCACTGTTTTTTTTTTAAATTTAAAGTACAAACCAACATACACACATACCTTCCCAAGCATCCATATACATTGTGAACAGTCTTCCAAGGAGTTCATTTTGAATTAGTACTCATGTCAAACTGAACATTTATTTAATCATTAGTCTACTTAAATCCAGTATCCATATTTCTTCTACTTTTTAAGCTGACCATAAAAGCTATACTTAATATTTAATGCATGATACAGTTCTTGTTTACGAATCTATGCTTCACTTTTATTCTTCATCTGCTGCTCTAAACTTGACTATTACATAAATCCAATATTTCAGCTACTTTGATATTAGTATTCTTATATTTATTACCATATCTCCACCCTTCTTTACTAGTATCACTAAGTTCTAATTTCTACTTCATGTATTCACAAGAGAGTGCCCATTTATTCTGAAATTCTTCGATCATTCTGCCCTGCCCCATGTTGGATAATCTGGCCATCACTGCATATTCTGCCATTTTATCCTGCCATTTCTGGAATTTCTTAGGATTACACTGTTTACAACTCGTGGGAGCTGCACTGACATTCCTAGAAGATTGTGTGAAAATGGCATGTGTAGGAAATTCCCTTGACACCAACACTGACAATATCACCACCCAGTATTTTTTTTAAAAGAAGTGTTTATTAATAATCATTCACTGATCAATTGATTTATTCACGGCTTACTTATACAAATGGCTGCCAAGCAGCAAGCGGCAATAACAGGTTGGTGGAGTAGGACGCCCATTAGGCTATACAACAATGTACATGCATGAAACAGTGTCGGTTGCCTCGCACAGTACTGTTTTAATAAAGGATCAAACGGCTCGCATGCTGCCAAATATCCTGTGGAAAAAATCGATTTCCTGCTCACAAAACATGAGTCAAAATGGTGGGTGCCTGATTGTTCCTGCAGGCAACTTGTCTTCTCAGTTACTTCTGTGTCATAGTAAACGCACAAAATTTCCCACTAATCTTGGACGCATGCTTAATTCTTTGTGACACTGGGAGCTGATTCACTTCATTAGCATAGTTTTCCTTTGGGGAGCTGGATCTATCAAATGTTTATCTATCTGAAGGCATCCTCAACTTTCATACTTTTTTTCAATCACAGTAAGTAAACAAAAATGTCATTGGGCTAAGTACCTATTATTTATTCTCCTAAGGAAGAGGGAGGTCTTGAGTTGTTGCCCCTTGGAATAGCAATCAATCAAGTCAAAAATAGTTTCAAAATCTGTTTTCCATTTTTTTGCAAATTCTAGTTAATATGCTGACTGTCCTAAGGGTGCATGCTAGGGGTTCTCATTTCTTCCTGTTATGGGGATCTGGGACACTGTCTTCTATGGGAGCCATCGTGTTGTTGGACTGCTGTTTCATGGCATTGTTTTTTCCCCAAGCAACAGACTGCAGCATTTGATATGTGCTATTCCGTCTCAGAGAATATTTTCATGATGGCTGCCTTCATAAACTAGCTGACACCTGAAACTTGATACAGTCCCCTACAAACAAAATGACAACAGATTGCAATCCTAAAGGGCTGGGTCAGACGTTTCTACACTCAAGAATGGTTATTATTAATGGACTTCTATAGCACTTCCATCCATACGTTCTGGTCACTTCACTTCCGAGTTTCAACACTTCCTACTTTCTCTCAAGAATGAGAATGGGTGGAAACGAGGGTTGCCAAATCCAGGTTGGAAAATTCCTGGAGACTTGGGGGTACACATGAACACATGAAGCTGTCTTATACTGAATATACTTGGTCCATCAAAGTCAGTATCATCTACTCAGACGGGCAGCGGCTCTCCAGGGTCTTAGGCTGAGGTCTTTCACATCACCTACTTGCCTAGTCCCTTTAACTGAAGATGCCGTGAATTGAACCTGGGACTGTCTGCATGCCAAGCAGATGCTCTACCACTAAGCCACTAAAATTTCTTTGATAGAAAATCATCCCCATCCATTCCTGGCCAAAGGAAGGGGGACAGGCATCCACATCATCCCCCTGCCCCCGCTGGGGTTTAAAGCACATCAGAGGGCTCTTCAGGACGTACTTCTTTACACGAGTGATTAAAATGTAGTATTTGCTTTCAAAGGATGTAGTGATGGCCACAAGCATAGACAGCTTCAAAAGGGGATTAGATAGCTTCATGGAGGATAGGTCTATCAGGGGCTAATAGCTAAAGTGACTTAGAATAACATCCATAGTCAGAGGCAGTAAACCCCTGAATACAAGTGCCAGGAGGCAACATCAAAGGAAGGCCTTGGCCCCTATGCCCTTTCATTGAACCTTCAGAGGAAGTGGTTGTCCACTGTGTAAGACAGGATGCATGACTAGATGGACCACTGGTCTGACGAGGCAGGGCTCTTCTTGTATTCTCATTTCCAATCAGAGGAACATTGGGAGGGGGGAACTAACCTCCTCTTCCCTAGTACCAATGCCCAAATCCATATTCTTTTTGCAGCTCAATGTCATAACTGGGCATCTTAACAAAGATCTCCGCTGTTGTGCGTAGCTTCGTTCCTGAGCATGTTTTGAAACCTGAGCAGCCGTTCCAAGAAGAATTTCTCTGTGCGTTTTCTGCCTGTCGATACTCTGCCTGCAAGCACTCCCACACAAATCAGAAGTCATTTCTTTGATTTAGGAATATGGTCAGATGATTAACTACTTGCTAAAATGGGTACTCTCCAGCAACCCTGAGGCTAAGCTTCCAGCAATCCTTTGTAGTTTGTACACGAGCTATTTTCACCAGGAATAAACTTAAAGAAAACACCCCAGATATATCCACCCGGCCAAAAGCAACTGGATGTTTAACCACCACAGATACAACTTATGGGAATAATATCAGAGTACAAGTTAATCAACATTTCTCTTACAGCTATATCTTTTAGTGAGAACTTTGCTTCCAGGGATAAATATTTTAAGCAATTATAGGAAAAAAGCCCAAATAAGTACCAGTGGTAGGTATTAAAGATGTGTGAATGATCCCTATATGGAGGTCCTTTTGGAGCAACCTTAAGCAGTTATAAGTGCCAGCATGGTATAGTGGTTAGGAGCGGTGGACTCCAATCTGGAGTACTGGGTTTGATTCCCCACTCCTCCACATGAGCAGTGGACTCCAATCTGGTTGGTTTCCCCACTCCTACATATGAAACCAGCTGGGTGACCTTGGGCTACTCAAAGTTCTCTCTGAACTCTCTCAGCCCCACCTACCTCACAGGGTGTTTGTTGTGGGGAGGGGAAGGGAAGGCAATTGTGAGCTGCTTTGAGACTCCTTAAAGGTAGAAAAAGCAGGGTATAAAAACCAACTACTCCTCCTCTTCTAATCAGAAGTGTATCATATTATCATATGGGGTTTACTCCTAGGAAAGTTTTCTTAGGCTTTCAAGCTTCGTTTCCAAATAAGTTTAACCCGTTTCTACATTGACAGAATATTTTGGAGATGTAAATTAGTGGCATCACAATATGTGTCACACACCAGGAGTGAAATGATTCAAAATAAGTAAATAAGTTCCATTCCTCTTTGTACAGAATATCTTTAAATTTTCATTAGCTTTGACAAGTCTAGTTTGCCACTAGTAACAAGCTTTTAGAAACTGAGTCCTACTGGCAAATGTTATTACATTCATTTAAAAAAACAAAAAAACCCTGTCACATAGAATTTGTTAAGTGTTACATCTGACAAGATATAGCCTCCTCATAAGGAAACAGTAACTTATTTCCAACATAACACTGACAAATATCATCCTGTCATTAGATTTCCATACCCTTGAAAGTTGATCATGTTTCATGATGGCAAATGTCCACCAATGACCAATCCTCAACGATTACACCACACAGAGATCTTTACTCACACTTTGTGTTTAAATGGTTATTAAATACTAATAATGTAACCAACATTCATAATTCTGTGATTCATGGTGTAACCCTAAATGGAGTAAAAGTGAAATCAGTAGGTTTAGAAAATGTAACGCAGTTTAGGATTGCAGCATCAGAATCCAGAATGAATTTAACTCTGAGTCTTCTGGGACTATTTTTTTTAATCCATATTTAGTGGTGCTCATGAAATTATCTACCACCAAAACTCTCCACCAAATTTCATCTGTCCACTTATTTGGCATGAACCATTGAAATGGACTGGCAACATTTCCCCCCAAGTATGAAGAAAACTTAACTACATTATTATTTTAGAAATAGTAAAGAGAAGTATTAATCTATCTTTCCTCCCTAATTTCTTCTTTATTTTCTTCTTCTATATGATATAATGTTGATGCAAACAGAAGGCAGAAACAGAATAGTTATATTGAGAGTAAATTCTGATAGATTATAGATGATGTAAGATTAGTATGTAATCGCCTGTATTGTGGTTTTAGGGTGTTTATGTTTGTTGTTTAATGTCTGAAAAATAAAAAAAAATATTATAAAAAAATATCCCCTCCCCCCCGTATGGAATTTTTGCTTGGTACTTGTTTACTAGCATATTTATTTACAGGCTTCAGCTCTCTTGGTGCAATGCCAGAATGAATGGGAGCCCATAGGTTGTACAGCCTGGGGAGCAGCCACTGATCTCAGTCCAATGACACCCATCTCCCCCACTGTAAGCAAACCCACACATGTTACCTTGGGGAACAGATCACGACCGCAGTGCTCATTTGACCAAACACATGGGAAATGTCATACTAAATAATGAACAAAAACACACAGGTTTGAGTGAATCACAGAAATAAATCATACAGAAAAGCAGAAGGCCAAAGAAACAGAATGCCCACATTCAGGAAAAGGATGACATCGCTGAACCAGGAGAACACACTCATCCCTACTCATCATAAGGAAAACAAGGCAAGAAAATAATGGTAAGAGAAGGAAAATAAAATGTTGGATCCTGTGGATTTGTTCCACTAATTGTAGCATCTTTCTTCAGTGAAACATGCTTCTCTGAGCATGCCTTGCTGCTGGTTTGCCCCTATCGCCCTCTGCCATGGTGTTCTCCATGGAGGGGGCTTCCCAGTCCTTAGAATTAGGCTGTGGGCAATGGTTGCTGCACCCAGCTCTCTTCCCTCAGAGAAAGCGAAGCCTTAATACCAGGCTCAGCATCACCTCCCTCCTCTCCGGCCTGATTTGGGGGAGCCCTCCTTTTAATCTCTCCCTCTAGCCTGTACTCCACCCTCCTCTTGATTTTGAGCCAATCCTGCCACATCCTTTCCTGAAGTTTAGTCTGGCCTGGCCACGGCATGTCACTTCTCCTTTGCCCTTGTCCAGGCGCATGTCATTAGCCACCTGCCAGAGATTCTCCGTTGCATGCGAGTAGACTGGTGGCTCTTCGTCACTGGCCAATGAGGTCATTGGAAGGTGACTAGCAGTTGTTGCAGGAGCCAGCTGTTGTGAGGGTTGGCTCCTGGAGTTCCCAATCAGCGTGGGATCCAACAGCCAGGTGAAGCAGGTAAGCGACTCTGTCCCTGGTTCCCACTGTGAAGGCTCTTCCTCCACCAGACCAGGTAAGTGCGATGGGTCTGGGGCTGCCAATGGGGTGGAGGCTGAGTGAGGGGCCACGCCCAGACAGCCTCCACTCAATGCAACAGGTGGAAGAGCTTCTTGTATCAGGAGAATGCACCTAGTGTGGAGGAAGGTGCTGCCTGTCATTAGTGGAAGACAGCTATAGCATCAAATCCTAAACCAGCATGGTGTAGTAGTTAACAGCAGCAGACTCTAATCTGGAGAAACAGGTTTGATTCCCCACTCCTCCACATGAAGCCTGCTGGGTTACCTTGAGCCAATCACAGTTCTCTCTGAGCTATCTCAACCCCACCTACCTCACAAGGTGCCTGTTGTGAGGAGAGGAAGAGATTGTGATTGTAAACTGCTTTGAGACTCCTTTGAGACTCTTCTTCTTCTTTTCAGCTTTGGGGTTGGAAGCTTCCTGGAGTTTGATCAGACATGCTTCTGAATTACAGTTGTGTGTTCCTTAGGATTCTGGAGCATCCTTCAGGTTTGCCATAGTTTCATAGAACCCTGCAGGTGTCTGCCTTTACATTATGAGTCAAGAATTCTAAACAAAACAAACTCTGCCATCATTTTCCCCAAAGAGTTCAAATAATGTCACACATTACTGACCCAGTTCTGAACAAAACTCAGTCAGATTTGTCCACCTTAATTATATATAATAGGTTGAATACTACTAGTTTTTTTCACCGTCTCACATCATGCCCCTCATTTCTACTGCCATCCCACATGGCTTTTGTCCATGCTCATCCCAAGAGCCACAACTCAGCATTTTTAGTGATCAAAGAGCACTCCTTCCTCCCCTTTTCACCAACAGAAAAGCTGGTTGGATTCAAACCCGCAGATTTTCTGAAATTCCATATACTCAATGCAATGCAAACTGGCCAGTAAACAGTACACCCAGCTAATCATAAAATTAATTTTGAGACCTTGATTTGGCAGCTTCTGAGTAGAGCCTTGAACATGAGTTAATGTAGGCATAACATGACTCAACACCCCAAACTTTTCATGGATCCAGTTATATACATTGGCCCTCAAAAGAGTGGTACAGTTTTATAGATGGTATTTGACTCCAATGGACATAAACAAAATGGACAAGCAAACATATAAGAGATGCTTGAAATGCAAAGAAACTGATGGAACCTATTATGGTGGTCATGCAAAAAAAGTAAAAAGATTTTGGATAAATATCCATTCAGAGATGCAGAAAATACTAAAACTCAAGTTTCCTCTAGACCCAGAGACAATTCTATTGGGTGTAATACCTGAAGAAGTGGACAAAAATCTCAGAGAACTGTTAAACTACATTATTACTGCGGCCAGAGTAGTGCTGGCATCAAAGTGGAAAAAAAGAAGAAATCCCTGAAACAGAAAGATGGAGAGATAAGATGGCTGAATATGCAGTGATGGCACAACTCACTCATTTATTAAATAGAAGACCGATGGGAGAATTTCAGGAAAGATGGAAGTTGCATTTTGATTATGCTAAACCAAATCCTGCCCTGTCCTGGATGGCCCAAGCTAGCCTGATCTTGTCAGAAGCTGAGCAGGGTCAGCCCTGGTTAGTATTTGGACAGGAAACCACCAAGGAATACCAGGGTTGCTGTGCAGAGGAAGGCACTGGCAAACCACCTCTGTTAGTCTCTTGCCATGAAAACCCCAAAAGGGGTCGCCATAAATCGGCTGCAACTTGAAGGCACTTTACACACACACACGCACACACACGCACAAATTAAATCCTCAATTGAACATAGCAGATTATAGATTATAGACTATAATAGTTTTGGTTAGAAATTTAAGCCATTGTACATAGTTAAGCTAAGCAGGAACAAAAAAAAAAAAAATGAGAGAAATGGAGGGGAAGTAACAGCATTGTGTAAGGTTGCAATAAAAATGAATTTTACAAAACAGTATCAATAATACAATACATCTTGTTAAATAATGACAAAGTGCTTTAAATATCTGCTTCCTTGAGAAGATGTAATTTTGGGAATGTATGTGTTGTATGTATCTTTAGTAAAAAGGCGAAAGATACTATCTGAAGAAAAACCAGAGTATGTGTATGTGTTGTATGTATGTTTTATTTACTTTTAATAAAATATATATTTTTTTTAAATAGAGTGGTACAGAATGGTACTTTGGAGCTAAAGAGCATGATAAAAGTGATATGATGAGAATATGTGTTAAATAAAGTTGAACAGAGATTGGCATGTGATGAAGAAGCCATCCGATTGCTTCCCCATGTTTCCAGAGACACTGTACACTTATCACATTATAAGTAAGGCCTGATGCTTACAACCTCCTCTGGCAAAGTAGCCAATACGCTTTGAGTTCCAACAGTTGGTTCAATTTGCAATGTATTGAGGTGATCGGCTGATGGATGATGACACAAACAGAAAACTGATGTGTTGCCATTTAGTTTGACAATGCGAAAAAGCCCGAGGACTATTCTGCCAAATCCAAAGCAGAGGTAAGAGAAGGCATGTAAGTGACAAATGGGGAGCAAAATGGTTTTCTCCTCATTTTTGTATTGAAAACAATTTATTTTTAATGTAATTCCTTAACTGCATTAATTTGAATTTGTTTCTCACTTTCAGTGGAAAAGATAGTTCAGTGTGAAACACAGTTTGGTTTAATTTCTTTTCCAGCTCTGTGCGCCCCGCCCGCCTCCCAGCTGGCCGTCGAGGTGGGGAACGCCGGAGCGAAAAAAACGGTATATTACGTGCTTTGGAACAAAGGCAGGAGAATGCTGTTGCAGTTGTCTTGTTTGTGGGCTTCCTAGAGGCACCTGGTTGGCCACTGTGCAAACCAACTGCTGGATTTGATGGACCTTGGTCTGATCCAGCATGACCTTTCTTATAAGAGAGAGAGAGAGAATCTCATGAACATTACATGTTGGGGTGACCTAGGAATTATGTTCAGGACAGAGTTTGAGAGAAGAAAGGAAGAACTTCACACAGGGCTCCCATTTTTGCTGCGACTCCAGCAGAAGAAGAAGGGAAAAAAACTGCCATTGGCTGACAGTGTTACATTACTTCTAGGGACAACCCGGAACTGACATCAGTATGCTGTAGGAATTGCTGGAAGCTCTATGGTAAAACCAAGGAGTTTCTAGTGATTCCTAAAGCAGACTGACATCACTTCCAGGTTTTCCTCTAGAATGATGTAACACTATCAGTGGATAACAACCCCTCATGGACCTGCCCCCAGACTCCTACTGCCGAATGCTAGCAACCGTAACATCACACAGTTTCTTTGGCTTGATCCTAGGAGAACCTCTTATATTTTTATTTGAGACAAGGGATAGCAATATTCAGATACCATTTGTATTTGGCCTGATTATGTAAGCACAAATGTTTATTGGCATCAGCAGAACAAAGAATGCTTTGTTTATTGGGCTGTTGCATATTTTAATTATTTTTAAACAAATAATAATAGCTGATGGTCATAAAACAACAGGGCCAAGTAAATTATATTCTTTACTGCTGTGCAAACCATATTAAGAAAAAAAAACCTAAATATAAAGTGATAGCCATGCTGAATACAAAGTGCTTAATATAATTTAAAAAAATCAGGGCATGGACTAGAAGATGAGCATGAATTCAGAAGTTAACAAACACAAGAGAAAAACAAAATCTCTTAGCCCATGCCTCGCAGCCAGTAGCTTTGGATGAGGCCACTATGGAACCCTGGATGAATCCAAGACACAGCTTGTTTTGGTTTTTTGTTGGATTATTTATATTGTCTATTGTTTTGCTGCTGTGAGCTACTTTGGGTACATATGGTGGTGGTAATGCCAGCGTGGTGTAGTGGTTAAGAGCAGTGGAGTCTAATCTGGAGAACCAGGTTTGATTCCCCACTCCTCCACATGAGCAGCTGACTCTAATCTTGTGAATTAGGTTGGTTTCCCCACTCCTACACATGAAGTCTGTTGGGTGACCTTGGGCTAGTCACAGTTCTCTCTGAAACTCTCAGCCCCACCTACCTCACAAGGTGTCTGCTGTTGGGAGAGGAAGGGAAGGCCGCTTTGAGACTCCTTAAAGGTAGAGAAAATTGGGGTATAAAACCAACTCCTCCTCCTCCTCCTCTTCTTCCTCTTCTTCTTCTTCTGTTTGCTAAGCAGCTACAACCAACTGAAAGACACTGGCAAGTTGCTCAGATGAAGGTGAGGAACACTGTGAAAGTGGGGCAAAAATGCTGGATGCTTTCCCCTTCATCCTTTTTCAGAACATGCTCTTGGCCAGCCTTATATGCAGGATGAATATTATATCTGCAAGAGGCCCTATCTAATGCTCTGCAGGGCCACCCTTCTGGTCTTCTTGCTTGGCTGCTTTCACTGGCCATGGATTGAATGGTTCGTTTCTGTGAAATGTAATGTGACAGAATGCTTCACACAATAATTAGAGTGCCACGCTCACTAATTTCCTGACTGGAGCCATGGCTGGCCATCGAGCATGAATTTGCACATCCAATACACCACATATTGGCATCAAAATGCATTGTATCCAATTCTAGCTGCTTTGTGTTTTATTAGCACCGTCAACTGCAATGCAATCATCGGCTACCTTCTTACAGTTGTCAAAATCAGTAACTCTTCTAACAAAGAATTCAGATGATACAGAATTAAAGCATGAAAATCGCCTTCATCAGTGATGGGACATTTAATGCAGCTTGTTGGTTCATTGGGCTCTAACAAGAAGTCCCAGGGTGCAATGTTATCTGCAAATCATGCTCTTTATGCATGTGGAATCATTCTTTAGGAGAACCAGTACGGTAGAGTGGTTAGAGTCTAGGATGTGAGAGTCAGACTAGTTTCTTGGAGACTTGAGTTCAAATCCCCACTCACCCACTAAGCATGCTTGATTAGCTTGTGCCAGCCACACACTAACCTACTCCACAGAGGAGTTGTGAGGATAAAATAAGGAAGGCACAGACATGTATGACACTCTGAGGTCCTTGGAGAGAAGGTGGGATAAAAATGTACTAAATATGATTATGACTATCTGTGGACAGTGTTAAACATTCTGGTGGTAGAAAGGGTCATCAAGGTGCAGCCAAGTTATGGCGACCCTGTAGGGTCTTCAAGGCGAGAGACATTCAGAGGTAGTTTGCCATTGCCTGCCTCTGTGTAGCAACCTTGGCCTTCCTTGGTGGTCTCCCATCCAAATAATAACCAGGGCTGACTCTGCTTAGCAGCCAAGATCTGATGAGATCAGGCTAGCCTGGGCCATCAAGGTTAGGGTGCTAAGCAATCTATCTGTGCAATCCTAAGGGTGGTGGTGGTTAAGAATAGAATTACCAACCTCCAGGTACTAGCTGGAGATTTCCTGCTATTACAACTGATCTCCAGCCGATAGAGATCAGTTCACTAAGAGAAAATGGCTGCTTTGGCAATTGGACTCTACGGCATCGAAGTTCCTTCCCTCCCTAAACCCCACCCTCCTCAGGCTCCGCCCCCAAAACCTCTGGCCGGTAGTGAGGAGGGACCTGGCAACCCTAGCTAAGAAGCACCTGGGGACGGCAGAGCCACACCATTTCTTGAGTGGCTTGCTGCCAAGCGCAGCAAGCCAAAAGTGCCTTTTTCAAGAAAACCCCATGAAACTCTCCATTGAGTTTCACAGGGCTATGCCTGCCTTTGTGCAGGCATAACTTGGCGCCTGCAAAAAGGAGTGTTGCTGGCCTGAGAGGGCTTAGAGAGCTGACTAAAGTCAGCCCCACCCCTGAGAATGCCCTTTTTTTAATGCCGGTACGAGCCCTTTGCACCAGGAAAACGCAGCCGGGGAGGTGCTGCCTGAGCCTTGCGCTGCTGCACTGCTCCGCAGTTGCCCTCTGCTGGCATTAGTGCCTACTTAGTAGGGTTGCCAGGTCCCTCTTTGCAACCGGTGGGAGGTTTTGGGGCGGAGGAGGGCGGGGTTTGGGGAAGGGAGGGACTTCAATGTCATAGGGTCCAATTGCCAAAGCAGCCATTTTCTCCAGGTGAACTGATCTCTATCAGCTGGAGATCAGTTGTAATAGCAGAAGATCTCCAGCTAATACCTGGAGGTTGGAAACCCTACTACTTAGCCAGCGAATGTACCACTAATGCCAGTGGTACAGGAATCATGTCGGCCCTGATCCCCTTTTGTCCTCCCTTTAGGATTGCTCTGCCCATATGCTCAAAAGTGCTCTCATCTTTATTTATGTTTTGTTTCATGTTCTTGAGCTGAATCCAAATAATAAAACTAGCTTTGGGCCTTAGACCTGGTGAGCTGTGGCTTAAAGTGATGCCTTAGTGTGGTGTAGTGGTTAGCATGTCAGACTAGGGTCTGGGGCATCCAGGTTTGACTAACTGGGTGACCTTGGGCTGGTCACTCTCTCTCATCTTCACCTACCTCACAAGTTTTCTCTTGTGAGGATAAAATGCAGGAGATGAGGATTGTAGTGTAAGCTGCTTTGGGGAGAAAAGTAGGGTATGAATATCTAAGTAAATACCAAACAACTATTTATAGTGTGAATGAAGATCTGTTTCAGATACAGATGAGCTTGCATGGCATACATTTTCTATAAACTTGAGGCCTCTTGCATTATTTATCTAATTTAAAAGGCTTATGTACTACCATCTAGCCAAGCTCCCACAGCAGTTCACGATAAACAATAAGACATTGCACATAAAACCCATAAAACCCTTTTAGAACCACTGTAAAATTCCAAGCAAAACAGGAAGAGCACAAAAGACAACCAAGAAGCAGACAATTCAGATTTTCACAGCCCTGTAACAGAAAGAGTCAGCAAGAAAGCTTGATCTTAAATTGTTTCTAGGAAAGAAGGAAAGGTAGGGGGATATCCATGTGATACATCTCACTTACAGGGTGATTAGTCTTCCATGTAAAAAAGAAACGGGAGCTTGAAAATCATGAGCCAGTTTTGAAGAAGCTGACATCTTGAGAGAGCTGTGGCTCCAGAGAGACTTTGTTACAAAGATTTTCGGGGGGAGCTGTGCCGGACCTTTGGCCCATTTCCGTGTGCTAACCATTATTCCTAAATGTAACCAGCTGCTTTACTGGAACACTCATGGAAAATTGTTGTTGAAAAATTGTTTGAGAGATATGTCCTGGCTGTTCAGCACTTCCATCTATAACTGTAAAACTGCAATATCACTGCAGGTGAACCAACACCCCAATCCTAAATGGATTTATATGAAAGTAAAGCAGCACTGAAAAGATACCATAGTGTTAGAACCAGCAAAACCGTGGTTATGTCAGAGTTCCTCCATTGCGGCTGCTGTGAAGTGAACATGGCATGTAAAGATGCCCCTTAAAATTAGAACACAAAGTTCCCCTTAAAGAGTATGATTGGAGATCACATGTAACTAAGAAAGCAACCCTAAGCAGATCTCCTCAGAATGCTACTCAAGACTCTTCAGTGGGACAAACTCCAAGGAACATGTGTGCTTAAGACTGTACTATCAGTTACTTACAGGGTCATCCTAAACTGAGTTAAACCCTTCTAAGCCTATTGAGTTCAATCGATTTAGAAGGGTCAAACTCTACTGAGAATTTTCTAACAGTTAGAGCAGTTCCTCAATGGAACAGGCTTCCTCGGGAGGTGGTAAGCTCTCCTTCCCTGGAGGTTTTTAAGAAGTGGTTAGATGGCCATCTGTCAGCAATGCTGATTCTGTGACTTTAGGCAGATGATGAGAGGGAGGGCATCTTGGCCATCTTCTGGTCACTAGGTGTGGGGGGGAGGTAGTTGTGAATGTCCTGCATTGTGCTGGGGGTTGGACTTGATGACCCTGGTGGTCCCTTCCAACTCTATGATTCTATGATTCTATTGGCACGTCAACAAAACTGTTGTTAAAACATTAAAAACGCCCCACCCAGGCGCCGCTCCATACCCACCGCCGCTGGCCGCTCATGCTCGGCCCCGAGGGCTGCCTGGCCAGTCACACCACTTGCCTCCGCCGCACGAGAAAGTTGGCTGCTGCGCGGTGGAAACTTGCGTCGAGGCCGCGAGGAGGGGAGGGCGGAGGAGGGCCAGAGCGGCTGCAGTCGCCGCGCCAGGCCCGGAAAGAGGAAGGAAGCCAGCCCCCTGCGCCCTCCGCACCCGGTGAAGGTGGCTTCTCTCAGGTGGGTGGCCGCGATCCTGCAGCCCAGAGCCGCACTCAAGGGGCCAAAGAGCCGCATGCGGCTCGCGAGCCGCGGTTTGCCGACCACTGGGCTAGCCCATTATAAACAACAGGAGCGGCTGAACAGCCCATTGGAAACAATAGGAGCCAGCCAGAGAGAGACTCCGTTAACCCACAGTTAACTCCAGACTGTGGTGAGAATTTTTTATATTAAACATTAGTTTGGCTTAAGAAGAACCATCTTTATACCTTAATATTATAACCTGTAGTTATATTATAACTGCCAGTTATAATATTATAACCTGAGGGTCTGACTATGGCTTTTAAGGGGGCAGACCTCTAGCTGACCCCAGCTTCAGCCAGGCCCCTGACCTTAAAGGGTACAGGAGATTGCATTGCTAGGAGTTAGTCAACCAAAGCACATTAGGTGCCCCAAATTATGTTTAAGGATAGCGAGGTCATTTAGACAGGCAGCAAGTTGTCTGCTTATGCATGGGGGAAATTGTTTTTGTACACGGGCTGACAGACAAACAAATAGTTGTCAGAGACCCTGGATCTGGGAAACTTATTTTGGAACAGGATATTTTCCAAACAAGATTAGCCATGATTTGTGAAAACCCATCTCCTGAAGAATTTGAAAGGAGGTGTCCGGTTGGGACCTCTTTCTCACGGTTTAGTCTATAAAAGGCTAGTCCAGCTGCCAGTCCTTTGTCCTTCTCAAGGAGAGATCAGTCTGCACAATTTGTGGTTGCCATCTCTGTCTCTTCTTTGGAATGACCCAGAGTACTCTGCTAGCTGTTTGTTTGTGTGTCAACTTGTATGTGGGTTTGTTAAATTCTGTCATGTATATTTAGCCAAGTATTGCTTCTTTCTATGCCTTATATTCTCTTGTAAGTCCAATAAACTGCATGGTTTACTGTTATACGTTTGGTGAGCTGTTTAAGAATATCCAAGGTCTATCTTTCCTATCAAATTCTCTGGGCTCTGCTTTTGGTAAGTGAGCAGGCAGAGAAATCCAATCACAAAGAACCAGGAGGGGGGAAGCAGAATTCCCCCCACACAGACGAAGTTGGCAACTGGTGAAAACAGCAGAAAGCACAGTCCCACACAGAGGCAATCGAGCCCACCCCCAGCAGAACAAGTAAACCCACCCCCCTTTGGCTTCCCCCCTCACACACACACACACACACACACACACACACACACACACACACACACACACACAGAATCCCCCCCTACATACATACATACACACACACAGGATGGGTCTTACTGTGGATGTCTTCTCTTCCATCAGGAGCAGGGACTCGGAGTCAGGACTCAGGAGTAATCCAATACGATTCTAGCCAACTCACACCCACAGACTCTCTCTGGCCATTTATGCACGGGAGGTTTTGCCTTGAATTTGCCACTCTCTAGATGCACATTAAGGATCGCCTGCTCCCAATCATTCCAATGGGTGGATGGGGGGGACCACATAACTCGGGGGGCCCTGGCCCAACCTTCACAAAACATGGGGGTTCTTGCAAATGAAGTCCCTCCAAGCTACCCTAAAGGTTTGGGACCTCTACCTCCAAAAATGCCCCCCCCCCGGAGCCGTGGAAAGCCGTGAATGTGTTTTTAATGGCTTTATTCCAATTGGGGGGGACTGCATAACTGGGGGGAACACTTCGAGTGGCACATTTGGAGTGTCATTAAGTGACAGTGCTATTTGGAGTGGCATTAAGTGCCAGTCTCTTTAATCAATTTATTTTGCTAGCTGGCCAGCTAGCTAGCCTTTGGGAGGACATTTGGGTTTTTCTATTTCAGCACCAAGGTTTTTCAGACTAGCCTGAAATCTGAGAACAGTATTGCAGAGAAGAATAATAGTTTGGCCCGCCATCTGCCACAGCAATCTGCCCTGTGCCATGCTATTTATTCCCCTGGTTTGCAGTGAGCTTTGACCACATGAAGAACACATGAAACTCTCTTATTCTGACCACTGGTCTATCAGAGTTGGCATTGTGTACTTTGACTGGCAGTGACTTTGGAGGGTCTTAAAAAGAGGTATTTCATATAACCTCCTACTTGATCCTTTAAAAAACAAAAACTGGATGTGTCAAGGAACTGAATTTAGGACTTATGCATTCAAAGCAGATGCTCTACCACTAAGCTACCCCCCAAAAGATTTGTACATCGAGCTTTGTGTATCAAAGGGGAAATAGAAGGGCTGTACCAATGCTTAGCCAGTAAGTGAACTGAGTACTCTGCGAGTACATTTGAACATATATTTTAGACTGAATTGCATCATTGCTGGGTCATCTATTCTGATGGGCAATGGCTCTCTAAAGTCTAGAGTAGAGGTCCTTTTCAGTCTCTTTCAGAACATGTTCCCCCTTATGAAACTCCCTGACGACTACAGTCATCTTCCAAAGCCCTACTTTGGGTGCACCCACCTTCTGAGATTAGGCAGGTGGCAATTGGAGAGAGAGGTTTCCCATTAGTGGCATGAAAACTCTGGAACTTTCTACCCAGAGTGACTTTCCTGACCCCTTCTGTTGCCATCTTCCACCATCTGGCCTTCATCTAGCATACCTCCCTCAGTGATCTCTCCTTCCAGTCCTATGTTTTAGCTGTTGTTTTTATCTATGTGTATTTTATTGTACTGTATGTGTTTTTCAGCTTGGTGTTAGACATTTTAATGATGTGTTTTTGTTTGGCTTTAATGGTTTTTAAGATGTGTGTTATTTTGTATGCTTTTAATCTATTAGCCACCTTGATGGCCCTGATCAGGGCAGAATTTTATAAATAAATAATCTAAATGGCATAAGAAGAGCCCTGCTGGATCAGACTAGTGGTCCATCTAGTCCAGCAAACTATTTTATCAATTCCTGTGCTAGATTGCCAACCAATTTCTCTGTACTACCAATAACCCAGACATAGAGGCCAAAACTTCCCCTGATGTTTCCTCTTATATGTTTGCTGCCTCTTAGCCAGTAACTGAACTGAAGAGAGCCAGCATGGTATAGTGGTTAAGAGAGGTGGAATCTAATCTGGAGAACTGGGTTTGATTCCCCACTCCTGCACATTAAGCCTGTTGGGTGACTTGGGCTATCACAGTTCTGTTTGAACACTCTCAGCCCCACCTTCCTTACAAGGTGTTTGTTGTGTGGAGAAGAAGGGAAGGAGATTGTAAGCTGTTTTGATTCTCTTTAAAAGGTAGAGAAAGTCGGCATATAAAAACCAACTCCTCCTCCTCCTCCTCCTCCTCCACAAATCTGTCTAACCCCCTTTTAAAGGCATTTTTATAAAGACATCAAGTCTTGCTATTTGCAGCTCTATATAACTGGAGATGGGGAAAAATGAACCTGGAAACTTCTACTGAGTAATAGGTATCACTTTTTCTTGTTCCCAGGCGGGCAGAGGGGTGAATTGCCAGGGAAATTGCCCGCCACCACCGGGCACCTGGCAACCCTACCTGAAATCCATACTCCCAATCCTTTGGGGCATTGCCTCTGTACTGAGGTTTACAAGAATTGGACTGAAAGACCCAACAAAGCATTAAGCAAGGATATTTTTTTAGACGTCTCCATTTCAAGTTGCTTTATAGACTTGACAAGTTTCAGGTATGCTGAAGCTAATTGTCCCAATCTGCCCATTCATGGATATAAATATTAATGCAATCCTCTGCTTGAGCAATTTAGCGTAGTTATTATACATTTGCAACCATTTGTGGCCTGATAGATCACCGAATCAATTATCTGCGCATCTCATGAATGTTTTGATTGCTTGACAGAGTGAGAAGGGAGCAAAAAGGTTGTTGTGTATTTATAAGTAGTGGGGCCTGTACATTTTTATGTCACCTTGACAACTTGTGCAAGTTAGTACAGTGAACAGTTCTGTTCTCGAAAGACTAATCGGGACTTTGTTTGAAATCTATCAAATCTATACCAAGTGCTTTCCTCCAAAATCTGTGTGTAGTTTATGAAAGTGCTGTCCGTCAGATCTCTTCTTCCTGCCATCATGGACTCAGACTTTGTTGGCTGCGAGAGCTGTCTGTGGGTGTGGGTGACTCAAGTCTCTTGCAGGTCAGCCAGAAGCAACAGCCTCATGAAGGGCTTATTCCTGGCTTGCTGTGAATAAGCCAAGTACAGTTGAACACATGAAGCTGCCTTATACTGAATCAGACCCTTGGTCCATCAAGGTCAGTATTGTCTACTCAGACCGGCAGCAGCTCTCCAGGGTCTCAGGCAGAGGTCTTTCACATCACCTACTTGCCTAGCCCCTTTAACTGGAGATGCTGGGGATTGAACCTGGGACCTTCAGCATGCCAAGCAGATGCTCTACCGCTGAGCTACAATCCCTCCCCTGTTGTGGACAATAGTGGCTGATTAATTGCATACTTGGGAAAAGCCTTGTAAACAGGTTTCCTGTTAGAAACTGGACTAACTTCAGCTCTGCCCTGGTGATATATAGGATGATGATAGAACTCCAGTTTCCCAGCTGCCATTAAAAAACACAGTTGCAACAGGGAACAAGAAGAATCTTGTAGGCTGGTCAACAGTTTCTTCTCAGGGATATCAAGTGTGTCTCACATGAAATTCTCTCTTCATTAACTCTTCTCTTGAATAGATCTTCAGAGCAACTGAAAAGTGCTGATGTTGGCTGCCTTGAGATCTTTTCAATGGTCTCATAGAGTTCCATCCTGTCTCATGTCTATGTGTATACATGTTTGTGCACAGTAATATTGAGGAAAAGTGGGCGCAAGACATCATCAGCCGGGTGTGATGCTATATTTCTTCTTCTTTATATCCACCTCAGGTCCTGGTTGTGTGTGGTGACTGCAACCCCAAACAGATGAGGTTATTAACAGGAAACCAAACCATGGAAGACTGAAATTATGATACTTAGTGTGATACATCTTGCAAACTTCAGAAAAGAGCTGAATAAAAATGTCACATAGATAGGTACTGGATGGCAATAAGGGGACAGTCCTGTCCTGTTCAAGCTGACATATCTCATTCCCCATAGGAATGTCATACAAAAATTGTTGCAATATTTCCCTATACATGATTGTATTCAAATATATGTATTTTGTATATCAAGAAGAAATGAAGACAATAGAGAGAGAAAGGTGCAAAACCCTTGCATTCTGAAGCATTGCCATCCAAGTAAGTGGCATTAAAATCAATTGGACTTGCTCCCAAACAAATCTGTTTAAGATTCAGCCGTAAGGCATTGTGTGTGTGTTTATGTCTCAAGAATGTTACTTATCATTGATGCTGCAAGGTTTGAAAGCAAATACAGCGAAGAGAACAAGACATATCTATTGGAAAGTGCGAACTAATGCACAGGGGATAGTATGTCTTATACTGTAGCTATTTTAACACTGTACAAATTAAAGTAGATCTTTCTGACCCTTCAGCGTGTTGAGACAAAAGGTTGAAAAAAACATCCCAGGCACCTGCTATTATCTGCAAATATTGTAGAAGTGGAGAAAGCAAGGATATATCTGTGTCTATTTCTGTGTCTATTGACTGAAAAAAGCCTAGGAAGTCAATACCCACTTCCTGCCCTTCTCCCTTGATACCACAATGCCTTTTCACATAAAGGTCATCAAACAAATATTAGGTAAAGGCCAATGAGATATGGACAGCCCAAACCATGACCCAAGATGCTGCAAAGGCAATATAGCACAGGTTATCAATACCATATGGATAACAAACACAATTATGTAATCTGGCATAGAGATGGCAGTCAATAAATTGCAGTCCCTGCTCAAGACGCAAACAAGGGCCTCCCAGCTATATTAGCTATCAGCTGGAACTTCCTCTCTTGTCTGGATTCAGTGCAACAAAGAGCTGTATGAACCTGTTAGGGGCAACTCTTGGGCCCAGAACAGCTCCAGAGGGCAGAATTGAATTGGAATGCAGGCATACAGGGTGTTTATCAATAGTTTAAGAATACAGCTTCCCAAGAGAGTCATGGTCCAGGAACATTAGCACAATTTATAGCTCCCAGACTTCAGTAAATTTGGAAGAAAGACAGAGATAAAATAAAGAACAAGAGAGCTTTAATTTCTTTATCAGTAAGTGTCAAAAACAACACTGTGCAGTGAGCCTAGTGAAAATTTCCCCTGAGACATGGCAGTGTAGGGTTTCATACCTGGACTGGGTCTCCCAGATCCTACTCTGATCCTACTAAGGGTGTGAATAACAAAATTCCCAAACCCATGACATACATAGAAATCACTGGTTTGGGCCATTGCCACGATTTTCAGAACCAATTCAAGATCATTTGGTATTACACAAAACCCCTCCCAAAATGGTCTGTGATGTTTTCATCTTTGGGTGCTGCTAGCCAGCTACAGCATTTGTGTACATTTTTCTTTGATTCTACTGATTTCCTGAGCAATGGCATTTCTCCCTTCCAATTGGATCCTTGTAAGGGAGGAGCACAGACAATCACCTTTGGAAACAAGCCACAGAAATATGCAGTTCTCTTTCCCTCCCCCCCCCCTTTGTGGGGGCAATGCCCTTTTGTTCTTTGCAGGCCCTATGGTTAGGAAAATAGAGAGGTGGAGCACCTTGTAGAATTAATCTCCTTGTCCCAATTTGTTTGAAATGTGGGTGTCCTTTAGAAAACAGAAAGTATTCAGTCCTCTTCAATTTTGGTGTCATTCAATTGTAAAACAACCACTCCACCCTCCTCCCCCAAAGTCCCCCATCGGAAATAATGGCAGACAGACAGAAAGGGATGGGTGTGTGTGTATAAAGGAAGTCATTTTCACTTTGTGAAAAAAAAACAGATCATAACAAGGTAAGAAAAATTTATTGTCTGTCAGTCATTGTAAGAGTAGGAAAATGCATGTTTAATGCCGTGGCCAACCAGAACTCTCCTGCTAGGCTGCCACTTGACTGCCATTTTAGGAATCACACAAAGAAGTGTGGCTCCTCAGAGAGTCACCTACTTTGGGGGTCTATAAACTCCACCTGTTCAATCTGCTTGAAAAGAATGAGGTCTTTAGATTGCAGGGAGGACTGCATTCTGGGCAAATTTGGTGTCATCATCTTTATAAACAGCTGCCTCAGATCCTCATATACATTCCCTACTGAAAATAATGGTCTCAAACTCAGGAACCACACAGATTTGAATCCTGAACCAGTAATGTCCTACACAAAAACAAGCCATCATGGTAAAAATTCCTCCCTGAAGCCTGGATCCAAAATTATAAATATTTTTTTTCTCCGTGTTCAACACCTAGTAACCATGCTAGCTTTTGTGAGATGGCTGTTGTTGAACAGTAGCAAGCAGCCAAGCCTGGGTGACTCATGCAAATTGGGTGGTAGCAAGTTGCCGAGTAGTTGCTGGTTGTTCTTGCCCCAATGGGTATGGTTGCCAGCCTCTAGGTACTAGCTGGAAATCTCCTGCTATTACAATTGATCTCCAACCAATAGAGATCAGTTCCCCTGGAGAAAATGGCTGCTTTGGCAATTGCACTCTATGGCATTGAAGTCCCTTCACTCCCCAAGCCCCACACTCCTCAGGCTTTGTCTCAAAAACCTCCCGCCAGTGGCAAAGATGGACCTGGCAATCCTACCAATGAGTCCTCCCTCAAAGGCCAAAACATCCCTGGAAAAGACCCTGTCCCTTCTCCCTGCCTTTTACTGACCAAAACCAACATTTGAAGACTGGGAATAGGGCTGTTGATTGTGTTTTTAATGGCTTTATTCGGCCGAATTTTTTTCCGAACTTTGAATTCCCGCCGAATTGAACGGATCCGAAGTGGGGGAGTTCGGACTTCGGCATATCCTGAATCTAAATGGGCTGAATTCGGCCAAATCCGAACTATACCGAATTTTTTTTAATTCAACGGCCCTAACTGGGAATACTTCTGTGGTTGTCTAATAATGGGCAGCATAATGTTACGCTAAATGACTTTGATGTAGATCAACTTGTTGAACTACTGAGCATTTTTGACATTTTGAGAAGAGATATTGGGATCCACAACAAAATGGCTGCCCTGGGGGGCTGGTTCCAATGACAAAATATTGGGAGTTTTCATGGTGCCCATGGGCATCATGTTGGCGATCACTAATGTAGATATTTCAAAATCTATAACCATTTCCTTCTACCATAGCAATGCAGTATAGAAAACTTGTAACAAAAATATGTTTCTAATATGTCTTTAGAACAAGCTTACTATTATTAGGATTGCCAGGTCCCTCTTCGCCACCGGCGGGAGGTTTTTGGGGCAGAGGCTGAGGAGGGTGGGGTTTGGGGAGGGGAGGGATTTCAGTGCCATAGAGTCCAATTGCCAAAGCGGCCATTTTCTCCAGGCGAACTGATCTCTATCGGCTGGAGATCACTTGTAATAGCACAGAATTGGATCTATCTTGTTTCTTATAAAGTTTACAACCTCCTATAACAATTTTCTTTTTTTTATATAATTTTTTATTATTTTTATAATAAAAAATAAACAAAAAAACAAAAAGAAAAAATAATAATACATTAATAAAAAAACAGAAACAAAAAAATACATGTTCAGCGCACAATACAATACATGTTCAGTATACTAATACAATATACTAATACAATATTCAGTTCTCTAAATTCCATCGTGCCCTGAATCCAAATCCCCCCCCACCACAGTGCCCATCACCATTGGACTTCCGATGGAGTGTTATGACATTACCAAATAAAATATCTGTAATTATCTCTTATTTAAAATCTTATTGTACTATAGTTCGTTAACTATACTTTTAAAATCCATTTTTGCCACTTTATCCCAATATGTGGTAGCCTTTAACCATGTAGATTTAAATTCCTCCATATCTTTACCATGTAAAGAAGCTGTAATTTTGGCCATCCGCATATACATCCATAATTTTTCTCTCCACTCTTTAATTGAAGGTTTATTTGTTTGCTTCAATTTTTTTGCAATTATAATTCTTGCTGCAGCAAAGCTATATTGACATATGACTCTGTCACCTTTATCTAAATCTTTTTTTGACATACCCAATAAGCAAAAGGCGGGATCTCTCTTAATTACTGATTTAATCATATTATTAGTTTCATTCAAAACTAATCTCCAAAACCTCTTTATTTTTTTACAAAACCACCAAACATGCATAAATGTACCTGTTTGCCTACCACATTTCCAACATAAAGCTTCATCTTCTTTCTTCATTTTACTTAACAATACTGGGGTTATATACCATCTATAAAACATTTTATACAAGTTCTCTCTTATTTCATTTGAAATGGTGAACTTAAATTCCTTTTTCCATAAATTCTCCCATATTTCCAGATCTATATTATAGCCTAAATCTCTCATCCATTTCAACATCACCGGCTTAATCCTTTCCTGTTCTAAATTTATTTCTATTAGTAATTTATATATCCTCCCTATCAATCCTTTATTACCCTTTGAAACTATAATCTCAAATTCCGATTTAGTTTGATTAAAACCCAACTTATTATCTTTATTAAAAACATCTCTTAATTTATAATACATGAACCAATCTTTAATCTGAAGTTCTTCTTTTAATTTCAATACCCATATACCATCTTTATATTCTATCATTTCTCTATAATTATTACCATCCAAATTTAAATGTATACCCCTTCTCAAAAATGCTTCTACAGGATTAATCCAGCCGGGAGTTTTGCTCTCAAAAACATCCTTATATTTATTCCATATTTTTAATAAATTTTTCCTAATAATATGAGAGTTAAATTCTTTATTTACTTTCTCTTTTTCATACCACAAGTAAGCATGCCACCCAAATCTCAATTTAAATCCTTCTAGTTCTAATAATTTCTGATTCTCTAAGAGAATCCAGTGTTTGATCCAGGTGAAACATGCTGCTTGATACTACAATTTCAAATCTGGTAGTCCAAATCCTCCCGTTTCCTTCAGTTCAATTAGATTATTATATACAATCCTGTGTCTTTCTTTACCCCAGAGAAATCTCAAAATATCTTTTTTCCAAACATCAAATATCTGTACACCCTTAACTATTGGGAGGTTTTGAAACAAAAAAAGCATTTTAGGTAATATCATCATTTTAACTACCGAAATTCTTCCCCACAATGATAATGGCAATTTTTCCCAACTTGTCAGGTCCTTGTTTATCTGTTGCCATTGATTCACATAATTATCTTGAAATAAATTAAGATTATTATTTGATATCCATATACCTAAATATTTAACTTTGTTTTCAATATTAAACCCCGTCTTTTTTATTAATATTTGTTGTTGTGAAAGAGTCATATTCTTAGTTAAAATCTTAGTTTTAATTTTATTAATTTTAAAACCTGAAAGCTTTCAATAAACCTCCAAAATTTTATTCCATCTGTCAATTTGATCAATCGGATCAGTCAAAAACCAAACTAAATCATCCGCATATGCTTTAAGTTTATAATGATTTTACCTATACGTACACCAACTACATCATCATTTATTCTAAAATTATACAGTAAAAATTCTAATACTAAAATAAACAGTAGAGGGGAAAGAGGACATCCCTGTCTCGTTCCCCTTTGTATTTCAATGTTTGGTGATAGTATCCCATTTATAATCAAATTGGCAGTTTGTTGTGTATATATTCCTTTTATTGCTGTTTTAAAATTCGCACCAAAATCCATGAAATCTAATATCTTAAACATAAACTGTCAATTGACATTATCAAAAGCTTTTTCAGCATCCAAAAATATCAAAGCTATTGGTGTTGTATCTTGTTCTACATATTCTAAAAGATCAATTACCACCCTCACATTCTGACTCATTAACCTTCCAGGTAGAAAGCCAGCTCTATCTTCATGTATTACTTGATTTAATACTCTTTTTAATCTAGTGGCTAATATTGCTACAAATAATTTATAATCAGCATTTAACAATGAAATAGGCCTAAAATTTTTAACTTCCAATATATCAGAATTTGCCTTTGGTATTAATGTTATATTTGCTTGTTTCCAGGTTTGAGGAATAATTCCTTCTTTCAATGCAAAGTTCATTACTTCCAGTAAATAAGGAGTTAACTGATCTTTGAATGTTTTATAATAAAATACATTAAATCCATCTGGGCCAGGAGATTTGTTTAATTTACTTTTTTTTATTGCTTCTTCCAACTCCTCTTTAGTTATTAAAGAATCCAAAAAATCTTTATTTTCCTGTGTTATTTTTCCCCAGTCCCCTTTAACAAGATACTTGTCCATTTCTGCCTCTGAGACAGCATTTTTCCTATACAAATTTGTGTAAAATTCTACAAATGTTTGTAAAATCTCCTCTTTTTTTCTTGTAATCTTGCCATTCTTTTTAATTTGAGTAATTGGTATTTTCTTTTCCTTCTGCTTAAATTGCCAAGCTAACATTTTACCCAGCTTATTTGCGTGTTCAAAAAATCTTTGTTTATTATACATAAGTTTACTTTCAATTTCTTCTGCAATTAAAAATTCATATTGTTGTTGCCAATTTCTAATCTTAACCTGCTGTTCCTGTTTAGCTGCTTTATCTTGCAACCTACTTAGATATCTTTCACCTTGTCTTATTTCATCTAGTATATGTTTTCTCTTTTTCTCCCTTTCCCTGTGCCACCTTGTATTTTGTTGGATTAACAGTCCTCTAAATACTGCCTTACCAGCATCCCAGACTATATCTTCACGGGTACCCTTATCCATATTTTCTTTAAAATAATTCTGTATATCCATCTTCAATTTAATGACTATTGTAGTATTTTTTAAAAGAAAATCATTAATTCTCCAGGGTTTATATCCCCTATCTCCCATTTGAATTTTAACTGAAACCGCATTATGATCAGACAAAACCCTAGGTAAAATCTCTGAGTCTTCTGATTTCTCTATTAAGCCCTTCGATAACCACAACATGTCTATCCTGGAATATGTAAGGTGTCTTTGGGAAAAAAAGGTATAACCTTTCTTATTGCCGTGTGCCAATCTCCAGACATCAAACATATTCCATTGATCAGTAAGAACATCAAAAACCCCTGGCAATTTTCCTTCATTAGTTGCTTTCTTCTTTTTTCCAGATCTGTCTATCTTAGGTACGTTAACACCATTAAAATCCCCCATCCATATCATTTTTTCTATGGCATATTCAGCTAATAATATTGCGAGTTTATCATAAAAAACTTTTTGATTTATATTAGGCGCGTATATACCCACAAGCATTAACTTCTGAAAGCCACATGTTATTTCAACTAACAAAACTCTTCCCTCTGTATCTTGGAAAACTACTTTTGGTTCCATTGAAATAGGTATATACATAGCTATTCCATTAATTTTTCTGCTATTATTACATGCCGTGAAAAGTGTACCCAACCTTGAATGCTCCAACCTAAAAATATCCTTTGGGAGTATATGAGTTTCTTGTAAACAAATAATATTAGCATTACTTTTTTGTAGCTGGTAAAATATTTTCCTCCTTTTATTAGGAGAGTTCAATCTGTTAATGTTCCAAGATAAGACCTGTAACATATCAAAAATCAGTTAGATCCGATACTCTTCCATACACAACATAAACAAGCATTTTTCTTATTACCCCCCTTCCCCCCATTCTTTAGTCTTCAGCTTCATCAATTGGAGAGTCCTCTGGAGAGTCTGTTGGCAAATCTCCCCCTCCAGATGCTTCAGATGCCTTTTCTTCTTCCGTAGATTCTCTGATTGGAACTTGCTTAATTGGTTTAGTAGGTTTCAGCAATTCTGCATCATATCTTCTTAAGAACTGCTCGGCCTTGTCCACTTCTGTGTACTTGAACCTTTTTGTTTTAAAGGTGAAGGAGATGCCCTGAGGGTATTCCCAACGATATTGGATTCCATTGAGCCTTAAACATTGGACAATCTCCATAAAATCTTTCCTTTTCCTCAGCAATCTTGCCGGTATTTCCTTCATCAGTCTCAGAGGCTCACCTTCTACTTTTAATGGTGTCTTATAATGAGTATTAAGTATCAAGTCCCGGTGACTCCTCGAAAATAATTGAAGCAGGCAATCTCTAGGTACTTTGTTTCTGGTTGCATATGCAGAATTCATTCTATAAGCTGTCACAATCATCCCTGTAGTAACTTCTTCAGATTCTTGTAAAAAATCTGCCAGTAGAGCTGCCAAATATCCACGTAAATCCCGATTTTCAATTTTTTCTTTCAAACCACGTATACGTAATGAAGATTCTTTTATCTTAAGCTCTATCATCGCCATCTGGTCTTGTTGTCTCTCGCTTCTGTCAGATGAGGATGCAATAGCCATCTCAAGGGTGTCCACCTTCTTCTTGGTTTCTTTAATTTCCTGTGAATTTTTCTTTAACTTGGTTTCAACCCTATCTTGCCTGATAGTCAGAGCTGAGATTGTGTCTTGCAAAGTAGCTATTGCAGCAGAGTTTTGGGATGTAGTAGCTGTATTCTGGGATAACTCCTGTTTCATTTCAGTAACATCTTGGTGAGTCTTAGTTAAAAGTTCAAATACAGAGGTCAGTGTTACTTCAGGCTTTGCTTTTGGAGTCATCTTGGTAGCAACAGATGTAGGTGCACCTGGAGAAATTGTCTGTTTAGTAACAATTTGAGACACAGAGGGCCTTCTCTGAGGAAGTGGTACCACCAGCTTTGTGTCTTTAAGAATATCCTTGGTGTGTTTCTCTTTTTCTCCCATTTGCAAGCTGTAAAAGCTGAAGACAGAGCAGCTAGTATTTATAATCCAGAGGAGAGAAATAGGGAGGTGGGGGGGGCAGAGCTTTTCTTTTAAATCATTACACAAAAGTTATTTCAGATGTAAGAATCCAGTTCAGAGAAAGCAATCACTATGACATCTTAAATGTTCTTATTCCATGTCACTTGATTGTTCTCCAACTCCTTTCTTTTATTTCCGAGTTCTTGCTTGGTAAGAAACTTTTTATTGTGCGTCACACAGCTGGCAAAAAGCCAAAAGTCACAAAACAAAGCATAGCGAAACTATAGATGGTTCTAAATTGAGTCTTTTATAAACAATACTGCCACACACCCCAAGTTGCTATTTTAATTAAAGAAAAAAGTTCTTCATTCCAAATTTAATGTAAATCGGATCCCACCTCGCTTTCTTCTTGCTGTGCCTTTAAGATGGCGCCGGCTATACAGCGGAATCCCGTCTGGGCGACCGCCGCCAATTTCGTTGCGGCTCTCGCTCCACTGACAGGTCCGCCGCCGGCACCCGATTCTGCTTCCCCTCTTACTCCAAGGGGAGCCGCTTGCCGGATCTTTAAGGGGCGAGATAATCGCCCCGCGGCAGTGAGGCAGCAAGAGCGCGGAGCTCCGCGCTTGTGGCGGGGGGGCCGTCTGACCCAGAAGCCCACTATAACAATTTTCTATAGTCTTTAGACTCTAGCCTGTATCTCATAGTTGCTCTTGTGACTTTAAGGGTGAAAACGCACGGTCGCTTGAGCCTCCTTTCTTCCCTGTTCCAGCCAGGATTCAGCCAGGATCGAACGCACGGACGTGCGTTCGATCCTGGCTGAATCCTGGCTGGAACAGGGAAGAAAGGAGGCTCAAGCGACCGTGCGTTTTCGCCCTAAGACTACCAGAACTTAATCCCTCTGAGTGCAAACATACTACCTTAGTAGGTAATTGCATTCACCTGTGAATTAATTCACAACACTCTTGCCTGTATTATCCGTTTTGGAGATCCTGACCAGAACCTTTTGAGGTTCTATGATTGATGCCTACTATGGATTCATATCAAATATTATGCATATTTGGTAAGTTTGTAATTAATTTATATTCATGTATATTGTGCTAGCAACTTTCTCAGCTTTGTATGTATATAATTTGTATATTCTTTGTGGCTGGTTTTATACTCATTGCATTGCATTTTATATTTTTAACTGGTCCTATACACCTATTTCAGGCTGATGAAGCCCATAGCGAAACGTGTTAACTTGATCTAGATAACACATACTGAAGGTTTATGAAGCTGGAGGGTGAGAGATTCAAAACAGATAAAAGGAAGTATTTTTCACACAATGCATAGTTAAACTGTGGAACCCCCTGCCCCAAAATATGGTGTTGGCTGCCAACTTGGAGGGCTTTAAGAGGGGAGTGGACATGTTCATGGAGCAAAGGGGTATTCATGGCTACTAGTTAAAATGAATACTGGTCATGATGCATACCTATTCTCTCCAGGATCAGAGGAGCATGCCTATTATCTTGGGTGCTGTGGAACACAAGGGATGGTGCTGCTGCAGTTGTCTCATTTGGGGGCTTCCTAGAGGCACCTGGTTGGCCTCTGTGGGAGCAGACTGCTGGACTTGATGGGCCTTGGTCTGATCCAGCAGGGCTTTTCTTATGTTCTTATGTTCATATGTGCCATTGTACTTAGACATCCTTTGCCTGCACTGCAGCGTGGGAACGCTTCTTCGCGTCATTTTCAAAGTTGGACATTGACTCCTGTAGTTTGTATAATTTGCAAACATTTCCTACACATTCTGGCCAGGTCCGAGGCATGGGGATGCACGCTCACAGCATTTCCCCACGGTTTATTGTTGTAGGTGTTTTGTTTTGTGCATTCTCTGTTTTGTCAGTTTTATAATTATATTTTGTACTTTGCCACGCAATGTTTGCAACTTGGGTGCTGTTTTTTCTAGTAGTACCTGGAGGTTGGCAACCCTAACTATTATACTCATTTTAGTCCTCTTGAGTCAGCTCAGAAATTTGAGTTCCCTTCCATCTTGTTGAGTATTTTCTTAGTCACTCTTGTCTTCTTCATTCGCTTTGACTCAAAATCTTGTAAAACTACTTTATATACATTACTTTCCTAAAGGTGCCTGCATATAAAATGGCTAAAGCCCCATTCTATAGTGTGCATTTATATAAAGTGGGGGGGGGGGGGAGGAAAGAATTTCAGAAACAGCAAGTGGAATTTTATTATATGTTCCCTTTCAATTGAAGTGGTTTACATTACAGAACAATGTGCGGAATGACCTTTTGTCTTCAAGCTTTCTCTCTTAAGCCGTCCTTTGAAGTGTAAGCAATAGATCTCAAACCTCCTGGAGACGCTGATTAATGCTGGAAATAAATGACATTGGTACTATGCTCTTGAGTTACAAAAAAAAAGAGAGAGACATATTTTGGACAGCTTGTAGACCCATTTTTTATTTTTGAAAGCCAATTCAGTTTTTCCTTTGAACTGTGCTTTCTTTTTTAGTCTTGGTCTTAGAGTTTTGTAATGCTTTTTTGATAGCATAGTTGGAATGAAGCATTCGGAATCTCAAAATACACACGGGCCTGGATAGTGGAGATGCATAACTTAGAAAGTTGGTTAAGTTCTAAAGCCTTTCATCACACTCAAAGGAAAGGGCCGTAGCTCAGTGGTAGAGCATCTGCTAGGCACACAGAAGGTCCCAGGTTCAATCCCCAGCATCTCCAGTTAAAGGGACGAGGCAAGCAGGTCTCTGCCTAAGACCCTGGAGAGCTGCTTCCAGTCTGAGTAAACAATACTGATCTTGATGGACCAAGGGTCTGATTCAGTATAAAGGCAGCTTCATGTGTTCAACTGTACTTGGCTTATTCACAGCAAGCCAGGAATAAGCCCTTCACGAGGCTGTTTCTTCTGGCTGACCTGCAAGAAACTTGAGTCACCCACACCCACAGGCAGCACCTGCAGCCAACAAAGTCTGAGTCCATGATGGCAGGAAGAAGAAATCTGACTGGCAGTACTTTCATAAACTACACACAGATTTTGGAGCCTGAGGAGGGCAGGGTTTGGGGAAAGGAGGGGCTTCAATGCCATAGAGTCCAAATGCCAAAGCGGCCATTTTCTCCAGTTGAACCATTTTCTCTATCGGCTGGAGATCAGCTGTAATAGTGGGAGAGCTCCAGCTACTACCTGGAGGTTGGCAACCCTATCAATGTATGTGCAACCAGCTTTGTGCTTTGAAGCACAGCTAGAAATTAACATAAATTGGTTCCAAATTATGGCTGTCATGTAGTGAGAGGATTGTGCTAGTTGGCCAAAACTCTACAGGGTTCATGCTGTTAACATTCTCCTGAACGAACTTTCAAGCAGAGTTCTTGTACTGTCTTGAAAGGCCTAGAAGTTGAAATAATTAACCAAGACCTTGTCTTGCCAAGTCCTTCACCTTCCTAAGATTGCCACTGGGAGATTTTCAGAACATGACTGTTTGTCTAATGGAAACTGACACTAGCTTTTCCAGTGCGTTTCCCAAACAGTCATTTCATAAAATTCGGCTTCATACATCACTCATCAGTGCTGGATTTCTCAGCAGGTGGCCATAAAGATTTCAAAACCCTAAACCCAAACAGCCTGTCATTACATATTTATTTGGACATGACTTCCGGTTACCACTTGTAGTCATTGCTGAGAAATAATTCTTCCACTTTCATGAAACTCTTTTCATTCCACACATTTCCCCCAGACACTTCCAAATTAAACTTGAGAACATTTGCAAATATTTTGGGCCCTGACTTTGTGACTGCTGAGAGCTACCATGGGGCTCCAGAAAAAGATTCTCCTTGCTGTTCCTCACACCACTCAGCTCCAATACAAATTCCCCTATCAACAATTTAAGGGAGCAAAAATGGGAGAGGGAGAACATCAATGGTGACTTTGTAGGAATTCCCCCTAGACTCTGTGGTCTTTACCATAGAAATTAGGGAAAATTCCTAGATCATCACCCAGAAGTGATGTTACATATTCCTGAAACTCCACCCTCCCCAGGTACCACCTTGGTGCAGAGTTTGGAGCCCTGGAGAGGCTTCTTGCATAGGTCTTCCATAGCAAATCAGAATAATCCAAGAGGGATGGTATCAGTAAGAAAGGAAAGAACCCATGAAGTCAGGCCTGCTCGGATAGTTGTAGGTATTTGCCCAATGGCCACAGTTGCACAGGAATCATGTTCATTGTGTGAAGAGGTGATCACACCACAATGATGAAATTTCATAGATGTTAATTGGCTGTAAAAGTACTGTAACACCGCAAATTTGAGAACCTCTTTACCGCTCAAGGATATTCAGAGCAAAAGCAAAACTGAAGAAGTTCCAAAGTATGCAGAATTTTGGAGAAATTATATCTTTGCAAACATAGGAAAAATGTGGCAGCAAGATATTAAATTTTCAAGTTCCCAAACAGTCAGAGAAAACTGGTATAAGATGTTTTATAGGTGGCATTTTGCCCCAAAGGATCTTCAAAATTTTTACAAATCTAATAAATCTAACCAACCAAGTTGGAAATGTTCAGAGACTGATGGCACCTTTTTTCATCAATGGTGGAACTGTAGAAAGGCACAGGAATATTGGAGAGAAATACATGGAGAACTACAAGCTATTCTACAATGGAACTTTGACTTACAGCCCAAATATTTTTTGTTGGGAATGACTCCTCCACAACTAAGATCTTTAGACAAAGAACTCTTTCTATATGCGATGACAGCAGCAAGAACCCTTTACACCAGATACTGGAAGGATAAAAAAAATACCATCACTAAACGAGTGGATTACAAAAATGTACGAATACACAGACATGGCTAGACTTTCAAACTGGATGAAGAAGAAACCGCCAGAAGAACCCGAACAGAGATGGCAACTATTTTATGGAAGATACACAGTGAATTCAAGTTATAAATAAAGGATATGTAGATAAGAATTTAGATATCAGTAAGAACAGACATAATGAGAAGTGTTTTTGTTATAGTATGATTTTTATGAACTATCATAGACAAATGAAGTAAAAATTAGACATGAGATTAAAATAGAAATTTGATAGATAAGATAGAGATAAAAATGTATAAGATAGAAGCAAAATAGAGGCAAGAAAGTAAAAGACCTGTCCAGGACACTAACCCAATAAGATCTGTTAAATTTACCCCCCACCCTTTCCCCCTTCTTTTTCCTTCTGCATTATAAATAAAATCAATAAAATATTTATATATAAAAAAAAGTTCCAAAGTGTTCCCTTCAAGCTAATGGCTACCTGGAGTGCTCAGAAAGTGAAAGCATGTGCTATTGATTCAATTACCTTTCATTTCATCAAGTCATAATGGCAGAAATATAAATGGCAAGTCGACAAATGTCACGGCATTAGCTAAAGCTCGAGATCACTTTGAGAAGTGCAGCAAGTAGATACTCTTACATTTCAATTATGTTGCATTACATGATGGTTGGAGGGTCACAGCATTGAAACTTCAGCTTAATGTCCCATCTATCACAGCTGGAACTCATGAGATTGTATCTTCCAAGATCTAAGCTGGAGCAGTTTGCCCTCCCTTGGGCATGTGCTGCGTGCATAATGCAATGTGAGAACCAGGTGTACACTGATAACTACAATTTTGGCAATGAATATGATTCTTTTTCAACCTGTCACAAATCATGGGAATTGTTTTTACCGGCAGTATACCAGCTGTACCCCTGTATATGCACTTCAATCATTATACATCCCTCAGGATAGTTGGAACTGATCGTGTGGAGCTGCAAATGTCTTGTGTGGAAATAGTCCTTAAATGACACTCTTGTAGCTGACTTTCTTTTCATCCTGCTATAAAGTTACTATTCGAATGCCATATCAGAACTGAACTGATATCAGCATCTTGAACTGATCTGACTCAGAAAAGCCAATTCTGGTACTCTTGTATTTTCTCTCAATGTGGATTGGACATGTTTGTACTAAACTTAAACTCCCTCCCCTTCCCCCCATCAAAAAAACACTGGTCCTTTCCTTTCCCTTTCCCCTTCCTTTTGATTTTTTTTTTTTAAATAACTTGCAGGTCAAAGTTTTGCTTTGGAATACATAGCAATCGTGATAGAAGAAGAAGAAGAGTTGGTTTTTATATGCCAACTTTCTCTACCACTTAAGGAAGAATCAAACTGACTTACAATCACCTTCCCTTCCCCTCTCCACAACAGACACCCTGTGAGGTAGGTGGGGCTGAGAGAGCTCTAAGAGAGCTGTAACTAGCCCAAGATCACCCAACTAGCTTCATGTGCAGGAGTGGGGAAAACAACCTGGTTCACCAGATTAGGATCCGCTGCTCATATGAAGGAATGGGGAATCAAACCTGGTTCTCCAGATTAGATTCCATAGCTCCAAACCCCCGCTCTTAACCACTACACCACGCTGGCTTATAGTATTATAGTGGTCGTAAAAAGACAATGCATGCTCGTAACCTTTCCTCTTTCCCTTCCCTTGTTTTATCTTTAGAAAAGATGGCATGCTAATGTAACAAAGAAACTTCTCCCTTATGAGATATACAGTGCAATTCTAAGCAGAGTCATGCCCTTCTAAGTCCATTGATGTCAGTGGACTTAGAAGGGTGTAACACTGTTTAGGATTGCACCACAAATCTATTTTGGCATGTTAGGCTGGTGTGTAAATAAGGCTGTTTTCCTTGTACCTGTGCCAAACTTTACAAAAACTCTGGGTAGCACTGGCCATAGTTTAGCACTGCTTGAATTTTCTCCTTCAGCTAATCATATGTTTCAGGAGATGTCAGGAACCCTTATTATATAGCATAGCATTTCAGGCATTTGAGCTGCTATTACCGCTAACCTTTTCTTTCTGTCTGCTTCTTCCGCCCCTGCTCCTCTGGATCTGGCCCTCCGAGTCTGCCTCACAGCATGGCACTTCAATAAAAAAGAGGCACTTGATAACCATTAAAACTGTATCCAAGACATTTCTAGACTATTGTCAAAAAAGCCTTTGTTCCTGTGCCTGGAGAGAGAAAGCACATGGCAGCTTCGTGCACTGAAGTAAGATGGACTTCTCAAATGTGCTGCTTGGTTTTTTAACCTTTATAAAAGGTGGGGCTGTTAAAAAGGCTTATCAATAGCAATGACTATCACTTGAGCATTGGAAAGTGTCTTCGGGGGCGGGGGTTGCATGCTCATTCCCACATCCTGCGACACTCAAACAGCCTGTCTGTTCTTTCCCAATAGTCTAATTAAGAACCACTGGCTGAAAGAAATAATGATTTCTTCAAGGCAATCGAACTGGTGAGCTGATATTTCAGCTTCAGCTTCCAATAATTTTTGACAGGCCAGTTATACTCTGCAGCCTGCTCTCTGTCACTATTGACCTCTTCCTTGCTGGGTTTCATGCCACTTCACAGCCTCGTAATAATGGTATCTCTACTACTACCACCTCAGCCCAAGATAAATGAGAAAGGAACATGTAGTAGAGCACCTGTTTGAAATGAAGAAGGTCCTAGCCTTGGGAGGAGGGAGCAGGTGGCATGAAAGAACTCACACTGAGACCCTGGAGAGCTGCTGCCAGTCAGAGTCAGCAATACTGACCTTAATAGACAAAGGGTCTGAGTCAGCATAAGGCAGCTTCATGTGTGACCATTGGTATGTGTTTAGTGCCTTGTATCTTGCAAGATCCACAAGTGGAGCAAGTCTCACAGAGCAGGATCCTTCACACTGCTGTCCACTGGACCCCTTGAAATTTCATTCTTGGGGATCAACAGGCCCTCTTGAACAGTATCGGAGGAAAAGTGGGGGTCTGCAATATGAGGGGAGAATAAATGCAAATTGCCACTCTCCAGTAACAGAAGAGCTATTCCACCATCAGAAACAGACGAGTAGGGAAGAGGAAGAGGAAGAGGAAGAAGAAGAGTTGGTTTTTATATGCCGACTTTCTCTACCACTTAAGGGAGACTCAAACCGGTTTACAATCGCCTTCCCTTCCCCTCCCCACAACTGACACCCTATGAGGTAGGTTAGGCTGAGAGAGCTCGAAGAGAGCTGTGACTAGCCCAAGGTCACCCAGCTGGCTTCATGTGTAGGAGTGGGAAAACCAACCCGGTTCACCAGATTAGCACCCGCAGCTCATGTGGTTCTCCAGATTAGAGGGTGGAAACCAATGTCATAAATACTCTGGGATCAGGGTACTGATAGCACTACTGGCTTTCATGTCAACCGACCTGGCAAACAGCATCTTCCACAGAGGCCCTTCTCCAAGAAGTGAAGTGGGTAGCTGAGATAACTGCATACTTGGCCAACATAACTCAATCCATCCAATTACTGGCTTGGACATTTCCACCTTCTGGGATAGCTGTGCAATGCTGCAATGATATGTCATAAAATCTACTCATACACATATTGCATGTATGCTTTAAAAGATGTCAATACATGCACCTGTTGGCTTATAGACATAACATGGTCCCCGTTCATAAATATTTTTTTCCTAACCCGGAACATATGCATGAATGAGTGTGGGTGTGTTTTATCTGAAACTAGCTCAAAACCACATAAAGTTTTCCACTGGGAAACAATATCTCTGAGCTGTATCATGCAGAAAACATACATGCAAAGAATCCAGACTTTTGAGGACTTGTAAGTGGAATAATTAAAAAAAAAAATCTTTTCACATCATTGTGGACTTCTTTGTGACTCTTGCTTTATACTCAGGACACTCGCCCACAAAAGCCGATGTGAGGCATTTGCACTGGAATCTTCAATATGTGGGTAAATCCTCAATCTGATCGTTCTGCAAATCCTACTGGCATTATGTTGCCTGACACAGATTCAGATAAGTAGCAACAAGCAATTGTGTTTTCTCCCTCTACACCTTTAAAAGTGCTGAAGCAGCTACCCCGCCATGGTTGTTTTGGCACTTGAAAAGGTGTGGAGTGGGACAAGATTACCTGGTACCGCTGTAGTACACGCCTGTTGAGGACCTCATCCTCATGGCAATTTTTAAAATAGCTAAATTTCCCTCTAAAAGGGTATTGGTGGCCACAGGTTGGACCTGTGTCTGCCAATGGATGTGTAGTTTGACACTAGGTGGATTTTTTTGTGCTGGGGGGGGGGTGCCATCAAGTCACATCCAACTTATGGTGACCCCGGTGGGGTTTTCAAGGCAAGAGATGTTCAGAGGTGGTTTGCCATTGCCTCTGTGTCAAGAGCCTGGTATTCCTTGGAGGTCTCCCATCCAAATACTTGCCAAGATCGACTCTGTTTAGCTTCTGAGATCTGATGAGATCAGGCTAGCCTGGGATATCCAGGTCAGGGAGTAACCTAGCGGTTGCCATCTCCCAAACTGTATTACCTGGTAACCGCAGAGACATGCGCAATCACTTTCTTAGACGGGAGTCAAGCCCAGTAGTCATGGACAGAGGCCCCCGTACTATCCAGCCAAACAAACCAGAGGGAATCCATTTTTCTTCTGTGCCCAGATCGTGTCTCCAGCAGCTGTCATTTCGCAAGAAAAAAATGGACATGCACGCAGCCCCTCCCCACCACTCCATCTGCATGATTGATGGCCCATCGGAAACCTCCGAGATAACAGCAGCACGAGATCGTACCTCTGGCGTCGCACCTGAGCACAGTTGCGCAAACGTTTGTCTTCAACGACTCCCGACCCTTCCAGAATGTGCTCAGTGAATGGTTTAGGTTAGCCTGTCTAAATTGCCCCCCTTCTCCACCCTCACAGCCAACCATCAAGGCCTTTGTTCACACCGGGAACCATGAGGGGGCAATCTAATTAGCCCCCACCCCAGAAGGGTATATCTGGGGATACCAGTATACACTCAGGAGCTATCTCTCTCCCTTTTGTACTTGCTGTTACTCTGTCGGTTTGGGTAAGTGCTGCCCGGCCACACACCCCTCCCGCCTTGCTGGTCAAGTCACAGGAACCCCCTGCCCCCTTTTTCTCTGTCATTCCCTCTTCAAAGGGACCCTGCCACATTGGCAATCGTACCTCTTCTACTAACTTTATTTCATAGGTTCTGTATGTATCTTATGATAAATGTTTTGCTTGTGCATGTGAGTAGATATTAATTAAGTAAAAACCTTTAACTAAATCCACTGCCTCCGCCTTATTTTGAGTGTCACAGTACGGACTGTGGTATACAGAGGTTAGATCCTGCCTAGTTACGTCATTTGATTTGCTAATTCCCCATATAAATCTTCATAACTGAGCAATTTGGCTAACAAGGGTTTGGCTCTGGGTACTATGTAGAAATTAGAGTGATGGCAGTATACAATGGCTGGACCATTTTGAACGTTCAAAGTAGCTCTAATAGGGTTGCCAGGTCCCTCTTTGCCCCCAGTGGGAGGCTTTGGGGGCGAAGCATGAGGAGGGTGGGGTTTGGGGAGGGGGGACTTCAATGCCATAGAGTCTGATTGCCAAAGCGGCCATCTTCTCCAGGGGAACTGATCTCTATTGGCTGGGGTCAGTTGTAATAGCAGGAGATCTCTAGCTGGTACCTGGAGGTTGGCAACCCTACGCTGTAATGGGATTTTATAGTTAACTTCTGATCTCAGGAAAACTGTCTCTTGAGTAGGTGAGAATATTCTGGGTGGCTGGAAGTTTTGGGTACCATCAGCAATATGAAAAAAAAAAAAACCTTCATTGTGAGAGGTCAGAACTTCCAGAATAAAACAGGGAAGAAAAAGAAGGTCCCCTTGCTTTCCTTTAATATTATGTCATTTCAGCTGAAACTGCGCTGCAAGATTTCAGGGATTCTGAATTTAAAGTGCTTGTGTGTGGGGGGTGAACCAGTGTGAAACCGTGCAAATAAAACTGAAATATGTCTTCATCTATTTGAATTTAAAATGCATTGGGAAATGGTTATGGCTTTCCTAGCTGAGGAGAAAAGGCTCAGTGGAATACAAGGCATGTTTGCTTTCTTTCAGGAAGGCCACCGCTAGGGAAACACCTAGAGACACAGACGGCAGGCCCAACTCAAGCTTGTTTAGGGCATATTTGAAACACCCCAGGGAGTTCAAACCAGCAACCAGCAAGGAATTATGTTGTTTGCAAGCCAATAAACAATCCTGAAATACACATTATCCTGCTGTTACTTTGTTGAGCACTGTTTCTTCATTAATATGCTAAGAAGTCACTGCAAGGGGGGTGGGGAACACAGGCAAACCTGATTCTGGTCTCCAGCTGCTTGGGAAATTGTGAGTAAACCCACAGAAGGTGATGGAGTTAAACAAGCATAAATGTAAAAAAAAATCATTTGACTGGTTAAGTAAACAACTCCTGTGGCCAAACACCTTTAAAGTGCCTTCCAAGTCAGTTTATGGGCTTTAACATGCAAGGAACCAGTTGGCCACATTGTTGTTGGAGGAGAAGCGGAGAGTTAAAATCTCATTTTCTTTGTGTTGCTCTAAAGGAAGTCTGGAATCTCTGGGTGATTCGAAACACTGGAATACTCACTTTTTTTTAGCCCAAAAGATTTAATCAGCACATATGTGAAAGCCACAAGTTACATATGATGGATGGCTGTCAGAGAGGTGAATAACCTAGAAATACGGCCCCCCCAATCCAGCTGTGCAGGGTTGTAGCTTGACTGTGGCAATGGCAATTGACCTGTAGATAGGGCTGCCAACCTCTAGGTACTAGCTGGAGATCTCCTGCTATTACAACAGATCTCCAGCCGAAAGATCTCCATTCCTCAGTTCCCCTGGAGGAAATGCTTTGGCAATTGGACTCTATGGCATTGAAGTCTCTCCCCTTCCCAAACCCCGCCCTCCTCAAGCTCCACCCCCAAAGACCTCCCACCAGTGGCAAACAGGGACTGGGCAACCCTACCTGTAGATCAGGGGTCCCCAGTGTGGTGCTTTTCCTTGCGTTCACCAAGTGTTTTTAGAAAGTGGGTGAAACCAGGTGAGGCTCTTGCCTAGTAGGGCTTCTGACTGGCCAATGGGGATCCGATTGGCTGTGCAGATTAACGTAATGTTTCAGTTGCAGCTGCCACCACAGTGTTTGTTTTATTCTCTCTCACTCCTCTTCCCAGTGTATTTGTTTAAATTACTCCTCATCTCCCCTTCACTTGGACTTCTCCTGCGCGTGTAGGACTCTTCCTCCGGTGGCAGCTGTTTTGTGGTTGGCTCCATCTTCTATGGCAACCATTTTGTGGTTGCACCCACCATCCTGGTTGGGGACACCTGCTGTAGATATTCAGCAGAGGTCTCTTCCAGACCCTCTCAGAGGTCCAAAGAGGTCTGGGCCACTTCTAGTTTCGGTGGTCTCTAGTCACAAAAAATTAAAAAAATGGCAACACATGAAAACAAAATATGCCCTGTTAGTTAAGATAATCTCCAAAAATTTCAAACATTGCACTTACAAAACTCACAATACAAGACTGTCCTCACAAATTTTCACCTGGAATCTGGGCCTTATCAAATGCTAAAAAAAAAATTAACAAGTGGCTATACTTGAAGACCTTTCCATCCTGAGTCCCAGTCCAAATGCCCTGACGGTCACTTTCCTTTTCTTTATTATTATTCTAACTTTCAGTGAGGTGCTGCCAACAGGTTTCATTAGGTATTCAAATAAAGCCCAGGACATAGTACATACCCTGCTCTGGAAGTGATGTCACAGTATCACACAATACCATTTCCACACTCTTTTTGATGTTGTTCCTCTAAGCAGCAGTGGGATCCTGGGAGCCAAAGTTGCCCACCAACCTGGATTCCCTACATCTAGCTCAGCATTGAGATTGTCAGGTACCCCCTGGCACAGGTGGGGAATGGGGGTGGGGGAAACTTACTAGCTGCAAAGGGAGGCTTGGCGTCGACACTCCAACATCACTTCCACAAGTGATGGCACCATGTCATCAACAATTGTGGAGGCGCTCTGGTTTTGGGGCAAAAACTCTATGGTAGAAGCCATTTTTACCACAGAGTTTTGCCCAAATACTAGAACATTCCTGCGATTGTGGGCAATGTGGTGATGTCACTTCTGGAAGTGACGTTGGTGCGTTGATGCCCGCCGATCTCTGGCCTCCCGTTGCAGCTAGTAAGCCCACCCACCAGCTGGCTGAATGGTGCTGGGGGGAGGGGGCTTGGAGGGGGCCCAGAGTGGAAAATCTCCCGCCATTGGTGGGAGAATGGCAACCTACTCAGCATCCTATTTCAAATGGTGGCCAGTCAGGTGGTTCAAGTCCACAGCATCTGACAATCACAGAGGTCCTGCCTTCTTTTTTTTTCTGGCTTGAATCTATTGTGATTTAGCTGAACCAGTCTGCAAAAAAACCACACGGCAATTTAGGCCAAACATGGGCCTGGGGAATGAATGATGAAAAATACTCTTAAATTGGATGATTTCCTGAAGGGACGTAGGGGTTCTTGAGGTGTACCAACCAATGTCAGGAAATGTTATGTCACAAAGCTTGTTTGGGGGCATTTACCATGGTCTACACTGTCCTTTACCGGTTAGTGATAGCTATAAGGATAAAATTGACTGAATCTTTTTTATACTTCCCCTAATACATACAGAGAGAGTCACAGTCTGAAGAAATATTTTTGCTTGGGAGATTTTCCCTTTACTGTCAATTGTTTCATTACTTCCAGGGCATGCAGCACTGAGTCATTTATTTTGCCTAATGCATTTCTCATTCTGCATATGAGACACAACTATTTTTCCCGTTATTCAAATTTTGTGTTTATCTTTAGCAATTTGATGTGCAGCATCTCCCTACATGACCTGTGGCTAAAACATCCCTTTCCCCCCATTTCTTTGCCAGCTGAGATTTTGCTAATGTCTCACATACATCATTTCAGTCTTCAGATCTTTTTCTTGCCTCCCCTATATGAAAATTCTGAATATCCCTTTGTGCCTAATTTTAACCCTTCTAAAACCACATATCATTTGTAATGAGATCTATTCAGCCATTTTACTGTAGAGGCATTAAATAATCAGAATAATTTGTTCCCTTCTGTTCTCGACTAATGCATTTCACAAAGTTCATTAAAAAAAAACAGTGGCCTGATCCATAGGGTTGCCAGGTTCCTCTTCGCCACAGGCGGGAGGTTTTGGGGGCAGAGTCGGAGGAGGGCAGGGTTTGGGGAGAGAGGGACTTCAATGCCATAGAGTCCAATTGCCAAAGCAGCCACTTTCTCCAGGCGAACTGATCTCCTTCGGCTGGAGATCAATTGTAATATCAGGAGATATCCAGCTAGTACATGGAGGCTGGCAACCCTACTGATCCAGCCAGCTTTTTCACTCAGTCTCACATAATTCCCCTGTTTGCTACTGCTCCTGTCCCATGTGGTGCCCATGCAGTTCCCATGAGCTCCGACATAGCTTTTTTAGTGGCCAAGGGGATCCCCCTCCTCTTTTTCACCAGTGAAAAGGCTGGTTGGATCCAAACCACTACCAATGGCTGCAGTCCTGCTTCCTAACAGATAGCTTAAATTCCCCTACAGTCCATGATATTTATGCAGCTGCACACTGCCTCCTCCTATTTCTGGCCTAAATAGGGGCAACGGGTGTAGAAACACAACTTCAACTGGTGAAATATGCAGCAGCCCTCTACATTACACCTGTTTCGAGATCTCTGCACTAGTTCCCTGTTTGTTTTCAAGTTTAATTCAGTATGCTGGTTGTTACTTTTAAAAATTGCCCACCCATAGAATCTCAGAGTTGGAAGGGGCCATATAAGCCATCCATTCCAACCCCCTGCTTAATGCATGATCAGCGTAGAGCATCCCTGAGAAGTGCTTGCCCAGCCCCTGCTTAAATACTGCCAGTGAGGGGGAGCTCACCACCTCCCTAGGTAGCTGATTCCACTGTCAAACAACTCTTACTGTAAAAAAAGCATTTTCCCCCTAATATCCAACTGGTACCTTTCCTCCCACAATTTAAACTCATTATTGCAAGTCCTATCCTTCGCTGCCAACAGGAACAGCTCCCTGCCCTCCTCTGTTTTTGTTATCATTGTAACCCATCTTGAGTCCAATTTAGAGACAGGCAGGCGAAAGATGCTCTAAATAAACTAACGTATAAACTGACATTTAAACATACGTTGTGGGAGAAAGTGCTGTCAAGACAGAGCTGACTTAGGGAGACCCCATGGGATTTTCAAGGCAAGAGACAAACTGAGGTGGTTTGCCATTGCTTGCCTCGGCATAGCAACCTTGCATTTCCTAGATGGCCTCCCATCCAAGGACTAACCATGGCTGACCCTGCATAGCTTCCAAACTCTGATGAGATTAGGCTAGCTGGCCCATCTAGGTCAGGGCTTAAACATATGAATTTGCCTTACACCAAGTCAGACCATTGGTCCATCTAGCTCTGTATCTGATTGGTAAAGGCTCTCAAGCAAAGAAAGTGGCTTGCTACCTCAGAACTTTTAAACTAGAGAAGCAGAGGCTTGAACTGGGACCTTCTGCATCCAAGCCATATTTCCTACTATTAAGCCATAGCTCTTCCACCTGGAATGGCTGTGAATCTTCATGGAATAATGGCATATGCTTGCTTAGCTTTTTGTAAATAAATAAACAAACATTACTTTGTGAGCTGCCTTGAGCAGGTCTATGGACAGGGAGGACAGAAATGTTCTAAAGAAATAAACAGCAGCCTAACCTCCAAGGACATCTACAAATAAAAAGCCAGAAGTAATCCAAAATGCAGGAAATTGTAGTTTCTGTGAATGAAAAGAAATGCCTAAATGCCAAAACCAGAATTAAAATGAATAAATTCTTTCCCACATCTACAGAAGGGATATTTAAAAAAAAAACTCATTGCAATTATCATCTAGAAGGTATACTTTATTTTCCCCAAAAACCTTTTTATGATGTTCCCCCTCCCCCAGCATGCAATATAATTCATTTTAAAGGCAGCCTATTATATAAGTGGCTGATAGTGCAATCCTAGGCAGAGTTACAGCCTTCTAAGCGCATTAACTTCAATAGACTTAGAAGGGCAGAACTCCGCTTAGGATGAAACTGTAAATCACTAAGCACTGTTAAGGTGCTGTATTAAAGAGCATCTGTAGCTATCAGTGTGATACATTGCAAGAGTCTTTCCCATTTTCTTACAGGCTCTGACTTCTGAGGTCATTCTTCATACCATTTCTGTTTCTCTCGAAAGACCTGTATGACTCCACTTGATCTAGCCACAGGAGGATATATAGTTAGATTTTCCACAAGCATCCCAAATAGCCATTCCATATTATCTCCGTGCCAGTATCATGCAAACTAAAATCCTAAATAAGCCCTGGGGGCTTGTTCTTCTATGTGGCAACTACACAATCAACTTCTGAGCACTTAAATAGTGACCTGCAGGGATAGTCTTGAATATCTCAGCCCTGTGGCTTTGACCCCAAAATGCCCATGCTGGTTTTGCACCTCTCTTGTGTGAGTTGAACTCATGATTCTTTAATTTGACACTATTTCCTGTTTCCTCACACTGAATTCTCCTTCTAAAACATGCACATTTTTCAACATTGTGTGATGTCCTTTATGCATAAATAGTATGTAAATAGCATGTGAAACCTTACAGTGTAGGTATCCAAGGCAAATCGATCTACAAAACCAAGAGGGAAAAAGCAGAAAACCAAAACCATTGAGTTTAAAAAAAAAAAATGCAGAACAGCCATCTTGCCCCAGAAGGATGAGTGCTATCTGTTTGAGACAGCTGCTTCTCTTTCCAGATATATTCAGATCCAGTTTCTCTGTCAAGAAAGTCTTAGCTCTGTATTAACAATGTCTAGAGCTCATTACAGATCTCTGTGTGTATGTGTGCAATTTTGTGTAATGGATGAGTACAACTACAAAGGAAAACTGCAAAACTACAAGCCATTATGTACTTTGATAAAATGCAATTATGCTTATAAAAATCAATACAGTCATTTTACAGAAAGACTGGCCCAATATATTCTGTCTTCACCTGTCCTCCTGGCCTTCTTTCTTTTGCTCAGCAAACAAACATTGAATGCATTATTTGCTAATTAATCCAATATATGGGCAGAAAAAATAGATTAGAACTCAGGGCTATTTGGCTATGAAAAAGGTAAGAGAAATAATTTATTTGGGGCATTAAATCCATGATGAACAAACAAAGTTAGAAGACTGAATTAATATGTTCCAGCAACCCAAACGTTGCCTGATACGTTTTTTAAAAATTCTGGATGTGAAAAGATGTTTGACATCATTTAAGATTCAATGTTATGTATGTAAATCATATATTTATAAATGAAATGAATTTGAAAATCTGGATAAGGCCAATTCACATCATGATGATTTTCTAGATATCTTTTTTGGTACTCCAATTATGCTACAATGAATTCTATGTGGTTGACAAAAAATCATCTAACCTAAAATAATATAAGACAATAATCAAGAGAACAGTATTATAAAACAAATAATATAAGACAATAATCAAGAGAACAGTATTATAAAACTCCTGGGTAACTTGCTCCCCAACCGTCTTCACATCTCCATCTGTTTGACCTCCTTGTTATGAACAAGCAGAATCCCATCCTTTAATTGAATCTGTGTGATTTATGGTACCTAGATATATTTACCCAAAAAATTCCAACAACAACTAGTTGCCATGCTCAGGTATGTTATGGATTTGGGTAGTAACAATCTTGCCCTGTCTTCCATAACCTATTTTGGTGATTTCCATCAAATCAGGTTAACTTTTCTTATCAACCAGATTTGAATTTGGAAAGCACAGGATGGCTTCCCAGCAAATAACACACAACAAACTTTATTAGACACATGGTGAAATTCTCTGACCAAAGTCAGACATTACATCATGGCCATGCCCAAAATAGCAGCCCAATGTTACCATCTCTTTGTTCCCTGCTAAAGTCAGGAGATGCAAATCAATATGACATCATCACGCTTTGAGTTTCTCTACCAGTGTTCTACATCACAGGCAGCCAGTTGCTAGAGTGGAGATGACCAGGGATGAGAACATACCCCATCCCTGGTGGCTGCTTCAAGCAGAAGAGAAGATCAGTAATGAGCAATAGTAGAGGAAATGCTGTAGCAGAAACTTGGGGAGTGTCCACCTTTTTGAAACAGAGGGGAAAAGAACGTTTGCATGGCCATGCTCTCTTTAAAAAGGCCAGAAGAGACACAAATGAAGATGTGTCTGCCTGCCTGCTCCGGAGATCACAGAACAAGGGCCACTGAAAGGAGGAGAATGCAGGTGGACACCCCCCTTTCAGTATGAGGTAATGGCTAGCCAGCAGATGGAATCAGAGAGCAGGATAGGGTAATGTTGCCAACCTCCAGGTAGGGGCTAAAGATAACCCAGAATTACAACTGTTCTTAGGGTTGCCAGGTACCCCCTGGCAACTGGCAGGGGATGGGGACATCATGTCACCAGTGTTGTGGGGATGCTCTGGTATTTGGCCAAAAAACTCTATAGTAGAAACTATTTTTACCACTGAGTTTTTGCCCAAATACCAGAGCATCCCTCAGGTCACTGGCGATGTGATGACATCACTTATGGTGAATGACAAAAGTGACATTGATGTGTTGCTGGCTACAGAGGCCAAGGCCTCCGTTTGCTGCTGGTAAGTTCCCCCACTGGCTGGCTGGGTGACACTGGGAAGAGGGGCTCCAAAGAGGGTGATCCTCCACCCCCAATGGGGGGGCTGCCAACCCTAACTGCTCTCCAGATTACAGAGAACAGTTCCTCTGGAGAAAGTGGCTGCTTTGTAGGGTGGACTCTATGGCATTATACTGTGCTGAGGTTCCTCCCCAAACCATGCCCCCCCCCCCGGCTCCAACCCCAAATCTTTAAGAATTTTCCAACCCAGAGTTAGCAGCCCTAGGAGAGTGAGTGACATCTTCCCAACAGGGAAATTCAGAGCATGATGTCACAACCTCACTAATTTTGTATTGCCATTATCAGAAACTAGAAAGAAAGAGAAGCAGCACTTTAACAATAAACGTGTAGTTCCAGCCCCAGACAACCAATTCAGAACCCAGGACTCAGTGGCCCTAGTGGTCCCTTCCAACTCGATGCTTCCATGAAATGTTAAAATTGGTGTTAGGAATGGTTACAAATCTCTAATGTAAGTGCTTCAAAAATACATTTTAATGTTTGTAACACATAAATGTATTTGCAGAATAGGGCCCACCTTTGCAAGCGACTCATTCTGTGGCAACAATCTTTGCTGAAGCAAAGGAGGGGAAGCTTTGTAGAAACAGTGGCCTTGGGTTGACACCTGGATCATCCCACAAGGGTTCAGGGGAGTATTAGTGCAGTGAAGCTCAGCAAATGTAGCTGCCTTGCAGAATATTTTCCAGTTTTTCAAGAGATACAGAACTGGAGCTTTAAATATACCTTGTTTTTTTGCGGAACATTTTAATATGGCTGATCTCTCATCAGGCAGAACAAGATTATTTGCAACTACAAATTTCATGTATTGTACCTGATTGAACAGGATGTATTTGAGAAAAAAAGACACATGATTTTGAAATACAAGCTATATTTTGCAGCACCAAGAAATTACCTGAGGGCAGATGTTTGCCATTTCTTTTGAAAGTCTAAAATGATTTTGCTCTTGTTTAACAGAAGAAAAATAGAGACCCTCAAAATGAAACTATCTAAAGAAAAATAGGACTATAATCAATACTGTGACTGTAATACAGCCTATAACAAGGCTTTAAGTACATCAGGGCCCCAGAGGGAAGTTTCAAGAACCAAGCCCCTCACAAAACAGCAAACACCAAAGCAAACCCCATCTAAGCCCAACACATAGGGTTGCCAACCTCCAGGTGGTGGCTGGAGATCTCCCACTATTACAACTGATCTCCAGGTGACAGAGATCAGTTCCCCTGGAGAAAATGGCCACTTTGGCAATTGGACTCTGTGCCATTGAAGTCCCTCCCCTCCCCAAACCCCGCACACCTCAGGCCCCACCCCCAAAATCTCCAGGTATTTCCCAACCCTGAGCTGGCAACCCTACCTACCACCACACCACACATCTAGGTAGCTGGAGAGGTGGATATCCAGAGCACTCTCTAAATGGTGCCATCCACTTCCAGAATCCCCACAGCCACCAGCCACCAGTAGGAATGAGAAGGGTAAACCCAAGCCAACCCTTGATGCAGGAGAAGGAGGCAGAAGAGTACACATAGGGTTGCCAACCTTCAGGTACTAGTTGGATATCTCCTGCTATTACACCTCAGTTTCCCTGGATGTTAGGAAACGGGTTGCCAATTTCCTGGGCTGGTCATGGCAACCCAAACAGATGCGAGCCACCACTGTTCCTGCCACACGCCTAGCCCCTAAATGCTACAGGGAAGGCTTTTACACACGAGTGAAACTGACACAGCCGCTCCTGTGTATCCGGAGCTGCTGGCAGCTGAGAAACAGAAGCAAGGTCATTGGTTCTTGTAGGTTATCCGGGCTGTGTGACCGTGGTCTTGGTATTTTCTTTCCTGACGTTTCGCCAGCAGCTGTGGCCGGCATCTTCAGAGGAGTAACACTGTCCTTCAGTGTTACTCCTCTGAAGATGTCTGCCACAGCTGCTGGCGAAACGTCAGGAAAGAAAATACCAAGACCACGGTCACACAGCCCGGATAACCTACAAGAACCAATGAACTCTGACCGTGAAAGCCTTCGACAATATTTAGAGGCAAGGTCAACCTCTCCAGTGAGCCAGAGGGACTCCATTTCCTGTGCATCTCTGTTCCAGCAGAAGCCATGTCAAGGAAGATGCCCAGGCATGTAGCCTGCACCAACCCCCCCCTTGCATCATGGGATGCTGGTTAAGCAAAGCCATTCACAGATATTGAGACAACAATGAAGAATCGTTATTGCACCTTTGTGTCAGCTCGCTAATCTCATCAACCAGAGACTGCAGGTCTCTTCCTGGTTGCACAAGTCACTGGCATTAGAATAGATTTCCAAATTCCAACCTCCCCATTAAGGGCTCTGCCACCTTTTGTTTTAGCAAAGGAACCACCTGGATAATCCAGGCAGCCCCCACTCCCTGAACAAGTATAACTGAGTCCTGAAAGTCCATACGATCCCTACCTTAGGACTGGCCATTTCATACAGACTGCCACTCTCTGCCAGAGTGAGCAGCCATGTTGGAGCACAGAGGGGACAACCCCTGCCCTCTTTTTATCCCAGACCTCCCCGGCCCCCTTTTTATTCATTTTTGATTCATTTTTGATTCATTATGGAACTCTGGACTACAGGAAAGGTATCGTATATCCCGTGAAAATATTCCTGCTACATGGCAAAAGTCTCTTCCTACCACCTTTTTATTCCTAGATTCTCTGTATGTTTGTGTTGCACCATTTGAATGCTTAAATACATAAACACTATTAATTTGGAATCCTTTTGCCTCTGTCTTGATTTCAAAGGTCACAGATTATGGGCTCTGGTATAGTTGGTTGATCTCGCTATATAAATATTGTAGTTTCCGATTGCTCAAGCTAATTTCCCCATTTAAAAGAGCAATTCGGGTAACATGGAGTTCTCCTGCTATTACATCTGATCTCCAGCCGACAGAGATCAGTTCCCTTCGAGAAAATGGCTACTTAGGCTCTTGGATTCTATGGCATTGAAGTCCCTCCCCTCCCCAAACCCCTCCCTCCTCAGGCTCTGCCCCAAAAACCTCCCACCAGTAGAGAAGAGGGACCTGGCAACCCTAAGTGCACACCTAGCAGTCCAAAGGATCCTGTCATCTAGGCATATATAGAATGAGGGAAACTGTGCTCTGAGCATTGGCAGGATTAGGGCTCCCATGGATACGGTTACCAGGTCCCTCTTTGCCATTGGCGGGAGATTTTTGGGGCAGAGCCTGAGGAGGGTGGGGTTTGGGGAGGGGAGGGACTTCAATGCCATAGAGTTCAATTGCCAAAGCAGCCATTTTTCTCCAGGTGATCTGATCTCTATTGGCTGGAGATCAGTTGAATTAGCAGGAGATCTCCTGCTACTACCTGGCAATTGGCAACCCTACCCATGGAGGCAAAAGGAAGAATAGGACCATTAAGACTAATAACTTTCCTCGGCTGGTGTCTGAACTTCACAGGTTGAAGGCACCACAACGAAAGCTCAGATCCACAGGTGAGTGGGGTCAAGCTTTTCAGAACCTTGCCGGCCTCCCTTGCTCATGTTTCCTGTAGACAGTTCCTCCTTTGCCCAGATGCCTGTCCTTTGAACTGTAACTTTTTCTGTCTGGGTGGTAGCTCCAGCCACAGCAGAAGCAGGACAGCATAGTAAATGTAAATGTGTAGAAGCTGTGACTGACCGTCCTGTCCTGCAGTGCCCGGTCAGGGGCTGAGGGCCTCTCATGGCTCAATAGGAAGTGAAAATTACAGAGCTGGAAGTGGTGTGCTGCTGGTGGCAAAAGAGCAGGATCAGGCCCAACAGTCAGGGGCTTTAAAAGCCACTGTTGAGGGTGGCAGTAGCAAAGCAGTGGCACCTGGAGAGTTCAGCATTGGAACTAGGGTTGCCAACCTCCAGGTAGTAGCTGGAGATCTGTTACCACTGATCTCCAGCTGATAGAGATCAGTTCACCTGGAGAAAATGGCCACTTTGGCAAATTGGACTCTGTGGCACTGAAGTCCTTCTCCTCCCCAATCCCTGCTTGCACAGATTACAAGCAGGTAGACAGGCAGCATCCTTTGTGCAGCCCAAGGGTCCTGAAATGCTACACTGGTTCAGGTGCCCCATTTATGCAGGGCCTTGCATAAATCACATTCAGGTAGACAGGGCGCATCCTTTGTGCAACCCAAGGGGCCTGAAATACCATGTGCAATCCTATAATTGTCAACCGGGCTAAAGGTAATTTAATTTCATGTGTGTGTGTGTGTGTGTGTTTTAAGTGCCATCAGGTTGCTTCTGACATGGTGACCCTATGAAACAATGGGCGAAAACGCATGGTCGCTTTATCCTCCTTTAATCTCTGTTTCAGCCAGGATTCAGCCTGGATCGAATGCATGTGTTTTGCCTAATGTGCATTCGATCCTGTCCTCCAAAACATCCTATCTGCAACAGCTTTGCTCAGGTCTTGCAAACTGAGAACTATGGCTTCCCCTTATAGTGTTAATCCATCTCATATTGAGTCTTCCTCTTTTTCAACTTTATATTATTTATTTATTAAATTTATTTCCTAGCATTATTGCCTTTTCCAGTGACCCTTGTCTTCTCATAACACAAACAAAGTATAATAGCCTCAGTTTAGTCATTTTAGCTTCTAATACCTGCTGTTTTGACCCCCACAACCTGTTTTATGTCACTTGCTTGTTATGCAAATTGCATCTGTAGTTCTTTATTTTCATGCCATTTCCTTGTTTCCTCACACCAAATCATTTCTCCCAGATGTAAACATTTTTCAAAGTGATTCGCAAGGCAACAAATCATTATTATACATTATATACATTTGAGGCATAAGGGGTGTACATTATATGTATAAATAACATAAATTGCACATGAAATCTGTACAGCTAGCATAAGCAATACACATCAATCTGCAAAATCAACAGTGAAAAGCAGAGAATCGAAAACATTGACAAAAATATAAACAAATATAACAAGAAATGAAGGGAATACACTCATCCCTATAAAAGACAAATGATTTTTCTTGGTATGTTGTAATTACTACAAACCCTGAATATGCACTTTAAAAAGATGAAACAGGAGGATCCATGATCAAACCAACCCAAGAAACAAACACTGCATGGCAAATAGTAGCAGGATACGGACTAGCTTGTGATAAGAGATACTAGAATGGTACAAGTATCCTTAGATCACACCACCAGGTTAATTTTTGTTTCTGAATAAATCAAAATTCTAGAAATTAGCATCTCTTGATAGAATTTGTCATGCTGGCCAGAAGAAAGTAGGAGTGACATGGCAAAGAAGGTAGAGAGCCAGTGTGGTATAGCAGTTAGGAGTGGTGGACTCTAATCTGGTGAACCGGATTGATTTCCCTACTCCTGCTGGGTGACCTTGGACTAGTCACACTTCTATCAGAACTTTCTCAGCCTCACCTACCTCACAAGGTATCTGTTGTGTGGGGAAAGGAAGGGAAGGCGGTTGTAAGCTAGTTTGAGACTCCTTAAAGGTAGAGAAAATTGGGTATAAAAAACCCAACTCCAACTCCTCCTTCTCCTTCTTCCTGCTCTTAGCTTAGAGCCAGGGTGGGTCTGGGAGAATTAAACCCAGGTTGGTATCTGATGTTGCAGAGTTAACCCATCCGAGTCCTTTGAAGTCAATGGGCCTAGAAAGGTGTAACTGTTTAAAACTGCACTGTGAATCTTTCTTTTAAGGCCTTGAAGCAATAGCTTGAGGGCAGTGAGAAATGGAAAAATGTGAGAAGTGGCAGATTTAGTGAACAGGCATAATTTATCTCTCTGCGTCCCAGTTATTTTTGTGGCTCCATCAAGTCAGTCAATGAGATGGCCCTGAATTTCTCCCCCTTGCCATTTCAACCTGTTTCAATCTGCTTTCTCTCATACACGAACTGAACCCCTGATTCTTTATTTTGATACTATTTCTTATTTCCTGGCTCTGCGGTTTCTTGTAAAATGAATTTTCACATAAAATGTAGTTTGTGTATCAATAAATCAACATTATGCACATACTGTATGTATAAATGGCTTGCACTGTCTTTAGAAATACCATATAAGATGTGTATAGAAATCACACAACACATGTCCACAACAGAAATAAATCTACAAAATGGACAATGAAGAGCAGAGAACCCAAATCACTGACAATAAATATGAATAAATGTCCCCCCCCAAAAAAAAACCCCCAATGAAACAGGAAGCATCTGCTGATTCCTGGTATTAGGGGAACAAGGGGAAAATGGGGGAAATCCCTCCCATGTGCATCTGATGTAGCTAGGGTTGCCAGGTCCCTCTTTGCAACTGACATTAGGTTTTTGGGGCGGAGCCTGAGGAGGGCAGGGTTTGGGGAAGGGAAGGACTTTAATGCCATAGAGTCCAATGGCCAAAGTGGCCATTTTCTCCAGGTTAACTGATCTCTATCAGCTAGATATCAGTTGTAATAGTGGGGGATCTCCAGCTACTACCTGGAGGTTGGCAAACCTAGACGTAGCTCATCCAGTCAGGGAGTCCTTTCTTTATAAAAACTTTAGCGGAAGAGATCAGTATGATTCTGTATTGAAACCAGGACACTAAGGTTTAGCCATTGCACATTTCTGGGGTACGGGATGAGGTCCATAGAAGGGACCACCAGGGTCACCTAGTTCAACCCCCAGCACAATGCAGGAAATTCCAAACTACCTCCCCACCACACCCCCAGTGACCTCTACTCCATGCCCAGAAGATGGCCAAGGTGCCCTCTCTCTCATGATCTGCCTAAGGTCATAGAATCAACATTGCTGACAGATGGCCATCTAGCCTTAAAAACCTCCAGGGAAGGAGAGCTTACCACCTCTCAAGGGTTTCCAAATAAATAAGCATGAGGTTGGATCCTGCCAGCTTTTTCACTCAGCCCTGCTCAATGGCCCTCCTTACCACAGCACCTATCTCACTTGACTTTTGTCCTATGATCCCCAATGTAGCATTTGGGGGGCAGTAATCATTGAAGATCCTTCATTTGTTTGCCTTTTCCCCCAGTCTAAAAGCTGGTTGGATCTAAACCACGGCTTCCAAATAGCTTTGAGCCATGGACCTACTGTGCCAAGCTGGATTGGACATGAAGAATAAGAGCTGAAGCGGATGCATTTGTTCTGCTAATGTTAGCCCCTTCTTCTGGCACAAGGTGTCCTATCCCAGTGCTTCACTACTGGAACACCTTCTTGTTCCAGAGGAAAGGCACCTTGTGCAGAGTGATGGGCAGGGTTCTGTATCAGCCCCTTCACTTATCGCAACCCCTAATAGCTGGGTTGCAGAGGGTAGCATACAAGAAATGTATGCTGGTGAGGGGTCAATAACACTAAATGTAGACGTTGCAAAGGCTGGATAATTTGCTGAAGTTACTGAGTTATTCAGAAGATAATTTATACTTTCCCCCTCCCCGTATGTCACAGGCATAGAGGGCTTTAAAAGGGGATCAGACAGATTCATGGAGGATAGGTCTATCAGTGGCTACTAGCTGTCGTGACTAAAGGGAAATGCCATGTTCAGAGGGATCAGGGATTGGCTGTGCTACCTGGAGGGCAGAACTGGAAGCCACCTGTCCCATGCAGGTGCTACGATCAGTGGAACAAATCCATAAGATTCAACCCTAAATCTGCCCATGTTCGAGGGCAAGATTCTCACAAATAACTAATCCCTCTCAGATGAACCCATAAATCTGTCCCACAGTTTCCCCAAGCCGAAGGAAGGAGCAGCCTTCTCCCACTTCCCTAAAGCACTAACAAAAACTTTATTCCTGGTCACAATGTATTATTTCTACTGCTAGGTCATGCTTCTAGGTGAAATTTAACAACTCACTTTCAGTTTATCAGCTTACTAGGCACGATCAATTTACATTTTGGTAATTTAGCAGGCTATTGACTGTATCCAAATGTGCAGTTATTTGGAAAGAACACAAAAGAATACATATCACAATGTACATAAAGGTTAGGTTTGAAGCTGACTACAAATAACCTTCCAAATGTGCAAGCCTTATTACAGCATCACTTTCATCGACATCATAGTAATAGTCTCCTGGGATTTTTGCAAGGAATGAATTATGCTTTTGCTGAAGCATAATGAAGTATTCTTGCAGAGAGAAAAAAACCGAAAAAATCAGTAAGAATTTTTTTAAAACATGCCACAATGTGGAGAAGGACAGCCTAGAAGCTATGGTATTATTTTTAAAAGGCATATTTGATGAAATATATATATGGGGTATGGAAAGCAAGAAATGTGGTTGGACATTCATTTGTTTTGAAGGAAGGAAGTCAACAAAGGGTATACAGACTAGGTATGTCCCAGCTAATGGGACCACTGACCCCTGGACATGAAGATGTGTAAAGTACCGTCATGTTGCAACCAACTTATGGCAACCAGTTATGGTTTTCAAGGCAAGAGACTAACAGAGGTGGTTGGCCATTGCCTTTCTCTGCATGAAGATACCAATACAATAAATAGGTCTAACTGGGTTTTATTTTGTAACAGTTGATCTGCACAGTGTATTACAGCAATATGCTTTTTTGTGAAGTTACTCTCTCTACTGAGCTATCTGAGGGTTGCTAATTGCATGGCAACTCTACCCTGGCTCACAGCTTTGTCCAGCAACAGTGTTGCCCTTGGGTTTTTCCTTCCTGCACACCAATGGACACGGTGAGGGGAGCGGGCCCGCACCACTCTCCCCACATGCTGGACATGACCAGGGTTCAAACGGTGGGTCCCAGCCCCATAGGTACCCCCTCAGGGTCCAGTCAGCCATGAGAAACTAGGTTGGGAAATCTGCACCATTGTTAGATGTCTTGACGAGCTTTCCATTCCCCCCCCCACAAAAAGTCAACGACCCTCACTATTCATGCTCTATCCCATTTCAGCCCAACAAATCTTACAACCACTCCTTCCAAGCAAGGTGAACTAGGGGGAAAAAGTGACTTCTACAAGGTGATTAGAGAGACGCTCTTGGCCCTGGAACAACCTGACAATCCTACATTGTCGAAGGCTTTCACGGTCAGAGTTCATCGGTTCTTGTAGTTTATCTGGGCTGTGTGACCGTGGTCTTGGTATTTTCTTTCCTGACGTTTAGCCAGCAGCTGTGGCAGGCATCTTTAGAGGAGTAACTGTGTTACTCCTCTGTGGCAGGCATCTTCAGAGGAGTAACTGTGTTACTCCTCTGAAGATGTTACTCCTCTGTGTTACTGTGTTACTCCTCTGAAGATGCCTGCCACAGCTGCTTGCGAAACGTCAGGAAAGAAAATACCAAGACCACGGTCACACAGCCCAGATAACCTACAAGAACCAATGAATCCTAGATTGCCTTGCTCAACAGTGACTCCCAAGGCTAGCAGCACCTAGAGGAGGATGGAGAATACTTAAACACATCCTCCTTTGCCCTTCCATTGGTTGGGACATGTGAGAGTCCTGGCTATGTTCCTAACCCTATTACTGATGTCTTATTTTGGGGGGAGAGGTGGAACAAAATCATCCTCTGTACCACATTAGGACAGTAAGCAATCTTATTAACACTTCTTTTTCTGTGCTGTTTCCCAGATTAGAAATATAAAGCCCCAGAGCAACATTACTAATTTTTAAAAAACAATTTGGCTTCCTTCTTTTGGAAAATTTGAAAATAGTAATATAACAGTATCACCTAAAACACATTCGCCTTTCTAAATCCATTTAAGTCAGTGGGCTTAGAATGCCCCAATATACAGACTGCATATGTCCCAAACATCTCCATTTACCTGAGAAAATCCCTGTTGGCTGCTTGTTCTTTTTTTTTGGTGTGTGTGTGTGTGTGTGGGGGGTGTCTCTATTTTGGGGCACATCTTTTAAAGATGTTTCTTAGTGCAAGTCAAGAGCCATTTTCATTCTTCAGAGTTTTCCGGGGTGGGCAGGCTATAAGTCAAATAAATAAATAAATTAATATGTTAAAGATGGTTAGATGGGTAGATTGATTTTATCTGTAGCACGCATGTATATAAATGCATCGGTGGGCATTAACAGTAAGTGTATAACCTTCTCAGTCATACTTATGCTCCAAAATAGGAGAAGAAAACCAGAATTTTCTGTTTGCTTTGGGAAAGAAGCAAATGGACACTCGAAAACATTCTGGTGAATACCACATTGGGGCTGTTTTATAGAAATTTCATCCCAAATCTATACTTCAGTGCCCTATGTTTTACATTCTATTCTATATTTTATTACAATTATATTGTATTTTATATTTTATTATAATTATATTTTATTAAATTATTCAAGATTTGATGTCCAAAACCTATGGGATACAATACCATATTGATTAAAAACAACCACCGCCTCTTCTGTCTTTCTTTTAGTGAAAGGAGCTTATGTTTTCTTTTCCTGCTCTATACAAAGCTGAAAACCCAAGATATTTCAGGAACGGAGAAGAAAATAAATATTCCATGATTTTCTGAAGGTTTCTTTTTCTTGGCTAGTTGATATTGGGTGGTAAGCCTCAGAGCATTATTCGGAAAGAGTTACCTTCATCGTTGCGGGTATACAGCTCTTTGAGCAGATACCAAGCGCTCTGCCTCAGGATCAAAAAGACACAACCAAAACGAGTCTTGAAAATATTAGCCTGCATATGAGCACCAGCACTCCACTGCAGCTTTATTTTCTGAAGCAGCTGAATTAAAATGGTGAAACGTTTATAAAAAAGCTGCAGATTCAGAGAGAACATTACATTGTGGAATGGCAGTACATTTCCTCACACAGCTCTAGCGGAGCATATTACTAGATAGTCTACAAGAAAATCTTTTTTCTCCCATAATTGCATTGTAACAAGATTCAAATTAAGGTCTCTCCCCCCGCCTTATATGTGACTAAAATGGCTTTGTCAGAAGAAATGGGAAGAATTTTCTAACAGTTAGAGCGGTTCCTCAGTGGAACAGGCTTCCTCGGGAGGTGGCAAGTTCTACTTCCCTGGAGGTTTTTAAGAAGAGGTTAGATGGCAATCTGTCAGCAATGGTGATTCTATAACCTTACACAGATGATGAAAGGGAGAGCATTTTGGCCATCTTCTGGGTATGGAGTAGGGGTCACTAGGGGTGTGGGGGGAGGTAGTTTGGAATTTCCTGCATTGTTCAGGGGGTTGGACTAGATGACCCTGGTGGTCCCTTCCAACTCTATGATTCTGTGATTCCAGTGCTAGTTTTCATCTCCAGTTATGGAAACCAACCACCTCCAGCTATTTTTTTTCTCCTTTCCATGCACATGACACGCTGGAACTGACACTGGCCATTTTTGATTCAGCAAAGTAATCAAACACATTCTCCCATTGCACTGCAGTAAGTTCATTTTACCCAAACACATCAACATCCACACACATTAAGCTGTGGGTGATAGCCACAGTTTGCCTGATTCAACATTAAGGGTGTTTGTTTACACCAGCTTAGCTTCTATTTTCTAATCTTTTGGGAGCGTAAAATGTTCTTTGAAAGAAATCAGCCCTCGCTTTAAGCGAGGCATGTTAAGCATTGTGTCAATTAGGAATAAATTTCCAATCTTTCTTGTCACACCCTGAATGCATACTCATTTTCAACTGGTAAGCCATGTGAGCCTTCCCCCCCCCCAAGGTAATGAAAGTCTATTTATTTAGACAACACTAAGGAATGAATGAGATTCAAGGAAGCAAATACAATGGGATGTGAACCAAGGAGTCAGATGCAGCGCTTCGTTTAGGATGAGGAATGAAAGTGGACTCCACAGGTATCTGGAAAAGGCTGCCAGGGTATAGTAGGCTATAGCAGGAGAGGAGAAGCAGGAAAGCTTCTATTAATATAACTCCACTCATAGGATCCACTCATTGTTGATGTTAGTGTCTTTATTAGCAACTGTTCTCCCTAATGGGACCCAAAGTGGCTTTCAACAAATAAATATAAAATCAAATGCATTAAAAATGAATTTAAATATGCACAAATGGCAAGAACAATCCTGAGACTGCTTTGTAAGCCAACAGGCCGGATCTTCAAGACCACAGAACATGACAAAAATACAATTCTTCTTCTTCTTCTTCTCCTCCTCCTCCTTTTCCTCCTCCATTAAAGTCAATGGGCATCTAGACTGATATTTTTTTTTAAGATAATGAATATGAGGAAACTAATATTAAGAATTGTGACATTAATAATATATAGAGGTGAAACAAGGAAATATAATACTATAACATGAATATCATATTATGAAAATGAGAATTTATCAAGTGGTAAAGGGGACTGATGAAGTAAGCAAAGATATGTAACTGAATTGAAATAATGTATGAGACATATCTAATTGTAGTTTCTTGTTATAGTTATGTAAAAATACAGGTGCTGTAAGGTAGAACTGCTTAAAAAAATAACAACAATATGATATTGTATCTAAAGTTTAAACTAATACAGTAACAGCCCATTCCTGAGCCGCACCGGCGGCTCGACCCAAAGGCCTTTGGAGGCTGACGAAGGCCTCCGCCAGCGCAGGGGCCCACAAAAGACCTGAGGTTTTTTTCCACATTCAAAAATGAAATTGACAAAACGTGCGCTATTAACAGAAACAATCACAGGCTTTAGTGTCACTTACAGTGAAGGAGGAAGTGCGTTTTTATTGTGTCTCCATTTGCATGGAGGGGAATCAAAAGGACAAGAATGGTTGAGTGAACAGACATGAAAGCTGCTTCCCGTTGCAAAATCCAGACAGTCTCACAGAGCAGCAGCTAGGTCAAGGATAAAGTCATATTCACAAAGGCTGAATATGCAGGAGACAGGCAATCAAACTGTACAGGACAGCTTGATGGATTATTAGCAGTGTGACACAAAATCAATGTGTCTAATTTACTCCTCATTGACTGCCAGGTAAATAGGGGGTAATGCCATTGAAGCTATCGGGATTATTTTGATGTTGGTGCCACTGGAAGATAAACAATTTAATCATAGCATAAGTCTATCACAAAAACATCTATAGCATAAAAAGTTAATTAAGTTCTAAGTACGTATCAATCATACAGCAATGCGGGAAGGACTCATAACTCAGTGATGAAGCACATATGTAAATCGGTTAGAAGGAGATTTCAGGAAGCAGGACTGGAAAAAATCACTGTCTGGGACTCTGGAAAAGAGATGGTACTAAGATGGACCAGTGGCTTAAGGGAGTGGCCAAGGCTCAATACTAGAGCGTCCACTTTGCCTACAGAAGGTCCCAGGTTCAATCCAATCTCCATTTCAAAGGATGAGGTGGCAAGGGGTTTGAAAGACTTTCATCCAGACCCTGGGGAGACCATGCCAGTCAGAGTAGACAGTACTGACTGTGATAGATCTAAAAGCAGTGGTTCCCCAACTTTTTGGGCCACTGCCCCCTTGGTTCCACAAACCTAACCTCAGCGCCCCCTACCCTACCCTAACACAGTTGAAGGGGCCCTCCTCTAGCACCCCCCTGCTGCCCCCTTGCCTCCTAGTGCCCCCCTAGGTAATCCCACCACCTCTCAGGGTGTGGTACTGCCCACTTTGGGAACCACTGATCTAGAGTCAGTATCAGTATAAGCTGGCCTTCATGTGTTCATAGACTGAGAAGCTTCATAAGATATGATGCACAAACGCAAGTTTCCTACTGTATTTTCTCAGTGTTCTTGCCAGTTAAGTTTGTTGGCACTATTAAAAGTGGAATACTCATAGCAATGGAACAGTCCTAGAATGTTTTGGCTAGTTTTATTGCACATGTATGGCACATGTATGTATGGGTAGTCAGAGTGGTGTTGTGGTTAAGAGTGGCAGATTGATTTGGACAACCGGGTTTAATTGCCCACTCCTCCACATGAGTGGCAGACTCTAATCTGGTGAACTGGTTTGGTTTCCCCACTCATCCACATTAAGACTGCTGGCTGAATTTGGGCTAGTCACAGTTCTCTCCGAACTCTCTCAGCCCCAACTACATCACAAGGTGTCTGTTGTGAGGAGGGGAAGGCGATTGTAAGCCACTTTGAGACTCTTTAAATGTGGAAAGGGGACTGTAGCACTGGGATTGCCAGCCTCCAGGTAGCGGCTGGAGATTTCCTGCTATTACAACTGATCTTCAGGTGACAGAGATCAGTTCCCCTGGAGAAAATGGCTGCTTTGGAAGGTGGAGTCTATGACATTTAACCCTTAGAAGTTCCTCTCCTCCCCAAATTCTGCCTCCTCAGGCTCCACCCCCAAAAGCTCTAGATATTTCCCAACCCAGAGCTGGCAACCCTATGTAGTACGGAAACAGAAATGAGTGAGAAATGGGTCAGAACAAAATCTGCCTGGATCCCACAGTATATCTGACTAAAGGAGCTTTGACTCTTGAAAGTTTTACCTCAGGCTCAGAAATCTTTTTTGGTGTTTTAAGGTGCTGCTGGACTCAAATCTATGGCCATTTATGCAGGGTCAATGCTGACGTTCGCTCAAAGCTCGTTTTTTAAACGCGACATTTAAACTGCCTATTCATGGTCCCAATGCAAAAGGAGAAATTCCACCTACTCCCCCACTCGCCTGCTCCTTCGTTCCTGTTTGCATAGCCATCAGCAACCGCCGTGTGCATAGCTGACGTGCAGCTGTAATTTTGCAAGGTTCCTTCAGGGGATTCTTTGCAGCAAGGTCTCAACAAACACAAAAGGTTGTGTTAAAGGGGCTCTTAAGAAATGCAAAGCAGGTATGTGCCGGCTTTGCAGTCACTTCCTAAATGATGGTTCAGCGTGAAAAACTCAAAAAAATACGCGGGGCAATTCAGCCTGGAACCCGCTGCTAAATTTACTAAGCATAAATGGCCTATCTGTTACTACAGATCAGCATGCCTACCCTCTGCAACACACAAAATTTGTATCACTAGAACAAACACCCAATGCCCACCTGGATGATCTTGCTTCCTCCTAATTTTTATGCTCCCCACCTACCTAAGCCCTGCAATTTGCTCAGTTATGAATGTTTCCTGTCTATGAACAAAGACATTTCCTCTACCCACAGCATTGCTGGGACTCCTTGGCTAAGTACCTGGAACTAAAGTGTCTTCAAATGCTGCCAGCTTTCCACAGCAGTAGCTGCTGCAGGCGCAGAGAGAATATTTTGAGCATTCGGAACTGTTTGGTCGAAGATGGGGGGGGAAATGTCCTGGGAACAGAAAAAGCGGGAAAACTTTTATTTCTGTTCTGGTCTAGGGATAATTGTGCGTGTTGGGGAGGAAAGGATAAGGTTTAATAGTTTTAAAAGTTTTAAGGGCAGTGTAGGGAACTGAGGGAGTAGTTTTAAAAGTAAAAGGTTTAAGTAGCATTTAAGGTTATTTGGTATATTAAAACAATTGTTGTGATGCGTGGCACAGGTGGATTGCTTCCAGTTTGCATTCCTAATGCCCTGCAGATTGATATATCAATTTATCCATGAGATAAGCAGTACCCTGTGCAACATATTCTAAAATTAGTTTTTAAAAATCATGTTGTGTCAATACACATATGCACAGATTATGTCCTTCTAGCAAGAATAAATGCTCCATTCAGTTGATCTTATAAATCAATCTCCTTTAGAAGCTTAAGGAAATAACATATGCCATTGTTTAGGAAATATATGAAGAACCAATGGAAAACTCCTTTGTGTATATGTTAATGTATGTGTTAGGTATATGATATGCTATCAAGTGGCTTCCAATTTATGGCAACCCTATGAATTAATGACCTTCAAAATGTATTGTACTATCGTTAACAGCTTTGCTTAGGTCTTGCAAACTGAGGGCTGGATTGGCCTTTCTTCCACTGTACCCCATCTATTAGAGATAGGGTTGCCAACCTCCAGGTACTAGCTGGAGATCTCCTGCTAATACAACTGATCTCCAGCTGATAGAGATCCATTCACCTGGAGAAAATGGTCGCTTGGGCAATTGGAGAATCAGTTGTAATAGCGGGAGATTTCCAGCCACCACCTGGAGGTTGACAATACTCGTTGTAATGGTGGGAGATTTCCAGGCCCTACCTGGAGGTTGGCAACCCTACTGCTAGTGAAATTGTGTGGGGTGGAAGGGAGGGAATGACAATGCTTCTGTTGCCACCATTCAAGCACTCAGAAGCCAATTCCCCCTCCCCAAATTATTTTTAACGTCAGTGTCAAATCCCACGTTATAGGTGAGTTGGGTTGGGGTTTCTGCCCCAAAACCTGGACTAACAGTGCAATCCTAAGGAGAGTTACTCCAGCCTAAACCCATTGAAATGAATGGGCTTAGACTAGAGTAACTCTCCTTAGGATTGCACTGTAAGTCTAACAAGAGAGCCGAAAGAAGAACAGATCTGCCACTAGATGTTTATCTTTTTAACCACATCAGTGTCCATGTTATTTTTAAGGAAAGAAATGATATATGTGCAATCCTCCCAGGCATTTTAATTTCTTTTTAAATGTAATTTGCAAAGTGGACACAGTCATAGATCACTTTTTAATTTTCTTTTGTGCAACTTTTCTTTTTTTCTTAATCGAAATTTCAAACACCTCCCTTCCATGTCCGAGGCAGGGTTTTTTTTAAAAAAATATTAATGTGATTCAATAAGAATTTACTTTAAAGGTTGAATGTTACTGCTCACTGAGTTCTAGGTAGGCATTGGAAAGTTGCACAAAACCCCACCAAATAAATATTAAGATGTGAACTTTTCCTTGGAGAGGAACTCTATTTTTCAACTGAGCGAACTGGCTCTGACAGTCAGCAACAAAGTCAGTAGGATTTTCACAGCGGGTACCCAGACACAACTTGCATCTTAGCTACAAAAGCTGGATATTTGCATAATATAACAACATTCACTGGTTCTCAGCAACCACCACTCTTGCGCATAACTCACAGCGGGTATATGTTCTACCCCTTTGAATTGTTTTGCAGAGGTGAACATGAACATTGCAATGAAGACATTCATGTTCAGAGGATGAGGTGGATCAAAGTTAGTTAGTTTATTTACAATCATTTGACCAGCAGAGGTGGATCAAAGCAGAAGTTTGACACTTTCCGTAGCACTTCTACAATATCTTCTATATCCTATCGGGGGTCCAAATTCACTCTTCTCTACTTGATAGATGGACTCATATTTTAGCTGCATCTGAAGAAGTGAGCTGTGACTCTTGAAAGCTCCTACCCTGCCAGAAATTTTGTTCATCTTTAAGGTGCTACAGGACTCTTGCTCCTTTCTACTGCTACAGACAGACTAACAGGGCTACCTATAGCGATCTGTCTTCTGTACTGTAAGTGATGGGGAGGCCTTTCACATAAAACATAAATGGTCACTGAAGTAATGGTAAATGTCACATCTGTCAGCCACTCTTCTTTAACAAATTTAAAAGAAATCCTCAGGTCTATTCATTTAAATGCCCCATGTTGTTTTGAGTGGCCTGTTTTAGGCCACAGACAGGATTCTAACCACTGAACTTGCTTTACTACCAAAGGCTGAGAGAAAACAAACGTTAGTGTAACTGCTTTTCTTCATTTTTTACATTTAAATTATCTATTATTTGCTTCTTTTTGTCCTCTTTTCAAAATATTTCTTCAGTATTTGATTCTTTTGTAACTTGGGTGGTTATTATGGTCCACTCTATATATCTTTTGTTGGGGATTCAGTCCTACGTACCATTGTTATCTGTAATAGTATGGCTGTGAATGTTCTCTGGCTATTGAACAAATGGAGCTGCCTTATACTGAATCAGACTCTTGGGCCATCTAGGTCAGTATTGTCTACTCAGACTGGCAGCAGCTCTCCAGGGTTTCAGGCAGGCGTCTTTCACATTGCTTAAAGGTAAAGGTCCCCTGTGCAAGCACCGGGTCATTCCTGACCCATGGGGTGACGTCACATCCCGACGTTTCCTAGGCAGACTTTGTTTACGGGGTGGTTTCCCCAGCCATCTTCCCTTCACATTGCCTACCACACCACTTACTATTCTTGCTAGGTGAATGGCTCAGAATGGTTGGCTGATGTTTTCTCAATGGTTACTAATTGTTCAGAGGTAGCCCCTAGTCATTCTGTTCTCCCAGGGGAATTTGTAGAAGACTGGGGAGGGGCTGTGGCTCAGTGGTAGAGTATCTGCATGGCATGCAGAAGGTCCCAAGTTCAATCCTTGGCATCTCCAGTTAAAGGGACTAGGCAAGTAGGTGATGTGAAAGACCTCTACCTGAGACCCTGGAGAGCTGCTGCCAGTCTGAGTAGACAATACTGACTTTGATGGACCAAGGGTCTGATTCAGTATAAGGAAGCTTCATGTGTTCAAAAACCATCCCTCCTGGCTTAAAAAAAATGGGGAAGGCATGTGGCTCTCTCTGTGTGAAAAGTATAGCTTAGACTTTGTTTTAAACTCATGTGTTCTAAGCTATGGCAGATGGATTGTTTCATAACATATACAACAAGTTGAAAAAGGAATGTAAGTCAGAGGCAATTCACAACAGCTGTGTGTAAATCAAAGTCAGGGGCCCCTGATGTTGAGCACATGGCCCCCCCTTGTGGAATGAAACCTAAGTAATAGAAAAGAACACCAGAGTGTTTATTTTATTTATTTACTTTATTTATATCCCATCTTTCTTCCTAATGGGGACCCAAAGCTGCTTACATCGTTTTTCTTTTCGCCATTTTATCCTCACAGCAACCCTGTAAGGTAGGCTAGACTGAGAGTATATGACTGGCCCAATGTCACCCAGCAAGCTTCCATGGCAGAGTGAAGATTCAAACCTGGGTTTCCCAGACCCTAGTCCAAAACTTTAACCACAACGTCATGCTGGCTCTCTGGGAAGTGGATAAAATATATTCAGTCGATTTTATCACTTAACATAAAGGGACATTTTCAGTCACTTAAAAAGCCAACAGTTTTTAAAAAAAAAAGATGGGGAAAAGTATAAAAGAAATATAAAAGAAATAGCTGAACTTTGATATTTGGAAAACAGAATTCAGGGAGAGAGGAAACAAGCCTCCTCAAACACTAAAATGACCCATAAAACCACCTCGGTATTTCTGCATGCAGTCACTCAGAAAACCATGGTTTGCAGTCATTTACATTTGCTATTTATCTAGCTCTTGCTTCATTTAATGTTGCATTATCTGCAACAATGTACTAATGATAAAAGTATTGCATCTGACTGGCCATTTGCAAACCAATCAATCAAAATCAGTATAATGAGAAATGCTGAAAACAAGCAGAATTATTGGTGTGTGTGTGTGTGTTGATGTATATGTGGCAGACAAATAGAGGTGGATCCTAAATGTAACAACCTTAAAAACCAGCAGAGATGCTGCAAAGGTCAACACAAATGTGATATGACATTCAAACTTACCATGATCAAACTGCTTATTTTCAAATCTAGGACCTCATGGAGTCACTTTTGATGGTGAGAACATGAAATGAGCCATGCTGGATCAGACCAGTGGTCCATCTAATCCAGCTTCCTGCTTCACAGAAGTGCTCAAACAGTTGTCCTAGAGATCTATCAAATAGGGCATAGAGGCCAAGGGCTTCCCCCTGATGTTGCCTTCCAGCTCTGGCATTTAGAGGTTGCCTCTAAAGTCAAGTCAGATGCCACATTGAACAGCTTTGTGTCTGTCTGCATAGTAGTTTTCAACAGAATTCTTGCATACATTACTTCTAAAATTTCACTTGTTAAGGGAAATTTTGTTGAGATAACATTGATTGTCTGTATCAGTTTCGGCTCTTTTGTAACTCTTCTATAGTTCTAAGCCCAACAATTGAGCTCTTTACAAGCATTCTAATTTTATATGCTATTGATATAACTCTTTAAGTAAAATATTGTAGCCCATCATTATGTGTATCATCCAGTGAATCTGATACTCATGCTTGTGCATGTGATTCAAAATATATTCACGGGTTTTTAATAATAAACTACAGAATGAGTGTTTAAGCATGGGTACCCGGTCCTCTTCTTAACCATCCACTTAACTTACTAAGATATCTCCATAATGAATACACTTGGGAACTGCTAGAGTAGGTTTCTTCGATTATGCGCTGTGGATATAATTACATAAGCATAAGCACATTATAAAATGGGCTCATTCATCACAGTGTCCCTGTGAGGCAAGTAAGCCATTATTAACCCTGTTTTACACATGGAGGAGCAGCAAACAGCTACAGTTCGTGCAGACGGCCCAAGTCCTCGGAGCCAATCAATTGGAATCAGGATACAGGTGATCAACTGTATGAATTTAATCAACTTTGGTGCTATGGTTGGAATGCTTTGTTGCTCATGTGTAAAGGTCAAGTTAAAAAGGAACAAAAGGAACACAGCTTGGTTTGGGCAGACATATCTCTTACTTGGGACATATTCACCCATGTATAGAATATTTAATTATTTGAAGGCTAAAATCCAAAGGGACAATACTTTCTCCATTTGTACATTGTATCTGAGCTGATTTGAATTGTATCTGAGCTATCCATTGTATTGGATCTTTTACATGTTTTTATTAGGTTCAATTTTAAGTTTATTGCCTTTGGCCAAAGGCCATTACAAGAGCTGATAAAATTCATATACCAATCATAGATAAGAGTTACATTTTGGTAACAGAGCAAAACTCAATAAATAAATCTCCCTAACCCACCAGAACGTATCAGAGTACTGGAGAATGACATAGAACGTTCTTAAAAGATGTAACGTTCGAAGTTATCTGGGAATACCCCAGCATTAAATAAACAGCAATTCTACTCCAGGATTACTATGAAATAGAATAAACCCTAATGATTAGGTCTCAAGCCCAAACTTTGAACGGCTGCCCAAACAGTGTTCACTGTTATAATTAGTAAATCCCACTTCCCATCAAAAAATGAGTTTGCATCTCCGTTCTGTTCAGTAGTATTATGTTGGATCAGCCTGGCCTGGATTTTCCATTATTTATTATTTAATAGAGTTTAATCTGCCTTTAATGTAAAAGTGACTTAGTGTTAGTCGCCCTGAGCCATACTGTAGTGTGTGCATGTGTTTGTAGGGATATTAATCTATATATAAACAACTAATGAAAAAGAAAAAAAAAGGGGGGGAGAGTATATATAAAATAAAAACACAAATATAAAAACAGTAGGGACAGACTGACACATACATTTCTATAAAAGATTTCCAGATATCTAAAAATAAGTCCATATGCAGTTGTTGGCTATATGCCATGCATTCAAATACTGAGGAATTTGTAAGGTCCTCAATCCATTGATTTGCAGGATCTGTAAATCTGCTTTAGAATAATTCAGTATAACTCAATATGTGAAACATACGTATGTGAATTCACTTTCCAGCAAAAGAAAAGCATGTTAAACTACTTTCTGGGAGACCCAGGTGTGAATCCCAATCTCAGTCATGAAAGCTCACTGGATGATCTTGGCCCAGGCGTTCTTTCTAAGCCTAGCATTACGGAGGGTTTGTTCTGAGGATAAAATGGAGGAGAAGAGAGCATGTAAGTTTCTTTGGGTCCCCATTGGGGAGAAAAGCAGGGTATACATATCTAAACAAGTAAGACTAAATAGATAAACTCTGTGGGGGGAAAGAATAACTTAGAAACATCAGTGAGAAAGTCCTCGGGAGAAATATTGTTGTTATGGCAAAAAAGCTATTGAAATATCATAAATATACTATAAAGTCCGCATCCTTCTGTCACCAAGACCCAATTGTTGCTGTAGGTCAGGAGTTTTCTAGGATTCCTCTAATCACACACAAAAACACACACGCATACACATCTCTTCCTCCCTGCTAAGGGTCACAATATGCAGGCATAATTGAAACCAAGCTGCTTGATTTTGAAATCAGAGAATCGATGTTCCAAATCTACCTCCTAAATTTTAATGAGATATGTTTTCAGGGGAAAGAATGCCACATGGGGCTGTGGCCCAATGGAAGAGCCCCTGCATAAAAGGCCCTGGTGTGTTCTAAAAAATCAAAGACTTTTTTTGGGGGGGGTCTTTCTATTTTTTCTCAGTCAGCCATTCTGTTAATACGTGATTTAAAATAAACACTGGACCCAACCACTTTTTCAGCTGGTGAAAAATGAATGAGTGGGTCCCCCTTGACAACACACACACACACACACAAATGGCTATGCTTGGGCATCATAGAAAAAAATCCTGTAGGATGGGAGTTGAGGTAAGGATCTGAACTGCACAGGATTGAATGAAAAAGCTGGCTGGATCCAGCCCCAAAATGACTATTTTAAGATATTGCTGTTTGTTGTATTGCTTTTTATTGCTGTTTTACATACTTACTTCATTTATACCCTACCTTTCTCTCTAATATAGCTTACATAATTTTCCTCTCCTCTATTGCATCCTCACAACAACCCTGTGAGTTGAGTTAAGCTGAGAGTGTGTGAATAGCCAACTTCCATGGCAAGCTTCCATGGCAGAACTGGGATTTAAACCTGGGCCTCCCGGCAGGGCCATCTTAATGCATGGGCCTGATGGCCCTTGCCCGGGGGCCCCAAGAACATAGGGGCCCTATGCTAATCTGTGTATGCTAAGTGACTTGCCATAAATAAATACTACTACACAGTAGTCTAGACCAGTGGTCAGCAAACTCACCAGTTGTACCCCTCAATCTTCATATTCCAATCATGAGTGACATCCCACCAAGTTTCAGAAATGCCTATTAGGTCAAAATCCCCTTCCTGTATTAGGGCTTCGAGTTCTTCCTGCTTGTTTCCCATACTCTGCACATTCGTGTACAGACATCGGAATCTGTGGTTTATGGGCCCCGTGGTTTTCGCTTCTGTACTTACCTGTGAGTTTATGTTTCCTTGTATACATGCCACTCCCTGCAAATCTTTATTGTTCTTGTCTCCAGGTATTATCAGCATACAAGGCTTTAAATTGTTGTCTCGCTCCCCCATAGGATTTAGTTTAAAGCCCTCCTGATCATGTTTGCAAGGCTCTCACCAAACACATTTTTTCCTTCCCTCATGAGGTGTAAACCATCCCCTGTCAGAAGAGCTTCTTCTCGAAAGCGTAAGCCATGGTCCAGAAATCCAAGCCTTTCTTGACGACGCCACCTACGCAGCCAGTCATTTATTTGGCGTATTGGTCTTTTCCTTCCTAAGCCACGACCTTCAACAGGAAGAACTGACGAAAACACAACCTGCGCCCCCAAGTCCTTCACCTTCTCACCCAGAGCCATGTAGTCTCTTTTAATATGTTCTGGGCTGTGCCGGGCAATATCATTTGTTTCCACATGAACAAGTAAGAAAGGGTAATAATCTGTGGACTTGATGAGTCTTCCTTCCCTTTCCGTCACATCCTGAATGCGTGCACCCGGTAAACAGCAGACCTCTCGGGACAACAAGTCAGGTCGGCATACTTTGGACTCTACCCCTCTCAGAAGGGAATCCCCAATTACGAGAACACGCCTCTTCCTAAATTGTGGGGTGGAAGATCGAGTCCTCTCATGTGCAGGAGCCTGAGGAATTTTTGTCACACTTTGGGGAGGATAGCCCTTGTTCCAGTGGTCCAGAATCAGTATCTATTGGGAGATCCTGGAACCGATTGCTGAGCTAGAGAGGATCAGGATGTGTCCTGATTTTCCTACTCCTGTGGGCCACATTCTTCCATGCATCCTCCTCCTGTGTTGTTTGTACCTCCATTTGTTCAGATTCCTTACTCTCCTGCTCCTGTTACTCGCTATAGAGAGCTTCATGAGTTCTGTCCATGAACTCTTCACCTTGCTTTAAAAAATGAAGTGTGGACAAGCGTGCCTCAAGACCCTTTATCTTCTCCTCCAGCAGGGCTACCAACTTACACTTGCTGCAAGTGTAATTAATGTTACCTTTAGGTAAAAAGACAAACATGCCACAGACCTTGCATGTTACTGCCTCGGCTCCCTCACTAGCCACAATGCTGTTATCCATTTCTGATGTTTCTTTCCTAGGCTACTCTGATAGTTCCCCTGGCAAACCTTCTTTCAAGGTTCCCTACTTAAAGAAGTATATATATTACAGAGCCCCCAGGCCAGACCCCCAGGCTAAGAGGCTCGCGCCAAAGGCTCACACCTCTGGCAAGCAGAGCTTGTTTAAATACTCTCAGCCCCACCCTCAGCAATCAACAGCACAGCAATTACCTTCAGCCAGCTACAGCTAGATAAAACAACAAAGAGAAACAGCCAGAAACCCCCCTCCAGCAGGCTACAGGCACTCCCTCTCTCTCTCCCTCTCTCTCTCTCTCTCACACACACACACAGCAACCTCAATAAAATGGTCGATAATATATGTTTAATATTACTGAACATTTACTTTTTATTCCTGTGAGTGGTTGTCATAGGGGCCCCAGCACACTGGTTTGCCCAGGGGCCCATAATGCTGTTAAGATGGCCCTGCCTCCCGGGACCTAGTCCAATGCTCTAACCGCTACAACAAATTGGTTCTCAATAAAAAAACAGTAAAACCAGAGCAATAAAACAATAAACACAGCAACAATTGCATTTCTAAAATGACGTCTGGTGGAAAAAAAGATAGCAAAACCACATTTTCAATGTGGTTGTGTTTTATTTTTTCTCTTAAACTGTTTTCAGTTTTGATGCTATTTTATTGTTAATGAGAAGGGTTTTATTTTTAAAACTTTAGCCCACCTTGGAGATACTATTGTGAGAATGGATGCATAACCTTGGAGATACCATTGTAAACCTGTAGACCATCTTCTATCATTGTAAACCACTTTGAGATATTCACTAAATAAAACATAATTACTTATTTAACCAAAAGACCTGGATATATAGGTCCATGATTCTTCAAACATGGGAAAAGGTGTGAGATTAAAGAGGAGATCATGAATCCTGAGGAAGAGCTACCCGTAACTGCACATTTACCTGGTATTTATCTTTCTAGTGTCCTGACCTGGATGGCTTAGGCTGGCCCATTCTCAGAAGCTCAGATCTCAGAAGCTAAGCAGAGTCGGCCTTGGTTAGGGCTTGGATGGGAGACCACCAAGGAAGTCCAGGTTCCTAGGCAGAGGCAGGTAATGGCAAATGACCTGTTTGGTTCTTTAAAACCCCACAAGATCACTATGAGTCAGCTGCGACTTGACACCACCATCTGTCTAGTAGACATTAGTCATATCACAATGTGAATTAGACCATTTCTGTGCTGGCAGCCCACTCAAGTTCCCACTGAGCCTCCTGCTGTGTCCCGTACAAGCTAAGTTACTTGAAAGCTGACTGTGGGGCAGATAAACAGACACAATTAGAGAAGGCATCAAGTGCCAGCATTTGAAGGAGGGGCCAAAAGCAGTCCTCCGTCTGTTCTCATTGCTGCCGCCAGAGGAGAACATCAATCGTGTGCAGATAAAAGAAAGGCCAAAAACCAGCCTTCCGTATGTTACCATTGCTGCTGCCATAAGAGGACCCAAACCACAAGCAGTTGAGCCAGCGATCAAAACAGAATTTCTGTTTTTTTTTCATTTGGTTATTACTATAACCATTGCTCGTTCGTTGTTATCTGATTCTTGCTACAACTGTTATGTGAGATGCCTCTTTTGGGTTCTATGGATTTGTTCATCTCATGTACACTTTTTATGATTGAGATGCAATTTAGAGCACATTTACACATGTACTACTTCTAACGCATATTGCTGACCAATGGACACACAGTCACACTGCAATGCAAATATTTTGAGGACAAGGCAACAGAGAACGATGCCAAACTAAAGCATCACAAGTCCAGTTTGCACATGGCAAAATGAAATCAAGATTGGAACGCTGAGATCGAGGCAGCGGGGAGAAGAAATTCAAAACCACTCCGCCAACTTCCAGAGGAGGATAAGGTCAGTCCATATCCCATTTTTGTGAATTGAATCAGAGCCTCAGTTTTTCACTGTAGGTTGTAAAGTAAATTTAGAACACAACAGGTATTTGATGAAGGATGCAATAACAGTTCTAATATGCTTTTTTCTCAAGAAGAAGAAGAAGAGTTGGTTTGTATACCCTGCTTTACAAAGCGGCTTACAATTGCCTTCCCTTCCCCTCTCCACAACAGGCACCTTGTGAGGTAGGTGGGGCTGTGAGAGTTCTGAGAAAGCCGTGACTAGACCAAGGTCACCCAGCAGGCTTCACGTGGAGAAGTGGGGAAACAAACCGGTTCACCAGATCAGAGTCTGTCACTCCTATGGAGGAGTGGGGAAGAATAATAATTGGTTTTATATGCCGACTTTCTCTACCACTTAAGGGAGAATCAAACTGGCTTACAGTCGCCTTCCCTTCCCGTCCCCACAACAGACACCCTGTGAGGTAGGTGAGGCTGAGAGAGCATGACTAGCCCAAGGTCACCCAGCTGGCTTCATGTGTAGGAGTAGGGAATCAAACCCAGTTCTTCAGATTAGAGTCTGCTGCTCTTAACCACTACACCGTATTGGATTCTGTGCTTGCTGTAAATAGTTGCTGCTCTGCCAGAATCAACAGAAGGCCGTTGAGTCGCATAAGCAATAAAGCCAGTCCAGTTTTAGAAATATTTTAGAATAGGGGAAAAGTGGGGGAAGGGGCTTATGGGTACTTTTCTGATCATTGTGAGTGATACATAACTGAATGCTATATGACATTTATCTCACCAACTTTATTGGATAGATTTTGAATTAAAGATGCTGCAGCTTTGTGGTATGGCAGTAACCCAAACCTGGAATGAATTCTGTGTAGCTAAAATCCAGCGGAGTATCTTGCGACGTGGAAAGATGTGCTGCAGACTTCCCGTATGCCACCCCGCTAATGCCTTCTAATAAATCAAGAGCCTCAAATATTTCTTCTTCTGATGAAACCTTATGTACACCCTTCAGAATAACATGCTAACTTGTGTAAGATGAATTTGCCTGTATAGGTTTCCCAAAATAGCAAGATTTATTGAGATGCCAGGAATCAGAATTAACGATCCCAATTTCACAAGGTCAGTGGAACCTGCAGGTGCTCGGTGCGTGTATAAACAGGGCCAGATTAAGCATACAGCAAACCTGGGCAGATGCCAGTCCCATTACCATCCAATTCCAGGTTCCTAAGCTAATAAATGCTCCACAGAATGCTGAGAAAGGAGATTTCAACATCATCTACTGCCCCATCCAGATCTGATTATTTGGTCTCATCAGTACCATTGCTGTAACTGGTTGATGGTGGCCTATTTGGCTATTGGGAGGGAACACAGTATGGTAAGGCCCAATCTCGTCATATCTCAGAAGCTAAGTAGGGTCGGTACTTGGATGGGAGACCACCAAGGAAGGCTGTACAGAAAACAGGCAATGCCAAACCACCTCTGCTTCTCACTTGCCTTGAAAGCTCCTTTTGGGGTTACCATAAGTCAGTTGCAACTTGACGGCCCATATGTACCTATTTTACGATTGGGACTATTAGCAAAACTCCAGTGTTGTCCAGGTGGGCTTTGTATCAGAAATCCCAGGAGCCTAAACTCTGGTGATATTAGATTTGTGGTTTTGCTATAGAGCAGGGGTCTTCAGTCATTACACATTCAAGAACCACCTTTCATCCCAGGCTGCACCATTAGAGCCACTAAGCTGCAAGCATGTGGCAGTAAGACAAGGAGGCAGAGTCGTGGCTCTGGAGAGGCTGTGGCTCAGTGGTAGAGCATCTGCTTGGCATGCAGAAGGTCCCAGGTTCAATCCCCGGCGTCTCTAGTTAAAGGGACTAGGCAGGTAGGTGATATGAAAAAACTCTGCCTGAGACCCTGGAGAGCCACTGCCAATCTGAGTAGATAATACTGACACTGATGGACCAAAGGTCTGATTCAGTATAAGGCAGCTTCATGTGTTCAGTCTTTGAATTTACCTGTGCCAAGATGGAATCTTCTCTCCGGCTGAGTGATTTCTTCTTGCTGTCCTGCTACTGTCTCTCCTGGTATACCTCCCAAAGATCCTTATGATCATCTGATAATAATCTACTGGTGGTCCCTGGCCCTAAGAGTGTGCAGCTGTCCTCGACGAAAGCCAGGGCCAAGAAGGCCTAGTGGAATGCTCTGTCTAGTGACATCAGGGCCCTGTGGGACCTGAAATTTTTTTGCAGGGTCTGCAAGTCAGAGCTATTCCACCAAGCCTACAGTTGAGGGCAGCCGAGAGTATCATCTTTGCCGGCCTCCCTACCCCCTCGTTTCCATTTTATTTTTATATTAACTAAGGGGGCAACCTGCCACTTATGAATGAATTTAGGTGCCAATTGGAGTTTCCGAGGTTTTAACTGGGATTTTATTGTTTTAAATTTAGAATGTATGGTTAATTTTGCTATTGATTATTCATTATGTATTTTAAATGCTGTTACCCACTCTGAGCCTGCCTTTAGCCGGGGAGGGTGGGCTACAAATCAAACAAACAAACAAATACTGCTGCTCCTCTAATTGTGTGTGCAAAGACAGGCAGGAGCTGTGGCACCCACGTTCTTTAAGCAAGAGTATGAGTGTCAGGTCCTTCCAAAACAGCAGCTATAAAACAGCAGCTCTGCAGGTGTCTGTGACCCCTGTGAAGGTCCTGATCCATGTCTGAAGAACACCTGCACTGCAAGATGGTTCTGCCCCTTTCCGATTACCGCTCTAAACCGGATGTCAACCATTGCCAGCCTGTTTCTGAGTTAAGCAATACAGAGATGGTCAGTCATTCAGCTCATTTCAATCTGTCTATGGACCGTCTCTAAAGCGCTCTGGCCAGTTCAAAAAGCGCTGCTATTGTTTTCCGCCTTTTTCCACACAGTGTTCTTTTTCAGCTACAGTGTCAAGCATATCAATTCTGCTGCTATAGTGCTATAGCACAATTTCAGAGTTTATGACTATGGATTAACAGAATAAAGTCATTAGTGAGTTAAGCTTATTATTGAAAATTGCAAAACTGGGGGGAATGTTCAACTTGTCTAAATTAGAATCTTTCTTTATTGCCAGAGATCCATTTTTTTAGATTCCTGAACAACAGGGATGAGTTTATTTCCCTTGATCTGTGCTTTTATTATCTCAGAAGTTCACTCTGCACTTCGTTCCTCAGTTGCAGTAACATGTAGAATGTCTAAAATTAAATTCTCAATTGGAGCATAAGCAGTTTGCTGCAGATTGGAGATCCTGACCTTCCATTCTGTCTTCTTTTTCCCACTTATATGCATTGATACATGAATACATCAAAGTCCTTTTTGTGTCCTGGTAACTAGTGTTCATGCATAACCATGAACTTCTAAAACATCATGATACAACTGTGCATACAATCTTATCAAGGTAGCTCACCCTCCCCAGTGTTTTTACAATGTGCATGTGCATCTCAGTAAAGAGAAAAACACCGAGAAATTGAAAGCTATAGCCAAATCTCTGTGCACATTAAAAAAAAATTACCTTACCATCCCTGCCAAGACAACAATGGAGTATTCCCGATAAATCGATTCCACTTTATGAATCAGACATAGGAACGCTTTCCTGAAAGTAAGCCCCACTGAAAATACTTGAGTAGGATTCTGACTCTCAGAAAGTCTGTCAGCAATTGCTGTTAGTCATTCACATATCCAAAATACAGTGAGAAAAGTGAATGGGGTGAATTTTACAATGTGCAATTGTTTTGTATTTAAACAATTCCTTTGGAATGCCTAAAAGCAGTGATTTAAACGTAAATGTGGAGAAATCCTAGAGAAAGTAACGGGGACAGGAAATGACCCCATTATTTTCGACATTGGCAGGTTCTTTTGTGGCTCAGCATCTAAAATTGGAAGCAGGGCTTTGTTATCTGTCATTCTAGGTAGCAATAGCTAACTATCAAAAATCATCAGTTCCATTCAGGAAAGGAGAGTAAACATGCAAGCAGTCATGGAAGGGGGAAGAAAGGCTTGTAGTAAATGACACCGCCATCGAAAACATGTGCTTAAGCCCATTTACTTCTAGGCAGACAAACAAGTAAGCCGCTGAAATAGGTGTGACTGGTCATTGTGGCTTGTGGAGTTGAAAAGCGGCTTTAGCGCTGCCGCAAAGAGCAAAAACATGTCTGAGCTTGTCGCTGACAGCAAAAAAAAAAAAAAAAAAAAAAAAAACTTTAGCAGAGGCTGTGCCTGGTGAATGTTCATGCTTTTCTGTAACAAAGAGATTACAGGAACTGACCGAGACTCAAAATAAAGTGGGAGTCCAATGGCAGTTTAGAGACCAACAAAATTTATCTCACCAGAAGCTTTTGTGAGACAGAACTCACTTCATCAGAGGCAAGAAATGTACATCCTGCACTGCAGTCCTAAACAGAGTTCCACCCTTCCAAGTCCATTGAAATTAATAGATTTAGAAGGTTGTGATGCTGCTTAGGATGGTGCTGCTAGACACAGTCCCCCCCACCCCACTGTTTTCTGAATGTTGTGGATTCTGATGTCAGACTTATTTAATCTTTGTTGTTTTCTAGAAATGCATGGCCATTTATGCAAGGCCAATTTTGATGCTCGCTCAAAGCTGCTTTTTAAAATACGCCCTTTAAAATGAGTATTCACAATCCCAGTGCAAGAGGAGAAAGTAAAACAAATTCCACCCCCCACTCACCTGCTCCTTCGTTCCTTCGTTTGCATAGCCATTAGCAATCGACGTTTGCATATCTAACCATGGCTGTGATTTTTCATGGTTCTTTCTGTAAATGCTTGTAGCGGGGGCGGAGCAACTACAAAAGGTCATGTTAAAGGGGTGAAGCGGGCCTGTGCCTTTCAAGTGTCTAGGCTCTTAGAATGGACCACTTCCTGAGAAGTGATATGTTATCTTATTCAGCCAGTCACCTACTAAGCAGGACTCAACGACTTTACCTACTTTTAAAAAGCAAGTCTTTTTATTGATGTACTTCCAGTAAAAATGTGTGTGTGTGTGTATATGTATGTATATGTATATATATATATATATATATATATATATATATATATATATATATATATATATATATATATATATATGCGTGTGTATATGCAAGTATTACAATGTCTTACATTCAATGACAATGTATTCAACAAAAGCAAGCAAGTTCTACATACTATTCAGTTTTAAAATCCAACTTTTAAAATAAAGTCAAATAAGTCTGATTTAGTTCAAAGTATCTAATTCACATTCTAGAATGAAATATTTTAGAGCCATACATACTGACACACCTTCTTCTGAGACACTCTGAAAGAGGTCTGAAATCTAGCCCTTTCCTTGCCTATATATATACTGTTTCAATCACCTTGAGAAGGAGTTCTCAAGGTGATTGAAACAGTATAAATATAGGCAAGGAAAAGGGCTAGATTGAAAAATCCTGAAAACCTCCATGCATTGGGGCTACACTGTAGCAGCACTGTTTTAGGAATGTTACTGCACGTGCTCAGTTGTTCTAGTTTAGAAGATCATATTTGGACATCTACTTCCTCTAGGCTAAGCATACTATTTCTCAAATAGTCAGTGTTGAGTTTGGTTTATACATTTTATAAACAATTTTATCAATATTCTCATCTGTAAAACCATACGATGAGTTTAAATCCATTCATTAATTTCTAGCATTCTGCTTTCATGTTTAAATCATAAAATATATTGTTTTCATTACATCATGTCATCATGAGTCAGCACTGAATATCCTTGAAGTAGAGAGGAATTTTCCTTGGGTGAAAAATATTTCTGCTCTTGAAGTCACTGGAAAGGCAGGAGAGCAGAACATGCTGCTCTGTAGCTTAAAAAATATGAAAAGGGCTACCAGGGATTCTGCTCTTCTCCATTGAAATGGCTGGGGAAGGTCAGGAAAAAATAGGAAAAGTGCAGCACTGTATCCCAGCACTGACACTGAAATATCTGCCAGTATAATTCAGAAACATAAACCTCTGGTTTAATATATCCAGGCTTTCTTTCCTTTTATAAAGATAATTAAAACCCCTGCTATATAGTTTGCAGTTAATATATATAGTTTGGGTTTTACAGTGAATATTTCTGCATATGTACAATACAATATCATAGTACATGTGCTGTAATATGTTAGAGCCTATAACAGGGGCTCTTAAGAAATGCGAAGCAGGTATGCGCCGGCTTCCCGGTGAAGGCTGGAATGATGGTTCAGCATGAAGAAATTAAAAAAAAAAATGCGGGGCACTTCAGCCTGGAATGCGCTGCTAATTACCAAGCATAAATGGCCTATGTGTAGACCTGCCACCGCTTTTGGTATATTTTTGTGTCTACTTTATGTATACCATTTTGTTTATGTATACTGGTTTGTTTTTTGAAACAGATAATGTTCTTAAGTTCTTTCTTCTGTTTGACAACTCTTTAGGGATGACACTTTAAAATGGCAATTAGCACCTTTAGGCTGCAAATGTCTATGGTCATTGAATGCACAGTCACTGAGGTATGAGTAGCCAGCCATTTCTTATGCCTTTCCCTTCTGCAGTTCCTAGAAGCTGCAGGCATTTGGAAGTGCTTCTTGGGAAGTTATACAGGGGTCCAATCTAGGGTTGCCAGGTCCCTCTTCACAACTGGTGGGAGGTTTTTGGGGCAGAGCCTGAGGAGGGCGGGGTTTGGGGAGGGGAGGGACTTCAATGCCATAGAATCCAATTGCCAAAGCAGCCATTCTCTCCAGGTGATCTGATTTCTATCGGCTAGAGATCAGTTGTAATAGCAGGAGATCTCCTGCACTACTACCTGGAGGTTGGCAACCCTAGTCCAATCTTAGCCTATTGCCTGACTCCCCATCTGAGATTTTCATGGCTAACAGCACGATCCGAAAAGCACTGCCATGGGAGTAAGCCCCCTTGAGTCGACTTGAGTAGGATTCTGAGTAGACCTATTTAGGATTGCACTGTAAGTTTTCTGCCTTTGCTAGAGAAGTGTTTCAAAGAGAAACTGACGTGTTTGTTCGTTTGCCGAGACACAGAACAAAACATTATATAGATAGATTCTCATTTCAATGTAAATAACAGACCAAAATGTCTGTTCTTCAAAATAAATTGGGTTTGAAAAAGAGAATTCCTGCTGTCATGGAGGGCATTTTTTTCCTGGGATTACTGCAAATGCACAGTAAGCAATCTCCGTATCTCCACTTTCCCCCCATGAATCTCTCCACCTTCAAATTGTTGTTACAATTTGTTCTTCCTTTGATTCCCTCTTTAGTTAAATCCCTTCCAGCTCTTGAGTTACCCTATGATTTATATTAAAGAAGGTAACAATAGTTTATTTTACAGCTCATCATTTTTATCTCTCCCAAATTCCCAGAATGCTATTTTCTACTACAAATTAGGACCAAATACTTTTATTTTCCATTGCTTTCCTGAGAAGGCAGTGCTTTCAAAGAGAAAAAGAAACCATCTCCAGTTGTGTCAGACTAAGTAATAACACAATTATCTGCTAATAGCATCCTGTGGTAAGGAGGACTAAATATGTGGAATATTACTAGATTCCCCCCTTTTTAACTGCAAAAAGAGTAGGGAGAACGTTTTTCCTGAAGAGAAAACATCACTAAACACACAAGAAGCTGCCTTATACAGAGTCAAACCATTGGTCTACCAAGGTCAATGCTGTCTATTCTGACTACCAGTGGCTTTCCAGAGTCTCGGGATTCGGTTCAGTACACTTTCATTTATTTACAGTCATTTGACCAGCAGAAGAGTCTCAGGTTTTTTCCAGGGTCTTTCATACCACCTACTCCTTTTAATTGGAGATGCTGAAGATTGTACTTGGAACCTTCTCTATGCAAAACATATGCTCTACCATTAAGCCATGCCCCCCTACAAACTAGGAGTATGTAAGTAGTCACATGCATAGTGTTATGTATGTATGGTTTTTCTAAGCAATTTCATGATATTTAAACATACAAGGAAGACCATTTGTACATAGAATACACATCAATATCTAATTTTCAGCATGGCCCCATGTGTGGATACTTAAACCCAGAAGACTGGGGCAATGGATAGACAAAACAGAGTCTTCTACAAATTTGACAAAAGTCCCAGGTTTGCAGAAAATCTGAAACAAAATAAAAAATAATGGAAGGCTAAAATCCTCCAAAAGGATAGAATTAACACCTGTAGCTTTAAGAAATAAATACCCTCAGTGGCCAGTGCTAGACAACTATGACAGTATTTCTAGCCTTTAAGCCTCAGTTTCTGTCATCTGAAATCAGTTGTAATGTCATGTGATCTCCACCCCTCACCAGGAGGTTGGTACCCCTAGTTCCCCTGGAGGAAGTGTCTGCTTTCGAAGGTGGACTCTATGGCATTAAACCTTACTGAGGTCCCTCCCCTCTTCAAATCCCCACCCTCCCTAGTCTCCACCCCTCAAATCTCCAGGAATTTCTCAACCTGGAGTTGGCAACTGTACATTAGTCTCCTCTCCTCCTTTTTATCCACACAAATACCCAGTGTGAGTTGATTTGAACCTGTTCACAGTTCCAGTCACTGAATTTAAGTATCCAAAGATGTGGCTGACCTCTAGGGTTGCCAGCCTCCAGGTACTAGTTAGAGATCTCCTGCTATTACAACTGATCTCCAGCCGATAGAGATCAATTCACCTGGAGAAAATGGCCACTTTGGCAATTGGACTCTATGTCATTGAAGTCCCTCCCTTCCCCAAACCCTGCCCTCCTCAGGCTCCGCCCCAAAAAAACCTCTCACCGGTGGCGAAGAGGAACATGGCAACCCTCCCAACCTTTCTGTTAGAATATAAGATAACTGAAGGTGGGGGCAGATAAAAGGTAAGTTGGCTGGTGGGTGGGAAGGAGAGAAAGAAGCAGGGAAATTTGAGGATATGAGGGCTGCCAGGAAGAGGGAAAGAGGAAATAGTGGGTGTTACAAGGGAAGGTGGAGGTAAGGCAGCATGGTACAGCCCAATCTCATCAAATCTCAGATGCTAAGGAGGGTCAGCCCTGGTAAGTATTTGGATGGGAGACCACCAAGGAATACCAGGGATGCTATGCAGAGAAAGTCACTGGCAAACCACTTCTGTTAGTCTCTTGCCATGAAAACTCCATAAGAGGTCGCCATAAGTAGGCTGCGACTAGACAGCACTTTACACACACACACACACACACACACACACACACACACACACACACACACACACACACAAGGGAAGGTGAGGTGCCCCCTGCAAGTCCTTGCAGGTTCCCCACTGTGCAACTGGGCCCAGCCTGGTATCTGGCACTGCACAACTCTAATAGAGTTTTCCTAGGGAGACATTGCCAGGGGGAGGGGAGGAGGGAAAGCTGAAGACAAAGAGGCAGATAAAGGTAGGATGGTGATCGGTGAGAACAGAGAAAAAAGCAGGAAAAGGAGAGAGGCTATGGGGACTTTCAAGAAATAGAAGGAAAGAGTGGGGGAAGTTCCCCACAAGTCCTTGCAAGGCCCTCCTTGTATAATACATAATGCCAATTTATTAACCCTAAATATGCTAATGGTGTATGATACACATCAGCCGTTTAAGTAAACTATTTAAACCTAAGTATGGTTTTCTTGTGTATTCAGTGGAGAGGGGTACCTGGGACAATCACATTTCACTCTGTACTTCCTATAGTTCATGGTCCCTTGATCCCTACATAAAATAACTGCAGAGTCAGAATCCACTCATTGCATATGAAGAAGTCTGAGGAAGTGAACTCTAGTCTGGTCTATGAAAGTTTATGCTGGAAAAAAATTGTATTAGTCTTTGAAGTGCCACAAGACTTCTGTTTATGTTTTCTGCCATGTACTGTCATTCTTTGAATGCTATCTTTTCAAGAATGACACATAGTAATATCCTGGCACACTATATATGTATTATAAGCCTGCTTTGGCTATATCCCAATAAGAATTTGGGTTGGATCCAGCCAGTTTTTCAGTTATTGAAAAAGCAACGTGGGTTCCTTTGACCGCCAAAAATGCTACACTGGGGATCATCAGATCTGCATGGATAAGTCATGTGGAATGGGTGCTGTGGTAAGGAAGGGGATTGGACAGGACTGAGTGAAAAAGCTAGCTGGATCCAATGCATTGATTGACATACAAAATAATGCGATCTTTGATCTGTATTCAAATACCTTTAGAAGGTTTTAAGAATGTCTTAAATTATTTACCTTCCTCGAAAAGCTTCCAAAAATCCATCCAAACAGGGTCAACAGTAATCTTCGGAAGGATGCTGAAGGGAAAATTTGAGACAGCAAAATTCTGGAATCAATCTAGAATGGAGCCAATGACATTTGTCCAAACCTATGTACCGGTAACTTATGTTATTCTTTACAGCCAAACCTCTAAGATGATGTCAGACATGATCTTTGTTCAAGAGCTTCTTGATGGTGGAAAATTGCAGTGAAGTTGAAGTTAACTTAAGGCAAATCCCAAAAGGTTTTCAAGAGAAGACATGTTCAGAGGTGGTTTGCCATTGCTTGCCTCTGCGTCATGACCCTGGACTTAGTTGGTGGTGTCTCATTCAAGTACTAACCAGGGCCGACCCTGCTTAGCTTCCGAGATCTTACAGGATCAGGCTAACCTGGGCTATCCAGGTCAGGGCAAGGGGTTCTTTGGACCATTGATATATAATGATATCATGTAACTTGTATATGTACCATGTATATAATAATACCATTATATATCAAACTGCTCAGTGAGAGAGCATCTGCTTGGCATGCAGAAGGTCCCAGGTTCAATACCCAGCATCTCCAGTTAAAGGGACTAGGCAAATAGGTGATGTGAAAGACCTCTGTCTGAGACCCTGGAGAGCTGCTGCAGGTCTGAGTAGACAATACTGACTTTGGTGGACCAAGGTCTGGTTCAGTATAAGGCAGCTTCATGTGTTCATATGTTCATATAGGATGAGATTCTGAGTCCTGAGAAATTCTGCTCTCTGGGTACAGTGAGTGTTCCTAGTGCCATGCTAAAGATACAGATACAAACACCATCACTACTTTTTCCAGTCTAAGAGGTTTGAACTAGTAAGTTCCAGAAACAACATAGATGGTACAGTAATTGTCGTAATTTAGAGACATATCCTTATAGGAACATAGAGGATGTGAGTTTGCAGAGAATCTTTGCTGGCTAGGAAGAATGAGCTGCAGGCAGTAGGAGTCAGAGAGCACTCAGGAAAGCCAGGTTTGGCAATAAAGTGTTACATTTACTTTTATTTTAGTGTGGCCTTCATATGATTTAACTCTAACATGACATGGAGTCAGAAGTGATGAAGACTTGACAGTTATCTACTACCTTTCAGTTGTATGGCAAATTCACCATTCAAAATTTAGTATTCAGTCTATCTCATGATCAAGGTATTCTTGAGTTTACTTTGAACTTCTTGTCTTGCAAAGTTATGAGGTTAATGATTTAAAGTAATATGATCAGAAAATTATGATATCTGTACTTTTTAAACAGCTCGTTTCCCTTTAAATCGGTTCTATCAGAAAGGGTGAACAGATGAGGGTGTACCCCATGTGTTGTCGAGGGGAAGACCAAATGATGTCCTTGGAGTCCAGGCTTTTTAGAATGGCTTATCCAATTTCATGAAAAACTTTAATAGCTAGAAAGTGAAAAGAATTCAATTGCTGTGAGGCTCAGGGACATAAAGAACTGGTCAACAATAAAATAATGTGAAGCCGAGAAAACTCTTTCACTTCCATGATGAGATGTATTGTTCGCAGCTGAATATTCAGCCTTATGATGGGAAAAGAAAGCTGTGGGAACCCTTTCGAATGTGAAAGCCAAGACACTGTTGGCTGGGTCAAGTCTTGACCTCAGGATTTCAGAGAATTACCCGTTGATCCGTTTGGAGACTCAGATTGGATTTGTAGCTATTGTGTAATTTTTAACCTGGATATTTCCCCCGTTTCTGATAGCTTCACAAGATCCAGGACAACACACTGATATATCTTGATCAAGATATCTTGTAAAGTATTTTTCTTTTTCTTTTTTGTTCTCAAAATCCCCCCCCCCCAAGTTATTCAAGGTGATTGTTAAAGGATGATGGCTAGTCTGCGAATGAGTGAAGGAAACAGCTGTTGCACAAGGAACATCCCACGTTCTCTTGGATGCTCACAATTGCAGTGGGATATTACAGGCCAAGATGTAAAGAATAATTAATGGATGTCATTTGTGTGAACACTGGAACATATATAGAGTGGTGCAGACAAGCAGGCCTTCCTTCCAGAATCCCAGTGCGTGAAGCATTTCTTTTCTTTCTGCAATGCCTGCAGCAGAACTTAAAGACTTCTGCTGGTAATGATATGTTAAAGCTAGTCTTTCCTTCTTCAGGCTTAAAATTTTAACCTCTTTCCCAGTTCTCTAGCACAGGTATTGCAAATAAATCCTCCGTACAAAATTCCTTCCTTGTTCACAAGCCATTTTGCTATAACACTTTCTCATGTTTAAATCCTTTGTCCAGATCTCATCATGTTGTTAATAAAGGCTTCTCCCAGATAAAAACTAGTACAGGTTACATCCTGAATGACTACCCCTGGAACTTATTTCATGAAGGGAAAATATACAGTTGGGGAGAATTTGGATACTAAGCTGTATAACATAAGAACATACAAAGAGCCCTGCTCGATCAGATCAAGGCCCATTAAGACCAGCAGTCTGTTCACACAGTGGTCAGCCAGGTGCCTGTAGGAAGCCCACAAACAAGACGACTGCAGCAGCATTATCCTGCCTGAGTTCCACAGCACCTAATATAATAGGCAAGCTCCTCTGATACCGGAGAGAATAGATATGCATCATGACTAGTATTCATTTTGACTAGTAGCCATGGATAGCCCTAACCTCCATGAACATGTCCACTGCCCTCTTAAAGCCTTCCAAATTGGCAGATACCACCACATCCTGGGGTAAGGAGTTCCATAATTTAAGTATGTGTTGCATGAAGAAATACTTCCTTTTATCTGTTTGGAATCTCTCACCCTCCAGCTTCAGCAGATGACCCCGCGTTCTAGTATTATGTGAAAGGAAGAAAAGCTTCTCCCTGTCTACTCTCTCCATACCATACATAATTTCATAGACCTCTATCATGTCTCCCCTTAACCGTCTTCTTTTTAAGCTATAATTTCCAAGCTGAACAACAAAAGCCCCATGCACCATTCCACTTAGATACAGATTGCCAATTTTATGAAGGGAGGAGGAGATGTAATACAACAGAATGACACCTTTTAAAAAAGACCACCAAGAAAGATTCTGCAGAGGAAGGCAATGACAAACCACCTCTGCTTCTCACTTGCCTCAAAAGCCTCTTGCTGGGGTCACCATAAGCCAGCTGTGACTTTACAGCACTTTGTATATACACAAAACCCACACAAAAAATCTTGAGCACCCACAAACACATGAAGCTGCCTTATACTGAATCAGACCCTTGGTCCATCGAAGTCAGTACTGTCTACTCAGACCAGTGGCGGCTGTCCAGGGTCTCAGAAGGAGGTCTTTTGTATTACCTACTTGCCTAGTCCCTTTAACTGGAAATGCCAGGGATTGAATCTAGGACCTTCTGCATGCCAAGCAGATGCTCTGCCACTGAGCCATGGCCCCTCCCCATCCATCTTCATGATGGACAGGTGAGGGGCACATGTGGCTTTTACCTGTTATCCCTTTGTGATGTAGCTGTCTCTATGCCACATGGAATATTGTTCTAGACAGTCCCTCAGACATCAGTAATGGCTTTATAGGGTCACATTGGGCTTTTGGAAGAAGAAGGTGGGACAGGACCTGTCCTTTCCTGTTCTTAATGCTGTGACTTGCTGTAGTGCAATTTCAGAAGACCATTGTCATCTTGATGAATCAGGTGAAATGCCACAATTTCTCTGTTTGTACCCGAGCTGCCTTGCAGACCCCAAGGCCATAGCTGGGGGGGGGGGGAGAGGGCAGCTGCCGCCCATGTGGCATGCAGAGAGGGCGGCAGAACTTCCTCTTCTACCTGGTCCACTCCTCCTGTAGGAGAGGCAGTTCTGCCAACCTGTCTGCCTGCTGGGGGGGGGAACTTCCCTCATCGCCACCCCCCTCCCCCAGCTACAGCCCTGGAAGACCCAAACACTCCTTTCAGCTTTGCACATAGCTCTTATTAATGGATTTAACTAGGGAGTATGTTGCCTATTGGGGAAGGAACTGGCAAACCACCCCGTAAACAAAGTCTGCCTAGAAAACGTTGGGATGTGACGTCACCCCATGGGTCAGGAATGACCTGGTGCTTGCACAGGGGACCTTTACCTTTTTTATGTTGCCTATATCTCTGTGCACCTGATATAGGGTAAAGGAGCTAGTGGGACGACAGCACAATTATATTAGATGTCTGTCACATACCAAGTTGGCCTTGGAAGGGTCTGAGATATATTGCTCTTGACAAGCATATTATTTTCTTGCATTGTTTCACCTGTAGATGTGATTTTCTTCGGTAGACCACTTAAGCTACTTAATAAAATCTGTTTTCTCCATCATTTATATGTTCCTTGCCCAGATATCCCTTAGAGGAAAAGTATCATCGCCCCTTGGCAATATGCTTGATCTTTTGATGTCATCAAGCAGGAGAGTTGGAACTGGGCTATCATGGTTCACTGACACCACAGCCATAATATACTGACATGGAAGTAAGTCCCTTTGATTGAATTGGAACTCAATTTCAAGTTAAGGTGCTTTGAACTGAAGCCTTAGTGCTCCATATGTCCTTATTTCCCATATTTCCAGGGGAGGGACTGTGGTTCAGTAGAATAGCATCTGTTTGGCATGCAGAAGGTCCCAGGTTCAATTCCCAATATCTCCAGTTAAAGGGACAAGGCGAGTAGGTGATATGAATAGACCTCAGCCTGAGACTCTGAAGAGCCGCTGCCAGTCTGAGTAGACAATACTGACTTGGATGGACCCAGGGTCTGATTCAGTATAAGGCAGCTTATATCATGTGATCTTACCAGGTGGATGGGGGAGTGTCTAGTTTAGGTTAACAGAAGTTATAGTAATAGAGTTAAATTAATTTGAAAAAGGAAAAAAACCCTGCAATCATACATCTGGCTGATTATATTTCTAATTCATATTATGTAAAACTCATCTCTCTGTGCTTCATCTGACTGCTACACTGTTATCCTACTCTCCCTCTGAAAGCTCACAGTGGCATATGCAGCCCTCCCTTTCCCTTTATATCCTCACAATAATCCTGTGAGACAGGTTAGGCTGAGAGAGGCTGACTAAGTAAGCTGCAGGGCAGAGGGGGGATTTCAACCTGGCTCTCAACTGTCCTAATTCAACAATCTAAGCATGCGCCATGGTTAACTGCAGCACACTGGGCTGAAACCCAACACACACTTATCAGCACCCTTTAATGGTACACAGTGTTTTCCCCAGTCAAGGCGACTTTCCAGCTCCCTCAGGCAATTCAGCAGTCATTCTGAGTGTTTGTGAAGGACAAACAGTGAACACGAGCGAGCCAGCTTTTATCCCATTGTATATATCCAAGATAAAACAGGAGTTATAGATGCTCGGCGACCTTTCAATGTATTCCACCACATCTTGAATGGCTGCGAACCGAAGAAGAGAAGCAAAGAATCCATCAGTCATGTTATGTTGTCCCAGCTCTTGAGTATTATCTAGAAAAATCAGGTGGCATTAATTCATCGTCGGTTTTGTTTTTTCTTTGTTAACATACCTAGGTTGTGTTATGGAGCAAGACTGTTGTGTCCTTGTTATGGACAAACAATACAATGGGAAATAATACTGGTGCTTAAATTATAAATGGCTACTAGAATTTGAATTTTAAAATATTAGCTGCTGCTGTGGGGGCCCCCTTGTTAATGCACCATCACTGAAAAGGTAAAGTCGGGCAGCCCATTCCTGTATGGGGGGAGCTCCTTACAAGCCGGCATGATCCCACGCTGGCATAGGTGCCACCTTATCACAGAATAAGGTGGAATCTAGGCCGGCGCAGGGGCAAACACACCAGCGCCTGGGAGCTGCTGTCCCCTGCCGCTTATCCCATTCACCCCGGGAATTCCCCCTTGAGCTGTGGCAGGGCTGCACCACCTTTTTTGGGTGTTGCAGCCTCGCTTTATTCAATGGGGCATTTCCCCCTTTTTCAGTATTTTAATTTGAAAAAAACCTCTTTTTTTCTCCACAGTGGCCCGGGAACCTTTGAGGAAGCAGTGCGACTCCACTGGTCCCGGCCACCACAGATCTACCCCCCTTCTGGATTGGGCCATACGTCTGCTTTCTTATACAGCCCACACCCACATCTTTTTTATCCATGCAGGTCCCATGACCACTAGCATAGTCTTTTTGGTGGTCAAAGAGGACCCCTTCCTCCATTTTTTACTAGTGGAAAAGCTGGTTGGATCCAACTCCTTCTGTTTCCCTTCCAGTTCTCAGCAGATCCTTTAGAAATGGATTAGGATCTATTTCTATGCATCAGGAACAGCTCTGATATACTACATTCATTCCAGATGAGTCTATGTTCCACTAAGTCAGCATACCCTTCACATCATACCTCCTGAATAATTAGTTCCCCACACAGCCAAAATATTTGTGTTACTTGTTACCTTCCCCAAATGTTTACAGATAGGGAAGGCCAAATATATAAAACTACAGACAAAATTTTTCTTAATGTGTTAAGGGGCATAACATTTGCTATGGATACAAAGCCAAAGCTTACCATTTCACATCAGCAAAAGGAGACACAAATCTTTAAACCACTTATTCTCAGTGATACTAATAGAGTTCCTACAGTTCAAATATTTTGTAGAACAGGAGCAGAAAGAGGGTAAGGTAAGGACCACTAACATTGCAATTCTAGGAACCCTTTTCTGGGGATAACCTGCATAGGATTCTGAGGAGATATGCTTAGGATGGGTCTCTAACAGTGCATTCCTGAAAGAGGGGAATGTTCAAAGGAGGCAGCATGACCCCTACGCTGGCGTCTGTGCCACTTGCGCCATGCAAACTGGCATGGACACCAGTGTAGGGGCACTTATGCTGGCCCCTCTGGACCACGGCAGCAGCACGGCCCTCAGACACTGGCGTGGCTTCCCACCAGCATCCTCCCAGTGCAAGTCCCCATGCTGGTGTCCCAGGAGGCATTCTGGGGGCATTCCGGTGGCGGAGCTGCCATTAGGCAGCTTCTTAATCCCTTTCCGCCTGGAAACCCCCCCCCCCCTAAAGCAATGGCGTTGCTGCACCGCTTTTTTGTTGGTGCAGCATTGCTGTTTCCTGTGGGGTCTTTCCCCCCTTTTTGTAAATTTTGTTTGTTTGTTTTGTTTTTAAAAAACCTTTTTATACCCGCAGCAGCCACAAAACCTCTTTGGAGGCACAGCGCCACAGACACGCCATCCCCGGCTGCAGGGCTGTAAATATGTTTTAATGCAATATCCTGTAGTCATTTTCTTCCAAGTAGTTCCATGGAAGTCAGTTTTAAAACTTCATGAGCATTAGGGAGGATGAAGCTAAAGCTAGATACAAATGCTCCATTTCAAACTCAAAATACCCCATTTAAACTTATATAGAAAGATGATAAAAATAAATCTTGTAAGAACGTTATGCAAATAACTTAGTGACATTCTGGAAACCTGACCTCGACACTTATTCTGGCTGACGTGTGCATGCTTATATGATTTAAGCATTAATTGCTACAGGGTGTAAGCACTGGAATTTGAAGGGGGGGAATTGTGATGCAGAACATTTCATATGTAAGATCCATTGACTTTTCCCGTTTTCCTTTATCAGACTATTGTGACTGCTGATGATTATCTGTAATAACAGAAAGTTTAAAATTTAAACTAAGCATTTTTCTCAACAGCTCCCCCCCCCCTTCACTAGTGTTATGGAAGGTCCTGTAGGGGTCTCTGTTGCTCTATTGTTTGTTCAGTGATATCTTTTTTAAAAAAAATAATAATAATATATATAGTACCTAAGTGGCAAAACAGGGAAAATGTCAGCAGAGAGACTACGTTGATATCTACCTCCAGCAGAAGTATCAGCTTTGCTATTGGCTCCTCTCCCTTCTCATGTGCTAATTAAGGAATCAGATGCTCTGCAGAGAGTCAATTTGTACAAGATCAACTGATTGAGGTTTGTGTTCACTGTATTTTCCAACCTAATGATCATTGCATGTATTGTCTTCTGAGCACAGAGGAACAGAAAGGAAAGTGGCTGTATTTTGCTGTGCCTTATGACAGCAGTTCTCTAGGGCTTTGGCCAAGTTGCTTAATAAACTTAAAGGCTTGCTTTAAAAAGAAAGTTGTCGAAATGCAGTAGGCTTTTTTCAAGTTTGGCTTCTTTGCTTTTGTTGCTGATAAGATGTGCACATCTCTGCAGCTCAAACAGTAACTTGGCACTCTAGTTGTCAAAACAGGGGTTATTTGCACATTAGACGATCCACTCCTTTTACACCAACTCAGCTTGCAAAGATGTTTCCCAAGGCCACCTGAATAGAGGTCCTGTACCATGTGAAAATATACATTGTTTTCAGCAACAGCAGGGATCAGTTGGTAGGTGATATGAAAGATGAGACGGTGGCTAAGCAAAGAGTGAAGGAATAACTATTATTGCATGGATCTTTCCTTTGTGGCTCATGGTTGTAAACACAAGTGAAGCTATACTACATAGAACTACTGTGAACCATTATCTTTACCAGCAGTGGTTTTCTCATGAATCCACCTTCTACTGAGTCAGATCGCTGGTCTATAAAGTTAGAATTATCTACTCTGACTGGTAGTCTCCAGGGATTCAGCTAGAGATAGTTCACCTCCCCTTCTACCTTAACTATTTAACTGGAGATGCCAAGGATTAACCTGGAAAGGTATTGCATGCCAAGGAGATGCTCTACCACTGGACAACAGCCCTTCCCCATTGTATTGATCCTCTTCCTATAGAGTGCTTTTGGTTACTTCAACAGAACAGAACAATGGACACTTCCAGAGCTGAATAGGGATATAGTATTCATCTTTCACAATAGATGCTTATTTTATTCATTCATTTATACCCTGCTTTTCTCCCCAATGGGAACCCAGAACAGTTATATCATTCTTCTCTCCTCCATTTTATCCTCACAACAAGCCTGTGAGGTAGCTTAGGCTGAGAGAGTGGGACTGAGCCAAGGTTGCCCAGTGAGCTTCCATGGTATGAGTGGGGATTCAAACCTGGGTCTCCCATATTCTAGACCACTGGTTCCCAACCAGGGGTCCATGAACCCCCAGGGGTCCGTGAGAACTAAATTAAGGTCCGCGAAACAAAGTTATAAACCCATAATAAATTAATATTTTCAATTAAAAGTTCTCTATTATAAAATATATATATTCAAATATAATTCTAAGTTTAATGTTTAACTAACAGTTATGATTAAAGTTTATTTTCAAATTCCCGGAATTTTTATTTTGAACCTTGGGGTCCCTGCACCGAACAAAAAAGTCCTAGTGGTCCCTGGTCAAAAAAAGGTTGGGAACCACTGTTCTAGACTGACACTCTTAACCCCCGGGGGCCTAGAGCTTGGGGTGCGATCGATGAGGTGTCCACTGTGGGACCTCTCACCCTGCACTGCCCTTGCAGGCATCATGCACTGCATCCACAATTCACCCTGCGGGACGTCCCAAGCAAGTGCCGGGTTACGAGCCACAATCTGATAAATGCCGGGTTACGAGGACACAATCTGATAAATGGATTCCAAATCATGAGCCCCCTGCGGTGAGGCCCCACCCCGAGCAGGCGGCCTCCCCTGCCCCACGATTCCTTGCACCCCACCCACTGCTTGAAAAGCACCACCCTGCTTCTCTTTCCGGGCGGTCGTGCTTTTGGTGGATGTGCCGGGCCGCGTGGCCAGCAGCCTGCCCCTCCAGTACTTTTTGGGTGGGTTTTCGTGCCCTTTTGGACCTTACGGCCTGTGAGGGCAGTGCACCCATGGCTGGTAAAGGCCAGAGGTAGAGGGGTCAGAAAAGAAATGAAGGGGCTTCCGATTCAGAAACGTGCATGAAGCAGGAGGCAGATGCTGCAGACAAAAAAAGTTTCTGTTCCAAAACGTGTGTGAGGGAGAAACAAAAGCTAAGCCACCAGCCATTTAACAATGGGGGCAGTAGGACCCTGTTGCTGGGCAGCCCGTTCGCAACCCGGCTTCCTAAACAGAACAAAGGATATGACCCTTAAAAGCAGAGGAAACAAAAGGAGCGAAATGGCGCGCTCACGTGGCAGGAGACGAAAGAGGACTGTGTCTGGAGAGGCGGACCGCGGGAGATGCTGATACCTTCTGCAAACAAGCAGATGCTTGCCCCCCCACCCTTGGGAGGACTGTACTACATGGATGGCCCCCCGCCCTTCTCCCTCGCTCAGATACTTAGCCATGTGTCCGAGTGTGAGTTCCTCCGTTCCTCCGTCCGCCTGTCTGCTCTGTCCACTTCAAAAGAGGGAGGAAATTTCCACCCCGGCGCTATTAAACCCTTTCCCCAGGCCCGCCCTCTTCCCCACGTCAGGCCAAAAGATGCAAGAGGACTGGCTCTCTTTTCGTGCCCGCAGCCAAATGCGCCCCTCCCCTCACTTCTTTGAATGCGGGGAGGGGGCGGTCCTCTTGTTAGTCTCTAAGGTGTTCCTGGACTCGAATCTAACTGTTCTTCTGCAGACCAATATGGCTACTCTCTGAAACTATCTTCAACAGAACTGTAACTGCCATTCTATTCTTAGTTTGAAACCTCTTCACCATCTTGAATAATTTCTGATTTATACATTTCAGGATCTCTTTTTGCATCCAGGTAGATATCAGAATTATACTTATTGCTCACCCTTCTTGGGCACTTTCTTGATAGAAAGGATGTCTCTAAACATTGTAATTAATAAATCAATTGTTTGCTCTACGTGTTCTAGGTTATCCTTTTTACCTACTGCACCTTGTCCAAGAGGTATAGAGCAGCAATGCATAATAGTTTCATTATCCAGCATTTATATTGCCAGATGACTATTTTTGTTACCACAACTGACAATTTACTATCATTTCTGGAAGTATAAATATTTAGCCACCCTCATTACTCTGAATCTCATAGAATGGGGCATAGTTTATTAAATGTACTTTAAGATTAATGTGCAAGGTCTTAATAGCCCTGTAAAAGGGTGAGAAGACCTCTCAGGTGTTGCACAAAGAGAAACCAGATAACCTTTGCCTGAAAAAGAAAAAGCACATAGGAAAAAAATCTGCTTAGGTCCTATTGATTTGGTAACTATCAACTTCAGTTGAGAGATTTTTTAGGAACCTTAGTGTTTGGAATAAAAGCACAAGGCACTGTGGAATCACAAGGCCACAAGCTCATAAAACAACTAACTTGAGCTACCTGGATTCCTAATTAGCTGTTCTGATGCTTTGGTGAGACTTCAAAAAAACCCATCTTCTGCTACCTTTTTCTCTGGACTTCATACTGGTATCTTGTATTGGCCTTTGCTTTTCATTGCTCATAAGACTCAAAAGTATGCCAAAGAGAGTCTTCCATTTGTTTAGACTTCAGAGATCTCTCACAGGTAAGAAAAATGAGGCAGATGAGAAGCTTGTCTCCATGGGCTCTCTAAGCAACCCAAGTTCTCTGCCCTTAGTCACTCCCCTCCCCAAAAAAAGTGGCTCTGTACATGATGCTTCTCCCTGTTGTCTGGCATGTCAAAGTGGGTGGAGGCCAGTTCATTTCAAAGCAAAGAATAGCTTGGCTGTGTGCCAGTTTTTTCCAATCCATATGGTGTCAATAAATTCAAAGTCCATATTTACATTTATCAATGATGTTTTAAACAGGATGGGCTTATGTCCATAACTGTAGTAAGAGACCTAGACGGTACAAGGTAGAGAAGACTGGGCCTTTAGAGTTTGATTAGATTAAACATTAAACATGAGGTGGGTTGGGGCTTCTGAACTCACGTTTAACATGGGACCCTGCAGTCACTCTAAAAATAGTGTGTTTGACTCCTGAGTGCATCATGGCAGCAGGAGGGGCTTCACCATTCCCTCCTTTCCACCCTGTACACTTTTACTAGCAGAAAAGGGCTTTGGGGGACTCTTTGTCTTACTGCTGGTTCCACCTCTCTGCCCAGGAGACTTGCACTTAATGTCTCATCTAATCAGAACCTTATTTGTACGCTTAAATTAGGGCAGCTGGTTGGAAACTGAGAAGAAGTAGATGCAAACACGTTGTTTCCATATAGAGAACCATGACATTTTTGGGAAGAAATCTCATTCAGAGGATACCATTTTTAGACTCTCTTAGATCACATCCCACCTTATAGAAACTTGCCTTTGGAGGACTTCAAATGGTTTCAGGATCTATAATTGTGGCATTTAATGCCTGCCAGTTATTTAATTGCAGACATTACAGGGACACAGCACAGTTTGAAGCATTTTTGGCAAACAATCCCTTGACTATACACAATGTGACATTCATTCCAGCCCCAGAATGAATTTTACATATTCCTGACAAGTGAACCTAAAAACCCAACAGTTTTCACATCACACAATGACATCAATCTCTGTTGGTTTGGTACATAACTATTATGCTCGTTGATTTTTTAAAAGATCCTATATCTGTCTATTCAGTAAAGGAAATAAATCTTACACAAATGATTTTTTTTCATCAATAGATAAGATCTGCCCTGATTAAACCATAGTTCGTGGAACAAAGAATGTGTCACATGAATTCTGGCTCCTTTAATTTTAGTCCACAAAATCATCAACAAACACAATCATTTAGGGCTATTTTCCTCCAAAGTGTCCTGAGTTCAGTACCAGAAAGACAGATCCCCTGTATGCTGATGTATCAACTTATCCTTCAGTGCCTAGTTGTGTTCTTTACCTACCGCCAGCAGAGCTGAGATTTGATTTTGACCTACTGCATAGGACGCGGATAGAGTATATTTCATACTGTTGACAGGTAAAGTGATATTCTTAGATGTAATATCTACAACAAAGGACATTTCTGGCAAGAAAAGAATGCTGTAAATTTCACCCTGGAAGATTCCCTCCAGATATTCAGGGCAAATTTCAGACCTCAACAATTGCTGTGCTTTGGTTTTACAGCAAACTGGATTAGTATGTCATTGAGATATAGCTGAGTGGTCCTAAAGTGAAAAAAGATGCAGAGTGCAATTGACACAAGATACATTTGGCCTGTGGGTTTCATTATTTAACCTCAGTATGTTAGGTATAATCACTGCTCAATTTATAGGGAGACCTGGAATTCAGAAGGTCACTTTCATTATGTATCCATTGTCAGAATATATAAATAACCCCTGAGTTATAGAACTGGAAGATACCTTTTAGTTCACTTAGTTCCACCTCCTGCTCAGTGGATAATATGAAACTATCATTTAGGGGTTTCATGGTCAAAAACAGCACTTTGAACTGGACCCAGAAATGAACTGATAGCCAGTGAAGTTCATGCATAATTGGTGTAGTATGGTCACTATGCCAAACTTGGACAATAATTGGATACCAAATTTTGGATTTGCTGGAGTTTCTGTGAAGTTTCACCATAAACAAGTTATATAGTCTAATCTGGAGGTTACCAGGGCACGTGCAATAATGGTAACGTAGAAGTATTTGTTCTTTGCTGCTGTCACTGGCATAGAGCATACTCTCTAGTTGTGATTTTTTTGAGGCAGTGGATTCAGTCTTTTCCCAACATCAATCCAGCTATTTCATTGCCACTTCATCTCCTCCAGCTCATCAGTAAGCCATGGAGATGAACAAACTCTAATCAGTGATAGAAGGCACTTTGGAGCGATGATGTCAACCATGAACAATTGTTTTATTCCAGAATACTAGCCTTACTGCTTGGAAAATCTCCAAAAAATATCAGGGACAACTATCAAAACAAACCTAAGGGCCCTCAACTTCAACTATGAGACTGGCTTAGGTATGGAGACCCTTGTGGAGTTGCATGGATTGCATTCTTACAGAATCCCTAACCTGTCTGAAAATCCAGATATAACAGAAATAGCAAAAGTAGACATAGCAGGGGTAGATTCACCCCATCCAACATCTACCTAGGCCTCTGTGGCAAAAGCCAGGTCTACATTTTATACAGGATACAACCATGTCTGGCAGCTGCTTTCCTTTGGCTGACACCAGAAGTTTCATACAGGATAAGACAGGGGTATACTAAACAAGAACCCTGTATTTGGAAGAGGTACTGTAAGGGGTACAAGGCTGCCAATATCTAAGTTCTCTCCCCCTTATCTGGCTCATCCCTTATTCTCACCATTTCTCTTCTAACCCAGACAATCATCATGGTAGTAGCACCTCTTTACCCAATGGCTCTTCCCAAATACATATCACAGACAAAAAGATGATAACAACAGAATTCAGAACTGCTGGCACTAAGCTTCCAGGATAACCACTCTCACCACAAGGAGACTTTGTCACATTAAAAAAACCAAAACCCAAAGTGGTCATCACCCTGTTGAAGCAATTACCCAAATGAGGCTAGCAGAGGGTAAGGAGATCAACAGGGAAGGTGGCCATGGACATGTGAATATTAACATGCAACAGCTCCATGGGAATATTAACAGTAGGTAGTCTTCCTATGTTCTTCCATACTTCCTATTTTAGCATGAATCATTGGCTTGGATCCTACCAGCTTTTCTAACCAAGCTTGCCCAATTCATCACAATGTAACTTCCATCTATGTTTTTTGTTCATGTGGGTCCCATCATGCCTAGCGTAGCCCTTTCAGTGGTCAAAAAAGGTATTCCACCCCCTTTTTTTGACAACGGAGAAGCTGGTAGATTCCAGCTGATTATCTGAATACCTTTGCACGTGTCACATGGCACTCTAAGACCTCCTTCTACTAAGTCTTCTGTGTATTGCCTTTTGTAGGCAATCTTTAGAAAGTAGAAGAACAAAGATGAGACTGTTTGTTTGTTTTGTGATTTATAGCCCTCCCTCCCCAGACGAAGCTGGCTCATGGTGGGTAACTAATAAAATCAGGATTGGTAACTAATAAAATTAGCCACAAAATCTAAATTTAAAACAATAAAATCCCAATTAAAACTTAAAAAACCACAAAATTACAGATGGAGCCTAAATTCTACTTGTGTTAGTACCTATGCTTTAAAAAACAATAATGATGCATCCGTGGTGGGTATTTGGCTCCTAAATCCTACCCACTGAACTAACCTGGCTTCCCTTCCCTTCCTTCAAAATGGAAACATTGCAGCTAGCATTCAATAATGATAATGATCTCAGAGTGGAAAAAATGGGAAAAAAGAAAGAAATACAGCTCCATTGGAAGAATTATACATGATAATCATATTTTCAGTGTGAAAAGCAGAATAATGCGCTCATGAAGCAGCCGAGCAGTCCTTATGAGTCTTTTGCTGGCATTCTGAAGAGACAGCCTGAGGCAGACATTCTCTTTTCTTCTCGGCTTTTATTTGAAAATAATTATAGGAATGCAAACAGTCAAGTAAATATCCCGAGCCTGAAGAACATTTTCCTTGACAGTGGAACCAAATAAAACCAGGGGTTCATAAGGGCTGTATGCCTCTAGTAGTTCTTAACAAGTCTTACAAGTGGGTCAGAGCCTAGTAATGCCAGTACAGGAGCTTTCATGTCATCAATCAAGATGAACACTCAGTCTGTACTCTTTGGGGGGGGGAAATAAAGAAAGATTTTGAAGTAATAAAAGGATGCAAACTGTAAATACAACAGAGACTGAAGTGGGAGTACTGTGCCTTTGCTTTTGAAGAGACAAAGCCTGATTGCCAATTATGTCCTTTAATAAAATGATAGTTTGTCATTAAACATTTCCTATACAATGACTCAACCTATGGAGCAAAATCCAATGTTCTCCTCTTTTGTACAAATCCTATTCATTCAGTAGTGATGTTTCTGTGGTTAGGGTTGCCAACCTCCAGATGGTGGCTGGAGGTCTTCCGCTGTTACAACTCATCTCCAGGCAACAGAGATCAGTTCCCCTGGAGAGAGTTGCCATTTTGGCAATTGGACTCTATGGCATTGACGTCCTTCTTTTCTCTAAACCCTGCCCTCCTCAGGCTCCACCCCCAAAATCTCCAGGTATTTCCAAACCTGGAGCTGGCAACCCTATCTGTGGTTATCCGTTGGCATTTAATGGTGTTTTCAGTGGCTTCATTCCATGCATACTTACATACAACTAAATTCTGTTGAAAGCAATAATAACAAGGGCCACTTCTTCTATTATGAAGATATACACCATTCAACTCATTTGAAATGGGGAAATGCACCAAATCTTTCTTGTTTTACCTCAGTAATATATGAGCTACTTTCCAGTGGCAGGTTTGTGTGCCATTATGATTGCATTCAATATCCTGGAACTGCTCAAGTAGGGCCAATTATATGCTTCTTCCCATTTGGTGTTTGGTAAAGTAGAAAGGAGGGTGATGATTTAATGGTAAAGAACCTCATGGTAGGCCCAACCCATGTAATTAATTTCAGTATATTAATGTTGCTAGTTAGCACAGCAGAAAGATGAGAGGATTTCATCTGATCTATTCTTCTTTGTTCCAGATATCTTCTCTGCCCTGTGTCCCACTGCTCCTGAATTCCATTTATTTAAGATAATGCCTAATATTAATTTTGCAATAGAGATGAGCAGTTGGGAATTGAGTGACTAATGGATCTGACTTGATTCAGGAAGTTCCTAAATGGATCAAAAGTATTTTTGACATTCAGAAGCTATCAGAAGTCTCCTAATGTGATGATTATTTTGGTCTCTGGTTTCATTTTGTATTGATTTCCCACTGTTCTCCCCAGAGAGGATGCAAAAGATCTTACAACATCATTCCTTTCCTCCATTTTAGCTTCACAACTATCACCTTGTGAGGTAGATTAGGTTGTAAGAGTAATGGGGCCCAGGTCTCCCAGCAAGCTTGCATGGCAGAGTGGTGGTTCATAGTATACCCAGGTCTCCAAGCATCTAGACTGACATTGTACTGACACTGTACCATCCTGGCTCTGCACCAGTGGGAGGGGTTGAAGCAGGGGAGAGTGATTCAGCCTCCACAGATAAATGCGTGACACAATCCTACTGTAACTGCACTTTCACTCCTGCTGAATAATGCACCTTCATTCCATTTTTAATGCACTTTAACAATTGCTTGCAAGTGGATTTTGCCATTTCACACAGTAAAATCCAGCTGAAAAGTGCATTGAAAGTGGATTGAAAGTGCATTATTCCCATCTAACAGGATTGCCTGGCTTTTTGTACTTAGCATTTCCATTTTCAATCAGTCATGGTATCTTCTCATTTACTTAACAGACATGTTAAGCTGCCTTACACTGATTTAGGCCATTGGTCAGTCAAGTTCTGTAGCATCTGCTTTGACTGGCAGCAGCTCTTCATATCACCTACTCCCAGATCCTCTTAACTAGAGATGCTGGGCATCAAAACAGAGACCTTCTGCATGCAAAGCAAATACTCTACCACTGAGCTACAGCCCCATTTAGGAACAACTTTCTGATTCAGTATAATGAGGTATTCCTTTCTTTACAGCTGCAAAATATGCTATGATAGATGGGCAGAGGAAGCATGTTGCTTGGATCCACTGGGCAGATTTGGGAGTGGGGAGTGGAGTTTCAGAGGGTTTGGCTTTTCCCCTGTGATAGGAAGGTGATGCCCTGACCTGGATGACACAGGCTAGCCTGTCTTATCAGATCTCAGAAGCTAAGCAGGGTCAACCCTGGCAAGTATTTGGACCTCCAAAGAATATTAGGGTGACCTCCAATGAATATCTGGGTCATGATGAGGAGGCAGGCAATGGCAAACTACCTCTGAACTTCTCTTGCCTTGAAACCCCTATGAGGTTGCCACATGTCAGTTGTGACTTGATGGCAAAAAAAAAGGAAGTTGGTGCCAGTCATCCCAATCTCACTTCTTCCTCATGTGAATTACTATTGATTATTCCACTTTCTGTTTCCTTATTAGGATTGCCAGGTCCCACTTTGCCACCAACGGGAGGCTTTGGGGGTGGAACCTGATGAGGGGAGGGGAGGGGTTGGGGAGGGGAGGGACTTCAATACCATAGAATCCAATTGCCATTTTCATAGAAAATTGCCATAGAATCCAATTGCCATAGAGCAGCCATTTTCTCCAGGTGAACTGATCTCTATCAGCTGGAGATCAGTTGTAATAATGGGAGATCCACAGCTAGGACCTGGAGGCTGGCAACCCTGTTCCGTATGCTGTGGCTTTCCCAATAAAATACACATATTTTCAATTATTCTTGTGAGTTTGATTTTCAATATGCTGATTGAAAGCCAGTGTAGTATAGGAGTTAGAGTTCTGGACTATGATAAAGGAGGTCAGGGTTCAGACCCCCACTCTGTTATGAAGCTCTCTGGGTGACCCCAGGTTAAGCTCTTTTGGACTCAGTGTTGTTGTGTGGGAGGAACCCATGAATGAGATCCTTGGAGATGGATAACAATCTAGTAAACAAATAAATAGTTCGCCCATAAATCAGAATTGTACTTTATACATTTAGTATTCATACACTAGTCCTGACCTGAATGGCCCAGGCTAGCCAATCTCATCTTGGAAGCTAGGTAGGGCTGGCCCTAGTTAGTACTTGGATGGGAGACCACCAAGGAAGTCCTGTCTAGCAAATGCAGAGGCAGGCAGTGACTTACCACCTCTGAATGTCTCTTGCCTTGAAATCCCTTTGGGGTGGCCATAAGTTGGCTTTGACTTGACAGCACTTTACACCACCATTCATACACTGAGGTACATTGCATGTGTAAATACAATATAAATTATGGATACAAACCGTATGACGTGTGTGCAATGTAAATGAAGCTAAAAAGGGAACATTAAAAATCAGAAAAGTGAAACCGTTAACAGAAACAACTATAAAAAGACATGATTTAAGGAATATTTGCTCATCCCTCAGAATGACATTCTTATGCATAGAGTTAAAATGCAGCTAGCAGATTCCCTCTGAACATTATTGAACAAAGCAACAAAGGCAATGCTTTCTATCTATAGTGCCTTGGGATTATTATCTAACGTTAGAAGTGACAATTAACCAAGGCGTTTTCTTTTCTCGGTACTCTTTCATTTGGACTTTGGACCGCAGGGCTTCCTTTGCACAAACATCAGAAGTGAGATGAGAAACACAAGCTAGCCTCCTCCCCCACCAACCTTCACATGCTCAGCTTTGTTTCCAATGAAAACAAGCTAACTGAGGAATTGGTGTTTTCAGGACTCTACATTTCATTTAAAGATATGAAACACAGCTTTAATGAGAGTTTTTTTTTAATGAAAATTTATACATTGGTGAAATTCTATTTCTTTTCTCTTGTTAAGGTTATATTTTTTCCCCAGAGTAGCAATATGACATTTTTACAATATCATTGCTGACTTCCTTCAAATATGTGGCATCTCCAGGAACTGTCATTTCATGTTATATTTGCACTGCTTATTCCTAAAATAACCAGACATGTCGTTAGACAGAAAATCAAATCTTCAAATGAACAACTGTGAGTAATAAATGAACATTGCTCCCATTTTATATGATATGCAGACATTTGAGGGGATTCAAAAAGGCCAGAGAGGACAAGAGAGAAGATGTGAACCATAGCCCTGTGCAGTAGCATACCATAAAGCAATCATATCTAGTGGAAGATGCCAGATAGGACATCGTTTTGCTGCACCCACCTGTTGTATTCTCCCTGCCCCAGGATGTGGTGATGGCTGCCAACTTGGAAGGTTTTAAGAGGGAAGTGGGCATACTCATGGAGGAGAGAGGTATTCATGGCTGCTAGTAAAAATGGATACCAGTCATGATGCATATCTATTATCTCCAGGATCAGAGGAGCATGCCTATTATATAGGGTGCTGTGGAACATAGGCAGGACAATGCTGCTGCAGTCGTCTTGTTTGTGGGCTTCCTAGAGGCACCTGGTTGGCCATTGTGTGAACAGTCTGCTGTACTTGATGGGCCTTGGCCTGATCCAGCAGGGACTTTCTTATGTTCTTATGTTCTTATTCTATGACAACTTTGTGAGCAGCACAAACCTAGACATTTTTGCATTTTAAGCAAAAAACCCAACAAACCCCCTCCTATTCTAATTTCTAATTAAAATTTTTCACTGCAACCATCTGTGACATTGGCCATTTGACACCACATGTGTTCAGCATGTGTGCTTGGCTTACTTATATCTTGGGAGAGATGCTGTGCTGGGATTTTGCTAGATCCCAGCTGGATGAATCTGGCCTGGACAGCACTTCTTGACAAGTGGTCTGATTAATTTATTATTACCACTAGCTAGCCTTTCCTCCATCCTTTTCCTCAGGGGGATAATTAGTAAGGTGGGGAGGGCATTTGGTCACTGAGGGGAGTTCAGAAGAGGTATTATTTTTGTTGCTGTTTTGGGTTATGTGTGGTTGAATATGTGGTTTGGTTTGATCTTTTGGCTTTTCTTTTTTGTGCTTCTCAGGAGTTTGTTTCTTGTTTGTCACTGTGGGTTTCTTTTTCCTTCGGTCTGTTGGCTTTTCTGGTTGCCTTCAGCTAGGGATTTACCTATTTTCCACCTTTTTTGCAGATTAATTAGTGATTTGGGGGGTACTGTCTCATTTTTCATTGTTTTAGTTTGGATCAGTAGGTTTCCTCTTCTCTGTAAGATGATTAGATGGTGGGTACCTCACTAGACACTAGACAGACACTCTAGAAGGATTACTTTTATTCACAGTTACTTAAGTTTGGTTTTAAAAAAAACTGCTCCAGAAAACCTGTGGCCATTTCCTTGCTAGGGTTGCCAGGTCCCTCTTCACCACCGGTGGGAAGTTTTTGGGGCGGTGCCTGAGGAGGGCGGGGTTTGAGGACAGGAGGGACTTCAATGCCATAGAGTTCCATTGCCAAAGTGGCCATTTTCTCCAGGTGAACTGATCTCTATTGGCTGGAGATCAGTTGTAATAGCAGGTGATCTCCAGCTAGTACCTGGAGGTTGGCAACAGTATTCCTTGCCTTTTCCCAATATGCAGAGAGGATGGTGTGTTTGTGTGTGAGGAGCTTATTCAAGGAGCTGTAAAATTGGGCTAGTTTGTCCAATTCACCTTTAACTCGAAGAGTCTTTAGGCTGGGGTGGACTAGGTTTGCTGTTATTTCAATGTTGTTTGGTGAAAAAATGTCCACTCAGGAAAATCTATGATTTTCCATGCATGGAAAACAATGGCCAGACATCCCATCCTCTCTTAATGAAAATGGAAATGGAATTCACGACACGACAGTGATATTTCTGATAATTCTTAAAACTGATAAACATTCCCTTTCATAAATTACAATATGGAATTGAAACAATGTTTTTTTCCAGTGCACACCCCTGCACTGAACATAAATTGCCTCACTGTTACCCATTCACCCAGTTTGGAGAAATGTTCTTGGAGTTCTTCACAATCTGGCTTGGTTTCTACCATTCTGAATAATATAGTGTCTACAAACTTGGCTAGTCCACTGCTCAATATGCACTGGGCATGCATATTGATGTGTGTTGGATCTCACTCTACACTTCCCTTCATTATGAAAACTATCTGCTTATTAATACTCTCTGATGTGTCTCCTAAAACTGAAAGAGATAGTCTAGGGATGTGAGCTAGGGTGTAGATGGCCATCTAGTGAGTCTTTTCTTAGGTGTAACTAGATCTGTAGCAGGTTTTATATTCATATGCTTCATGTTCTTTTAGAGAAAGATTTGGAGTTTCTTGTATGTTTTCTTGGCTTCAGAATTTTGTGCAGTGTAATTGCTTAGCTGACTTCTTCTTCCTCCCCCCCCCCACCAAACATCATATGGTAATTTTCACTTGTGTTCTTTATGAAATCCGAGGCAAACTATTTTCAATGGCAGAATAAAATATTCTGACAACAGATGAACATAATCCATCAACGAAGCACTCTTGTGATCAAAAATATAATTAGTATTATGACAGGTGCAATTTTTACGTACTTGCCTTTGATGATTGGCTACATGTTTGGCAGGGGTTTGACACATTAATGAGAGTTCATGCATCCTATTTATCTACTTTCCTCGGTTTTCTGTTCACTGTTATTTTGTTATGGGTTTGTTACCTGTGTGCCTTTGAGTTATTTCCCCCAAAAGGATTTGGCAAATATGTTGTTCAGTGCATTTCTGTATGTTCAGGGCAACACTCTGCCAAACAGTGTGTGTATGTGTGTGTGCGTGTGTGTGTGTGTGTGTGAGAGAGAGAGAGAGAGGATGCAAGTCATTCAATAACAATCAGCTCAACACTTCTTTGTACAATTTTGTCAGCTATGTGATTTCAGCTATTTTAATTTGAGAAACTACAGAGGAAAACTGTGTTAGCATTGCTTGCAAACAGCCAGGAAATACAAGAGATGTTATAGCTTTCCATTTTTACAATTATGTTCCATAATATTTTCTACATTGTCAGATTCTTGCTTTTCTATGGTAATAAAAGCTCATTAAAAATTCTTTAGAGTTACATCTAGCTCGTGACAGAACGCCAGGAATGTGTCTCATGAATGGAAAATTAGCAAAATGCTAAGATTCTTGCCTTCATCAACAATGCATATCCCCTGTGCTACTTATTCTGATGAAAATCATAATAAACACAGGGTTGGACCCAACCAGCTTTACAACCAACAAAAAAAGAAAGAGGAGTTTTCTTTGACCACCAAAAATGCGATACTGGGGATTGTGGGACCTGGAGGGACAAAAGTCTTGTGGGACAGGGGGCTGTGGTAAGGAGGGGAACTGGGCAGAATGGAATGAAAAAGCCAGCTGGCTCCATCCTGTAGTTTTAATGCAAGCATGCAGTTTCATTAAGGATAATTTGTGAGTATGAATGGGTTTATTTCTTTCATCTGTCCTGCAAGTGTAGAACAGTGCCAAGAAGGAAGGAAGGAAGGAAGGAAGGAAGGAAGGAAGGAAGGAAGGAAGGAAGGAAGGAAGGAAGGAAGGAAGAAAGAAAGAAAGAAAGAAAGAAAGAAAGAAAGAAAGAAAGAAAGAAAGAAAGAAAGAAAGAAAGAAAGAATTGAAACCCCCTCAACGTTACCTTCATCAACAGAGGCTAAATTATAATGATAACATGTCATGGCAACTGCAAGGCTGAATTACTGAGTTCTGTGAAATGTTTCTTTTGAAAGGTGTTAAGAAACTATAGTGACCCACAATGAAACTTTTGACTCTTGAAAGGGAATCAACCCAAAGGAATTATATTATGCTTCTCCTGAAAGGGCTAACAGTTGCTTTCCAGGCCCAGTTGAGAGTGCTGATTTTGATCTTTAAAGCTCTTAATCTGTACAACAATGTACACATAGGGTTGTCAACCTCCAGGTACTGGAGATCTCCAGCTATTTCAACTGATCTCCAGCCGATAGAAATCAGTTCACCTGGAGAAAATGATCGCTTTGGCAATTGGACTCTATCGCATTGAAATATCTCTCCTCCCTAAACCCCACCCTCCTCAAGCTCCGCCCCAAAAACCTCCCGCCAGTGGCGAAGAGGGACCTGGCAACCCTAGGGAGAAGCTTTTCTTCTTCTCTCATAATACTAGAATGCAAGGGTCATCTGCTGAAGCTGGAGGGTGAGAGATTCAAAACAGATAAAAGAAAGTATTTCTTCACACCACACATGATTAAATTGTGGAACTCCCTTCTAGGATCAGACGAGTATGCCTATTATATTAGGTGCTTTGGAACAAAGGCCGGACAATGCTGCTGCAGTTGTCTTGTTTGTGGGCTTCCTAGAGGCACCTAGTTGGCCACTGTGTGAACAGACTGCTGGACTTGATGGACCGTGGTCTGGTCCAGCATGGCCTTTCTTATGTTCTTACATGATGCACATTTCAGTGTGTATTTTATATTGCTTTACACACAATATTTTCTTCAGATTGTACAGTTTTCACCTGTATTGCTATATATACAGCAATCCATACCTTTGCCATATTTCCATAACAACAATCTTTATCTAGAAGCATACCCAGTGTCTAACTCCCCACTGTCTTCAAAATCTGGGGTATTCAAATAGTGAATTAACAAAAATAATATATATCTACAGTTATATTGTCGAAGGCTTTCACGGTCAGAGACACTGTCCTTCAGTGTTACCACTCTGAAGATGCCTGCCACAGTTGCTGGCGAAACGTCAGGAAAGAAAATTCCAAGACCACGGTTACACAGCCCGGATAATCTACAGTTATGTTAACATGACTTGAGTAATTTAGACTAGTAATGAGAACACTGTTCCATTTTTTGTATCAATTCATATTTCAGTTCTATAAAACAAGAAGGACCTCTTTAGCTTCAGAACATCCTTCTTTTCTGCCACAGAATATCAAGCGTCCCCTCCCCACCTATAAAGCCTGTCAATTCCAAATTGAAACATCCAGATCTGGAGAATGGAAAACATGTGTGATATACAAACACAATTCAGATAGGGAATCAATTTTTGACTGTACACCAAACGCACACTAAAAACTGGGGGTGGGGAAAATTAGGATTTCTCTTCTAAGTTGTTTTAGTTTTTGAAGACTTTTAGAAGGTTCTGCTCTTCTGTTCTTGGCAGCAATAGTGCATAATTTTCTACTGGAATTGCATAAAATTTGAAATGATGTCAGCTAGTCATTTTTTCCCTAAATCACCATTTCTGTTTCCTCAACCGGCTGCACAGAAGCCTCCCACCCCAGCATTAGTTGAAGATGTGAGCAAAAACACAATCTCCAGTTATCTGAAACTGCTGTCCACTGAAATCTTTCAAATTTGGTCACATAAAATAAAGTAGTGTTAATAAAGATATATGGGTATCCTTTAGAATGACTAGTTAAAAAAATACCGTATTTTTCGCTCCATAACACTCACCTGACCATAACACGCACCTAGTTTTTAGAGGAGGAAAACAAGAAAAAAATCTTGTTTTCCTCCTCTAAAAACTTGTCTTACGGAGTGAATGTCCCAGGGAGGCCAGGTCTACCCATTGGTTTGCATGGCAGTAGACCTGGCCTCCTGTCTCAGTCAGGAGGCCAGGTCTACTGCCATGCAAACCAATGGCCAGCCTGACTGTGCCCGGGAGAGGGGGGCAGTGGGGAAAGCGAGCCTGGCCCTCTCCGGGGCCAGGATCTCATGGGAGAGGGGGTGGCGGGGAAAGTGAGGGGAGGGGGCTGTGAGCTCAGTGGCAGAGCCTCTGCTGGGCATGCAGGAGGTCCCAGGTTCAGTCCCCGGCGCCTCCCCCTTTCCCCCTATTTTACATTTTTTAAAGTTTTTTTCCCCCTCCGCAGAGGCTGGGAAGCCTTTGAGGAGGTGATGTGGCTCCACCACTCCCGGCTGCCATGGATCCACCCCCCCTTCAGGAGCGGGCTCTTCATGTATTTCCATGTTGATCTTTCAGCATGCCTAACTATGCTATAAATTTCCTCGTGATTTCTTAGATCATTTGGAACAGATGTCTTTGTTCCTTTTTTGTTGTATTCTTCTATTTCTTTACACTGGTTATTATAATAGTTTGTCACTAAAGTAGGGCTGTCGATTCGGTTCGTCCCGAACTGAAAAACAGCCAAATTTCCCCTGATTCAGCGGTTTTCAGTTCGGATGGAACCGAATTAAAAAAAAAGGCGGGAAAACGACAAGCCAATTTGGCGAGTTCGGGGCGATCGCTGAATAAATTCGGCAAATTTGGGGGCTCCAAATCAGCAGCATAACCGTCAGTTAGTAAGCAGCATTCTCCTGCGGCCAATCAGTGGCCAAGCTGGGTCTTCTTCTGGCCAATCATTCGCGGTTGAGGGCTGTGCAGCCTGGGGAGAGAAAGAGAGAGTGTCTATTTGTGTGTGGGAGAGATCCCCGTTGGGGGGGGTGTGCGTGTGCACATTCACACCTTTCCACGGCTCCAGGAGGAGGCATTTTCGGAGGTAGCGGTCCCAAAATTTCAGTGTACTTTCAGGGGACCCTTCTTGCAAGAACCCCCAAGTTTGGTGATGATTGGGGCAGGGGGTCCCAAGTTATGTGGTCCCCCCCATCCACCCACTGCGATCCTGTGCATCTAGAGAGCGGTAAATCCAAGGCAAAACCTCCCGTGCATAAATGGAATCGTATTGGATTACTCCTGAGTCCTGAGTCCTCCTGACTCCCAGTCCCTGCTCCTGATGGAACAGAAGAGTCAGAAGACATCCACAGTAAGACCCATTTTGGGGCTTTTCTCTATAATTTTTTCCTGTGTGTGTGTGTGGGGGGGGCTAGCAGAGTCTCTGTGTGTTTGTGTGGGGGGAGCAGTTTCTGTGGGGGGGGAAGCCAAAGGGGTTTTTTGCCCATTCTGCCAAGGGGTGTGTGCCTAAAGATTTACTTCTCCTCCGTGTTCCTGCTGGAAGACATCCACACAGTTTGATTTTGGGGTTTTTTCTCTATACCTTTTCTCCTATGTGTGTGTGTGGGGGGGGGCAGCAGAGTCTGTGTGTCTGTGGGGGGAGCAGTTTCTGTGGGTGGGGGGGAGGCAAAGGGGGCTTTCACCCTTTCTGCCGAGGGGGGGTGCCCGCTCGCCTCTGCGGGAGTGTGTGTTCTGCTTTTAAAGTTTTAAAGTGTAAAGTTGAGTCTGTGCAGCAGCTAGTGAGTCTCTCCCCGCTCGGCACCCAGGCCGTGCCTCCTCCTCCTTGGTTTTTTTCCCGTTTGGGGCCGAGCCGTACTGGTTTGAGGGGGGGCTTTCACCTGTTCTGCCTGGGTGTGTGTGTGCCCGCTCGCGTCTCTCTCTCCCTGGTTTGAGGGGGGGCTTCAGTTGTGTGTCCTCAGGTTTTCCTTCATTCATAAGATCGGTTAGGTCTATTTTGATGCTCGCTCAAAACTGGTTTTCAAATTATGACTTAAACAATGCATTATCCCTGGTCCCGAGACTCCCGACTCCCGAGTCCAATGCAAAAGGGGAAATTCCACCCCCACATGTTCCTTATGCATATCTAGTGCACCTCTGTCCCTTTCCATGGTTTGCAAACTCCCAAGGTCGCGTCATGTCTTGCTTTGCATGGTTTTGCAATCTCCGAGTCCAAACGGTCTATTTATTTCTATTCATTCCAATGGGCAGAGGGAGGACCCCTTATGGGCCCCATAACTCAGGACCCCCTGACCCAATTGTCACCAATCTTGGGGGTTCTTGCAAGAAGGGTCCCCTGAAGCCACGCTGAAAGTTTGGGACCTCTACCTCCAAACATGCTCCCCCAGAGCTGCAGAAAGCCACGAATGTGTTTTTAATGGCTTCATTCGGCCGAATTTTCCCCCGAACTCTGAATCTCGTGCCGAATTCCACAGATTCAAATCGGGGGAGTTCGGACTTTGGCATTTCCCAAATCAAAATGGGCCATATTTTGCCGAATCTGAATTTTACCGATTTTTTTTCAACAGCCCTACACTAAAGTGCTCATTGCTGAAATGCTGCATTTAGACTTCTGATTCTATTTCTGTCACCTTTCACTTTTGCTTTTAATTTATCTTTAGCAATGTTAGGAGTTTCATCTGTCATCCATCAAAGCTTCTGATGGTCATCAAAGCTTTTTTTCATTTATTTTGACTACAGGAATAGTCTTTGCACATTCTTCCTTAATATCTCAGGTTTCAATCCATTGTTCTTCTGGTTCCCATTCCCTTGAATTTAGTAATTTGCAGAATAATATTTTTTCATGCCTGAGGACGGCAGAGTTTGGTGAGAGGAGAGAGATGCCAGGGATTGAACCTGGGACCTTCTGCATGACAAGCAGAAGCTCTACCACTGATCCACAGTTCCTCCAACAATCAAGCTCAGAGGGGATGTCCACCCTTCAGAGTTGCCAATTCTTCCAGGGTAACTCATGGTCTCTGTAGTCTAGAGATCAATTCTAATTCTGGGAGAACTCCAGTTCCCACCTTGAGGTTATTTACACAGCTTGTGAGAGAAAGTAATTTCCAAGCACATCTGAAAAACAGAGCCAACCTTTACTTAAATAAATTTATGGCTACATACTTGTATCTAATGTTATAACTTCTTGCATCACATTTAAAATAAAATTGTCTTTAATGACTGCTTTCATTAGTACCCCGAGTGCAGCATCTTGAAATGAGGCTGTTCATACAAACAATTTACAATGTTTTTTGATGAGAAAAGCCCTCTAATGGACTATATCCTTCAAATGATAAAATGATGGTTTGCCAACAGACACCAGATGGTTGTTAGAGTCTGAAGATTTGCATTCTCTCAGCGTCAACAAAACTGGATGTAACACACAATGATTTCCTGAAAGGGTCACGTCTACATTCATCTACCTGCAAAAATGAGCAAGTTGTTCAAATGAGATTTTTTCAACTAGGATGTTCACTTCAGTCCTTATTGGTATTTCTGGGTTTACTCACATATCCAGAATGGTATTCAGAATCCTCAAGAATACCTGTATCTGGGTCCTGTACATATAGGGTTGCCAGGTCCCTCTTCACCACTGGCGGGAAGTTTTTGGGGCAGAGACTGAGGAGGGCGAGGTTTGGGAGGGGAGGAACTTCAACGCCATAGAGTCCAATTGCCAAAGCGGCCATTTTATCTATGTGAAATGGTCTCAATAGGCTGGAGATCAGTGGTAATAGCAGGAGATCTCCAGCAAGTACCTGGAGGTTGGCAACCCTACATATATTTTCATGAAAATCTTGGGCTGGCATTTTAAGGATCCCAGGCCTGTTTTTCCCCTCCTGCTGACAGGTTCCCTGGGCAATGGGAAGGAAGCTTGCAGCCAGCACACCTCTCCCAGCTAGGGTTGCCAACCTCTGGTGTCTAGCTATTACAACTGATCTACAGGTGACAGATCAGTTCCCCTGGAGAAAATGGCAGCTTGGACAATTGGGCTCTGTGGCTTTAAAGCTCCTCCCCTCCCCAAACCCCACCCTCCTCAGGCTCCATTCCCAAAATCTCCAAGTTTTTCCTAATCCAGAGCTAGGAACCCTACTCCCAGCCTAGGGTTTTCAAGGAAAGAGACAAACAGAGGTGGTTTGCCATTGCCTGCTTCTGCGTAGCAACTGTGGACTTCCTTGGTAGTCCCTCATCCAAGTACTAACCAGGGCTGACCCTACTTAGTTTCTGAGATCTGAAGAGATTGGGCTAGCCTGAGCATTTAACATTTAACTGTTCACCTTGAAGATAAAATCCTAATTATGGATTTTTCCCCAGGCCTTAAAAAAATAGCACTCAAACAGCAATCAAACCCAACATTCAGGAGTTTGCAGATGCCAACAGGTACCAAGGTCTCATGGATGGTACACCTAAGATCTATGTATCATAGGAATATATAATAAAAATACCTATATAAAGTATAGAGTGCTGTTTCGTGTCCCCTTTTTAATTGTGGGGCAGGCTGGCATTCAATGATGATGTTGGGTCCTTGCTGGGTGATATTTAAACTAAGATTAAGAATCACTGAAATAGACAGCACTGAGCCTCATGGATTAATGGTCTGACTTGGCATGCAACAGCCTCGACTATTTTATGTACTTACAAAACCTTGGAGAGCTGTTGCCTGATAGAGTAGACAATAACAGCAGTAATGAGAACACAGTGGACCTGTGGTCTGACTCAGAACCAAACCACTTATGGACATGAATTACCAGACAATCTGAGGAAAGAGTCATAACAACTCACCTACGTGTGCTTCCAAGAAGAGTGATGTTGCTCAAAATGGTCACATTTATATATGAAGCTGCCGTCTACTGAATCAGAATCTACTGAATCGCCTGGCACCAGCTCTCCAAGGTCTCAAGGAGAAGTCTTCTACATTACCTACTACTTGTTTTGTTTGACTGTGGAGGATTGAACCTGTGATCTTCAGTATGCAAAGTAAATCCTCTATCCCTGAATGACAGCCCCTCCCCTTTCTTCCGTGGAGCAGTCCTAGTCTTCAATAGTTGCTTTGGTATACACTAGGCTTTAAAGACTACATGGTGCCATCAGGTTAGCATAACTAATTTAAAAATGTGACATATACATTACCTTTATGAGTTATTTTGTGGGGATTTTTTAGTGTATTTTTACCTATGGCTCTTAGAGGAATGCTCTTTTATGAGCCTATTTATTAAAAATAAACATGGAGGCGTGATTGTCCATGTACACATTTTTATTGTTGCTTTATTACAATCTGGAGTTCTCCAAAGGCTTTGGCTTCTTCCCCTGAGTAACCATCACTGCATATATGGTTTTTTTTCCTAGCTGGAATGTTCTGTCTGTCCATAAATTTAATCTTCCCTTGTAGGCTTATAAAAAAGCATTATACAGGCTCCTCTAATAATTGTATCTCTTGGCACTCTGTGCTTGAGCAATGAGATACACAGCTGCCATTGAAATCCCATTGAACTGTTTTCAGTGCTGTACAGCTTAATATATTTGCATCTAGAAATTCCCATAATATTCTGGCTCATGCTTAATATTACTGTAGCTGTGCTAGGAGTTTGATAGTTCTGAAATAAGCAACATTTTCTTATGCTGTGATAATTGAGAATCACCTTCTCTCTAGAGCACTGCTTATGGTTGTGACCTTCCAAGAGTCATCCAGAGTAATCAAGTGGACAGTCAGCATATATAAATTAACTCAATTCACTTTTTTTTTGCTGTCAAGTCACAGCTGTCTTATGGTGACCCCATAGTGTTTTCAAGGCAAGAGACCTTCAGGTTTGCCATTGCCTGCCTCTGTGTCATGACCCTGGCATTCCTTGGAGGTCTCCCACCCAAATACTAGCCAGAGTGAGGGCTGAGCGTGTGTGACTGGCCCAAGGTCACCCAGCAAGCTTCCATGGCGCGAGTGGGGATTTGAACCTGGCTTTCCCAGGTTCTAGTCCGACACCTTAACCACTACACCACAATGGCTCTCAATTCACTTCTAGTGTACAACATTTTCCTTACTATTGACATGTAAAATATAATATATAATACCACATTATTTATTGTATATATAAAATATATAATATCAAGTTATTTATACATATACACACACACCCAAAGTAGTGTACATCAGTCTTCTCTCCTCCATTTTATCCTCACAACAATCCTGTGAAGTATGTTAGGCTGAGAGTGTCTTACTGGCCCAATGTTATTACCTAGCAAGCTTCCAGGCCCTTCCAGCTGTCTTTTCAAGTGCCAAATTAGCCATGGGGGGGGGGGAGGCTGTTCCTATAACTTGGCAAACCAAGTCTAGCTACTATTAACAACTATGATCACTTGGCATCAATTTCTTTCTCAAACACTGCTTATGGCTGTGATCTATGGATTAACATGAGTGAGCCAAAGTAATCCAATCATCTTCATTGCATAATTTAAATCAAGAATGTTATGAGAGCTCGCAAGACAGGAGCTATAACCAGGGCTGGCAAGAGGAGAGGGCAACGGGAACAGTGTTAAGAACCTAACATAAGGAGAGCTGGATCCATCTAGTCCAGCATCCTGTTTCATATAGCAGGCAACCAGTCGTCCTAGAGGGCAGTATACTAAGGCCAAGCCCTTCCCTTGATGCTGCCAATAACCATTTTTTAAAGGTTTTTTTTGGTGAATCTGCGTAAAGACTCTTTATAAAAACAAATCTTTAATGTACATGAATAATCAGAGGGTAGTTTTTATTTTACCCATACAGTTCCTAAAAACCAGAACACCACTACCTAGTATCTCTTCATTTGAAATATTCCCTCATAGGTGAAAGGCAGAACAATGGAAGAATTTCAGAAGAAATGGGAGCTGTATTTTGACTATATAAAGTAGAAATCTCAATGTAGTAAAGAAGGGTAAAGGTATATTAATACATAAAAGAATAATAATATAAAGGCAGTAGATGTATTGTATATATGAAATAGTCTAGTATAGAGCAGCAGACGAAGAATAAATGTAAAGTATAGAACGGGAAACATGAATTGTATTGAGTATTGTATCGATAGACAGCCTGAAGAGTAGTGGAAATATCAATTAAGGATTTAACTAGATTATTAATTAAATAAATATATAGTATGATGTGAATGATGAACTCAAAATGAACTCCCTTGAAGATCAATTATACTGTATGTATGTGAATGATTGTGTATGTTATGTATGTGTGTGTGTGTGTGTGTTTTAAAAAAATCTTTAATAAAAATGTTTTTTTTTTTAAAGAAATATTCCCTCATAAACAATTCAACCAATTGGCTGTATCAGTATGTGGGTTGCTTTGGTGAATTGTATGTTTGGCCTGTGTTGGAATGGTTGCTTAACCGTGGATTTGAATGTTATATGAAGATATGAAAAGAGAGTAAACAAGCTTGCTTTTCACACCTCCAGTATAACATCTGCAAAGGAAATTTTCTCATCTCCTACAGCAAAATGTGTGAATTGCTGTCATATCTTGAGGCCCTGTATTTCATGAGGAACCTTAACATGTGGTAATCCTTGAGCCAGCGCTGAGATTGCTGGTTGTGAGCTGATTAACATTTCAAACACAGGAAAACAATGAGGTTCTATCTTTGCTTTACACATGCACCTCTGAGCAGATGCAGAAAGCCTTCTACTCACAAAACAACAAGTCTCTAAATTCAGTTCCCTCCAAAAACTAGCATTAGGTTTTCTAAAGGGCAGAAGAAGGCACAATTTAACTCAAGGAAGCTTGAATTTCATAGGGTTGTCAATCTCCAGGTGCCAGCTGGAGATCTCCTGCTATTACAACTGATCTCCAGCCAATAGAGATCAGTTCCCTGGAGGAAATGGCCTCTTTGGCAATTGGACTATATGGTGTTGAAGTCCCTCCCCAAACCTTGTCCTCCTCAGGCTCCGCCCCAAAAATCTCCAGGTATTTCCCAACCCGGAGCTGGCAACACTAAAATTCCAGAATCTCTCACCACTGAGTAAGAACAGTCCAGGGCTAAAGGACCAACAAAGGAGGCATAAGCAGCCCAGCTACATGTTACCAAAGATGAGGTCTTTGAAGTGGAATCTAAATATATTTGAACCAAGGACAGGACTCAGTGCCAAGACATTCAAAGCCCTGGTGGTAGAAAAGGCCATCAAGTTGCAACCATTTATGGTGATCCAATAGGGATTTCAAAGTGAGAGATGAACAAAGGGGGGTTGCATAACAACCCTGAACTTCCTTGGTGGTCTCCCATCCAAGTACTAATCAGGACTAATCTTGTTTAGCTTGAGAGATCAGTTTAGCCTGGGCCATCCAAGTCAAGAAATTAAAAACACTACAGATTTATTGTTGCTGTTGTTGATCTACTTCTTCTTCTTCTTCTCATCATCATTATCATCATCTGAACCTGCTATACTTTATTTTGGATTCTTAAAACACGAGTCCTCCAAATAATCAGAAGTTTTCAATGCAATTCTTCAGACACTGAAAACCGTACCAGGGTCTGTGATTGACAGGCATTTTGTCTGATCACTCTTGATAGAAATGCTAGAAGAAACATGGTTTTAACTGTCATTCTGGCAACTGGTCATAGAGGCCCTGGAGAGAACTGAGCTGGACTGTGTTATGGCAACATTTGACCTTGGCTTGGCCCTAGCAAAGGGTTGGCATGAGAGCCATCTTGACACAAAACTAGGCTAGAGCCTTGAACCCTTGTTCCCTGCCACCACTCAACAGTGCAACAGGGGAAAATGGGGGGGGGGGGTGATTGAGCATTGCATCAAGGTGCATGGCCACTTCCAGTGTGAAACCATTGCTCTAGGATTTACCAAAAATTCTATGGTTAAAACCATAATTGTTGTATCACCAGATCACTTGTCCCCCCCACCCATTCTTCTGCCAGGATCCCAGTGTCAATTGGCAACTCTATATAAAACTTGGTGAGTAGGGCTGTTCAAAAAAAAATTCGGTAAAATTCGCATTAGCCAAAATTCAGCCCATTTTGATTTGGGAAATGCCAAAGTCCAAACTCTCCCGATTCGTATCCGTGGAATTCTGAGCCAAGTTCTGAGTTCGGGGAAAAATTCGGCTGAATAAAGCCATTAAAAACACATTCACGCCTTTCTGCGGCTCCAGGGGGGCATTTTTGGAGGTAAAAATCCCAAAATTTCAGCATAGCTTGAGGGGACCCTTCTTGCAGGAACCCCCAAGTTTTGTAAAGATTGGGTCAGGGGGTCCCAAGATATGGGGCCCGGAAGGGGTCCCCCCAATATCGCCCACAGGAATAAAGGCATTAAAAACACATTCGCACATTTCCATGGCTCTGGGGGGGCGTGTTTGGAGGTAGAGGTCCCAAAATCTCAGCGTAGCTTGAGGGGACCCTTCTTGCAAGAACCCCCAAGCTTTGTGAAGATTGGATCATGGGCCCTTGAGTTATGGGGCCCAGAAGGGGTCCCCCCCATCTGCCCATTGGAATAAAGCCATTAAAAGGGATGTACTAAAATGAATGACAAGTCAGCCCATTGGAAGCAATGGGAGAGGATGCCCAGCCCATTGAAGATAATGGGAGAGGGGAATGTTGGTTGATTTGCATTGACTCCACTGAAATACATTACAGGGGATGTACTAAAACGAATGACAGGCTAGCCCATTCGGAACAACAGGAGTGGCTGCGCATCACATTGGAAACAATAGGAACCAGCCAGAGAGAGACTCACTGACTCACAGTTAACTCCACACGAAGTTGGCAACCAGTGAAAACAGTAGAAAGCACAGTCCCACACAGAGGCAATCAATCCCAACCCCCAGCAGAACAGGTAAACCCACCCCCCTTTGGCTTCCCCCCTTCTCTCTCTCTCTCTCTCTCTCACACACACACACACAGAGAATCCCCCCCCCACATACACACACACAGGAAAAAAATTATAGAGAATCATAGAGAAAAGCCCCCAAACGGGTCTTACTGTGGATGTCTTCTTCTCTTCTATCAGGAGCAGGGACTGGGAGGAATCAGGAGTAATCCTATCCAATACAATTCTAGCAGATACACACACACATACTCTCTGGCACGGGAGGTTCTGCCTTGGATTTGCCACTCTCTAGATGCACGTTAAGGATTGCCTGCTCCATTCATTCCAATGGGTGGATTGGGGGGACCCCATAACTCGGGATTAATTGCCTTTTAGTCAGACCCCCGGGCCAGGGTAATGGTACGGCCCAACTGCCAAGGCAACCACCAGACCAGACCCCTGGGCCGGGGTAATGGTACGGCCCAACTCGAATGTGTTTTTAAAGGCTGCAATGGGCAGATGGGTGGGGGGACCCCTTCCCAGCCCCATAACTCGGGACCCCCTGCCCCAATCATCACCAAACTTGGGGGAACTTGCAAGAAGGGTCCCCTCAAGCTACGCTGAAGGTTTGGGGCCTCTACCTCCAAAAATGCCTTCCCCCGGAGCCACAGAAAGGTACAAATGTGTTTTTAATGCTTTTATTCCTGTGGGCGATTTTGGGGGGACCCCTTCCGGGCCCCATATCTCAGGACCCCCTGACCCAATCTTTACAAAACTTGGGGGTTCTTGCAAGAAGGGTCCTCTCAGCTACGCTGAAATTTTGGACCTCTACCTCCAAAAATCCCCCCCCAGAGCCGCGGAAATGCGCGAATGTGTTTTTAATGCCTTTATGGTTATGCTGCTGATTCAGAGCCCCTGAATTTGCTGAATTTATTCGGCGATTGCCCCAAAATAGCCAAATTCAGCTTGTTGTTTCCCCGCCTTTTTTGAATTTGGTTCCATCCGAACCAGAAACTGCCGAATTGGGGAAAATTCAGCTGTTTTTCGGTTCGGGATGAACTGAATCGACAGCACTATTGGTGATTCAGTCAATGACTATTTGCTTGATGATTCAGTGGGAAATGGGATGGGGAATGGAAGGATGAAAGGCTGAGTCTCTCCCTTTCTGTTCATCAATTTTTCTTTATTGCTTCTCTTTCTGTCTTCAGATAGGGTTTTGTCCCTGTTTTTTGTCCTTGTCTTCTTCTGTGAATTGGTAATGAGGCATACGCTGTGAATGAATAAAGGTACAGCTACCATCTTGTGCCAATGGGCGGAGCAAAGATTATATCTCTCTTATCCCAAAGTTCCCTAGCTCTTTAACTGGTCTATAAAAGAGATTATGAGGAAATCTTGTCAACATTTCGCTCTCTGAAATTATGGATAACGTTTAACTTTTCACGCCTGCTTAAAAATCAGCCTTCTCTTCTGGGTTCCCCCGCTTCCTGTGTTGGGTAATTTCCTTCTAATGCTCTTCTTGATAAGCTCTGGCACCACCGTTTTCCCTTTGTGCTTCATAACCCAGTCCCCTCCGATGAGCAGATTTTCTGCATCTGTGTTTACTTTATGACCTGTAGCTAAGGCGTGTTTTCCCACTTGAGAGCTGTTTAGCCCCTGGCAGATGCTAGCCTAGTGTGTTTGTTCACTCTGACGTGAAACTACTTCTTAGTTTTAGCTAACAGATTCAGCACCCATATCTTAAAAACAAAAAACTAAGCTACAGACTGTACCATTTTTGACCACAATTCTGGACAGCCACGACCCTGGTGAGAGAGAAGTGTGACTTCGAAATGACTGACCTGTTCAGAAAAGTTTTACTGCCTCCAGTCACCTGAAAGAATGGGCAAATTTCTTTTCTACCCAGTGGTCAGCCATTTTGTAACTACTTTGTGCCTGAGCTTTTCCTTTACCTAGACTATGGTTGCCTACTATTTTATCTTGCTGTTCCTCCAAGGATCTGAGGACATTGTGCATGAGTCTCTCCTCCTCCATTTTATTATCACAACAGCCCTCAGACTAGGGTTTCCCAACCTCAGGTGGTGGCTGGAGATCTGCTATTACAACTGATCTCTAGGTGACAAACATCTATCCCCCTGGAGAAAATGGCCGCTTTGTCATTTGGACTCTATGGCATTGAAGCCCCTCCCCTCTTCAAACCCTGCCCTACTCAGGCTCCACCCCCAAAATCTCTGGGTATTTCCCAACCTGGAGCTGGCATTCCTATTTATACTAGAATCTAGCAAGTTGGTGATGTTCCTATTTTAGAATGTTGACTGACCTTATTCTCCATCTTAGTGTACCAGAGCAAACAGTGTTTTGAGATCTTCTGATGTGGGACAGCTTATCATAAACCACTTCAAACTCAATCTGTGAATATACAGATACATAACATAGTACATGTTTATCCTCTAATGTGAAGTTAACAAGTGATAGCAATTGTACAACGTAGCCTCACTAGTGAATTCATCATTGGGACTTCCATTTAATGCAACTGCAATAAGACATGTTGCTCAAACAGTCTTAATGAAAAGCCAACAATTTCATCTTAGGATCACAAACTCCTAAACGGTGAATATGTATCAAAGAACTTCAAATTGTGCAGGTCTGGCATCCATCAAATGCCATCTCGATGGCCCCCTGTATTAATACTGCTCCACATTTCCTATAAATGCTTTCAGCATTCTGTTTTAATGATGTTGGCTCTGACAAGTTAAGGTCACAGGATCGTTTTTTTGTGGCTACATACAGTACACCCCTCCCAAAGAGTTAGTAATCACTTAAAGCAGATTGTCAAAAATTGGTTCTGCCCATAATTGAATTTTACATCACTTTAAATCAAAATTGGCTTCTCGCAATGCACATTTTGCCTAGAAAAAATCCATTAAAATAGTCACCCCGCTACCCTTAATGTGTAAATCTGACTTTTGGATTTGTCTGCATTTGTAATAAAGAAAATAATTGCCCACTTAATATATTGCAAGGGTGTTCTACCCCTTTCTTAATGTTCCTTTTTTTTAAAAAAAGAAAGTTGTTTTCCCCATAGCAATGTCACCAAAAATGAGAGCATATATTATTTATAATTGGGGAAAGATTAATCAAAGGATGCACTGGAAGAAAAATGAGGGAAAGAGAGGGATCATCACTCAAGAGCCCAACATGGCCGCTAATACAAACTATTATAGCTATGTCTGTAAAGTATTTTGACTGATCTATGCAATTCTGAAAATCTTCAGAAAGATTTTTTTTTTCTTTGCTTTAACACAGGCATTTTCAGTTGTAACTCCCAGATTATAGAATTCATTACTCGAAGAGGTTCCTCACGCTGCTGGCTTTCTAGAGATTTGTTAAAAACTCTCTTATTCCAGGAAGCAGTTGGTCTTCTCAGTCTGACACTGCTTTGATTCTGCCAGTGTGGTGTAGGAGTTAACTTGTCAGACTAAAGACCTGTGTTCAAACCCCCCTGCTAGCATAAAGCTCACTGGGTGATCCTGAGGTCCGTCACTGTCTCTCAGACTTACCTACTTCACAGGGTTGTTGTGAGAATAAAATGAAGAGGAAAGAACATGGTCCTGAGTACATGGTCCTGAGCTCCTTAAAAGAAAAGTGCAATAAAAATGTGATGGTGTGTGTATTCGTGCGCACATGCTGATTGTATTCCCATTTGTTTTATTGTTGACTAGGAGATTTTATTAATAATAATTTTAAAAAATTCTGTTTCTATTTCTGTTTTTATGATGGAATTGACTTTAGGGACTTTTAGTGTGCTACATGTGGCTTTTGTTTAACTTTATATTGTAAGCTGCCTTGAGTGTTACTGTAAGTAATTAAAATCCTATTTCTATCAGTTGCATTCAGTCACCTGCTGGTCACAAACAGGTGGCCAATCATTCAGTTAGCATTTTGGATATATCCTAGTGAATTTTAATGTGTCCAGTTAGCTTCCTTCCATCGTTAACCTGCAATCTTGCAGCTGCTTCCCCCTCCATCTGTCTGCTGCCGCCACTAACAACAACTCCTATTTTTAAAAGGTGCATAGTATAAAGAAAAAAATTGAGACTTTTGTCTTGAGACTTTCTCTTTAAATGTCTCTAAGTGTTTGGTGTCTACCCATAAGACAGATAATCTTGCAGTCAGTTCTTTTGATCACTCCAAATAGATACCTCTGAATGCACAGGCGCAAAAAGCAAGCAATGCAGTCTTCTCTAATGACAGTTATTTAAAGGTTGCATTCCAAAGGTAGGGTTGCCGTGCCCCTCTTCGCCACCAGCGTGAGGTTTGGGGGGCAGAGCCTGAGGAGGGCGGGGTTTGGGGAGGGGAGGGGAGGGGAGGGACTTCAGTGCCATAGAGTCCCATTGCCAAAGCGGCCATTTTTCTTCAGGTGAACTGATCTCTATCGGCTCGAGATCAGTTGTAATAGCAGGAGATCTCCAGCTAGTACCCGGGGGTTGCCAAACCTATCCAAAGGGCAAACAAAATACAAGAGGTTTTGTGCTTTAGATGCCCTCCTCCTCAGAGTGAGAATGGAGTCTTGATTACCTACCATGAAGCTTCCTTCTTTTCTGCAGATGGATTGCATCTTGCCCACCTGAAGATGGGCTGAAGAATAAAGAGGGCTGTGGAAACACTAGGGTTGCCAGGTCCCTCTTTGCCACTGGTGGGAGGTGTTTGGGGTGGAGCCTGAGGAAGGCGAGGTTTGGGGAGGGGAGGGACTTCAATGTCATGGAGTTCAATTGGGGAAAAAAGCCTTTTTCTCCAGGTGAACTGATTTCTGTCGGCTGGAGATCAGTAGTAATAGCAGGAGATCTCCAGCTAGTACCTGGAGGTTGGCAACCCTAGCTTTAGACTATGACCACTACCCAAGGAATGCTGCCTCTCCTCTGGTAAATAAAGCAATTTAATTCTGTGAATGGGTAAAGGCACCCACAGACTGAAATGACCATGCCCAGTAACATAAGTAGCTGTTCCACATATTCAAAGATGTTCAGCTCAATGCTATGCACAAAATTTCACCAGCGAACATTGAGATGATCCATTCAGGAGCTCACCTCACATGTAATCAAGGGAGGATTAGCAAGGAGAGTTAACCTGCTAATTGTGTCTTTTGTTGAATTTCTTATTATGTGTAATGCCCATATTTATACAATAGGAGACCTGCAATACTTGTAGGGGGATCCCATCCTCCCCACCCCCACTCACTGAGCAGTATTCAGCTCTGCCACTTGTTGTCCAGTCTGCCCATCTGCTGTACCTAGGATTGCCAACCTCCAGGTGGTGGCTGGAGATCTCCCACTATTATAGTGTGTAGTGATTAAGAGCAGTGCTTTGGAGCGGTGGACTCTAATCTGGAATACTGGATTTGATTCCACACTCCTCCACATAAGCAGTGGACACTAATCTGGTGAACCAGGTTGGGTTTCCCACTCATTCACGTGAAGCCAGCTTGGTGACCCTGGGCTAGTCACAGCTCTCTTAGACCTCTCTCACCCCCACCTACCTCACAGGGTGTCTGTTGTGGGGGGGGAGTGAAGGTGATTGTAAGCCGGTTTGATTCTTTCTTAAATGGTAGAGAAAGCCGGCATATAAAAACCAACTCCTCTCCACCTCCACCTCCACCGCCTCCTCCTCCTCCTCCTCCTCCTCCTCCTCCTCCTCCTCTTCTTCTTCTTCTTCTTCTTCTTCTTCTTCTTCTTCTTCTTCTTCTTCTCCTCCTCCTCCTCCTCCTCCTCCTCCTCCTCCTCCTCCTCCTCCTCCTCCTCCTCCTCCTCTCCAGGAGACAGAAATCAGTTCCTCTGGAGAAAATGGCCACTTTGGCCATTGTACTCTATGGCATTGAAGTCCCTCCCCTCTCCAAACCTTGCCCTCCTCAGGCTCCACCCCCAACATCTCCAGGTATTTCCCAACCTGGAGCTGGCAACCCTAGCTGTACCCCAACCTTCACCTGATGATGACGGATCCCAGTATTCCTGTCTGCTGTACCACTACCACTGCTTGCATTGGATGGGCCTTCCTGTTCTCCCTCGTCTGCAGTGCCACCACCGCCACCTACCTGGCTGAAGTAGTGGTGGGGGCTGGTGAACAGCAAGGAAGGCATCCCTCGGAAGGACTGCAGACGGTATCTCCACCAGATAGCTCCTGAATGTACACATTATAAATCAGTTTCACATGAGTACTTCGAGCTTTGTTCAGGAATGTGGTAATTCTAGTCTTTGAATGCTGCCTCTTTTAGTACAAAATCCATTCCATGATTTTCTCCCTCCTCTCTGTGAGCCATGATTACTATAAAGGCACCTATAAATTATCTTTAAGGCAATTGCAAGATCTCAAATTGACAGGATTATTACCATTCTTTTCGTTCTGCCTGCTAGACATCATTCAGAACAAGCATCACTCATCTGTGTTTCACAGACTCCTTTTATTGCAAATATTGGGAAGGGAGTTTTTTTCAGCAACCTGAGCCTGTACATGTTTATTCAGAGGTAAGTGCTGCTGAATTGAACAGGGTTTACTCTCAAGCACACTAAACATGGGGGGATAGTTGGCCTAGGCTCCAAACACATTATATTAAGGTCTAGTTATGTCATTTTAGGAATGAAATATCCCCCCCTGTGTTTCATGAAATTGTGTTAAGTTTGAAAACAGAAGTATTCCAAAACCAAAAGCCAAATATTGAAAAAGTGGACCAACTAAACTATTAACAAACACTAAACTTCATTTTCCAAGGTCCTCAGAACTCTCCATCCATTACCTTGAAGGTTTAGTACAAAGGCAAAGGAAAGCACATAACACAAGCCCTGTTCACATGTTACGTGAACACATGAACTTCATGCATGTATGTGCATGCATCTGGTTTTAAGAGAGATCTAACATAGTTTGCCCACTTCTGGAGCACTTGTCCAGTCTACTCTCTTCAGGACTCAACTCGCCTTTTCTGCTTGTTCTGCCTCTTTGATGGTATGTTCTGATGTCACAGTGATCATGAACAAGAAGAGATATGACCATGCTGATTATGATTGCCTTAGATGCTGTTTAGGGTTGCCAACCTCCCGCTATTACAACTGATCTCTAGGTCACAGAGATAAGAATATAAAAACGGCCATGTTGCATCAGACCAAAGTCCATCAAGTCCAGAAGTGGTCAACCTAGTGCCTCTGGGAAGACCACAAACAAGACAACTGCAGCAGTATTGACCTGGCTGTGTTCCAAAGCACCTAATATAATAGGCATGCCCATCTGATCCTGGAGAGAACTGATATGATTAATATATATTTTTACTAGTAGCCATGATCAGTTCACCTGGAGAAAATGGCTGCTTCGGAAAGTGGATTCTATGGCACTATGCCCCATTGAAGTCCCGCCCCTCCCCAAACCCCACCCTCCTCAGGTTCCACCCCCAAAATCTCCAGGTACTTCCCAATCTAGAGCTGGCAACCCTAGCTGCTGTGATGTCACAGAGAATAATTTAGGGGAATTTAGAGGAAGGCAACCTGAATACAAACAAGGATTTGGAAGAAAACATAAATTTAAACCACATATACGCTTGCAGTTTATGACATTTTGAATGAATGTTTATTGATGTGATTTCATGGGATGGTTTCATTGGCCACCAAGAGCTCATGAAATCATACAATCATACATTTGATTTGATTTATTTGATTTCTGGGCTGCCCTTTCCTGGCCTAGCCAGGCTCAGAGTGGCTCACACCTTTTTAAAACAATCTAAAATCAGTGGATAATACAACAGCTATATTAACACAACACAGCAGCAATAACAATTTAACCTATTCAGGAGGAGGTAGCAGAGACAGGGGAGGAGGGACAAGAGGAGAAAGGAAGGTCAGCCAGACAGAAGACTGTCGCTGCCCTCAGCCATATGCCTGGCTGTGTTTAGAGTCTAGTCTGTAGTGTTCCGGCTTACCAATCAGAACATCATGTGGAACCCTGTCAAAAGCAAATAAAAGTAAACAATGTTGACCATGTTCCCACAATCCAGTAAGCTTGCCACTTGATCAAAGGAAACAAGGTTGGTGTGATACAGAAGGCATTATTTATATGGAATAGAATACATTTGAAACAATATTTTTTTAACTGGATGCATAGGACTATTTATCTGTGAACATGCAGTATTGGTCTTGATGCTTGGCATGCAGAAGGTCCCAGGTTCAATCCTCGGCATTTCCAGTTAAAGGGACTAGGCAAGTAATGTGATGTGAACAGATCTCTACCTGAGACCCTGGAGAGCCGCTGCCGGTCTGAGTAGACAATACTGACTTTGATAGACCAAAGGTCTGATTCAGTATAAGGCAGCTTTATGTGTTCATATGTGTTCTTTAAGAGAACTGGGCATCATCATGGGATGAATGGGAATGGCCAGGACCCCAGTTTTAAAACAGCCAGTTACTGATCTCTTTACCTCATTACAGATTATCGTTATCACCCACTATCATCATCATCATCTATTATTTATTTCATTTTGCAATTGCTTGCCAAGTGTGAACTCTCATTAAATAGCTGCAAACCTAAACAGAAGAAGCTGCCAAAATGTTTAACAGTATCTTATGCTGATTTAGCAGCTTTCATCCCAAGGGACTGTGAAGTACACTTTAAACACACTGCTAAAATGCTAAAATGTAATCTATAGAGAATGGTTATCGCTGATATGTAACTTTTATTTGAGTGTACAATGACCTCACTGGGAAGGGTAGTTAGATTTTGTTCAACATCATCAACATTAGCAAAACACTGAAAGACAGCAAGACCGAAAGATAATTATGGAATAATAATATAAATTATCACTGCAATCTTGTACACACTTCTCTGGGATTTAATTTACAGAATAAACATTTACCAATTGCTTGGGGAGGCAGGAACTAAACTTACTTCCTGTCTACTGGGCAGGAATCATCCCTCCCTCAGTTTCATACTTGCTGAGCTTGTAAGACAGAAAGATAACTAGAACAATCATATAAGAACCTCCAAACAACATGAACATTATAACAAACATGTACATTCAAAACATCAGAAAGAAGAAAGATAGGAGAAAAAAGCCCTAATTTCTCCTCTTCTCTTGTACCTTAAGAGTAGACATCGGTGTTTCCTAGGGTTGCCTACCTCCAGGTAGGGCTGTTGAAAAAAAAATTCGGTAAAATTCAGATTCGGCAAAATTCGGCCCATTTTCATTCAGGAAATGCCGAAGTCCGAACTCCCCCGCTTCGGGTCCGTGCAATTCAGCGCAAATTCAAAGTTCGGGGAACAAATTCGGCCGAATAAAGCCATTAAAAACACAACCGCACTTTTCCATGGCTCGGGGGGGGGGGCATTTTTGGGGGTAGAGGTCCCAAACTTTCAGCGGAGCTTCAAAGGACCCTTCTTGCAAGACCTCTCAAGTTTTGTAAAAATTGGGTCAGGGGGGGCTGAGATATGGGCCCCAAAAGGGGTCCCCCCACCCTTAACGTGCATCTCTGAGCAGAGCTTGCTGCCCACGCACAAAGCTCCCAGCCCCGACAAACAGCTGAGCTGTGGGGAGCAAGGGAGGGACAGGTGCAAAGAAGTTTGCAAAGCAACACAACTGCAAAGCAACACAACTGCAAAGCAACACGTTTGCAACCATGCAAAGCAACACCTGATACCTGGGAGTTTGCAAACCATGGAAAGGGACAGAGGCAGCTAGCTATGCATAATGAGCAGGAGGGGTGGAATTTCCCCTTTTGCATTGGACTCGGGACTAGGCAAATGCATTCTTTAAGTAACCATTTGAAAACCAGTTTTGAGCAAGCATCAAAATAGACCTAACCGTCGTATGAATGAGGGAAAACCTGAGGACACACAACTGAAGCCCCCCCTCAAACCAGGGAGAGAGAGACTCGAGGGGGCACACACACACCCCAGGCAGAATGGGCAAAAGCCCCCTTTGGCTTCCCCCCCCACCCACAGAAACTGCTCCCTCCCCACACACACACAGACTCTGCTTCCCCCCCCCCCACACACACACAGGAGAAAAATTATAGATTAAAGCCCCCAAAGGGGTCTTACTGTGGCTGTCTTCTGTTCCATTAGGAGGGGCTGGGAGGACTGGGTAATCCAATATGATTCTATTTAAGCATGGGAGGTTTTGCCTTGGATTTGCCGCTCTGGAGATGCATACAGGATCGGGTGATCCATTCATCCCAATAGGGAAAAGGGGAAAGCCCATATCTCAGGACCCCCTGACCCAATGTTTACAAAACTTGGGGGGTCTCTTAAGAAGGCTCGTCTGAAGCTATGCTGAATGTTTGGGGCTGCACCCCAAAAAATGCGCCCCCTGCAGCCACGGAAAGAGAGAAGGGGGAGCCCATATTTCTGCCCCCACTGAACCCATCTTTACAAAACTTGGGGGGGTCTCTTAAGAAGGCTCATCTGAAGCTATGCTGAAAGATTGGGGGCTGCACCCCCCAAAAAAGCGCCCCCTGCAGCCACAGAAATGGAAAAGGGAGGGGAAAGGGGAAAGCCCATATCTCGGGACCCCCTGACCCAATGTTTACAAAACTTGGGGGGTCTCTTAAGAAGGCTCGTCCGAAGCTCTGCTGAAAGTTTGGGGTCTCTACCCCCAAAAATGTGCCCCCTGCAGCCACAGAAAGGAGCAAATGTGCACACGCACCCCCCCCCACACACACACACAAGGATTTCTCTCTCTTTCTGTCCCTGGCCAGGCCATGCAGCAGCTGATTCCTCCAGTACTCAATCCTGACTGATTGGCCAGAAGAAGACCCAGCTTGGCCACTGATTGGCCGGGGAAGAATGCTGCTTACTGACGGTTATGCTGCTGTGCCCCGAATTTGCCGAATTTATTCGTGAACTCCCGAATTCACTGAATTCGGCTCCCCCGTTTTCCCGCCATTTTTTAGTTCGGTTCATCCCGAACTAAAAACCGCCGGATCAGAAGAAATTCGGCTGTTTTTTGGTTTGGGATGAACCGAATCAACAGCCCTACCTCCAGGTACTTGCTGAAGATCTCCTGCTATTACAACTGATCTCCAGCTGATAGAAATCAGTTCACCTGGAGAAAATGGCAGTTTTGCCAATTGGACTCTATGGCATTGAAGTCCCTCATAGCCCCAAGCCCCACCCTCCCCAAAAACCTCCCACCAGTGAGAGACCTGGCAACCCTAGGGTTTCCACAGCCCTCTTTATTTTTGCTTCGGCCTTCAACTCATCTTCAGGTGGGCAAGATGCCATCCATACGCAGAAAAGAAGGAACCTTCACCGTAGGTAATTAAGGCTCCATTCTCATTCTGAGGAGGAGGGCATCTTGATTAATGGGATCTCTAAGAGCTGTAGTTCCCGTTGGGTGGGAGGTATTTGTCTTCAAGTACATGCTGGAGCACCCATCTCCCAAAAGCTGCATCTGCTGAAGCGTAACAGGTTATCCAATAGTGCTTCACAAAAGTAGAAATAGAGGTCCAGGTTGGATCTTTACAGATTTCCTCTACTGATGCTTGGTGATCAAAAAGCACCATTGGTGGCAGCACTTCTCACCAAGTGGGCTGTGATCCCTCCAGGAACAGGTAAGTTACTCTTGAGATACGCTAGATGAATGCATTGTTTTCTGGTTTGGCTAATGGCCAATTTAGACATCCTTTTATGAGAAGTCTTTTATGTATGGCTGTTTTACTCACAGTCATCCCACTGATGACTTTGGGTCTTTGTGTTGATTATGCATGCTGTTTCCGACTGTCAGAGGTTGCCTCACTCTCCCCCTGCCTTTCCCCGCATTTTCAGAGACCTATTTTATCCCAAATTTCAATTCAGTTTCAATACCTTTATTGCCATACCATTAAGCAGTCGATCAAATAAAACCAGTCCTCTAAACATAATTTAACCTCTGCCTCTTAACAATTTTGTCAAAAAAATTAGCCACAGATTCAATAGTCTCAAAATCTCAGGAGGATAACAACAATTTGATCTTACTATCATCAGCTTGATCTACATGATTTGAGAGAAAGAGATCTAAAAGGACAGTACAAGAGCATATGGTCAATACTTTCTATCTCCTCCATGGCACATTTACACACCCTGGCAGAGTATGGAATTTTCTTATATCTCCCATACAGAATAGCAGAAGGGAGAACATTAAAACGGGCTAACATAAATGCCCTCTCGAGATGAGGGACAGTAAGACAGGACCAGTACTCTGGCATGGAATTTAATATTCCCCATCACAGTGGTGAGCCTCTTCCAGAAGCTAGACTTCTCAGTTCTTGCATTTCAGCATCAATAATTCTTTGCTTGATCAAAGCATATTCTGCTCTCACAGAAAGGAGCACCATATCCTCAACACTGAGCCCCAAAACAGTGGAGCCTGAGGAGGGTGGGGTTTAGGGAGGGGAGGGACTTCAATGCCATAGAGTCCAAAGCAGCTATTTTCTCCAAGTAAACTGATCTCTTTTTTTCTGGAGATCAGTCATAATAGCAGGCGATCCCCAGCTAGTACCTGGAGGTTGGCAACCCTAGGTTGGAAATGACATGCATAATCAACACAAAGACCTAAAGTCATCAGAGGGGTGACAGCGAGTGAAACAGCTATGCAAAAGACCAGAGTCCCCCAGTATCCATTTCTATAGAAAGGAGAGAAATGGGGAAAAAGATGTTTTATTTGAACCCAGAGATCCTGAACACTGAGCTTTGATATTGCATGTTGTTTAACTTTATTGTGCATGTAAATCAAGGACATCACTTGTCTCTTTGGACTTCTCTTAATTGAATAAGTTTGTGATATAGATTTCAGAGGGATAAACATTCATTAAGCGATGTCTTCTTGTAGGTTTTCAAACAGTAAGGTCCTCGAATTGCTGAAAGAGAGAAAGTTATGTCTAAGATAACAAGCTTCTGATAAGATCTCCATTCCCCAGGAATACTCGAAGACAGATTCCCCCCCATCCAGCTGTACAGAGATAGCTAAAACTCCAACCGCAACCACAATCTTAAAAAATAATAATGAAAACTGCTGTCTTATTGACGATACAACCGTCTCTCCTGCTTCCATCTCACTTACCCATTAAATGATCAGACAGCATCAGATGTCTCAGTCTGGACAATCATTTTTATCTGATCTCGCTCGTTCCTGTGTAATCCCCACATCTAATGGGTAGAGTCACTTGCAATTGCACGGACATTAGCTAGGGAGTTTAGACAACTCCCTTGCGATGCGGTAAGATGAATTTGTCTTTGCATTTGAGGAGTAAGAATGAAAGGTCACTGATGAAAAATAGCTCTTTCTGTCAAACCTCTTTGATCAAACCTTTTTATGGTATCTCTGTTACAGTCCTTTGTTGATCAGTATACTGTTCTTTTTCCGTGGGGGGGGGGATAGGAAGAACCCCAGCCTTGGGACACAGTTTATCCCTAACCATCACATCTCATATTTGTCAGCAATGACCATGAAGAAGCCAGTTAGCATACTGCCTGGACTAATAAGCCGACAGTGATAAAGATGGGATTATCTCGGGGAAAGCACTGAATACCTTACAGGCCATTGAGAATGTGCTTGTTCATCTTGATTGCATTAAGCCTTTCCTTCTTCAGCTTCTCACCAAAGTGAAGACCACTTAAAGCTTTTTGACAGGAGACATAATATGCATCGTACATCAGTCAGTATCACCATCACCTTCTTCCCTGTGGTATGAAATGAGGGTTTTAAAGGCACAAGCAGCGTTCATCAGTTCAACAGCGACAAAATCAAAGATTGTCGGTTATATTTTCTTTGGTGGGAAGTGCCATCGAGTCGCAGCTGACTTACAGTGATCCTGTAGGGCTTTCAAAGCAAGAGACAAGCAGAGGTGGTTTGCCATTGCTTGCCCCTGAGTGCCAACCCTGGACTTCCTTGGTGGTTTCACATCCAAATACTTACCAGGGTTGACCTTGCTTAGCTTCTGAGATCAGACAAGATCGGGCTAGCTTGGCCATCCAGATCAGGGCAAAAGACAAGGGCCCATCCTTGTGCATCTGTACCATGCAGCCTCTGTGTGTGAGTGAGCGTGAATATCAAAACCACATGGCCATGGTTGGTCATGTGATCGTCCCCATCCAGTAAGCACCCTTCCTTCTACTGGGAGACCTGACTGATGGGTGAGAGACATCCAGTTGGTCCAGCTACATGGCTCCATAATCATGGACACACATCCCAGTTTAGATATTTTCTTAAAGGCATGACCAGCTGCCATGGTTGCTCCCGCAACAGTGTGAGAATGTCCAAGAGTCCTGCAGCCACATGAATGGCTACACTGTCATGGTTAGTAGCTTCATAGACAATGTGTGGACCCTTGGGATGTGCATAGTTTGTGCTGAAGCTAAATGACAACAGAAATGGGTGGTAGTCTTCATTCTCTGAATGATATCGGAAAAATGGAGGCAGCTTCTGGGATGGGGTAATACACATACCACACTAGAGATAGGCAAACCCTCCTCAAACGCTGCAAAAACCTAACTTGGATCACAAATCATTTTTGTATGCTTGTTCTCAGACTGTGGATTTGGACATGGGGGGGCATATGCTGAGGAAGGTATTGTGCTACTAAGGCAGCCATCAGGAGTATATTGGGAACATGCCTTTTCCATAATTGGCTGCTAGCATTTGGTAATGGTTATCATTGTTTATTATTTAAAAAGCAGATTTGCTGGTAACTTATTTACTTCTTTGTAAATTAAATGAGCAGTCCATGGCTATCAGCCAATAGGCAGTTATTCCCTGGCTCTTACCTGAGCCCTGTTTCTGTGCATTATTTCTCTTTGCCTCTACACAAACATATGCCAAGACGGGCCTGACTTTATCTCCATTTCTCCATGCCACTCAGCAATAAGGCTCAAGTGATAATACCCAGCTCCACCTTTGCCAAGTCCCTCTAGCCAGCACTTAGACAATCCCTGCACTGTCATTGGCTACTCTAGCTTGGAACTAACCAATTAAATGTCCAAACCTGTTTAAACTATTGTCTCCCAATTTCAGTAATAAGAAGCAGATTGAAAAGGTTACCAACAACAAAAGCAAATCTGGTGTTAGTGCTCCTCCCCTTGAATTGCCAACCTCTAGGTACTAGCTGGAGATCTCATGCTATTACAACTGATCTCCAGCCAATAGAGATCAGTTCACTTGGAGAAAATGGCTGCTTTGGCAATTGGACTCTATGGCATTGAAGTCCCTCCCCTCCCCAAGCCCTGTCCTCCTCAGGCTCCACCCCCAAAACCTCCCACCACTGGCAAGGAGGGACCTGGCAACCCTCCCCTCCCCAATGCCGTGTGGCCCCTCTGTAACCTGTGAGTCTACAAGGCCAATGTAAGGGAAGGATGGATGGATGAATACTGCAGAAATGGCTGCTGCTGGGAGCCAGAGGAAGCCTAAATGCACTCCCATGTTTGCCTCCATCTAATTGGACCCTTGTGCTTCATTCCTACTGAGGGGTGAGTGGAAATGTCCTCCATGCCTCGTCTGGTTGGAGAATAAACTTTTTTTCCAGCTCCTGTAAACCTCAAGAATTTTTGGGATGTGCCTTTTGAACTGGTTTAATGAAAATAATTTGTCTTCTTTGCACCCATTTTTTAAAAAAGCAAAACCTTAATTCTGAACATCATCCTTCTCCCAAATGTATCTTTTCTTTGTTCTCTAGCTCAGAACCACTCTAGCCTGAGAACAAGCAGGTGTTCAGTTATATCTCTCATACTGAAGATTGCTCGCGTTTCACAGCTAATTTCCCACATGCTCTTTTGAAAATATCAGGATGACTGATCACCCAGACATCTCATTGTACTGGAGCCGGCTGGAAACCTGACTCTCAAACCCACTGAGCTAGACCTATTTGGGTTCAAATTGTGTTAGTCTGAAGGGAAACTAGGAGAATTAAATCAGCTTAAATCTAAGTGTGTGTGTGTGTAAAGTGCCGTCAAGTCTAAGTACTCCCGTTTAAATTGCCCATGGATCACAACCTCCTTTGGAAGGCAGGATGTATTTCCCGCTGTCATTTCTGCTTCCTAGCCCCTGCTGCTCACAGAAGTGTTTGCTGCAGTGTTACATAAGTCCTCTTCTCCTATTGTTCTGGTGTTAGTAGACATTTATGTGAGTTGTAAAAGTCACAACCAGGCAGCTGAACATAGCACAATCCTATGCAAAGTTCCTCCAGTCTAAGACCATTGATTTCACTGGGTTTTTGTTGAAGCAACTGCAGGATGAGGGGTGCAGTAAAATTCATTTTGAACATGTTTGACGGTCGAATTTACCTTACTTGACTGTGATGATCAGTGGTGAGCTGGTCACCAGGGCTGTTTAGTTCACACCAAATGAATGTCTGCCCAAATGGGCAGGTGCAAAAACACTGTCAGTCAAACAGTTAGGCAGGCATTAATCTCACTAAGGGCTTGATCCTTGGATTTTTTAAAAAGACACCGGTGTTTTTTAAACTACTAAGCTGGGCAATAAATCTTTTCTCCTCTCCTCCCCTCCCCTTAAAAGATGCCTGCCATCCAAAAGCCCTCAAAAGCCCTGGCAAAATGGCAGGCCTTGCCTTTTCCTGAAGCTTTGCAAGGAGGGAGACCCCCTCCCCTTTCAGAGAGCCCATTCCCCAGAGCTGGAGCCATGCTGGGATAAAGCTCGGGCTCTGGTCAATGCCAGAAAGGTCACCCCGAGCAGCAGGATAGCCAACAGATAGCTACCCGACAACCGTAGTTGGCACACAGAGGGGAAGAAGATCATTGGAAAATATTGGGAAATTGATCATTGACCAACTTCTATCCCTAAATACTTTTTTTTTGGGGGGGGAGATATTGGTTGGACGACCAAATTTTAAAAAACATTACAAATATCCCCGCACGAAGTGTCTTTTAAATCCAAAACATTTAGGGATTGGACATTTTCCATTAAAGATATCTGATACTCACTTGTGGGGAAAAAAATTGTGATTTATGTATATACCCATTCAACCATCTCAGCACTCTGGTGGTTAGCTCCTATCTGCATCTTGTTGTTCCTCTATTAGGAACAGATCCCAGGAATCCTTAGCTGCCCTCCTACTATTTCCCTAATTATAAAACTTTGATTTGGATTAATAGGTGTCATGATCTCATCACACACAAAAATCGTAAAGGGAGAGTCCAGTTTATCTTTATCAGAATGAATTAACCTTTGATTAAGCAACAACATTAATCAGTGCATTCACTCAGGTACTGTCAGACTTCAGTACCTCGTTGCATTCCAGCAATATAAACTTAACTCCAGTCGTTGCAGAGAGTTTAAAGTTTTATTAAGAAAGTAAACGGGTTCAGTGGTCTATACAAACTTAAGGTCAGGATGCCGATAGGGAGGATACATGCTATCTATATAGAGAACACACACTAGATTTGGCTACACGTAATCTTTGAAATGCAAAACATCAGGGTTCTTTCAAGCTACAAGAGGTGCCAGGCTTCTGGCAGAATTGACCCCTTTAGAACAGATAGTTGATTTACAATAGGAAGGCTCTGAAGTGGAAGTGTTACTGTCTCCGGCCTTCGTCCCTTCTTCCCAAACTGAAGAGAACTTTCCCACGAGACTGGGGTGGGGGGGGGAGAAGAACACGGAGCATGCTATCGGGGCCCGACTGGGTGCCCTCGCTGACAGGTACTCAGATGCTGGAAGCACATTATACAGCATGAATGTGTTCTCCTTTGTCACTTCAGGGACAACAGAAAAATCAGAGGACAACATGAACATGACATGGACATTTCTGTGATCCACTGACTTTTAATTCTTGTCTCTGTGTATTTGAATAGAGCCCCTCCCCCTTTTTTGTCTTATTCTGCCTTTAATTACTAGAAAGTTTTTAGCTTTGTAAAAAAGAAACAGAAACCAACTCTTTCATGACTGGATCTGCCTGCCTCCAGAATCTCCACAATACCCCCTGGAAGAGGAGAAGGTGGCAGGCCTAAACAGAAATATGGACCAGGGGGTGAACTGCATGTTTATCTCCTCAAGATATCTATGCTGGCTCCCTACCCGGCCCCACCTTTTTGTTTTTCCATTAACTGCACGGGGGCACTGACCGATCTGCCAGGTCCCTCAGCAGTGACTATGCCTTTAATAAGTGCCATCTGTAGGGTTGCCAAGTGCGAGGTGGTGGCTGGCAAACCCCCGCCAACCCACCTGACTGCCCGCTGACCAGCTGAGGGTCGGCGGGCAACGCGTGCACGCGGCGACACATCACTTCCAGGTGTAAAACGCATCACAAGGGGCCATGCGGAAGTGCCGCCTCGCAACAGGCCTTTACCACTCAGACTGGGAGTTTGAGTGGTAACTGGCCCTTTCCAATGCAGCACTTCCGGGTGTAAACCAGAAGTGATGAAGCACTTCCGGGCGCGCGACCCCCCCCCCACCTCCACTCCAAAAACCTCCCGCCAAAGAAGAAGGGGGACCTGGTAAGCCTAGCCATCTGGTATATTAGTTAATATTTGTGGTGTGGTGTTAACAGGTTTAATTGTAGATGTATTATGGTTTTATTGTTACCATTATTATCTTGTTGTTACCCGCCCTGAGCCCGGTGTGGCCGGGGGTTGAGGGCGGGTTAGAAATCTAAATAAATAATTAAACAAACAAGATATTCGGTCATCTAGTACTTCTGTGGGGGAGGCAGCAGAGCTCTGAATCTTGACAGGGTCAGGTTCTCTACTGAGGCAACAGCAAGGATGAGGTCATCAAGTGCTATAACACTCAACAGGTGGAGTCTGACTTTTTCAATGTTCCTTCAGACCCGCTTTGTGCTTTATCCTGATAGCTCAATTGCTGAGCGGACTATACCTCTCCATGGCATTGCCTGTCTCTTTAACTCTTCCCCTACACTCTGATTCCCGAGGACAGCTCTTTCCTAATCCACTTTCAGCTGCCAACTGTTATCCTATTATCTTCTTGGCTGTGGCTCAGTGGTAGAGCATCTGTTTCCTATGTAGAAGGCCCCAGGTTCAATCCCTGGCATTTCCAGTTAAAAGGATCAGGTAGTAGGTCATGAGAAAAACACCTGCCTGAGAATCTGGAGAGGCTCTGCCAGTCAGAGTACACAATATTGACCTCAACAGACCCATGGTCTGACTTAGTAGAGTGGAGCATCATGGGTTCATGAGCTCTTGCGTGAGTAACAGTGCTGGCTAGCTAAGAAAGGGGGGAAATTGCAGCCTATGTCAGCTAGTGATTTATTTATTTGAAACATTTACACCCCACTTTCTACTGCAAGGGGGGCTTGCAGAATGCAATGAGACAATAAATTAAAGCAATCCATCTAAAGAAAACATAGGACAGTAACAGAAGCAGCTGTTATCATACTACTTATCAAATACTGAAGAGGAATTAATGAACTTGGTGGTTAAAAGATAGGAAAGTAAACCTGAAATTATTTTGGTCTGTGGTTGAGTATTCCACAGAACGGGTTTCCACTTCAGGTTAGGTCCTATCCTCAAAGCAACCTGCTTAACCTGTGAAGTTGGAAAACTTGGAGTAGGGATTCTGATTATGACCTCAGTGAATGGGCAGTTTTTAATGTAAACATGTGATGCTACTCTACTAGGAGTCAGACCATTGCTCTGTTTTCTCAAAATTGCTAATTCTGACTTCATTACTCTTCAGAGCCTTAGGCAGAGAAAAGCTTTTTCCAATTCCTGATTCTGAAGATAATAGAGATTGAAAATGAGTTTGTATACTGGTCCCAGTACTGATCCTTGTGGGACCTCGCTGCTCACTTTCCTCCATTATGAGAACTGTCAAATTAGTCCTGCCCTCTGCTGCCTGACATTTAACCAACTTTTGATCTGTAAAAGGATAATTCCAGGACTGCTAAAATTATTCAGCAATAGGGGTGCATTGATAAACCGAAATAAGCTGGTGAATGGGTATTCGGCTTTATTTCTGGGTTTCCTAAAAAAAATTGGGTCCATTATAGTCTATGGAATTTATTTTCAAGGCTTGGGGGGGTTTCAAGGTGTCACCAAATTTGCAGTGTAGCTGCAAGGGATTCTCCTTTGATGGATACCAAAGTTTGGTGAAGTTTGGTACAGGGGGTCCAATTTTATGGGCCCACAAATGGGTCACCCCTGTATTCCAGGCATTTGTGAGAGCCAAGCTGTCCATCGGTTTTCTGGTTCAGAAGGTTAGCATTGCCAAGGACTGGTGGAAAAAGCTGATTGGCAGGCTGGAGCCTCAAAGTCTGGGGGCTCTGTTCATATCTGGGTCGCTTTGCATGATGCCCATGCAAATTAGCTTCCAAACTGAGGGAAACAGCTTAAATGCAAGAAAAAAATAAGGCACAGAACACATTTCTCTTGGTGGCAAATGACATCCTGTGAACAGTCCTCTAAGATAATCATCAAATATCTGATTCCAAGAGATGGGCACGGTGCAGGTGAATGAAGCTACTACTCAGGGCAATCTTCTGTTTGAGAGCAGGTTTACATGGTGGGGGGTAGTGACATTGGAGCCAGCTGAAGGAGATTGCTCATCTGCATGGGTGAGGGAGTCTTCTTCAGAAGCCCAATCAGTAGCTGTTAAAGCTGGTGCTTTTAATTGGAGGGTATATCGCTCTGTATGGGACTGGATGAGCCTTGTATTTTAAATAACCCTTCTGCTATGCAGGTTGGTCTTCTGTTGGGTGTACCTGGAAAGTTGGTTAGACCAAACTGGCTCCCATTAGACAACCCTTATCTCAAAAAGGCCCCAACTATTGGGTCTTAATAAAACCAGTCAAAGATAGAAAAATGGGGGGAGGCACAGAGCTGTGCATCTAAGCAAAGTCAAATAGCCAAAAACTGAAAAAGCCGAATATCGATTTGGCTTTTCAGGAATCCCCTATTTGGCTTTGGGCAGATTCCAAGGTTTTGGTATTTAGCCAAAAATAAACCCCAATATTGCCAAAATGGCTAATTTTGGGTTTAATTTCAGTTCGGGTTTACTGATATGCATGGCCCTATTCAGCAATCTTTGGAGAAGTACATTGTGAAAAGCTTTTTGAATGTCCAGGTATATGATGTCTACCAGATCACCCTTATCCACATGCTTGTTAACCTGCTCAAAGAACTCTAAGAGGCTGGTGAGGCAGGAATTTCTTTTGCAGAAGCCATGTTGATTTTCTTTCATCAAACTTTGTTCCTCAATGTACTTAATAATTCTTTAATAAGAAGTTCTACTAATTTACCTGGAACAGATGTTAGACTAATTGGCTTGCAATTTCCTGGATCCCCCTGGGCCCTTAAAAATATGGTGACAATTTATATTTTTTTCCAGTTATCCAGCGAAGAGGCCAATTTAACAAGGAGTTACATATTCTTGTTAGTAGATCAACAGTTTTGGTGTGTGCCTTCTGGACCTGCAGATTTGCTGGTTTTCAGTTTGTCTAGTAGTCCTAGAACTTCATCTCTTGCCACCTCAATTTCACTCAGCTTTTCAGACATCCTTTACAAAAACATTGGCTCCAGCATGGGTATGGTGTGTGGCCCACACTTTCCATAGTGAAAATGGATGCACACTATGCATTCAATTTCTCTGCCATCCTCCCATCTTCCTTAAACAGTTATTTTATTTCTTTGTCATCCAACTGTCCAACCACCTCCCTGGCTGGTTTCCTGCTCCTGATATGTTTGAAGAAATGGTTTGTCTTAATGTTTTTGGCCATTCGCTCCTCAAATTCTATGATTGCTTGCCTTATTGTCAACTTACATTTCTTCTGCCAGAACTTGTACTCTTTTCTGTTCACTTCAGTCAGGGAGATCATCCACTTTTTAAAATAAGCATTTTTGCCTTTTATAACTTCCTTGACTGGTTAACTGTGCCGGCATCCTTTTAGACCTATTAGTCTAAATGTGCCTGTGGGAATATAGTCCCTTTCCAATCCAAGCCCTCATCTACACTAAAGTAACACACGTGTAAGAAAGCAACATTCTCCCACTAACAATCCGTCTTATTTTTTCCCCTTCCTTTCCTCCAAGGAGTTCAAAGTAGTGTACATATTTCTTCACTCCTCCATTTTATTCTCACACCTATTTGAGTTACAGTAGGTTGAGAGAAAATAGCTGTTAAAAATCACTGAATTAAGTGTGCTGCTGCTTCTACTGACAGTACTAGCTCACTGTCACCTGTTTACTGGCGTGATGAAAAACCAAAGAGAAGACAAGGTGGTCCTGACACCAAGATACGGGGTGATAGACAAAGTGGACATAGCTGGTAACAGCGCCCTTTATGGGGTGGGATGCAATCTCCAAGACAGGATGGTCTCAGCTCAATAGGTAAATCAGATTGTGGACCAAACCCAAAATGAATTTAGAATCCTTTAAAAATTAAGAGTTAGTAGTATACCATGATCCAAATGTACATTTTCGGTATACCTGGTGTGCCAGTCAAATCTCTGGTCACCAACATTATAGCAGATTATTACTCACCATTCACAGTATTTCTCAAACTGTGCAACTTGGCCAATATTTAGATCTAGGGCTTGGGGCTTGGAGAACTTCTGAAATTACAACTGATCTCCAAACTATAGTAGGGTTGCCAGACCCCTACTGAGGATGGGGATCCCCTGTTTTGGGGGCCCTTCCCCTTGTGCCATTCAGCTGGCTGGTGAGGGGACATACTAGCAGCAAATTGAGGCCTAGACCTCTGTCACAGGTGACATGTCAACATCACTTCCAGCACTCACTGAAAGTGACCTCATCACATTGTCGGCGATGTGGGAACACTCTGGTATTTGGGCAAAAACTCTATGGTAAAAACAGCTTCTACCAGAGAGTTTTTGCCCAAATATCAGAGCATCCCCACATCGCCAGCAAAATGATGACATCACTTCAGGAAACACTGGAAGTGAGGTCGATGCATCGCTGGCAATAGAGGCCTTGGTCTCAGTTTGCTGCCAATAAGCTTCCCCTCACCCTCCGCCGGTTGCTAGGGGGCACCTGGCAACCCTAGACTAGGAAATCAGTTCTCCTGGAGAAAATGGTTGATTTGGAGGGTAGACTCTATGGCATTATACCCCACTGTGGTTTCTCCCCTCCCCAAACCCTAACATCCTCAGGCTCCACCCACAATTCTCCAGGAATTTCTCAACCAAAGAGTTTGCAAGCCTATTTAAATGCAAGCCTGTGTTCAGAACAGTCCTGTGTAGGGTTGCCAGGTCCCTCTTCGCCACAGGTGGGAGGTTTTCGGGGCGGAACCTGAGGAGGGGGGTTTGGGGAGGGGAGGGACTTCAATGCCATAGAGTCCAATTGCTAAAGCTGCCATTTTCTCCAGCTGAACTGATCTCTATCAGCTGGAGATCAGTTGTAACAGCAGGAGATCTTCCGCTATTACCTGGAGGTTGGCAACCCTAGTCATGTGGTATGGCTTTGACTAGACTGTTCCATATCATATTGCAGCTGTCTGGTGTCATGTCCCTGAACAGTAAGTTTCCTACATAAACAACACTAGCATTTCAGAGAACCCTTTGTCTTGTATGCACAATTTGTGTGCATTATAGGGTTTTATTTTTACATGGGGTCATAAACTCCCTTCCTTACTAGTGTCCTCATCCCACATTGCTGTTGTCCTCACAGGTCCTGTGATCCCACACATAGCCTTTGTGCTGGTCAAAGGGGACCCATTCCTCCCACTGGCATCAGCGGAAAAGCTGGTAAGATCCAGTTCTCAGTCATCCATGAGCAATCTGAAAGAGTGACTGAGAAAATCTATACCACATGGCTATTCAGTGTGTTAGGGCTCTAGAATGTCTGCCCCTGTTTGAATAGTTTTTTATTTGTGCTTCTCCCTATGATATAATATGTAAGGAGGCCTTTTAAAGGCTTTGACTACATACTAAACGGGAGCAGCATTTACACCATTGAAAATGCATATTGTAAGCTCCTTGAATAATTATAAGTAAACCTCCAGCTTTCTGTGTGAAATGGAATTTTTGATCACATATTTTGCCTCTAAGAACCATTTAAAATCAGCAAACATTGCATTTGCTCTCTTATAAGCTATTGCAAAAGGGGAGGTGAGCTGGGGCATGAAGTCGTATGTTGAGCAGAAGATTCAGCAATTACTATTATAATACGCTAATTTGACTTATTACAAAAAAAATAATACAACGATGAGATTAATTTTTGGATATTGCCTGTCCACATTTTGTCTTCCTGTATTATCAATGTGAATTATCAGTGTTATATTTTTCCCCTTCAGCCAGAGAGAGCCTCAAAAACTGAATTGAATAACAGAATTCTATTAGCATGAATATTAGGATTTTTTCCAGTTGGGTGCATTTGAAGAATAGTATCCATTGCATTTCGGAGTCATTTGGATTTCTTTCTAAATAACCTAGGTGATATTAATGAGTAATGCTTCTCTGTGCCTGAATGGTTTCTTTAGGCTACGGAACCAAGCTGGAAGCTGTGTTATCAAAAAAAGATTTCTTAGGGTAGCTTTGTGTAACCTTATCCAACTAACTCCCCAGGATTTATTTATGAAAGATGTGGATGGATATGTTTATGCATGGATTTGTAGCCAAAGTACAATTTATGAGATGCTACCCTTTATCCTGGTACTGTATGCAAATAGCTGTTTGTCTCTAATGGCCACAGTTCAATTAAATTCTACTTCACTCTAGAGGATCAGTTTTCAGGGTAACATTAAATAAAATAGCATCTGCTAGCCCCTAACTTTTGGTTCCACCTTGGGAATCCCTTCACAGCAATGCCCTTTTCTGGCAAAATGGTAATATCAATGAATTAGAGTTCACTCCAAAGATTCTGAACTTCCTTTTACATCTCCAGAACATCAAGGTGGAGGAATATGAAGCAGAGTATGTTATCAACATTCTGTAAAGGCCTAGTGGTTCCATCAAAATACATCAAGTGGATCCTAAGAACATAAGAAAAACCATGCTGAATCAGACCAAGGCCCATCAAGTCTAGCAGCCTGTTCACACAGTGGCCAACCAGGTGCCTCTAGGAAGCCCACAAACAAGACGACTTCAGCAGCATCCTGCCTGTGTTCCACAGCACCTAATATAATGGGAATGCTCCTCTGATAATGTAGAGAATAGTTATGTGTCATAACTAGTATCCATTTTTACTGGTAGCCGTGGATAGCCCTCTTCTCCACGAACATGTCAACTCCCCTCTTAAAGCCCTCCAAGCTGGCAACCATAACCACATCCTGGAGCAGTAGGGTTGCCAACCTCCAAGTGGTGGCTGGAGATCTCCCGCTATTACAACTGATCTCCAGCTGATAGAGATCAGTTCTCCTGGAGAAAATGGCCGCTTTGGCCATTGTACTCTATGGCATTGAAGTCCTTCGCCTCACCAAACCCCACCCGCCTCAGGCTCTGCACCAAAAATCTCCAGGTATTTTCAAACCCGGAGCTGGCAACCCTATGGGGAAGGGAGTTCCACAATTTAACCTGGTAGCTGTTTGGGCTGGAGACTGGAGGGACGCTAACCAGAAAATGTGGAGCGAATTCTTTGTCGCAGTGGTTAACTGGCGAGATTTGCATGTAACAAGGAGTCTCTGGTTAGCTGAAAGCCAAGCTGATAAATCTTCTGAGTAATTTGGCGGGATAGGAGGAACCCCAATGTCATGCCAAGCATGGCACAAGAAAAGCCAAAAGCCTTTCAATGGAGCAGGAGACACAATTGGAAGAGACGACTGTTTCTTCCTGGCAGGATAAGAATATGAAGCATCTGCTTATCTAGAGCTTTTGAGGAGCTGCCGCCGGTGCGGCAGAGCTTACCTTAGAGTGATAAAATGGTGTCCTTCCGAGACTTTGGGACATTGCCTTTCACCCCTCCCCCATCCCAGCAGTTATGCACAATTTCATTTTTTGTTTCACAGCACATTGCCAGTACGCTGAGAATAAACATTTTGTGTGTTTCCCAGCCCCTTTTTTGTTTTTGTAGGGGTTTTTCTTCGTCAGTAGGTCTATGGGGGGAAAGGATGCAACACTGAAATAAAACAGGACACCAGTTGGTGTAACTGTGACCAAGCGATGTTAACTCTGCTTAACCATGAGGCGCCAATTAAATGTAGTACGGCCGTGGCTGTTCCCACCGTGAATCTCTCTTCTCTTAGGGCAGATTATGTTAAAGTGTATGCATTAAAGATGACAGTTTAATCAAAACTAGCCTCATATAAAACTTGCTCCTAATCACAGCTTTGGGGCAATAACAGTATGAACTAGCTCTTTTATTAAGATGGAAGGAAGGTTAATTCTCTGTTAATTCTAATTGATTTTGCATTAGCAAATGTCCATGACCATTGGGGTCAGAGGTATTTTTACATTTGGAAACACTGGGTTACTTTTTAGTGCCAAGACTGTTGGGGGTATGAATTTTAAAACAGATATTGTAGAAACCTGGTCCCACCACAGCTGTCGACCATAAACCCTTTTTCTTAGGAGGCGCTGAGATGTTTCCATTCTGTCAGCATGAATGCTCAGAAGGATGAGTGAAACTCAAAGCCAATTCTAACATTGTCCCAATTGCATGGGAGCCAGTTCACTGTGGCTCCCGCCCACTTAATTCACGTCATTCTCTCTGTGTGTAAAGTGCCATCAAGTTGCAGCTGACTTATGGTGACCCCATAGGATTTTCAAGGCAAGAGACTATCACAGGAGAGTCAGCATGGTGTAGTTAAGAGCAGCAGACTCTAATCTGGAGAGTGGGTTTGATTCCCCACCCTTTCACATGAGCAGTGGACTCTAGTCCGGTGAGCTGGATTGGTTTCCGCACTCCTCCACATGAAGCCTGCTGGGTGGGGTTGCCAACCTCCAGGTACTAGCAGGAGATCTCCTGCTATTACGACTGATCTCCCGCCGATAGAGATCAGTTCACCTGGAGAAAATGGCCATTTTGGCAATTGGACTCTATGGCATTGAAGTCCCTCCCCTCCCCAAACCCCACCCTCCTGGTGGTGAAGAGGGACTTGGCAACTCTACTGCTGGGTGACCCTGGGCCAGTCACAGTTCTCTCTGAACTCTCTCAGCCCCACCTACCTCACAAGGTGTCTGTTGTGGGGTGGGGAGGGAAGGTGATTGTAAGCCACTTTGAGATGCCATTTGGTATAGAAAAGCAGGGTATAAAAACCAACTCTTCATCATCCCTTTCTAGTTTGTCATCGGCATAGTGACCCTGGAATTCCTAGGTGGTCTCTCATCCAAATATTAACCATGGCTAACCCTACCTAGCTTCTGAGATCTGATGAGATCAAGCTAGCCTAGGCCATCCAGGTCAGGGGGAAGCCATTCTACCCAGCATAAAATATGAGACAGTAGGATTCTGAATTGCACTTGGACCCTTTTCAAGAGAGTTGTGGTGGAGGAAGTTATTCTAGACCTCACACATGAAAGAGGCTAAGTCAACATTGAGAAACTGTACTATATTTTTTTAAAAGATATTTTATTAACATTTTCAAAAGAAAAGATAACAAACAAACATATACATACACTTCCATTCATACATTTTGCCCTTACTTCAGGAATCAGTTTACATAAACATTGTTCTATTGTTATGATGTTTACTTAAACATTATTGAACTTGTCTACGTTTATGCTCTAAATTTATCTTTATCTATAACTTGTTTAAAATATACAACTATTATTTTCTATATATTTTTATTCTTCACTTTCCAGTTAGCATATTCAAAATAGCATACCCATTTCTTCTGTGAGTCATCAATCATTCTTTCTTTCAGGATGTTGGTTAGTCTGGCCATCACCGCAAATTCTTCCATTTTTTGTTGCCACTTTTCTAAGTCCGGAACAGTCTCTTGTTTCCATGATGCTATGCTTGCCGCAGTCGTCAGATATCCAAAAAGTTCTCTATGATTGTTTTCCAAATTCTCTGGTTCTATCTCCAGTAACATAATTTCCGGATTCATTGGAAATTTGATCTTAAGAATCTTTTGCATTTCTTGATGGATCAGTATCCAATACTTTCTCACCTTTTTACAAGTCCACCACAAATGAAAGTAGGTTCCGTCTTTATCTTTGCATTTCCAGCAGCGGCAATCATATGCTTTGTCTGTCTTTTTAATATCCATTGGTGTGATATACCATCTGAAGAATTGTTTGTAGAGAAACTGTTTAAACGCTTGACATGGTAAGCTTCTTTTCCTTGTAAGGTAGCAACACTGATTGTGAAGATGAACCCCAGACCCAGGAGTAATTTCAGTACTTTGTGTCTGCCTGACATCCCATTTATTGGGCCATTGACTTCAGTGGAGGGATTTGTTATTATTGTCTTGCTGAATGACCTGGAATTTCAACCACTGATTGCCAGTATCATGCCTGTGGGTGCCATGGTGTCTGTCCAAGGTCACTAGTGTCCAGCTGGGGCCTGGAGTTCTCCCATAATTACAGCTGATCTCCATTTCCCCTCTGCTCTAATCCATTTCCTCTCTGCTCTAATCAAGATGATTACAGTGTGCATCATACCTTTGTATCCTTTACAAGTATTCTTTGCAACACCCCCCCCCCACCTTCTGACTGAGATAAAAGAACTGGGAGATCTCCATTCCTTCTCATGTCTGACAAAGGATGCTTTGACTCTTGAAAGCTTAAAAGCTTTCTCTAAGGAGATACGGAACTCGAATATAACTGTTTTACTGTAGATAAGGTTGCCAGCTCCCTCTTCCCCACTGGTGGGAGGTTTTTGGGGTGCAGCCTAAGGAGGGCAGGGGTTGGGTAGGGAAGGGACTTCAATGCCATAGAGTCCAATTGCCAAAGTGGCCATTTTCTCCAGGGGAACTGATCTCTATCGGCTGGAGATCAGTTGTAACAGCAGGAGATATCCAGTTAGTACCTGGAGGTTGGCAACCGTAACTGTAGACCAACAGGAGTACCCTCTGAAGCTGATCTCCAGACTATAGAATAAAATGTTTTTCATTACTGGAAACAAACAGAACCTAGGATCTAAATCATATTTTCTTCTCCTATCAGTGTTACCCTTTCTGTTCATTTCAATTTTGACTGTATTGACTCACATGCTGTAATCTGCCTTGAGTCTCAGTGAGAAAGGCAGACTACAAATAATGTAAATAAAATAATATAAACTGTAGGGATCTGAGAGGTGCCTATGTTCTTGAAGCCTCTGGGTATGGAAGTCCAGTTAAGCAAATGAGATAGACTACATTGTTGTAAATCAGTCCTTGTTACATAGCAAGAGGTATGGCTAATGTTATTAGTAGGGTTGCCAGGTCCCTCTTCGCTATCAGCAAGAGGGTTTTTTGGGTGGAGCCTGAGGAGGGCAGGGTTTGGGGAGGAACTTCAATGTCATAGAGTCCTATTGCCAAAGCAGCCATTTTCTCCAGGTGAACTGAATCTCTATTGGCTGGAGAGCAGCTGTAATAGCTAGTACCTGGAGGTTCTAGAAAAAGAAAGTACAACTCAATATATTCAAACGATGTATTCAATTTACCACTATCAAACTAAGTGCACAGAAAACAACAAAGTGATTGCATACAAAATTGGGAAAGGTCGCTCCATAATTGTTGGTAGCAAGAGCGAAGACCGGATAGAAGAGAGGAGACTGGATAGAAGAGAGGAAACACTATTCCGGATACTTGTAGCACTTTCACCAAAGCATAGCTTCGTCAGCCTCAAAATCAAGAGGATAAAACCCCTTATGACAAATTTGGGAGGTTTATAATCTCTTTAAATATATTCTCAGCAGCCCATTCTTAGTGGGAGCTAAAAATTAAAAAACTGAAAAAAATTGAAAAACCAAAAAATTGGAAGAATTGTCTTACAGTGGTTCTTGTAGGTTATCCGGGCTGTGTAACCGTGGTCTTGGAATTTTCTTTCCTGACGTTTCGCCAGCAACTGTGGCAGGCATCTTCAGAGTAGTAACACTGAAGGACAGTGTCTCTCAGTGTCAAGGGTGTAGGAAGAGTAATATATAGTCAGAAAGGGGTTGGGTTTGAGTTTATTGTCCTGCAAAAGTAATGTGCTAATCATTGTCCTGTAAGTATCAAGATAATGTGCTAATGAGGGTATGGTATGTTAATATGGAACCATTGTATCCTGAAGTGATCTGTTAATGTGTGTAATCTAAAGCTAATCTGCATGGCTATTGTTGAATGTTGTCTTTGTTAGTCTGGAGGTTTTTCAGAACAGGAAGCCAAGCCGTATTCATTCTTAAACTCTCCTCTTTTCTGTTAAAGTTGTGCTGATGTTTATGAATTTCAATGGCTTCTCTGTGCAATCTGACAAAATAGTTGGTAGAATTGTCCAGTCTTTCAGTGTCTTGGAATAAGACCCTGTGTCCTGTTTGTGTCAGTCCATGTTCAGCCACTGCTGATTTCTCAGGTTGGCCAAGTCTGCAGTATCTTTCATGTTCTTTTATCTTTGTTTGTATGCTGCGTTTTGTGGTCCCGATGTAAACTTCTCCACAGTTTACAGAATCAATTTATATATTGCTCATCAATATGGGTGACTTTAAAGAGATTATAAACCTCCCAAATTTGTCATAAGGGGTTTTATCCTCTTGATTTTGAGGCTGACGAAGCTATGCTTTGGTGAAAGCGCTACAAGTATCCAGAATAGCGTTTCCTCTCTTCTATCCGGTCTCCTCTCTTCTATCCGGTCTTCGCTCTTGCTACCAACAATTTGGAGCGACCTTTCCCAATTTGGATGTGAAGATTTCTATCGCTTTATACTTGGACAGTTACATTGTTTTTTGGAGACAGCTATTATGCTTATAATATAAGTGTCGTTGCTTATTGAAATATTGGTCTAGTTTTTTGTATGTATTTTGTACATTTTGTATGCAATCACTTCGTTGTTGCCTGTGCACTTAGTTTGATAGTGGTAAATTGAATACATTGTTTGAATATATTGAGTTGTACTGTTTCTTTTTCTAGTACCTATAGTTAACAGTATAGTGAGTCTTTCTATACAGTACCTGGAGGTTGGCAATCCTAGTTATTAGGTACGGTGTTTATGACATAACTATCCAAATTTCAGACACTAGCTATTTTTAATGCCACTCTGATGAGAAGTACAGCCTAGGATAGATATTGCAGAGATTAATATAAATTGTGTACACTTCCTAAGATGTATGGAAGCATGTCATGCTATATAAAGTTTTGCAGAAAGTTTTTGTGTATGTGTGAGTGTTTTGTGTGTGTGCGCGCAATGACTTTTTCTATTTAGTGTGATTGGATTATATGTGGAGGGATGGAAATGTAGACAAGAATGGTGTTATACCTGTGGCTGGTATAACAAGATGGTGTTATACCTGTGGCTGGTATAACACCATGGCACTTTGAAAAGGAATGCATGAATGAAAATCCAGATGAGATCTGCTGATGCCTATTGCTTCTGAAAAACAAATATAGGAAATGCCTCAAAACAATCATAGGGATATTTATTTTTGAAGAAACTGGAAGAAGATCTGCAGGGAATATGCATGCCTCACTGGGAAAAAAGGTGGTAAACAAGATAAGAGAATATTAATGTCACTCCTTGATTTTAATGAGAATTGAGATGTTTTTGGTGCATTGTATGCCTTGTTTGCACACTCCATTGACTTTCAGATATGCTCCACTGGAATAACAAGGCTGCAGAGCATCCATGTTTGGAAGCTTACACTCTAAAACCCAAAGCTGTTTCAATTTCACAATGTTCTTCTTCAATCCCTCTAACACCTTCGCAGGGATATCATTCTCTCTCTCTCCCTCCCCCCCCCCCTTGTCTTTTGGTTGCATACCTTCTCATGGATTTGTTAGAATCACAACTCAGTCCTAAGCTTTAGATGCTTGCACATCACCAATTCTGGTGTGACACTGGTATAGATGTGCTCTCTCAACACAGAAAATAAATGGCCCCAAAGACCCAACTGAGAGCACAGAAATGGCACTAGAGTCCAAAGGAACATGAGCTGCATTCCACCAATGCTGCTATAGCAATGTTCTATGGAATGCATGTTGATGTTGACATACCTTCCTGGTGTAATCTTGCCCCCAAGTCATACAGAGAATACAACAAGGGAAGGAAGGAAGGAAACACTGAACTCTCTGCAGCAGGAAGGCCCAGTAGGAGCAATGTAACTATCCCAGCATGGTGTAGTGGTTAAGAATGGTGGACTTTAATCTGGAGAACCCGGTTTGATTCCCCACTCCTCCACATGACTGGCAGACTCTAATCTGGTGAACCAGGTTGGTTTCCCCACTCTTCCACATGAAGCCAGCTGGGGGACCATGGGCCAATCACAGTTCTCTAAACTCTCTCAGCCCCTGAAGGAGCACCTGTAGTTTTAAGAAACAGATGCCATCAGTGGCTGTTGCTTTTTTTCTTTTTTTCCATCAAGTCACAGCTGACTTATGGCGACTAGGGTCGTTAATTTTTTTTTGGTAAATTTCAGGTTCGGGTTTATTGGGCCTGATTTTTTTTCAGTAAACCCAAAATAAGCTGAATACCCATACCAGTAAATATGGGTATTCGGCTTATTTGGGGGTTTACCCCCCCCCCAAAAAAAATCAGGCCCGTTATAGTCTATGAAATTTTTTTCCATGCAACTAGCCCCATGCAACTGGCCCCAACCTAGTGGCTTGCACTGCACAACTTAGCCATAGTTTTCCTGGGTAGAGGCTGTCAAGGGGAGGAAGGGGGGAAAGGTGAAGACAGGAGTATGGATAAAGATAGGTTGGCTGGTAGGTGGGAAGGAGAGAAGGAAGCAGGAAAAGGGGGCATGGTATGAGGGCTTTCAGAGAAGGGAAAGAGGAAATAGTGGGGGAAGAAGAAATGACCCCCTCCCACAAGTCCTTGCAGGTCCCCTGCTTGTATATATATATAAGTATGTAAGTGCTGTCAAGTCACCACCACTGACTTATGGCAAACCTAGCAAAGGGCTTTCAAGGCAAGTGAGAAGCAGAAGTGGTTTGCTATTGCCTTCATCTGCAGAATCTTCTGTGATGGTCACCCATCCACCCATCCACATCCCAACCCTGGTTAGCTTGCAAGATCTGATGAGATCAGGCTATACCATGCCACCTTCCCTCCTACCCTGCTTCCATATATCCACCCCTAAAAGTGAACCTCTGGGTTGAAACAGAAGAGATCCTATAACCCTACATATACCGTAAAACTTCTAAAGAAATGTAACTTCTTATGTACCATTGATTTGTACTTCTTCAACAGAATGGGAAGAACATGTCCTGGCGTAACCTGGCATGCTTTTATTGCCGTCAGAAAATGGAACAAGAAATGGGGCAATGAGTGAAATACTCTTGTGGGCAACCTTCATTAATCACTATTCAGACTTACTGTACAATAACAGCATTATCTCTCTTCGCTTCCCACAGATTTGTTACCAACCCGTGCTCCTCAGAATACCCCCCCATGATACATGATTTTCTTTACGTATAAGAACGAGCTCCTGTGTTTTTTTAGACGCTCTCAAACACTGTACTGTACTTTTCTTAAGTAACCTCGAATTAGTGTTCCCACATAGTTTTTAAATGGAAATTTATTTGTCCTGAAATCTTGTAAAATGTTAAGAGTTGTGCTTGATTAATAACTGGGAATAGAGCAAAAGAGCGGCTGCAACCCCAGCTTGGAAGATTGTAGTGAAATTCAGTTCCTTTATGTAATCGTTACCAATGTACATCGGTCACTACAATTGGTGTGAGTGAATTTCCCTTGTTATGTTCCTTAATTGCTCTACAATTTCTCTCTTCATTGCCTCCGCTCTTCTTCAGTTCCAATGGAATTAAGAGAATTTCTCAATTCATTCCCAAATTGGATGATTGGAATTCACGCCTCCAGCTCCTTCAGTTACTTTAGATCTATTCTCCCTTTTATGTTACTGATGCACACATATGCACTGATTGAACACTGCTAAAAGGTAACCTTGATGTGATCATGCATTTGGATGCATCAAGATTTCCTTCATGCAATATTTTTCTGATCCATGGGTTTACCTTGGTAAAACCCTACCACAGTTTTGATACAACTGTATGTAGAATGACATCAAGATTACTCGGCACAGCATTGCTCGAAACCTACCAAAGATGGGACAAGATAATTTGGCATCTGATGAACAAAATCCACATGGTGGTAATAAATCAATGTTGAACTCAAGAACCGGCATTAACAGAAGATATACTGAACTTCTGAAGGGCCATTAATTAATATCTCAAAATTTGTTGCCTGAGCTAGGCTGCTTTACCCTTCCGGTAACACTGGCCTTGTAGCATACTGTACAATAGATGTAACTACATGACATGCCAATAAGCTTTAACACCCGAGTGGTGAAGAGAATCTTTTCACATTATTATGCCACACCTCACTGCATGTGTTTGGGGATCATCCACCCCTTTAGTTGGCCTGTTTACCCAGCCACCAGTGGAGGGATGGTGGGCATGCCTTTTAATTGGTATAGAATTGCCCACCATTAACAGGTCCCTGGCAACCCTACTCAGATTCATGGTAGAGAGGGCTTGGAAGTCCTAATCAAAAACTTTATCAGCTACACTACTGTAGCTCTTATTACCATGGCGAAGATCCCTCCTCAGGCCTGTCTACCACTGTAATGCCGAATTTCTTGAGGTTATGACCCTTCTCTGATTTCAGCTTCATAGCAGGCCCTACAGAATACATGAAGCTGCCTTATACTGAATCAGACCTTTGTCCATCAAAGTCAGTATTGTCTACTCATACCGGCAGCGGCTCTCCAGGGTCACAGTCAGAGGTCTTTCACATCACCTATTTGCCTGGTCCCTTTAACTGGAGATGCTAGGGATTGAACCTGGGACCTTCTGCATGCCAAGCAGATGCTATACAAACTGAGCCACAGCCCCTGGGCGAGAATTGTGTTGGAAAAAAACTGAGCACAAACTGAGTAAGCATTGTGTTGGAAACAAATGGAAGATGCTGCCAAATTGGCAAGGGCAGCCCCAGCTGGGCATAGTGGAATGAAGAGGGCCTTGAAACATTGGCCAACAACTCCTGTGAAGACTCCCCCCTCCCCTGCCCCAGTTCCTCACCTTGCTGGCCTTTTTTAAAAAACTTTGCTTCTTTGTTCCTGAGAATTATTGGCCTGGCATATCCCTAGTCCGTCTGTGTCTCCATCCTGCTCATCTATTTCACATTTCATTCACATTTCCCTACGCACAGTCTCTTTCTCTTAGCATTACCTTTGACCAGCATTGCTACCCTTATCCATTACAAATATTGTGGTTCTTCCTACTGCTTTACAAATGTGCTGTTCATCGACATCTGCCCCTGATGTGCCACAGATCATAAAGAAATGAAAACCACCACAACTCCTGTGCAGCTGCAAAACTGTTCAGGAGCGCTGTTTCAGTTGGGGGGCAGCGGGGTGTGGCGATCCAAGGCTCTGTTCATGTGTGTTCATGGCTGTCAAAAGAGTATGTTTGCCTGATGAGCATGTTCAGTGCAAAGTTCTCAGCATCCCTAAACAAGGATGCTACTTGGTCACTAGACATCTGTACTCACCCACAGTTGCTAATAGTTGCAAGGGGGCTAGGAACACTGTCTAATTGTAACATCTGCTGCTATAAGTGGAACAAAGCACAAGATCAGACTCTCATTACAAGTTTCATTTTTTACTTCATTCTCTAAGTATGAAAGGAATTAATTTCTCCTATAATTTTTATAGATTTCCATTATGTAACAATCTGCTTCAGCTGACTCCCTGTATCCTTTTGTCTTGCAGCTTCTTTCTCTCCTAAGCACCTTCTTGCTCCTCAGAATAAAAAATTGCCCACTTCCTCTCCACCACTGTGGTTGAACCCTGAAAGATGATAGTAATTTGATGATCTACTGATCAAAAAAGTATGACAGCATGGCATGATTCTATGATTAACAACCCCAAGCCACTTTGGTATATTCCCATCCAGTATTCTCTGAGCCACCAGCAAGCTACAGGGTAAAGGAGGGTCATAACCCTATTTTGCAAATGGGACCAGACAGCAGGAATTTCAACAGGTTTTGAGGTTCATTCCCAACCTAACTTGCACCCAGTTGGGCAATTTGCTGCAGCACAAAGAAATAACATGTGACTTACCAAACTGACATTGCAATCCAAGCAGAGTTTACACCCTTCTAATTTTATTGACTTCAACTGACATAAAATGGTATAACTCTTCTTCGGACTGTCCTGCCAGTGCAGTCCATTAGCCATGTTTATTAGCTTATCAAGATCCTTGACAATCCACTGTTTCTAGCAATTCCAGGCATGCACAAAAAAAAGGAGATTTATTGATATTCTGGAGGGCCATCGTACCTAGCTGATGAACTGTAATGGCCTTTTGGGGTTGCAGGCTATACAAGTCTAGCCTTGAAGTACCCAGATGTATATAAAAGGATAAAGAGGATCAAGCTGTTTAGCTCTTTATGATACTGTACTAGACTTTGACCTGTATATATTTTCTTTCCATACGCTTTAAAATGAATACAGTTCACAACACTGCCAAACTGATTGTAATGATCCTTCTCCACATTCTCATCATACCTTGTAATTATACTTGAATATTTAGTAACAAATCTGATAGAAAAATAGTGCAGGTTATTGTAAATGTACTGGGATACTTAGCAGATAGCAAACCTGAACAGAACAGAAAGTGCAGGTCATCAGCTGATTTCCGTTAATTTCCCCAAGCTAGCAAGCTATTCACGTTAACTTGGCACACTCTCTACTGTCTCCTTAGTAGAGTTATCCAGCAAGCGACAGAAGGCACTTTCCTTCTGATCTACACCCCAATCTTTTTCCAAATGTGCTCTGGGAGTTCATGAATAATATGAATTATCTCTCCCTGGCTGTGCGTCAGATATTAAGGCCTGTGAAGTTTCCCTTTGATATCTTCTTTATAGTCTGGAGTCAGGGTTGTAGCTGAGATGCATGTAATGCCATCTAAACAAAGACACAAACCATGCGGCTGGAGGCTGATCAAGAAGGCATTGTAATCAGAGACACTATTAGTAAGAGTTCAACAGAGAATTTGGTTGATCTGACAATCAGTAAGCCAGCACATGTAATTTGGGGGCATCCTTTTGATAGCGTTAGGATGCTGCTTTCTGATATACTACACATGTAGCAAACAGGGACGTTTTCCAGGATGCATGTTACACAAATATGATTGACAGCCCATTCCTGAGCTGGCAGCGTACGGTGGAGAAGAGGTGCAGCAATACCTCTTCCTAAGCCATTTCGCGTACGCCTTTAAAACAAAACAAAAAATTTTGCGGCTTTTTTTCTGTGTGTTTAACTGGGGCCTTTCACCACATAGGGAACAGCAAGGCTGCGCCTGCTAAAAAGCAGGCAGTCAACTAGCAAAAGAGGCCTGAGGATACAAGCTGAGAGCATGGCCAGTAGATGGAAAGACTCCTTTACACTTTGATCTCCTTGGAAGAGGGTGGGGACACAGATGTAGCTAAACATTAAAGGTACTAGCTCGAGATCTCCTGCTATTACAACTGATCTCCAGCTGATAGAGATCAGTTCAACTGGAGAAAATGGCTGCTTTGGCAATTGGACTCTATGGCATTGAGGTCCCTCCCCTCCCCAAACCCCGCCCTCCTCAGGCTCCCCCCAAAAAAAACTTCCCGCTGGTGGCGAAGAGGGGCCTAACAACCCTACTACTTTGGGTTGGGAAATTTGTAGAGATTTGGGGGGTGAAGTTTGTCTCATTATCTAGTAAAATAAGTTGTCCTTGTGGGGGGAGGGGACACCTGGTGTGAAATCTTTCTTTTCTGTCAGTGGGAATGGTCAGATCAAAAACACCTTTGTTGTCCTTTCCTCCAAAGCCTCAACTTGATGTGAAATCCTGATGACAATTGGTTCATAATTAGGACATCTGATTAATATATGCAAACTGTTCCTATGGAAACTGGCTTCCCATAGAGTTCTGGCTGTGAATATTAAGGAAGGTAACAGATATCAAGGAAGGTAAGGGGAAAAAAAGCAGAACACCTCATAGAATTCTGTGAAGACAACAATCTGTTCATTGCAAACACATGTTTCAGGCAACCAAACAGACGATTGTATACATGGACATCACCAGACGGCCAGTATAGAAATCAAATAGATTATATAATTGGAAGCAGAAGATGGAGAAGCTCTATTCTCTTGGCCAAAACAAGACCAGGAGACGACTGCGGTACAGATCATGAATTGGTAATATCGAAAATCAAGATAAAGCTTAAGAAAAACACCAAAACATTCATAGCACCAAAATACAATCTAAGCAATATTCCGGAAGAGTTTAAAGACCATGTAAGGAACAGATTTGCATTACTAAGTTCAAGTGAATGTAAACCTGAAGAACTATGGGTGGAAACTAGAGATATTATCAAGGAAGAATGTGCAAAAACTATTCCTGTAGCCAAAAGAAAAGAAAAACCTCGATGGATGTCTGAGGAAACTCTTAAAATTGCCAGAGATAGACGAGAAGCAAAAGTAGAAGGTGACAGAAATAGAATCAAAAGTCTAAGTGCAATGTTCCAGCGACTAGCACGTAGAGACAAAGAGACCTATTATAATAACCAGTGTAAAGAAATTGAAGAGAACAACAAAAAAGGAAGAACAAGAGATCTGTTCCACAAGATCCAAGAAATCAAAGGGAAATTTAAAGCACGGTTAGGCATGCTGAAAGATCAGCATGGAAATACATTAACTGAACAGGACAAAATAAAGAAAAGGTGGGAACAATACACTGAAGAACTATACAGAAGAGATGAAAGGATAAAAGATTCTTTCCAAGAAGAATCTTTTGAAGAAGAACCTACAGTTTTAGAAAGTGAAGTGAAAGCTGCATTGAGAGCAATCGGGAGAAACAAATCACCAGGAGCAGATGGGATACCAATAGAGCTATTCCAAGCCACAGAAACGGAGGCCATCACAATCTTGACAAGAATATGCCAACAGATATGGAAAACAAAACAATGGCCCACAAACTGGAAACGATCCATTTACATTCCAATTCCCAAGAAAGGAGACATCAAAGATTGCAACAACTATCGGACCATTGCATTAATTTCTCATGCAAGTAAAGTGATGCTCAAAATCTTACAGCAAAGGCTGTTACCATATATGGAATGAGAAATGCCTGATGTTCAAGCTGGTTTCAGAAAAGGAAGAGGCACTAGAGATCATATTGCAAATATACGCTGGTTACTGGAGCGTACGAGAGAATTTCAGAAGAAAATCAGCTTGTGTTTCATAGATTACAGCAAAGCTTTTGACTGTGTGGATCATGAAAAGTTATGGCTGGTTTTAAAGGAAATGGGTGTGCCACTACATCTGATTGTTTTGATGCGCAACCTGTACTCTGGACAAGAGGCCACAGTTAGAACAGAATATGGAGAAACGGAATGGTTTCCAATTGGCAAAGGTGTCAGACAAGGATGTATTTTATCTCCCTATCTCTTCAATCTATATGCAGAACATATAATTAGGAAAGCAGGATTAGATTTAGATGAAGGTGGAGTGAAAATTGGAGGGAGGAACATTAATAATTTGAGATATGCTGATGACACTACATTATTGGCAGAAAATAGTGAAGATTTGAAACAACTACTGCTGAAAGTTAAAAGAGAAAGTGCCAAAGCAGGACTGCAGCTGAACATCAAGAAAACAAAAGTAATGACTACAGGAGAATTACAGAACTTTAAGGTTGACAATGAGGAAATTGAAATTGTTCAAGACTTTCTATTCCTTGGCTCCACCATCAACCAAAAGGGAGACTGCAGCCAAGAAATTAGAAGGAGATTGAGACTGGGAAGGGCAGCCATGAAGGAGCTAGAAAAGATTTTGAAGTGTAAGGATGTGACTCTGGCCACCAAGACTAGATTAATTCATGCCATCATATTCCCTATTACTATGTATGGGTGTGAAAGCTGGACAATGAAGAAAGCTGATAGGAAGAAAATAGATTCCTTTGAAATGTGGTGTTGGAGGAGAGTGTTGCGGATTCCGTGGACTGCCAAAAAAACAAATCAGTGGGTTATAGATCAAATCAAGCCTGAACTGACTCTAGAAGCTAAAATGACTAAACTGAGGCTGTCGTATTTTGGTCACATCATGAGACGACAAGAGTCACTGGAAAAGACCGTCATGATAGGAAAAGTTGAGGGCAGCAGGAAAAGAGGAAGACCCAACAAGAGATGGATTGACTCAATAAAGGAAGCCACAGCCTTCAATTTGCAAGATCTGAGCAAGGCTGTCAGAGATAGGACATTTTGGAGGACTTTCATTCATAGGGTCGCCATGAGTCGGAAACGACTTGACGGCACTTAACACACACACAAGGAAAAAAATTAATCCAAACATGCATAAGATTGTTTTCATGGCAGCAATCCTAGACCTTCTTACTAGGGAGTAAACACATGAACACATAAATCTGCCTTATACTGAATCAGATCCTTGGTCCATCAAATTCAGTATTGTCTACTCATATTGGCGGCAGCTCTCCAGGGTCTCAGGCAGAGGTCTTTCACATCACGTACTTTCCTGGTCCCTTTAACCGGAGATGCCGGGGATTGAACCTGGGAGCTTCTGCATGCCAAGCAGATGCTCTACCACTAAGCCACAACTCCTCCCCTAGACAAAGCCCCTCCCCATTAAGTAAAACTTAATGCCTTCCTTGTGAGTAAACCTGGATCAAGCTGTCTTATGCAGATGCACAAATTCATAGTGTAAGCAATCACAAAGCAGCATTTTGATCGCTTCAGTACATGCAGAGAAGTGGAGACAAAGTCACCCTAAAATAATTTGTCAATAGTTCTAATTCCACTGCTATTCATTTTGTTTTGATGAGTCTGCCCTGTTGAAAATAAATGGCATGCCATGATTTAGCGATTAGACTAATGCATAAAAGGCTAGAGCCTTGCTGCGTGACAGCATCACCCAAATCCTTTCCAAATGTTGATTGTTGGCTTAGAAGAAGCACTGCCAAATGCATATTTAACTTCCCTTTGGACAAACAGATAGATTTGTCAAATACGGTTTGCAACACAGATAGGGTGTAAAATTGCATTTCATGCCTCTTTTCTATTTCAAACCATTTTTGATAGCGCTATTAGGAAAGATCAGATTTGGCAACAGCAATTACTCCACATATGCATAATTGTGCCGGTTTTCAGCATCACCAAAATAAGTTGATATAAGTGAGGTAAGCAAGTGCAGTCCTTATGCAATTCTTCCATACATGGAGTATGTTGCAGCTGAATTAGGATTGCCAACCTCCAGGAGGGGCCTGGAATTCTCCTGGAATTACAACTGATCTCCAGACTATAGAGGATCAGTTCCCCAGATAAATTTATTTTTTTATGTATTTTACAAAAGTATACCCACATAAGGGCCACCAAGGTGGCTAAAATGGCAGCTTCGGAGGGTGGACTCTATGGCATCACATATTTGCTGAGTTCCTTTCCCAAACTCTGCCCTCCCAAATTTTCACCCCTAAATTTCCAGGAATTTCCCAACGCAATCCTGGAAATCCTGAACAAAATGCATAACGAAGCACCAGGCCAATATCAATTGTTAGGGTTGCCAACCTCCATGTAATAACTGGAGATCTCCTGCTATTACAACTGATCTCCAGCCGATAGAGATCAGTGCACCTGGAGAAAATGGCCACTTTGGCAATTGGACTCTATGACATTGAAGTCCCTCCCTTCTCCAAACCCCACCCTCCTCAGGCTCTGGCCCAAAAATCTCACGCTGGTGGTGATAAGGGACCTGGCAACCCAATCAATTGAAGGCCTTAATTCTACCCATGGAGTTGGAGGTGTGCAGCATCCAAATCACTGCATACACAACCTCCCGGTGGCGGCTGGAAATTCCCCGCAATTACAACTGATCTCCAGGTGGTAGAGATCAGTTTACCTAGAAAAAATGGCCACTTTTGACAGTGGACTCTATGGCATTATACCCAATTGAAGTCCCTCCCCTCCCTTCCCCAAACCATGCTCTCTTCAGGCTCCACCCCCCAAAATGTCCAGATATTTCCCAATCCAGACCTGGCAACCCAACGTACACATGGTATGCCTTCCATGACTGTAAGCAAATTCAAGCGAGGTAGGAAAGGCCAGAAATGTAGGCATCCAGCTTTGTGCTGTGGAGCAGAAAGTAAAGGTAGTCCCCTAACCCTATATGTGTTCTTGGGATGTTCTTAAGTTACCACTCAGCTGGCTCTCAATGTAAGGCTGCCATTAGAAAAGGAGGTGGGAAAAGAGAGAACAGCAGGCTGAACTAACTCACCTTGTCAGTTGCTGGCATGTGCAGCTTTTATGTTTTGTTGTCTGCATATGGAAAGCAGGATTGCACTTCCAGGTTATGGTCTAGTGTAAGTTTGGGTGCCTAAATCTTACGCATTTAACATAATTTAAGCAGACCTGTTATAACAGGATTGCAGTCTACTATCTCATGGATTAGGAGCATCAGCACAGTGTATTGTGAAAACTGCCAACGGAAACTAGTGGTTAAAATGTTTCCAGCTAAACAGATAGTAAGAGGTGGTAAGGTAATTACATCCACCTAGGGCTGAGGGTGGAGCCTAGGAGTGAGGGACGTTGGTAGGGTATAATGCCATGCAGTGCACTTTCCAAACCAGATATTTTCTCCAGGAGAAGTGGAATAATTTTTTAAAATAAATAAGTGGTTTATGTAGTCTGGGGATCAGTTGTAATTCTGGGAGATCTCCATCCCCCTCCGGGAAGTTGGTAACCCTACATTTACTGTGAATCAGGCTGCCTTCTGTGCCATCACCCCAATTACAATCTGTAGTTCATCACAATTTAGGCCAAAAAGAGAGAAGAGATGCAGCGTAACCAGACTGATGAAAAGAGAGCCATGGATAGAAAACATCAAAGTGAAATATTAATTCTGGAGATTGAATTATTGATTGTCCTATAGCACATGAATAAGCGAGGTCAGTTTTCTGTAAAGAAGAAAGCAAACACAGGGACCACATGGCCAGTCGAATTATCTGTTAGAATTAATAACAGTTTTGTAGCATTTCTTCTTATCTGTAGCCTCAATAGGGCTTCCCACTGGGTGAGTATCCGGGCTGCCCAACCCTAGTTGCGTTGCTGAGGTGACAAATTATTTCATATTATCAGTGGCAGGGGAGCACACTTCGAGCGGGATAGATTATTAAATACAACGCGATTGGAATGGGGAGTTGGATTGATGACAGTGGCAACCAACTCATGACAGATATATACAGGAGATTCAGAGGAAACAAGTATTCTCTGTAGCTCTCCTCTCCTGTGGCAGCTTAAGGATGGCTGGGCTGAAGGAAATAAAGGATCAGGAGGAGCAAATTAGACAGGGCAGCATCTGACACTCCATTTGCACTCCCTTTGCACAGGTGTAAATGACGCCACAAGCTGTCGGGAAGTGAGGATTAAGCTTTAGGACTTATTTTGGATGCCCTGTCAGGAAGTGATAGCCACAGCTATTTTTAGCTGTGCGGCCATAACGCCGCTAGCTGATTTCTGTGACGGGGGAAATCAGGGGACCTAAAAATTATGGCCCTCTAAGAGCAATGTAATACTCATTTGATGCAGGAACAACAGCTGTTGGGCTTAACAAATCCATTCACAAGGGTTGTGAAGAATTCTGAACAGGAGAAAGGGGGGATCACAGTTCTGAATCGCAGGCATGGGTTTTAGCAGTCTTGCGATTTACTTCAGATCAGACAGACAAGAACAGATTCACCAGTTGATGGATCCATATTTGTGTGCCAGATTATAGCTAACCTACTGCTCTTGCAGCTTTCTGGCAGTGAAGAGGACATCTCCACGCCATTATTTGTGAAAATTATAAGTAGTAAGTGGTAGTGGAAAATGGCACAACTCCCTGAATGAATGACATAGTACAGGGTGAGGCATCCAGCCATTTCAGCTGTGCTTACTATATGTTAGCAGCTTGGGGTTGCCAACCTCCAGGTAATAGCTGGAGATCTCCTGCTATTACAACTGATCTCCAACCGACAGATATCACTTCACCTAGAGAAAATGGTCGCTTTGGCAATTGGACTCTATGGCATTGAAGTCCCCCCCCCCTTTTCCAAACCCGCCCTCCTCAGGATCTGCCCCCAAAACCTCCCACCAGTGGCGAAGAGGGACCTGGCAACCCTATAGCAGCTCTTACGGTACAATAGGGGCCATCACGTGGAGCAGAAATACTCTTTGAGAGAAAATGCTCCTCACTGCAGTAGCTGTCCGAGACCACGGAGAGAATGGGCTAGTCCTCTGTGATGAGAAGTAATGACTCCGATAGCAAACAGCACACCATGTTATCTGGGTCTATCATAATACGACAACTACATTCTATAGCACTTGAACACTTGAACTTCATTTCCAGCTTAACTAGTTAGTTGGCACTGCTATGAAGGCCATGGAGGGTGGTGACCTTCCTGCCACAAATATCACAATTATTGGTGTCAGGGTCGCAGTTCATGACATATGCAGAAGGAGGATCAATAACATGTATGACCTTCTCCAGTCCGGCAACCTGTTCAACAAATTCCTCTCGTTTATTTAATCCAAAATGTTTATAAAACTCACCAGTAGACTGGCTTCAATTTTTATGCAGCATCTTAACAAATTAGCTTTATTACAATGCAATACTAAACAGACTTAAACTCTTTTAAGTCATTGACTTCAATGGATTTAGAACGGTGTAACTCTTTTTAGGATTCCAGTGTTAAAAATTAATCCTAAACAGGTTTACTCAGAATAAGTCTGTTTTATTCAATGAGGCTTACTCTCAGGAAAGTGCCCTTGCAGCCTTACAATGCAATCCTAAGAACGCTTACATGGGAGTAAGCCCCAACAAATAGACCTGAGCAGGATTCCAGTAGACTGGCTTAGGATTGCTCTCTTAGCCTTTTTGGTTTGGATGGAAGTTCCAAAATGAGTTATTTAAAATTCTAAAACAGAGCTTGATTCCTCTTTTGCTTGGGGATCTCTGGCTTCTCTTTCTGTAGGTTCCTATCTTTAGAAGGCATCTGGGATTTTCACTGACCTACACAAGTTGTCTGATCCAGCTGCTCCAAGAAACAGTGTATAGCTTTCATTTTTTCTCTGTTAGCATTTACTGAGAACCTAAATAGCAGGATCATGCGCTGCATATAAGGTAGAGTTGCCAACCTCCAGGTGGTGGCTGGAGATCTGCTATTATAACTGATCTCCAGACAACAGAGATCAGTTCCCTTGGAGAAAATGGCCGCTTTGGCCATTGGACTTTATGGCATTGAAGTCCCTCCCCTCTCCAAGCCCTGCCCTCCTCAGACTCCACTCCCAAAATCTCCAGGTATTTCCCAACCCAGAGCTGGCAACCATAGTATAGGGAAACAAACATGTTCAGAGCACTCCCATTTTGTAGCTATCCTGAAATGCATCTTGCACTTGCTAGGTAAACACAAGCTTCTTTACCCTTCCTCTGGGTCTTGAACAATACTTGTCTACACTGATCCAGATTTGTCAGTGGGCACCAATCTGTGTGAATCCTGTGACGATATGTAGCAAAGTGCATTTTTGTCCATATCATAATGCAGATGGAAATGAGTGCTACATCCACAGTACTGCAAATGACTCCATGTGCAGAAGCAACTTCCACATACATCTGCGGCAATGGATTTGGGGCATCTGGCTTATACATCTATCACATTTCCCCCCTTTAATTTAGAAATAGGGTTGCCAGCTCCAGGTTGAGAAATACCTGGAGATTTTTGGGGCAGAGCCTGAGGAGGGCAGGGTTTGGGAAGGGACTGATCTCTATTGGCTAGGGGTGCCAGGTCCCTCTTTTCTACCAGCAGGAGGTTTTGGGGGCAGAGCCTGAGGAGGGCAGGGTTTGGGGAGGGACTTCAGTGCCCTAGAGTCCAATTGCCAAAGCAGCCATTTTGTCCAGGTGAACTGATGTTTGGAGATCAGTTGTAATAGCAGGAGATCTCCAGCTGATACCTGGAGGTTAGCAACCCTACGAAGAATGCACTACCTTTTCACCTTCCTTTACTGGAGAATGCTAGCAACACCAAGCTGGGATATCATTTGACTGTCTGCTCTCTCTATTTTTCTCTCCCCCAGTTCCTTGCCATTTGCCTCAGCTGCCCACCCTGGCTGTGTTTTCTGCAGGCTCAGCATTGGCAGCATCTGATACATGACCCTTCTACTCCAAGCAGGTTCCTTGCCCTCTAAATCCCTGATCCTTCTCTTTATGATGGCGGTTCTTGTCTGCACGGCTCAGCTGGATTTGCTGTCAGCGCTATTTAACTGTAGTGTAGATGGAGACAGTTTTACTGCCTCACTACTTGGGTTATGTTTATGGCCATATATATTTCCCAGCTTTGGATGATTCCAGCCGGTTTTATGTGTGGGTTGTTTTTGGTTGTTTGGTTGTTTTTTGTCCTATGGGTTTCTATTTTAATGAAGTCGGAGCAACGTCTTTACTGATGCTGCTTCCATTTGTCAACAGAGACAGATCATAACGCAGCACTGATTTTTCCCATTCTTAAAAAGACTCCCTTTTTTTGCATTGCTCGCTGGGCTTGAGTGTAAATCCCAGAGATGTAGCCAGCGACAAATTAATGTCTGCTTTCTTTCACCATCCTGGATTCAGTACTGCTTCACCAAAGAGGAACAAAGCCTATTGTCTTGCTTTCCACACAAAAATAAAAAAGATATTTAACTCGCAAGAGAATCTACAAGATTTTGTCACTAATGATAATACTCCTAATTGGCAACCCACATATGTTCACCTGCATAAGCGGAGGAGTCTGCTAGTGGAATCTGGCATGCTTCCAAATAGTAGCATACTTGTATTTCTTTGTGGAAATACATTTGGCCACTGTAATGTGTACAGTTGAAGCTGTCATTTTGGCTCTTGCAGACAGCAGGGTATGTACCTTGTATAGCAGGTGGGTTCAGCTTTCTCCCCATCCTTTTCCAGGTCCTGCCTGCATGTCAGGTGTTGTGGGAAGGTTGGGGGTGGAGCTGCCTCAATGCAAGCTGCAGTGGTCTAGGAGTAAGAAGGTTTTTGAGGAAGAGAGGCAGCACCATCTGAATAAGATCCAGAATCCCCTCTTTAGAAAGGACCTGCTTATTAGGAACACCACTATGCCTTATCTGTCAGATATTACAAATCATGAATATCGTAGGGCTTTTATGCTCCTTCGATATAGTGCTCTCATTAGAAACCACTGAACACGTCCTATTTGAGTGCAATTGCATGATCATATACGATCAGGCCCTTTGATTCCCTTGTTAGTGGATTGTCCCAGACACCTCAGAAAACATCATCTAGAGCTCCTTTTGTCAGACACAATACCAAATTTATCTCTCAGTATGGCTAGATTTGCCTGGCTGGCAACTGAAATAAGACAAAATGCATTTAAGGCTCTAGAATAACCAATCTATGATTAGAATCTCTACTGTTTTATGTATATTTTGGAGGATTTTATCCCTTTGTTCCAATTTTTAATCTCCTCTACATCTTTATCTTTTGTATTATCAGTTCATAACTATTTATGTATATATTTAATTACAATTTTTTTGGGATATTTGATCGTCTATGACTACAAATAAAGTCTGTTGTTGTTGAGTAAGAAGGTGGAACATCCCTTCTTACTGAAGGACGCCCAACTCAAATCCCTGTGAGGGAGCTGTTCCCTATAATAGGTCAAGGAAACCCACTGGGCCTACACTGATCCAGCGCTAGCCTTACGAAGGGCCCTGCTATGAACTGAGGAGGAAAGTAGCTACTGCTCCTGAAACAAGGGAGGAGAGCCAAAGAAGAGGAGGAGGATACTCAGTGCTGCCAACCCCTCTTCTCTAGGCATTGACACTTTGCAGAGCAAATGGAGGTCCCTGATGTACTATACTGTTTTGCCAAAGGCCATTTTTGCTTGAGGCACGGGCTCTTTTGAAGAAGAAGAAGAAGAGTTGGTTTTTATAACCTGCTTTTCTCTACCTTTACAGAGTCCCAAACTGGCTTACAATCACCTTCCCTTCCCCTCTCCACAACAGACACCTTGTGAGGTAAGTGGGGCTGAGAGAGTCCAGAGAGGGCTGTGACGGGCCCAAGGTCACCCAGCAGACTTCATGTGTAAGACTGGGGAAACAAACCTGGTTCACCAGATTCGAATCTGCCACTCATGTGGAAGAGTGGGGAATCAAATCTGGTTCTCCACATTAGAATCCGTTGCTCTTAACCACTACACCACACGGGTCACAGAAGTTCAGTGAGGCAAGGTACCTTGGCAACACAAATAATTTAATTAACTACAGAAAAGAAAATAAGTCACAATATACATCAAGAAAGTTTCTCACATCCGTTTTGGTCACTGGGGGCTTCCTATAACAAAAACAGTTCCCAGCAGCTTTAAATCTCCAGTCAAGGCCACTTGCTACTGCCTCCTCTTCCTCTTTTTTTTTTTTTTTTTTTACTTTTCAGCCTGCTAGGTACAGCCTTCCAGTACAAGTAACACCAGGCAATCATTCCAACTTGGGGTTAATGCATGCACCTGGAACTCCATTTAGCAAGCTTGAATAAGTGGAAGAAAGTAATCCTGCAGCCGCTTTGGTGATGGAACCTATCTGCCAATATGCTCGAAGCCTAGGGTTGCCAACCTCCAGGTACTAACTGGAGATCTTCTGCTATTACAACTGATCTCCAGCCGACAGAGATCAGTTCGCCTGGAGAAAATGGCCACCTTGGCAATTGGACTCTATGGCACTGAAGTCCCTCCCCAAACCCTGCCTTCCTCAGGTTCCGCTCCAAAAACCTCTTGCCAGTGGCAAAGAGGGACCTGGCAACCCTATTGAAGCCTGAATAAGGTCACCTGACCTTATACCTTCCAATAGGATGTCCAGCTTGGGAAATTCTTGGAGATTTTTGGAAGGAGCCTGAGGATGGTGGAGTTTGAAGAAGGGAGGGACCTCAACGGAGTGTAATGCCACAAAGTCCATCCTCCAAAGCAGCCATTTTCTCCAGGGGAACTGGAGTAGTCTGGAGTTCAGTTCTAATTCAGGGAGATCTCCAGGCTGTAGCTCAAGGTTGGCAACCCTACCCTCACATTATCTTCTATATATTGTTATCTAAAGTAACGTAGTTCATAGGACTGAGCTGTTGGTTATAATGCGAATGGTCAAAGACAATCATTGTTCAGTGTAAGCTTCTATCTGTTAAGCATTATATTAATTTTTACTTATGAATAGGAGGATAATGTCAGCTGCAAAATATACAGTGATAATAATTTTGGGAGAGGAGAGCAGCAATGGTCTAGTATAGAAGAATGCTTTAGGCAGTATTTCATAAGTTCAAACAAGACAGATTTGCAATTTCAGATTCAAAGCAGCGCGCCTTCTGGTTTTTTAGAAGTTTGTTTTCTCAGTGCTCGCAAAGCAGATGTATTGAATGTGGCACTTTAACGTTTATTCACTGGAGTATTCAGACACTTCAGCAACTAAACAGTTCAATATTTGTTGTCAGTCAATTAAGGCTCCCCCTGCCCTTGAAGGTTTCGGTGCCAGAGACTGGAGAGCTGAAGCTATCTCCAGTGACAAGTTCCCCAAATTATGTATTCCAGGTATACGTGAAGGAAGTCAAAATTTCACAAGATGTGCCATCTAGAATTTGGAGATTCATTCAGCAGTATCTATAGTTTAATCTGATGCACAGACCACAATGACAAGTACATGGGCAGCCCATTCCTGAAAGGGGGGTAGATCCATTGCGGCTGGGAGCGGCACACCCACACCACCTCCAGAGAGGCTTCCTGGCCTCCAAAAAGGCATTTTAAAAGTTTTAAAACAGAATAAAATAAAATGGCCCCATTGAAGACAGTGAGGCTGCGCCACCCAAAAAAGTGGTGTAGCAATGCTACAGTGCGAAGGGGCATTCCCAGGGTGAAAGAAATGCCCCAGGAATGTCCTTCCCCCCACGCCAGTGCAGGCTTTCCATTCTGGGAATTCCCTGCCAGTGTGGCTGCATTGGCGGCAGGGGCCAGCACAGCTCCATGGCTCTCCAGCGCTGGTGAGTTTGCCCCCGGGATGGCATAAGTGCCCGTTATCCTGGGTAAAATGGGCACTTACCAGTGCGGGGTCACGGCAGCTCCTAAAGAGCTTTGCCTCCCCTTCATGATTGCAGCCTTAAGCCTTAAATTTCCCATGAATAAATTTCAGATCACCACCAACTTCTACATTCAATTCTATGTATGGAAGGCTTCACATTTTGTTTTTCTTAACCTTTTTTTAAAAAATCATAAGAATCACATTGGGCAAAAAAACTTCCCAAGTTCTCCTCAATTACTCTGTCTACTTTTCCTGTCACTCACTTTGAAAGAGTGTCAAAGTCTTCAATGAGCTTATTCTTGAGCAAGTCATCAGAAGGCTGGAGCCATTCTCAACAATCCTTCTCCTCTTGCCCCAGGAATACCAATGCAGATTTGGTGTCTCGGTAGAGTCTATAGGTCAAAGTTATTAAGCACACTCTTTCACTACTTTAGCTGTCTAAACTGTCATAAATGTTAACTGTGCTCTTGCGGCAGCAAGACTACAATCATTACAACTCAGCGAAAGAAAAGTGAGTTTGAACATCTTGCTTAATGTCATTACGATGTCACTCAAATATGCAAATGCTTCATAATACAAATTTGGCAGCGAAGGAATGAAAATAATCAAAAGACTTAATCACAACATTCTTATTTTCCCAGTTACCCTATTTTCATTTCTTAGAAGGGTCCTCTGAACACATGACTCTAGCTCCTTGTACATCACATTCTGCAAACATTGGGATCCAACCTGAAGATTTCTTGATCCATTATCCTCCCCTTCTTCTCTCTCAAGAGAAACATTTTTTTGCCCCTTACTTCCCAGGATTAACCATGTTATACTTGCATTGATGCAAACCCGGGTTGATGCATGTATGGTTCCTTTTCAAACCAGCTACAAGCCACGGTTTCAGTTAATGAGGAAACCAAAGTAAGTTTGTGTGGAACGGTCCTTGCTCACATCTAGCACCAAACTATAACTCTGAAAAGGGCCAAGGACAGACACCTTGCTGCTTGTTTGCAAACCAGAGTTGGCAGAGAGCAAGTGTTACATCAACAAAGATGAAACAGGAGGATTGGAAAGTAATAATTGCGTTATGAGCCTATGTCAGTTTTCCAAGAATTAAATCCTGTTTTATTTGATGCTTCCAAATAAGTGCGCTTATACGCCAAGATCAACATGGTTTCAACTGGATCTTTATTGATCATCTTTAACAAGCTTTGATTTGTATTCTAATCCTTTCATCAATGTTCATAAGAATACGAGAACCATCAAAACGGGCCATCATTAATTTGACTAGTTAAAGCCATCAACTTGTTCAGATTCCTAAAATCTTCATCAAACAAAGTTATACTTTTAAGAGGCCATAACAAAACAATGACATCTGTGTTTATATTTACCAGACAAAAATCTGGTTAATTAGCACATCAGATTGCATTGGAAGAACAGGCAAATATTATTGTTTCATGTGTTAACTCATATGAGTCAAACTTTATAGTCTGGGCTTCTTTCCAATTGGCACTTTCCTTATACTGTCGATTCATTGTACTTCTAAAGATTGGTACTTTCCCAAACATGTAATATTTTCCAGAGTTGCTTCTGTGTTGACCTATCAGTCCATTAATATCCTCTAAGATCCCTGTATCTTTTTCTACATCCTAAAAAAACAAGAAGTATGAGTGTCTGAAGCCCCTGTTCTTTTCTGAAAATCCAAGCCTCCATGAATTCTATTCTGTAAATCCTAGTTTCAATAAAAGTTAGTGTAGTTACATCAGGAAAAAGAAAACTTACAACAATTCCAAAGGGACATGTCATTTTATGCAATTCTTGTAGCTTTTAAAGTTCATTTCCATGAAATGAAATCAGGTTTTTAGAGCCAGTGTCTTATACTGTCGGGCTAGGATCTGGAAGACCCAGATTTGAATCTTTGGTATAAAATGGAAGCTCTCTGAAGAAGAAGAAGGGTTGGTTTTTATATGCTGATTTTCCCTACCTTTTAAGTAGAATCAAACCAGCTTACAATTTTCTTCCCTTCCAGCGTGGTGTAGTGGTTAACAGTGGTGGTTTGGAGTGGTAGACTTTAATCTGGAGAACCAGGTTTGATTCCCCACTCCTCTGCATGAGCAGTGGATGCTAATCTAGTCAATCAGGTTGGTTTCCCCACTCCTACACATGAAGCCAGCTGGGCGACCTTGGGCTAGTCACAGCTCTCTTAGAGCACTCTCTCAGCCCTTAGAGCACTCTCACTGTTGTGGGGAGGGGAAGGGGAGGTGATTGTAAGCCGGTTTGATTCTCCCTTAAGTTGTGGAGAAAGTCGACATATAAAAACCAACTCTTCTCTTCCCACAACAGACACTGTGTGAGGTATGTGAGGCTGAGAGAGCTCTAGGAACTGTGACTAGCCCAAGGTCATGTAGCTAGCTTCATGTGTAGGAGTGGGAAACTAAACTGGTTCACCAGGTTAGAGTCCACCGCTCATGTGGAGGAGTGGGGAATCAAACCTGGTTCTCCGGATTAGAGCCCACCGCTCTTAACCTCTACACCACGGTAGCTCTTAACCATTACACCACTGGGTGGGCTTGGGACTATTACTCTCAGTCTAATCTAAATTAAAGGATGGTTGTTGTAAGGATAAATCTGTAAGGGGAGAATGATGTTGTAGGCTTTTTGAGTCCCCATTGGAGTCCTGAGTACTTCTCTGCAGTATTTTAAGACCTTTTTTATTCCGCAAACATTTTAATATTCAAAGATAATCTAGGGATAAATGAGAGTAGATTGTTGACCGAATTATTATTTATTTAAATGATTAACATGTTTTTGTTAGGTTTTACATTATAGCCCTAAACTTGGAAGGTGTACTTGAAGCAGGGATAAAAGAAATATTCTTTCTTAATTTACTGTATTTCTTGTTCTAGGAGGAGGTTTGGAAGTAAAAATTATACTGTTACCAACAAGCATCAGTTTGGATGAAAAGCTGCATTACACAAAGCAGTGGCTTCTGAAATCAGAGAAAAAATAATATCAATATTGATATAAAGTTAGTTTAAGAGCCCATTCCTGAGATTTCGGCAGCGGGGATAGGGCTGTCAAAAAAAAAATTCAATTCAGGTTCGGGTGGCTTTGATTCGGTTCGGAAATGCCGATTCCTGAATCGCCCCGATTCAGATTCAGGGCAATTCGGCTGAAATTCGGTATTCCCGAGTCAATTCAGGCATTTAAATGGCATTTAAAGCCATTTAAAGCAATTCACGGCTTTCTGTGGCTCTGGGGGGGGGGCATTTTTTGAGGTAGAGGTCCCAAACATTCAGGGTAGCTTGAGGGAGCCCTCCTTGCAAGAACCTCAGAGTTTGATGTGGTTTGAGTCAGGGGGTCTTGAGTTATGGGGCCTGGAAGGGGGCAACCCCCTTTTCCATTAAAACCAATGTAAACTGGGGCGGGGGGAGCAACACCTCCATCTTTCCTACCCCATTTCCTTCTACCCTACCTAACAACTAGTGCAAAATTAAACAACACCAGACACTATCACAAACAAGGCAGCTACCTAGAAGCAGAACTACCAACAAGGACAACCACACTGATAACTCTAGACTGTTCACAAAAACCCTAAACACAACCAACCACGACAAATTCAAAAGTACCCTCCCCTGCAAAACCTAACCTTAACCTAAGACACGACAACCACAGCAGAAGCCCCCCCCCAAAAAAAAAAACTGAAGCCTGATTTCACACCAGGGAGCCACTGCCATGAGGCAGATGAGCTGGATCCCACCACAGGCAGGAACCACACAGGTGAGGTGACACAACACTTTAGGAACCCAAGCCAACTTAACCAAAATACACTGGATCCCCCCGCAGGCAGGAATCATACAGGTGAGGCGATGCAACACTTTAGGAACCCAAGTCAACTTCAACCAAAGTACACTGGATCCCCCTGCAGGCAGGAACCACACAGGTGAGGCAAGCCAAGACTTCAATAGGAAGCAAGCAAAGTTCACCAAAGTTCCTCAGTCTGTTAACTCAGTGTCAAGGTCTCCCCCACAGCCAGCAAAGTAGTTTGCAGGAAGCTGGCCACCTACCCCCTACCCCCAAACAGACAGAAAAACCCAATAGTTTCCCTGATTCTCTTTTATACCACCAAAGGTATAACTACTGACCATAAATGGTTATTATGAGACCAACGAGAACTATATTACAAAGACTTATGGTACGGAGGCACGAGAAGAAAAGAAATGAATTTAAAGGACATTGATTTGGTCACCTTAAGGCTGGTAGGTCTTTATACACAAAATGTTGTGACTGCGTTCAAAGGGAATTGGAGGGGATAAGTCTTTCTTTCGATCAGACTACTTGTAAAGACAGCTTGTGCTTAACCTCTGAGTATTCACAGACTGTAAATCCAGCATTCACAAAGCAAAGAGGAAAATTCTTACACAGCTCCTTAGGCGTAGGGTCATATCAGCTCAAAAGTTAGTTGACTCGTCACTCGTCAATAGAACAGTTCAAGAGTTTTTCCTTTGAAAAAAAGTAGGACCTCCCCAAGGCTCTATTAAATGGAATGGGGGGGGGGGGAGATGACAGAGGCCTTAACTTAAAAATTATAACTTATAAACAATACATTCTGATTAGGTTATTTGCTGGATGTGAGGATGTGAAAGACATCAAAATGATATGACACCTTAGAGACTAACTTGTTTACTGAAGCATGGTCTTTTGACTAAGAAAGAAAGAAACCCTTTTTCAGCTTCCCTTCTTTCACCGCTTTTATGTTTGGTAGAGTGGGTTCGTTTTGTTACAATTCCGTTTCAGTTAAATGGAGTGCATGAGGCTATCGGCTCCACACAGAGCAAATTGGAGAAATAAAACTCCACTTTCTGCAAACTTTGCCTTGTGATTACCTAAAGTAACTTGCAGTGAGTGCTGAATATTTTCTGCTTTCATTTCTTCAGGTTGGAAAATGACAACTTCAGAAACATTTCTCCAAAAAATATGTGCAGATATTCACTTTTTCTTCATTTTGTTTCATATACTTGTTTCATTTCATCATTTGTCCTCTGCCTGTGCTTTTCTCTGCTTTCTGGACTCAGTCAGGTGGGTAATGCCAGTCAATCAGGAGCTGTGAATGGGATGCTGTTGGTGCTGCGTAGCCAATCAGATTTGGCTATTGGATGATGTCACAGAGAACAGGAGTGCTTCCACACCTGGGTGATTTCCCATGGTAGTCTGGTTGCTGACGGGAGCCCGGGTGAAATCATCCTTGCAATGGAGTTTCCAGACAGCCCAGGGCCACCAATTTTCTCTAAATTGTTAGTGGTGATTTCCCTTTCACACCTGATGTGTATTGAAGCTCCCTCCTGCTGTGTGATCATATGACCTTCAGAATTCTCCACCCATAAAGCTTATGATTATATATAGCCTATCAAAAAACGAGAATATCTAACAGAAGTATTTCAATCACATATCCAAAACCTGAATAAAGATAAACGATCAATTTTTTCCCTTTTTTTTAGGAATTTATTAAAATTAGAAAACAGTAATAGATTCGTTTAAATGTTATGAAAATGATTTTGGTGATTAAATACAATATGGTAAAAAATGATGACTAAGTAAACTATGTTAGGGGTTAACAAACATTTTCTTTATACTTCCCTTACCCTTTTTCCTTTCCTGTATCCCCAGATTTTAAAAATCAATAAAAATATCTAAAAAAAAAAAAAAAAGAATTCTCCACCCATCATATTTATTTGTTTGTTTTTGAGGTGCATGTGTAACAATGTGCTGCATAGGAATAATGCAGTACCTTTAACAGACTTTTAAAAAAACTTGTATTTGCGGACCTTTTGACAATCCCCTCCCCCTCTAAAAAGGAGGGAAATCTCTTCTGTTGTGCCAATTGTTGCCTGGGACTGTCCTTCCTCCCACAAGGTCATCAACAAATGAAAAGAATAGTTGACAAGTCATTGATTAGCTGCCCTGGATGGCCCAGTCTCACCAGATCTTGGAAGCCAAGCAGGGTCATCCCTGGTTAGTCCAAGGTTGCTATGCAGAGGCAGGCAATGGCAAACCACCTCTGAATGTCTCTTCCCTTGACAACTCCATGAAGGGTTGCCATAAGTAAGCTGTGACTTGATGGTAAATAATAATGTAAAAAATTGATTTTTTTTAAAGTCCTGGAATTGTTCTGCTTCCCCTTCAGACACAAGAAACTACCTGTGTGGTTAGCACCCTGCCCAGATAATACTGGGCTCTTTTTTAAAAAAAGGTAAAAGATCCCCTGTGCAAGCACCAGGTCATTCCTGACCCATGGGGTGACGTCTTATCCTGACGTTTCCAAGGCAGACTTTGTTTGCGGGGTGGTTTGTCAGTGCCTTCCTCAGTCATCTTCCCTTTACCCTCAGCAAGCTGGGTATTCATTTCACTGACCTCGGAAGGATAGAAGGCTGAGTCAACCTTGAGCCTGCTACCTGAAACCGACTTCCGTCGGGGTCGAACTCAGGTCGTGAGCAGAGCTTTTTTACAGGTTAAAAATTGAGGGTTTATTTTTATTTTTTAAAAATGGAAAGAATAAGCTGTTAACAATCTGTGCACAAATAGAGGAGGATGTCCTGTGGAAACATGGGGAAAACATACCAGTCAGGTGGTTGAAATCTGGGGAAACCTTGGTAAGGAATCAGCCTGGGTGCATTCAGGTGATTGTAATTTCAGGGGGATGTACATGCATGAGCTAAAGAGTGCTGAAATATTGTTAAAAAGGAAGCCTTCCTTGATAACCATTAAAATATTCATGAATAACTGAATAGTTTGGGCTGTCTTACACTTATTTATATTCTCCATGTCCACACAGGTGCTTTAAATCATTGCCAAACACTTTCTTAGCTAGGATGCAAAAGTGTTTTAATTTAAATCATTTCCATTTAAAAAAAGAGTGACCAAATGTGAATTGTAATGTAGCTAAAGTCCATGTAACCATTTCCACATTAATTTATTACGTTGCATTCATTCATTTAAATTAGGGATTACATTTTTGTTAGGTACGGTCCCTAACACATTGTGTGGGTGGGTAAGTGCCATCAATTCACTTCTGACTTATATACCTATTTTAATTGTGGTAGAAAATGGTACCTAAGTTTGAGCTTTCCCCCCCACCCCAGGTTGTTGCTTAGATAGAAACAAGATTTTTAAATTCACCCTTGTTAAAAAAAATAGTGTGATGTTTAGAATAATGTAGTGTTGATAAATTGCTAGAGAGAAGTGCAGCTTGAATCAATAGTGCACCTGGAAATCTAAGCAACAGTTGCTACAGGCAGTTCTCAAAATTACCTGGTATACATATATTAGCTTTTCCTCGCATTTTCATTTTTAGGTTACTTTGACTTTTGGGGACAGGTTGCCTCTTCTAAGGAGGTATAAGATATGAAGTTTAAACCGAAGGATAACTACGGGTGGGTGAGAGGATTACAGGAGGAGCTGTGTAGGTTTACACTGGATTAAATTTTCTAGGTTTAAGAGAAGAAGAAGAAGAGTTGGTTTTTATATGCCAACTTTCTCGACCACTTAAGAAAGAACCAAACGGGCTTACGATCACCTTCCCTTCCTCTTCCCACAACACCCAGAAGGCTTCATGTGTAGGAGTGGGTAAACCAAACTGGTTCACCAGATTAGCGTCTGCCGCTCATGTGGAGGAGTGGGAATCAAACCTGGTTCTCCAGATCAGACTCTAACCACTACACCACTCTGGCTCTCATGTTGGCTTTAATTTATTTAAAGCTGGCTTTAATTTATTTTATTTATTTATTTAAATTAAAGAGGAACTACACTTCCATTATATGATTCCTTGCAAAGTAAATTCATTTTTACCTCAGACCTTACCTTAATGCATGGCTCTTATGATCAAGATGATTAATGTAGAAATACAAAGAAAAAATAAGAGTTTCAACCCCACTCTTACATTAGGATTTGATCAACTTGTAACACTTTTTTTATGAGCCACAGCTAGGGCTGTTGAATTAAAAAAAATTCGGTATAGTTCGGATTCGGCCGAATTCAGCCCATTTAGATTCAGGATATGCCGAAGTCCGAACTCCCCCACTTCGGATCCGTTCAATTCGGCGGGAATTCAAAGTTCGGAAAAAAATTCAGCCGAATAAAGCCATTAAAAACACAATCGCGCCTTTCCGCGGCTCTGGGGGGGGCATTTTTGGGGTTAGAGGTCCCAAACTTTTGGCAGAGCTTCAAAGGACGTTTATTGAAAGACTCCCCAAGTTTTGTAAAGATTGGGTCGGGGGGGGCTGAGATATGGGCCCTGAAAGGGGTCCCCCCACCTTTAATGTGCATCTCTCAGCAGAGCTTACCGCCCACGCACAAAGCTCCCAGCCCCGACAACAGCTGAGACGTTTGCAAACCAACTGCAAAACAACTGCAAAACAACACAACCTTGTAAAACAACACCTTTGCAACACACAACTGAAACCTCCCCCCTCAAACCAGGGAGCAAGAGACTCGAGGGGGAACACACACCCCAGGCAGAACTGATGAAAGCCCCCTTTGGCTTCCCCCCCACCCACAGAAACTGCTCCCTCCCCACACACACATAGACTCTGCTTTCCCCCACACACACACACATACACAGGAGAAAAATTATAGATTAAAGCCCCCAAAGGGGTCTTACTGAGGCTGTCTTCTGTTCCATCAGGACGGGCTGGGGAGGACTTGTAATCCAAGATGATTCCAATTAGGCATGGGAGGTTTTGCTCTGGAGAACCTGCACAGGATCGGCTGATCCATTCATCCCAATAGGGAAAAGGGGAAAGGGGAAAGGGGAAAGCCCATATCTCAGGACCCCCTGACCCAATGTTCACAAAACTTGGGGGGGTATCTTAAGAACACTGGTCTGAAACTCCGCTCAAAGTTTGGGATCTGCACCCCCAAAAATGCGCCCCCTGCAGCCATGGAAAGAGAAAGGGGGGAGGCGATATTTCTGCCCCCACTGAACCCATCTTTACAAAACTTGGGTAGTATCTTAAGAATAATTGTCTGAAGCTATGCTAAAAGTTTGGGGGCTATATCCCCAAAAAAGCGCCCCCTGCAGCCACATAAATGGAAAAAAGGGGGAGGGAAAAGGGGGAGAGCCCATATCTCGAGACCCCCTGACCCAATGTTTACAAAACTTGGGGGGTATCTTAAGAAGCTTCATCTGAAGCTCCACTGAAAGTTTTGTGTCTGTACCCCAAAAAATACGCCCCCTGCAGCCACAGAAATGTGCACAAGCACCCCCCCACACACACACGAGGATTTCGCTCTCTCTCTCTCTCTCCCTGGCCGGGCCGCACATCAGCTGATTCCTCCAGTACTCAATCCTGACTGATTGGCCAGAAGAAGACCCAGCTTGGCCACCGATTGGCCGGGGGAGGAGAATGCTGCTTACTGACGGTTATGCTGCTTACTGACGGCCCCGAATTTGCTGAATTTATTCGCGAACTCCCGAACTCACTGAATTCGGCCCCCCCGGTTGCCCGCCAGTTTTGAGTTCGGTTCCTCCCAAACTAAAAACCACCGAATCAGGGGAAATTCAGCTGATTTTCAGTTCGGGCTGAACCGAATCAACAGCCCTAGCCACAGCTCACTTCTTCAGATATCTGAAGAAGTGAGCTGTGGTTCACGAAAGCTCTTACCCTACCAGAAAATATTTTTGTTAGTCTTTAAGGTGCTACTGGACTCTTGCCCTTTTTGACTACTGCAAACAGACTAACACGGCTACCCACTGTGAACACTTTTTTTATGTGATGGACAGGTCATTCCATTCTGATTGAGTAGTTTATCACCCCTTGCTTATCCATTTTCTGTATGTTAATTAAATGAGATAATTTGTGATCTGGCCATAAACACACAAGCAATAAACAATGACAAGCCAAGGGTTGTTGTCAGCGGAACAACTTTGGGTAGTGCTGAGGCTTGCACACTCTCATTTGCTGCCATGTTTTCTCTCAAGTTATCTGAAAATTAAAAGGCTTTCCTAACAAACCAGATACCAAACAGCAGCTTGTTTTCTGCCTCATAAAATAGGGTTCATAAATCTGGTTGAATCCTGATTTGGAAGGAAGAAGATAAACCATAATTTGAAGTTCAAACATAAAGAGAACCTATGCTTTGCACACAAAAGTATATTGAGCTTTTCACTCAGGGGGATGGCAAAATGACACATGAAGGCACCATGCTAATATTCCTAATGATACGTCATGGACTGTCATTGGAGCAGAAACATACCATAGACTAGCCTTACCATATGCCTGGTTCTGGCAGGCAATTGTCCACCAATTAACTGGCCTGGATGTGACAGTCAGGCTGCTTCTAGTCAGCGGTGATCCCACATGGGTGCGGCACAATGATGTCACTTCTGGGTTTACCCCAGAAGTGCTAGCATCACGATGGGGACACTCTAGTGGGCTCCTCCCAAAACTCTATGGGTTCCGTAAAGTTTTGGGGAAGTGGGCTTGAGCGTCCAATGCGGGATCCCAGCGCTTCTGGGGTAAACCCAGCCCTGCCTCCAAAAATCTCCCGCTGATGCCAAGAGGGGAACTGGCAACCCTACCTTAGACACTTGTCCCACATCTTGCAAATGATATGCCAGATAAAGGCAATGAGGGCAGTAAGTTATAAACACTGGGTTGGATCCAACCAGCTTTCCTGTTGAGGAGAAGGGAAGAAGGAGCCCACTTTGACCACCAAATAGGCATTGCTGAGGATTATGAGACTTGCAAGGCCAAAACCATGGGGGGCTATAGTAAGGAGGGGATCAGGTGAGACTGAGTGAAAAAGCTGGCTGGATCCAACCCAATGTCCACCACTTTAAAGAACAGAAATGTTGATTTACTTTGCAACAAGGCACACTTACTAAGAAAAATTGGTATGATCCCATTAGGCCACATTGTGGTAAGCTAATTGATTAACTGGATGACTGAGTTTTATTTCCCACTTTCTCCCCAAGGGCCCAGGTATATTACAAACTGGAGTGTTACTTTATCTTGTATGAGCCTCACAGCAATCTTGTAATGTGAGTTGGACTGAAAGGAAGTTATTTGTTCATCACCCTCTAGGGAGCTTCATGGCTGAGTGGGGATTTGAACTTAGACTTTCCACGGTCCACTCAAACATGACACACTAGGCAAGGCACCTTGTTAGCTCAAATATACTTTGACTTTACCTGTCTTTAAATTGTTGACCAACCGTCTGGGATGGATTCCCTTCCCCGGCTGCAGTTTTGGGGGCACAGTGGCTCTACAGCATTTCCTTTTAGGACATTATCACCTGCACATTAGTAAACCAGGTCCCCAAAGTACAGCTACATAATATTTAACCCCCCCCCCCCCCATAAGTACAAATCATCTGGAGGATAAAACATCCCTCCAGAAACAAATCAACTGTTTTTTTGTTTTGTTTTGTTTTTGCAATTGGGGTAGTATTGTATCCAGACAATGTGACTGGGTGTTCTTGGGTATTATTATTGTTGTTGTTTTCACCCTAGACAATATAAATATATTAGGGATATTTGGTTTAAATAGTCTGGGTTTGCCAGAATATAGAAATCCGGGGAAGCATCACCACTCCAGCGAGATTCATCCCCTCCTTCATTTCACAGCAAGATGACTTGACATTCCATAGAATTGATGGGAGTTATTAAATATGCATTGGTTTCTACTCTGTGATATGTTGGCGTTTGGGTTAGGGTAGTGCAGGAGTCCTCAACCTCTTTCAGCCTGCATGCACATTTGAAATGTTGACAGAGGGTGGTGGGTGCAACCACAATATGGGTGCCTTGGAAGGCGGAGCCAACCGCAAAATATCAGGGAGTGAGATTATGCATAACTCTGATAATAGCCCTTCAGCATTTCAGACAGAAGATCTGTTGACAGGATGCCTTTAGCAGGATGCTTAAACACTTAACATATTGTTTAAAGAAACATTTTATTGCATACACACAACATAAGTATACATGAGCTAGCTAAGAACCCTTCATCTGGCTGTTATCTGTCTTCATTTGGCAGGTATCTAACTCACTTATACAAAAGGGAGAAAATGCTTCTCCTAACTTTTTTTTTAGCTTTAGATGAGCCCTTCTCTCATGAGTCCAGACATTTTCAGCCTGCGCTATTTCTTTTAACAATGACAGTTAGTGCTGAACGGCTGGTCAGAGCTCAATGCTTATGTGATGGGTACAGTAAGAGAGAGATTCTGGTCAGATATGCATAGGAACATAAATCATTTTTGAAGTACGTATTACCAATACTCAAAAGACGTTGCTTAAAATAACCATGAACAAACTATTAAAGCACCACAATAAAGACCCACATAGACTTTAACAACACAAAATCCATCAATAAGCAAAGTTGGGCAAAATAAGAATAGTCTGAATTTGCATGTAAATCTAAGGAGGATTGCAAGCAGATCTTGTTTTAGACGGCCTCCTTTTCTCCCTTTATTATAATTTGATGTCAACAGCATGAGATCCCCACCCATACCCCTCACACATAAAAAGCCACACTTTACACACATAAACACACACACCATTCAGTTTTCTTCCCAGGCACTGGAGAGAAGGACTTTGCTTCTCCCTTGCTTCAAGCCAGACAGCCTACTTTTGTCCTAAGCACTGCTGCTTGGGATGGGAAGTAGCCAGCTGCCTGGGGAGGGCTTTTGGGCGGCTTCACACCTGCATTCAAACCAGCCTGCTTGCTTTGCTCCTCAGTAGACTGAAGCAGCCACACAGGACAATGCCAGCAGGTCTGAGCCAGAATGACTTTTCCCACATGGGCTGGGCACCTTGTTCTCCCTGGCTGCAGTAGCGCCACTCGAGATGGGCAGGATTGGGGTGGGAAGAGGGGCTTTTCTCTGCCTTCCCACTCAGGCTAGACAGCTTACTTTTGTCCTGGTCTGCATCAGTAGGGATGCCAGCTGCAGGTTGGGAAATACCTGGAGATTTTTGGGGAAGGAGCCTGAAGAGGGGGGGTTTGGGGAGGGACTTCAATTCCATAGAGTCCAATTGCCAAAGCGGCCATTTTCTCCAGGTGAATTGATTTCTATCAGCAGGAGATCAGTTGTAATAGCGGGAGATCTCCACTAGTACCTGGAGGTTGGCAACCCTAACTATGATCTAGAAGGCAGTTTCACACACCTGTCTTTAATTTAACACATAGTTCAATTGTGGAACTCCCTGCCCCAGGATGCGGTGATGGCTGCCAACTTGAAGGCTTCAAGAGGGGAGTGGACATGCTCATGGAGGAGAGGGGTATTCATGGCTACTAGCCAAAATGAATACGAGTCATGATGCAAAACTATTCTCTACAGTATCAGAGGAGCATGTCTATTATATTAGGCGCTGTGAAACACAGGCAGGATGCCCACACAGTCGTGGACTTCCTAGAGGCACCTGGTTGGCCACTGTGTGAACAGACTGCTGGACCTGATGGGCCGTGGTCTGATCCAGCAGGGCTTTTGTGCTCTAAAGAGACCCACATAGCTCTCGTGGCTAAAAACTCTGCTGATGAACATTTTGATTACAGTTTGAACACTGAACAAGCATCCTACAAGAGACAATGGCAGTTAGCACAGTCGGAATGAGTGGCACTCACTATAAACAAAGCCAAGTTATCTACTTGTTTCCAGTAAACTGAAGGATGATGATTTTGCAAATGCCCTTCACATTGGGCACTGTAGGTGGGGGTGAAATGCAAAAAGTTGTAGTTTCTGTCTAGCTGATGGTTTTGTGATGGAAAACATATAGCTCTGATCTGCACTGTCATTAGAGAAGGGCCTCTTTACAACTTGGATACAATTTGCAACTTCGCATTTGCCAATTTCAAGCCCCACTAAGCTTTCTTATTAACGTGATAAATTATATGTTCAGTATTAAAACACTCAATTCATTAATGTCTGTTTAGACAGTATAGAGGTCAGTAAAGCCTTGTTTTCCCACAAAGGTGAGGCTAGATAAATAGAGTGAAGTGCAGCAGTGAAATTTTGTGTTCATCTTTTTGAAGATGGTCATTTGCTGAAAACTCTCATGTACTTTATCATACAATGAAAAAAGCTATTAGCGAATTCTAAATGTATCCTCTGCAAACTAACCAATTTGTCATAAAGGGGGGAAACAGCATTTAAGATTATCATATCAAAATATTAACATTACCTTTTGAACACGATAATCATATCAAATCAAAGTCAGTCCGGGATCTCTTTGTCACACTCTTGAATGACCAGGAAATTGAATCATGTGGATTAAGATACACAGAGATCATTTTCAATCCCAGTGGCTGTTTATATTAAATAGCAAACTTTTTTTTTAAACCTGCTTCCCAGATTCAGTAGACCAGCTTCAAAAGACAGCTTTTTAAGTGGGAAGCTAGTAAAGAGCACACAGAGACACTTTGTGCCTACCTGGCCCTGTGTAACATAAAGGTATTTGCTTCTCTGTTACTCATCAGAATAAGTATCTATATAATTCCAAACATAGCCCTATAATGCACATCAAAAAAATAATCCCACACAATAGAGCTATGTGTACTGATTGAGCAGGCTGGCTGGGCTGCGACTGCAGCACGGTGCAGAGGTAGTTGAGAACAGGTATGGCAGGAAGCGGAGGAGGGAACAGAAGCCATGGCGTCTGCAGCCTGGCATCTGCAATGAAACAATAGAGTCAGCAGGGGTAATGCAAAGTCCAGAAATCAGGCCGGGATCTCTTACTTCTCACAGGCTAGGCAGCAAGGGTCATCAGTAATCAGTCCAAGGTGTGGGTCACAGGCAAGGCTGTATGCATCGTCATAAACAGTCCAAGGTCATGGTCAGGCAAGGCAAGATAACAAACAAAGTGGAGCGTGTCTGAAGTCAGAAATTCAGTACGTTGCTTCCATGCCTAGGTTCACTTTCACTGTTCCTTAAATCTGGCCAGCTAGGAGAGTGAGGTTGGTCCGGTCATCACTCACTGTCATTCTCTACAGCTGCGATGTCTCTCCGACCCTGAAGCTGTGCCGAACACCTTCTGTCGCTCATCAGACCTCTAAGTTTCTCTCTCCTGCGAGACACTGGGGAGGCTTCTTCTCTTTCTGAACCTCTGGCTGACTCTGATAATCGGGCCTCCGATGGGGATTGGAATTCCTCAGCCTGACTGGGCATCGACGCCTCTGGCGGCTCCTTTAATTCAGAAGGCTCGTCAGCTGTATTCCCAGGAGAGGCGGCCAACTGCTCCAGCTCTGCATCTGAGGCCTCGGACTCAGCCACAGGTGGGGCCATGACACTATGTATAGGAAGGGAGGCCTTTCTACAATCCTGGCAGAACCTCAAGATTGCAGAAAAATCCAAAAATAAAAGTTCAAGGGAATTTTTTTAAAATTCCCCAAACCTCAAATTACTGGCATCTCAACTACATTCTAGTGTATGAGATCTTGACTACCATTTTGGGGATTGTTTAGCAACCCCATAAAAGGACAATAGCTGCAGGAAAGGAAGAAGGGAGCCCCACCACCAGGTAAGCAAGTTTATTTTCTGAAACCTCCTTGTTAACCTGACTTTTCTATTTTCCCCAAAACAGACAAATAAAACCATTTTGAGTTTTTTATTTCAATAAGCCTCTCTTGTGCCATATATTCTAACTTTTAAATAAAGAGAGAGGGTTGTTTTGCTTTGTTTTTTGGCAGATCCCCTAACCATTCAAAAGTGTGTGACAAGAAAACAAGAAGAGACACTTCATAAGTCTCTGGAGTGATAGTGGTGGTTGATGAAGGGAAAATAATTAAAACAAAAGGAGATCCGTCATAGAAAGATAGTAAAATAAGCTGATTTCCCAATATTTCATCACACTTTACTATGCCCAAGAAACAGAGCTCATGTTGGAATCGGGTTGCCAATCATTGGCTTGTAACTGGAAGAAGAGGGAAGAGGCAAGGATGGGGAGAATGATATTGCACTGTCCTTACCTGTTTTCCCTGCTGCTGAGTGGTGGTGTCAGGGACAGAAGGTGGATGGTGGGAGGTCCCTCACCACAGTGGGAGACCTGGTAAGTCTATGCAGGTAAAGAGCTCTACAGATAGAAACAAACTTATGTTCAAAGGCTTAAGCCATGGGACAGCAAGCAGGTTTAGCTTCCACTCCTCATGTCTGTAATGGTCCTTCTTTCTCCAGTGAAAGTAAATCACTGTTACATGAAAAACTAAAATGCTGCGCTTGTGACACTGTTGAAGTAATTCAATTTATATTCATTTTCTATATACTATGTCTGATCCTTCGGGAACAAGGGGAACTCAGAGAAACAATCATCATCCAATGAGTGATTAAAATAAAAAAAGATCAAATGATAACCAAATCAAAAGAGCCAATTTGTTATCCTAATTAAGAAGTTTTAATTGGAATGGTATTGAAGATTGAAAATGCATTACAATTGCTTCATATTGTTCTCTTACTACTTAGTCTCTGAAGGTTTGTGTGACTCACAGTGCTATCCTAAACAGAGTGACAAACTTCTAAATCCTTTGATGTCAATGGGTTTACAAGGGTGTAAGTCTGATTAGGATTCCACTGATGCTAACACAATCTTGGGACCGACAGCCCTGTTCCATTGTTCTAAAGACAACTGAATCACCCTGATTAGTTACTAGCATGATCATGTTCCAGTGTATTTTTTAAAATTATATTTGACTTGCATCCCAAGTAAATATATTTACTTCCCCCCAATCCTGATTAAAACATTTCCATGAAAAATCTTGTTCCCAATATATAAAGCCAAATTTATCCATTAAGCATACTCTCTCTCTCTCTCTTTGTTGATGAGTGACAGAAGCAAGAATTAAGTTACTTGTTACAGCTGGAATAGCCCAATAATAACAATAACAATAAATCCTAAATTAATGTAGTAAATGTTTGTCAGAATTTCTCAGGAGAGATTTGGAGATTCCCACAGAATTCAGAAGTGCACCTTGACTAGGGCTGTACATTTGGTAAAACCCAAAGTGGAAAAATGCCATTTCGGCTTTTTCCGGTTTGGCTTTTACCTAATGCAAAAAAAGGTGGAAAAAGCCAAGCCGAAATAGCCGATTCTTGAATAAGCCGAACATATTCCGAACGTGTACTGAATTTTTTCGGTATTGTTCGGGTTCAGGTTTATTGACCCGAACATTTTCAGAAAAACCCGGTTTTCTGGATTTTCTGAAAATTTTCAGGTTCAATAAACCTGATAAATACTGGAAAAAGTTTTGGTCGACAGCCCTAACCTTGACATCCCATCATGCATGGGAAAAATGGTGGCTATATCCATTGGAGGAAGAGCCACTTAAGGTGGAGAAGTGCTTAGGCTTGGGTACTTTAATACAAAGAGCAGTATTTTTTTTTTATTCCCAAAAGAGAATGGTTATCAGGATTTCAGGCACAGAAATGCATTATCTGTTCTTATTGGAATTATTCATGATTTCCACAATTTTACTTTTCATTTAAAAAAAAAATGACAGAAACTGTCATTTGTTAAATAGCGGTCGTGGCTCCAAATAAATTTATTTTCAGCTTGCTGTTATTAATGTTTGTTATAAATCATGGAGCAACCACAACAGCATAAATTGATAAGGATTAGAACTCCCCCTCCAAAATTTAAAAAATAACTGTGTGGCGATACTAGGTTTGCCAGCTCCAGGATAGGAAATGCCTGGAGGTTTTTAGGGGTGGAGCCTGAGGAGGGCATGGTTTGGAGAGAGGAGGGACTTCAATGCGATAGAGTCCAATTGCCAAAGCAGCCATTTTCTCCAGGGGAACTGATATCAGTTGTAATAGTGGGAGATCTCCAGCCACCACGTGGAGGTTGGCAAGCCTAGGTGATATTGAGGTGCATCACTACATTGGGCACATGAAATTGGCAGGCAGTTTGATACAGGAGGTCAAGCTGAAACATGCAAATCAAAGCGTGAGAGGAAAAATGGCTGTAATCAAGTGAGATAAATGCACAGTAAATGGTGAGAACAAAAATATTGCATTGCATTTTAAATGAGTGTACCATGTTGCTGCTAACAAAGGGCCCTGTCTACTTTTCACCAATTGCTGAAAACCCTGCAGCACTCTTGGTGTATATTTTGCTAATATGAGAAATAACCATGGTATATTTTAACATTTATAAAAACATGACAACAGTAAAGCACTGTGAATGCTGGATTATTATATTAGCAGTGCCCGTTCCTTGGAAAAACTACAGTTAGAGCAGAGGATGTATGTGTGTGGATGGACTTTGAGAGGAATGAGGGGGAAGACTGAGAGTGGATGCATCTGACTGAGATTTCACCATGTCTCCAGGCTCAAGTAGTGGCTCCAACATTGAATCCAAGTAGCTAATATCAAAAGCTCAGGTATGCCATGGGAAATGGCGATTCCATCTGCAGCAAAGCAGACCATGTCCCCAAAATACTTTGACTTAAAGGGGACCATGGCACATCCATTGCAGGTAGGGTTGCCAGGTCCCTTTTCACCACTGGCAGGAGATTTTTGGGGTGGAGCCCAAGGAGGGCGGGGTTTGGGGAAGGGAGGGACTTAAATGCCATAGAGTTCAATTGCCAAAGTGGCCATTTTTCTCCAGGTGATCTGATCTCTATTGGCTGGAGATCAGTTGAATTAGCAGGAGATCTCCTGCAACTACCTGGCAGTTGGCAACCCTAACTGCAGGCTAGACCTCTGTGTGAAAACTCTGCACACATCCAATCTGTGGAGGGGCGGAGCTTCGCACTGCCTTCAAAATGGTGGTACGTTCCACCATTGTCCTCTTTAGCCCTTTTTGTCTTTAACAACAAGAAGAGTTGGTTTTTATACCCCACTGTTCTCAAAGCGGCTTACAATCACCTTCCCTTCCCCCATCCCACAACAGGCACCTTGGAGGTAGGTGGGGCTGAGAGAGATCTGAGAGAACTATGACAAGCCCAAGTTCACCCAGCAGGCTTCATGTGGAGGAGTGGGGAACTGAACCCGGGTTCTCCAGAGTAGAGTCATCCACTCATGTGGAGGAGTGGGGAATCAAACCCAGTTCTCCAGATTACAGTCCACTGCTCTTAACCACCACATCTAGGGTTGCCAGCTCTGGGCTGGGAAATACCTGGAGATTTTGGGGATGGAGCCTGAGGAGGGCGGGTTTTGGAGAGGGGATGGACTTTAATACCATAAAGTCCAATTGCCAAAGTAGCTATTTTCTCTGGGGGAACTGATCTCTGTCACTTTGAGATCCATTATAATAGTGGGAGATCTCCAGCCACCACCTGGAGGTTGGCAACACTAACTACATCCTGATGACTTTTCTAATAACTGAGACACAGTTTAGCTGTTGGGAGAGCAGTGGCGGTGGCAAGATTCTTGTCAGGTTGCCACTTCTCTGCTGTTGCGGCCAGGAGGAAGAGTGTGGGAATGCACAGCTCCAACAGTAGGCAGTATGGGGCATGAGGATGCTGCCCTCATGAGTAGGGTTGACAGCCTCCAAGTACTAGCTGGAGATCTCCTGCTATTACAACTGATCTCCAGCTGATAGAGATCAGTTCCCCTGGAGAAAATGGCCGCTTGGACTCTATGATTGGACTCTATGGCATCCAAGTCCCTCCCCTCCCCAAACCCCACCCTCCTCAGGCTCCACCCCAAAAACCTTCCACTGATGGTGAAGAGGGACTTGGCAACCTTACTCATGAGCCTCCATCTTACTTGCTGCTTCCCCACCCCCCTGGAGCAAGCAAGCCTCTGTTGCAAGAGTAGTCTGCTCTTGCTTAACCCATCTGCTCCTCTCCTTACTTTACACTTCTAGATTTGCCAACAGACCTGGAGAAACATGTCCTGGCCCACTTATAGAGACCTCATGTAATGTGTAGAAATGAACAATTGAAACTTTTCGTGGCTTGGAGATAGACAACTTCACCTGGCAACTAACATGCCATTCAGCCTCTATTAAAGGGGCAGGACTTTTTTTCTCCAGATTTGGTAGCCCTAATTATCTCACGCCCTGACCTGGATGGCCCAGGCTAGCCTGATCTCATCAGATCTCAGAAGCTAAGCAGGGTCAGTCCTGGTTAGTATTTGTATGGGAGACCACCAAGGAATACCAGGGTTGCTGTGCAGAGGAAGGCAATGGCAAACCACCTGTTAGTCTCTTGCCATGAAAACCCCAAAAAAAGGGTCACCATAAGTCGGCTGCGACTTGACGGCACTTTACACACACACACAATTATCTCACAGAGCAAATTTAGTATGAGGAAGCAGAAGAAAGGAACTTGATTTGAAGTTGAGGCAACCTGTCTTAAGCTCTAGACTCTTCATGAAGCCTTTATGTCACAGGTCAGAAGACCAAAAAAAAAATTGTTTACAAGATAAAAAATAAAACGTTCCTCCCTTACCAATTATTTGCTAACTCGTACATTATTACAGTTGAAAATAAGGAGAACAAAAACCAGGCAGTGTGCTCGGGAAATTATCTCACAGGGTTTGACACGATTAACTCTTGCAAAGTCAAACAATGCTAAACATATAGGCTGACCTTCTGTTTGACTTTGTAGCTGTTGGACTTGTACTGTTTTGAGGAAACATGCTGCTTATCCACCCAGGCTGTCTAATTAGAGAGATATTTCTATCTGTGGCTTAATGTCTTCTACTGAAGTATGGATTAGATATGAAAGAATACAGGAAAAAAGGATGACTACTGAATCAGCAGCCATAGCAACAATAACTTTCACAAAGGTGATTGGTAATGTTGTGGTAGGTTGAAATCAGGCATTTGCTCTCTTGACCTCAAGACAAAGCACAGCCCTTTTTTAAAGCTCAAGAGTGAAAGGTTGTACTCTACAGGGAAGGGACCAACCGTGGAGGAAAACATTACTGTCAACAAGGACAGAGCTTCTGACGAGAAAGGAACTCACACCATAAAAGAAAACGGAAGAGGAATAATGAATTTGAGTTAAATCACTGATCTTGGAAACAAAATAAGAGAGGGAAACTGTAGAAGGGGAGAATTCTTGCAGCCTTGGTCTTCATGGTTTCAGTAGAACAGCTGTGGTAGACTAGTAGCTGGTGAAATATCTGCTTTGGCAGCCTATGATCCCAGGTTCAATCCTTGACATTATCAGTTCCACCTGAGGCCCTGAAAATCTGCTGCCAGTCAGAATACATGTTGACAGATTAATCATATGGTTCCATATAAGGCAGCTTCATATGTCTTTACTATAAGTGGTCTCTTAGTACAATTTAAAATGTAGATTTTTGTGGAAGATAATTAAGGATGCCTACACTTAAAAGGGGGGGAATCGAACCTAGTACATTCATCCCCTTCAAACTACAATGAAACTTATGCTGATTCCCACCAGCAAAATGCAGCCAAGACAATGTGGGCCAACATTAATTCCACACAAGAGGATATGCAATGCAGGTATATCATTATCAACATAATACCTGTCTTTATAGGGGCTAATTAGTACCTTGTTTTGTAGGGACACATATCCTGTGCTATTATTGTGTTAAACAGAAAATCAGAGGTGGCACATTTTTTTTTTAAAAAAATGATATTTTGCACTGCTTTTTAGTACCCAGGAAGAATTCTGTCTGTTACAGAAAAAAAAGTCCAGATCACACGTGAGTACAGTCACCAGTACAGTATGAATAAACCATTGCAAATCAATTTTAGATGCAGCATTCATCTGCCACTTCAAACACAATATAAGTCAAGAAGGTGCAATATATGTATATATCTCAAGTAGTACCTAAATCATAACATATATGACCCAGGCTAGCCTGATCTCATCAGGATGTCCCAGGCTAGCCTGATCTCATCAGATCTGAGAAGCTAAGCAGGGTCAGCCCTGTTCCTAATTGAATAGGGGACCACCAAGGAATACCAGGGTTGCTATGCAGAGGAAGGCAATGGCGAACCACGTCTGCTAGTCTCTTGCCTTGAAAACCCCATAAGGAGTTGTGATAAGTCGGCTGCGACTTGATGGCACGCACACACACAAATATAAAATAACACAATTAGGTACAAAACCAAAGAGAGAAACACTGAGAAACACAGGCTGTGCAATCTGAGGAGACAATATAGAGATGCCTTGGGGCTGATATGGGTAGAGAACAGGAGAGTTTTCAGAATCTTTAATAAATGGAAGAGGAGGACATTTTTGGCAGGAACAGTTTGGCTGAAAAAAGGTGAGGAAAGCTGCCTGTACTTCTTTTGAACAATCATGAATGCTTATATAGCCATATAAACTATATAAATCTATTTATTTTTTGAGTTGAATGTTTAAATTCATATTATAACATACGGATAACAGTTAATGAGTTTAACACCTATGTATAGAATTTATCACTTACGTATCTAACAAGTTATATAAATTTAGAGGCATATAAATGCTGAATGATGTGAATTAAAATCTATTCTTTAATAATCCTGACTCTTTTCCTGTAATCTTTCTACCTAATGAACAGTTATTACTCTTTTCACAGTAACAGAAAGACACATGATTTGTTTTGTAATGATTTTTGTTTTGGATCTGGACATGGGGGCAGATACAATTTTTGTCCGGGACCCATGGTGGCTCTCAGAAGCTCTGTGCATGATAGCCTGATTCTTACAATTCCCTACCACCTACATAGACGAAAGTTATCTGATCAGGCCATTGTGCACAGGGCATGCTTTACCTGACAGAATATGTGTGATGGAGGAACAGTGATGTTGTGACAGGCAAGGAGGTACACAGGGCCAGCAGACTGGCCGTGGGCACGGAAATGGGATCCATGCAAGGGTCAAACCAGTGGGAAGAGTATGTCCCGAAGCTCACCACTTTGGGCAGAGTTGGGTGCTAGGGTCAGCTGCGGGCCTGACTAGGGAAGGGGTGCCCTTAGAGTGGTGGGGACAGTGCTGGAGGGGAGGCGGAGGACTACTCCCCTGGTTTCTGGGATGACAGCAGTTGCTGAGGTGGGATTTAAAGGTAGTCATGCAGAGGAGCTGGGAAGTGGTGGAAGAGAAGGTGAGCTCAGAATATATGGGATAAGACAGAGTTCAAGGTGGTCAGGACAGAGAGTGATGCTACACCCCTGAAGGAGAAAACCACCTGAATCTACCTTGGCAATAAAGTAAGAGGAAAGTTTCATTGAGTCCAATATCATATCTCGAGAGCGCATGGAGAGATGACCCCTTTCCAGTCGGCTATGCACCCATGCTTCCCCATCCTGCTTCTGGCTGGAGATGGACTCCTTGATTACAGATGTGCCATTCCTTTGGTGGTAGTGGAAAGTGCTGTCAAGTTGGAGCCGACTAATGGAGACCCTGTAGGGTTTTCAAGGCAAGAGATGAACAGAGGTGGTTTGCCATTGCCTTTCGCTGTGTTGCAACCCTCAGGTTCCTTGGTGGTTTCCCATTCAAGTACTAACCAGGGCCAACCTTGCTTAGCTTCTGAGACCTGATGAGATCAGGCTAGCCAGGGCCATCCAGGTCAGGACGTTGCCCCTTTAGCACCCCTATTAAGGCACTAGCTGGTGTGGAGTGTGTATGAAAGAGTCCCACATTATCCTATAACCTTTTCTATGTTACCTGGGGTTACTATAGTTTAAAGGGCAATGCCATTAGAAAACCACACCCATCAAAAGTCCCAATTTTAAAGCAGCAGCCTTGATTTCCATTGTGTTTTTGAGTTTGGGGTTTTTTGTTATTGTTGTTGTTGTTTTGGTCTATATTAGCTAAATCCTAGAGCTCCGAGGAATAGGGGGTTGGTTTGCTTGCTCAAAGTGTACAGGAGCCTCTTATCTTTTACTAGGAATGATTTCAAATTTCTTATACCTGCTGTTTCAATTTGAAATACCCCACTTTGATTTTGCTTCTCTGTAGTGTGCTAATTGAACTTGCCATTCTTTATTTTTGTACCACTTTCCCCATATATATACATTCTCAATGCTGTCGATACGATAAAGCAGCATTATCCAGTTTGTATACGATAAAGCAGCATTACCCAGTTTGTATACATTTTATACCATCAATGACATACATTGTACAGATATTTTATAAATGATCTATAAAAATCATACAAGATCTGTATGCAATGCAAACACGTCTACAAAACCAACACAGAAAAGTGAGCTGTTAAAAATATGTAAACAAATGTAAAGAGAAGCTAAGTAGTAAAATATGCATATTTTCCGGTGATGGCAAAAGTTATTATTGGTGATTATGAAAGAAGAGTAACAGGGTGAAGGCATCCCTACTGATTCTCCTGGATATCTGAGCAGCTTTTGATACCACCAAACATGGTATCCTTCTGGAAAGGTTGGCTAAGTTGGAGTGGGGGGGGTTACCATGCTTCAGTAGATTCACTCTTGTGTTAGTTCCAGCTGGTGGTGCTCAGTCCCGTGATATTTACGCTATGGGGTCCTGCAGGGTCCATCTTGTTCTCCATGCAATTTCACATCTCCATAAAAGCAGTGGGAAAGGCCATCCAGGAATTTGGAGTGAGGTGTTGCCAATACACAGACAACACCCAGTTCTATTTCTCCTTATCAGCTAAGCCAGCTGAGTCAGTGGAAGTCCTGAACAGGTGCTTGGAGAAGATAATGGGATAGACAGGGGCCAATATATGGAAGTTCAGTCCAGGTAATGGAGATGCTGCTGGGGGACTGTGGAGTCAGCCTATCCTGAAAGGGGTTGCACTCCCCTTCAAAAACAGGTTCATAGCCTGGGGGTGCTACTGGATCCTGGCCTGTGGTTGGAGGCTCAGGTCTCCAAAATCGGACTGTGAAGAGCTCCAGAAGGATCTCTGCATACTGGAAGAATGAGCATTAAAATGGCAAATGAGATTCAATGTGAGTAAGTGTAAAGTGATGCATATTGGGACAAAAAAATCCCAACTTCACATAAACACTGATGGGATCTGTGCTGGCAGCAACAGACCAAGAAAGGGATCTTGGGGTGGTAGTGGATAGCTCAATGAAGATATCAACCCAGTGTGTGGCTTCTGTAAAAAAGGCAAATTCCATGCTAGCCATAATTAGACGAGGAATAGAGAATAAAACTGCTGATATCATACTGCCCTTGTACAAATCTATGGTGAGACCACACTTGGAATACTGTGTACCGTTCTGGTCACCACACCTAAAAAAGGATATTACAGAGCTTGAGAAGGTGTAGAAAAGAGCAACCAAAATGATCAGGGGACTAGAGCAACTGTCCTATGGGGAGCGGTTAAGACACTTAGGGCTGTTTAGCTTGGAAAGAAGGCGGCTGAGGGGAGACATGATAGAGGTCTGTAAAATTATGCATGGTTTGGAGAGAGTGGACAGGGAGAAATTTTTCTCCCTCTCCCATAATACTAGAACACGAGGTCATCTGCTAAAGCTGGAGGGTGAGAGATTCAAAACAGATAAAAGGAAGTATTTTTTCACACAACGCATAGTTAAATTGTGGAACTCCCTGCCCCAGGATGTGGTGATGGCTGCCAGCTTGGAGGGCTTTAAGAGGGGAGTGGACATATTCATGGAGGAGAGGGGTATTCATGGCTATTAGTTAGAATGGATACTAGTCATGCTGCATACCTATTCTCTCTAGTATCAGAGGAGCATGCCTATTATATTGGGTTCGGTGGAACACAGGCAGGATGGTGCTGCTGCAGTCGTCTTGTTTGTGGCTTCCTAGAGGCACCTGGTTGGCCACTGTGTGAGCAGACTGCTGGACTTGATGGGCCTTGGTCTGATCCAGCAGGGCCTTTCTTATGTTTTTATGTTCTTATGTTTATGTTCTTATGTTCTCCTCCATGGCACACAACACCTTTTTATCAGCTCCAACTCATTTGTCAGCTACGACCGTTCTGACCACAGTGATCCATGGTCCCAAACTCCTGATCACATCCAAGTTACAAGACTGCAACGAGTTGTATGTGAAACTGCCTTTGAAAACGGTCTGGATACATCAATGGGTCTAAAATGTGGCAACCGCATAAACTGCCTCAGTGCCAAATACAAATTGGATGTTCTTTTCATTGTGAGTTCTTTCTTATTCGCCATTCCCATTGCGAGAATGAGACAAGGGGAGAATTTGCAATTCATGCAGTTTAAAGGATTTGTCTGCTTTGGTGCTGTTGGATTACCTTGACATTGGCTTTCTTTTCTGACACAGATAATACACAGCTCTGATTAAAGCTAGGATATGGAGGAACAAGTCAGTAATTACTAGGGATCAGATTGCATCACATTTCTAACAAGTATAATAATGCAGCCTGTGAAGCACTTCCTTGTTTATTTCAGAAACAAGCTAGAAGTACATTATTAATAAAGTCATCTTATCTCCCAAAATATAGAGGTTAGTACATGACCCAAAGCTGCTGTAAATTAGTTGCATTTCCACCTGAGGTATTTTTGATAGACAAAAAAAAGTTTCTGTTTGAGCTGTGAATCAGAAAGGCATGCATTCAGATCTTTCCTTTGTGATGAATTTGGTTGGGGGGCCATAGGCAAGCCACTAGGGTTGTGCATATCAATAAACTCAAGCTGAAAATAAACCTGAAATTAGCTGTTACGGCTTCATTCGGCTTTTGGGTTTACCGAATGCCAAAACCTGAGGATAAGGCTGAAGCCGAATAGGAGCCTCCCAAAAAAGCCAAATAATTATAAAAGCTGAATAAAAGCCAATAAACTCCTTTTTCACTGAACTGCAACAACAACTATATGCCACTAGATCGTAATAGGGTGGGGTTTTTTTTAATTGTTGGCAGGTGTCATGGGAAGTTTTCTTTTCTTTTCTTAACCAGGAATGCAAGACAATAATGCCTGAAATAAATAAGCTGGAGGAGTGGACACCCTATACATTGCCCAGAGCTCCTTGGGAGAAGGGCTGGGGGGAGGAGCTGTGGCTCAGTGGTAGACCCTCTGCTTGGAATGATGATGGTCCCAAGTTCAATCCCTGGCATCTCCAGTTAAAGGGACTAGGCAGGTAGGTGATGTGAAAGACCTCTACCTTGAGACCCTGGAGAGCCACTGCCGGTCTGAGTAGGCAATACTGTCTCTGATGGACCAAAGGTCTGATTCAGTATAAGGCAGCTTAATGTGTTAAAGGACACCATGAGAAAGAAAGTGATAGATTGAAAGATGTGATAGATTATGTGGAGAAAATTGCCAATATTATTGAAGTTTCAGCACTTATATAAGACGGTTTTATGTGAGGTTGAATCAGTGTCCAAGGGTGAGTGCTATGGCTATTGCAGATATTAAGCCTTCTTCTTCCAAGGAAGTCAGAAGGTTTGTTCCATTAAAGGATCAAAGGCTAGTACATCATAGAACATTTCCAAATTCTTATGAAGCCCACAGAAACTTTTCCAAGGCACAGGATCAGGCAGGGCTGAGACTCTTACGACTCGTGCATTTAATAGAAGTGAGAGGAGGTTGGTAATAGGGAGGGATATATATAGAAGCAGTGGTTAACCTTCCAGAAGTTGTCATATAGCAGAATAGACAAGGATAAGGACTTAGTGAGCTATCCGAAGCAGGTCCACTCAGAATAATTGCCCAAATCGTCATACACAGGAAGGTCCTTGAACTTGCAAAGATGTCCCTTTGCTAGCAGGAAGAAAAGATGTGTATTTGGGATATATTCGGGATCTTAACCTCTGTATACCAAGGTCCAGAGTCAGACCAACATACCTCCCTCTGGTGACGAAGAGGGACCTGGCAACCCTATACCCAACAGGGTTTATAACATTATATATAGTTTAAAACTATATATTTCTTGTTTTATCCTGTTCTGGGCTCCACGTATTCCACATGTATGTCTCTCGCCTTGGAAACCCTACAGAATCGCCAGGAGTCAACTGGCAGCAATTTGACTTGACAGCAATTTGACTTGACAGCAATTTCCACCACCAAAGGAGGAAGGGGCAGTTCCAAAGGGCAAAGAAGGCCCATTTAAGCCATCACCCAGGGCCCGCAAAAACCTGCAGCCAGCCCTGCTTATGTTGAAGAGAAATCTTGATATATTCTTTGTCGTCGTTTGGCTCTCTGTATGTGTGAAAAAGTAGAATTGGCTTAAATGCTCTTAGGAAATTATATCCTTTCTGTATTACAGTAATACTTTAAGGATGCAGAAACTAGTTTACTGCTGTAAACGGCTGGCAATCAAGATTCATAATGAAAAAAAGCAATGGATAGATCTTTATGATGGTTGCTCATTAATGCGACAGAATATTATTATCAATCTATCACCTTCTGTATTTTTAGAACATCCATAATGTTCTGATCTGCTTAGACAAAAGCTAAATATTCAAGAAGCTGAATAGCTTGTCCTGCTTCTATTCCTTTTCATTATTTTTTCCAGTAGGTTAATCTACATGTAATAATGACAAGGTTATATTTCATCCTTGGAGGTCAAATAGATATTACTAAATGCAGTGAACACAAGGCATTAAATTTTCCATATAACTTTTATGACCTGAATTTAAAATGTTCTGTGGTTGGAAAAGTAAAAATTTATTCTTCTAGAGTGAAAGATTTTGTTTTAAAATAATACTGTTTTGTAATCCATCGGTAAACATCTGCAGGAAATCACTGAAATGGGCAGCATTTGACATTTGTGAGGATCTATTTCCCACTACTGCGAGAATGTGAGGAGAAAACCAGACAAATCTGTCAATGCTGGGAGTTTAGGAGGAGATAATACTTAAGTCGTTTACTGGCCAGATCATTCACCAAGAGGCTTACCTTTATCTAACAGCACCACTGGCTGGATCTTCCAATATTTTATTTGAAACAGAGAGGTGAACACAATGACATCTCTGGATTTAGCCCTGCCAGGAACAACCTTTTGACAATTTGCTAGTTTGTGAGACATCCAAAGCCACTGGTTGAGCTACTGTCATTTCAGTGAAGTCTGAAGAGGGAAGATTCCAGGTTGAAGGACCAGAAGATTGGGGCTCAGTGCGAGAGGATTGCGATTGGAAGGGTTTGTGGCTCTGTGGTAGAGCATCTGCTTGGTATGCAGAAGGCCCCAGGTTCAATCCTTGGTATCTCCAGTTGAAAGGATCAGTTAAGAGATTATGTGAAAGACCTCTACCAGAGACCCTGTGGGGCTGCTGCCAGTATGAGTAGACAATATTGACTTTGGTGGACCAATGGTCTGATTTAGTATAAGGCAGCTTCATGTGATCATGTATTCAAGAGACTAGACAAGGAAGGACTGGGCCTAGATGGCTATGAGGCCCAGAAAGTAGCAGATAGAGGGAATCAGTAGGCTTATGAAACAGGAGTGTTTAGAAATGAAAAGAGCAGGCCAACGGAAGGAGGAATGGTGGAGGAAAAGGGAGGAGAAATTTCAGAATTTGTGGAAAAGGCAGATGATATAAGAGGAAAATTTGGACACCTGGTTATGAGTCACCCTTCTCTGGTTACACTTAATTTATGTTAAAAAAAAATTTTTTACACAGAATTAGAGCCAAAAAGGTGAAGGTGGCAGAGTTTCTGGTACAGCCTCTTCTTTGATGGAGGAAGGTTTAGGTTGATGACATCAATAAGGTACCTTAACAAGTTGTGTTACGGGTAGAGAGGCAGGATGAGTCTGTTTAGTAAACTGATAGGTACAAAGCTGTCCGCACATTGACAGTGGCTTCTGCTTGTTTAATTACTGAACAAAAAAGCAAAATCTTTTTAAAGGGATTAATGCATTAAAGTCCACAGAGCTTTTCTCTCATGTGTAAATTACTTTTCAGATTGTGAATTACGTTTTAAGCATGTATGCATAATGTTTTGATTTTGCCGTTCAAATGTAAATGTTCTCTGTGGGTAGCTGACAGTTCCATAAGTTGATAAATATTTATATAAAGGCCTGCACTCTGTCATCTGTCACATTGTGCATCTTTATGACATAATTTTGGAGGAAGAATTCTTTTGAGATTTTCAAATTAAAATCAAGCACTTTTCAGTTTGCTCAAGAATACCAGAGTCTAGAATACAGCTGGTCCTCTTACAGCACATTCCTGACTTGCGCTGGCGGCCGTGCCCAAGTGCCGGTATGCAGGGCCAGACGCCAGCAAATTCCCTAAACAAACAAATAAATAAACAATGTTTCTTGTGGGTGGGGGGAGGCTTTGTGAACACATCATAGATTCCAAATTCTTGGAGAAATACACACTATTAGTCAGAAAGTGAGCTGCTTTTATCACCTCTAGAGATGCAATCTGTGGTCTGTTTGGAAACCAAGGCCTTTTATGCAGGGTCATTTCCCCATGGTCACCCCTGCTGACTGCTTCAGGGGTTTCTTTTGATTATGCATGCCTTTTCCGACTGTCAGAGGTTGCCTCATGCGCCCCACGCATTTCCGTACATTTTGCCCATGTTTTCTGATGTCCACACTACAGTTCCCCTAGAGAAAATGGCAGCTTTGGAGGGTGAACTGTATGACATTATATGTCACTGAGGTCCTTCCCCTCCCCAAACCCTGCCCACCCCAGGCACCATCCCCATATCTCCAGGAATTTCCCAACCTGGAGTTGGAATCCTTCACCAAATATGACACAATTGTGCTCTCATAACAGGATCTTCTTTCTGTCTTCTTATTATTGAGAATATGATCCATTACCGCTTGGGACTTTTCCGTTACTGCCCAGTTTCCAGAAGGGATGAGGCAGGCAATTACCCTTGGGACCTTCCAATGGGGTTATAAAGGAGAGCTATTTAAGAGATCTTGAAATGTATTGATATTTTTCCTGGCTTACCTATTATAGTGATGTATTTCAACAGTTTAATAGGCTTTTTAAATCATATCCACTGTTGTTCTCTGCTTTGGGCTTTTACTGTGTCAGGAGAAAGGTAACGAGTACAAAGCTAGGTGTGTGCATATCGATAAACCCAAACCAAAAATAAACCAGAAATTAGCTATTTCAGTAAATTTCCAGTTCAGGTTTACTGAATGCACAAACCTGGGAAGAAAGCTGAAGCTGAATAGCACAGCCCTCATTATTCAGGTTTTTCTGGGTCCTGTGGGGGTGTGTGTCATTTTTCGAGGTAGAGTCACCAAATTCACAGCATAGCTTTAAGGGACTGTCCTTCCACAAATCCCAAAGTTTGATGAAGATTGGGTCCGATTTGGAGGGTCCCAAAGTTTGTTGAAGATTGGGTCAGGGGGTCTGATATGGAGTTTGGAAGGGCTTGCCCCCACTTCCATAGGCAAGCATTGTGAAGTTTGCAATGGCTGTCTATGGAGGAGGGGGCAGCCCCTTTCAGACCCCATAAAATTGGACCCCCTGACCCAATCTTCACCAAACTTTGGGGGTCATGCAAGGAGAGTCCCTTCGAGCTAAGCTGTGAGTTTGGGAGCTCTACCTCCAAAAAGGTTCCCCCATTTCAATTTTAAATGTACTAACCTTTTTAGACTTGTTGTCAGTAATGGTGGCTGGTCTGCTTCCTTCCTCAGTCATGGTCGATTGCAAGGTAGCTGTTAATTATGGAGCATTGAGTTCTTAAGGAGGGAAGGAAGGAAGTGGCCACTACAAGTGTGGGAAAACTCTCTTTAGGCTCCACCCCAGAAATCTCCAGATATTTTCCAACCTGGAGCTGGCAACCCTATTTACGGTTCAAATGTAGCACCCTGTATTGGGCCTGTCAATCATAGGCAGCCAGTTAGAGTTGCCAGGTCCCTCTTTGCCCAGGTGGGAGGTTTTTGGGGTGGAGCCTGAGGGCAGAGTTTGGAGAGGGGAGGGACTTCAGTGCCATAGAGTCCAATTGCCAAAGTGGCCATTTCCTCCGGGTGAACTGATCTCTATCATTGGGAGAACAGTTGTAATAGCAGGAGAGCTCCAGCTAGTACCTGGAGGTTGGCAACCCTACAGCCAGTGCAACTTAGAAAAGCAAAAGGCTTCATGCATTCCCATCTCCTGGTAATTAATGGGATACAGACTGCAGCATTTGATACTAGCCAAATCTTTTTTGGGATTTTTGTCCCCTCACAGTTGTCCTTTCAATAAAGTCAAGTCCACACAAGGCCAAAAGATTTCACTGCAACCCCAATATGGCCACAAGGGATTGCTTTATTTGGATGCATAAAGATACCTTTTTAAAAGGTGCGCATTTGCATTTGACTGCTCTTTTTCTGACTCCTTCGAGCTGATGGCAGAGGGAATGTGTGTGCCCTCTCTTGATAATGAAGAGATCAGAATTCTGCCTGCGTATCATTCCATCAGTAAGCAACCTCCTTGTGATGCCAAACGAAGAATCATGGATGTTGTAATCTAAACTTCAATATTCTAGCAAAGCTCATTCATTACCGAGTAATCAGCAACACAACAATTCTTTTCAGCAGGCAGTATTCACTGAGAAGTGATATTAGACTCTCTCCCTTCCTAGGAGTAGGTCTATTTTTAAATTTTGTTAGATATGTCTCTTTTTAATATAGTGACAGTAAAAATGCTCTAAAGTAGTGACTTCTAACCCCAACTCAAAAATATCTAACCCCGGCACAAATGTACAATATTGCAATGCCTTTGAATCAACTGAATTGTCACAGTCCCTTGGAATACCTGGAGCGTGATTTAACTGTATGGTTAATTTGGATGTTATTACAACGACTTCAAAAATCTGGACTTCACTCTGTGATTCTTATGATCTGTACGGTGCTGTAGTTTCTAGAAAATGATTTCGACTTGAAGGCAGTGTACCTCTTTTAAAAAGGAAAAAAGGGGGGGGTACCATGGAGAAAATCACGCCCAGCTCATCTTTGAAAAGCAGCTAAATACGTGAGCTGGACATCTCATTTCAAAATTTACCTCGGCTGCGAACTCTCTGTAATGTGAAGCTCTTGTTCAGACAAGCCAGAGCGTCATGTTGCGGAAAACAGCAGCATCATTCTGTCTTTTCCCTTTCCCTCTGTGTGAAGTACAATATGCACCCTGCCCTGATATTGCATTGTGCTTTTCTATGCATCTTTGGCTGCTGCTGGCAAGGAAGCACACAGAGACTTGGATCCTACCTACAGGAAGGATTTCGATAAAGGAAAATGAATACATGAATCTGCCTTATACTGAATTGATCCATCAAAGTCAGTATTGTCTACAGACTGGCAGTGGCTCTCCAGGGTCTTAGGCAGAGGTCTTTCACATCACCTACAACCTGATCCTTACTGGAGATGCCAGGGATTGAACCTGGGACCTTCTGCATGCCAAGCAGATGCTCTACCACTGAGCCACACCCCCTGCCTTCTTGTACCTGCTGCAGTCTCAAATCCCCCCCCCCCAATGCTGCTTTAGGAGGATGGGGGTGTATTGGAGGTCTGCCATAGATAGGGTTGCCAGATCAAGGTTGGCAAATAGCTGGAGATTTTGGGGGTGAACCTGAGGAGAGTGGAGATTGGGGATTTCAGCATGGTACAATGCATGATACAATGCATGGTATGATCACACAACACATAGTTAAGTTGTGGAACTCTCTGCCCCAGTAATGGCTGCCAGCTTGGAAGGCTTTAAGAGGGGAGTGGACATGTTCATGCAGGATAGGGCTATCCATGGTTACTAGTCAAAATGAATACTAGTCATGATGCATACCTATTCTCTACATTATCAGAGGTGTATGCCCATTATATTAGGTACTGTGAAATACAGGATGTTGCTGCAGTTGTCTTGTTTGTGGGCTTCCTAAAGGCACCTGGTTGGCTACTGTGTGGACAGACTGCTGGACTTGATGGGCCTTGGTCTGATCCAGCATGGCTTTTCTTATGTTCTTATGCTATAGAGTCCACCTTCCAAAGCAGCCAATTTCTCCAGGTGAACTGATCTCTGTCGCCTGGAGATCAGTTGAAATCCCAGGAGATATCCAGCCACCACCTGGAGGTTCTGGAGAGAATGAAGGCTCAGTGCTGTATAGATGATGGAAAAGATCCAAACAGCACTACAAGGTAATATCAGCACCTCTTCTGGCACCTCCTCGCTGTGGTCCTCATTTTTGACATTTTGTGTCCAGCTACCGAGAAGTACAGGAAAGTCTTTCATGGACAGCTATATTGTTTTTATGTGATCCATTGGACAATTTCTTTTGTCATATTGCATATCTTGCTGGACTATTTATGCTAATTGTTTAAAAAAAAACCTGATTGTGTTTCCCTTAATTTTTGTACATATGTTCACTCCTTGCACTTACCTGCACCTTTATAAATTTATCTTGTGTTGATATTACCTTGTAGTGCTGTTTGGATCTTTTCCACCACCTGGAGGTTGGCAACCTTAGCCATAGGACTTGGATATTCACAAAAATCAGGCAGCCCTCCACCACTACACGTGGAAATTTCAGGGAGGGTCCAATCCAGAATCATGACATCAGTAATCAGATACAGAAAGAAAAAAAAATATCAACCAGGGCTGATCCCTTTCTGGTAATATATAATTCTTCCCTAACAATGTAAGTTCCAGCTTACAGTACTATGGTAACAGTATTGGTCTACTTTAGAGGGTTGTTATAAAGACTAATGATATTGTGCTTTTTAATGCTTGAAACAGTTTAATGTTTGAAATGTTTTAATGGTTTGCCACCTTGGGGACCCATAATCTGGGTGGGAAATCAACATAGAAATGTTTTACATAAATAAGTAAAGTAAGCTAGATTCTTTGAACACATTTGTGAGACATGGCATATAGATATGGAGAGTAAGGAGGAGTACTGAAGAGATGAAGAAAGTGCAAAGAAGGGGCAGAATCACTGTGATGTCATCAGCTCTACCAATAACATAAGAAGAGCCCTGCTGGATCAGACCAGTGGTCCATCTAGTCCTGCATCCTGCCTTACACAGTGGCCAAACCAATTCCTCTAGAGGTACAACAACAGGGCATAGAGGCTGAGGCCTTCCTGATGTTGCCTCCTGACATTGGGTTTCAGAAGTTTACTGCCTCTGAATCTGGAGGTTCCATTTAGTCACCATGGCTAGTAGCCACTGGTAGACCTATCCTTCATGAATCTGTCTACTCTCCTTTTAAAGCCATCTATGTCTGTGGCCATCACTACATCCTCTGGCAGTGAATTCCACATTTTAATCACTCACTGTGTAAAGAAGTATTTCCTTTTGTCTGCCATCAGCTTCATTGGATGCCCATGAGTTCTCAGGTTTTGAGAGAAGGAGCAAAAGTTCTTTCCAGTCTCTCTACCCCATGCATAATTTTATAAACCTCTATCATGTCCCCTCTTAGTTGTCCCTTTTCTAAATTATAAAGTCCCAGACTATTCAGCCTTTATAAATTATAAATTATTTATTAGGTCTATGACCGCAGTCTTGGACCAAGAAAGGAGGGAGGGATAGGGAAACAGGGAAGGGATAAGAGACATTAGGAACATAAAAACAATGCTAAAAACCAGGCGTCAGCCCGGGGAATAAAATTTCCTAACTAAGCTAGACTGGGGGCGGAGCAAACTGCCTAAAGGTTACCAAAGGTAGGCGTTGAGAATTCTTTCTTCTTAAAAGCAGCAACCTTGGCCAGAAAGCGTGCCACATTCGATGTTACCAGACCATTGTTTGAATCACCAAGCAAGAATGATAACACCCAGGAATGTGAAGGAAGGTTCAAGTTGGTAAAAATTGGAGCAATAAAGGCGTCTCTGTCCCGAGACCAGCGAGGACAACGAAGCATCAAATGGTCCAAGGTTTCAATTTCACCCATATTACAAGGGCAGAGACGATCTGAATAGGGTATCTCATTAAACCTACCAAACATAACCATAGAAGGGAAGGCATTCAGGCAGGCCAAGAGAAACACCCGACGGTGTGAAGAAATTGGGATCGTAGTATGAAAGTCTGGAAGCTTCTCTGGTGGAGGTAGCCCCAGCACCAAACCGGAACAAGTACGTCTAGCCCTCAAAACCGTGCTGGCCCAATCTAGTTCCTTCAGTTTCTTCAAAATTACCGCTAATTGAGATGACACAAGATTATCAGTGGGAGCGGCAATTGGGAGTCCCAGTGCTTTTAATTTTTGCGCTAGAAGAGTCAGCCAAGGGTTGGGGGCAGGATCCTTAATAAGATGGAGAAACCCCACTTGGGATGGAAGACTGGCGTCGGACAGCTTAAACCTTAGCTTAATTGCCCTCCTCCATGCACGTGCCTCAAGCGAGGGTTGGGCCAATTCCATGCAGAGGGCAGTCCCAGCAACACACCTGGGAGTTCTGGTAATTCTTCTAAGGAAATTATTCAAATAAGAATCCAATTTTTCACCAACACCGGAGATCCAAATGTCTGTTCCGTACAAAATTTGGGAAACCACCTTTGCGTTATACACTTCAATGGCGGATGGAATACGCTTGCCCCCCTTAGTTCAAAAAAACTTCTCCACCATTGCAGTGTTGGATCTTGATGTCTTCTTCACATGATCCAGATGGGCAGACCAAGATAGATTATAACTGAAGACAATGCCCAAGTAGTGAAAGGTGGAAACCCATTCAAGCTGACCATTTTTCACCTTGAGAAACTGAGGGCCTCTTCTCTTGGTGGCAGAAAAACGAAGGGCCTTTGACTTAGCATAGTTCACGGTAAGTTCTTCTTGCTCGCAGTAATCCAGAAAGAGATTAACAGTAGACCTCAATCCCACTTCAGATGTTGCCAACAAAACCGCATCATCCGCATACAGTAAAAGTGGTATGGGATGGCCAGCAAGATAGGGGGTGTGTTTGGCTCCCTCCTTGAGACGTGGCACCAGATCATTAATAAAGATTTTAAACAGGGAGGGAGCAAGCAGGCATCCCTGTCTTACCCCCTTTTGAACTGGGAATGGGTCCGTCAGTGTTCCAATAGGATCGACCCGCACTGAGGCAGATGTTCTGGGGTAAAGAGCCATAATCAAAGCCAAAAGTCTACGGTCTATACTAGTGTTCATCAATTTCCTCCAAAGTCTGCATTGGGAGATGGAATAAAATGCAGCCCTTAGGTCCATAAAGGCCACATATAAGCATCCCCTTGGGTGAAGAGAATACTTAGAGGCCAACTGGAGGAGGATCAGACAATGGTCTATGGTGGAAGAACCTTGTCGAAAGCCACACTGCTCAGGGTAGAGATAAGCCTCTTTGTCAAGCCAGTCCTGGAGCCTCTCCAAAAGGAGTGCAGTATAGATCTTACCCGGAATGGCAATGAGACTAATTGGCCTATAATTCCCAGGATTGCTGGCATCTCCACTTTTGTGTATTGGAATGAGTGTAGCTGTCCTCCAGATCTCCAGAATGGCGGCTGCTTGATTGATATCCGAAAAAAGGGGGGCCAAACGGGCAGCCTACCATTCGGGGTTAACTAGGAAAAGCTCTAAGGGGATCAAGTCTGGCCCTACTGCTTTTCCTCGCTTCATCCGGTTGAGTTGCTCCAGCACGGACTTTGGGGAGACCCGTGGCCAATCCGGTGCTAAGGCCAGCAACCCCTTGATTTCCTCCTCCTCTTCTTGGCATTCAGAGGATAGGTATAAAGTTGAAAAATGTTCCATCCATCTTATTGGGGGGATAGCCGCAGATGAACTAAATTGACGCACCACATTAACAAGCCTCCAGAAGGCCTTCATGTCACCAGCCTCCACAATGGCAGCAAGCTTTTCTCAATCCTGGTTGGCCTCAACTTCCTTTTTCCTCTTGATTAGGTCTTTATAAGCTTTTTTCATGTGGAAAAATTCCACCAGATCTTCTCGTTTCCTATGGCGCCTGTAACACTGTAGTTTGACTTGAATAGACCTCTTAGCCAAGAGACAGTCAGCATCAAACCAATGATTTGACCGACTCCAATTCTTGGGTCTTGACAGGTGATCTTTTGTAATTTTTCTTACTAATGTGCAACAATCCACAAAAAACATTAAGTAGCTCAAGATAAAGTGTAGATTGAGGCAGTATGAAATCCACCAAAGGACACAATGAAGAGGAACTTCCGGCGTCTAAAATGTCTTGGATTTCAACCACCCGCATGAAAATAACTGGGGGATTTTTGCGACTACCTCTAATCCACTGTATGTCATCCTCCTCCAGCCGTATCACCGGCATTCCCGTTCTACCACTGGCAGATATTTTGAGAGTAAGGTGCAATGGGAGGTTATCACCCCTGCTCATCTTGATTATTCTCTTCTGTACTTCTTCCTGCTCTGCGATGTCTTTTTTGAGATGCCGCAACCAGATCTGCACGCAGTATTATGAATGAGGCTGCACCATAGATTTATACAAAGGCATTATAATACCGGCTGTTTTATTTTCAATCCCTTTCTTAATAATTCCCAACAGAGAGATTGCCTTTTTCACTGCTGCAGCACAGTGGGTTGACATTTTCATTGAGCTATCTACTACAGCTTCAAGATCTTTCCCCCTCTCAGTCTCAGCAAATTCAGATCACATTAGCATATACTTGACATTGGGTTTTTTTGTTCCAATTTGCATCATCTTACATGTACCAACACTGAACTTCATCTGCCACATTGTTGCCCACTCACCGAATTTTGTGGAGATCCTCCTGGACTTCTTCACAGTAATCCTTGGTTTTCACCATCCTGAATAATTCTGCATCGTCTGCAAACTTGGCCACTACACTGCTCACCCATAGTTCCAGATAATCTATGAACAAATTAAATAATACCATCCCCAGTACTGACCCTTGTGGGACCCCACTGTTTACTTCCCATCATTGCGAGAACTATCCATTCATTCCTACTCTTAACTTCCTGTCATTTAACCAAAGATGGGCAAGGTGGAGTTCTACTATCCATCATAAACGGAGGTCTCCTGCTCTAGCAGTGTGTGTACACCATCATGTCTTGCCAACCTAATTTTGGATGAGTGGGAACTGTGTATGAAGTTAGCCTGGGATGCAGAAATTATTTCAAAACAGCTTTATTTTATTTAGAACAGTGGTTCCCAACCTTTTTTTGACCAAGGACCACTAGGACTTTTTTGTTCGGTGCAGGGACCCCAAGGTTCAAAATAAAAATTCTGAGAATTTGAAAATAAATTTTAATCATAACTGTTAGTTAAACATTAAACTTAGAATAATATTTGAATATGATTTTTTTTATTGGAAAACTTTTAATTGAAAAGATTAATTTATTATGGGTTTATAACTTTGTTTCGCAGATCTTAATTTAGTTCTCGCGGACCCCTGGGGGTCCATGGACCCCCGGTTGGGAACCAGTGATTTAGAAGAAGAGAAGATAAGTTGGTTTTGATACCCCGATTTTCTCCACCTTTTTAAGGAGACTTAAACCGGCTTACAATCGCCTTCTCTTCCCCTCCCCACAAAAGACATTTTGTGAGGTAGGTGGGGCTAAGAGAGTTCAGAGAGAACTGTGACTAGCCCAAGAAATGGGGAAACCAACCCAGTGCACTAGATTAGAGTCCAGCACTCTTAACCACTACACCATGCTGGCTCTCAAAGATATTGTGATGCTCCTGTCCTGCTTCTTTAGATTATACAAAATAATGTAATTCATAGAACTTTAATGTCTATTGATGGATGTTTCTTGTTCCTGTCAACAGTGTGTTGCAAGAAGTCTAATCACTTATGGAATATCTATCTCACTAATTTAGTAGGATGGTGCATATCTCTACAATAAGCAGAGCTAGTGGGGGGGAAGACCTCTGCAGATACTATGTACCAATTCAGTACAACTCAGGACATTAAAAAGCTTCACTGCTTCAATCAAGTAATGAGCTTGGCAATGTTTGAAACATCGTCAATCAATATCAATTTGCATAAATAAGCTTCAGAAGACAAAATAACTGAATTAAAATTTCATTTTGATTCATGATGTCTCAAATTGTGATAATACCATCAGAGCTGCAATCCTGGGCATGCTAAGCCATAAGCTCCGTCTGAACTCAGTGGGACTTACTTCCATGCCTAGGATCAGACTGTTCATCTGTTTGAATTGCTTTGCAGCACGGTCCATGGTCACGTGGCAAAACCATTTAATGGCCTGATGGAATTGTCGAGAGTTGCATAGAGATGTCAAGAACTGCACTTGTGGTTTCATTGTATGAATCCAAGAGTCTCAGGGAAGTTTTCTCAGTTGTAGAGCATCTACTTGGAAGAAGGCCCCAAGTTCAATGTCCAGCTTCTCCAGTTAACAGTAGCAGATAGCCAAATATAGAGAATACATATATATATATATATATATATATATATATATATATATATATATATATATATATATATATATATATATATATATATATATATATATATAGAAAATATTGTTTGGTCAACCTTTTTTTTTTTTTTTTTGTATACAGAACATAGAGAATAAGCAAGCAAATAGAGATGTGAGATTTGGAGGCACGGGGGGAACTTTCCCACCATTTATAGCCTGGCTTCTCCATTGAGATACATTGCAAAGATCACACTAAAGAATCTGAATGCAGCCACTTTGCCAATGCATTTTAATGGAGGAGGATGGGGTGGCCCCTTTCAGACCCCATAACTCCGGACCCCCTGACCCAATCTTTACCAAAAATGGGGGTTCTTGCAAGGAGAGTCCCTTCTACAGTAGCTACCCTGAAAACGTGGGACCTCTACCTGCAAAAATGCCCCCTGGAAGCTGCAGAAAGATGTTTCCAAAAAAGCCAGATTTTTATCCTGCTTTTTCAGGAATGGCAAACTTGGCTTTGCCAACCTCCCAGATTTTGCAGACTCGATAAACCTGGAACCGAATTTTACTGAATGTGCATTTTTTCAGTATTTTTTTGCTTCAGTTTTTATTGAATCTGACTCAGTCTGACTCTGTATAAGGCAGCTTTATGTTTTCATGTGTGAAGATGATCAGTATTCTTTTTTAATTGTAAGTTAGCAGGCCAGTTTATTCGCTGAACCATGCAGGACAGGAGTACATAAATGATTGTGCACATATGTTGATGTAAGTGGGTGCCAGTTTTCAATCTTTATAAGTCTTCTTTATGTTGCTTTCCCCAGCAGAGTTTCTGTGATTTCATTAAAATGGTCACATACAGAAGTAATATGCTAAGAAAAATAATTAATAGATTTATATCTTGCACCAGTAAAATTACCTTGATTAATGCAGGGAAAGCAATGTCTTAATCTTGGTATCAGAGTAGTGTCCAGAAAATCACTATGAAAGGAGGCAGCATCCACTTATTACATTAACAGTACAATTCTATGCAGAGTTACTCTGCATAGAGCCAGTGTAGTGAAGTGGTTAAGAGTGGTGTAGTAGTTAAGAGCAGTGGTTTAGAGTGGTAGAGTTTGATCTGGAGAACCAGGTTTGATTCCCCACTCCTCCACATGAGCAGCAGAGGCTAATCTGGTGAACTGGATTTGTTTCCCCCTCCTCCACATGAAGCCAGCTGGGTGACCTTGGGCTAGTTACAGTTCTATTAAGAGCTCTCTCAGCCCCACCTACCTCACAGGGTGTCTGTTGTGGGGAGGGAAAGGGAAAGAGATTGTAAGCAGGTTTGATTCTCCCTTAAGTGGTAGAGAAAGTCGGAACATAAAAACCAACTCTTCTTCTTCCTCTTCTTCTTCCTCTTCTTCTACTACTACTACTCTAGTCTAATCTCATTGACTCCAAGTGGCTTAGATTGGAGTAACTGCATAAGACTGTGCTGAAACAATTTGCCCAAACACATGGCCCCAAGTTTGCTGGTGACTGTAGTAGTGATCAGTTCTAATACTTACTATAGGCACCATCCAAGAATGTCCTTCTCCTTTTTTAAAACTCTGTTGCTCATTTGTTTCCCTGTGAGAATGCCTGGCTTCTTGAAGAATCTGAGAAGAGCAAGGACATCTCCATGTCTAGAGATTTATTATATGAGAAACATTCAAAGGCTAGAGTGGCTTGAGATTCCTTTTTTTATTACATCCCCCCCCCGACTTTTTTCCTCAAAATGCATGTAAAGTTTTTCCCAAGAAGGAATTTCCACATTTGTCTTGGATTTCACTTTATACGACATTGGGTAGCAACTCTATCAGTGCTACTAGCAAATGTTGCAGCAGTATTGTCAAAAAATATGTGACTGGGAGAAACACATGCCTAAACAATGGATCACACAGGTACATTTCTCAGGTGAAGATGGCTGCAACTCCCTGTTAAGCATATAATCGATGGTCAACCAAAGTTTGGTGCCATGTAAAGTGACATATCTATTTTAGCTAGGATTGCCAACCTCCAGGTAGTCTGGCAAAAAGTTAACACCTATGCTGTAAATTGTATAGCTGACAAAAATAAACAGGAAGAGCTCGATACTATTCAAAAGCAATTCTATATTATACAAAGTTGATAAGATACAAACAAGTGATCAAGTGTGAACACCCATAAGTGTGAAGAAACAAATAAATCATCAAATTACAAAAACATAAACAGACAATATATACATATACGCAACATGCTTATTACAAGCAATGTCGCTGCAAAATACTTATCAAAGTTCATAAACTAACTTTAGCCTGATGGCTAAAGGTAAGTAAATGTGGCTTCTCAAAGAAGTCTTCACAGCCAGAAGGAAGAATTATTCAAGGAACGTTCTCCGGATAAATTTCAAACGTTTTCACCCACCGCTAGGGGGCTTCATCAGCCTGGCAGAAAATATCACTAAGTGAAACATTGCTAAATATTACTTTAAAAATCTATATAATTGCAATAACAGCAGCAAGATTCGGCATTGGTGGATATAAGTAACAAATGTACCTTAAACTCTATGGCATAAACACCTCTCAATGCCTCATCAGGCTTGATAAATCAGCAGTGCCTCTGCAGGCTAAATCATTTCTCGAGTCAAGGATCATGATAACGGAAGTTATGAAGGTGAGTGAAGATCTGAACATAAGTCTTCATTGTGGCTTCCCAGCACCCTATTCATTACACCAAACTCACTTTTTGTGCACAAATAAGACACAGGCATGGATATCTTAGGACTAAACAATTGAAAAAATACTCTTGCCACTGAAGTCGCTACCAAGAAACAGTTGACATCCGTCCTGACAATGAATGGAACTAAAAATTGCTCTTCAGAAGATAAATAGATTGATATGTAGGTTGAGAAAGAGAATTTTAGAGAAAGCCATTTGTATTCCAAGGTAGATTTCTTAAGTGGTGAAATAAGAAAAGAGCTTACTTGAAGACAGATGGTAAAGTAGGTACAACAGAAACAGAGAAATGACCCAGCATGTGTAATGACTGAACAAATGAGATTGCCTTATACTGAGTCAAGCCATTGGTCTATCGAGGTCAGTGTTGTCTATCTTACTGGCACCAGCTCTCCAGGATCTCAGTGCAGCAGTCTTTCACATCACTGACTACCTGATCCTTATAGCTGGAGATGCCGGAGTTTGAGCCTGGGACCTTCTGCATGAAAAGCAGATGCTCTGCCATTGAACTGTAGCCCTTCCCCTGCTCCTATTGCTGTGTGAGGTAGGAAATAGCAGGCGATCTCCAGCCACCGCCTGGATGTTGAATTAATATTTTATTTACAGCTTTTGCCAGAACAACCACTGTCTTATTAATGCCAGGGACTTCAGGTATTGGTACAATAAAGTATTTATTGAACTTCCATAACACAAAGAAAAGTCAACAGTTCCTCCCTAGTACCTGCTTGCTCTTTCTCAGTCTCCTTCCTAACTTCCTGTTAGTTGCTCCTCCCCTGTTCCAACTCCCCAATCAAGACTACATTTCACTACAACCACCTGGAGGTTGGCAACCCTAAACAGTGAAGACAGCTACAAGCAGAAATTTTCAAATGCCGTTCATTTGCCTTCACTTTCCCTTTGTGTGGCAATGGCCAATGCTACTCACTGTCATTAATTGCTTTCTGCCTTGACTTGAATGAGAAGGGAGAAATGGCATTTGAGGGGGAGAAGATGATGGCAGCAGTGATTAATTCAATGAAGGTAGGCCACTAGAAGATATTTTGTTCCTGATTCTCCAACACTTCAAGCAGCCGTTGCCGTTTCAGCTGACTCTTCCCTGGTTGCTCCATTTGATTTCCATGCATGTTATGTCTTTTTTGCTTTAAGTATAAACCTTTCCTGGAGGCTGTTCCTGTTTAACTCTTAAAGGCCAAAATTGATAGGAGGAGTATTTAGACAGCTATTTCCTGAGTTGCCAATTACATGCTTTGCATATAGAAAGACCCATTTTCTGTGTCTGGTATCTTCACTTAAAACAATGTCAGGTTTCCCACCTGGGAGAGGTGTGAAAGGAGGTGGACATAATGCAATAAAGCCTATTGTAAATAGCGTCATACTAGAGGGCAGATTTTTCTCACCTAGCCTGCTCAGAGAGTACAAAGGTAGACAAAAAATGCCCAAAACATAGGATTCCATTATGAAAAGCTTCAATTGTCCAAATGTCTAAATAGTTACTCATCTCTAATAATTGCTGAAGAGATAACTCTCCATATGGAGATTCAAATTGCTTTATAATTAAAGATTTTGATAAATGCTAATGATACTTCAGCGAACAATTGAGAAAATTAGTGGCAATTCAATGGAATGCTCAAGAGGCGTAGCACAATAGCAGTTAAATAAAAAAGGAACAAAGATCATGCCACTGCTGAGTGATGACATGTTTCAAAGTCTTCCAAACAATCAAGAAACTTAGAAAGAGGAAATAGTCATTCAAACTTCCCCAGAGTTTGTGGACTGGGGTGTTTGAGGCTGTTCCTCTTTCAAGTCTTTGCATGATTTGGTGGTGGCAGAGCCAGGGAAATAAAACAGTCCCGTACTTGCAGAGTTGCATTCTATCAGGTTTATTGCAACAGCAGGATTGAAAGGCGTAATAACAAACCCTAGGCCCATGAGCCTGGGAAAGGAGGAGGAGGGGCAATGGGCCCTGATTGGGCCTAGGCAGACGACAGGCCAGCAGTTCCTTTGGAAGGAAACGTTCCTGGCAGGCACACCCCAGGTAGGGTTGTCAACCTCCAGGTACTAGCTGGAGATCTCCTGCTAATACAACTGATTTCCAGCCAATAGAGATCAATTCACCTGGAGAAAATTGCTGCTTTGGCAGTTGGACTCTATGGCATTGAAGTCCCTCCCCTCCCCAAACCTCACCCTCCTCAGGCTCAGCCCAAGGTATTTCCCATCCCAGAGCTGGCAATCCTAGTCCTCTATGAATTTGTCCACTCCCCTTTGAAGGCCTTCCAGTTGGCAGCCATCACCACATCCTTTGGCAGCGATTTTGACAATTTAATTATGTGTTCCATGAAGAAGTACTTCCTTTTGTCTGTCCTGAATCTCTCACGCTTCGACTTCCATGGATGAGTCCAGGCTCTAATATTAGGGAGAGAGGGAGAAAAGGCATTCAGTACAAACTTAGTATGTCCAAGAAAGAACTTCTTATGTCCCATTCCCCCAAGTCTTTCTTTGTCCACTGACATCACCATCATTGTGTTCACCAAGCATGAAGCCTTCATGTTCTATTCAAGTCCTTGCCTTTGCTTCCTAACAGGATCCAATCATTTCATTCTATTCCCAAGTCCTGATACTTCAACATTACCAAATTCTTCCCCATCACTTGTCTAAAGCTCTAGACAACAGCATGAACTTGCATAGATTTATATCAGCTTGATTATCACTGGGTTTTAGTGTGGGCTGTTTAGGGTTGCCAGGTCCCTTTTCGCCACCGACGGGAGGGTTTGGGGAGGGACTTCATGCCATAGAGTCCAATTGCCAAAGCAGCCATTTTCTCCAGGTAAACTGATCTCTATTGGCTGGAGATCAGTTGTAACAGCAGGAGATCTCCGGCTAGTACCTGGAAGTTGGCAACCCTAGGGCTGCTCCACTGCATTTGAAGTTTCAAGAAGGTGTGAGTCCCTTCCTTATTACTGGCACAAATCAAATTATAAGCATAAAATAAGTGAGTCCATTCTGCATTTCCAATGGAGGGAGTTTGAAAGGGGAGTAGACAGAAGCAAGAATCTTGGTGGGAGGGAGGAGTGCCAAATCAGCTTCATTTCCATATGACATGTTTAAACTGGCCATTGAATTTCCTGCATTTCTCAGTTCAACGAAATAAGTTTGTTGAATATTAAAAATGCAAATAAATTAGAAACACTAATTGAAAATATATGCAGAGCTGAAATTAAGAACATGTTTAATGCTTATTTATTTGGAATATTTATATGCCCTCTTTTCTCCTGAGCATCTCAGGACCCAAGAAATTAACAACAATGTAGAAACAATTTTACAAAATAATCACAAAAACAACAGGTACACAAGTATTAAAATCAGTCTGAAAAAACTTTATGCCCCTCACCAATACATATTTTCCCTCTGCCTTGGTTCAGACTACCCCATCAGTTCTCTGGAATAGCTCTAATCTGAAGTCTTACCAGAAAATAGAGTTGCCACATTTGGGGGTAGGTGGAGTACTCTGGGAATTACTACTGATCTTAGGGTTACCAACCACCAGGTGGGGTCTGGATATCTCCCAGAATTACAACTGGTTTCAAGATGACAGAAAAGAAGAAGGAGAAGAGTTGGTTTTTATGTGCTGACTTTATCTGCCTTTTTAAGGAGAATCAGACTGGTTTACAATCTCCATCCCTTCCTCTTCCCACAACAGACACCTTGTGAGGTAGGTGGGGCTGAGAAAGTTCAAAGCGAGCTCTGACTAGCCCAAGGCCACCCAGTTAGCTTCATGTGGAGGAGTAGGGAAACCAACACAGTTCACCAGATTAGAGTCCGCCGCTCATGTGGAGGAGTGGGGAATCAAACCCGGTTCTCCATATTAGAGTCTGCCACTCTTAATCACTACTCCACGCTGGTTCTCTTAGAGAAAATGACTGCTTTGGATAGTAGACTCTATGGCATTAGGCCTCCCCAAACCACCCCCAAATCTTCATGAATTTTGCACCCTAGACTTGGTAACCTGAGGGTAACCTTCAGACTATAGATTTCAGTTCCCCCCTAGAGGAAATGGCAACTTTAGAGGGTGGACATTATGGGATTATATCCCTGCTGAGCTCCCTCCCCTCCCCAAATTCTTCCCTTCCCAAGCACCACTGCCAAATTTCAGGGAATTGGCCAAGCCAGAGTTTTCACCATTACTGAAAAGCCAGGAGGGTTAGAAGCCCCCACCCTGACCCCAGAAGCTGTTTCAGAGTCATGGGCTGGCCACTGAAAAGTCCTGAGCCAGGACTTTTGTCAAATGTGTCCTGGACTGGGGGGGGGGGATGTGGGTCAGTGCTATTTGCATGCAAGCAGTCTCTTCCACAATGCAAAAATCCATTTAAAAAAATGGTGAATTGTTTACCGATTTAAGTTTTTAGCCTTGTCAATAACCAATTTTTAGTTTGTGCAAAACACAGTTGTGCCGCACACAGTTGTACCAGTTAACCAATTCTTTTGCAGAATGGTGCCCATCTCCTTTTCCAAAGTTTTTATTTTCCTAGTAGCTTCATGCTGACGTAATTATTCCTGTTAAAAACTGGCATCTTTCTACAGAACGTGTGGCACTATAAAATGTAAGCTGTCACAGGGTACTGATCAATTATATTACTGCAGGTTTATTGCTTCCAATAATAATATGTCTCTCTTTTTTTTTACAAAAAATAAAAAGCCTACTTGGGAAAAAAAGAGAGTACATAGGTACTTCTTACCCTTCCCGTTTCCCATGTATGGATGCCTTGAAAGATCACCAGAGGGCTTTGTTGCTAAGGAAACTACATCCTTGATACCTGTATTTTTAGACATGTTTCCAATCTTTCCAGAAAAGATCTCTCGAGCGGCTAGCTTGTTGCTACTAAAAGAACGAGAGTGCAACACTGATGTACATAAAATAGGATAATGTATACATTTTAACTTCCCCCCCAGTAATAAACTACATACCAGGTTTGTTATGCTGTCCTACCTTGTTCCATCATCGTGGACTCTTTTCAATAGTTATCACAGTCACCGAGTTTAGATAAGGGCCTCACCTGCATAGATGCTTCTTCTGCTGGATGGGGAACGATGTACGCAGACAATTTCTCTGTGCACTATTCTCCAGACTGATCCATCCACAGGACCTGTGTGCTTGTCAATGTCAAATAGTCCTGAAAGGGCTCATCAGGGACCCTTGAGGATCCTCCAGTTGGGCTCACATCCTCATTGCCCATCACAAGCAGGGAGCCGATTATTCAGCAGCCAGTATCTGTCGCTTGCAAAGCAGCTCGAGCCTGTTCACCATAGAAGCATAGAATCATAGAGTCGGAAGGGACCACCAGGGTCATCTAGTCCAACCCCCTGCACAATGCAGTAAATCCACAACTACCTCCCCCAACACCCCCAGTGACCCCTACTCGATGCCCAGAAGATGCCCAAGATGCCCTCCCTCTCATCATGGTTATCGTATCACCTCTCAGTGATCATATGGTTATCATATCACCACTCAGTCTTCTCCTCTTCAAGCTAAACATACCCAGCTCCTTCAACCTTTTCGCATAGGACTTGGCTCCAGACCCCTCACAATCTTTGTTGCCCTCCTCTGGACACATTCCAGCTTATTTACATGTAACTTCCCATGCATATGCGCTGCATGTTAGTCCTCTGTAACACCGCCACTTTGCTCCATTCCATTGTCAATGTTCAAGAAGAATGAACAAGAACACAAAAGTCATGTATAACCAAACACTGTATTTTTTTTAATTAAAAGCCTTACTATTTGGTGCTGATCTGTATCTGTCTGATCAACATTCATGGATTCTGTAAGGTTGCCAACTCCAGGTTGGGAGAATCCTAGAGATTTGGGGTAGAGGGAGTTTGGAGAAGGGAGAAGCACATAGGTACAGCAAAAGTTCATAATAGTAGAACGCTGGGTCATCTGCTGAAGCTGGAGGGTGAGAGATTCAAAACAGATAAAAGGAAGTATTTCTTCACACAACACATAGTTAAATCGTGGAACTCCCTGCCCTAGGATGTGGTGATGGCTGCCAACTTGGAAAGCTTTCAGAGAGGAGTGGACATGTTCATGGAAGGGTATTCATGGCTACTAGTAAAAATGGATGCTAGTCATGATGCATACCTGTTCTTTCCAGGATCAGATGAGCAATTCTATTATATTAGGTGCTTTGGAACACAGGCAGGGCAATGCTGTCACAGTTGTCTTGTCTGTGGGCTTCCTAGAGGCACCTGGTTGGCCAGTGTGAGAACAGACTGCTGGACATGATGGACCTTAATCTGGTCCAGCATGGCCTTTCTTATGTTCTTATGAGGGAACTCAGTAGGGATGTGATGCCGTTGAGTCCACCTTCTAATGCTGCCAATTTCTTCCAGGAGAACTGATCTCTGCAGCCTGGAGATCAACTGTAATTGCAGGACTACGCCAAGCCCCACCTGAAGGTTGGCAACCTTAGACTGTTGCTATACAGCAGTTCATACTTGCATGTTTGCATACCCTCATGGGAATCATAGTTTCATGCACACACACACACACACACACACAGGGTTGCTAACTTCTAGTTGGGTCCTGGAGATCTCCTGAAATTACAACTGGTAGTCTACAGCCGTTGATACTGAAAGGAAAATGCTGAGTAGGAGGAGGAAAGAAAGATGGAAGAGAATGCAGAGCAGGGGCTACAAGAAGGAGAGAAGAATAAAACCTTGTGTTAGGAATCTGGCCTTCTGTTATCTCCTTGTCTGCATCAAACTACACAACAGTGATCACAGCTGTCAAAAAGGATATGTTTGATTCAAAGTTCTTAGCATCCCCTAGGGCTGATCAGCTACTTGGTCCTTGGAGAAGAGAGGCTGGTGAACATGATTCCTGCTGATCTGACAGGCTTACACACATGCATGTTTGGATTGTGAGTTCTGTGTTTCCAAGAGAGTAGCCAGAAAGCTATACTGGAGAACTATTTAAAATTCATGGTGCAAATAAATTAGTGATGAGCACACAACCAATATTGTATAATCCTGTTATACTTGATATTTTTTTCCCGGTTGTAAAATTGGCACTTGCTGAGATGCAAAGATCTCCTTAATCAGTCCTATGTTTGAACAGCCCCTCTTGTTTCAAGAGAGACTTGTCCAAGCTTTTCTGACAGGAAGGTGTTCAAGAAACCGAAGTGCAAAGGATTTTTGGATGAAACTAATGGGCAGATATATGGATTGCTGATCTTTTATAAGTTGTTTCAAAATGTAATGAACTGTTAAGAACATAAGAAGAGACATGCTGAAACAGACCAGTGGTCCATCCATTCCAGCATCCCATCTCACACAGTGGCCAATCATTTATGCTGAAGGGCCAACTACAGGGCATAGAGGTTGAAGCCTTCTTCTGATGTTGCCACCTAGCACTGGTATTCAGCGGTTTACAGTATTGGGTATCCATGGATAATAGCCATTTTTAAAGCCATCTATAAAAACATAAGAAGGTGTTCATTTCTTTTAAGCTGCATTGCCAATGTTCTATGAGAGAGTAAATAGTGTACATAACTTCTAAAAAGTTGGAGATGTATCCCCAGATGGAGAAGCCTCCCTAAAGGAGTCAGTGGGTTGAGGATTTAGCTTGTTACCAAAAAAATAAATAGTATTCTTGTGACACATTGCAGAATTTTTTTGTTTTTGCCATCAAGTCACAGCCGACGTATGGTGGCTCTGTGTGGTTTTGAAGGCAAGAGACATTCAGAGGTAGTTTGCCACTGCCTGGACTTCCTTGGTAGTCTCCCATCATAAACACTAACCAGGGCTAACCCTGCTTAGCTTCCAAGACCTGACAAGGTCATGCAAGCCTGGACTATCTAGGTCAGGGCATGTTAGCATGGATAGACACCCCTCCACACACACACATATAAGACACATTTGAAGAGGAGATATGTTTTTGATTTGTCCCCTCCCCCCCCCCTTATCATCTCTCTTTTGGCTCTAGCCATCCTATTTGTGTGGCGGGCAAACAAATAACTTTTGGGAATTAATTACAAGGAAAATGAAGACAGAACACTAATGAACTTTGAACTCATTAAGAAAATCAGTGAGGGGCTTAGCAATGCAATGGCTGTGTAATTGCTTTGAAAATTGACAGGCTAATATGTTTCTTAATCTGACAGCTTTGGAACTAATAACATTCTCTGGTGAAATTACATAGCTAAACAATGGAAGTGTTTTATGTTGCACATGGAATCATTTCTGGTAGCTGAGATTAACATTTTAAAAGGGGAATTTGGTACTCAGCAGTCATGTAGGGTTGAAATCCTATGATGAGAAATCCCAGCAATTAGGAACACAATTGTTTTCTAAACCACAATGGACAAGTCCTGCCCTTGAGCCTAGATATGTTCAGGCTTGGTAGTAGATAGGGTTGCCAGCTCCAGGTTGGGAAATACCTGGAGATTTTGAGGGTGGAGACTGAGGAAGGTAGTGTTTGGGGAGGAGAGGGACTTCAGTGGGGTATAATGCCATAAAGTCCACCTTTCAAAGCAGCCATTTTCTTCAGGTGAACTGACCTCTGTCTCCTGGAGATCAATTGTAATAGTGGGAGATCTCCAGCTGCCACTTGGAAGCTAGAAACCCTAGCAGTAGACCATCATCTTTGTTTGCAGATGGTCCCCAGTTTGATTTCCGACATTTTCAGTAAGGGGCAGACTGGCCATTTAACTTATGGAGTGCTGCATTAGCCCTAGAAATTTGCATTTTATACAGAACTGCTCTGATATGGACTTGTATGTGTGAGAGAAGATGAATGAGGATGACCTGATTACTTGGAAGGAAAAGTGTCAGAGCAAAGAATACAAAGTTAATATCCTTTAGATGTGTGCCGAAGGACCTCTGCATATCGCAAGTGATTCTGGGAAGTGTTTTAGGATGTACCATTAGAACATATGAAGTTAGGGTTGCCAGGTCCCTCTTTGCCACCAGCGGGAGGTTTTTGGGGCGGAGCCTGAGGAGGGCAGGGTTTGGGAAGGGGAGGAACTTCAATGCCATAGAGTCCAGTTGCCAAAGCGGCCATTTTCTCCAGGTGAACTGATCTCTATCGGCTGGAGATCAGTTGTAATAGCAGGAGATCTCCAGCTATTACCTGGAACTTGACAACCCTACCTTTAAAACATTCACTGGTACTGCAACAAATCTAAGTTAGCCTGCTGAGTAGTTAGTTAGCAAACAAAAAGCAGCAGTAATAAAAGAGAGAAACCATCACACAGACACGGATTTTTTCCCCATTATTTGGAGATTTATTAAATATAATCATGACAAAATTGATATAGATACATTATTAAGACAACAAGAAACAAAATATATACATATTTTTTGGACTCTACATCCCCATGGACTTAATACAACCATAGATTTACAGAGTTATTTGTAAGAATTATGTACTGTACCTTTAAGAAACCTTGAAAACAGATGCTAGCAATCAACCAGCTGATATTAACTGAAGCCCATGTCTCAGGCAATAGTTAGAACTCTGGTTCCCAGCCAACTCAGGAGCTAGTTACATAACAGCCCAAGTGTAAGTAACAAGTATATAATACATAATTTGTATAATATTTATGTCTTTTTATATTTGTAATGTTGTATTTGGATAATTTTGCATTCATAATTGTGTTATAATAAATAGACTCCTGTATTGTACTAGATATGTGAAGAGAGAGCTCATTGTAATTTTGTAATAAGAACATAGATGTGAGTTATACTCCAGGAGTTATTGCTCACATTATATTTATGGCATTGTAATATTTTATCACAGTGGTTGCTGATGAAGACTTTCTAGTCGAAACAGGGCTACAACCGGCTCCCTGTAGTGTTCTTCCAAGCCACTGGTATGAAGGGTGAGCTATTTAGCTTCACACAGCACAGATAGAAGATTCTTCACTGTTTGTCTGCAATTCCTCAACGCTTTGTGACAGCCACGCTCCTCTGACGGCACTGAGTGAGACTTTTGGAAATTTTTCCTTTTCATCTTTCATGTCCATACGCCTGTGAAGCAACAGAGCATTACTACCTGTTTTGGACTTTGCCGTCAGTTACCCTTTGTTTGCTTGATGTACTATATTTTTGTAATATTCTTATAGTATTTTGGTAGAATTTATTCACTTATTATTAGTTTATCTACCACGCTAAAGAAGCATACTAAAAATTGTATATTGCATGAACATATGGTTTCTCTCTTTTATTACTGCTGCTTTTTGTTTGCTAACCACCATATAGGTTGGCAACCCTATATGGGGTATTGGCTAAGCTTGTTGGGCCTGACCATCAACCCAAATACACTGTGAGTCCACTATAGAACTATGGTTGCCAGGTCCCTCTTCACCTGAGGGGGGAGCCTGAGGGGGGAGCAGGGTTTTGGGAGGGGGGACTTCAATGCCATAGAGTCCAATTGCCAAAGCGGCCATTTTCTCCAGGTGAACTGATCTCTATCAGCTGGAGATCAGCTGTAATAGCAGGAGATCTTTAGCTAGTACCTGGAGGTTGGCAACTCTATCTGGAACATACCCTGCATGAACCCATGAAGCTACTGCTGCATTGGTCTATTGAGGTCCCCATTGTCTACTTAGTTAGGCAGTAGCTCTCCAAGGTCTTCTGTGAAGGCCTCTCACATCACCTGCTACCTGATCCTTTAAAGTGGAGATGATTGGAATGGAATCTGGGACATTCTGCATGCAAACTAGAAGTTGTACCATTAAGCCGCAACCCTTCCACAAATTCCGCAGGCAAAGATAGGAAGTGGCTGGTGATGTATTTGTTAAATATGCTGTCCCACCATGACTGTTTTTGTCATTGATGAGCCCTTGATAAACTTCTGAGGACTCTCAGATTTCCCTAGAGTGAAAAAATCACAGCACATTGTAAACAAATTGTCCATTTTGATGCTGACAGTGTGCAAATTAGGGAGATGCAGGAAGCCCCAAGAAGATTTTAGTAGTGTGACTTTAAGGTGGTTTACAAAATTGCCCAGTAAAAATAGAGCCATTTGTCTGAATTTGAAATGCTGGCAGGATCTCAAGGCAGCGGCAGCCACGGCATGTATACAATTTTTTTTTAATTTGTTCTCTCTTGGTATTTTTCCTAATACAACCCATCCCCAAAGGAGGGTTTTTTTTTAATAATGGAAGGAGTGACAGTAAACAATGAGCCTGTACAAACAAGTAAATTTGCAGACTCATTTTAGATCTATTTTCCCCCTTCTGCATACAAATGCAAAAGTTCTCATATAATGTCTGTTTGAAGACCTAACCGTTCCGTTAATGAAAAAGTTATGAATTTAAGCACAATGTTTTGCAGCTTATAATCACTGCATTGTAATAGTCAGAGAAGCCTTTCTTTTCCAGATGGATAGTTACCACGGCTGTGGAATATGCAACAGCAAGTTGTTTCTTAAATGATTGGAATTTTTTCTCATGTGGAGAGCTGGTAGTTTCTAATAACTGAGTGTATATCAGTGAGTGAGGGGAATTCTTTATGAACTTCTCTACTTTTCAAGGAAGAACTGTAGCTCTTACTTTGCATATAAATGGAAATGCCCAGTGTGCCATAGACGACGGGCCATCTTTGGTTAGGTAAACATGGATCAGGAGTATTTCTCTTTCAATATTTTTTTTTTTGAGTGAAGTGCAGATGGCCAGTCAGGAAAAAAAAAATATCTTGTGTACATCAGGACAATTTTAGGCACACAGGTGAAATTGGGTGCTTGCAGACACCCACAGAGATGTGTTCATAGGATGGTTGTCAATTACAGAGATAGCACTGGATGGGGTGGGAGGGGGGAGCAAATCCCCCTTGTAAAAATTCTTGCCAGGTGAGTATAAATGCATTGCTATGATCACACATACACCCTACTGTTATTTAATATTTTGCTTACAACAAGATGGTTAAAAGATGGTTTGGATGGATCTGATGGAGCATTTCCATGGATCAAATGATGCCTGCCTGCAGAGGGTCCCAAAATGTTGTTTCTGGGGATCCCCTGACCTCCAGAAACAGTATTGGAGGTTACTTTGGGATGCAGATGATCAGGAGAAGTAAGAAAGTTGTGTTCCACAGGTAGAAATTGTTCCATATAGGAACTGCGTTGTTTGGATGCCAGCCGTTGTGATATTCTTAGGGCAGCTCTTTTTTCCTAGATCCCCAAATCCAACTTTGACCTATCCATTTCTCCTGCGCCTTTTTGATGTATTTGTCTCCCTTTTTTCACTTTCATCTTCTGACTAGGGCTGTTTCTCTGCCCAAACCACCCAAGTGGCTCCTTGGGTACAATACTGACAAGCCACTGGGGTTCGGCTTGTACCATGCCAGCAGCAACAGAACCTTGTCCCAAGTTCCTACCACTTCCATTGATCTCCAAGCCAAGCCCAAGGCACTGGCAGCATTTCTAGGGCTTGGCTATGTCCAACAGACGGACAGAAAAGAAACAAAAGGCATAGCCTATGCCTAACATTGCCTTCCAGATCTGAGCCAGCACCTGCTTAGTCTGAAGAGAGACAGTGCGGTGTAGTGGTTAAGAGCGGCAGACTTTAATATGGAGAACCAGGTTTGATTCCCCACTCCTCCACATGAAGCCAGCTGGGTGACCTTGGGCTAGTCACTGTTCTCTCAGAGCTCTCTCAGCCTCACAAGGTATCTGTTGTGGGGAGAGGAAGGGAAGGCAATTGTAAGTCACTTTGAGACTACTTAAAGGTAGAGAAAAGCATATAAAAACCAGTTGTTGTTGTTGTTGCTTGTACAGTGAAACATGTAGGGGTTTTATAAAACAATCATTTCACCTTCCCCTGGCATCTCCCCCCCTTTTTTTTTGGTGTGCTGGCACATTGCTAGGCACATTGCTAGGCACATTGCTGGCACATTAGCCCCATATTTATTTCACCTTCTCCCAGAAAGCACCACTGTCAGTCAGGCCCAAGCCCAGGCCTTGTTCTGGTTTATCTGGGGCTAGGCTTGTTCTCCAGGGCAAACTGATGATTGCTGTAGTAGTTTAGGGTAACAGAATGCTTTGCACATGTTCAGATTCAGTTCATTGACCTTTTCATCCTCTTAAATGTGTCATTCCATTGCAGGGTATCATGCAGAACACCAACCCTTATGTCCAGTTTTAAAGCCAATGGAATTGCATGATGAATATTTAATAATTATTTATGAACACTGAATGATCATTATCATCATCGTTACTGAAACATCAGAATTGTTCGTGGAACTTCACATAGTGGTGCTAGCATTACTCTCAAACTCCTCTGGGCTGGATTTGTTCTTAGCATCCAGCCCAGGGGGTCAAGGAACCTCGGATGCATGACCTGTCATTTGGGCAGAGCTGATGTGTCTTTTGATGCTGTACAGAAGGCAGAAAACTGAGACACACAGTGGTTCCCAGTCTAGATTCATGGAAATGCAATACAATAATGGGGAAAGTGAATCTCTCTATTACTCTGCCATGGCTGTTAAAGACAAAACTCTTTACTTGGACATAAAACCAATGGAAATCAATGGGTCTGTTTCCAAGTAAATATGTTTAGGATCAAGCCATTAATGTGAAATACAGAGTTGCTTCTGCTGGGAAATATTCTGGTAGATGTGACAGTTTGTTTCCTGTTCAAAATCTATTTCCCTTATTATTTTTGTTCCTGGAACTGTCAATGGTCAATTGACTTTGAAACACCTCCAAGGGTGAACTAGGCAGTGCCCTGAAGCAAATCTCTTGTGACACGACAAATGAATTCACACAAACAGCAAGTTGTCTTCCCGAGTTGTGCCACTTCAACATGCAGCCGAATCATAATGATCCCTACATACATATATAAAGAAATCTTTCACATATATATAGGCTCTAATGACCTTACTGCATAACACAAGCAGGAACTGCAGGACAGTCAAGCCGCTTGAGACAAAATAGTTTACTTATGAGCCAAGCATAGGTAGTCTATGAGCAGGCCAAAGGTGTGCTCAGTGAAGGACAGTGTCCTCAGTTACAAGGGGAAAGGGTAGAGACTGGGGCATCAAAAGGAAAAGGAGCAAGATCTAGTTGTGTGTCCAAGAGAGGGGACTTTGTAGGAACAAATAAGATGAAATTTGCCATGGTTCTAGAAAGGGAAAGAGAGTTCCAGGTCAAAATTCAAACCTGAGCAAAAGTTAGGGTTGCCAGCCTCCAGGTACTAGCTGGAGATCTCCTGCTATTCCAACTCATCTCCAGCCAATAGAAATCAGTTCACCTGGAGAAAATGGCTGCTTTGGCAATGGGGCCCTATGGCCCTGAAGTCCCTCCCCTTCCCAAACCCTGCCCCAAACCCTGCCCTCCTCAGGATACACCCAGGTATTAATTTCCAGGTTGGGAAATATCCAGGTATTTCCCAACCTGGAGCTGACAACCCTAGCAAAAGTGAAGAACAGAAGTTTCTGAGTCCATATGGACATAGCTCTAGGGTGATTTGACCAATTCTGTTGTGGTAAATGGCTCAAGTAATTAAATTGCAGGGGTTCTGGATAAAATAATCTGAATGCCATACCTGGGTGAGGCCTTTCCCACTCATGATCTTCCAGAACAGAAGTTGCCTAACCAGTGAGCCGGCTTCATTCAAGTGCGCCCCTCCCTTCATTCTCTGCCTCTTGTTCAATGTTGATCAGAAAACTGATTATTTGCTCTAAAACAAAAGAGGGAATACAGATCTGAGGCATCAAGACGGAGGGGAACTGTCTTTTTTTAGCCACCGTCCCAAGAGCTCTTTAAGGCACTGCCAAAGGCAGTGAAGCGGAACCATTCACCATATTCCATCACAAATGAAGCTCCCCAAATTTTCAAAGCGGCATCGTAAATAACAGAAGGAAGAAAGGTTACTGCTGAAGGTGAATAAAGATAGAAATCCTCCAAGGGTTTGCTGCATGGTTTTCAGTTTCTTTGTCCTCATAGAGTGCGGTATAGATAGTAGGCAGAAAAACATATTTTAGTTTACTTGCTATAGCTGTAACCTTTGAAGTCAACCTGTTCAAACCACAGTGGGCAACTTGGGAGGTACACCCAAATCAGTGCTTAGCAGCCTAAAATGTGGAAAGGCTGTGGCTCAGAGGTAGAGCATCTGCTTGGCATGCAGAAGGTCCCAGGTTCAATCCTTGCCATCTCCAGTTAAAGTGACTAGGCAAGCAGGTGATGTGAAAGACCTCTGCCTGAGAGAGCCGTTGCCGGTCTGAGCAGACAATACAGAGTTTGATGGACCAAGGGTCTAATTCAGTATAAGGCAGCTTCATGTGATATCCATAAAACAGTCCAAAGGTTAGAAGCACACCATAACAATGGGTTTAAAAAGATGGAACCCCTCAGTTAAAATCCTGGGTAAAAAGAAATGACTTCGCCTGATGCTAAAGGAAAGGAAAATAGGTGCCAGGTGAGCCTCAAGGGAGAGAATATTCCAAATGTGCCACTTCTGAAAAATCCTATATAGCCATACCCATGATGAGGGTGGGGTATCTCCCCCCCCCCCATGATCCCATTGTCCACCACAGTGGGAGAAAAATTGTAAAAACCTATCAGTGTTGCCAGTATGATGATTTCACTTCTGGGGGAAACCCACCTCCCCCTACCATGTCACCACCCCCAACCCTCCCACCAGTTGCCAGGCTCAGCCACCAGTAGCTCCCAGGTTGGATACACAAAAGAGCTCACGGAAGTCCAGGCAGTACTTGGGAAATTGCAACCACTCCTTTCTTCAGTCCTCCAACACTGCACATTATTAAAACCACAACAAAACCTCTGTAGGTCTGTCCCACTAGGGTTCTGAGGCCCCCAATAGGGGATACCCTGCTCTGGAACCCCTCCCCTTGGCTCCATTCTGCTGGCTGGCAGGGGATTTACAGGCAGGAAAACAACGCCTAGGCCTGCATTACCAGCAACACGGCAATGTCACTTCCAGTGCATACTAGAAATGACCTAATCACATTTCTATGTTGAAGCCTGGGCTTCATTTTAAGCCTGGTCAGACTCTCCTACCCCTCCTCTGCCAGTTGCCAGAGGGTCCCTAATGCTCGGTCTAGCTAGGGCTGCCAACTATGGGGCACCTAAACCCACAAATGGGGTAATTTGTGCCGTTATGAGAAAGTTCAAACAAAATCACAGCAACCGTGGCTAACAATAAATATCACAATTAATATCACAATACTGTGAATTGCCCATACAAACATTCTATAACAAATCTTGCAAGCCAATGACTAAACAAAAGTCAAATGAATGTCTGAATGATGTAAAGTCCAAAAATGAAAGTGTGTCTACTGAGCTCCTGGCAGATTTGAGATCAGGATCCTGTACAGGGCAGGACTGCAATTCGTATTAACAACACGTCCATCAACGTCCTTTACAGGGATCCGGTATTCATTTCTATTTCTCCATTTCTTCTTCAGAGAATTAAACGATGGACCATGTATTTGGACCCTAGTATACTGATTCCTATTTCCAGATTGAACTCATATGAGTTCAGTCTGGAAATAGGAATGAGTATACTAGGGTTTGTTTGTATGGGCAATTCACAGTATTGCGATATTAATTGTGACATTCTGTCGCACAATACAGATACTAGCTGTTATCTACCTGTATATATGGTTTATTGTTAGCCATGGTTGCTGTGATTTTGTTTGAACTGTGGGGTACCTGGCAACTAGGGCTGTTGAAATTTTTTTTTGGAATAGTTCGGATTCAGCCGAATTCAGCCAGTCTGGATTCGGGATATGCCGAAGTCCGAACTCCCCCGCTTCGGGTCCGTGCAATTCAGTGCAAATCCAAAGTTCGGGAAAAAAATTCAGCCGAATAAAGCCATTAAAAACACAACCGCACCTTTCCGCGGCTCCGGGGGGGCATTTTTGGGGGTAGAGGTCCCAAACTTTCAGCGGAGCTTCAAAGGACCCTTACTGACGGTTATACTGCTGCGCCCCGAATTTGCCGAATTTATTCATGAACTCCCGAACTCTCTGAATTCGGCTCCCCCGTTATCCCGCCATTTTTGAGTTCGGTTCGTCCCGAACTAAAAACCACCGAATCAGGAAATTTGGCTGTTTTTCGGTTTGGGCCGAACCGAATCAACAGCCCTTCTGGCAATCTTAATTACAGTTAATCTTCAGACTACATGGATCAGTTTCTCTGTAGAAAATGGCTGATTTGGAGGGTGGACTCTATGGCATTATACACTGCTGAGGTCCCTCCTCTCCCCAAACTCTGCCCTTCCAAGGGTCCACCCCCAAATCTCCAGAAATTGTCCAACCCATAGTTGGCAGCCCTAGCTAGACTATTAGTGATGTTACATACACTGAGCATTGTCCAGTCTGTTCCTTCCAAATTGGATGGGGGTAATTGCCACAAGTCCTACTGCCTTATCTATTTATGCTGCTACTAAAACTGGAATAACAGCCTGAATGCATGAACACACAAAGGGAGGGGCTGTGTCTCAGTGATAGAGCCTCTGCTTGGCCTGCAGAAGGTCCCAGGTTCAATCCCCAGCATCCCCTGTTAAAGGGACTAGACTTGTAGGTGATATGAAAGACATCTGCCTGAGACCCTGGAGAGCCGCTGCTGGTCTGAGTAGACAATACTGACTTTGATGGACCAAGGGTCTGATTCAGTATAAAACAGCTTCATGTGTTCATGTGTTCAAAGCTGTTTTATAACAAGTCAGAACATCAGTTTATCAAGATCAGTTCTGTCTACTCTGACTGGCACCAGCTCTCTGAAATCTGAAGCAGAAGACTCTCGTATCACTTACCAAATAGTCCTCTTTCAACTGGAGACACCAGGGATCGAACCTGGGACCTTCTGCATTTTAATCAGATGCTCTCTGAGCTACAACCCCTTCCAAACATAGTTAACATAACTATATGAGTTACTGTTGCTACTACTACTAAAATTAAGCAATGTGCAGTCAAGAGTCTTCTCACAGTTCTTGTTGCTTGATCCTCAAGCTCTTAAGAAACAAAACAGTCCTCCTCTTTAATTAATATCTTCCTAATGCTTTTAAGTATAGAATCAAAGGCCTATACCTAAGAAAAGAGGATTCTTAAAGGATTCTACACTATTGCAACACCATTATTTTCTTCAATTAGGCTTAATTCTATATAGTGTTTTAATAGTCAGACAACTGGCCACCAGTTTCTGGTAATGCATATTCCTTGTGATGTGTGTTTTTGACTGCCATTTCTCATAGCTCAATGAATTGTTATCGCCCTGAAAAACAATTGCCTAAATCTTTATTTTAGGTGCTTATTATCCTCATTTAACAGCTGGCAATGAAGTGTATTACAAAGGATTAAAACGTCAAGGAGGTATTTTAGCTTCTCCTAAAAAAAACAAGGAAATCCTCAAGAATGTGTTTTTCATTGGATGATACATAATATGGGGTGATTTAAAAACAAAACTCTTGAAAGAAGAAATGCATGGAAAGAAATCCAAGCCCTTTCACTTCTTTGCTTGTGAACTGGAGAGATGCATCAAAGACCAGATTAAGAATCTGAACCTTCCAGATCAGATGCTGCATTATAAAGAAAAGACATATCACCATATACTCTCTAACCCCATCTAATTAAGTAGGGTGTTTGTTTTTTTTAAAAAAAAAGGCTTTATAAGCACAGCTAGCCAAATGTTTTATCCGTTGCTGTCTGTAGAAGTCACACATGCGTACTGGCATTCCTAGGGTTCAGTATACATGCCATTGGGAATGACTATAGGCTCCCACACTGTTCATGTACACCTCAAGTCAGCTGCAATGTCCAGTGTACAAGAGGCATTAGTAAAAGTCTTTCCCATCTTCTAGCTGTGGTGAACACATGAACACATGTAGCTGCCTTACATTGAATCAGATTGTTGGTCTATCAAGTTCAGGATTGTCTACTTAGATTGGAGGTGCATCTCCAGTGTCTTTGATAGAGGTCTTTCCCATCACTTTCCCAGGTCCTTTTAACTGGAGTTGCTGGAGATTGAATTGTGCAGGCCTGTTGCAAGCATCCATGGGAAACTGAGTTTTTCCACAACTCTTGGATATGGATGGGGCCATTACAGACTGTGAAAATTAAGTACTTTTAAAATTCTCCCCGGGAAAAAAAAAAGCATTTTTCAAGGTAGAGTCACCAAATCCACAGCATAGCTTTAAGGGACTCTCCTTGCATGAAACCCAAAGTTTGGTAAAGTTTGGGACAGGGGGTCCAATGTTATGGGGTCACCCCCTCCTCCATAGAGAAGCATTGTAAAGTTTACAATATTTCTCTATGGAGGAGTGGGGGTGACCCTTTCGGGACCCCATAAAATTGGACACCCTGACCCAATCTTAAACAAACTTTGGTCTTTGTGCAAGGTGAGCCTCTTGAAGCTACCCTGAAAATTTGGGAATGCTGCCTTCAAAAATCTCTCCCCCAGAACTCCTTTAAAAAACTTTCCATAGGGAAAAGCATGGGGAAAGCCAAAGACGAACAAATACCTATTCGGCTGATTTGGCGATCGGCTATCCGTCTTCGGCTTTATTCTCAGGTTTTGGTATTTGGTAAAACCAAAACCAGAATATTGCTGAAATGGCTAATTTGGGGTTTATTTTCAGTTTGGGTTTATTGATATTCACAACCCTAGAAACTGGGGAAGCTTCCCCATTAGGGTTGCTGCAGAGTTTGTACTGAATGTGTGCCACATCGAAATTTACCATGCTCGTCTGGGATAATCAGACAGGAGCAGATCACCAGGCTTGTTTGGTTCAGCACCAAAGGACTCGAATGCCTGCCTGATACATTCATGTCAGATTTTTTCCAAGCTGCACAAATTATTGAAGATCCAAACAGACTGACAGTCATTAATGTCCCCAAGGATTACTTAGATGAACATTAAATGATGGGGGGGGGGGCTAACAGCTTTTATTTATGACTGATTTATATCGTTTGTGAGTGATTTATTTAAACAATTGCCTGTCAAATGCAGCAGAAATACAGCAAGTGGCGGGGGGAGAACTCAGTTGGGCTGTGTGCAAAAACATGTGCCTGCTCAAAAAACTGATTGCACTTCCTAACAAGGAAGGAGTATGTTGAGGCAAACAGCCATGAATAGGTCAATGAGCAAATGGATAGTCCATAAAAAAACTGGCTCCCTGTTTGCTACTGGCAAACAAAACCAATGCACATTGGAGCATCCCTATTCCTAATAAGGTAAAAGAGAGGAAGTATGTAAGAAGAGTTTTGGAGGGGGCAGTTTTGGAATGATGGGAGACATATTGTTTTGGTGGGCAATTCCAATTGTCTAAATTAGATCAATCTGAGATAAGAGAATCTGTATTTGATAAATGCTAACATATAGCTTCATTCTTTATATGGATAAAGAGACATTGATTAATGATCAGATAGTTGGTCAGATGCTGGGTGAAGCAGGCTTCTGCTGGAGAAAGTCTATTTTACTTCAGTTAAGGTGGGTGGGATTAGATGTGACCCTAATTCTCCCTTCAGACTCTTGTTCTTTGTTGTAATAATAACTTCAACATTTTGGCTGATCAAAGACAACAAGACAAAGGACAGAAAGTGGTCCCAACCCTTTGGGGGGTGAGGGAGAGAAAATGGACCAAACTGGAAGTTTGTTAACAACATACAAAATCAAAAAACATTAAAAAAAATGGCAGCTCATTCCTCATTAGGGTTGTGCATATTGATAAACCCAAATTGAAAATAAACCTGAAATTAGCCGTTTCTACAATATTCTGGTTTCAGTTTTACCAGATATCAAAACCTGCGAATAAAGCCAAAGCCGGATAGCCAAGTGCCAAATCAGCCGAATAGGTATTCGGCTTTTTTCGGCTTTGGCTTTCCCCAGGCTTTTCCCTATGGGGATTCTTTTAATGAGCTCTGGGGGAGGCATTTTTGGGGTTCCCAAATTTTCATGGTAGCTTCAAGAGACTCTCCTTGCAGGAACCCCAAAGTTTGGTAACGTTTGGGACAGGGGTCCAATTTTATGGGGTCTGAAAGAGGTTGTCCCCCTCCTCCATAGAGAAGTATATTAAAGGTTACCATGCTTCTGTATGGAGGGGGGTGACCCCTTCCAGACCCATAAAATTGGACCCCCTGACCCAATCTTTACCAACCTTAGGGGTTCATGCAAGGAGAGTCCCTTGAAGCTAACCTGATAATTTGGGGGCTCTACTTCCAAAAATGCCCCCACAGGAACTTCAAAAAAATCCCCATAGACTATAATGGACTTGAATTTTTCAGTAAACCTGGAAGTAAAGCTGAAATACAAATTTACCAGTATGGATATTCAACTTATTCTGGTTTATCGGAAAAAATCGCCCCCAATAATCTTTAACCCAAAATTTACTGATTTTTTCCCCTTCCCCCCCCCATTCCTCATTACAAAGCTCTTTGCCTTTTTTCCACACTCGGAAACCAGATATGCTTCCATGTCTATCCAGGGCAGGTCCACAACAGATGTATTTAATCATGCTTGGATGCTTTCCTCCCTTCCCATTTCAAGCCTATGTGATGACTGAAAGGAAGGGCAAAAAGGAGGCGAATGCCAGGGATGTTTACAGATGAACCCTCATTTATTGCTCTTCTGTGGAAGCCATATTGGGCAAGGGCCTTTAACAAAAAGGGGGGATATTTCTGTCTAGCTTCACGGGGGTGGGAATTATCTGGGCTTACTACTTCATTTTGTGCTGGAACGATTAGCATGTTGCCAATATCAAACAACAACAATTCTTCTCTTTGAAAAATACCAAAGGAGGATTAGTCTCTTTTAAAGACTAATTGCATGTGGCCTCATTGTGCCAGAAACGGAGCTCCGTTTTATCCTACAATTTGGCAACAGGAATACGTTTCATGTCTCAAGCCTATGCTCAGGTCTGTAGTGGAAGAAGGATCCCAGCCAAAAGAGCACCACAATAGAAATTTAATACTGGAGGTAGGAGGTTTGAAGAACTGTCCTCTATAGAAAGCTGAAAAGATATGCTATGATGGATGTCATGTATCCTGTGGCTGCTGTAATGCAGGTCAGGACACTTACTGTTCCCTATTCTCAGAAAGAGAGTCAAGGAACATCTCATCAATGCTTCTGACTGCATTTTCTGCCTCTTCCAAATTGGTGAATAGCCAGGGTGTAATATGGCTCCATTACACAGCACAATGCTTCCTCTATATTGTCACAAATAAAGGACAGGGCTGGTATTTTCTCCTGTAAGCTAACTCAAGGAATGGGCCTTCTTGCACTGTTCATAGAATCATAGAGTTGGAAACGACCACCAGAGTCATCTAGTTCAACCCCCTGCACAATGCAGGAAATTCCAAACTACACACACACACACACTGACCCCTACTCCATGCCCAGAAGATGGCCAAGGTGCTCTCCCTCTCATGATCTGCCTAAGATCATAGAATCAGCATTGCTGACAGATGGCCATCTAGCCTCTTCTTAAAAACCTCCCGGGAAGGAGAGCTTACCACCTCCCAAGGATAACCCTAAGATGGTTATCATACACCCTGTTCCCTACAGGGAACTGTAGAACAGAAAACCGGTGTTGTATGGTGGAAAGAGCAATGGACTAGAACAGGGGAAACCTGGGTTTTAAACCCCATGTTTACTTAACTATGGCCTTGAACTTATCCTTTTGTCTCTGCCTAACCTACCTAATGGGATGAGGGGGGGATGTAGGAAGGGAGAGCTATGTATACTGCTCTGTGCTCTCAAAGAAGGAAGAATGGGATAAAACTAGAACACCTCAATAAATATAGTATACTTTCCCCTCCCTCCATGGGAGGGCTCATGGCCACTGTAGTCATCCCAGGATTCTCTGTTCTGCTTTCTGGAAAGGAAGCCATATTGTGCAGCACTTTTCTCTGCTACCTCTTCAATTTAACTCCTTTAGGATGGTTTCAGACATTTATTTATTTGTCAAATTTATAATCCACTCTCCCCAGCCTTGACCGGGCTCAGGGTGACTCACATAAATATAGATTATAAGGTTAAACATGTTGAAACAATTAAAACTGTAACTAAAAACCAGCCCGTACTGTCACATGAACACATGCAGCTGCCCTATACTGAATCCGACCCTTGGTCCATCAAAGTCGTATTGCCTACTCAGACCAGCAGTGGCTCTCCACGGTCCTTCACATCACCTACTTGCCTAGTCCCTTTAATTGGAGATGCCAAGGACTGAACCTGGGACTTTCTGCATGCCAAGCAGATGCTCTACCACTGAGCCACAGCCCCTCCCCTTTATATACAATATATATGTCAATAATATACAATAGCCTATATCCAAAAGGTGCTGCTAGTGTGAAATATAAGCCACAGCAAAGCCTGCTGCATTCCACATCCCCAAAGGTAGAATGGTACAAGGTGTGTGTGTGTGCAGAGTAAGGAGGCCAGCATTGATGAAAACCAACTGTAGCTGTCCTCAAACACAAGCCTGGTGGAACAGCTCTGTCTTGTAGGCCTTGCAGAAATCCCTGAGGTCCTGCAGGGCCCTGGTCTTTCTCTCTGTCATTCAGGGGTATTACATGAGGTTATCCTAGTTTACTTTCACAGCAATGCTGAAGGAAGTGATATGTACATCCCTATAGCTCTTTCATCTGAGTGAAGCTGCCCTATCGGGGAGAGGGAGGAGCATTCAGAGTAATTTCATGACTAGATATTGACCTTCGTGTGACTTTGGAAACAGGCAGTGTGTGAGGGAAGTTCGTATGTGCCCTTTTTGTGATGCTCAATTACTACCCATGGCAGAAAAGATGCTTCTCCTGTTTACCGCATGAGACAGTTCAGACCTGTTTCTGAGAAAGAAAGGTAACATCTAGCTGTACATTGTGTTCAATCAGATTTCAAATGTGTTCCCTTCAACCCAAAGTCCAATCTGTTCTTTCACTCACCTCGGGGCACAAGAAAATGCCATAGATTGAGAGAGTGAAATTTTGCCTCCATCTCAACCAAACTATCATTGCATTATTAAATAATGAGTCATGATTATGTCACTCATTTCAGTTAGAAACAACCCCTAATAACTTTTAATTGTCATCTCCCAGAGTTGTAATTGCTTTTTTCTTTTTAAACCTTTGATCAACACAACAAAGGCCCATCATTGGTATGCGGTGCACTGCCAGCCCACAATTGCCAGCGGAGTAATGGAAACAGCTTTTCATGTATTAGCAGAAGATCACGCAAGCCAATATGCAACAACAAACTCTGGTTTCCTGTGCACGTCAGAGAAGATGATTTCTTCCCCTCCCATACACAGAGGAACATGGTCAAAATACTTAACATGTCAGCAGTATTGAAATGCTATCAAAAGATCCCAGCGTGTTCAATCCACCCATTTGCTTTCATCTGTATAAAGAACCATGTTTTCTGCTGTACTAGCAGAAGGTTTCCAATGCTTCTGAAGAGCAAACCCCACATAAAACAGCGCTGCAGCCTCTCCTTAGATCATAAAGGCAAAAAGGAAAACTGATCAAAATGTAAAGAGTAAGATGGAAATGTGGGGTGGTATGTATTCATATTGAATGTTCAGTGTTGTATGTGATTGGGTTCTCTGTTGCTTTCCCTTTCTACACTTCCATGTCCCACGCAAAGGTGAAGATACCTGGAGATTCCTGTTAGAAAAACCCTCTGCCCATGCCCAGGCTAAATACCTGTGACTGAAGAGCAGTAGAAGCTCAGCCCAGGTTTCATTCACATGGCAAAGGGTTGTTCCCATCCTTCTTCGAAGTCTTATTTCTGTTTATTTTGTCTTATTTAGCAATAAGGCTTTGACAGATATTCTCCTTCATAAGTCACTCATTAGAGAGACAAAAGGATTTTAACCCCTTCTACTTACTTTTTGGGAATCTCAAGAATCTTCCACATGTCCCCTCACTTCACAAGTCTCAGACGAAACTCAAGATACAGGCATATGGCAGCATACCATTAAGATGCAGGAGGACAGTAGTCATACTGAGGCAGAGGAGCAGGAAGAGGACTAATCTGCCTGAGCCTCAGCTGATAAGGGAATGAATTACTTGGAGGAGCCAGTGATACTCTCCTGAATCCCAAATATGGCCTTTGCTAGAAAATGAGTTGCTCAACAGGATCCAAAGTAAGGCTCACGTTAGTCCATTAATCCAGTGATGCCTCTTCCAATGCAGTGATTTTGCAGCAGACTACCAGTTTCTGTAAAAAGAGAAAGTGCCAAAGCAGGACTACAGCTGAACATCAAGAAGACAAAAGTAAAGGTTTACAATGAGGAAATTGAAATTGTTGAAGACTTTCTATTCCTTGGCTCCATCATCAACCAAAAGGGAGACTGCAGCCAAGAAATCAGAAGGAGATTGATACTGGGAAGGGCATCCATGAAGGAGCTAGAAAAGATTCTGAAGTGTAAGGATGTGTCACTGGCCACCAAGATTAAGTTAATTCATGCCATCCTATTTCCTATTACTATGTATGGGTGTGAAAGCTGGACATTGAAGAAAGCTGATAGGAAGAAAGTAGATTCCTTTGAAACGTGATGTTGGAGGAGAGTGTTATGGATACCATGGACTGCCAAAAAAACCAACCAGTGGGTTATAGATCAAATCAAGCCTGAACTGACCCTAGAAGCTAAAATGACTAAACTGAGGCGATCGTATTTTGGTCACATTATGAGAAGGCAAGAGTCACTAGAAAAGACAGTCATGCTAGGAAAAGTTGAGGGCAGCAGGAAAAGAGGAAGCCCCAACAAGAGCTGGATTAACTCAATAAAGGAAGCCACAGCCCTCAGTTTGCAAGACCTGAGCAAGGCTGTCAAAGATAGGACATTTTGGAGGACATTGATTCATAGGGTCACCATGAGTCAGAAGCGACTTGATGGCACTTAACACACACACCAGTTTCTGTAACTGAATGCCCACAGTGGTAATGGACTCAGGAACCCTTATCAGGATGTCATAGGGATGCCAGCCTCCAGTGGGGGCTTGGGGATCCCCTGGAATTAAAGCTCATCTCCAGACTACAGAGATCAGTTCCCCTGGAGAAAATGAGTGCTTTGAAGGGTGGACTCTATGGCATTGTACCCCACTGAGGTCCCTGTCCTCCCCAGCCTCCATCCCCAAATCTCCAGGAGTTTTCCAGCCTGGATCTGGCAACCCTACCCCCCAGCCTCCACCAGTGGCCAGGGGGAACCTGGCAACCCTAGGAGCTCCAGAGGCACCTGTAGGAGTGGTGGGAATGGTATTTCAGCACTGAGCGGGTGCTGGTGTTGACAGTGTTCCTACTTTTAGGTCTTTCAGCCACCATCATATGCTCTCGGCATTCTCCTATACAGGTGGAAATCAGTAATGGTATGAAGCTGTCACAGAAAAGTTTGTCACACCATCTCTTTAATGAATCTTTTACAACACTCAACTGGAAATTCAGTTTTCCAGAATATAGTTTGAAAAGCAAATGGCCTTCTACAAGCACTGGAACAGATCTGTCAGCAGTAGAATGTACATGCCTGAGGAAAGGCTAACAGTACTGGAAAATAGAGTTTGATGTTTAAAGGATGAAAGTAGAGGCTGAAGTGGAAAAAGTGACTTAGTGTGGAATAACCATTCAGAGTATGAATAGCAAATTCCCATTTCAGGTTTCAGCTGAGTTAAGAATAGGGATGCCAGCCTGCAGGTGGGACCTGGTGATCCCCTGGAATTAGAGCTCATCTCCAGACTACAGAGATCACTTCCCCTGGAGAAAAAGGCTGCTTTGAAGGGTGGACTCTATGGGATTGTACCCGACTGAGGTCACTGTCCACCCCAGACTCCATCTCCAAATCTCTGGGAGTTTCCCAACCTGGATCTGGCAACCCTATCCCAATCCCCCACCGGTAGCCAGGGGGAACCTGGCAAACCTAGGAGGTCAAGAGGCTCCTGTAGGAGTGGTAAGAATGGAATTTCAGCTGGTCATGAACATTGCTCCTATTGTTAGGGCTTTCAGATAGGGCTGTTGATTCGGTTCGGCCCGAACTGAAAACCAGCCGAATTTCCTCTGATTCTGTGGTTTTTAGTTCGGGAGGAACCGAACTCAAAACTGGCGGGCAACCGGGGGGGCCGAATTCAGCGAGTTCGGGAGTTCGTGAATAAATTCGGCAAATTCGGGGCCGTCAGTAAGCAGCATAACCGTCAGTAAGCAGCATTCTCCTCCCCCGGCCAATCGGTGGCCAAGCTGGGTCTTCTTCTGGCCAATCAGTCAGGATTGAGTACTGGAGGAATCAGCTGATGTGCGGCCCGGCCAGGGAGAGAGAGAGAGAGAGCGAAATCCTCGTGTGTGTGTGGGGGTGCTTGTGCACATTCGCTCCTTTCTGTGGCTGCAGGGGGCGTATTTTTTGGGGTACAGACACAAAACTTTCACTGGAGCTTCAGATGAAGCTTCTTAAGATACCCCCCAAGTTTTGTAAACATTGGGTCAGGGGGTCCCGAGATATGGGCTCCCCCCTTTTTCTTTCCATGGCTGCAGGGGGCGCATTTTTGGGGGTACAGATCCCAAACTTTGAGCGGAGTTTCAGACCAGTGTTCTTAAGATACCCCCCAAGTTTTGTAAACATTGGGTCAGGGGGTCTCGAGATATGGGCTCTCCCCCTTTTCCCTCCCCCCCTTTTTCCATTTATGTGGCCGCAGGGGGCCCTTTTTTGGGGATATAGCCCCCAAACATTTAGCATAGCTTCAGTCAATTATTCTTAAGATACTACCCAAGTTTTGTAAAGATGGGTTCAGTGGGGGCAGAAATATCGCCTCCCCCCTTTTCTCTTTCCATGGCTGCAGGGGGCGCATTTTTGGGGGTGCAGATCCCAAACTTTGAGCGGAGTTTCAGACCAGTGTTCTTAAGATACCCCCCAAGTTTTGTGAGCATTGGGTCAGGGGGTCCCGAGATATGGGCTTTCCCCTTTCCCCTTTCCCCTATTGGGATGAATGGATCAGCCGATCCTGTGCATCTCCAGAGCAAAACGTCCCGTGCCTAATTGGAATCATCTTGGATTACAAGTCCTCTTCAGCCCCTCTTGATGGAACAGAAGACAGCCACAGTAAGACCCCTTTGGGGGCTTTAATCTATAACTTTTCTCCTGTGTATGTGTGTGTGTGGGGGGGGAAGCAGAGTCTGTGTGTGTGTGGGGAGGGAGCAGTTTCTGTGGGTGGGGGGGAAGCCAAAGGGGGCTTTCGTCGGTTCTGCCTGGGGTGTGTGTTTCCCCTCGAGTCTCTCGCTCCCTGGTTTGAGGGGGGAGGTTTCAGTTGTGTGTCGCAAAGGTGTTGTTTAACAAGGTTGTGTTGTTTTGCAGTTGTTTTGCAGTTGCTTTGGAAATTTCTCAGCTGTTGTCGGGGCTGGGAGCTTTGTGCGTGGGCGGCAAGCTCTGCTGAGAGATGCACATTAAGGGTGGGGGGGACCCCTTTCAGGGCCCATATCTCAGCCCCCCCCTGACCCAATCTTTACAAAACTTGGGGAGTCTTTCAATAAACGTCCTTTGAAGCTCTGCCGAAAGTTTGGGACCTCAAACCCCAAAAATGCCCCCCCCCCAGAGCCGCGGAAAGGCGTGATTGTGTTTTTAATGGCTTTATTCGGCCGAATTTTTTTCCAAACTTTGAATTCCCGCCGAATTGAACGGATCCGAAGTGGGGGAGTTCGGACTTCGGCATATCCCGAATCTAAATGGACTGAATTCGGCCGAATCCGAACTATACTGAATTTTTTTTAATTCAACAGCCCTACTTTCAGACACCATCATAAGCTGCCTCTTACAGTAGTGAATTGGCCTGGAATCTTCAACTCCTTCCTTAGTGGACTTTCTGAGTGGAAGATAAGGTCTGTGTTTATTTGTCTGCCTGATAATGAAGTCCCTACTCCTGCTGGGGTGACACAGCTAGGCCTGCTTTGTAGCACGCCATGCTTGTGAATGAAAGAACGCCAAACATTTCCTACACTCTTTCTTCTTGGGAGACGTGATTCTTTAATGACAGCAACCATATCATTGTGACACAATAGGCAGGAATAAAGAAAAGCTCTGACCTCATCGGACCCAGGGAATCATTTCCAAATAGGAAAAAAAAAAAAAAAACAGGTGAGAGGGCTCGGTACAATGCATAAGTTTAAAGTAGCATTAGAAAGCTGCAAGGGACTTCAAACGTATCTGTCGGCAGTGGAGAAAATATTTGCAACACCTTGGAAAGAGCTTCAGCTCAGGAAAACTATGTATCCTCTCTAGGTTTTCGCTGTTTTCCAACCTCTGTAAATCAAGATGGTATTCAGTACACCTGAGAATGGATTTACAGTTTTAAAAAATGCATTGTCCTTCTGCACATTCACACAGTGGAACATCATCGTCACGTTCAGTGACAGAACTGAGCTTGGGGAGTTAATTTGATTCTGGCTTTGTCTTTCCATGTGACCTTGCAGAGGGTCGCTTGCCCGAGCCCCAACAACAGTGTGGAAAGTGTTATCAGATATGAGAGGGAAAAGATCAGATAAGGGCAACCAGATCCATCAAGAAGTTGGAACACCTTTCCTAGGAAGATACGCCAATCATTTGAGGGCTTTTTAATTCAGAAAAAAATATGATTGGAGGCATGATAAAGGTTGATAAAATTACAGATGGCATGGAGAAAATGGATAGAGAGGGATATGTCTCTGAGATCAGATTGAGTAGAATGTAAATAAAAGGGATTCTACTGACAGGTAATGCAGATGTCATGCTCCACCTTTGGAAATGGAGCAACCTGACTTTGGGAATGGAGCAACCCACTGTAAACAGTTAAGCAACTGTTTTTTGGTACTATTTGAGAGATTTGCTCAGTAATTCTTTTAAAAGCCCCTTTGTTCATAATATTTTTCAAGAAAGTGTACAGGGAAAAGTCCCCCCCCCTTTTCTCTTAATATCAGAAGTTGGGATCATACAATGAGATACTGTTTTGCAGTAGATTCAGGACACAGACACCCATTTCATGTACACCATACTTGCACCATGTATTTACACTGTGAAATTTGTTGTCAGAGGATAATCAATGGCTATTAGCCATTTTAACTTAATGGAACCTTCATGTTCAAGGCCTGACCTGGATGGGTTAGTGCTTGGATGGGAGACCACCGAGGAAGTCTAGGGTTGCTACACAGAGGCAGGCTATGGCAAACCACCTCTATACATCTCTTGCCTTAAAAATCTTGTGGGGTCGCCATCATTCCACCTTAGTGGGCTTTCAAATTTGATATATTAGTGGGCTTTCAAATTTGATATATCAAAATTGATATACACCCCTACACGCATATCTGGTCTTTTATAAATCTGTGTATATATTGTGATACATTTGTATATTGTTTGTGTGTGCATTATAGGGGATTTTATCTGACCACTGCATGGTATAGAAAGCCAGCGTGGTGTAGTGGTTAAGAGCAGTGGTTTGGAACAGTGGAGTCTGATCTGGAGAACCGGGTTTGTTTCCCTACTTGTCCACATGAGCAGCGTAGGCTAATCTGGTGAACTGGGTTTGTTTTCCCACTCCTACACATGAAGCCAGCTGGGTGACCTTGGGCAAGTTACAGCTCTGTTAGAGCTTTTTCAGCCCCACCTACCTCACTGGGTGTCTGTTGAGAGGAGCGGAAGGGAAGGTGATGGCAAGCCAGTTTGAGTCTCCCTTGAGTGGTAGAGAAAGTTGGCATATAAAAACAACAACTCTTCTTCAACTCTTCACTGATGAAGGCCAGTTGGCCAAAACGCATATGCTGTGTGGTTTAAGTTTATCAACCTTAATAGTTGCTATTGTGCTTTGCTTTATCTTTTTAAATGTTTTCAACCCTGATATAAGTGTCCTAAAATAAATATATTCTTACATAACATTATTTTACCATTCTCCACCCAACCTTTGGGTACCCAGTTTTAGGAAATTCCTTCAGGGTTCATCTGAGTTAAGAATAGGGATGCCAGCCTCCAGTTGGGATCTGGGGATCCCTCAGAATTACAGCTCATCTCCAGACCACAGAGATCAGTTCCCCTGGAGAATTGTGCTTTGTTTTATCTTTTTGTAATGTTTTTAACCCTGATATAAGCACCCTAAAATAAATACATTTCTACTGAACATTATTTTACTTTTCTCCACCCAACCTTTGGGTACCCACCTTTTTGCTTGTTCAGGTTGGGTCTTCTTCCCCCCCCCCCACTTTTTTTTTTTTTTTGGTTACTGGGAATTTCCTATTCATACTCCGAATTGTTATTCCACACTAACTCTCTTTTTTTCACTTCAGCCTCTGCTTTCATCCTTTAAATATCAAACTCTGCTTTCCAGAACGGTTAGCCTTTCTTGAGCTATGTACATTCTACTGCTGTCAGATCTGTTCCAGTGCTTGTAGAAGGCCATTTGCTTTTTGAACTATATTCTGGAGAACGATGAAGTTCCACTTGAGGCTTGTACAAGATTCATTAAAGAGATGGCGAGACCAACTCAGTGACAGCTTGATACCATAACTGATTTCCACCTGTACAAGAGAACGTTGAAAGCATTTCAAGACATACCCACAGCTTGGACTGATGACATGGCTTCATAATTCAGCATTGTACATGACCTAGAATCCACAGCATTTAAATATATATTTTATCCCAGTTTTCCACAGTTGCTCAAGATTGCCCATAATATTGATCAAAAGCAAAGATATAGGACCGCAGTGAATTAAAAATACAACGGGGTAACCTATCCAGAAATTTTCCACCATCCACAGACCCATAACTAAAAGCATACCCTGATACAAGCTGGACCACACCAGCCATACCATCACCACTTCATTTTATTTCAATAACTTTTGAGTCTTTATAAATATTTCTTCTAGCAATTCCCGTTTATCCTAAATTTCTAGATGAACCTCTGTTTATTCATTTTTACTCCATGTCTTCAGGCTTCGTGCAGCCTCTTCCCATCAGAAGGGATTCTTTTTTTCCCTCGCTTGTTAATGAGAAGAAGCCACAGGAATTAGAAAGGAGAAAACATCCCCAGAAGGCTTGTTCCATAATGAACTGTAAATAGGAGGACGCAGATGATAGTAAGGCAGCATTAAATCAATTGTCTTCACTTTTTCAAGTTAATTACAGTTTGTTGCCAAAATTCTCGACATCAACAGCAGCCAGCTGAAACCAGTAGTACCAGGAGTTTGGTATTACTCAGGAACAACAACAATCATAATTTGTATTGTGGTTTTATATTATTCAAAGCATTTCATAATTTATTGATGCATCATAATGGCAGTTTTGTTTTCTCATTTGCTGCAGTGCTTTACCCTAGACTCCTCTGAGTGGGATAAAGATTGATGGATAGATAGATAGCTACTAGGAATAAGCAAATACTCTCTGTATTCGATTGGATTTTAAGCAGCAGGAGTAGAATCTTACTAGAGGAATGGAACAGTCCCATTTCCTTCCATGGCAAACTTTCCAAATGATGCCCAGGAACAGTGGAGGGAGCAAAGTGGGAAAGGGATAGGGTATCGCCGTTGACCACTTAGAAATGCTACACTGAAGTTCACAGGGCCTACATGGATAAAAGCCATGTGAGAGAGGGGCTGTAGTCAGAGAAGAAGAAGAAGAAGAAGAAGAAGAAGAAGAAGAAGAAGAAGAAGAAGAAGAAGAAGAAGAAGAAGAAGAAGAAGAAGAAGAAGAATTGGTTTTTATATGCCAACTTTCTCTACCACTTAAGGAAAAATCAAACTACCTTACAATCACCTTTGCTCCCCTCTGCAGAACAAACACACTGTGAGATAGGTGGGGCTTAGAGAGCTCTAAGAGATTTGTGACTAGCCCAAGGTCACCCAGCAGGCTTCATGTGTAGGATTGGGGAAACCAACCCGGTTCACCAGATTAGCCTCCGCCTCTCATTTGGAGGAGTGGGGAATCAAACCCAGTTCTCCAGATCAGAGTCCACTACTCTAAACCACTGCTCTTAACCTCTACACTATGCTAGGGGGGCGAGGAGGGCAGCCGCCACCCCTGTGGCATGCAGAGAGGGCAGCAGAACTGCCTCTCCCATAGGCGTCTCTGTGCTTGGTAGGAGAGGCAGTTCTGCCACCTTCTCTGCATGCCACAGGGGAGGCGGCTGCCCTTCTGCCCCCCCACCCCCAGTTACAGCCCTGGCTGTAGTGAAGGAAAGGAAACGGGCAGATCTGAGTGGAAAAAACTGGTTGAATCCAACCCACTTGTTTCTTTTGATATTATTTTTGTCAGTGGTTTCGGCTCACTGTTTGCCTCTTGGTTTTGTAGGTTCATTTCTACTGTGTATACATTTTGTAGGACTTTTTCACATTGTGTATATTGTAATGCATATGTTCATGGTTAATATGGACAGCATACGAATAATGTGTAATGATGATTTATTGACACAATGATGATTTATTGACACATAAGTTTAAAAAACATTTACACTTTTCTGGGGGGAAATCTAGCACAAGGTGACAGAAAATGATGTGTGTGTGTGTTTAAAATCACTAATTTAATAGTTCCATTTTAAAAGTGAAATAAAGATGGGGGTTTTCAGGCCACAACTCTGAGGATGAGAAATTCTAAATCATCCCAATACAATGTTCTTCCTCTTAGGGAATTTGAACCTTAATCTGTGACGGGGACTTGCTGTGTTGCCAGGTGCTCTTAAAGAGCTATGAGGACATTTCCAAGGCTATACACGAACATATGCCAAAAATCTTCTTATATTATTCAAAAAGTTGAGACAAAGGCCTGTCTCATTATGAATATCCCCAAGAAACTCACTTGCTCTCACTCATCCGTCCCTCACTATAATTTGACAATCAGCTGTCATAAAGGATTCTACGATGCACAATTTTCTATTTTAAGGAATAATTATTTTCCCCTTAAAACTCTGGCTGTCGTTTCCCCTCCTTGTAGAAATTTTTGCAGCCTAGCGCTCATCATAAGCAAGACTTCTTGACAGAATCGATTCAGACATTTTGAGAAGAGCAACAGATAAAATAGGCTTCTCTTTCTTTGGGTTGACCTATCATGCTTTAGTAATTTTATCCCCTTTGAATGCTTAGTATTATTCAGCATTCTTGATTTTAAACTAGACCAATAGCAAATTAAAATACATTTACAGTGCAATCCTGAAAGGGGGGGTGGCAAAAGGGGTTCAGATGCGACATGACCCCTGCCCCAGCGCAAGCGTCACATACGCTGGCTATATGGGCATTTATATCGATGCAAGGCCACTTACGCTGGTGCTAGGGAGCCACGTGGCAGCTCCACCCATGGGCACTGCTGCAGCCTTGGTAGCAATGTTTCTCCAGCGATGGGGCTCGCACTGGTGCCAAAAGGGGCATTCCCGTGGGCAGGGCACCCTAAGCCCTTTCGCCCGTGGAATGCCCCCTTTTGCCAATGTCGAGTTACACCAGAAAAATGGTAGCATAGCCATGGGAAACTGCATAGAGCAGTTTCATGGGGCTTGGGGGATTTTCCCGATTGGTTTGCTTGCCGTGACGCAACAAACCGATCAGGAAGCAGTCGGGCTGCACCGTCCCTGGGCACACCTTTTCCAACCTCCCCCCCATCCCCAGTATTGCTCTGTTAGGTAGATATTATCTTTCCAGGATAAGACTATGTAATCAATGTTTATTACAATTTTTTATCTATTAAAATAATTTAAAATCATCAAGTTTTCGAGGTATGAGCTTTTGAGAGTCAAAAGGAGCTTTGACTCTGGAAAGCCCATGCCCTGAAAATCTTGTTGGTCTCAAAGGAGCTAGTGGATCCAAATCTATTGCAGTACAACCCAGCTACCCTCCGAATCTAAACTAAAATAATCAGTGTATTCCATAGAAAAAACAGGTGCATGAAACAGAATAAATGAGGCTGAGAGACTGACTGACCTAAGTTCGTCTAATGAGCTTCATGGTTGTACAGGGATTTAACCCCACATGTCCCCAGATTTAATCCAGCATGCTCACTAGTGCACCACACTAGCTTCACTGTGATGCATACATGCCGTATCACTGTGTGTTATTTGTAGTTAGGGGCCATACTCTGTGGCCACTTTCACACATCCTGAATATTGCACTTTCAATCTACTTTCTATGCCCTTTAACGATCGTTTGCAAGAGGATTTTGCCGTTTCACACAGTTAAATCCAGCTGCAAAGTGCATTGAGAGTGGATTGGAAGTGCATTATTCGGCATGTAAGAACGCACCATGTCTCTCAGGAGTCCTGTACACCCAAAATATGTAGGAACATGTCAGTGGCTGCAGAGGTAGAGACAGACAAATGTGCTGACCACTCAGCACCTCCATGTGTTCAGTCCAAGATGGGCTAGGCTGATCTCATCAGATCTCGGAAGCTAAGCAGAGTTGGCCCCGGTTAGTATTCGGATGGGAGTCGCCCAAGGAACAGTAACATCATGATGCAGAGGCAGGCAATAGCAAACCACCTCTGAATGTCCCTTGCCTTGAAAACCCTATGGGGTCACCATAAGGCAACTGCGGCTTAATGGCATTCACCCATATTTATTAAAGTTTAAACTCCCAGCTTTTCTCAGCATGTTCTTGTAATCACAGCATCCTTGGGGGGGGGGGACAAGAGAGGGGGACCGAGAGGGCTGGACCCAGATTAAAATGACAGTCTCCAAGTGGAGTTTGATCTTGCCATGTTTCACTGCACCTCTTTGTGACCTCTGAAAAGCTGCTGCTAGGGTTGGGTAACATGGTGGACAAAACATTACCATGGCATTGGGATATGCTGCAGTAATGAACTGGGACTGGGAAAAGGCATCCTATATCTCTCTGCTCTGTCAGCAGTGGGAGCTGGCCCTGCTGAGCAAGCAGCTTTCTACTTATACTACATATGTATATAGATCAAGTGGCAACAAGTTTATGGCTATCCCAGCAAGGGGCTTTCAAGGTAGTTTGCCAGTGCCTTCCTCTGCAGAGCCTTCCTTGATAGTCTCCCATCTAAGTACCCACCTGCTTAGTTTCTGAGAGCTGATGAGATTGTGCTGTACCCTGCCACCTTCCCTTCCATATGTACACTGTTATATAATACAAACAAACTTTATAATGCTTATTTATCAAGTCCCAATACAACTGGGAACAAATACATACCTTTGGCAGAGCTCTTTGATATTCTTAACCTCCACAAATCACTTTGTTCTGTTATGCTTTGTCCTATTGTGTGTGTGTAAAGTGCCGTCAAGTCGCAGCCGACTTATGGCGACCCCTTTTGGGGTTTTCATGGCAAGAGACTAACAGAGGCGGTTTGCCAGAGGTGGTTTGCCAGAGGTGGTTTGCCAGTGCCTTCCTCTGCACAGCAACCCTGGTATTCCTTGGTGGTCTCCCATCCAAATACTAACTAAGGCTGACCCTGCTTAGCTTCTGAGAACTGACGAGATCAGGCTAGCCTGGGCCATCCAGGTCCTGGATGGCTTTGTCCTATTACCGTGTATTAATTACTGTCTGGTGTCAAGCACTTGTAAATGGCATGTAAACATCAACAGCTTGTATTATGCAGAACTGTTTTAATTGTTTGGCTTTGGCTTCAATGGTCATTTTTCAACTTTGATCTTTCCGATCATGTCTGATTACATTGGATATATTAAATTTGTTTTCCTTTTGGAGGCCTACCCACTTTCTGTCACTGACAGCAGAATTGTTCATGCTTCCCAGTTCTATGAATTCATCTTTGCTTGTTAAATAGGCAGATTAGAAAAGCTAAAATTTGGTGTTCCTCATAATGGAGTCAACTTGGGATGTAATGAACATAAATGGAACATCAAGTCTTGGTGAAAGACTGCTCCATAAAAATCTACTTCTTCTATTTGTTCAAATGTACAACATTTTTCCAGGATTAATCTCATGAGAAACATGTTCTGAGTGTCTACAATACAAGCTTGCTTTGTACAGTGAAGACTGGTTGGCTCCAATGTTGTCATAAACCCACCCGTTTCTCTAGAGTAAACGTAACTGAAGAAAAGGAGGGAGTCAAGAAAGAACACTAAATTAGCATTTGATTCACTTGTCACTAGGATTGCTTCCACATGGGGATTTTGCCCCATGTGGACAACGGGGAGCCCCCACTGTTCTTGGAAGCATATACTCAATATCGTTCCTAATGCACACATGACTCGTGTGGCTCGTGTGGCTCCTGTACTTTCCCCCTGTTGAGCTGGATTTAACTTCCTTTAAGCATTGGAAGGCTGTGCAGCTCAGCATGAAGCACACTTTGCGTAGCTTTCCTTTTAGCTCACAGACACAGTTGCAGAGGAGTTCACTCACAGCATCCTACTTGTCTTCTTCCACCCTTGTTCTTCCCGGGGGGGGGGGGGAATGGATCAATGGCAGAATATCTGCTTGGCATACAGAAGATCCTAGGTTCAATCCCTGGGATCTCCTGCTTTAAAAAAGGATCAGGTGATGTGAAAGACCTCTCACTGAGACCCTGGAGAGTTGCTGCCAGTCTGAGTGAACAATGCTGACCTTGATGGACCAATAATCTGATTCAGTATAAGGCAGCTTCGTATGTTCTGTTCACCCATTATGGGCTTCACCGATAACTGTATGGGTGGCTTTTGACATAGACAAAATACAGAGAGCAGCATGTATTTTGTGACTGTTGGCTTCCAACTTCATTTTGATTTTTACTGGGGGTACAGAAAAGAAAAAAAAGGGAGGGAAGACAGATAGGGAAAATTTTACATTTCATTCAATGTCTGTGCCCAACATAACCCAGCCACATATCCTCACCCCAGAGTGGGTCTCACTCTCTACCAATGTAATTTGTAATCTGGAACCCCTTAATACCTCATTTCTCATCTCAAATTCATCTAATTATGCTAAAAACTATTATAACTGTGATAACTTATGGCTAATTTTGAGCTTCCACTATATAAAGCTTAACTCTTTGTTGTGAATACTATATCAAAAAGCACTGTAATCCAATCTATTAAGCAGCTAAACCCTGGATCCCTCATTGCATAGATATAGTCATATTAAGCATCTATAAATCTATCAAAAAATAATTGACATTTCTGTTTGTTGTCGTCCATCGGTTTTTTTCAGAGTAAATTAGTTGGTCTTGACATATTTGCAAATTTGTGCAATTTTGTAATCCAGCTTTGTGCGACACGCACTTTATAACATGAACAACCCTCTGCCGTAAACACATACGCCATTTGCCCAGGAAAATTCTAATTCTAACTGGTATCTGCGAAGCTGTAGATGAAATATAATTGTGCTCATAATGGTTTGCTTGGATGTCACACCAGCACACACTGGAGCAGTCGTCCTGTCCCTAGAGAAGCTTGTAATGAAAGTAATGCTTGCTAGCCATGCTCCAGTGGCAACAGGTGTCAGCTACAACCTGCTCCAAGCTTTTTGGAAATAATATATGCTCACATGGGAAAATACACATTTCTAATTGTTTCTTATACAATCGGTCTAAAAATCTACCTAATCTAACATGACAACACAGTTTCAGGTCAGTCGCTGAACAGAGAAGCTTCCCTGCAATATTCTGTTTTCCCTGCGAGCATCAGTTCTGCCTATAATTCTGTTTCAGAGTTTAATGCTTTATCAGCCAAGAGAGTTCTTTCCTAATCAAATAATGGGAGAAAGAGATCAACGCAAATAATGGAGACATTTTGATTACTACTGAAGGCAAAAAACATAAATGAGGGGAATCCCAGATCTTGCTGTCAAATTTAGCAAATCGACAGAAAAATTGCAATGCCGCAAATGATATGAAGGTTCCGTTGGGGCCAAATCTAGGCAGTGGGCAAAGTGAGATGTAGATGGTGTATGATCCATCTCCCTGAGGTCAACATTTAGAGCAGCTGTTGTGAACTTAACTCAAGCTAAGGCTTAACTTGAAATAAGCACAACAGGCAGAAAGAAGGGTGTTATCTTCATTTCTTCTTGTGATCTTCCAAAAAGCATCTATCTGGCCACTTTTGGGGGGAAAACTCTGCTGGGAAAAGTGATCTGATCCAGAAAGGCAGTGCTTGCTTCTGAGGAACACATGAAGCTGCCTTATACTGAGTCAGACCATTTTGTCTATTAAGATCACCATCATCTGCTTTGAGTGGCAAAAGCTGTCCAGGGTTTCAGGCAGAGGCAGGGAGCAGCTGTGGCTCAGTGGCAGAGAATCTGTTTTGAATGCTGAGGGTCCCTGGATCAATCCCCAGCATTTCTTCACACAACATATAGTTAAATTGTGGAACTCCCTGCCCCAGGATGTGGTGATGGCTGTCAACTTTGAAAGCTTTCAGAGGGGAATGGACATGTTCATGGAGGGGTATTCATAGCTACTAGTAAAAATGGGTGCTAGTCATGATGCATACCTATTCTCTCCAGGATCAGATGAGCATGTCTACTATATCAGGTACTTTGGAACACAGGCAGGACAATGCTGCTGCAGTTGTCTTGTCTGTGAGCTTCCTAGAGGCACCTGGTTAGCCACTGTATGAACAGACTGCTGGACATGATGAACCTTGGTCTGATCTAGCATGGCCTTTCTTATGTTCTTATCTCCAGATACAAGGATCAGACAGAATGTGATGTGGAAGGCCTCTGACTGAGACCTGGAGAGCCACTGCTGGCCTCAGTAGGCAATTCTGACTTTAATGGATCAATATTCTGTGTAAAATTGCTTCATGTCTATCTTCCATATTACCTGCCAACTGATCCTTTTAAATGGAGATGCGGCTGATTGATTCTGGGACCTTCTCCATGTAAAGTAGAAGCTCTACCACCAAGCTACAACCTTATGAGATTCTTGAGCAATGGTATTTATTAGAGGTGGCCTGAAACTACTCATGTTTTCAGTTCTTGTTTCCACCTATTATTTTGCCGCATTTTAAAATTTCATCGCAATTTTGAATTGTATGACCTTACGTTCATCCTCAAAGATGGAATCCCATCAATCATAACGGTGTTGTTTCAGCTTCAGGATAAGTATCCTTTTGAAAGAGCAAATTTCTATACAAGAAAAGGGAAGCCTATGAAAAATTAAGACAGAAAACTAATACTTATTCATTCCCTATTTCAGCTGGGAAAGCTACCTTCCATTAATTTTACACTAAGCAACTGGAGACTTTGTGGAGCACTGAATTCCAGACTGACCACCTCAAAATATCACTCCCAGCTGAGAAAGATCAGTTCACCTGGAGAAAATGGCAACTTTGGTAATTGGACTCTATGGCATTGAAGTCCCTCCCTTCCCCAAACTCCACCCTCCTCAGGCTCCGTCTCCAAAACCTCCTGCCGGTGATGAAGAGGGACCTGGCAACCCTAAATGAGGCCCACATACTCCCCTTGTTCTTCTTTCTTCCCTGGCCTCTCCATTTTCAAACAGAGTGCAAAGACAAACTCCAGTTGAAAACAAAGCACAAATCCCCATGATGTCTGACTGCTGGCCGCTGGGTAAAATGGAGTGTGTTGGCTCCCATAAACTGGGATTCTAAGCCAGGAATCAACCCTGAGAGTTGGACGAACGAGATGAGCTTGCAGAGATGAAGAAGAAGCCGTGCATATGTTGTTCACAGTAATTTGTAATTTAATTATGGCTTACCTTGACCCCTGAATGTGGCCTATGGCTGTGACAAGGTAAACCACTAGGCCATTTTTTCCAGTGGTATTTGCATGATGATTTTGGAGCTAAGCATCATGGTCTGCACTTAGATGTGAGGCTGCCAAGGAAGACACTGCAAAGGAAGGCAATGGTAACCCGCGTCTTCTTCTCACTTGCCTTGCAATTCACTTGCTGGGATCACTAGAAGCCAGTTGCAGATTAATAGCACTTAGGTACATAAGTATTTTAATGGTTACCAGCTCCGGGTTGGGAAATACCTGGAGATTTTTGGGGCAGAGCCTGAGGAGGTTGGGGTTTGGGGAGGGGAGGGACTTCAATGCTATGGAGTCCAATCGCCAAAGTGGCCATTTTCTCCAGGCGAGCTGATCTCTATCAGCTGGAGATCAGTTGTAATAGCAGGAGATCTCCAGATAGTACCTGGAGGTTTGCAACCCTAATGTATTGCCACGATGAAACTATAGACCAGTTCTGAGACACAATTTACTAAGCCTCATAATTGTCCTTCAGTTAATGAATCAACTCTTACAAGCCACATTGAACTGTGTAGGACTGAGTAAACATGCATAGGATCTGGCTGCAAGGTACTTATTTGGAAAGACATTACCGCTGAAGCATACTTAATCAGGGTATTGCGAGATATTAGGTACCACCTCTACATATTGTACAAAAAACCCAATATAGAACCTAATTAGAAAAATGAAAGGACACTTTTGAGTTTTATTTGCCAGCAGACAAAGCTCTCAGACTTTCCACAGACAAATGAATAATTAAAATGCTTGGAGAAAGACTGGTCTTGGCAATGCAACTTGAGCCACATTTGGAACAAAACAATCAAGCCAGATTTCCCTCAGGAGCACTCCGTTGATCACTGAAAACAGATTATTATAAGCAATTGAACAGAGATGTCAGGAAACCACATCTGACAAGCAGACCTTTCACTACTTTAAAAAAAAAAAACATATATTTTTAGTTTTTCAAGTTCAGAGACATATGCCTGATGTAGCAAGTGAAACATAAAGTTGTAGAAACTACAAAGAGTATTCAGTCCTTTTATTTTTATTTTTAAAAAAACAGTCTTATAATGGAGAAAAAATAACTGGGTGAGACAATTTTTTTAAAAACAAGTTTACGGATTGTAAGAGTTTTCTTCCAATGTCTCATAGAAAAAGCCAATTAATATTCTTTACACAGAAAAAAAAAAGATCTGAAGCATGAATTTCATTATATCTACTGTTCATAGCAATGGTCAGGGTTTTCTGTGGACATTGGGAAAATATTAGGAGTTGCAATCTTCTTATTAAGTTTAAGGTTCTGCTGCTTATCAGCTTCCCATTAAATGGTAAACATGCATCTTTCAACACCTTAAAGATAAATATATGTATTGTGGCTTAAGTGTGGTGTAGTGGTTCAGAGCAGCTAACTCTAAATTGGAGAACTGGATTCGATTCCCTACGCCTCAGCATGAAGCCTGCTGGGTGACCCTGGGCCAGTCACAGTTCTCTTAGAAATCTCTCAGCCCACACGTAGGCAGGCAATGGCCAACCACCTCTGAATATCTCTTGCCTTGAAAACCCTTTGGGGTCGCCATAAGTCTGCTGAGACTAGATGGCACTTTCCACCAAAAAGCTTCATGGACTAGAACCCACTTCTTCAGATATATGAAGTGTATATTATGTTGGCATATAAATAGTGGGTTCAAGTCAATAAAACATAATACACATGCACTCTACAAGAATTCTGCAGTCTATATGGGACAATTACGTCAATCTGTCCATAAAAGAATCGACTGCCACAAATATGATATAAAAACTACCACCTTCAGAAACCTGTGAGAGAACATTTCAGTCTCTGCTACTAATCTGAAAATTGCTATCACTCAACAGCTTCAAAAGGAACACTCCAGTGTGAAATTGCTGGATTAGTATGTATAAGGCCTCAGTTGGCTTTAACCATGTCCTCAGTTGGCCTTAGTCAGGACAATGGTTTCCTTTTCACACTGTATTTGTAAAGTTCACTGCAAAGGTCTAGGAAGATGGTATTATCAAAATGACCAATTTTGTGAACAGGTACCATGCTTATCTTTTATACAGTATGTCATGTGGTTTACTGCCCTTGACTCCCTATACTTACATTTTCAATTTTATTCCAAAGTATTTGTGTGTACATGTGTATAAGTATCTTCCAAACAAAGAAACACTTCATGCAGTTGATGGCCTCTAGTCTATAAAGTCCTATGCCATATTGAATCTGTTATTCTTCAGGATAATGATGTCTTAGTAGGAATATGTCAAGTGGCTATTTCCCTCCAGTATAAACAACAGTAGCTATCAGGAATTGACCTAATCATGAACCTAGGGCTTTGATGCGTGAACAAAGAAACCATCAGTACCATCCTGCTCAACTGAAAGCACAATGTCGTGTATTCATTCTTTGGGGCACACAGAGTAGCTCTCTGCCATTTGAAATGTAAAAATAATTCTATACAAAATAATCTATAAGACTGCATGAGAACATAAGAGAACCATGCTGGATCAGAGCAAGGCCCATCAAGTCCAGCAGTCTGTTCACACAGTGGCCAGCCAGGTGCCTCTAGGAAGTCCACGAACAAGACGACTGCAGCAGCATCCTGCCTGTGTTCCACAGCACCTAATATAATAGGCATGCTCCTCTGATACTGGCAAGAAAAGGTATGCATCATGAGTGAAAGTGTTCTCATCGGTCATCTTGTGGTTGGTCAGCCTGGCATTCTCATAATTCAATGATAGAAGGTCACAAAAAGCTGATCAAATCAATCTTCTTGCCCTGTGGGTGGCAGCAAACCACACTTCTAAACGGTCTCTGATACATGCTGTTCTAGGCATGTCGTAATAGAGATTTTGGCTGGAGCTCAGGAATTTTTCATCCCTGCTGATTCAACTCACAGGGGGCCCCATTTCAATTTTTGTGTCTCCCTTGTGTCTATCAACTTCTTCAGTATCTCTGCACCTGATTTCAGTTTTTTTTCCCAGTTCACATTTTTCAAGGTTACTTGTGTTCCAGCTGTATACAAATGGAACATAGCCTATATGAGGTGCAAAAATGGGCATAAATGAAACAACATTTATATGCTTATCTATTGAAATAGTTATACACTGTCTTTCCATTGTCGCTTAAGGCAATCTACAATAGCAAACTAAAAGGCCATGTGTGTGTGTTAAATGCCGTCAAGTCGCTTCTGACTCATGGCGACCCTATGAATCAACGTCCTCCAAAAATGCCCTATCTTTGACAGCCTTGCTCAGGTCTTGCAAATTGAGGGCTGTGGCTTCCTTTATTGAGTCAATCCACCTCTTGTTGGGTCTTCCTCTTTTCCTGCTGCCCTCAACTTTTCCTAGCATGACTGTCTTTTCCAGCGACTCTTGTCTTCTAAAGGCCATATAATAGAGTAAAATCCCATTAACCCTACCCCCTCCTCAAAATAAACACCTGAACCTCAAAAACTCCAAAAGTACAAACTCAGGTAACTTCCTACTCTTGTGTATTTGCTTTTAGTTTTATTGAGGTAGCCCTTGTTCTTTGTGGTGCCCGTGGCATTACTGTGTTTATCATTATCGATTGGCCAACCTCTGATCTCTTTCCATGTTCAACACTGTGTTTTTACCATGTGCTGAATGCCTCATTCTTAGCCTACTACAGACCTTGCCACTTGAATGTGAAGAGGGTTATACATTTATATGTGTAACACTGCAGTTCTCAAAACTTCTTTTGTGCAAATGAGATGAAATGAAGATAAATGCACCAGAGAAAGCAGAATAGCAAGCATACGTGCTTTCCCCTCATGCCAGTTGGAAAACTCTGCGGTTTCGTTAGAGGTGAACTTTTTCCTCTTGTTGCACTGAAGATGGGAAATTTCCAGCAACTTCTTCCTCCCTCATGGATATCAAGAGCAGATCAGTGGTTTTCTTAAAATTGCCAGGGGGCAGGAAGTTAAGCGATTTCATCCGTTTCAGTAGGCAGAGCAGCATTCTGCAGATTTTATTTTCGTCATGACCACCAATGATGTTCATCACCAGTGGTTTCATACTACTTTCCCCCTTTGTTAAAGATAGACGGGGCAAGATTTCTGCATGTCCTAATTTTATCTATATATTTATTCCACTTTCATTCCACTCATTGTCTAGGGAGCTCAGGAGATGTACACGATCCTCTTCCTCCATATTATTCTCACAACAACCCTGTGGGTGTGGGTGATAGGATAGGCTGAATAGGGGTGGGGGACTAGCCTGTGGTTATTCATTGAGCATCATGTGTGAATGCAGATTTTAACACAGTTCTTCTAGTGGGAACATAGCACTCTAACCACTACACCACACTGGTCTCATTAAACTCCAATCAGGATTTCATTAAATTAACCGATTTGTGTATTCATAACTAGTGATTTTGCCAGACTTTCCTGGCGGGGCACCCTCCAGCCTCTTCCTTTCTTTGACACATCCCACACACTTCTAAAGGGTTACAACACCCTTGGCCATCTCTACCAAGCACTCAGTCCACCCTCTGACTGCTGAAGTGTGATTGGATACAGGCGGGAAAAGCGAGAGCACTTCGACCAATCATGCAAGAAGCACTTGACAGAGAACAGGAGTCACTATGTGGTAATAATATATTTTTTTTAAATGCAGCTAGTATGCCAGATAAAACAGGTAAAACAGAAACGGACCATACAGATTATATGTTTACAACCAAGGCCAATAAAATTAGGAATCACCCAATTTTACATTTGCACAGATTAAGGTGACATAGCTTCATTGCTACTGCACAGTATTTTGCGACCTGGGTTGCTAACCTCCAGGTACTAGCTGGAGATCTCCTGCTATTGCAACTGATCTCCAGCTCAGCCAACAGAGGTCAGTTCACTTGGAGAAAACGGCTGCTTTGGCAATTGGACTCCATGGCGTTGAAATCCCTCCCCTCCTCAAACCTTGTTCTCCTCAGGCTCCACCCCAAAACTCCCGCCGGTGGCGAAGAGGGACCTGGCAACCCTACTAGGTGGTGATTGGTGAGCTATCTCCCTGCAGAAACCTTTTGGTCCATTCACCCTCATCAACAGAGCCCGTTTCCCTAATCAAAGGGTCAATAATATCAAAGCGGGCTGACTTGTAGAGGAGACATCTAAAAAATACATGCTTGATGGCTTCCAGCTCCCTTGTGTTACATGGGCAAAGTCTCTCCACCCTGGGGATCATCTTAAATCTCCCTTCTAATATGGCAGATGCTAGGGCTGCATATCTGGGCATTGTATAGGCCCTCCTATGTGTGTTCCTTTCCAGGGAGTATAAATATGCAGCTGGTGCTAGAATATACGTGGAATGTTGAGGTGCTATCAATGCTATGTGGTAATATATTTTATGGGGGGAACTCTCAAAAAAGCGAACATGCCCATTTCATTTCTGATAGCCTTAAAAGTATCTTGTATTTGGCTATCATAGCTGTTCAGAGCTGGTGTGGTACTCCAGCACAAACCAGCCTTGTGATCACGGCAGAAAGTTTATACAAGTTCTAGCAAATATAAAATAATGTTTTTTAACTAGTTTAATTTTCTTGCAAGGAGTATTTGTTTTAGCCGCCTGTTTGTAGTTTATTGGTGTCTTGGAATGGTTTATGGGAATTCATAAAACTCCCGGGTCTATATATTTGATCTTTTTTATTCTTCTCCCTAACTATCCATTTTGAAAAATAGACAAATATTCTCATATTACTATGGGATGGCATGCCACGTTGTGGCTGATCTTGGAACCTTTATTAAATGCTCAATCTTTGCAGTTGTAAAAAAGAAAAGGGTGGGGGTCTTCCTTTATGAATCTAAGAATGATCAACAGGATTAAACCATAAGGGGCATTTTCAGAACAATGTGTCTGCCAATGGAGCCCGCAAAGGCGGCAGTCGGAGAAGTTCTCATGAAATATTCATTTACAAGCAGGAACAGGGGAAGCAGATTGAGTTTTCTGCCATTACGACAATGTGAAAGTGATGAATGGTCCGAGCATGGTCTCCTGCAAAGCCCCTTGACTTTGGCTAAGACCTGCACTGTATATTTGTTTCTTCCTTCGCTCCACTTCCAAATGCATTTTTAAGACTCCGTTATGATGACTTGTCTAATACAGGGCCATTTAAATTTTTTATCCCTCTTCATCCTTCTTCTTCGCTCTCTTTTTTGTCGCCCACTCTCTCATACTCAAAAACTCACTAACCCACAGGAACACGAAATTACTCCAAACATGTTCCTTAAATAGTGTTGCCGACCTCCGGGTGGGGCCTGGAGATCTCTGAGAATTACAACTGATCTCCAGCCAGCGGGTTGTAGTGGTTAAGAGCGGTGGTTTGGAGCAGCGGACTCTGATCTGGAGAACCGGGTTTGATTCCCCACTCCTCCACATGAGCAGCAGAGGCTAATCTGGTGAACTGGATTTGTTTCCCCACTCCAACACATGAAGCCAGCTGGGTCACCTTGGGCTAGTCACAGCTGTCTTAGAGCTCTCTCAGCCCCACCTACCTCACAGGGTGTCTGTTGTAGGGAGGGGAGGAGAAGGTGATTATAAGGCAATATGATTCTTCCTTAAGTGGTAGAGAAAGTCAGCATATAAAAACCAACTCTTCTTCTGTTTCTTCTTCTTCAGATTACAGGGATCAGTTCCCCTGGAGAAAATGGCTGCTCTGGAGGGTGGACTTGATGGCATTACACTTAGGGTTGCCAGCTGCAAGTTGGGAAATCCCTGGAGATTTTGGGGGCGGAGCCTGAGGAGGGCGGGGTTTGAGGTTTAATGCCATAGAGTTCACTCATAGGGTGACGTCACATCCTGACGTTTCATAGGCAGACTTTGTTTACGGGGTGGTTTGCCAGTGCCTTCCCCAGTCATCTTCCCTTTACCCCCAGCAAGCTGGGTACTGATTTGACCAACCTCGGAAGGATGGAAGACTGAGTCAACCTTGAGCCGGCTACCTGAAACTGACTTCCGTCGGGATCGAACTCAGGTTGTGAGCAGAGCTTTTGACTGCAGTACTCCAACTTAACACTCTGCGCCACAGGGCTCCTCCATCTACTGATATCTAAACCCACAGATTGGGGCCACCCTGACACTAAGCAGATTTTCCTGAAAATTTGGAGGACTCCCCAGGTTTACTTAAAAATCTGAAAACTTAAAAAAAATACATTGGGGGTTTAAGAAGAAGAATTGGGTTTTATACCCCATTTTTCTTTACCGTAAGGAGTTTCAAAGTGGCTTACAAATGCCTTCCCTCCCCCGCCCCCACAACAAGCACCTTGTGAGATAGGTGAAGCTGAAAGAGTTCTGAGAGAACTGTGACTAGCCCAAGGTCACCCAGCAGGCTGCATGTGGAAGAGTGGGGAATCAAACCCGGTTCTCCAGATTAGAGTTCATCGCTCTTAACCACCCTAGCTCCAAGATAAAAAAGGTTGCCCATGCATGTGCAGACAAGTCACTTTTCTTTCATCTTCTGAGCTGCCTAGGGTTGCCAATCTCCAGGTAGTAGCTGGAGATCTCCTGCTATTACAACTGATCTCCAACTGATAGAGATCAGTTCACCTGGAGAACTGGATCACTTTTGTTGTTTAGAAAAGCTGCCGTGTATCCATCTCACAGATTGGTATGGAATATATGTGGGTGTATTCATAATACAAGAACATTATGGAATATATGTGGGTGTATTCATAATACAGGAACATCTTGTATTCATAATACAAGAACATTAACCAGGCAGGATGCCGCTGCAGTTGTCTTGTGTGTGGCTTCTTAGAGGCACCTGGTTGGTCACTGTGTGAACAGACTGCTGGACTTGGTGGGCCTTGGACTGATCCAGCATGGCTTTTCTTACGTTCTTAGGTTTTTACAGTTTAAGTCAATGCAGTAGGATGAGGGATCTACTAAGCAATGTAATACGACTAGGATTTCAGAAATCTGAAACCAAGCAGAAATCGGAGCAAAGCATAATTGTCAAGGGCACTGTCCAACCAGAGGAGTTAGCAAATGTTTCTGCCACTACATGCTTGCCTTGACTGACAGACTGGCTTGGCAAGAACAAGGCTTTCACAGGATTCCAAAACTTTGAAACAACCCTGGTCCTAAATCCTTGTTGTTGTATGGAAAATCTCATCACAACTTCTGTGTGCTCCCAGCTACTGTGCCTCTGCTTATCCACAGACGATAGGGGCCTTTATGTTAATGTTATTGGGAACATTATTTATTGCCCACAAATATTTTGTAATATATGTATACCATTTCTGTTTTCTTTATTTGAGATCTTTGACCTTTTATGCAGGGACGTTTCCCCGCGGTCACCCCCACTGACTGTTTTGGGGCTTCCTTTTGATTATGCATGCCTTTCCTGGCCATCCAAGGTCACCTCGCTCTCCCCGCAAATTTTCCCATGTTTTCCGGATGCTGTTTTAGCCAAAATTTGAGAAATGTGGGCAAAACGCATGGGGATAGCGAGGCAACCTCGGATGGTCGGGGAAGGCATGCATAATCAAAAGGAAGCCCCGTAGCAGTAGGCGGGGGTGACCGAGGGGAAACGTCCCTGCATAAAAGGCAGTAAAATCACAAAAGATTGAACTTCATATGACATTTCTAAAAATGCTTTTTTTAAAAGCTAAAAATAGCACCTCCAGTTACAGGTTTCGCATTTTAGTTTGTGGTTTTTTCCCCTTTTGTCTTTGGGGGAAAAAAGTCCTATTGATTTTTTTATATGTTTTTTTGCAAACAAAAGCCATGTAAGCAGGCAGCTCATTTATCAAATTGGACTCTTGAAGTGGCTGTGATATTTGAAGTCCTCTAATTGGGGTTGATTGTACAAAGGCCATATCAACCTTAAACACCAATCTCCACTGACACAGCAATAATGGTACGGCAGAGGAGTCAAGAGGGTAAATGGTACCTGCAAAATCCACATAGTAATAGAGATCGGGGGGGTGGGGGATAACAAGGAATAGAAATGGTTTAAAATTTCTCTGCACAAACAGCATAAAAAAGTAGTTTACCCACCTTCATGTTAGACCTGCTTTCATTTTGCTGAACCAAGACTTTCACTTGATGTGGTTTTGATCAGGGATGCACAAATATGCCTCTTTTCCTTTTGTGAGGGTCCATTTTTTTACTATTCGTTCTTCTGATTAATGTTCTTGTTTTATGCCATTTTTATGATATAGGCCATTTGTATGCTGTTTATTATCAATCAGCTATATAGCTATTTCTCAAGTGTAGCCTCCATCTAAAAAGGTAAAGGTCCCCTGTGCAGATCTCCTGCTATTACAACTGATCTCCAGCCGATAGAGATCAGTTCACCTGGAGAAATGGATCACTTTTGTTGTTTAGAAAAGCTGCCATGTATCCATCTCACAGATTGGTATGGAATATAATCATCTTATTTATATCCAGTCCTAACAACTTCTTAACCTTCAAGACTGCCTAAGATAATGTGGGCAAATTAAGGGTTTGTAATATATGCACATTCCATTTCTTTTTAGTATTTTTTTTTTTGCACGGTTGGCCACTGAACCTGCAGAACTAGCAGTAGCAGAAAGCAATGATAAAGAGCGAGAAACTGCTATAAAAATCGTATACTACTGAGCTTTATTGCAAAAATATGTTTGATGCAAATAAAGTTCTGCAGTCTGTACATTCGCCACACAAAGCACTTCTCTTCCACTGATGACCCCCCTCCCCCCATAAATTTCCAATTCTTTGTTAGACTGTGAAAACTCGAAGACATTTAGAAAGTTCTTGTTCTTGTTCTTCTACTTTATGGCTGTCAGGGGCAGTTGAAAACACTCAGAATTTCACATCTTTTCCATGAGCACTTTGGAATTGCAATCTTGGGTTGCAAATATATCTGTATCATAAGATATAAATCAGAACTGAGATGTTTTCTGTCTTGCTTTTTTCCCTTTCTAAGCAGAAAATGAATGCCAAATAGGAACATGCCAAGCATAAGAGCAAAAGAGACACGACTTTCTATGAATGGATGTTCCTAGAATTATTATTTTTTCTGAATGAGCAACACTAGCTCATTCAGCATGGAACTGGTGTGGTGTAGTGGTTAAGAGCGGTGGTTTGGATCGGTGGACTCTGATCTGGAGAACCGGGTTTGATTCCCCACTAGGGCTGTCAAAAAAAAATTCAGTACAGTTCGGATTCGGCCGAATTTGGCCCTTGTGGGTTCGGTACGTGCCGAAGTCCGAACTCCCCCACTTCGGATCCGTTCAATTCAGCGGGAAATCAAATTTCGGAAACAAATTCGGCCGAATAAAGCCATTAAAAACACAACCGCGCCTTTCCGCGGCTCTGGGGGGGGCATTTTTGGGCTTAGAGGTCCCAAACTTTTGGCAGAGCTTCAAAGGATGTTTATTGAAAGACTCCCCAAGTTTTGTAAAGATTGGGTCAGGGGGGGGGCTGAGATATGGGCCCTGAAAGGGGTCCCCCCACCCTTAATGTTGTGCATCTCTCAGCAGAGCTTGCCGCCCACGCACAAAGCTCCCAGCCCGACAACAGCGGAGAAATTAGCAAAACAACTGCAAACACAACCTTGTTAAACAACACCTTTGCAACACACAACTGAAACCTCCCCCCTCAAACCAGGGAGCGAGAGACTCGAGGGGGAACACACACCCCAGGCAGAACCGACGAAAGCCCCCTTTGGCTTCCCCCCCACCCACAGAAACTGCTCCCTCCCCACACACACACAGACTCTGCTTTCCCCCACACACACACACATACACAGGAGAAAAATTATAGATTAAAGCCCCCAAAGGGGTCTTACTGTGGCTGTCTTCTGTTCCATCAGGACGGGCTGTAATCCAAGATGATTCCAATTAGGCACAGAACGTTATGCTCTGGAGAGATGCACACAGGATCGGATCGGCTGCCCCATTCATCCCAATAGGGGAAAGGGGAAAGGGGAAAGCCCATATCTCGGGACCCCCTGACCCAATGTTCACAAAACTTGGGGGGTTCCTTAAGAAGCTTAATCTAAAGTTCCAGTGAAAGTTTTGTGTCTGCACCCCCAAAAATGCGCCCCCTGCAGCCATGGAAAGAGAAAAGGGGGGGAGGCGATATTTCTGCCCCCACTGAACCCATCTTTACAAAACTTGGGTAGTATCTTAAGAATAATTCACTGAAGCTATGCTAAAGGTTTGGGGGCTATATCCCCAAAAAAGCGCCCCCTGCAGCCACATAAATGGAAAAGGGGGGAGGGAAAAGGGGGAGAGCCCATATCTCGAGACCCCCTGGCCCAATGTTTACAAAACTTGGGGGGTATCTTAAGAACACTGGTCTGAAACTCCGCTCAAAGTTTGGGATTTGTACCCCCAAAAATGCGCCCCCTGACGCCATGGAAAGAAAAGGGGGGAGCCCATATCTCGGGACCCCCTGACCCAAAGTTTACAAAACTTGGGGGGTACCTTAAGAAGCTTCATCTGAAGTTCCAGTGAAAGTTTTGTGTGTGCACCCCAAAAAATGTGCCCCCTGCAGCCACAGAAAGGAGCGAATGTGCACAAGCACCCCACACACACACGAGGATTTCGCTCTCTCTCTCTCTCCCTGGCCGGGCCGCACATCAGCTGATTCTTCCAGTACTCAATCCTGACTGATTGGCCAGAAGAAGACCCAGCTTGCCCACCGATTGGCCGGGGGAGGAGAATGCTGCTTACTGACGGTTATGCTGCTTACTGACGGCCGAATTGGCCGAATTTATTCGCAAACTCCCGAACTCACTGAATTCGGCCCCCCCAGTTGCCCGCCAGTTTTGAGTTCGGATCCGTCCGAACAGAAAAGCAACGAATCAGGGGAAATTCGGTTGATTTTCCGTTCGGACCGAACCGAATTGACAGCCCTATTCCCCACTCTTCCACCTGAGCGGTGGAGGCTAATCTGGTGAACTGGATTTGTTTCCCCACTCCTACACATGAAGCCAGCTGGGCAACCTTGGGCTAGTCACATCTCTCTCAGCCCCACCTACCTCACAGGGTGTCTGTTGAGGGGAGAGGAAGGTGATTGTAAGCTGGTTTGATTCTGCCTTAAGTGGTAGAGAAAGTTGGCATATAAAAACCAACTTTTCATTGTCTTCTAGCTTTGTCAGGCTCAATTCAAATCAGGGCTGTTGTGCAAAGGGAATATCACACTTCCCCCATATCTGGGGCAAACTCTCCCCATGCTGTTAGTAGCCCTGGAAGAGGAAAAAAAACAGAATCAAAGAGAAGGTGTTGTGGACCATGAAGCCATGAGTGTTGGGATCCATGGATATTTTTGGGATTCACATAATGATATATGCATTGATTCAGAACTGTAGTTCTTGGACCTGACAAGGATCTGTTTTGGACCTGTGGTGGTGGTGGAAAGTGCCGTCAAGTCACAGCCATCTTATAGTGACCCCATACAGTTTTCAAGCCAAGAGACGAGCAAAGGTGGTGTGCCATTGCCTACCTCTGCATCATGACCCTGGACTTCCTTGGTGGTCTCCCGTCCAAATACTAACCAGGTCTGATCCTGCTTGGGTTCCAAGATCTGACTAGCCTGGGCCATCCAGATCCGGCCACTGCTGTCAATCTGTTTTAGGATGGACAACCACTAGGCCAAGTGCTTAACCTGGCCCTGTGCTTCTGTAGAGCAATGCCCAAAGTTGGTATGCAGAGATTTCTAGATTCTTTTGGACACAATATCCAGAGTAAAAGTCAAGTTAATTCACTGGAGCCAGCAAAAACAAGTTCCACCACCTGAGGCACTGTAAGACATGTACACCTGCCCTCTCCACACACACACACAGACACATACACACACACACACACTAATGTTACCCAAAATGCTCTTTGAATGGGGAATTAGCTAAGCAGATCGGTAACTTTAATATTTCTGTAGCGAGATCAACCAACTATACCAGAGCCCATTAACTGTGACCTTAAGAATAAAGACAGACAAGGGATTTCCAAATTACGAGAGTTTATGTTGTTTCAAGCATTCAGTGGTGCAACACAAACATACACAGAATCTAAGAATTCAAAAGGTAGTAGAATACAGACAGATGCCCATTTGGCAGGGATCGTTGATGGGGTAATATTTACCATTCTTGAAGAGGAGTTGTCCAAGTTCCAATAGACTAAGATAGCAGAAAATAAGAGCAAAGGCGGGGGCAAGGGGTTCCCGTAGACTTGGCCCGCAAGGCTGGAGGGAGTGTGGTCAGGCTGCGCAAAACCCAAACCAACAGAGTAACAGCGTAGGAGCTAGGAAAGACCTAAGGTAACATTATGGGCTGGGGGCAGCCCAGATATACTGTTTTTCTGGGGCCGGGGTGAGGGGATTTACCCCTCCTAGGTTCCCAGGTGACAAAAGGTGACAAAAGAATTAATCTTCGGCTGCCGGGGTGGGGTAGTGAGAATTTAGAAATCTATTCTGATTCCAATGGCTTTTGCAACCTGGGAGGAACCGGGAGATCTTTGCTGAAGTGATTAACGTTCTTAAACAAAAGGCACAATCTCTGCTAATATCTGGGGATCGCTGCTGCATAGCTGGAGGAACGTTGCTGATGTTGCAGTGGGAGAGGGGGTTGTTGGCACTGACTACGTGACTGTCTGCTTTCCACAACATGGCTGCGGCTGGATCAGAGTCTGCACAGGAACATAGAGTCTCTCAGGTTCACTGGAGGGTGCTTTTGCCTCTGCTTCCTAGCTGCTGGCTGCACGGAGCACACAGGAGCGGCCATGTCAGTTTCAACGGAGTGTGCAGCGGCCATCCCAGTAGCGTTTGGGGCGGGCGTGCGGCTAGAACAGTAGTCGTGTGCCTGCATATTGGGTTGCCATGTCCAGTCCGGGTGTTAGGCAGCCCGTATGCTTACACTAAGGGAGATATCCAACTCTCAGCTTCCTGCCTTTCTCTTTCTTTCACTTCTCTTCACCCTGTTCTTCTCAGCTTTTCTACCCCATCTTGCTTCCTCTGGCTGCTGAGAAGCCTTCTTCCTTGTTGGTACAGCCCAACCTCCCAGGGCAGTGAATGATAAAATCCTCAAGCTTCTCAGGAGACGATCAGACTATCTGGCATCATCCATGACAGTTCTGACAATGCTCAGGTTCCTGATCATTAATTCCTAATCATTAAGTTCATAATGAATGAGAGCAACATTCAGCCTCATCTGTTTTTGTTGTTATGCTGAGTGAAACCTCTTTTGATCATTCCAAAGAGATGTTGACCATTCAAATCAAGCAGTGTTGTGGGACGTTTTGCATCTAGTCAGTGGCAACATGCAGCTAACAAAGCCTTGGTCAATTTCATTTTAAATTCCTAGTCTCAGAGCTGTGTTACCATCCAAACCTGCTGGTGAGGCAGGTTGTTGGCCAGAGACCATGTGTTACTGATCTAATAGCCTTTGTTCCATGACCCCTACACCAAATCCTATATGGGACCTACAGGATATGGATACCCTATCTGAGATTAGTCTTCATGGACAGTTATTTATTTCCCAATAGCTATCGTATGCTGAAGTAGTTGTGATGACAGCTTCTCACAATGATGATTAAATACCTTGCTTCAAAGTTTACTTCTTTCATGCACTTTTCTCTAAATCTGCTAGGAATTGCCAGAAAATAGTTTGAACACAGGGAGTTGCCTTATACTTAGACATACAATTGATCTACCAAGGACAGTATTTTCTACTCTGACGGGCAGCAGCCCTCCATGGTCACGGGTAGAGGTCTTTCCCAATACCTGCTGCTTGAGGTTAACTGGAGATGCTGCATTGATTCTGGAACCATCTGCATGCAAGCTTTTCCACTGAGCTACGGCCCCACCCAAGTTTGCATGGAGATCTCTTAGAGCATCTCAGCAGTGGCCAGTTTGGGAAAGAATTGCATTTGATTTATTCTGATACACAGCCAAATTTCATGGTTAATACAGTGCTTGCCTTCAGATTGTAGGCTGGTCATCTACGGGGCTGAATTTCAGATTGATTCAGTTGTAGTACTGGTAGGAGCGATAATACTGAGGAAGTTACAATGCCATATCATGGTTTGGTCAACTCAAGTAGAGATTATTCCAAATTCTGGAACGACCTCATTGATGGAAAATATTATACACATTATTTTTAACCAAGATGCCTTGCCATCAGTTCACAATCCACTGATAGTTCAGATTGATATGATAAATTCTTATCAAGTCATCCATATGGTGCAGTTTGACTAAGGCTGAAGGACATCCATTTGAAAGTACTTCTGATAGCCAGGTGGCAATTTAGCCTGCAATCACAAGGCAATTTTTGAGCTCCCTAATGAATTTTGACCTCAGCAAAATTTACATGGCCAAGGAGTGTGATCAAGATTACAGTCATGTTCCATTAGTAACCTTATTAATTTGGATCAAAAAGGAGGTAGAGGAAAAAGGACATTAATGTAAGCACTATCACAATGTAATTATCTTACTGGAATTTAACTAGCATGTTGGGATTAGCTTGTTTATCTTTGCAAATGTATCTTTAGGAGCTTGAATAAATACAAGAACTTGATGGAATTATGGCCTTACTGGAAGGCAATGTCCCTTAATATTAAGTTGCTTGGGAAGCAATATAATTTGTGAACTGAATGAAATTTTGGGAGATGAACACACATGAGGTGAATCAGACCCTTGGTCTATCAAGATCAGTTTTATTTAATGCCTGGCAGCAGCTCTCTGGAGTCTCAAGCTGAGGTCTTTCACATTACTTACTGCCTGATTATTTTAACTGGAGATGCTAAGGATTGAACCTGGGACCTTCTTATACAAAGTAGTAACTTTACTACTGAGCCATGGGCCCCTTCCCACTTGTAAGCCACTTTGATCCCCCAGTTGGGAGAAAAGTGGGATAGATATACTCACTAAATAAACAACCTTGATCCTTGACCATGTAAATCAGGTGTTCTACCACTGAGCCATGGCCCTACCCAAAAGCATATTTAAGCAAGGCTGCCTGCACCCAACCATACAGTTAAGAAAATTGAAGTGTCCTTAAGATTTCTTCTTGGGAGGTGGAGAATATAGCTCATTGCTCTCTCCCACTGCAGCTCACTTAGTCCATGACATTTTGTTTCAGGGGGTCGGTGGATCTTCAAAAACAACAGAATAGAGGGTCTGCCATGGGAGGGGGGAACTGGCAAAAATTGTCACAACCTCTTGAGAAAATGTGATGGAACTTAAGTTTTTCTTGACATGGTTGGATCTAGGCCAGTATATGAGAACCAGTGTGGGATAGTGGCTGAGAGCTGTGGTTAATGAGGTAGACTCTAATCTGGAGAACTGGGTTTGATTCCCCACTCCTCCACATGAGTGGCAGTCTTTAATCTGGTGAACTGGGTTGGTCTCCCCACTCACACACATTAAGCCAGCTGGGTGACCCTGGGCTAGTCACAGCTCTCCTAGAGCTCTCTCAGCCCCACCTACTGCACACAGGGTGTCTGTTGTGGGGAGAGGAAGGGAAGGAGACTGTAAGCTAGTTTGATTCTTCCTTAAGTGGTAGAGAATGTCAGCATATAAAACCAACTCCTCCTCCTTCTCCTTCTCCTTCTCCTTCTCCTTCTCCTTCTCCTTCTCCTTCTCCTTCTCCTTCTCCTTCTCCTTCTCCTTCTTCTTCTTCTTCTTCTTCTTCTTCTTCTTCTTCTTCTTCTTGTCAAACAGCAGCTTTATCCCAAAGATACAGCCTGATTGGTCCAGGGTAGCCTGATCTTATCAGATCTTGGAAGCCAAGCAGGGTCATCCCAGGATACTACTTGGATGGCAGACCACCAAGGAAGCCCAGGATTGCTACACAGAAGTAGGCAAAAACAAACCACCCCTGTTCTTTTACCTTGAAAACCATGTAGGGTAATTATAAATTGGCTGTGATATGATGGCACATTCTCATGCAATAACTAGTATCAGTAATTTTTCACAACCTTGGCTGTTAATGTTCTCTAGTAATAAAAGTCAGTAACAAGCTAGCTAGCACTAGAAAGGTGAATCCTTACTAAATTGGGGTCAGCTCAGTGCTTGGATGCATCCACTTCTATATAAAAATTGTCTCCCTTTGTATTTGTGTTTGGGTTTGGGGGGGATTTAAAAAAAAACAGGTTCTGTTAGTAGGGGAAGCCATTAATATATGCATAAGTGGAGATATCTTCCCGACCTGTATTAATCCCATTTTATTTCCAGCTTATATTGGATGATAATCAGCTTCTTTAATACATCTTGGGTGGATAAATACTATGGTCACAAATGGAAGGTAATTCTTTTCTGCTATTTATATGTAAATGTATAATTTTCAATTAGAAATACTTGTAAGTTGAAATAGCTCTGCTAAAAACTGTGGGGGGAAATGAGTCAGATTCCTACTCAACATACACTGTAGAGCTGGGGGTAACATCTTCAGTTACACCTGACTAAGACTAATGGGTTCAATGGATTCAGAATGATAGTATTCTGTTTAGGACTGCAGTACAAACCACCCACATCTGTAACTAAGATCCGTATGCCAAAAGGTGCAAATGTGCAAGAACCATATGATACACAATGGTCTGCATCCTACCTCTCCACTAAGCAATGGTTGAAGCCTGCCTCCAGTTTAGGAAGACTTTCACCAACTTTTGTGGCACTCACTCCAATGGAAGAGCCACTTAAATTGGAAGAAGACTTCATAGACTGGAGGAATATGTTTTCTTCATCTCTGTCTCCTTCCAAATTTCTCCCATCTCTGGAGTCATGGCCACCATGAGGGAGCTAGAGGAATAATAAGCTGAATGATAAGCTTGGGGAGGGGCCATGGCTCAGTGGTAGAGTATCTGCTTGGCATGCAGAAGGTCCCAGGTTCAATCCTTGGCATCTCCAGTTAAAAAGACTAGGCAAGTAGGTGATGTGAAAGACCTCTGCCTGAGACCCTGGAGAGCCACTGCCGGTCTGAGTAGACAATACTGACTTTGATGGACCAAGGGTCTGATTCAGTATAAGCCAGCTTCATGTGTTATGGGCTGGGGAGCCAGGTTAGAGACTTCTGGTGGTGTGGCCATAAATGTAGGAGGAGGAGAAGGAAAAGGAAACCGTGGCCTTGGGGCGTTGTTCAGCCTGATGTTTCTTGCAGGGTTGTTCTGAGGGTTATTTAAACAAACAAATAAAATTGGTGGTAGCCATGTATACTGAGCTTCTTGGAAGAAGCATGGGCTAGAAATGTGCAGAAAGAAACATTAAAAAAAATGCACAGAGAAATAACCAAATTGCATAGTAGAGGGAGGTGAAGGTGCCAGAACCTCCATTGTGCTTTTACGTTCCTTCTCCTTCCTTTTTCAAAAGGACTTTTAATGCCACCCCCAGCGAGGCTGTGGGGCAATGTGTTTTTCTTTCCTGTAGCTTGCTAAATGCCTCCATGCCACGTGCCTGGGTGGTTTGGAGACTCTAAGACCCTCTCTTTTCTGAACCAGAGGGTGTGGGTGACGGAACCCAATACAATCCCCTGTCCAAAATATTGTCGAAGGCTTTCACGGTCAGAGTTCATTGGTTCTTGTGGGTTATCCTGGCTGTGTAACCGTAGTCTTGGTATTTTCTTTCCTGACGTTTCGCCAGCAGCTGTGGCAGGCATCTTCAGAGGAGTAACACTGAAGGAGAGACACTGTCCTTCAGTGTTACTCCTCTGAAGATGCCTGCCACAGCTGCTGGCGAAACGTCAGGAAAGAAAATACCAAGACCACGGTCACACAGCCCGGATAACCCACAAGAACCAATCCCCTGTCCAGTTTCTGAAATTCTTTTTTTGGGTGCTTGGAGGTTAGTATAGGAGCGAAAAACATTTACAAACAAGGTGCAATTTTTATATAAGCTACTGAGATTCCTAAAAACATGCAATGTACAAATACAAGTAACCACACTATAACCAACACGTAGTATATACCAAATATACAATAAAGGAGCAAAAAATCTTTCAAAGGTCTCAGCAGAGTACCAAGTATGTATAAGAAGAACTTATACATACTTGGTACTCTGCTGAGACCTTTGAAAGATTTTTTGCTCCTTTATTGTATATTTGGTACATACTATGTGTTGGTTATAATGTGGTTACTTGTATTTGTACATTGTATGTTTATAGGAATCTCAGTAGCTTATATAAAAATTGCACCTTGTTTGTAAATGTTTTTCGCTCCTATACTAACCTCCAGGTGGTGGCTGGAGATCTCCTGCTATTACGACTGATCTCCAGCTGATAGAGACAGTTCACTTGGAGAAAATGGCCATTTTGGCAATTGGACTCTATGGCATTGAAGCCCATCCCCTCTCCAAACCCCACCCTCCTCAGGCTCCACTCCCAAAATCTCCAGATATTTCCCAACCTGGAGCTGGCAACCCTATCAAAGGTGCTCAAGTAAGGCAATGCTGTTTTTGAGGGGTTCAGCCATTCTGCCCCACTCAGTGCTATCTCCTGTTAAGCACTGCTGCGGACAGATGGTTAGGTGTTCACTTTATGGCAATTGTAAAGCTTTCAAAAGCACAAATGAAGCTATCAGTGTTTTGGAAAGGGCAAAACGAGTTACTATGAAGCAAAGAATACTTCACAAAACATGTGCTTAATTGTGAAGTGCAGTTCATAATGAAACGTCTCTTAACATTTGCGGAACTGCCCCACTGGATTTGGGTCAGAGTGCTCAGCAATTAAAATAAAGCAGGCTGCAATATTTGAAACCGAAATAATGAATTTAGAAAGCATGCTGAAGCCCACCAAACACCAAAAATCACATTAATTTTGCTTTCGGAGAGTATTTAGTAACTCATTAATATATAAAGTTCCTGAGCTTAAACACCATTCCAGGCTCTCAAATAAACAAAACGAAAGGCCATAATTCAGTCGGGAAATGTCTGCTTTTCATGGTGGGGGGGGATTATAGTATGCAGAAGTGTGCCAGGCAGATCAGAATCAATTATAGCATTAAGCAATGAGAATGGATACAAAATAAGTGGTTTAGCAAAAGGGATTTTTCACGTATTTATTTCCAGTTGGATTGCAATCTATAATTTTTTTTCAGGGTTGGACCTAAAATAGAGACCTATGCAAATGTACATTACTGTATCTCATCAAGACGGTTCATATGTGCATGAACATCCTTTTATTTTCCAGCATTGGCTTACTCAAACCAGACAACTGTCAGTAGAACTCATGCGCCGACTCCATTGGAAATCATCCTGTTTGAATAGAAAAGGAAGTACTTCTTCACACAATGCATAATTAGCTTCTGCATTTCACTGCCACAAGATGTATTGATGGCTGCTAGGGTTGCCAAACTCCAGGTAGTAGCTGGAGATCGCCCACTGTTACAGCTGATCTCCAGCCAATAGAGATCAGTTCACCAGGAGAAAATGGCCACCCACAGGCAATTGAACTCTATGACATTGAAGTCCCTCCCCTCCCTAAACCCCACCCACCTCAGCCCCCACCCCAAAAATCTCCAAGTATTTCCCAACCTGGAGCTGGCATCCCTAATGGCTGGTCACTTCCATGGCCTTACAAAGACAAATTCATGGAGGTTATGTCCATTGTTGGGTAAGAGCTATGAGATTTAAATGGAACTTCAGAGGCAATGGATACAAGTTGATCATTGAAAACAACAGACACAGGCTTTGGAAGTTGCCCAGCAGGGTTCTTCTTAAGGTTTTCAGATGTGAGGCCTCAGAGCTTCATTGTGGCTGGATCATGTCCTTGGTATCCTGCAGCAGCCTGTGACCTGAGTGAACCATGATTCTTCCTGTTCTGTGCTTGTGACATGTTATAATCTGGTTTGATCATTGATTGCAGTCCTATAAATTCCTTTAATGTTTATGTGTAATTGTGTTTGCTCACTTTCATGGCTCACTTGGATCTTCTTTAGCTTTGCTTTTCCAAAACCCAACTTTCCATGTCTCTCACTGTTTTATTTTTGTCCAGTTTGATTTCAGCAGCAGTATGTAATCTTTATCAGTGTAAGCCACCAAATACATTAACAACTGCATGCAAATACTAACATGGATGAAGGAGGAATTCATTAATCCTTAAAGACAACATGTCTCTTTGCATCTCTGAAGATGTACAATATGACTACAACTAAAACAAGAGGCTTTAAGAGGGAAGTGGACATGTTCATGGAGGACAGGGCTATCCATGGCTACTAGTCAAAATGAATACTAGTCATGATGCAAGCCTATTCTCTCCAGTATCAGGGGAGCATGTCTATTATATTAGGTGTTGTGGAACCCAGGCAGGATGCTGCTGCACTTGTCTTGTTTGCACCTCATGTTTATTTTGAGGAGGGGGTAGAGTTAATGGGATTTTACTGTATTATATGGCCTTTTAGTTTGCAATTGAAGACTGCCTTAAGCTACAATGGAAAGGCAGTATATAACTATTTCAATAGATAAGCAAATAAATGTTTCATTTATGCCCATTTTTACACCTTGTATAGCTATGTTCCATTTATATACAGCTGGCACACAGGTAACATTGAAAAATGTGAACTGGGAAAAAAAAACTGAAACCAGGGTCAGAAATACTAAAGAATCTGATAACACAAGGGAGACACACAAAAATCAAAAGGGGCCCCCCTCTGAGTTGAATCAGCTGGGATGAAACATTTGATCACATTCCTGAGCTCCAGCCAGAATCTCTATTACAGCATGCCTAGAACAGCATGTATCAGAGACTCTTTAGAAGTGTGATTTGCTGCTACCCAGTGAGCCCCGTGGCGCAGAGTGGTAAGCTGTAGTACTGTAGTCAAAAGCTGTGCTCACGACCTAAGTTCGATCCCAACGGAAGTTGGTTTCAGGTAGCTGGCTCAAGGTTGACCCAGACTTCCATCCTTCACCACCCCGTAAACAAAGTCGGGATGTGACGTTACCCCATGGGTCAGGAATGATCCAGTGCTTCCACAGGGGACCTTTACCTTTTTGCCTTTGCTGCCACCCACAGGGCAAGAAGATGGATTTGATCAGCTTTTTGTGACCTTCCATCATTGAATTAGGAGAGTGTCAGGCTGACCAACCACAAGATGACCGATGAGAACACTTTCAGTAGTGACTGGATGCTAGTCATGTTGCATGCCTATTCTTGCCAGTATCAGCCTATTATATTAGGTGCTGTGGAATACAGGCAGGATGCTGCTGCAGTCATCTTGTTTGTGGGCTTCCTGGTTGGCCACTGTATGAACAGACTGCTGGACTTGATGGACCTTGATCTGATCCACCATGACTTTTCTTGTGTTTTTAAGACTTTCTTAAATATGGAAGCACTCTGGTCAATTCACTTTTATTTCCATGGTCACTTTTGGTCATTGCAGTGTTTTTGATAGATCCATTTCTTTAACCCTTTTCAGGTGTTACATTTGACTGCAATTACAGGGAGAATGCACTGTGCACACAATTACCTTTTTACATTAAATGAAAAATCAGGTCTCTTGTATGTGTGTTCTGAAGGTGAGATGTATGTGTGTTACCCCATTTAGACACAATGGCAATAATTTGTATTAGGATAATCACATGTGGCACGTTCTCCCCATGTTTCTGGTGAAACATAAGGCCTGAATTTTATCCTAGCCAGGAATCCAGAAGATTCTGAGCAGTTGCTGGCTAGTTCATTCCAGGTCTTGTGATAGACCCCTTTATCTACTCTTTTAGAAGGCTCAAGGGGGTCCACAATTTGCCCTCTACCTGTGTTCAAGGGCTCAAAGGAACATCCTGCCAGGATCAACACAAATTACAAGGAACTCGGTTGATGCTTTAAAACACCCCTTAGTTCTAAAGCTGCATCATAAACTGGACACACATGAACCTGCCTTATACTGAATCAGACTCTTGGTCCATCAAGGTCAGTATTGTCTACTCAGACCAGAGGTCTCCAGAGGTCCTTCACATCATCTATCCCCTGGTACTTTTAACAGAAGATGTCAGAGAATGAACTTGGGACCTTCTGCATGTAAAGCAGAGGTGCATCCGCTGAGCCCTAGCCCCTCCGCTAAAAGAAACCGGAAAGAAAACTGGTACCAAGGAAGCCCAACGGGGTGATCAGCAGGAGATGGTTGGGGCGGGAGGAGTCAAAATCAAATGGTCATCAGGAACCTCGCAAAGAGTGACTGGATTCCATCTAGTTGGGCAGAACCTCTGCCCCAGAAGAGATAATTAAGCCTCAAATGTTTCCTGAAAATGCCCTTCTATAATAAAGTGGGTGGCAGGAAGATTTCAGGGCAGATGATGGTAAGTCTGCTTTAAATGCTATTTTGTCACAGTGTGTTCACAAATGGGCAGAGATTTTACTGGCCAAAGGGAGTTTGATGAGTGCTGTCCTGTATGAACTGGAACACAGACAAAGGAATCTCATCCTCTGTGTTAACTACAACTGACATTTTGGCAGAGCCCTCTCTTTATTATGTGCCCAAGCTGTCTGTGCCCAGTTGCCTGTGGCCTGGCCGGTGCCTGCAAGCTTCTTTTTCTGTCCTTGGCTTGCCATGACTTCACCGTGCAGCAGTTGGCTGGGTGGGAGCTGCTCTTTTTGGCAAGTGGAGAAAGGACAATTTGAAAAGAGAAAAAATGTTGACAATTGAGCATCTGGTTAGGGCTGCCCTCGCCGGTTACCTTCTTCCAACCAAGTGACTGATTCTCTGATGTTTGGTTTGCATTTTTGTTTGTTGGTTGGTTTCGCAATTGCTCATCTGTATGTGAGGAAGTGTGATTGTGGAGCATGCTTTCTTGAAGTATCAGATAAAAGCCTTGAGGACCACTGCGTTACTCTACCTTCCTTCCTTGGGATGCTGGAAATGCCTCTCTGTTCTGATTACGCAAGAGAGAAATTTAATTGCCTATAAAACAAAGGACTGTTCCTTTTCCCTTTCTGGAATTTGGCAGGATATGTCCCTTGGGATAGAGCAGTGATGGCGAACCTTTTTAGAGACCGAGTGCCCAAACTGCAACCCAAAACCCACTTATTTATCGCCAAGTGCCAATACAGCAATTTAACCTGAATACTGAGGTTTTAGTTTAGAAAAAACAACTCATACATTCACATATTTTGCATTAAAAGAAAAACACAATAACAGAGCTTTCAATGATACAAACAACTTTTTATTGAAAGGTAAAAGTTTGCATTTGGCATGCATCTCTCCAGGACTCGTCCTCTGCTCAGCCACCGGACATTATTGTACATAAGTAAACAATTATACTGTGCCTGAATCTCCTCAAGAAGTGCTTGAAACTGTCGACAATTCAGAGCACGAGCCATGATGTAATTCACCATTTTTGTGACATCTTTGAGGACATTGTCAATTTTTTTGAACAATTAATGTGATTTTTGCTGTTGTGTGCATGCTGATAATTTGTCTACCCTTGGCTCATAGTTTGTAAGTTTGAGAGCAACACATACAGCACTCAGGTCATCTGTTAGCCTGTTTCTGGTGGTGCCGCTGGAGAGAGCACTCCATTTCCCCAGGCTGTCCTGGGAGAAATCCAAGTTTGCGTTATTTCTGGGGTACATAGATACCCCAATCCGACCCTTGCAAGTGGGTTGGAAAGCAGGAACTCCCTGCAGCCCGCAAACGCGGTTTGACCTCCTAGGTACCCTGAGGGGGCTTTTTTAAGCCCCTCGGAGTCCTGGACGCCGGTCCTGCGAGGGCACTAGGGAAGGACATCGCCAAAACGCAACTCTGGCCTCAAGCTCTACCCTCCACCACCTTATTACCAGCATAAGGACTACATAAAGAAAAGAACCTCACCTCTTGACACCCAAGTGAGTACAAAGAACTCTGCGTCTACTTACTGGAATATTTGAATAGTCGGGGGGCTGATAAGAACATTTCTGAGACCCCCATTCCTCCTTAATTCGAACTGAAAAAGTTTGATCTGAGTTAGTCATCGGGATTAGCGACAGGACCTTTATCAAATTGATCAGCCTAGATTTGATATAATTCAAAGCTGAAAACAGCTGCTCACAAGCATAAGATGATCCAAACAAAGTAAGGAAAGCAATCCCAAGTGCTTTCATTGACTTAAAATTATTTGGCAGAGAATTCCACACTTTAAGGATTTCATTTTCAGAACTAACTGTGCTGTCCTTTGGCATCCCTTCTATCTTCTCAAGTGTTTCACACAGGTCATAGAATTTATTTTTCCAGATAGAGCTTTCTTGAAATTCTATTAGCTCCATTTCCAGATTTTCTAAATCTAACCAGTGTAGGCAGGAAAGATAAAATTCTTCAAATTTGGCTTTATCTGGAGAAGTAAGAAAACACAGGGTTGTCTCCATCTTATGGAACTGTAAAAATCTGTTACTAAAATTCACCTTTGCAGCTGCTACAATGCTAGAAAATTCCTTGTAGATTTCCTGATGGTTTGTAGAATTGTCTGCAAATGTTGTAGAATTTTCTAAATGCTTTTTTAGATGGGCGGGCCCCCAGACAAACTGAAGAGGGGTGGGGCCCCCGACAAACAGCTGAGCTGAGGGGGGCGTGGCAAGATGCTCGGCCACAGCCTCCCAGTCCAAACTGAAGACAAGCGGGGTGCCCCGACAAAGAGAGAGAGAGAGGGGCTTGCCCCGGGTGCAAGCAGAGGGAGGGCGCCAGCGCAGGCTTGGGGAGCATGGGCTTCGGGAGAAGGAGCACCGCCCTCAGCGCCCTCACCCCAGCAACATGGCACAGCCCTAGGCAGATGCGACGGGTCCGCGCATGCCCACAGAGAGGGCTCGGTGTGCCGACTGCGGCACGCGTGCCATAGATTCGCCAACACGGGGATAGAGGAACACAAAGTTAGAACAAGAAATCTGTTTGGCCTTTAATTGCCTCTGAAACACTTTCTTATGTCTTCCTGAAATTTAGCACTGGGCTAGAAAATAAGGTCACAATTAGAAATGTGTTTCCCATTGCCGGTGGAAATGAATAAAGAATTTGGATTCTAATCTGGAGAACTGGGTTTGATTACCCACTCCTCCACAGGAGTGGTGGACTCTAATCTGGTGAACCGGGTTGGTTTCCCCACTCCTACACATGAAGCCAGTCAGGTGATCTTGGGCTAATCACAGTTCTCTTCAAGATCTCTCAGCCTCACCTGCCTCACAAGGTGTTTGTTGTGGGGAGAGGAAGGGAAGGCGATTGTAAGCTGGTTTGATTCTCTTTAAAAGGTAGAGAAAATTGACATATAAAAACCAACTTTTCTTCTTCTGCTTTTTCCATCCTGCCTTACAGTTATGGAAAACAGATGTCATTCTTGATCTATGGCATTGTGGATTGTCCATGCATATCACTACAGTTTTGTTTTAAAGGAGAAACAAATAAAGATTTCTGAGGATCATCGTGTAGTCTCATCTCAAATGACATAGCCATCCCTTCAGGCATTTGCTTTAACTGCAACCCATATTACACATTTCATGTTGCTTACTGTGGGCATAAAAAAGATCCCCAGAGAACTTGTTCAGTTGGAAGGGGGGGACTATAGCAGCATCTGTGTGTATGACTGGAAATATTAATCAGATACACATAGTGAGAGATACTTTCCCTTGGCAAAACATAAAAGCTTTTATAATTAATGGATAGGGATTGAGAGGTCAGGCATTCCCACTGCATTTCAAATGACAACTAGGGATCCTTTTCAGTATGAAATTAGGGATATACAAATATGTATTTTTTCATGCTTTTTAATTTCCTTTTAATTTGTGGACATGGTTAGGAAGTCCATTTTCATTATATTTTCTCGGATGCATTTTATAATTTCCTTTGTTCCTTTTACACCGTTTTCATATTAGATGTTATGTTTTAAGCCAACAATATATAACTGAGCCTGGTTCGCTGGGGATGAGGGCGGGTTATAAATTCGAAAAACAAACAAACAAATAAATAAACTGCCCCCCCCAAAAAAAGCATCTTTGTCATCAGCTATATGTCTGTTGCATACAGGCAGGTCTGAGTCTCTGCTTTCCACACAGCAATGTATCGGTGCTGAAGGAAGCAGAGCCTGACACATATTTTACTCTTGCCAGGAGGGGCCAGCAGCTCCTTAATAAGCACAGTAACAGCACACTCACCATACAGGAACAAGGTCACAGACAGACACAAGCTCCTTGCCCTTAAGGTCTTGGCTGCAGGCCACGGCTTTCTTCCAAGTTCAACACCATGACAAACCGGACTCCAAATGAAGTTTCTCAAGATAAGAGACAGGCGGCATGCAATAACATTTGCTCCCACGAGGCACTTAACTGTCAGTCTTGCTTATATTGCCTTTGTGACTCTCCAGTGTTTCAGCTCAATTGTCGGCTTCAGACTCTGATTCCTCCTGCGCCAACTTACATCTTTTGTCCAAAAGCCGGGCCAACTTTCTCCTTTGCTGCAGTGCCATTCTACCTTTTACTCTTCTTCTCTCCACTGGTGGAGGAGACCCGGAAGGCGAAAGGCTTTCTCTTCCCTGTTCCTGTTCTCTTGTTTCAGACCGACAGTCTTCTGGCTCAGAGGCCCCGTCTTGCTGTTCCGGTGTTATCTCTTCAGAGGGAGTGAGGGCTTCTTCTGCCGCCTCCTCTTCTTCTGAAGAGTAAGTCTCAGGCTGACTCATGACACCATCCCCCCCTCAGGCCCCCTCCCTGAAGGCTCCGACGGACCGAGTGTCCAAGGGAAGTTCCTGTGAAATTGCAGGATCAAGTCGAGTGCGTGAAGGTTTTCCACGGGTTCCCAAGACCTGTCCTCTGGTCCATATCCCTTCCATTCCACCAAATAGTGAAGACGACCACGATGCCAATGAGAATCCAAGAGCCAGGCTACTTCATACTCCTCCTGGCCTTCCACAATTACTGGAGGGGGAGTTGTAGTAGGTGTACGAAGAGGATGCGAGGGTGCTACAGGGGTAAGAAGGGAGCGATGGAAAACTGGGTGAATTTGCATGGTTCGGGAAAGATGAAGAAGGAATGCGACAGGGTTTATTTGCTCCAGAATTCGGTATGGTCCAATGAATCGGTCATCCAACTTCTTCGATGGATGGTGACTGCGGATATACCTGGTGGATAGCCACACTGGATCCCCCACTTTAAGCACTACTCCGGCCTGTCTCCTCCTGTCAGCAACCTCTTTATAGGTGTCTTTGGCATGGTCCAGTTGTTCTTTGAGTATTTGGTGCAATGCTTGCAGCTCCTGAACAAAGGTGTTTGCAGAGGGAACAGGTGTGGTCTGTGGGAAATATCAAGGATGGCGCCCATACATCGCCAGGAATGGTGTCTGTTTCGTTGAGGCATGTACCATGTTATTATAAGCAAATTCTGCCAGGGGTAATAGATTTATCCAGTCATCTTGTTGGTAGCTGACGTAGCAACGCAGGTACTGTTCTAATGTGGCATTGGTCCTTTCTGTTTGGCCATCTAACTGGGGATGATGGGCTGAAGACAGATGTACCTCAGACCCTAAGAGTGTCTGCAGGGCCCGCCAGAATTGGGAAGTGAATTGGATCCCACGATCTGAGATCAGGTGCTTGGGAATCCCATGCAGCCGGAATATGTGCTGCAAATACAAGTTTGCCGTCTCTTTGGCTGAGGGTAGTGCGGGACATGGTACGAAATGAGCCAATTTAGTGAACAAATCTACGATGACCAGAATGCATGTGTGCCCTTGGGAACAGGGTAGATCTGTGATGTCCAAGGAGGCTGTTTCCCAGGGTTCTGTGGGTGTGGGTAGTGGCTGCAGCAGACCCACAGGCTTTCCAGGGACATCCTTGGTTCGTCGGCACACCTCACAGGACTGCACGTATCGGAAGACATCACATTGCATCCGAGGCCACCAGAATTACCGGGACAGGAGATGTTTTATATTGTCCAAAATGGCCGGCTGGTGGGGCATCATGGGACAAATGCAGTACTTCTCCTCGCAACTCTCCCAGGGGTACATACAGCCTGCCCTCATAAGTTAACAGCCCCTGTTGTTGGGCATAACCCAGTGGGTTTTTCTGCCCTGGATCCTGCAAGTCTTTAACGATTCGTCGTACGTGGGGGTCTCCTTGCTGTGCCCTCTTTGCTGTGCCATTCGGATTCGCTCCTGAAAGGATTCATGGAGCGGTGCTGCGGCCATGGTTTCTGGGGCAGAATCATAGGCGCTGGTACTTCCTCCCCTGGCCTTAAAGCAAATTCAGGTTTTCTGGAAAGGGCATCTGCCCGTTTATTCTGGGAGCCCGGGTATCGGACGACAAAGTTGAAGCGGGAGAAAAACAGTGACCAGCGAATCTGCCGTTGATTCAAAGCCCATGCAGTTTGAAGGTCCTCCAGATTGCGGTGGTCTGTGTGGACGGTCACTGGATGTCAAGCTCCTTCAAGGTGGTGACGCCAAGTCTCAAAGGCTACTTTAATGGCCAGCAATTCCCTCTCCCATATGGTATAATTTCGTTCAGCTGCTGTAAGCTGCCGAGAATAATAGGCACAGGGTCACAGGGGCCCATCAGGAGTGTGTTTCTGAGCCAACACAGCTGCCAAGGCAGTATCCGAGGCGTCGGCTTCTACAATGAAGGGAAGGTCAGGATTAGGGTACACCAAGACCGGAGGCGTAGTAAAGTTGTTTTTTCAGGACCTGGAATGCATGTTGAGCTTCAGGGGACCACCGGAAGGGTTCTTTGGGCCGGAGTAAGAGGGTCAGAGGAACAGTAAGTTGTGCAAATCTCATATGAGATTCACAGCAAAATCCTAAATGGAGTTACAGCCTCTATGCTCATTGACTTTGATGAAGGGCGCAACTCTGCTTTAATCGTACTGGGAATCTCCTCTTTCAAATTTCAGATTTATATTCATTCTTTCAAAGAAGACTATCGCTCAACAGTATGTCCTCAGATTCTTAGCCCCAACCCTGCTAAAAGTAACAACTGGTTACACAAAACATCAAACAACCCTAGATAGGCTGTGCACCGCCCTTAGCATCGAAACGTGCATTCACTCGAGGCCAAATTAGATGAGACAAGCATCCCCATGTTCACCCTGGGGACATGCCGCCATTTTGAAGAGTGAGTTCCCAGCAGGGCATTCTTTTAAACTGTGCCGGGGGGGGGGGACACAGTTGGTACCACTGTGGCACAAAGGGAGGAGGGGATTCTGCCTTTGTCCCAGTCCCAATTTTCCAACCCAAAACAATGTGGTGTGTGTATGTACAGGTAAATAATGCCCCCTGGCACTGTTTCTGGTCAGAAAAAATGGTGTGGGGGAGTCAGTAACTCCTCCCCCCCAAGCCACTGTGGTTTCAACCTAAGGTTGCTGGAGATCTCCCACTATTACAATAGATAATAGAGATCAGTTCCCCTGGAGACCAGTTCCCCTGGAGAAAATGGCCGCTTTGGCAATTGGACTCAATGGCACGGCAGTCCCTCCCCTTCCCAAACCCCACCCTCCTCAGGTTCCACCCCAAAAATCTCCAGGTATTTCCCAACTTGGAGCTGCCAACCCTATCTCAACCACAATTGGGCCCCCATGGCTTTCTCTGCTATGAACTCACTGCTAAAAATAGTGGCCCATCCCATCTAGTTTATAGCCCAGTTCAGCAGAGCTCCAATGAGTAAGGCTGGAGATGAAGATTTTCAGAACCACTGAAAATCAGGCTCTGGATGAAAGCAGTGAATATTTTTAAAAGAGCCCTTTTTAAAGAATTAATGCCATGGAAGAAATGGTTAAAGATGAAGTATGTGTGACTTCAGTAACCCAGCAGGGTTTCTCTACCTTTTGCATGAATATTCTATTGGTTAGCTCTTTCCACTGCATGAAGGTCTTCATGGGATAGGAAGGGATTTTTCTTAATGTCTAATGAAGTGTGCCTTCTGATGGTCTGTGTTCTGGTTTGAATATTAATAGATGTTTAATTTTATGTGATATGCCATGGCAATTGGACAGAATACAACTCTATGAAAATCCCCAAGTTCTCCAAAGAAGTAATTATCTGAATGCTTTGAATATTCCTCTTCATTCTTTGAGTTTTATTTGTACAAATGAGATTGTACTGTATTAAATTAATTTGTAAACAACTGAAGTGTACAAGCAAAAATTAAAGTCATATTTGCTTTTCGGATGCCTCACAGGATATCATTGTGACAGCCTTTTCTCGTTGAAACTGCATGAGCTAAAGTTATATTTTATAGTCTTCTCTCTCTCACACACACAGAAAATCTATCCCAGGATTGTATAGAGGACACACCTCAGTGGGCTTTGCATAGGATGCTTGAGTATATGGTATGTGCAATTTATTCATTTTCTGTAGGGAATTTATATGCCACCTGTATAGAGTCTTATTTGAGGTGGCTTCCAAGTAAAACACTACTGTAAATTATTTCTTAAAATTTATCAATATAAACAGAGAACAAGCATTTAAAATGATCCATTAAATAAAAGCCATGGACATAAAAACTGCAGAAAGTACCCTGAACAAAGCAACCCTTAAAAAAAAAATCCATAAAACCGACCTCAGACTAGAAAGAGATTATAAAAAAGTGTAAAAAAGATAAAAACCCATAGTTGAAACCCTGAATGAAAAGAAAAGGTTTGGTTTAGTGGCTAGAAGACAGTATAGTAGAGGCTAGGTGACCCTCAAGGGGGAAGTGAATTCTACTGAAATCCATGTGTGTGGAACTACACACTTTAGAGTTTGTTCACCACAACTGAATAAAGAGGCCTATGTGTACATCAACTTGTTTTCAAGACCTCATAGTCCTATAGGGCCAAGCTTTTAGGGAGCTCTTCACCCTTACAGACTGGTAGGAGAGCACAATGTACACACTGGATCCTCCCAGCGCAAAGATACACCAAATAAATAATAATGTGAGCATACATAAGGTTGGCAGTAAATAAAAACTCAAACCAACCAACAAACAAACCCTACTTACATATGGCTGAATTCTGCAAGGAACAGGTATTCAATCCCCATCGCCTACTTTCTAAAGGACAGAAATGAAAGCACAGTAGAAAATGTTCAGCAGTTCTGATGCCCAAACCAAAAACTTGTAGTGCTGAGAGATACACACAGAGGAATTAAGAGAAAATGAAATATTTGTAAGGAAAGAAGAGGGGAGAAATTCCTTAGTCTGAAAGAGATGAAAGAAAGGGAAGCCTCATGTTTTGGAGAGAACAAGGCCACATACAGCCTTCTCCATCTGCTGCACAGTACAGGGAAGGCAGTGTAGTATTCATCTGTGCTCAGTGTCAGTGAAAAGTTCTGGACAGCATTGCTCCAGTGGGAGTGCATTTCAAGCAAACTAATAACAATATCAATAATAATGATGATACAATACAATACAATATAATAATAATTCATTTAGTTATGGATTTTTGCCAGATAAAACAGAGACAGACCGTGCAAAGAGTGAATTTACAAACCAAGACTAATCTTAATACAAAATACCGGGTTATACATTTTCCGAATTAGATCGGGGGAATACTCTGAGGCAACGTTCATTAAGTACAATCGCACAATATTTAGCCATCTGAGAGGTAATTGGGGAATTTTTACCGAACAAAAACCTTTTTGTCCAATTACCCTCTCCTACAGAGCCCATTTTCCCGATGAGGGGTTCAATAATTTTGGAATGGGCTGTCTTGTAAAAAGGACATCTGAAAAAGACAAGTTCAAGAGTCTCCAGTTCCCTTGAGTAACAGGGGAAGAGTCCCTCCGCCCTAGAGACCTTGAATTTCCCTTCTAGGATGGCAGAAGGTAAGGCTGCGCATCTAGCCAGTGTATAAGCCCTCCTATGAGTATTCAGTTCCAGGGAGTACAAGTAGGCATCTGGTGTAAAAATATACCTGGAATAATAGGGAGCTATAAATGTAGGGTAACTTGCCAGGTCTGTTGGGCGCTCAACATCTTTCACCCTTTGGCTTAAAATTAATCTAGCTTAGGCAAGCTTCCAAAGTTTAATGTACTTTTTTTTTTTACATAAGAACATAAGAAAGGCCCTGCTGGATCAGACCAAGGCCCATCAAGTCCAGCAGTCTGTTCACACAGTGGCCAACCAGGTGCCTCTAGGAAGCCCACAAACAAGACGACTGCAGCAGCACCATCCTGCCTGTGTTCCACCGCACCCAAAATAATAGGCATGCTCCTCTGATACTAGAGAGAATAGGTATGCAGCATGACTAGTATCCGTTCCAACTAATAGCCATGAATACCCCTCTCCTCCATGAACATGTCCACTCCCCTCTTAAAGCCCTCCAAGCTGGCAGCCATCACCCATCCTGGGGCAGGGAGTTCCACAATTTAACTATGCGTTGTGTGAAAACATACTTCCTTTTATCTGTTTTGAATCTCTCACCCTCCAGCTTTAGCAGATGACCCTGTGTATAGGAGAGGGAGAAAAACATTTATACACATGTTCCATCGAGTGTTGCCCAACTGTCCTTTAACGTGCAGCTGCAGTTCCACATGTTCATCTTCCCAGCAGTGTTCTACATGTCTGTGCTGTCCACTTGATTGCCTGAACATCTGACAACATGTCAACGTGTTCCGCTGGTTTACAATTGCACATTTGTTTGAGTTTGTTTCTTCAACCCCTTGATGGTGCGATTGCAAAACCCATGGCCAGAGAACATGAGAACATGCAACTGCAGTAGGGAGTGCACAGCAGAAGGGGTAAGAAACACGTAGAATCCCAAGCACTTTAATAAACTTGCATTCAGTGTCACTTACAGTTTGGCTCCTATTTTTGTTTTCGAGAATCTGTATGCTATCTCTCCAGGCGTGCTCAGGGGGGCTCACAACTGAAACAATACAAGAAAACAAATGAAACCATTTAAATAATAATAAGACCAAATCACAGCAATAGGAATAAATCGATAAAACAAACCCAGCCAATAAAATAAATAAAAAGTGCCAATAAAAAAGTAGAGTCAATAAAGTTCCTTTTGTCAATATTTCTCTTTTCTTCATGGTTTTCTTATCCATCCTGTTTCCCATAACTTAATTCAGTTTAGCCCATTTTGGACATCTATACATCTAATCCCCACCTGTGCCCCCTGCCTGCAGATAGGGGGCAAACTTCAATCTGCAGATAGGGGGCAAAATCACCCCAAACAGATGTTTCTTTACACTTGGGGTACTCCCTAAATTTGCAGAAAAAATTGAGTGGCAGACTCTAATCTGGTAAACTGGGTTTGATTCCCCACTCCTACACATGAAGCCAGCTGGGTGACCTTGAGCTAGTCACAATTCTCTTCGAACTCTCTCAGCCTCACCTACCCCACAAGGTTTCTGTTGTGGGGAGAGCAAGGGAAGGAGATTGTAAGCCAGTTTGATTGTCCTTAAAACGTAGAGAAAACTGGCATATAAAAAACCAACTCTTCTTCTTAGTAAGGGAGTATTCTCCAGTTTCAATTTCTGCGTTGAAAATAGCGAAAGCAGCTCATGAAAATATTTTCTTTGAAACTCTTCATGCAGTTGCTTTTCAATCCTGTTTGGTGCATCTCAAACCCCTTCTGCTCTTTTTTATTAAAAAAAATACATTATCACTACTTCCATCTCCTTCCTGGATGAATCAAATGAATGACCCTAGCAACACAGTGATTATATAGTCATGATGATTCAGCGAGGGTAAGTGAGGTCAGCTGAGAGTGAGGACAAGAGATAACAAAGTACATGAAGAGTTGATCAAATAATCCCAAATGCAAGTAAGTTTTATATTGCTGAAAATATACACAAAATGTACACAAAATGTATGCTATTTAAACAAAAAGTTAATGTGTCTGACCAACCCAGTGACTCAGACTCAGTCTACAGGGGAAGAACTCAAGGAGCTGAGGCTGGCGGCCAAGGAGGACCAGCGGAACCAGGAAGGGCCCAGAATTGAAGAGGCCCCTAGTGGAAATGTTCTAGAGACCACCTTGTCAGAGCCTGTGAAGGCCACTGGCCAAGGGTTGCCAGCCTCCAGGTACTAGCTGGAAATCTCCTGCTATTACAACTTATCTCCAGTCAACAAAGATCAGTTCACCTGAAGAAAATGGCCACTTTGGCAATTGGATTCTATGGAATTGAAGTCCCTCCCCTCCCCAAACCCCACCCTACTCAGGCTCTGCCCCAAAAACCTTCTGCCGGTGGCAATGGACTGATAGTAATACTTCCTCACAGGATCCTGGCCAGAGCACAGCCTGGGGTAGGGTTGCCAGGTTCCTCGTCACCACTGGCAGGAGGTTTTTGTGGTGGAGTCTGAGGAGGGCAGGGTTTGGGGAGGGGAGGGACTTCAATGCCATAGAGTCCAGTTGCCAAAGCGGCCATTTTTTCCCGGTGAACTGATCTCTGGAGATCAGTTGTAATAGCAGGAGATCTCCAGCTATTACCTGGAGGTTGACATCCCTAGCCTTGGGGGCTGCCAGCAAAGCAGCTGGGCCAAATTACTTCCCAACCTACTTATGTTGAGGCCTAAGAGGATTGCCTTGCTGGATCAACTGGTCCACTAGGCACAAGCCTTGTGCCCCAGCTCTAGCTCTCTAATCCTGGCCAGCCCCAGGGCTAAGGGTCTAGGATGACTTCAGGAAACTTTACTGCAGAGTACAGTACATACTGTTGGTTCAGTTCTATGCAGCAAATCACACACATGGTTTGGGACCAATATACCTAATCCCTTATGAACCCACCTGACCATTACAGTAATCTTTGGAGGCCCAGCTTTGGGTGCCCCTGCCTTCTGAGATCAGGTGGGTGGCAACCCAGGAGAAGGCCTTCTCAGTAGGATTGCCAACCTTCAGGTACTAGCTGGAGATCTCCTGCTATTACAACTGATCTCCAGCCAATTGAGATCAGTTCACTTGGAGAAAATGGCCGCTTTGGCAATTGGACTCTATGGCATTGAAGTTAGGGTTGCCAGGTCCCTCTTTGCAACCGGCGGGAGATTTCAGGGGCGGAGCCTGAAGAGGGCAGGGCTTGGGGAGGGGAAGGACTTCAATGCCATAGAGTTCAATTGCCAAAGCGGCCATTTTTCTCCAGGTGATCTGATCACTATCAGCTGGAGATCCGTTGAATTAGCAGGAGATCTCCTGCTACTACCTGGCAGTTGGCAACCCTAATTGAAGTCCCTTCCCTCCCCAAACCCTGCCCTCCCCAGGCTGAACCCCAAAAACCTCTCGCCAGTGGTGAAGAGGGACCTGGCAACCCTACTTTCTCAGTCATGGCACCAAAGTTGTGGAACTCTCTCCCCAAGGAGATTCAAATGTCCCCTTCTGTTTTCTTCTGCCCGTGGGTGAAGGCTTTTGTTTGTTTTGTTTTGTTTGGCATTCCCTCGATGATCCCTCCTTCCTAACCAATATTTATATATATATATATTTTGTGCTGATTTTAACTGTTTTTTTAACTCTTTTAAAATTGTTTTAATGACGTATGGTTGGGAGGAGTGTTAAATTTAATGGTTTTATAATGTAAAGTTTTCTTGTATGTTTTAAATAGTTAGCTGCCTTGGTGGTCCTTGTAAGGACAGAAAGGCAGGACATAAATTTTGTAAATAAATATAAACAACTAAAAATATTATCTGAGAATATTCCTTAGCTCAGGGTTTCCCTATGTGGCTCCCAAAGATACTTCCCCAGGAATCTGCCATGTACTTCAGGAAAGTAGGCGGGACCATTGGTTCTCTCTCTCTCTCTCTCTCTCTCTCTCTCTCTCTCTCTCTCTCTCTCTCTCTGTGTGTGTGTGTGTGTGTGTGTATTATTCCCCATTGGTCAATGTTTTCCCTCTCTGTTTTATCTCTCCTTGGTTTTTCTATATGTCTCTGTACGTGTTCCATCCCACTTTCTCTTGGGTGTGTATGTGTGCTTGGCTCTGCCTCCTGTGGCAGATGTTTTGTGCTTAGCTCCAACTCTTGTGGCATCCATTTTGTAATGGCACCCAGCACCCGGCCTCAACTTTCCAAAAGTACTTGCTGGCTCAAAAAGGTTGGGGACCCCTTGAAGAACAATATTTTTAAGTTATGTTTTTATTAGGATAGGATGAGAAATAAGCCCATTACAGATGTTACGGCCTCATGTTCCAAGAGGCCAGCAACCGCAGGTATTGGGAGCATGCTGATCCCCTATAGGCGTTGGGCCATGCTGTTTCAACAGGGGCACCACTCATATTTTACATGCATGTACAGCTTTAGTACATGCAAACCAGAATCTTTGGAAAGCTGGTGGGCAGTTTGTGTGTACCGAAGTTGTGTGTGCGTAAAAATGCACGTGGTGCCCCTGTTCAGATAACATTGCTACTACACATATTGGGAGCAGAATGTTCCTGACAGCCACAGTTGCCAGCCTCTTGGTACGTATGAATAATTAAAAAAGGGGGGGCTATAGTGACTGTCCTAAGGTGACATAGTAGGGATACCAGCTTCCAGGTGAGATTTGGGCATCCCCTGGAATTACAGCTTGTCTCCAAACTACAGGGACCAGTCCCTCTAGAGATAATGGATACTTTGGAAAGTGGACTGTATGACACTGTACCCCACTGAGATCCTTGTTCTCCCCAAGGTCCATCCCCAAATCTCCAAGAGTTTCTCAACCTGGATCTGGAAACCCTACACTCTCCCACCCCCTTGCCTGTAGCCAGGGGGGACCTGGCAACCCTATGACGTAGTCATCACTGACAGTAGCTTTGAGCTAGGGACTTCTTGATTCATAGCAGTCACTGTGACCATTATCCTATACCTATTCTAATTCAGCTGATGAACACTGGCTGGAGGGTGAGGACTTTGATGGTTTTACCATCCCAAACCATCTCCGGGCAAAAACACATGGTCGCTTTAGCCTCCTTTATTCGCTGTTTCAGCCAGGATTCAGCCAGGATTGAACACATGCGTTTTGCCTAACGTGCATTCGATCCTGGCTGAATCCTCTCTGAAATAAGGAATAAAGGAGGCTAAAGCGACCGTGAGTTTTCACCCTTCCTGCACCTCTGGCTCTTTTCTCAAGCTCCAATTTTGAGTCTTTTGTCCCCTGGCTATTTTTTTCCCCTCTAGTACCTACCGAAAATCTCACACAACGACGGTAATTGTTTTATCCTTGAAAACTGACATGGAGCTTAATCTGGTTGCTCAGCCCTGTTGATAGCCTTGGGTTCATACCCAGCTGGGTTACAGGCTGCAGCATATTCCGCTGACAGCTTTCCTTAATGGATCTCAATAAAATCAGCGCAACTGCGCAAGAAATAACTCTGATTGGAATAAAGCCTTACGGTTGCCTTTTCCCCGAACTCGCCTCTTTCTGATTGTTTTTTAAAAGTTATCCCAGCTCCTGTAGTTTTTGTGTGTGGATGCATCTGTCTTCCTTTGCTCTTCTTTAGTGCCTTTTATAGACCCACGCTGCATTCCTGCAATATTAAGTGGGAATGATTTATGAGGACACTGCTAATGGATATTCTTAACCCTACTTGAAACCAAATATAGATTCAGGTTGGAAGGTGGGAGCGGGACCCAGCTGGCATACTTATCATGCTGCAGCGAGCATCACAATATCAAGCGGCTTCTTCCTGCGCATAATGCGAAACAGCAATTTCCAGATGCCCGTGTTTGAGGAATAATTACAGCCGTCGCTATAAAATATACCCAGACAAGGTCAGCTCCTACAATTGTATAGTCAAATTTGGTTCAGGTTTTTCAATTTTGTCAAGAGGTCAACATGCGGAGAGGTTTATATATCCTTTGTGCTGTCCTTCAGTATTAGCACGAAAGAGGAGCTGTTTCCTATTTACTGGAGGGGGGGAAACAATGGAAAGATGTGTATCTTGACTTGGAGTCTGCAAGGTGAGGATCCATCTGACTTTTTATGCAAAAGAAAATATTAATGCATTCCATGTGTAAACTACATTGCTTTATCTGCAATATTAAATGAATAAATATAATTATCATTACTGCTACTACTGCTTTTACTACAGAGCCCCGTGGCGCAGAATGGTAAGCTGCAGTACTGCAGTCAAAAGCTCTGCTCACGACCTGAGTTCGATCCTGACAGAGATTGGTTTCAGGTACCTGGCTCAAGGTTGACTCAGCCTTCCAGCCTTCCGAGGTCAGTAAAATGATTACCCAGCTGTCTGGGGGTAAAGTATAGATGACTGGGGAAGACAATGGAAACCACCCCGTAAACATAGTCTGCCTAGGAAACATCGGGATGAGACGTCACCCCATGGGTCAGTAATGACCCAGTGCTTGCACAAGGGACTACCCTTGTGGTTAAGAGCAGTGGGTTTGGAGCAGTGGACTCTGATCTGAAGAACCGGGTTTGACTCCCCACTCCTCCACATGAGTGACGGATGCTAATCTGGTGACCTGGGTTGGTTTTCCCACTCGTACACATGAAGCCAGCTGGGTGACCTTTGGCTAGTCACACTCTCTCAGCCCCACCTACCTCACAGGGTGTTTGTTGTGGGGAGGGGAAGGTAAGGTGATTGTAAGCCGGTTTGATTCTTCTTGATTCTTCCTTGTGTAACTTCAGTATTGAAGTTTTTGATTCTTCCTTGTGTAACTTCTGTATTGATAGATTTCATACTGCTAGATTCAAATCTTCCACAGCAACAATCACACTCGCAAAGAGGAGATCAAGCCTCCCCCTACCAGGGCAGTTCACCCCCCCTTTGGCTTAAGGATTCTTCCTTAAGTGGTAGAGAAAGTTGGCATATAAAAATCAACTCTTCTTCTTCTACTACTACTACCATTACTGCTTCTGCTTATGATACTACTGTTACTACTGGGCAGTATACTAGCTTAGGCTTTTTCTTGCATGCACAGCTTACCACAGATTTTCCCAGTGGTCAAATCATGTGGCTTGGAAATACTTTCTGGGAAATCATTCCCCATCACCACCACCACAAAGAAATATGTTCAAAAGGTAGAAAAATATTGCAGATCAACAACATTTACAATTTTAAATGTTGTTATTAATGCAATTATTTTCCGCCTCGTGTAAATATGAATTCAGGCTCTGGGTATTTGGGTGCTATAAAACACATTGACCTCTGCCACCATTAGGGTTGCCAACCTCCAGGTGGTGGCTGGAGATCCCCTTCTATTACAACTCATCTCCAGCTGATAGAAATATTTGGACTCTATGGCATTGAAGTCCTGCCCAAAACCCGCCCTCCTCAGGCTCCACCACAAAAACTTCCTGCTGGTAGGGAAGAGTCACCTGGCCACCCTAGCCACTATAAACATTTTTTTAATCATACATGTTACTGCCCCAAAATGAGTTAACATTTGCTTTGGGAGAGAAATACACAAGTTATTTTAAAATGATGCCAAAGTGCTACAAGTGTTCAAAGTACATAAATTCAGTAATCCTGCCAACAACGTAAGGCTAATTATTCCATTCTCTTAATGGTTATTCTTAAATTCAGGCCTAGCTAGGAGAATTTCTGAAATTAATTCTCGGTTTAGAACATGGGAAGTTTCCCTCAGTTTCCCAGACTTTCAGATTCTTTTCACCTATGATGGCATAAAGAAGTTTTTCTATGCCATTTTAGCAGATTCCTTCCTTCCTGAAAAGCCCCATAAAACAAGAATCTTAACACAATTCTACATACAAACATTTCAAGCTTTTTTTCCTACAATGCATTAGCTATGTGGACACTCACATCAGTCATGTAAAGGACAGGAGAAACATAAAGATATGAACTGGTGGAGCTGAACAATGCAATCCTATGCAGAAGGGCCATGGCTCAGTAGCAGAGCTTCTATTTTGAATGCAGAAGGTCATAGGTTCAATCTTCGGACTCTCCAGTTGAAGGATCTTGTATTAGGTGATAGGAAAGACCTTTTCCTGAGACCCTAGAGAGCTACTGCCAGTGAGTAGACAATGACTGTGCTGGATAAATGGTCTGATTTAGGGCAGCTTCATATCTTCATATTTCTCTCCCCCACCTTCTGTTTTGGATTACTGTTGTTGTGTGTAGGGCTGTTGGAAAAACATTCAGTAAAATTCGGATTTGGCAAAATTTGGCTCTTTTTTATTTGGGAAATGCCTGTCCAAACTCCCCCTATTCAGATTTGTGGAATTTGGCTTGAAATTCAGTGTTCCCAAATAAATTTGGCCGAATAAAGCCATTTAAAGCACATTCGCGGCTTTCTATGGCTCGGGGGGGGGGCATTTTTGGAGATAGAGGTCCCAAACTTTCAGTGTAGCTTGAGGGGACCTTCCTTGCAAGAACCCCCAAGTTTGGTGCAGATTGGGTCAGGGGGTCCCGAGTTATGGGGTCTGGAAGGGGTCCCCCCATCTGCCCATTGGAATGAAGAGAAGCCAGCAATCCTTAATGTACATCTAGAGAGTGGCCAATCCAAGGCAAAACCTTCCATTGTTTCTCATTGACTATTTATGAATGGGAGGTTTTGCCTTGGATTTGCCACTCTCTAGATGCACATTTCCCCCATCTGAATACTGAAAACTCTGCAGGGGGATTTATTGTTGAGATTTGGAAATTTGGATGGGGAAAATGTGCATCTAGAGAGCGGCAAATCCAAGGCAAAGCCTCCCACTGTTTCTGGGGCAGCCAGAGAGAGACTCATCGACCCACACTGACCTCCAGGCGAAGGTGGAAACCAGTGAAAACAGCAACAATCACACTCACAAAGAGGAGATCAAGCCCCCCCCCACCAGGACAGGTTACCTCCCATTTGGCTTCCCCACCCACCCATCCACCCACACACAGTAGAAGCCAGTCTGTGGTTTCTAAAAGCCAATGTAACTACCCCGAAAGTGCATCCAACAACGCTCAAGGCATAAGTAAACAGCGTAACTAGCATGGGTAACGTATCTTTTCATTTCAACACAGCCAAAGTGCATCTTATAAAGCTACTAACGTAAGTGCGACCTGCACAAATTGCGTAACTTCAGTATTGATAGATTTCATGCTGCTAGATTAAAATCTTCCACAGCAACAATCACACTTGCAAAGAGGAGATCAAGCCCCCCCACCAGGACAGGTCACCCCTCCTTTGGCTTCCCATCCACACACACACACACACACAGTAGAAGCCAGTTCGTGGCTTCTAAGAGCCGATGTAACCTGAAGACACACACCTGAAGCCCTCCCCTCAAACCAGGCAGAGAGAGACTCATGCACCTCTGCACTCAACTCCAGGCGAGGGTGGCAATGGGCAAAAAAAGGCAGAATGCACACTCCCACAGAGGCGAGCGGGGGCCCCTTGCAGGACAAGCAACCCCCCCTCAAATCAGTACGGCTTGGCTCAACCCCAAACAAACAAACCAGGGAGGAGGAGAGGGTGCCGAGCGGAGGGAGACTCACCTCCGCACTCAACTCCAGGCGAGGGTGGCAACGGGCAGAAAAAGCAGAATGCACACTTCCACAGAGGTAAGTGGGCACCCCCCCTGGCAGAACAGGCAACAGCCCTCCTTTGGCTTCCCCCACAACCACAGAATCTGCTCCCCCCCACACACACACACACAATTCAGCTGTTTTTCAGTTCGGATGGAACCGAATTGACAGCCCTAGTTGTGTGTGTGTGTGGGTGGGTGCTCCGGCTGAACACTGGCCTGTTGAGGCCCTATCCTTAGGATTGCCAACCTCCAAGTAACAGCTGGATAGGGCTGTTGATTCGGTTCGGCCCGAACTGAAAATCAGCCGAATTTCCCCTGATTCGGTGGTTTTTAGTTCGGGAGGAACCGAACTCAAAACTGGCGGGCAACCGGGGGGCCGAATTCAGCGAGTTCGGGAGTTCGTGAATAAATTCGGCAAATTCGGGGCCGTCAGTAAGCAGCATAACCGTCAGTAAGCAGCATTCTCCTCCCCCGGCCAATCGGTGGCCAAGCTGGGTCTTCTTCTGGCCAATCAGTCAGGATTGAGTACTGGAGGAATCAGCTGATGTGCGGCCCGACCAGGGAGAGAGAGAGAGAGAGCGAAATCCTCGTGTGTGTGTGGGGGGGTGCTTGTGCACATTCCCTCCTTTCTGTGGCTGCAGGGGGTGTATTTTTTGGGGTACAGACACAAAACTTTCACTGGAGCTTCAGATGAAGCTTCTTAAGATACCCCCCAAGTTTTGTAAACATTGGGTCAGGGGGTCCCGAGATATCGGCTCCCCCCCTTTTTCTTTCCATGGCTGCAGGGGGTGCATTTTTGGGGGTACAGACCCCAAACTTTGAGCGGAGTTTCAGACCAGTGTTCTTAAGATACCCCCCAAGTTTTGTAAACATTGGGTCAGGGGGTCTCGAGATATGGGCTCTCCCCCTTTTCCCTCCCCCCTTTTTCCATTTATGTGGCTGCAGGGGGCCCTTTTTTGGGGATATAGCCCCCAAACCTTTAGCATAGCTTCAGTCAATTATTCTTAAGATACTACCCAAGTTTTGTAAAGATGGGTTCAGTGGGGGCAGAAATATCGCCTCCCCCTTTTCTCTTTCCATGGCTGCAGGGGGCGCATTTTTGGGGGTGCAGATCCCAAACTTTGAGCGGAGTTTCAGACCAGTGTTCTTAAGATACCCCCCAGGTTTTGTGAACATTGGGTCAGGGGGTCCCGAGATATGGGCTTTCCCCTTTCCCCTTTCCCCTATTGGGATGGATGGATCAGCGAATCCTGTGCATCTCCAGAGCAAAACGTCCCGTGCCTAATTGGAATCATCTTGGATTACAAGTCCTCTTCAGCCCCTCTTGATGGAACAGAAGACAGCCACAGTAAGACCCCTTTGGGGGCTTTAATCTATAATTTTTCTCCTGTGTATGTGTGTGTGGGGGGGGGGGAAAGCAGAGTCTGTGTGTGTGTGGGGAGGGAGCAGTTTCTGTGGGTGGGGGGAAGCCAAAGGGGGCTTTCGTCAGTTCTGCCTGGGGTGTGTGTTCCCCCTCGAGTCTCTCACTCCCTGGTTTGAGGGGGGAGGTTTCAGTTGTGTGTTGCAAAGGTGTTGTTTAACAAGGTTGTGTTGTTTTGCAGTTGTTTTGCAGTTGCTTTCTCAGCTGTTGTCGGGGCTGGGAGCTTTGTGCGTGGGCGGCAAGTTCTGCTGAGAGATGCACATTAAGGGTGGGGGGACCCCTTTCAGGGCCCATATCTCAGCCCCCCCTGACCCAATCTTTACAAAACTTGGGGAGTCTTTCAATAAACGTCCTTTGAAGCTCTGCCGAAAGTTTGGGACCTCTAACCCCAAAAATGCCCCCCCAAAGCCGCGGAAAGGCGCGATTGTGTTTTTAATGGCTTTATTCGGCCGAATTTTTCCCCGAACTTTGAATTCCCGCCGAATTGAACGGATCCGAAGTGGGGGAGTTCGGACTTCGGCATATACCGAATCTAAACGGGCTGCATTTGGCCGAATCTGAACTATACCGAATTTTTTTTAATTCAACAGCCCTACAGCTGGAGATCTCTTGATATTTCAACTGATCTCCAGTCGATAGAGATCAGTTCAGCTGGAGAAAATGGACAGGAAGCCAAGCCTCCTGAAAACCTCCAGACTAACAAAGACTACAGTCAACAATAGCCATGCAGATTAGCTTTGGATTTCACACATTAACAGATCACTTCAGGATACAATGGTTCCATATTAACATACCACACCCTCATTAGCACATTATCTTGATACTTTCAGGACAATGTTTAGCACATTATCTTTGATACTTTTTGCAGGACAATGATTCAGCTCAACCCAACCCCTTTCTGACTATATATTACTCTTCCTACACACTTGACACTGAGAGACACTGTCCTTCAGTGTTACTCCTCTGAAGATGCCGGCCACAGCTGCTGGCGAAACGTCAGGAAAGAAAATACCAAGACCATGGTTACACAGCTCGGATAACCTACAAGAATCCTTAATAAAAGTCAGCTGAGCAGACCCATTACACAGTAGTTTTGCTTCCTCTACTAATAGGGGCAAGAACTGCCTTGAGCAGGATTCTGGAGGGGCAGAGTAAACAATTCCTAAATATATAAATAAACTACTACACACCCTAATTCAGCCAGCAGAGAGCATAAATAGAAAAAACGGAGATGAGGAAGCTGTGGAGCTTTTGCTACTTGAAGATGGGTTCAACCAAAACATTTGGAGTACTAAGATGTCTTTGCCTTGTCCACAGGGAACTGGTGACTCTTTCAGATCAGACTGATCCAGTTATGTTAAAGGAAGATGGAGCAACATCAATTGCAGCTTTGTTGCAGGCTCAGGAAACAAAGATAGCGAAAAGATGAAGAAGGGTGAGGCTTTCTTCTCTCGCTCTTTGCATGCTTTTGAATCTAAATCCTACAAAACGTCGAACATCTTCACTTTCCCCGGTGCAAAGCTTAACCGGCTCTCATCCTAGATCATGTTATTTAACCCTCAGATAATTTCTCAGTGGATTTCCCTTATTAGCATTTTTAAAAGATTTTGATTAGGGCATGATGACTTCATTAACATTGTAGTCATTTCTCCTGCTCCGAGGAATTGACCATTCAGGAAGCATATATGACAATGTAATGATTGTACAATACTCTAATGGATTCTGACTGTTCTGTTATATTTCAATAATTGATTGGGATATTGCTAAGAAAGCTGAGCTTTAAATTTTATTCCCAATGTAACTTCAAGTTACAATGTACACATTACAGAAAATTTGAGAATGCTGGGAGTTGCCATTAATATAAGAAGGCCAAAATCACTTTTATTAAAAAAAGATGAACTGAGATTTGTCTAGGGTTGTCAGGTTCCCCCTGGCCATTAGTGGGGGAGGGGGGAGGGGATCTCACCAAGCTTAAAATGAGGCCTAACCCTCAACATCTCCTGCTTGATGATAGCACTTCCAGAAGTGATATCATTACTCCAGTGACAATGAAGGAGATTCTCTGATATGTGGGCAAAAACTATATGGTAGAAGTGTTTTTATCACAGAGTTTTGCCCAAATACCAGAGTGTCTGCCTTGTCCTCACCTTTGTGATGACATCACTTTTGGAAGCTATGTCATTATGCAGGTGACATAGGGTTGCCAGGTCCCTCTTTGCCACCAGCAGGAACTTTTTGGGGCAGAGCTTGCGGAGGGTGGGGTTTGGGGAGGGGAGGGACTTCAATGCCATAGAGTCCAATGGCCAAGGCAGCCATTTTCTCCAGGTGATCTGATCTCTATCAGCTAGAGATCAGTTGTAATAGCAGGAGATATCCAGCTAGTACCTGGAGTTTGGCAACCCTAAGGTGACCTCAAAACCTAGGCCTCATTTTAAGCCTGGTGAGACCTCTGCTGGTAGCTGGATGGCACCGGGGAAGGGATTCCCACTCCTGGTGGGGACCTGGCAACCCTACATCTATCTCTTTAAAACTAAGATTATTTCACAGTTTATTATTTGTTAAAAGCATTTCTACTCCTGCCTTTCCTTCTAAAAAGAGGGTACAAGATGACTCATAAAAGTATCGTAGAATAAAACTATCAGTACTAAATTGATTTGCAATTAAAAAGTCCTCTAAAGTGGAATTCACCATCATATAGAATGTCATATATACAAACGAAAAACTGCCATCCATTAACCAAAGGCACTCTTAAGTATAATATTCACCTTTCCAAGGGCTGGCATGGGAGATAAGTTCCTAATTTCCGATGAGAGTCTGTTATATAAGATTGGGTCTATTAGCAAAAAGGCTCACAAGCCCATAGTGGGCAAATAAAGGAAAAAGAGAAATGGCCAGAAAATGCACTCCATGTGGACTCTCTAAGAATTTCTCAATGTCTCTATGGTCCTAGGGGAATTCCCAGAGCCTCACCCAGAAGTGACATCACATCCTTCCAAATTCCACCCTTCCCAGGCACCACCTGGAGGTTGGCAACCTTATATGTCAAGATGATAGGTCTTGTTATAAATATCCACATAAGAACTTTTGAAGATGTTGTGTTCCTACAATAAAATAGTTATACAAGGAAGGGCCTTCAAAGATTGTCCTGAAATTGTAACTGATGGAGTATCAAGGACAACACATTTTAAACATTTATTCCTGAAAACTCCAACAGATAGGTAACTTGTTGTTCTTAAGTAACATGGCTCTCTTTGACCATTGTTCCTATGAATATTTTCCAGATTTGAGTTTGAACTATGTGGCACATTGTGAGTTTTCATGTTTTCATACTTCTTCAAAATAAAGTATGAACAGATGGATAATCCAAGACCCTTAAAGTAGTGATGAGAGCTACACAGTATAGGCGATGATGAAGGTATAGATATAGGGGGAGAGTTCATCTTTATATTTTTTATCCCTTGTAGATCACAACAAAGCTTCAGAGATTTGAAAGTGTTGCTGTAGAACATTTTCATTCATACTGGATATGCTTTCGGACATACATACCTTGGTTCAGCTAGCTTGTAATAATGTTAAAGCTTCCGTCTTAAAAAAAAAATTAAAACCTGTTTTACAGTGAATATAAACCAAAATTTGATGTTAGCAAACAGTAACCAACAGGCCTGGAGAAAAATGCCTTATCCCTTTAATTGAAGGACATTGTTTACTGCGAGCATGAAGGTAGGGTTGCCCACTGCCAGGGGGTGGTTGGAGATCTGCAAACCTGAAAAATTGCTTCCTTAAAACAATAACAGACAACATGCTAATCACTAACTAAAAAAAAATAATCAGCACAATAACTGTAGAAATGGCAATGACAGAAGCCAAAGGCTTGAGGATCACCCATGTCAAATTACAGCCATCAGAGGAAGAGGACAAACTACTCTCCCACCTTGCCTGGGCTGTACCATTTCAGAGCTGTCCAGCTAGAGATTAAATGTTTGAATGCTCCCTCCACAGTGAAAATATTTCCTACACAGAGAAAGCAAGCAGGTCAGACTCAGAACAACCCTGAACAGTGTTACGCTAATCTGAGCCCTGGCAAATGGCTAGCCTGGAACCTTCACGCTGACATATTTGTAATGTACATTTTATGCGAGCCATATTAAACATTAGATTGCCCCCAACTGCAGTATCAGAACGAGACAGCGTATCAACAGATACATCAAAAGAGATTTTTTCTTGTCTATTCCTGCTCTTGGTCCTTTCCTCATCGTCCTCCGCCCTCCCCCCAAATCATTTGCTTACGCGCAGCTGATGGTTAAGTGCAAAGGAGTTGATAAATCAAAGCTCTGAACTTCATTCAGAAATAATTGGAAAGGTAGGGCAAGTTTTATAAGCACAGTTGTGTCAGGCTCCCTGGAAGCAATAATATTAAATTAACTATCTGCCACATTGCGCTTGCACTGATTATATTGAGAATGCAATACGAACATGACAAAAGAGAGGAACAAATGTGACGAGGGCACGGCTGGAGAGGGAAAGTTGCCGCTTCCTTTGCCAAGGGAAGATGGAAACAAATGGTCTCCGCTCATACAGCTCCCGGAGACCCTAGAAGGAGCCAAGAGTTTTCTTGTTGTTAATCTAATTGCAATAGGCGGCGGGGAAGGGGGGGGAGCAAGCAAGATCTGCGAGTTATTAAACGGCTATACTTTATGATCTTTCAAGTCAAGGTACTGATTAATTCACTGGCACACACAGCATCTGTGTCGGCTAACCGTGCAATCCTAAAGAGAGTTACTCCATTCATTTCAATGGGTTTAGACTGGAGTAATTTTCCTTAGGATTGCACTGCAAGTCATTCTTCAGGCTTGGAGTAGCAGCCATGCAGTGAACAGAAATCCAGAACAGAAGCTATCCACTTTGGTGGAATTCGAAAGAGACAGGTCTGGGCCGTGCATACAAAATAATAGTCCTTTTCAAACATTAGAGCGAGCGTGGTGTAGTGGTTAAGAGCAGTGGTATGGAGCGATGGTATGGAGCAAAGAGGATGGAACGAATAGGAAAACGTGGAGAGGAAATTCCAGGAAGGGAAGCAGAACATCATCATCATCATCATCGGTCTGCTTGTCTTCACAAGGAAGATCTAATGATTTTCACTATCCAGTGATTTCAGCAATGCAAGATGACTTGGGAGCAAAATCAGCTGCTAGATGGAGGGGGATCCATCGGTTTCAACAGTGGAAGAAGCCTTGGGAGTAGAAATAAGAATAAAAAAGGAGGGCTTGACACGCTGTTCTTATGAACTTGGGTTAACCTGGGTGCCAATAGGGGAAACACTGCTATTGGCTGGAATTTGGTGCAGAACTTTAGGTCAAAAGTGCAGGATCGTGCTGCCTATTTGTGAAATTTGGGTTACACTGGCGCAACTTTAGGATCTGAGATACCATTGGTGCAAGGGTCTGCATCTGAGCTGCCATAGGACAGTTAAAACGTCCTGTTGTCAAGAGGTACCAGAGAACAGTACCTAGGTGATGTAATGGAAACTGGGAGATCTGTCCAATTGCTGATGATGAGTCAAAAGGGTGCGAAGTGTAACCCAGATTTGCTGACAGTGGTCCAGGGTTCTGTTAATGGTTCTTCCTGGATTCTTGATTAGGTGTCCAGAGAAGTCTACATTGTGAGGGAGATTTGTGAGAGGTGCAGTTATATACAGATTTACTTTAAAATAAACCCTGTTGAAATCAATAAGTGTAAGCTAATATAGCATAGATGTTAGGGAGCATGTTTGAGAGTCACAAGTTCAAATCCTGCTGTGAGGCTCATTGGACCAGTCATTCAATCTTTCCTCAAAAGGTTGTTACGAGGAATAATGTGGAAGGGAGAACAGAGTTCTCCCAAAATTACTACTCATCTTCAGACTACAAAAATCAAAAAAAATTGAGAAAATGGCAGCTTCAAAGGGTAGATTGCACAGCAGGAGAGAAATTCGTCACGGAGCACTAATTTTACCTAGCACCTATATACTAAACCAAATGACAATAGTATTTTTCTTTTCCAATCTCTTCACGGAGCACTAGGAGATGTTTCGCGGAGCACCAAGTGCTCCGTGGAGCACAGTTTGGGAACCGCTGCTCTACAGCATCACTTCCCTGCTGAGTTCCCTCCCCTCTCCACCCTCTGCCTTCCCCAGGCTCCATTCACACATCTACAAGAATTTCCCAACCCAGAGCTGGCAACGACCATATACTTTGTCCTGAATGCTTACAGGAAAGGAAGAGGAAAATGCAGCAGAAAGATAGATAATAAATCTGGCTAAAGTTTTGCTTGAATAACTCCTAAACCCTCTTACCAACTCCCTGTCAAATAAGACCTTGCAAAGAGGTCCTGTTTTGTGTACTCTCACATTTGGATTTGAGGTCGTGGTTACTATGAAAGGCCTTTCCAGTGGCACCTTGACTCTGAAACTCCCTTCCCACAGTAGTTCACCTGGAACCTAACATTTAGTTTTATCTGAAGAAGTGAGCTGTGGCTCACGAAAGCTCATACCCTACCAGAAAATATTTTTGTTAGTCTTTAAGGTGCTACTGGACTCTTGCCCTTTTTGACTACCACAAACAGACTAACATGGCTACCCACTGTGATTTAGTTTTATGTGACTGTCTCGTGAAACCTTTCTGCTTACTGAAGCCTTCAGTTGTTTTTCGGAGTAGACATATGATGTTTTGAGAAGCACATGAGATTCTTGCATTATAGTCCTTTGGTTAATTCTATATTGCTTGTTTTAATCTGGGTATTGGCTCATATGGGCTATTATATTGATTGCTCTCACTGGCAGCTGTGGAAGCATTGATTATTTTACTGACTTTAAAATGATGACTATTGGCTAGGGAGCATTAGACAGAAGATGAAGAATTGTATTAAAAGTAATGTAGGCACAGCCCAATAATGGATGAAATGCTTTACCTATTATATTCAGGAAGTACATGTAAAAAATACACTTTTGTGTCATGCCAAATTTCAGCCACATATCTTCCTTCATAGTCTTTATATGAGTAAAACAAATTTTAAAGAAAAAATAATAACAACTGATAAAATAAGAACATGATTACAAAAGCAAAGAAGAAGAGTTGGTTTTTATATGCCGATTTTCTCTACTTTTTAAGGGAAATCAACCAGCTTACAATCTCCTTCCCTTCCTCTCCCCACAGCAGACACCTTGTGAGGTAGGTGAGGCTGAGAGAGTTCGAAGAGAACTGTGACTAGTCCAAGGTCACCCAGCAGGCTTCATGTGGATGAGTAGGGAAACCAACCCAGTTTACCAGATTAGAATCTGCCGCTCTTAACCACAACATTATGCTGGCTAGCAATTTATAAGACCCCAAAGTAAAATAAAATTGATTCGTTAAAAGTAGATGTTCTAACATTTCATCATTCAAATGATAAAATAGAAAATAGAAAATCTAAAGTTTTCCCCCTCCCCCACTACTTTATTTTAAAACACAAATGTCCTACTCTTGTGGAGAATATTTGACATGCACAAACAGAATTTGTGTGTGGATCACTACCCTGATATACTCAAAAAATCTGTTAATGGGATACACAACAATCTGCTAACTTGATAATAAATGGGTCATTATCACCCAAAATTGAAATTCAAAGGGGAACGAGACAGGGATGTCCTCTTTCCCCTTTATTGTTTATTTTAGTATTAGAATTATTATTGCATAATTTTAGAAATAGTGATGTAGTTGGTGTACGAATAGGTAGAAATCATTATAAGTTTAAAGCATATGCGGACGATGTAGTATGTTTTTTGACTGATCCGATTGAACAAATTGACAGATGGAATAAAATTTTGGAGGTTTATGGAAAGCTTTCAGGGTTTAAAGTTAATAAAACTAAAACTAAGATTTTAACTAAGAATATGACTCTCTCACAACAACAAATATTAATAAAAAAGACGGGGTTTAATATTGAAAATAAAGTTAAATATTTAGGTATATGGTTATCAAATAATAATCTTAACTTATTTCAAGATAATTATGTGAACCAATGGCAACAGATAAAAAAGGATCTGATAAGTTGGGGAAAATTGCCATTATCGCTATGGGGAAGAATTTCAGTAGTTAAAATGATGTTATTACCTAAAATGCTTTTCCTGTTTCAAAATCTCCCAATAGTTAAGGGTGTACAGATATTTGATGTTTGGAAAAAAGATATTATGAGATTTCTCTGGGGTAAAGAAAGACACAGGATTGCATATAATAATTTAATTGAGCAAAAAGATACGGGAGGATTTGGATTACCAGATTTGAAAATGTATTATCAAGCAGCATGCTTCACCTGGATTAAAAATTGGATTCTCTTAGAGAATCCGAAACTATTAGAATTAGAAGGTTTTAAATTGAGATTCGGGTGGCATGCTTACTTGTGGTATGATAAAGTGAAAGTAAATAAAGAATTTAATTCTCATATTATCAGGAAAATTTTATTGCAAATTTGGAATAAATATAAAGAAGTTTTTGAAAGTAAAACACCCGGTTGGATTAACCCTATAGAAGCATTTATGAGAAGAGGTGTACATTTAAATTTGGATTGTGATAACTACAGAGAAATAACAGAATATAAAGATGGTATATGGGTACTGAAATCAAGAGAAGAAATTCTGATTAAAGATTGGTTTATGTATTATAAACTAAGAGATGTTTTTAACAAAGATAATAAGTTGGGTTTTAATCAAACCAAATCAAAATTTGAGATTATACTATCTAAGGGAAATAAGGGATTGATAGGTAGGGTTTATAAATTACTTATAGAAATAAATTTAGAACAAGAAAGGATTAAGTTAGTGATGTTGAAATGGATGAGAGACTTAGGTTATAATATAGATTTGGAAATTTGGGAAAAGTTATAGAAAAAAGAATTTAAGTTTACAATTTCAAATGAAATAAGAGAGAATTTGTATAAAATGTTTTATAGATGGCATATAACCCCACTATTATTAAGTAAAATGAAGAAAGATGAGGAAGCTATATGTTGGAAATGCTGTACAGAAATAGGCACATTTATGCATGTTTGGTGGTTTTGCAAAAAAATAAGGAGGTTTTGGAGATTAGTTTTGAATGAAACTAATGATTTGATTAAATCAAAAATTAAGAAAGACCCCGCCTTTTGTTTATTGGGTATACCAAAAAAAGATCTGGATAAAGGTGATAGAGTCATATGCCAATGTAGTTTTGCTGCAGCAAGAATTATAATTGCTAAAAAATGGAAGCAAACAAATAAACCTTCAATCAAAGAGTGGCGAGAAAAATTATGGATGTATATGCGGATGGCCAAAATTACAGCATTTTTACATGATAAAGATATGGAGGAATTTAAATGTACGTGGGTAAAGGCCACCGCATATTGGGATAAAGTGGCAAAAACGGATTTTAAAAGTATAGTTAACGAATTATAGTATAATATGATTTTTAATATGATATAATAATAGATTTTTTTTCCTGATATGTCATAACACTCCATTGGAAGTCCAATGGTGGAGGGCACTGGTGGGGGGATGGGTTCTGGATTCAGGGCACATGGCTTAAAGAGTGATTTGAATATTGTATTAGCGGATAAATAGTGTCCTGAACATGTAATTTCTGTTTTTCTTTTTATGTATATGTACTTTTTATTTTCTTTTTTTCTTTTTTTCTTTTTTGTGTGTGTTTATTATGAAAATAAAAAAAATTATTTAAAAAAAATCTGTTAGTGGGAAGGGGGTACAAACGCTACTTCATCTCACGGTTGTCCACAAGAATCCCCAGTGCAGGTCTAAGTGAATAAAAGACTGAGTGAAGAATTCAAAAAATAATTGAAATTGTATTATTCATATGTGTCATAAAATATGTAAAAATAGAATTGAAAATGGTTAGATATAAATTTATACTGGAAAAGTAAATAAGAGAAATAACAATTACAAATAAGTTAGCATTAATGTGAAAATTAGATGAGAAGTTAGTAAGGCGAGTTTGACTATGTAAGCGCAAAGTATTAACATTATGAGAATGAATGACAAACAAAAGGTAACATATTTAATGTCAAAAAGCTAGAATAACACAATTTAGGGAAGATATTAAAATGAAAACTCTATACGCTCACCCAGAAATTGCTTGTCTTTTGTATTTTAGATTCTGTTTGTATTGTCATGTGTTTGTATTGTCATTCTGTTTGTTTGTATTTTTATGAATATTTTTTTTAAAATTAAATAGAGAAAGAATCCCCAGTGCAAGGACTGATGTAATACAGCCACAAAGCTGAATTCATGGAGAGACCTGCTCTCCCTCTGGGGAGGCATCTCCAAGGACCTTCATTCTTTCTTCTGTTTAATCTTGTTCAGTGGGGAGAAGGCAGGAATTGAGCACAGCGTACCGGCAGGTCTATGGATTGAGGCAACCCTAAACCCTATGCTTATCTCAAGGAATTCATTGACTCTGGCAACATAGAAGCCTATATTTGCCTTCCACTACTTAACTTATTGACACTAAATCTTCGTGTCTTATTTGGGGAAATGAGCCCCTGCAAGGTGCCAGATGGCTAGACTGAACACAGAAACCCCTAGCCATATGTGAAAAGGTAAAGGATGGAAACTAATAATTAACATGCAGTAAATCAGCAGCTGCTACATTTAACAGTGTCAAGATCTACCTTTCACAAGGGGGGATTGGCCCTGATTCTGCTATCAGACTATATCAGTGTATAAAAGGAGGCTGCCAGTTAAAATTATTAGCGGTTTCACCTGTGGTAAAATAATACGAGTGAGAATGAAAGTTGCCCATTAGTATGGATTTGTGGCATGAGCTAGATATCCAAAGGTCAATTCCAGGAGAAAAGGTTGAGTGATCAGCAATGAGGCTCATCCTGTATTACTGGGGAAAGTGGCAGCCGTGGAATCCAGATCGTGAGTGACTGGAAAATGTAATATGAGAAAGAAGTGATCCCCATATAAAGAATGTTATTAATTAGGGAGTTTTAAACCGTAAAGGAACTCCTGTCACTGCTTGCAAGCAACCTCCATTTCAATTGCATCAAGCCCCAAAATCTTTTGGCCTCTCAGCCTCTGCCAGTTCAGACCCCACCTGTACACATTTAAAATTAGTCTTTGTTGTTCCAGGGTGCATCTTCTTACACTTACCTACACAACTTCGTATCTCATGATGTTGCCTACTCACCCAGGTCTGGAGCTTATTGTAATCCATTTTGGTTTTTACCATCCTGAATAATTTTGTCTCATCTGCAAGCCTGGGAATTAGACTGCTTATGTCCAATTTCAGATCATTTATGAACAAATTAAATAGCACTAGTCCCAATTCCTATCCTACTTTTTCCCCTGTGTGGTGTAGTGGTTAAGAGTGGTGGACTCTAATCTGGAGAACCGGGTTTGATCCCCCACTCCTCCATATGTGCAGTGGACTTTAATCTGGAGAACCAGTTTGTTCCCACTCTTCCACATGAAGCCTGCTGGGTGACCTTGGGCTAGTCACAGTTCTCTCAGAACTCTCTAAGCCTCACCTACCTCACTGCTTAAAGGTAGAGAAAATCCAACTCTTCTTCTTCTTCTCCTCCTCCTTCTCCTCCTTCTCTTCGCTAACCATTTTGCTTCTTGTTCTTTAACCAATTTTAGCTCAAAAGAGGATCCATCCTCCTATGTCATGAGTTTACATTGAGGGTGTTCTGTTGGGGAAAGTCTCCTTTGACTAAAAGAATGTTTCAAACTTTGCAGTGCAGAATGGTAGGAGGATACAAGCAACCTTTTTGTTCACCTTCATAATTGTGTTAATCCCCTTTCTGCTATTTCTTTCTTTTGAAAGTGCCTTTAAACCTTCCAGACTTGTAGTAATGCTTCATAACCCAGTCAAGGTTCATTATATTATTGCTGGCAGGTGGGTCATTGCTATAAATGGGTGTTTAAGGTTATTGAGTCCCCTGGACATTTCACTTTAACCAGTGCTAAAATCTATGCCTGCACCTCTAAGAGTAAGAAGCTGTTTTTCCATACTGAGTTTCTGAGCCCAACTGTGGAAGTGTGGGTTTTGTTTGAGGAGTGAAATCAGGGTTGGTACTGTAATGGGATATTCCTGTCAAAAAATCAGGTACTCCAAACCTTTCCTGGCCCACAAACTGATTGTGTGTGTGTGTGTGTTAAGTGCCGTCAAGTCACTTCCGACTCATGGCGACCCTATGAATGAAAGTCCTCCAAAATGTCCTATCTTTGACAGCCTTGCTCAGATCTTGCAAATTGAAGGCTGTGGCTTCCTTTATTGAGTCAATCCATCTCTTGTTGGGTCTTCCTCTTCTCCTGCTGCCTTCAACTTTTCCTAGCATGACTGTCTTTTCCAGTGACTCTTGTTGTCCCATGATGTGACCAAAATACGATAGCCTCAGTTTAGTCATTTTAGCTTCTAGGGTCAGTTCAGGTTTGGTTTGATCTATAACCCACTGATTTGTTTTTTTGGCAGTCCACAGAATCCGTAACACTCTCCTCCAACACCACATTTCAAAGGAATCTATTTTCTTCCTATCAGCTTTCTTCACTGTCCAGCTTTCACACTCATACATAGTAATAGGGAATACGATGGCATGAATTAATCTAGTCTTGGTGGCCAGTGACACATCCTTACACTTCAAAATATTTTCTAGCTCCTTCATGGCTGCCCTTCCCAATCTCAATCTCCTTCTGATTTCTTGGCTGCACTCTCCCTTTTGGTTGATGGTGGAGCCAAGGAGCCAAACTGATTACCTATTATAATTAAGGTTTCCAGGTCTCCCTTGTCAACGAGCGAGGGGCAGGGGGCTTACCAACAGTGGAAAAGGTGCATACTGGAAGTGACATCAGCTCACCACAGGCACCGCCAAGGATGCTCTGGTGTTTGGGCAAAATCCTATGGTATACTCCTTTTGCCCAAATACCAGAGCTTCCCTGGCAGTGTTGATGACATTCTGACATCACTTCCAGTGCACATCCCTGTTTTTCCACCGATTTGTCCCCCACACACACTATGGTCAGCTGATTGGTGGCAGGGGGTAGCCGCTGGGTATAGGGGATCCCCTACCCCCAGCGAGGAGCTAGCAGCCCTAATTGCAGCTACTCCGAAATTTAAGTTTGGACTGTTAAAAGTAATGATGTCAGAAGTGCTTTTCCGCAGATTTCATCCCAACACAAAATGCCCTTCATGGCTACTCTCTTATTTAAATAAAACTATGCACCCTTTAAGAAATTCAATTCAACTACAGCCCTAAACAGAGGGAATAAGTTCCACTTGGCCCAGCGGGACTTCCTTTTGTGTAGAGATATACAGAACTGCATTGAAAAGCAGATTGATCCTGCAATATTTGAAGAATGTCATGTAAAATAAAAAAATATAAACCCAATGGAGGGAGTCAGAAATGAAATAAGCAAACTAAGGAACATTCCGATCAGAATGCTGAGGGAGACAAACAGGACGTTGAGATGACGAGCATGTTGCCTTTTCAAATCAACACAACTTATGAAAATGTGTTGTCCCTAGTGCCCTGCAATTCTACTTTGCGACGACTATTTTTCATGATGCTGACGATTTTTGCTTGAATTCATCAATATGATAGAAACACGCATCTATGTTTCCATATTAATGGTGAAATTTATCAGATTAAGTGTGTCCCTTTGGGGGGGATGATGGGTAATGAAGATCAGTGACATTATGTCTTCAGTAATGATTTTCTCTAATTAATTTTCTCGGCATAACTCTGGCTGATATCAAAGCGCCTAGCAACAGTGTGTCTATGTCAATGGACTGATACCAGTGTGCATCCCCGAGGGTTTGCTTTGCGCTACTTTGACGCAGCGCCTTCCTCTTTGTTTTGGATATCTGCTTCTGGCAGTAGTTTTCCACTTTCTTTAGCTGGTAAAATAAATTGATTAGGGCAAAGATTTACTCACAGTTGTCCAAAAAAAGGTGAGTTTCCTGATGTTATTAATACGTGTTAGTCAATTTGTAATTACTTTCATTTTTCAATGTACTGTGTACTCATCTAATTATACACCAGACAGACTCGTGTGTGTGCGTTAAGTGCCGTCAAGTCGTTTCTGACTCATGGCGACCCTATTAATAAATGACCTCCAAAATATCCTATCGTTAACAGCCTTGCTCAGGTCATGCAAACTGGAGGTTGTGGCTTCCCTTATTGGGTCAATCCATATTGGGTCTTCCTCTTTTCCTGCTTTTTCAACTTTCCCTGGCATTATTGTATTTTCCGTTGACTCTTGTCTTCTCATAAAGTGACCAAATGACAGCCTCAGGTCAGTCATTTTAGCTTCTAGGAGAGTTCAGACAGACTTATTGAAATTAAATGTAAGCTATATAAGGTGAGTTCTTGCCACTATCTTTGACAGCATTTGGAAAAGCTCACACTGAAGTCCAGTGTTGACATTTTGATAAAAACACAGAAGCCACCAAAACCACCGTTACAATTTCCCCTTCCACCCCATAATTTGTAGTATAGTTATGGGAAGATACATCTAGCTGAAAAGGAAACTATTTCTACTGGGATTTGTTTGATTTGCTGATTGACTGTTTATTCCCCAAATGTTTTGTGATTAAGGATTTATGCAGTCAACTTCATGTCTGAAAAAGACTAGTGCACTGTGTGGTAGGATTTCGGTGTGGGTAAGATCCTGTTGTCACTGGGTGTGTATGATACTCTCTTCAGTGTTTATTTCCTTCTACTTTCTCCCTGCTGCCATTGCCCAGGCTTAAGATTAGCCTCCAGTCACAATTGTTGCTTCAGCTGTCTGACATTTCTGCCTCCTGCCCACCTCCACTAGAAGGTCTCGCTCCACACAGTAAATTTCCTCTAAAAGGCATGTGTTGTTTCCCTCCTGCTGCTCACTTGGCATGTCATGGGTTGCCAATCAGTCGATTTTCTTCGCCCAGTTATCAGATTGTGTCTCTACGGTGCTGAAATGATATGACCTATTTTAGGAAATCAGGCATCGCTAGTGACTTGCTGGTTTGTATACTAAACAAGAGGCAGCATGACTGGTGCAGCATTGTCTCTTGCATACAAGATTCCCTAAGCTAAAACAAGGAGCAGGAACCCACAATAGCAGGAGAAGAAAGTGTAGCATGAGTTAGGAATCTGGTGCAGTCCCTGGCAACTTATACTGCCTATGGAAAAATGCCTTTTTACTTTGGGGAGTGGACTTCACAAAATCCCCAAGAGTTTAGCTTTAGAAGTGTTTCTGTCTCCTTGCAGATGGCAGGCAGGAAGAAGGACCTCAGTTGTTCCTGAGCATCCCTTGAGTACCAACCATCAAAGCTTTGGAAATGCTAATGTCCATCCTGGCCATAGACAAAGAAATGGCCAGCTCACAACTTAGGTAGAAACTGACACCTAGGAGTTGACACAGACACTTGAGGATATAGAAAGCTAAATTCAATCTTCCTAGACATTTCAAGGCCCTGACCTGGATAGCCGATGGCAAAGAGGACCTGGGAACCCTAGCTGCCACCATTTTAAATCCTAAAGTGGGTGATCTAAAAATTCTTCAAGGGCCCGCAGTGCAGCAGGACTAGATGCTCTCATTTTCTCCCCCTCATGCCTTTTCAAGTGCCAAGCCCCCCCCCCCATGGCTGTCTGACCACTAGAAAAGTCATTGAGGGAGGGGCAACAGCGCCTGCTTCTGCCATGCTGAAGGCATGATTGGACCCTCGTGGTCTTTTAAATTTACCCACATGCGGCTTTAAAATGGTGGCAGCATACCCAGATCAGAACCAGAGATGCTGCCACATCTAGTTCAGCCCTCAGAGTGAAATCCTAGGAGCATTTTCTTGGGAGTAAGCCCTGTTGAATACACCTGAGTAGGATTCTCACTAGACTCGCTTAGTTTTCCAGAGTTGGACTTGCATGTTTCGTTGGAGACCTCACATGTAGTCGCTAGAGTTAACATGTCTCAATAGAATCACTTGCCCAATGTGTATTCTACTCTTACTTATCTACTCTCAATCCTCATGCAGACAAGGACAAATGCACATTGGACCAGTCTTGACTACACTGTCTCTACATAATTCACAGATGACAAGATATTACATTGTTATTGTGCTGTCATAATCATTCACTTGTTTATCTTGTCCATGCCAGAAAATCCAAGAGGTGAATAATTATGATAACATCAACATCAAACAATGTATGGATCCTGCTCAAGATGTCCTGTCAGGATGGATACATCTTGTTCCACACTACGTTTTGTTTAAGAGAGTTCTAAACTTCTGATTTGGCACTAAAATATCAAACAAAAGGAGTGGCAGCAGATCAAGTCCTCCATAAGAAAAAGAGATAGTAAATGGAACAAACAGAAGATATATCTAGATTTGAAAATGGCATACCCACAAATCTGTGTAAATAATGAATTGTAATAAAAACACAATCTTCCCCTAGTTCCTATAAAGCTTAAAAACAATCCTCCTATGACATTTCATTTTATATTTCAACAACACTTCTGGGGGGGGACCCTTAGTCTTATCACAGCTCTAGTAAAGTTTCAAACAATTCTTCTACTTTAATTCATTTGAATTCCACTATAACCGCTCCATTGTTCATAGAAAATCATTCAAGGGCATCCTTGAAAATTTTCTCGTCTCGGCTGACTTTTCTCTGTGCTTTTCTGTTAAAAGGGGGAAAGTGTGTTCTTATTTGTCTCATCGAAGAGCTTTCCAGCCCAACCCATCCAGGCACAGAGAAAGCAGGTGATAACATCTGTGGGCCCAGTATGAAATCTGATACTACCCCACCACAAGGATGCTGAACTTCAATGCGTTTGGAAAGCTGGGTTTGATAAAAGGGGGAGAGTTCAAGTTTGCTATCAAGGAAAGGCACGGGGAAAGGACAGCATTTGATAAGCTTCACTTGTTAGCCTTGGTCTGTGCGAGCCGAGACTGTGTCAGAGTTGCTAGCATGGTTAAGCCAGATGAAAGGATGACTGACGCACACACAGAAAAACAAGAGTTGTACTGGGGGAGGAGGAGGAGGAGAAATGCATGAATGCTTGTCAAAAGGGGAAGAGATAGGATCTTGCACTGAAAAGGCTTGACGTGCCCAGCTAATACTCACTAGAAATCTGCTGTAGGGGCACAGCCTGAACAAATCCATTTTTGGGCAAGTGATGCTTCCCATTATTTCTAATAGGCAGGAAGCTTGTTACCGTGTCAAAGATGGATATTGATAGAAGGTATCTTCCCAAAAGGGTGTGGGCATGCCAAACTCATATTTGGGGTCTCTTGACAGATATCTTACTAGCTCAGGACCAGAGTAGAGGAAAATATGTCTCTGGATTAAGGTTGCCAGGTCCCTCTTCACCACCTGTGGGGGATTTTGGGGGCAAAGCCTGAGGGGGGCGGGGTTTGGGGAGGGGAGGGACTTCAGTGCCATAGAGTCCAGTTGCCAAGGTGGCCATTTTCTCCAGTGGACTGATCTCTATCAGCTGGAGATCAGTTTTAATAGCAGGAGATCTCATGAACACATGAAGCTGCCTTCAACAGAATCAGACCCTTGGTCCATCAAAGTCATTATTGTCTGCTCAGACTGTTAGCGGCTCTCCAGGATCTCAAGGTGAGGTCTTTCACATCACCTACTAGCCTAGTCCCTTTAACTGGAGATGCCGGAGATTGAACCTGGGACCTTCTGCATGCCAAGCAGATGCTGTACCACTGTACCACAGCCCTTCCCCTCTCCCGCTAATGCCTGGAGGTTGGCAACCCTAATCTAGATTCTGCTGGATAATCACACTACCACAGTGGGTAAAGAGTCTCTGGGGCTCCCAAGGAAACTTTCCTGAGACACGAGGAAATCCTACAAGAAACAGCATAATCTATTGATGTTACTCTTTCGCAATCATGAATACACCTGCCATACTAGGGTGATTCAAGAGCTGTAAAATGGTAGGTGCTCCTTTGCTGGTGGTTTGAATGAGCCTTATGCTTCTCATTCATAATTGTGCTTACAGAAGCAAGAACTAGCAGTTACTGTGGATTAATTAGCCCCGAGTGCATACTAATTGTGACATTTTATATGCAGGAGGGGTATAGGCATGCTTACAAAGTTGTCCCCATCCCAATTTCTTCCTAGATTTTGGGATTCTGGATTACGTTATATTGTTCACATGGCAACATCAAGGAGCATGCAATCTGCAATTCTTCTTTCCTCTCCCCTTCCCTCCCCTCCCTTCTTGATTTGTGCCTCCCCCAGTTACTAATGTGCTTGAGTACACAGATTAAATCCTAGCACAAAGAGGAATGTTATGTGATGGTGCCATGGTATCCAATTGCCTTTTGTGTGTGCAGAGTTTTAATCAATACCTATATACCCTTGTTCACATCAGTAACGTGTAAGGGGGGAAGATGCACACCGGGACAAACTTTACAACCTTAACTCTGCAAATACCTTTAGAAAACGTGTAATTGAAACTGAAAGGCACAAAGAACACAGGGCAGAGGAGGAGGAGGAGGAGGAGGAGGAGGAGGAGGAGAAGAAGAAGAAGAAGAGTTGGTTTTTACTTGCCGACTTTCTCTACCACTTAAGGGAGACTCAAACCGGCTTACAATCACCTTCCCTTCCCCTCCCCACAACAGACACCCTGTGAGGTGGGTGGGGCTGAGAGAGTGTGACTTGCCCAAAGTCACCCAGCTGGATTCGTGTGTAGGAGTGGGGAAACCAACCGGGTTCTCCAGATCAGACTCCACCACTCCAAACCACTGCTCTTAACCACTACACCACTACACCAGAGCCAACCCATATAACAATAACAACACAGCATGAGGGAAGTTGATATAAGCAAAACCAATTCGATAATTTACAGTGCAATCCTGAACTGAGAACACCTTTGACTTCAATGAACTTAGAAGGTGGAACTCTGAATAGGATTGCACAGTTGGTGATGACGGGTGCCATGGACTTTGCCGCAAACACATTTGACAGTCAAATTGACCTTGTTCAGTGGAAGCAAGCAAGGTGTGCGGATGCCCCGCTTTATTTTGCTCAGCAGCAGATGACTCCAGCAACATGAAAACGACTTTGCGGTTGCACAATAGTGATGCTCACTAGCTTTTTGTTGCTTGAGCGTGTGAATGCAGACCCTGGCAACAGTCAGGAGAATTTCAACAAAAGTATTAGGAAAGAAGAGGAAAAAGACCACATATTGACAGTTAACATGCTGTACTGACCAGAAGCTTATTCAAGTCATTGTGGCCACAGAACATGGTGTGTCTTAAGTGCACCATTGCTAAGTGCACCTTTGCATTGCACCCGCCACAACTTGGGGAAAAATTCTGACTTTGAACAGCCCACTCCTATGTTAATGACAGTGGGAGATTACTTCAGTATCCTTGGCAAATAGCTTTTTTCATTCTCTAATGAAGTATAATTATTTAGCTAATTGCTGACTGGAGCTCACTGTCTCTTACGTGTAATGTGTTCCCTGGGTTTACTTAATGAAGACACAAGACCACCTCGGACTTTATAAAATCTAGATGTGTTAATTATTGCAAAAAGTCAGCCTTTATGCTGTCTGGCTTGGTGGATATCTGTAACCACGCACCATTCCTTAATTATCTTCAGCCTCCGTTTCATTCCCTCATCTTGGAGACATTGTTACAGATTGATTGATGATGGGAAGAGACAAATGAACATGATCACAAACAATAAAACCCCTTGATCAGAATTCTGATTAAAATTGGTGTTTTGAGACACATTTGTGATGTGAATCCAATAACAAAAATGCCAGAGATGTGAGGGGGGGAAATGAGTCTATTAAACATGTTCAGATGCCATTTTTTCTCTTTAAATAAGAGTTGATTACTGTCTCTGTAAACATTCACTCATAACTGTGCCAAATATTTCAATTCACAAATAAAATGTAATCTAGACAGAGTATGGTGAGATTGCACTTGTAAGTTTTATTTGTCCTGGTCTGCAGAAATCTCCCCCAAAATGTAAATGATATCTGAATGACTTGTGGTGGTCTTTTATATTTTGAGCAATTTTTAAAGTGATATCGCCTTTACCTCATCTTGTCTTCTGATACGATTTTATTAAATTTATTAAATTAAACATTTCCCTTGTAGAAACATCTAATTGTAGTTTCAGTGTAAGCAGAGACAAGTAGGAAGGCCTCAGAAATGTTACAAATTCAACGACAAAAGAGAGTAAGAGTGATTACAGAATATTCAAAGTGGCATTGTCTTTGTGATAGCTTTCCATACTCTCAGCTTTTAATACACAGTCAGTATAGGGTTGCCAGCTCTGGGTTGGAAAATATCTAGAGATTTTTGGGGTGGAGCCTGAGGAGGGGGAGGTTTGGGGAGGGTATAATGCCATAGAGTCCACCTTCCAAAGTGGCCATTTTCTCTAGGTGAACTGATCTCTGTCGCCTGGAAATCAGTTGTAACTGTGAGAGATCTCCAGCCACCACCTGGAGGTTGGAACCTAAGTCAGCACCATCTTACACCGCCCTGAGTCCGGCTTCAGCCAGGGATAGAGGGTGGGATAGAAATCAATCAATCAACATAAATGAATAAGCAGAGTTACACCCATCTAAACCCAATGACTTTAGTGAATGTAGACACTGGGCTGGTGATATCATGGCATGTTAGTGGACACTCATGTCTTCCATTTGAAAAACATACATGGAATAATGCATTTGGTGGGTGGGTGCTCATCTAGGCAGCCTGTAACCACAGGATGATATTCTTGCTCACTTTCTTGGGGAAGACAAGTATGTTTTGGAAGGCAGAGGCCAAACTTCATTTCCCCACCATTTGAAAAACATGGCTGGCTGATTGGAGGCAGCTAACAGTAATATTTTAAAGTATATCTCACTTTTTTCCATCTTTAGTAATATCCCAACTTTCTTGCATCTGGGAACCAAGGGTGACATTTATAAGGTTCCCAAGATGTCCCCATACTGGCCTTGACTAGGCCCAGACCTAGGCCCAGTTTCATCATACACCTTTCATTTACCTGCCCAGAGTAGGGAATTACCAGTTCCCATTTCCTGCTCCCAAAAATTTGAGGAGTGGGAGATAAATTGAATCCATATAGTGACATTCTAGAAATTTCCCCCTGTCTCTATGGTAAAGACAGGAAGTTATATCACATTGTCCCAAACTCCACCAACCATAGGCACCACCACAAAGTCTCCCAGCATTTTCCAAGGTAAGCTTGCCAGGTCCCTCTTCGGAACTGGCGGGACAGTTTGGGGGCAGAGCCTAAAGAGGGCGGGGTTTGGGGAGGGGAGGGACTTAATGACATAGAGTTCAATTGCCAAAGCGGCCATTTTCCTCCAGCTGATCTGATCTCTATCGGCTGGAGATCAGTTGAATTAGCAGGAGATCTCCTGCTACTACCTGGCAGTTGGCAACCCTATTCCAAGGCTATGTTGGGAACCCTGTTTCATCATATACCTCCCTCACCGAAAATTCGCAAACATTACTTCTCCAAGGCTTCATCTGGACGATATAGCCATCACAGGCACATTTCTGTTTTCACATGACATATTCTTATATCTAGAAAGGTTAGCATGTGTATTCAGACTAATGAGCTGTTAGCTTGCTTTCTCCTCAGATCCATGAATCTGTAGCCACTCTAGGACTGCCATGTCTTCTACACTCCATGTTTCCTCCAAGCAACTTATCTTTGCACTCTGGAGATGAGTTATAATTCTGGGAGAACTCCAGGCCCCATTTGGAGGCTGGCAATACTATATCTAGGAATGTACAAAACACTCCCTGAAAAATATTGCTAGCTGCTTGGCGTCCGGTGACATTCTTTGATGTTTGACCTGAAGTAAAATTTCCAAATGTGTTTCAAATTTCAGTGTAGGTGAAACACTGTGACAAATGGCTGTACACCCCCCCCACACACACACACACACAAATATTGTTTACTAGTCTTACTGGAAATCTTGTATCTTCCCTGCAAGTTTTTTGGGTGTTCCTCCTGAGCAAGATCCTTAAATTGGCTTCTGTTTTCAATACAGGCTACATTTCAGTAGTACCGCCATTATTCTCCCCCTTCCCCCACCCCCAAAAAAGAAAAAAAAAACATTTCCAAAGGCAGGCATTGGCTGGCCTCTTGAGGGATGGAGTTCCATAAAACAAGGACCATAATGGAGTAGGCACTGCTTCATCTTCTGGTTGATTTAACATGACAAAAAAGGGAGAGCTTGAAATAATTCCTCTCTGAGGTGTACCTGAGGAAAACCTAGGCACCCAGATCTCAGAGCACTGCCGTATAGTTCCTAGAAGCCTATTAATTTCAGCGGCGATGAATAGGTGTTTCCCTCTCAAAACGCTCCCTGAACATTATCTCGGTGTTATTTAAAACAAATCTGTAAACTAGGTCACTGTTATTACCATCTCCATTTTACAAATGGAGAAAGTTTGTGGCTGAGGGGAGATGTCATGCCAGCTGCAAGCTCATTCCCTTAATTACCAGTTTTCACTTTTTGTGACAGGAAAAAAAAAGCCTTGGATTCAGGAATGTGATCTTTCCACCCAAGGAGATATTGAATAAAGTATGTTAAGGCTATGCATGAACATGCTTACATTTCTGCTGCCTTAAAATAACATGTTCACTCTCAAGCTGTATGGACTGCCTGTTCTCCAGATTGGGCAGAAAAGCAGCTGCCAAAAAAAAATGAGTAGCAAGTACATCAAGCCCTTTTACTCTTAACACAGGCTCCTGGCATTATGGCCCCTCACACACAAGGGGGATTGGTGCATGGGGAGTTGGGCTGCCAACCTCCAGGTAGTGGAAGAAAAAAAGGCACCACTGTACTAATATCATGGAGATTTCATTTCTTACCCCTAGTGGGAAGCTGCGTATTTGTCTACCCTACGTGGGAGATTTAATGTATCCGACATTTTGAATTTTACCCTATATGGGAATATTTAAACATGACAAGGTAGAAGAGGTCTTTGAAGGACTGAGGAAGAGTCTCCTTTGGAGCTCGAAACGATCGTCTCCTCGTTGCCAACTCTTCTTCACCTGTTGTATTCATCGTAACTGGAGACTTCCTGCAATACACTTATATGGGACTTAATCGATTTTTTGCTAATTTTGTAAACAACATCCTCTTTGTGTAGTCACTTTGTATGTATATTGTTATATCATCTTTAATATATAAATATTGTTTTCACTTTTGCATGCATTGAACCTCCAGGTAGTAGCTGGAGATCTTCTGCTATTACAATTGATCACCCGATAAGAGATCAGTTCACCTGGAGAAAATGGCCGCTTTGGCAATTGGACTCTATGGCATTGAAGTCCCTCCCCTCCCCAAACCAAGCTTTCATCAGGCTCTGCCCCAAAAACGTCCCACCGGTGGTGAAGAGGTACCTGGCAACTCTCTATGGACTCTTTTTCCTGCTGACCACTGCCTAACCAAACCCTTTCAGTAGAGAACTAGTGGCACCACAGTAAGACTGGTGGCTGGCTGGCACATTACAGCCAGCCCTCGGGATTGCTCCATATATACTCGAGGCATTCCCTCTTGTCTTTCAGAAAGTGCTTCCTGTCCTAGTAGGGTTGCCAACCTCCAGGTAATAGCAGAAGATCTCCTGCTATTACAGCTGATCTCCAGCCGTTAAAGAGCAGTTCCCCTGGAGAAAATGGCCACTTTGGCAATTGAACTCTATGGCATTTAAGTCCCTCCCCTCCCAAACCCTGCCCTCCTCAGGCTCCGCCCCAAAAATCTCCCGCCGATAGCGAAGAGGGACCTGGGAACCCTATGTCCTAGCTTCTCTTTGACCCCTGAACCAGGCACTATTTTCACACCAGTCACTCTTGAGCCTTCTTCCCAGCCACAGCTTTTAACAGCAGTCAAAGAGTTCCAGAACAGCTGCAGTTGCTAACGGGTTGGGGAAGTCACTCATTCAAGTCTCTCCTGAGTTACAAATTCACTAGCTAGCCATTTGCAAGCCATGATCTATCATCCTTAGTCCCTGTTTCTTAAATTTTAGGTTAATAACAATGGTCTTCCTTGAAGAGATGCTCTTTGGATAACCGGTATCATGTGAGTGAGATACCTTGAACATTTGAATAATATTATTATACACAGAAAGTGTAAAGTTAAGCATCATTCGTGAAAATGATTTGCTTTTATTGAAGTGATTTGTGATGTATGCCAATAATTAAAAGGTGTTGAACAAAGAATATAAATGGAACAGCCAGGGAAGATCAGTAAAGTATAGTCACACTGGTATATGTCCTTTTTTTTGGTCTTTCTTTTTTGGTCTTTCTGGTCTTAATTTAAAAGAGCTTGAATAAAGCTCTCATATAGTATGGGACAAAGGCAGAATGTTAAACAGTAGCATCCTGTTCCCTAACTTTCATGCAATTCCATTTTCTATTTCATTAACTTCAGGCTTTACATTTTGGTTCACAGGTAGATTTCAAGCTAACTGATATTCACGCCATTACATTGGAGAGTGGAATTTGAATTTGCATAAAAATACTTAGTGTGGAATATCAACAGCTTTACCTCCTCCTAGAAATGTCCTCCTGCCAAGAATGAAGGGAATACGCTGCTGAAGAAGTGACCGTAGTCACGGATGACCGTTCAGAGTTCTTTTACAACTGCCATTTTAGACTGAATGTCCTCCATTAAGGTTCTCCAATTAAGGTTCTTCCAGAGGGAAATCAGAAAGGAGAGTAGTTGAGATATAGGTTATTCAGCTAGATATAGGTTATTCAGCTCCTTTCTTTCTTTCATCCACTCTTTTCTTCCTTCTCTATATTATCTATCTTTGTCTATTCAAATTATTTATATGTCACCTTTTTACATGACAACATGGCCTCGCAGTGGTTCACAATGAGAGAACGTTAAGGTCAAACAAATGTGCCTGACCCCTGACAGTGCCGCAGGCTACTTGAAAAGGGGAAAAGAGGTCAGTGTAAAACTGACCTCTGCACAGATTCCAGAAAGCATCTGCCACACTATTTTAGTAATATATGCACACTATATTCTGTAGCACAAGAAAGGGAGAGATGGGACCAAACCAAACAAGACACAAGAGAGCCCTGATGATGATGTAAGATATCGTTAAATTGTTAATATTTTGTTAAAAGCAGCTGCAGGATGACCAAAATTTGGATTAGGATTAGAGTGCTGGGGCATGTGAATTAAGACATTTCCTTGATCCTTGGAGAAAAAGTGGCCCACTGGTTGCTGTTAGCCTCAGTAGTGGGGGGGCAAGGTATTTCCACCCATATATTTTTGTCCAGGAGTTCATTTGCCTTATGTTTTCAAACTTATTTGATTATGTGCCTTCTTTGATAAACAATGCAACACCTCCTACAACATATCTCTCCCTGTCCTGCCTGTATATACCTTTGGATGACCCTATCCCATTGATTTTCCCCATTGCACCATGTTTCTGAAACTCCCAGTATATCTGAATTGTCATTGAGCACCAGCTCCCCATCTTGACTTGGAGGCTTCTAACATTGGCATGGAGACGCCTATAGCATGTTTCCCTCTCCAACAACCCTCACCTTCCTGGGCCATTTGTCATCCTGTTCTCACTCCTCAGTTCTCTTGTGCTCAGGCCAATGTTACCCTGTGTTTACACTATTGTTCCTTTGTATTGAGTTGTCCCAAACCGAGGCTCCCCAGCTGCTGTCGGCTTTCCTGCTTGTACATCTGTTTAGAAGAAAGAGCCAATGCACATTTCTTTATGTTACCAATTAAACTGGAGACCAGTACCTGGATAAATGTACAGTTTCAGTCACATGTTCAGTTGTATGTGTGTTGAATGGAACATGAGAATTTCTCAATGCATGAATAAGGAAATATCAAGTGTGTACTGTACATTGATTGTACGAGTGTTTACTGTAACTTGTGAAAAGGCTTCTGAGTGGGCAAGGTTGTTAGGTAGCACCTGTATGCACTGCAGCTTGCCTTCATCCAATACCTGAATGTCCACTGTGAAGATGTTTCTGCTCAGTATGGTGCCCACCTGAAGACATTGTGTGTGTGTGTTTGTGTGTTTGTGTGTGTGTGTGTGTGTAGCCATGCTACCTGCTTTCTTGGAATTCTAAACATCTCTCTGTTAACACTTTGCAAAAGAGAGTGCCTATAAAAAAGGATGCTTTTTCGCACCTGCTTGAAATTTGGCAGACAACATCCCATGGGTCAAATCTTGGAGCATTTGATGATGAGGATGATCAGGGGCCTGGAGACCAAGCCGTATGAGGAAAGGCTAAGGGAGTTGGGAATGTTCAGTCTGGAGAATAGGAAGTTGAGGAAGGACATGACTGCTCTCTAAGTATTTGAAGGGCTGTCACTTAGAAGAGGGAGCTGTTCCTGTTGGCAGCAGAGGATAGGATTCGCAATAAGGGGTTTAAATTGTGGGCAGAAAGGTACCGGCTGGACATTAGGAATTTTATTTTTTTACAATAAGAGTTGTACAACAGTGAAATCAGCTACCTAGGGAGGTGGTGAGCTCTTCCTCACTGGCAGTCTTTAAGGAAAGGCTGGACAAGCACTTGTCAGGGATGCTCTAGGCTGATTCTGCATTAAGCAGGGGGTTGGACGAGATGGCCTGTATGGCCCCTTCCAGCTCTATGATTCTAAGATTCTATTATTCTATCCTAAAATGGGGATAGGACTGACATCCAGTGATGTATTTCCTATTTAGAACCAGTAGAATGAATATCAGATTGGCCAACTAGATGTTACATTTTACACAATTTGCCATGCAACTCTATTAAAAATATGGCAGGGACCCAATTCAGACTGACACCATGGCATGGGGAGGAGGCGATCCTGTCTCCTACCCATGCTGTTTTCCTGACCTGGAATGTAGCCAGGAGCTGTCTTTTTCCCCTTTGGGGGGCAGTTCAGTACACTGAATTAATCCTAATTGAGCTCCAATAGTGCATTCAGATGAGGTTGCCATTGGGAAGTAGCAGCTGAAGTGTGGTGCTCCCCTGTTTGGCCCTAAAACAAATGGCTTTAATATTGCACATAATGAAATAGAGTCAATTTTTTAATTTACAAAATGAACATAAATTAGCAAATTAAAAATCGCATACATCTCTTATGTTCCCTTCCATTGGGACTGAGAAACCAGATTTCTCCTAAAGTAAAATATGATGCAAATTTGGAAGTGCCTCTTCAAAGGCAAAAGGCTCAAGAATTTCAGGAGAACCCCAAAACAATTCACTGGTGTTATTGCAGCACATATATTATTGGGGGGGATAATGTGTATCCTAAAACTTGCAAGTGTCAAACTCAACAGTTTTCTGAGCATATGCAATTCTATGCAGTAAAGAAGATGAAATGGAGTTTGCTATGGAATGGAAGCTGTTTTTTCCACTGATGATTTTCTGAGGAAGAGTATTCTTGTCTTCATCTCTTAGTTCTCTCATAAATTGTCATATAGGGAAAAAAATAAAAACATAAATATCTGAAGCAGTAGCAGAGAGCTCTTCAGCAAGGTATTTCTGATTGCTGGTTTCCACTTTAGAATAATTGGATTTCAACTGAAGATGTTGAAGTTCAGCCCTATGCAAAAAAAGAAAAGAAACATTTTCTTCATTGTGAAAGAGCAAATCTTATGTCTGAAGCAATATATAAGCTTCTGTGTGCAGATTTTTCCAAATGACTACTCTATTAAGAGCCAAAACTGGAACTCTCATTAACTTCAAGCGTACATAATAGAAAGGAGCACAGTAAGTCATGGCTCATCTCAAAAATGCCACTCATTTCAGCTCCAAAATTAACTCTACATTCATTTCTCAAGAGAAGATGCTTAAGCTCCCTTTTCAAACATGACTGAAGCGGCATAAACCCAGGAAGCATAAACTGCACTTAGAACAAAAGATGGTTGTTGTAATGGGTTTGTTGTTATGGGATCTGTGGTTTGTTGCCATATTTGTTGCAAATAAAGGTAGGTATTAAAATTTTCCATAGGCATCAGGTCACCAAGGAAAACTTCTACAGAAAAGAAAGTCCTCCAAGTTTACTTGAGATGAAATTGTGAGCAATTTTGCTGAGCCATCCTGAGCAAGGATATTCAGCTAATTAAGACCGGGACACGTAGCTCTATGGAAAGGGGCGGAGGACACCCCCAGAAGGGTAGAAGCCATTTTGCTCTTTTGCAAGAGCTATCTGGCACTCCTAAGAGAGTACCCTTATAGGTCAATATGGTTGAAGACAGTCTTTGAGAAACTCCTGGCTGTCGGTTAGGGCTGTCAAAAAAAAAAATTCGGTACAGTTCGGATTCGGCCGAATTTGACCCTTGTGGGTTCGGTACGTGCCGAAGTCCGAACTCCCCCGCTTCGGATCCCCGGTAATTCGGGGGGATCCGGAGTTCGGGGGAAAATTTGGCCCCCCTTGCGCCTTCAGAGGGATTCCCTGAAGGCGCGCGGGGGCCCTTTAAGGGGGGCGGGCTCCGCTGAAGGGGGGCGGGCTGCCCTTTAAACTCATCTGTGCCTCCCGGCCGGGAGGCGCAGATGAGTTTAAAGGACAGCCCGCCCCCCTTCAGCGGGCTCCGCTGGAGAGGCTCGGGCTGCCCTTTAAACTGATCTGAGCCTCCCAGCTGGGAGGCTCAGATCAGTTTAAAGGGCAGCCCGCCCCCCTTCAGCGGGCTCTGCTGAAGGGGGGCCGAATTGGCCGAATTTATTCGCGAACTCCCGAACTCGCTGAATTCGGCCCCCCCGGTTGCCCGCCAGGTTTGAGTTCGGATCCGTCCGAACAGAAAATCACTGAATCAGGGGAAATTCGGTTGATTTTCAGTTCGGACTGAACCGAATTGACAGCCCTACTGTCGGTGATAACCTGGATATCTGGGCTGCATCAATAGGAGTATTGTGTCTAGATCAAGGGAAGTAATACTACCACTGTATTCTGCATTGGTCAGACCTCACTAAGAATACTGTGTCCAGTTTTGGGCTCCACAATTTAAGAAGGATGTTGACAGGTTGGAGCGTGTCCAGAGGAGAGCGACCAGAATGATCAAAAGTCTGGAATCTATGCCCTATGAGGAGAGACTTAAGGAGCTGGGTTTGTTTAGTCTGGAGAAGAGAAGGTTAAGGGGTGACATGATAGCCATGTTTAAATATTTGAAGGGATGCCATGTTAATGAGGGAACTAGCTTGTTCTCAGCTGCTTCAGAGACTAGGACACAGAGTAATGGATTTAAACGAAGAGAAAAGCGATTCCACCTAAACATTAGGAAGAACTTTCTGACGGTGAGGGTAGTTCGACGGTGGAATGTGCTGCCTCAGAGTGTGGTGGAGGTCTTCAAGCAGAGGCTAGATGGCCATCTGTCTGGAACACTTTGATTGTGGGATCCTGCATGGCAGGAGGTTGGACTGGATGGCCCTTGTGGTCTCTTCCAACCTTGGGGGATTTTGTGATATATTCTTATGACCTAGTCACATATCTACTCACAACAAGGATCCAAAAAGAACTCTAGCAGTTGGGTGGGGGAAGTGGCATGGAAGCCGGCACAGGGAGACTTATGCTGGCACCGGGGAGCAACACAGCAAAGTGGGACTCAGTCGCCAGCGCTACCATGTCAGAAGTGAAACCCCACAAGTGGGTGCCCATGCTGGTGTGCAGGGGCATTCCTGGGGAATTCCTGGGGGCAGAGCTGCCTTTAAACGTTGATTTTTTTGGCTGGGAAGCCTCTGTGGAGGGGTGTAGCTGCACCACTCCCAATAGTCACCTATCTACCCCTCATTCAAGAATGGGCTGCCCGCTGGTGTGGAGCTGGCCAAACAAGATAAGGAGCTGGGCATGTTCCAGGTTCTTTCCTTGGTAGAAAGAACACCACATTAAGATAGGAGAAATGTGTTTAAATTTGCTAAGTGTTCTGCAGATCAGACACACAAACAGTTGTGTTTCTAGGAGCTTGGGGGCAACTACACTGATTCTGAGAAGACTATAATCTGCAGGGGATCTTTACAAACCTTCTTCCCTTGCTGGGTTTCTTCCAAGGAACTGTTTGGGATACAAAATGTAATCAGTCATTGCATTATGCAATAGATTTAGAAACAAATCAATAAAAATTATCTAAAATATGTAAAACAAATATATGCATAACTTTATCAGGAAAATCAGCTAGGAAACCCATCTGATAATGGTCATCTTGTGAGGAATGAGGGATCACTGGTCATGAAGACAATGTTGTTCTTGATGGAGATTTTATAGCACACTTAGTTTTAGAAAGAATAGAATGGAAATACATAGCTTTGGTGGCACTGGCACTGTAGAACTCCATCGGCTGAAAACTACAGTCTAGCTGATAGGGAAATAGTCAACACTTCAAACATAAACCTTCCAAAATGTAATTTACAGGATAATTAACCAGTAAATATTTTCTGCATTCACAGAAGCATCCGAATCTTTGCTGTACAGGTGTGATGAGCAGTTAAATGGTATGCCACTGTCTAGTTACGACATTTTTTTTCAAGAGCCCACTGATGATCTTAAATCTTCATCCCTTTTTCTGGACCACTAGGGATAAAAAAATTTTCTGAGATTATTTCAGTGAACTGGATTTATGCACAAAGAATTCAAACCACAGTTTGGTGAGGGGATCTGTAAGTTGTTCGCTCTGCTAGATCCCAAACTACTCTCATCATACCAAAATTTCTGGACAGAGGGGGTGACTATTGAACTTTTCATCCAAAAGGGCTGAGGTCTGACCTCCAAATATCTAGAAAGGAATTCAGGTCAGAAGAATTTCATATGTGTTCCTGCCAGAAGCTAAGCCTTCCAGAGCCATCGTTTCACCACAATTTAATAAGTCCATCAAAACAGAATGAGTGCACAAGATGCATTTCATCATCAGAGTTAAGCAAGTCTTACCTTCATCTGTGTTGGTTTGGATGATTCCCTTGGGAACCTACTGTAAGTCACTTTCTAAAGGAAGGGGATGATATGAATAATAATTTATAAACATAAAGCTTATTTGCTGGGGCAGTCAAATAAGGCAACCCTAAAAAAAGTACTGTATTACTTAGCATCAAAGTTAATAAAGAAAATTAAAAAAAATAAGAAACTCACAGCGCATTCCTGACTTCTGAGGTTGAAGGTCCTCAGGAGGGCAGGAAGGGGCTGCGCTGGCGTTGGGGCCCTCCACGCTGGCATCCGGGCTACTTGCGCCACCATAAGTGACCCCAATGCCGACAGGGAGGTCCGGACGCCAGTTTCCCAGCACTCCTATGGCAGCGCCACCCTGGGAAACCGATGTGGCTTTCCACCGGCATCCCATCGGTGTAAAGTCCCACACTGGTGTTCTGGGAGGCATTCTGGCATCCCCAAGGGTGTTCTCGGGGTGTGCTGGGGGAGGAGCTGCTTTAGGCAGCTCCCTGTCCCATTTCAGCCCAGCACGTTGGTGATGAGAACGGCAGTGCTGCTGTTCTCTATGGGGCAAAAAGCCCTATTTAAAATGTAAAAGCCTTTAAAAGGCTTTTTCGAGTTTTTGGCGCTGGGGAAACAGGTTAAGAGGCGCTGTAGTGGCACCTCTTCCCCACAGTCCCCGCATGCCAAAAGCTCAGGAATGAACTGTTAGGCAAGAAAGTTCATTAGCAGCACATTCCACACCATAACCACAATGAAAATCATAAACTGGAGACATCAATGAACATACAGTTGGCAAGGAATTAGAAATAGGTAGTGCGTAAAACAATTTGTAGACCCAAGAAACAGAACTAATGTGAGCGTATAATGCTGCATGCTGAATAAGTCTTTGTATGTTACCAAACAGTTCCCAAGAGATGTGGAGAAAATTAATTCCCTCATTAGTAACACAGGAAAAATCACTAATGGCTCTGTTTATATCAAAGGAATTATACTTTTGCAAAACTAATTTTAATAAGAACTCAGATGCTTATTGCTGAGAGTCTTTACTACCAATTGGAAATACAAACGGGTATCAGTCACAGAGCAAGGTCCATTGAATAGCCATGCTCAGTTTTGGTTTTGATTTATTCTGAATCCATACAATTACAATTATCAGGGAAGTAGGGTAAATATCTGGGCACTCACTCCATAACATGAAGCAGAACCATAGATAAGGGTAAATATGGTGTAGTGGTGTAGTGGTTAGGAGCGGTGGTTTGGAGTTGTGGGCTCTGATCTGGAGAACCGGGTTTGATTCCCCACTCCTCCATGTGAGCGGCGGAGGTTAATCTGGTGAACCAGGTTGGTTTCCCCACTCCTCTACAAGAAGTTAGCTGGGTGACCTTGGGCTAGTCACAGCTCTCTCGTCCGCAACTATCTCACAGGGTGTCTGTTGTGGGGAGGAGAAGGGAAGGCGTTGGTAAGCCGGTTTGATTCTTCCTTAAGTGGTAGAGAAAGTCAGCATATAAAACCTACTCTTCTTCTTAGTGGTGCCTGTGCATAGCAGATAGCTGGTCAGTGGCTCCCTTTCAGGCCAGTTTTCTTGATGACATACAATAGGAAATGCTCTAGTCTGGATAGCAAAGTTGGTTGTCTATGATACCTAGTGCCATATGTATCATGGGGGAGGGGTTTTTTTTGCACTTCTCAAATGAGTTTATAAAATCCTTTTGTTTTTATGGTTTTTTTGAACCATCTGGCTGTTTGCAAAATGTGCCTGTAAGCATGTTTCAGGTCACTGAGAGATCCATCAGTGCAATCCTAAATAAACATACACTCATCTAAATGCACTGGAGTCAGCACTGGATTTGGAAGGGTGTAACTCTGCATAGGGCTACACTGCTTAGGTTCTAACATCCAAAAACATGCTACCAAAGAGCCAAGAGCCTCTGTTCATTACATCTGCTAGCTTCATTTTAAGTACAGGTACTTAAATCTCCACCTGGGAGAGGGAGGAGATGAATTAGATTTTTTGTTCTTTAATACATAGTGCAGCCCTTTTTTGGGGGGATGCTTATCTGAGCATTTTTACTTCTTTTCCATCCACCAGGAGGGGAAAAAAAACCCTGTCCTTTCATAAATTTGCCATTTGCAGTTTATACAGCTATTTGGTAACAACTCATTACCTCAGATAACAGCATAGAAGATGGCCATGCCCACTGGTTCAGAAGCAAAGTAAAACAAGAGAGCCGCATCTAACTGGATTAAATCAGTGTTCCATTGAAAGGAATGTGCCAGCTGGGGAGGATCTGGCACAGAGTTTCACATGGACGCACCTAAGCATTCGTGCAAATTAAACGCTTCAGGCCAAACCTCTCTAGTGTGCCCCATTAAATCCTTGTATCATGCATAAAAGTAATATTTCTGAAAAGAGGTTATAATGGAGAAGGTATGTGATACGGCAGGAGATTTTTACAGTTTTATCATTTTTTTTGTTTCCCCTTTGCATCTGCATTCTATTTACATTTTGTACAAGACTTTGTGGCGCTCTAAATGTCATGCTTTGATCTGAATTAATTTAACATGTTCGAGGTATGTCAAGAGTTATGTAGCCCCATCGGCATGCACATTTGAGGCACATTAGTGATGCTGAAATTGATCTCCTTTACCAGCTTTTGTTCAGGCTCAGCTAGAAAGTTCTTATCAAAACCTCATTTAGGCCGTTCAAAATGCAAGGATTATTGAACGCTTGGGGAAGATCAATGGGATATGGGCACCCTGGCCCTTCAAATCAGGCCTGCACATCTTGCGACTCACCAAATGGAATGATGATCTTTGAAGTGCTTGACAGCCCCACAGTTTCTGCATTTCCTGAGCAGCAAGGGGAAAAAATAAGACATTTCTTAAGTGCTATTGCATGATCAATGGGCTGTACTTGGCTCGATGGCTTACAACATGTGCTGGCCTGTTCTAGATTCTCATCACTGCAATGTCTTAGGTCAATACTTCATGGAGTACCAGACTGTCTGAAGTAAGTAGGAAGTATTGGCCTTTAATGTTACAATTTGCAACCCAGTTTTCAGTATGCTTTGTTGTGCATACTTGTTTATCTAAGGCTTTTGGAAGAACTGCCGAAACAGGCCCTATTGGTTCAGCCTAAAGATGCTGCTGATTTTATGACTCAAAATTCCCAATTTCAGGTTCATTTTTCCCCTTTTTTATGCTTATATTTTTTATTTTAATACATAATGATAGCTACAAAAATATAAAGATGATGTAAGATAAAGAATATACAGAAAATACAGAAAAACACAATTGACTACTCATTCTTTTTTTTTCTTGTAGCCATGAAAAATGGTTAAAACAAAAGGCTCACAATGACAATATATTAGAACTAAAATACATTCACATACTTCCCTAATTCTGATGTTCCATCCCAGTGATACTATATAGTAAGAGTCAGTTTAAATGAGAAACTGGGTCCACAGAAAAATAGGCATGTAAAGATTTTGAGGGGAAGCTGGAACATATTACAACTAATATATTTGTGAGGGCAGAAACACAGAACACACATGTATGAACATGAACACATTTGGTCTCCTATGTGTTCGGATCACCTTTCAGAAGGAACATCGTGGCACTCCAATAGGCTGGGGAAAAACACATTATCTTGAAAAATGTGGCCTCTTCCACAAGTTTTCTGAGCTGTTCTTCTAATAATCCTATGAAGAGTTACACCCTTCTAAGTCCATTGAAATCTGTGGATTTAGAATGATGCACTGAAAATGGCCTGACTCAAGAGTAATCTTAAGCAGGTCTATTGAGAACCCTACTGAGATCTATTCAATGGGGCTTACTCACAGGAAAGAGTTCTTAGGATTTCCCTGTACATGTGTTAGGAATCCTCATCATTACCAATCCACTATGCAAGGAGATCGAGAAAGCAGATGGAACTCAACATGGTTTTCATTGTGTTCAGTGATGTGCAACTAGGGTTGCCAGGTACCTTTCCTCCTCCGGTGGACGACTCTTCTTGTTAAGTGCGATGCTCGCACGTCACTTCTGGTTTAGAACCAGAAGTGCCGCATCACAAAGGGCCTTTACCTCTTAGTTTGAGTGGTAAAGCGGCCCTTTACCACTCAAACTAAGTTCCGCGAGGCGGAACATCCGGTTCTAAACCGGAAGTGACGAGCGCGGTATGCACACACACGTGACAACCTGAGAGTCAGCAGGCAGAGGGGGAAATTGCCAGGGGTTTGCCCGCCACCAGCAGGCACCTGGCAACCCTATGTGCAACCCCCCATACTTAAATAGCAATTTGATCATGAAGTGTGAACACCCTCAACCCCCTCCCCCATTGCTTGCTTTTTATCATGCATTGAACATTCCAAATTGCATTGCAAATGCTTTGTGCAAATGAGTTCTTGCACTCTGTCTTGTCCCTCTGAGCCACCTAACAAAGCAACTTAATTTATGAAAGAGGTGCTTTCATTTGTTGAGTACATTAGTCACGGGGGGAACTGCATGGCTTGATTTTTTTTTAGTATTCCAGCCTTGCCTGTTTTGCCTGCCTGATTCCCACTGTATTCACCCACCCACAGCTAAGTCTATTCATGTGTATCAACAGTTCTAAATTGATTTGCAAATAGTTTATGTATTCTCTCATTGCTGTCTCAGAAAGGCAGTTCGATCCAGGACATTCAGAGCACATATCCACATAATAAATGCTGTCAGCTGCACAGGAGCAAAAGCAACACATGCCAGTAAAATTACTGCAGATTTTAAGTGATGATTCTGGGGCAAATATAATCCCAGCAGGCTGTGTTCTAGTAGTAGCTACCTATCCAGGTGTCACACAATGTATTTACTTGTTTGAAATATTTATATGCCCACCTTTCTCTTGAGCACTTCAGGATCCAAGGCAGGTCCTATGTTTGCCCTCTCACTTCCCCCAAAGGACTGAGTCCAGCACACCACATGGCTCTTTTGTAATGAGACAGCAGGGAAAAGGTCTGATTTCGTATAAGACAGCTTCATGTGTTGAGACAGTAGGGGAAAAGTAATGGTGAATGATAAGGGAATCAGGTGAAGCCTGTGCTCCCGACTCTATGAAACTACCAGATAAGCTATGCAGGCACCGAATGTTGAAGTGCCACATCTTAACATGGAACTAGGATAAAAGTTGTTGCCCCAGTACAATCGGGGCTCAGTCTTTGTTCTTGTTAATGCAGGCTGAGCCGCAGCTGCAATAACACTGTTTTCTCGACTAACCGTCTCGGGTCTCTCTCCTCCTCAAACCCCCGTTTTTCCCGCAACAGTAAGATAAAGGAGAGAATGAAACACAAGACAGTACACGTGTAAAGCATTTTCAATGTAATCCAGAATCTTTGTGACCACTCCATAAAGAAAATACTTGGAGTGTTCAAGTGTGCTGCTCATAATTGGTGATCAGCTTGCACATCACTTTTCAAGACTGCCTTTTTGAGATCCTCCTGTCATACACATCATACTACAACCCCAGCAAAGTCTCCCTGAATCTAGTTTCATGGGCTTGGACTAACCAAAGTGACAGTATCCGGTAAAATTCCACAGAGGCACACTACTTTCTGCATCTTAGATAGTGGGGATTTACGTTATCTCTAAGTAGTGGTGTAGTACTTCACTCAACAAAATATCTTTATTATGATGGTAATCTCGAATGACAGATACAAGGCCCCTGCCAGACTGAACATATCTTTCCTTGAACAACTCATTACATAACACCTTGGTGTGCAGGCTTTGCTGTTTTGTATGAAGAATATAGATTGTAGGGTAGCACCAATCCTAGCCGTAAATCCTTAAAACATAGAATAATTTTAAAAAACCACCACTACAGAGGGTCAGAGATGACTGAAATAAGCTATTGTTTCCATTCAGAAATTTTCCATCATCCTGTTCCATTGCTACCTGACTGAAAATCAGTGGTAGAGTTCAGATAAGCTTGAAATGCTGGGGAAATTTATCACAAAAGGGAGGCTACTGATACTTGATTTCCCTGCCCATTTGGGGGGCTACTAATACCACCAGGGGAATGAAGGTGCCATGGTAGAGTCCAATCTCATCAGACCGTGGAAGCTAAACAGGGTCAGTACTTGGATGGGAGACAAACAAGGAAAACCATGCAAAGGGAGGCAATGACAAACCACCTCTGCTTTTCACTTGCCTTGAAAGCCCCTTGCTGTGATTGCCATAAGTCAGTTGTGACTTGATGACTCATATATACTTATTGAGAGCCAGTGTAGTGATTAAGAATGGCAGACTGTAATCTGGGGAACTGGGTTTGATTCCCCACTCCACCCCATGAAGGCTGCTGGGTGACCTTGGGCCAGTCACAGTTCTCTCAGAACTCTCTCAGCCTACACTGATTGATATTGTCACTTTGGTGATACTGTCACTTTGGTTACTGCCGCTTTAGTTAGGCAGGCAATGGCAAACCACCTCTGAACATCTCTTGCCTTGAAAGCCCTACAGGGTCACCATAAGTCTGCTCTGACTTGATGGGACAAACAGAGAGACATACTTATTACCATCAGAAAGTGATATTTAACCCTTCATTCTTTGCATGACGAGGAACTCTTCAGAATGTGCCCCCCACATGGTAAAATCTGAACATATATACTACCGGTACTATTCTAATCTTTATGTGTGAAGCAAGAGAAGACTAAAGGACACAGCAAAGAATCATACATGGAACTATTCAACTCCTACAATTAGAATCCCAAAATGGTGGCTGCTGTATTCCTTAGTTTGTATTCCCTAGAACTGCGTCCCTGTAGAATTACTCATGGAACATTTTGCTCCTAGTATCAGTCACCATTATTAAAAAGGAATGCCACAGTTGCCTTATTGCTTCTTTTAACAGTACAGTCCGATGTGGTAGATCCAGTCTAAGTCTATTGAGATAGTAGATTTAAACGGCTTGATTTGTTTGTTAACTCAAAATAAGCCAAATGTCCATACTAGTAAATGGGTATTCCAGCTTTATTTCTGGGTCATCCCCCACTCACAAAATCCGGTCCATTATAGTCTATGGGGATTTTTTTCAAAGCTCCAGTGGGGTCACTTTTGGAGGTATAGTCCTGAAATTTGCAACGTAGCTGCAAGGGACTCTCCTTGGTTGGACAACAAAAATGGGTGAAGGTTGGGACAGGGGGTCCAATTTTATGGGCCCACAAAGGGGTCAACCCCATCCTCCAGGCATTGCCAAAGACTGGCAGAAAGAGCCGATTGGTAGGCTGGCACCTAAGAATCTGGGGGCTATCAATATGCACAGCCCTAATTCTAACCCTGGGAATGCCATACAGCCGCATACACAACAACAATGTGGAAATGCTGGTTCAGAGAGACAGGGTCCCCATGCAAGCACGGCCTGTTGCAAGGCCACAGATATCTCTGCACACTCCATTATGATTGTGTACAAGCCAACAAACATGGATGTTCTGCTACTGAAGGGATTGCATTAATGTCCCTAGACATGAGTTTCAGTACTACAAGACTAGATCTTCAGACCTTTCTTTTCCTTTTGTGAAAAATTTAGGTTGCATTTTTAAGTCCAAAGAAAATTCTTTTTGGTGGACTTTTGCGAGAACAGGTCAGTGTAATGTCATCCAACAAGTGAAAGTTTTTTTTTAAAGGGATGACAATAGCTACACTGGTGGCTCTACATACAGCAACTCGTTTGGGAATGCTTAATTAAATCATAATTACAAAAAATATCCTTGTCAGACTCTACAGGACTATAGGGAAAGCAAAAGACATGTAGAGGAGAATCTCATTATCAGAGATCTGTTCTCTGCAAATTAAAATTGACTTCTTCCAAATAGACTAGATGAATAGGAAAGCTGGTGTCTGTGAATTTACAAAGTAGTTCAAACATACCAAGTGTGTGTGAGAGAGGAATATTTTAATTAAAATACAAAAACAGGTGCTTGATTAGGAGATAAAACCACTAGGCTGAGAGGTGACCCTACAATGATTTCTAAAAACAGAGAAACAATGTATTTCCCCATCTCATCCTCCCCCTCCTTACGCTTGCCAAAGGAGAATGTTCTCCTGCTCCCTAAGTAGAGTACACTTAAATTGCATTAATGCTTTGACCTTATTTAATGACAACTCAGACGAAAACAGTGTGACTAGCATAATGCCATGAACATCACTCATTGTAGACAAACATTTAATCGTGCTGGAGACTAGTCCTGAGCACACGGTCAAAAGTACTGAATAACATGTGTGTTGGGCAGAACAGTATCACGTTTGTTTATTTACTGGAGCTTTTTAAGGCTGCCTTTCTCCCTAAAAGGACCCAAAATAGCTTGCAAAAAGGAGAGGGGCTTCAAACTTCCAAAACCAAATAGAGAAAACAAGCAAATCAGGGCTGGGCGAGGTCCCTTGTAGGGATTCCAGACTCCAGGTGGGACCTGGGGATCCTCTGGAATTACAGCTTCTCTCCAAACTACAGAGATAATTTCCCTTTGAGAAAATGGATGCTTTGGACAGTGGACTCTATGGCATTGTGCCCTGCTGAGGTTCCTGTTTTCCCTGTAGGCTCAATCCCCAACTCTCCAGGAGTTTATCAATGTGGAGCTGGCAACCCTGGTCTCTTTACCTGACTATTGTACAGCTCACAACAAATCCAGTTCACCAGATTAGCCTCCACCGCTCATGTGGAGGAGTGGGGAATCAAACCCGATTTTCCAGATCAGAGTCCACCGCTCCAAACCACCACTCTTAACCACTACACCGTGCTGGTGTAGAAGACCCTACATATAAGCCCAGTGTATGCATCTCAACACACAATGGTTTCATTGCCAGTAGATGGGGGGATAGCAGTACTTACCATGGGGGGGGGGAAGCAATTGTCATCACTGTGCAGTGACATCACATTCGGCATAACCTGGAGCATGATGCTGGGGCAAAGCTCTAGCACTAACCCCCAAAACAATGGGGCCCTGACACTATGCCAGCACTTCCAGGTCATGCCAGAAGTGATGTCATTGCACAGCAATGATAATCACTGCTCTGTTTGGCCAGCCTGCTTCCATCGACTGACCAGCTGAGTGTCAGTGGGCAGCGGCCATAATTGCCATGCGTTTGCCTCCTATTAGTGGTCACCTGGTGAGCCTATGCAGACCACCAATCTCCACAACACAGTGCTCCTGGTGGATAGGGGACAGTGAGGTCAACTAGAGTATCATGTTCTTTTGGGCATCCCAATTTAAGAAAGATGCAGACAAGCTGGAACGTGTCCAGAGGAGGGCAGCAAAGATGGTAAGGGGTCTGGAGACAAAGTCCTATGAGTAAAGGATGAAGGAGCAGGGTATGTTTAGCCTGAAGAGGATAAGACTGAGAGGTGATATTATAGTCATCTTCAATTATTTGAAGGGCTGTCATATAGAGGATGGTGCTGAGTTATTTTCTGTTGCCCAGAAGGTCAGACCAGAACCAACGGGTTGAAATTAAATCAAAAGAGTTTCCGTCTAGACATTAGGAAGATTTTTCTAACAATTAAGAGCGGTTCCTCAGCAGAACAGGCTTCCTTGGGAGCTGGTGGGCTATTCTTCCCTGGAGGTTTTTAAGCAGAGGCTAGGTGGCCATCTGTCAGCAATGCTGATTCTATGAACTTGGGCAGATAATGAGGGGGAGGGCATCTTGGCCATGGAGTAGGGGTCACTGGGGGTGTGGGGGGGAGGTGGTTGTGATTTCCTGCATTGTACAGGGGGTTGGACTAGATGACTCTGGTAGTACCTTCCAACTCTATGATTTTATGAGTCTGGGTGTGACATGGGGGGGGGGGGGAGTTGGAGCCAGAAGGTGAAATCACTGGAAATTGGTAACTTGGTTTGTATCTAATCCAATGTTTTCCCCTCCAATCTTAATTAATAACCCTTTGAACTGTAAATGGAGAACAGTTTAAATAACCCACTTAAAAATCTAAACGTTCAAAAGCATTATAAAAGGGTTTCTTTTTCATGAGCAATTAAAACATGCTTTTAAATATTGCATAGAGAGGCAGCCTTCACATTGAGAAGAATGAACAATGTCAGCTGGTGTGCTGCAGGTTACAAATGATGCTTCTTGCTGAATTCAGTAATCTGTGTTTATGCTGTTTTGTTCTGAAGAGGAGGGAGCCCAACCCCTGCCTCTCTAGCAAGAGACAGATAAAGGTGTTTTAAAATTGGCTAATTATTTAAGCTAATCGTTTATTAGCAAAAATAACCCCAGGCACAGCAATTCAGAACTCTTGACTGAGGTTCATGAAGTCAGAATAACTAACACATACAAAAATGGAATGTCATTCTCAGCTTCAAATGGACTATGAAGGGCATACTTTCACAGGATGTTCCAACCAGAGAAGAAGGAGGAGGAGGAGGAGGAGGAGGACTTGGTTTTTATATGCCGACTTTCTCTACCACTTAAGGAAGAATCAAACCGGTTTACAATCACATTCCCTTCCCCTCCCCACAATAGACACCCTGTGAGGTAGGTGGGGCTGAGAGAGCTCTAACAGAGCTGTGTCTATCCCAAGGTCATCCAGCTGGCTTCATGTGTAGGAGTGGGGAAACCAACCAAGTTCACCAGATTAGAGTCCACTGCTCACGTGGAAGAGTGGGGAATCAAATTTGGTTCTCCAGATAAGAGTCCACTGCTCCAAACCACCACTCTTAACAAACTATACCACACTGGCTCAATAATAAACATTACTGACAAACATCAAATATGCATGCCAGTTTCCAGGTCATCTGGTGGGCCACTGTGTGAAAGAGGATGCTGGACTAAATGAACCACAATTCTGATCCTGTAGTTTCTTCTCATGTGTATGGATGTGTTTACTTTTTGAAGGTGGAGGGATCAGCTCTGCAACTCTGCATACAGTAAGGTGTGAAAGAATGAAGCTCAAGGAGGCCACCTTCTGGCTTTTTGCTGCCTCCCAGGAGGTATGGCAGAGTGGCAGAGCGAATTAAAGACTTTGCCACTGTGAAAAGGTGCCAGACTTGGGAAGAAGCTCTTTCGCCATTCCTTCTACCTGCCTTCTCCAAGAGTGTACCTTTGCCTACTCTTCAATGGGGTACCACGAAATCATTGAAGTGGCTCCAGTTAAAAACAACCCTTTGCATATAGAGTGAGAACTTTCTTCTAGCCAATGAGCCAGCAGTGTGATTGGACAGAATCAGAGACAACATTTTATGGCCCACACATGGGCTGAGTGTTCTGGCTGGACTGCGTGCCTATCAGACATATAGCTATTGAATATCCTCACTATTGAATATGCCTGTCAGACCAGAAGCAGTGTATCTTTGACTACCAGTTGCAAGGGATAAACAACTGTTTTAATTCCTTGTGTGACTTTTTAAAGACATCTAGCTGACCCCTGTTAGAAACTGGCGGCTCAGTAATGGTTAGGGTTGCCAGGTCCCTCTTCACCATCGGTGGGAGGTATTTTGGGCTGAGCCTGAGGAGGGCGGGGTTTGGGGAAGGGAGGGACTTAAATGCCATAGAGTCCAATTGCCAAAGCGGCCCTTTTCTCCAGGTGAACTGATCACTGTTGGCTGGAGATCAGTTGTAATAGCAGGAGATCTCCAGCTACAACCTGAAGGTTAGCAGCACTAGTAAAGGGCAATGGGCCCTTGTTCTGATTGAGCAGGATTCTTCTCAACTTCACTTTGCAGACCAGTAAAGATAAACTTGTTTTCTTATTCCAATTGCTGACTCCTGTTGTGTTTTCTCATTTTGTGGCTGGAAGAATAACAACAGTTTGGGCACTCGGACACTAGAGAACAGATTTTCAGCAAATTATGAAGAGTGACTCATCTCTCTTGCAGGGAAGTTACTCCATTTACCCCTGAAAATTTTGGAAGGATGAATAGGCAATTTGGCGACTTGTTTCCTTGTATCCTTTATACCTGAACAGCCTTGCGCAATGTATAATATTGCAAATCAGTGATTTCCCCCCCTCCTAATGCTTTGGCATAATAACAGCTTTCGGAAGTTGTGTTCTCTAACATAAAATTAAAGCTAACAAAAGCTCAATAACACGATGATAATGCCACTTCTTGTCTCAGGTGTAACCACACCATATTAAAAAAGAGAAGGGAATGATCCAGGACCATTTCAGTGAATATACTCTAGAAAAAAATGTGGTTGGCCCAGAGTCACTGCCACTCAGTATAACAATAAAGTGCAGAATGCAGCACTTAAAAATGGTACAAATTGTATTAGCACAGAGAGGGCATTATAAACATAACAAGTCTCCTTCATCCCACCCACCCCAAAAGCTCGATCTAATCCAGCTTAATTTTTTTCAGCTACATGCCTCTGGAAAATGTACTAAAAAGGTAAAGGTCCCCTGTGCAAGCACCGGGTCATTCCTGACCCATGGGGTGACATCACATCCTAACATTTACTAGGCAGACTATCAGGGGAATATCAGTAACTGAGAATGCTGCAAGACTCATCTCTGACTTCTGGGCTTCTTGCCCAAACAACACAGTTGCCATTTTAGGGTTTCCAACCTCCAGGTTCTAACTGGAGATCTCCTGCTATTACAAGTGACCTCCAGCCAATAGAAATCAGTTCATCTGTAGAAAATGGCCGCTTTGGCAATTGGACTCTATGACATTGAAGTCCCTCCCCTCCCCAAACCTTGCCCTCCTCAGGCTCCACCTCCCAAAACCTCCCACTGGTGGCGAAGAGGGACCTGGCAACCCTACGCCATTTCCACCTTAAAGAGGGTATAACCGAAGCTTTTGCTTTTGTCATTGAATATGCCGAACATGGGGTACCAATGGATCTCTAGTGGGAGAGAGAGGATTAGGTTTATACCTATATACCTCAGCCTACCGTATGCTGCCATAACTGCACAAAAAGCATTTGCTTGCTTCTCCCATTATGCCCTAAATGGCTAAGGGTTAAGCTAAGGGTTGCCAACCTCCAGGTGGGACCTGGAGACCTCCTGGAATTACAAGTGATCTCCAGACTACAGAGACCATTTCCCTTGGAGACAAAGGCAGCTATGGAGGCTGGAGTTGTATGGCACTATTCCCTGCTGAACTCCCTCTCCTCCCCAAATCTCATCCTCCACAGGTTCCAACGCCAAAATCTCCAGGAATTTCCTAACCCAGAGCTGGCAATCTGAGGGATACCTGAAAACTGACTCCTCCCATACTGTCCAGCCCACCAGACAATATCTGTCTCTCAAGCCATAATATCTGTGTCCTCCCCAGGTGATGTGGATAGCGACTTGAGATAGGATTTTTTTTGGTGGTGGCACTTTAGTGGTGGTGATGTGGATGGCGACTAGAGATAGGACTTTTTTAGTGGTGGCAGCTCAGTTTTGGAATGCCTTCCATCTTGATGCTCACCTGATGTCTACCATACTTCTTTTACATGCCAAGGGTGTGTGTTTTTTTAACCCTTTTAACTTATTTTCTTTATTGTTTATTTTATTTATTTGGAACTTTTTATGACAGCTCTCCAGGAGCCTGCGTAAGGAGGGTTACAAAATAAAAATATATTTTTAAAAAAATAAAAGATTTTAATGCAAATCCATTGTTAGACAAGCAGCAGCCTAGCATAAAAACATATGGCAGCCATTTGGTGGTGGTGCACATTTCCCATTCTCAAAATTCTAAAAGTCCACAGAGTATTGACAACATTGGGAACCCCTGATCTATGGGATCTAACCCAAGGTATTTTGGAAGACTTTCATTCATAGGGTCGCCATGAGTCGGAAGCGACTTGACGACACTTAACACACACACACACACATTTAAAATGAAAAATGAACCACAATTGAGGGGGAAAGATGAGCACCTCACTATTTTCTCTATTATTATAAATGCACAGTAAACTCCAGAAGGGCTATTGTGCAGCCATAATAGTCTCTACCTGATGTGGTAGATACAGTACTTCCCCATGATAAGTGGGAGTAAAAAGAAGGAAGGTTTACATAATTATCCCACTGTACATATAGTTTATCCCATAAATGTGCAACCTTTAGATTTGATCCAACCCATTGCCTCCTATTTTTCTTTGGGGGGCAGTCAGGAAAATAGTTTCGAAGGTAAAGCAAGAAAAGCTGTTTACATTTGATCAAATGTTTCTAATGTCATAAACACAGGAGAGCAACAGCTACAGAAAATAAGAGCTGAGCTAATATGTGTCACGTTCTCCTGCCTCCAACTCCATACAACTGATTTTTCAAGGTAGCTGAGAGGTCAGAGGACACCGGAGATGGAGGGTGAAATGAGAAAGTCCAATCCTGTCAGTTTAACAGTCTGTTATTCTTAAATATGAAAATGACTAGGGATGGTTGTTTTTGGCTGAACTGTCAAAATGCCCATTGCAAATTTACACCTCCTGTTTAGAGGAATTATCTTAATTCCTTTCTGTCTAATTTCTCACTGAAATACAACAATCTGGTCGTCGTCCCCACTTTGTAGGAGTTTGGAGTCCAGTTCAAATCAATTCAATTCTGCAGATGCTTAGAGGAGGACAGTGTCTTCCCAAACCAGCTAGAGTAACCTGTGGTGTATAGCTTGAAAAACAAAAACCCTGAAAGGGCTGAAGATACAAAGGGGTGTGTAGAGGTGTAATAGAAAACTACAAAGAGAAATTAAAAAGAAATCCTTCTTTTCAAACAGAAAAAGAGAATAAGAGGAAATGATGTCTATATCTAAAAAAAGAGAGAGAAGAAATTCCACTCCCCGTAACAATGCTAAGGAGTCTTAGAAGTTTTTAGTGGGAAATAGAATACGCCAAACTGACCATGAGTATCATCAGCCTATCACCCTCTCTCCAGTCATGTAGGGTTGTGATCAACTATGTTGATCAGGGTAAAGAACCACAGATTCAAGATTCAAGACCAGGTCTAGAAACACAGAAACAAAGAGCTGTAAGGAACTTCAAGGGTCATCTGGTCCAACCGTCTGCACAACACAGGAAATTCACAACTACATCCCCCCCAGCCCCCAATGACCCCCTGCTCTATGCCTGGAGGAAGGCAAAACAACCTCCAGGATCCCTGGTTCATCTGGCCTGGAGGAAAATCCCTTCCTGACCCCAAATTGCTGATCAACATTACCCTGGGCATGTAAGAAAGGGCCACAAGAGCCAAGCACTTACGCAACCCTTTCTGCCCTCCATCTCAATATCTGTCTATGTTCACAGAATCAGCATTGCCGTCAGATGGCCAACTAGCCTCTGCTTAAATACTTCCAAAGAAGGAGAGCCCACCACCTCCTGGGGAAACCTGTTCCACTGAGGAACTTCTTTAACTATGAGGAAGTTCTTCCTAATGTTTGGCCAACTACTCTTTTGATTTAATTTCAACACGTTCATTCTGGCCAAACCTTCTGGGGCAACAGAAAACAACTCTGCAGCAACCTCTATATGACAGCCCTTCAAATAATTGACGATGACTATCATATCGCCTCTCAGTCGTCTCCTTTCCAAGCTAAGCAAACCCAGTTCCTTCAACCTTTCCTCATATGACTTGGTCTCCAGACCCCTCACCATCATCATTGCCCTCCTCTGGACATGTTCCAGTTTGTCAACATCCTTCTTAAACTGTGGTGCCCAAAAATGAACACAATACTCCAAATGAGGTCTAACCAAAGCAGAATAAAGCAATACCATCACATGATATGGACACTATGCCACTACACCTGAACCCAAAATTTACCGATTTTTTTGTTTTTGTTTTGCACAATCCTATCAGGGACCATTAGTATCACACTGGCAACATTGCCTTATGTGTTAAAGAAGAAGAGTTGGATTTTATATGCCGTTTTTCTCTACCATTTAAAGAGAATCAAACTGGCATACAATCTCCTTCCCTTCCTCTCCCCACAACAGACACCTTGTGAGGTAGGTGGGGCTGAGAGAGTTCGGTGAGAACTGTGACTAGCCCAAGGTCACCCAGCTGGCTTCATGTGTAGAAGGGGGGAAACCAAACCACTTATGTGGAGGAGTGGGGAATCAAACCCAGTTCTCCAGATTAGAGTCCACCGTTCTTAACCCAAACACCACACATAGTGTTTTACTATGATCTATATTTGTGAAGTTTCCAGTCATAACAAACAAGTGGGAGGGAAAAAAAATCAAAATCTGAGCATTCAAATGAAAACAAAATTAAGTTAGGCAAATATTTATTGTCTAATAAAGAACCTGCACCAATTGCACTGGTAACAATGCTCATTTCTTGCCTTCATCTATTACAATTGAAACCTCTCTTTCTGAGAATATGTTTCAGGAAGTGTTGTGAAAGATTATTTTTATTAGGCTCCACAGTTTCAGCCATGTTTTACTGATTCCCCCCCCCCCCCATTTGATGGTAATGGTGTGATTTGAGCATTCAGTTCATGAGGATCATAATAATGCTCAGGCACTAAGCAATGCATGCTAATGAAATTAATCAGCACATAACGTTTGTGCTTTCTGGTAAAAAAGAAAGAATTCCTATTGCTGGCAATTTACAATATTACACTGCCTCACTGCTTTTCTCATCTGAAAATAACAGAAATAGGTTTTTAGTTAACATTATCTTCAGACTTGATTCTATAAAGTAAGGAAAGGTTTGGATTCTTTCCCTCTGATTTACCTGATTTACGCCAACACACGGCGACTGGGGAGGGGGGTAGTTTTATGCAATAGTTCATTCACATTCCCTACTTCCTTGGGAGCAGGATGTTGCAGGGAAATCTATGAGAGACTTGGTTATTTGGATTGCCAATCTCCAGGTGGTGATTAGAGATCTCCCGCTATTACAACTGATCTCCCGGTGACAGAGATCAGTTCCCCTGGCAAAAATAGCCCCTTTGGCAATTGGACTCTATGGCATTGAAGTCCCTCCTGCCCTCCTAAGGCTCCACCCCCAAAATCTCTAGGTATTTCCAAACCTGGAGCTAGCAACCCTATTGATTATCCCTAGGGTTGCCAAGTCCAAGCTGGGAAATTCCTAGAGATTTAGGGGTGGAGCCTGGGAAAGGTGGGAGTTTGAAGAGGGGAGGTGCCTGAGTGGGGCATAATGCAATACAGTCCATCCTCCAAAGCAGCCATATTGAACATGACATATTAAGTGGTACAGAAATTACAAAACAGAATCCTACTTACAATACACTATATACAGCAGTATAGACCACAAGTCCCAATAATTTATCCAAGTAAGTTTATGAACCATTTTGTCCTGTGCAGAAAAGCCCTTTTGAATAGTTCAGTTTTGGATAGTCTGCAGAAGGCCAAGAGAGTTGGGAGCATTCCTGTCCTCCTTGGGCAGGCCATTCCACAAGGTGGGAAGCCACAACGGAGAAAGTATATGTATGGGCAATTGTTGATTTTGCCCATTTGCAGGTTGGCACCAGCAGAAGCCCTTGCTGACATGGGCAGAGTTGCTGTGGCAGAGCATAGGAAGAGAGGTGGTCCTGTTAATAAGAGGGGCCAAGACCATGAAGGACTTTGTATGTGATAGTCAGTACCTTAAACCAAGCTCGGTAACAAATGGGCAGCCTTTGGAGTATCTGCAGATAGGGAGTAATACAGTTGCTCCATCTAGCTTGTGCTAATATTCGAGCAATGGCATTCTAAACCAGTTGGAGATACTGAGTTGATTTTGAGGGGGAGACCAATGTATAGTACAGTATAGTAGTCTAGTCTCTATGTTACTGTGCATGGATCCAGGTGGCCAGGTCAGGTGTATCATGGTAGAGGGCCATCTTATGGACTAGGCTGAGCTGGAAGAAAGCTTTTTCTTTCTTTTTTTCCAGCTGCATTAACTTGCTTCTCCAGTAATAAAGTTGGAACCTGTGTGTCTCCATGGCTTTTAACGGAGTCAGCAAGGGTCAGTTGAACTCCATCAAAAGTGGGAAAAACAATGTCCTTCAAGGCTTCCACCTTCCCAACCAGGATTAACTCGGTCTTTTCAGGGTTTCGGTTCAATTTGTTCCCTTTTAGCCAGTTAATCACCATGGCCAGGAAGCAATTCAGGACCTCTACTACCTCACCAGGGGATTTGAATAAGGATATATAGAGCTGAATATTGTCATCATATTGATGACAACCAATCCCAAAACTATGAATGATTTATCCTAAGGACTTTACATGGAGATTTAAAAGCATGGGGAATTGTGCCCTGTGGAACCTTACAAGATAGGTCCCACACCAATACAACTGGATTCCAAAAGCAACCATTTGGGTCTGATCCATGAGGAATGATTTGAACCAGTTCAATTTTAACTAACAAACAGAACTAATGGAGCAGGGACTCCCTCTTTTGAGACTAAACCAACACCCACATATATCACAGGGGAGAAGCAGACAGATAGATTGTAATGCATACAATAAATACACCACATTCCCAACATGTCTGTCTTTCTGGAGAGCACACATAAGAACACACACATTAGACTGGTGAATCACCCTGAGGCTCCATCTACTCCTAAATTCTATCTCTAACAGTGGCCATCCCAATGCCATGGAAAGCTGACAAAGAAGATATAGTAAGACTAAGAGTCACCTTCATTGGATACAGTCAATGTAGTTAAGTTCATGATAAATGAGGTTGCTGCTTTCATCCCACATGAAGATGGAAAGGATACATAAAATCATACTAATCATATTGGTTTTTGAGCCGGTTGTGTTTTTCAGGAAAGGTTGAGTATCATGGACTGAAGTCTTTCCCCCACCCCAATTCTCTTCTATTCCTACCTTAAAAAGCATTCTGTTCTAGCTGAAAACCTGCAGCACTAACCCAACAATTAAATGGAACCCAGAAAAGTTAGAGTTGAAACCATTTTCACAGCTTTACAAACATTAAATGGTTTCTTGTGGATGAGCTATTCCCAACAATTCTATTCTACCATCTTTTGCATAAGGATTGAACGCTTACATTTTTGGATAGTGATCATTTTTGTACACAGCACAGAAATAGCTTGACATGTGGGTTTTTAGTTGTACTTCTGCTATTAAACATTAATGGAGAAATTACAGGAGGGAAAAAAATGTCAAAGAAATTGACTAATGAAGAGATTATTTCTGCTTGTCAAAATATTTTGTCCTAAACCTAATTGGTGATATTTGAAACTATGTGCACTGTAAACATTTCACAAGTGGCCCTTAATGATTTGGATTCAAAGATGTGAATTTCCACACACAGTAGTTTAAATGCTTAGCTTAATGGGTGTCTTTGGTTGTTTCTGTTCTGTTCACCTTTTTCCCCCACCTGATTAGGCATACGGCACCTATTAAGCATTTCCTGCTATGCTAAATGGAACTATTATGGAGCAACAGCAGTTTGAACACAAAACATGAGCTCTTTTAAAAGCTGATACACGCATTATCTCTATCTAAGCCGTCTGTCAGCAGATTTAAAGGCCGCCACAAGGGATGGGTTCAACTGGAGACCATTTTGAGGGAATTGTCTTCAGCCACACCCCACTGAAAGATAAATGAGCCTCTAGCGCTTCAGAGAGCCCCAAACTTCCTTCAAGAAAAGAATTATCGTTCTTTTTAAAAAAGTTCTAAGGAACATATGACACACAACAAGAGCTTGGAATTTCTGCTTCTAATTTTAAATTAAAATGATATGTAATTATGACCAATAAATCCCATCCCTGTGAATGTAATCAGAGTCACCCCTGGTGTTCCCAGTAGTTGCTGAACAGGTAATTATTATAATGTTTTCTGCGAGGAGGACAGGCTGAGAAGATAAAGTTAATTGTCCCAACTGCCATCATCTGCTCCTGCTGTCCTTCCCAGCTGTGCTTGGTTCTCTCTGTTGCATATGAGTATGAGGAAGTTCCGATCTCTGAGGCTCAGTCTACCCATGCAGCAAAAATACTTCTGAGGGACTAGAGAATTGGCTATACCTGAACACAATGTGCAGCCACCTTGTACTGAGTCAGATCGTTGGCCTATCTAGGTCAGTATTGTCTACTCTGGCTGGCAGTGGCTGATCCGAGTCTCCAGGGGACTGGACATATGATCTTCTGCAAGCAGAGCAGATGCTGGACTACTGAGCTACGGCCCCTCTCCAGATTGTAAATGAGAGGATCGTAAAAACTCTCTGCAAATAAATAACACATCAGGCAGAGAGGTGCTAGCTAACTCTCTCACATGCTTTATTTCTTTTCCACTGACAGGAAATTGGTAATGTAGGAGAACTTTTAAAAATATAATCCTCCACCTGCATTCTGAAGGGGAACAGTCTATCGTATCACTTCAGCATTCTGACACTTGCTTAGCACCGTGTTTTGCTGTATGCATATACCAGGCCTCTGAGACGCATGTTGGCATGCTTATTATTTTTCCTTTTGACTCACTTCATTCTATTTGTGTGTGTGTCTGAGTAAGGGAGAGAGAGAGGTGGAAAAAACTTTATATGGAGATAGAAATTATATGAGATATAATTTATATGGAGATGGAATAATACTCTGCTTCCCCCTATACTCCTGAAAAACCACTGCTGAAGGTTGAGAGACCATTCTGAATGATATGCCACATGGTATGCAGAACTGTAACAAGGAACTGGTCTCCTCTGAATGACTGCTGTTGTTTGATAATTACTGTGAACCTGTGGTGTTCGGACCACCAGCTTTCTATGGAAAGCAATGCTTCCTTTTAGTTCCATTGCTTACTTTGTTGAATGTTTGTATTTCATTCAATTAAAAATGTGTATCAAACCCTTTTGAGCAGATAGATTTCCTACACAAGTTTGCCAATCTCAAAATGGGGACTAGAGTTCTTCTAGAATTGTAACTGATCTTTAGACTACAGGGACCAGTTTCCCTGAAGGAAATGGCAACTTCCAAAGATGGACTATGTGGTATGCTACAGAGTCAATAAGAAATGGAGGTCTTAGAGAGGTCCTAGAGTGATATCACATCTCCACTGAGCTCCCTCCCCAATCTCCTTCCCAAATAGGGTTGCCAACCTTCAAGTGGTGGCTGGAGATCTCCCGCTGTTACAACTGATCTCCAGGTGATACACGTCAGTTCCCCTGGAGTAAATGGCCACTTTGGCAATTGGACTCTATGGCATTGAAGTCCCTCTTCTCTCCAATCCCCACCCCCTCAGATTCCAGCCCAAAAATATCCAGGTATTTTCCATCCCGGTGCTGGCAACCCTACTCCCAAAGTACTGCCACCAGATCTCCAAGTATTTCCCAAGCTGCAGTTGGCATTCCTATCCTAAGAGTCCCTCTTAAGTTACTTATGCAGAAAAATCCTAATATCTGCTCTTATTCGCATCAGTTTTTTTTTCTTCCTAGTATTACAACTGAGCTTTTTTTCCAGCTTCACCCTTACCTTTTGATGACCCATCAAACTGTTTCTTGTAAGGTCTTGACACAGATGCCTCACTTTTTAATGGGAGGGGGGACCCAGAAATGAGTGATCTTTTTATGATTGATTTATAGCATTGACATTTAGCATCAATCTCTGCGGACAGTGGTCACTCATAGAAAAATTGACGACCTCAAACTTAGCTACAAAATTAATTAAGGTAGCAATGTCATCTATTGCGCTAGCCCTGCAAGTCGACAAATAAGTGAAAGTTCCATTGGATGAATCAAACTTGGTACCATGTAAATCATATACATTATTCAGCTTCAGTCACCTTTAATGGCATGATAATAAAAATAGTAGTAACAAAAACACATAAATCTCCATGTTCCATATTACAATTCAACAGTATAACTAAAACTTAACCATCAATTTAGAACTCGTCGGCATTAGATACTGTAATAATACGTTCTCCCAAGCGAAAAAACAAGACTTAATGTCCAGCACAGCTGTCACCAGCACCCATTTATGTATTCTTTCCCAGAATCTATAGATTGCCTCTTTTGATTTTATTATTTATTTGATTATTTACTCTTTATTTTGTTTTTGATAACAATCTCCAGGAATTCGGCCACATGTTTGGAAACAGAAGGTATCCTATCCATTAGTAAAAATTTGATGCCATCACAGGATGAGTCTTTTAAAGACATAAGGTGAGGGTTAATTAGTTCTAATCATTGTTTATGATACAAGGGACAGTATAAGAGAATATATTCTACTGATTCTGGTTCTTTCAAACCACAGCTGCATAGTCTTTTATTCCGGGGAATACCTCTATATCTACCAGAAACCATTGCTGATGGGAATGTATTTAGTCTTGCCAGCATAAAGGCTCTGCACTGGGAGGGATGGACTAAATTGGAAAAAAATACCGTATTTGGCCATTGTTCTTTTTGGAAAGGAAAGGCCAAAAAAAGTAGGTGAACAGATCCTATTCACTCCGGCAATTATTCCCTGCAATTCCAAGTCCCAGATTTTCCCTGTAATTGTCCAAAGAATATAGGCTTCCCCAGAAGATAGCAACGTCCCTATATCAATACCAAACAAGCTGATTTCCCTTTCTATGAATTGGGACCATTTGGATACATAAGGGTCAGAAACTAGACTGGCTATAAGGCTGTTTGGAGGAGCACAAAAGTGTAGGCACAACCAGAACTTAATGGTGGCAATCCAGGCTCTGAATTCAATGAGATGAAGGCCCAACTCTGCGAATAGTGTAAGGTATCCAACTGAGTTGGGAATACCAAGTATGCGTCACAAAAAAAGTCAAGTTTATCTGTTCCATGTCATTGTTGAAAGCTTGGATCCACACAGGGATACCATACAGTAAGTGTGGGATTATTATGGCCTGAAATATTTTTATAGCCGCTGGTACAAAATGGTTTCCCTTTTGATAGAAGAACCGGGTAATAGCTGACATCTTGCTCTTGGATGATATAAGAGAGCGTTCCCTGTGAATAGCATATACATTATTCAAAGAAAGCAAATCCAAGAATTTTAAACCAAACTTGTTTACCACCACATCCTTCACAGAGCGGTCTAAAAGATGCGTGTTCAAACCAGCTGTGTCAACTATTACACCTGAACCTATTCTTGCATTAAAATCTCCACATAGTATAATGTGAAGATTTTCTTAGTGTGACATTGTTCAGGGCCAAATTGGCCACATGAACAGTATCATTAAAGTAAACTAAATGTGAAAATTTAGGACTGATTTATATGAATTCTTGACATTTTGTATCTAATCTATTTCAATCATTTTTGGCTCGGCAGAGTATACTGGATTCAGATCCCTTAATGACCAGCTCTTTTTCTGAATAACAGCAAAGATGAGCTATTGGTAACTAAATATTCTCTCTCTTCTCTTATTCTCCTGGTCTCTGTTTCCCTTTTCTGCATTTGATTTTCTGTATTTCTAATGTATCCTATCCTCCCCCGCCGCCTCTGAAATTATGTTTTAAGAAAAGCACAATTTACTTTATTATGATGACTAGTTATGTACTAATCTTAACAACATTGAAATTATAGGAAATTTTCATGATAAAGCACTTTCAAGAATCTGTTTTTAACTCTGCCTTGAAATTTGGGCTCACTTGAATATTGATAGATTTATTCTCAAAGCATGGAGAGGGAGAATATTTCTGCAAAGCCTGAAGGAAATAGCGGAGGGAAATGAGCACTAGATCTTAAAAGGGCCAGAGAGATGTCATCTCTGAAGTGATGCCTATTGTGCTGTGGGGGTAAAGGGCACTTCTGTGGTTAGCTTTCTGGAAGATCTCAGGAACAATACAGATTGGGCAAAAACTCTATGACAAAACACAGGAAGCAGTGGGTTGGATCTAGCCAGTGTGTTGGGCGCTCATAAAGGGATGAGGGGTCCTCTTCAGCCACCAAGTTGCAGATCCATAACGGGTAAGCTTGGATGATTTTGTTATGTTTTTTGATAATACTGCATGTGACTAGGTATATTCTGAACCCTGTAAATGTTTATATTCATTTTTTCAGAGGTCTTTGTATCCATGTTATATGCTAATTTGCAATATACGCAATGAAATATTAGATGGAAATCAACTGAAGAAGCAACTTTATTTGCGAAACGTACACGAATCCGGAAGTGTTTTGGATTTGGACTTTGATTATTTGGATTGTTTTGGACAGTGAGTGCTCAACCTACGGGTGCAGTAACCCGGCTGTTTGTTTTGGATTTGGGACTGTGGATCTGCAACTTGCCGTGTGAAGAGTTTGTTGGCTATTACTCCTGATAAACAAAGGATTAACAAGGACAGTAATACATTACTTTACTTACCTTGGTTGTCTTGTATATTTTGAAATACTTTAGTTATTCATATTAGAGGTTGCACTCTGTATAGTAAAATTGTTTAATTTGAGCCCTGGTGCTGTTGTTATCTTTAACTAGTGTTTGTTCAGCACACGTATCAATCACTTAGGATTTAACTATACTATGGCACATAAATTGAGTACCTGTAGGTTGGCAACCCTAGCAGGAAGTCAGATCCTGACCCTAGCTGGGGTGGAGCCTGAGGAGGGTGGAGTTTAGGGAGGGGAGAGACTTCAATGCCATAGAGTCCAATTGCCAAAGTGGCCATTTTCTCCAGGGGAACTGATCTCTATCGGCTGGAGATCGATGGTAATAGCAGGAGATCTCCAGCTAGTACCTGGAGGTTGGCAACCCTAGTAATGATAACAGTTGTGATTTTTTTTAATACACCATGGAATGAATTGCATTTAGGGTTGCCAACCATCAGGTAGTAGCTGGAGATCTCCCGCTATTACAACCGATCTCCAGCCGATAGAGATCAATTTACCTGGAGAAAATGGCCACTTTGGCAATTGGACTCTATGGCATTGAAGTCCCTCCCCTCTCCAAACCCCGCCCTCATCAGGCTCCGCCCCCAAAATATCCCGCCGGTGGTGAAGAGGGACCTGGCATCCCTAATTGTATTTCTAGTATGGTGCTTTCCCCCAAAAGAGGGACCCAAGTTTATTCACTGATTAAAGGCAAGAAGAAACATGATAAATTGTTACCGACTGCCACGCATCTGATCGCATGCTTACGGAGTGATTTATGTCGAAAGGAATGACCTTTGTCATATTAAAAAAAAAGATGGATTAATTTAGCAGCCGAAATGGATCTATTCGAAAATCAAGATATGTTCCCTTCCTACAGGGATCATATATTCTGTCAGACCCAAGCATGGAGTTAATCAGTAGCAGCGAAGGCCATTCTTTGCATTGATAAAATGTGCCCTGCAAATAAGGAACCAGCGTCGTCTTTAAAGGGTGCGGAAATAAAACAACCCAAGCATGAAAACATAAAATATAATCACAATTATTAGTACACTATAGTAGGGGGACATTTTGACTGATGAAAGCCATTTCCTGTTCTAACATGAAATACGATACCTGGGAATCAATTGTTTTACATCTACAATCAAAGGTTATGGTCTGGGTGAGCTAATTTTCACATGAAAAGGCTATTAGCAAAACCTTGTTGAGCCTTCAAAAAATGTTTGACTTGAAATAAATTCCCAAAACTCCTTATTCCATAAAATAATATTGCCGATGAAGGGGGAAAGGCCCTAAACATTTTCTTTCAACTGTGTTTAATTGTAATATGTCAGGGCCAGATGTTCATTGAACCATTGAGGTATTAAACTATTAAGATGATTAGAATCTTCGTAGTAGCAATTTGTGCCTCAGAGTTGTCTTTTGGTAGGTGAATAGATTTTATATCACATGTACACATTGTCTAGTAATGAGTGAAAGCTCCCATGCTTCACGTGAAGCCATTCATATTTTTCGGAGGCACCCTGTAAAACCCTGGAAAATGCTTAATCAAAATGTGCACATATTTACACATATATACACACACACCCATTCCCCAAGTCAAAAATCTGAGCTGACTTAAGAGGGAGGAGTAACCTGAAAGATGGTTTTTTTTAAACGGAAGAAGGCCTATCATTTGTGTGAAGTATATTTGCGTATGACATCCTGCTGGGGCTGATGGGAACTGCACTTTTCATGGCCTGGGAAACTGATCAGGAGGTCAAGAAACCTACAGGTTCATCAACTCAAGTAATCCAGTAAGTTCTAGTTATGCAGCAAGAGGGGTTACCAACCAGTTGCCTAGATAAATACCATCAACTGCACAGATCAGCTGCATTTCAAATACATTTTTCCCCAATTGCAAATCAGTTACCATTGAAGAATGTGGAACATTTTAATTTGAGAGAATGTGGGCATTATGAATATAGTAAGCTTGAATTCTGAGCATATTGTTTGCAGAGATCACACAATTTCTGATCTTGCCCTTTATCTTATGAACTTAAGAACTCAAGTTGATTTACCGGAGTTACCTGACTTATCCCATTCTAACTTCACAACCATTTTGTGAGCTGAATTGTATAGGGCCTGAGAGCCTCTAAGTGAGCATTAGGACTGACAGGATTTCAGTGCCATCATGGTCCAACATTTTGTGTTACTCCACTGTAAGTAGGGTTGCCAACATCCAGGTGGTGGCTGGAGATCTCCCGGTATTACAGCTGATCTCCATGCAACAGAGATCAGTCCGCCTGGAGAAAATGGCCATTTTGGAAGGGGAATGCTGTGCATTATACCCCGTTGAAGTCCCTCCCCCCTCCAAACTCCACCCTCTTCAGGCTCCCTCCCCAAAATCTCCAGGTATTTCTCAACCTGATCTGGCAACCCTTGCTGTAAGTAGGAAAAGGCTGCCCCTCTAGTCTTGGGAGAGGCTGTACAGTAAGCAATTTTATCTCACAATATCGCTTGCATCTGAACTCATTATCACAAGCTATACTTTGCTATTGTCACATACAGTTGAGTAACTGGCTGTCTTGTACTGCCGGATAAAGTGCATTCTTTGATACTGCAACTGAGTTCTTGCTTTTTGGGGGGATAATTGGAGCTAACAGTTGGTAACCTGAATGTATGAAACTGCTATGGTAGATAAGCTGTCATTCTGTTATTAACCCAGGATTGCCAACAAGCCTGGAGAAGCATGCCCCATCTTTTTAGTAGAGGTTTAGAGTGTGGAGATGGGCAACTGAAACTTTTCATGTTATGAAGGTAAATAATATCCCATGAGTAGGGTTGCCAACCACCAGCTACTAGCTATTACAACTGATTTCCAGCCGATAGAGATCAGTTCACCGGGAGAAAATGGCTGCTTTGGCAATTGGACTCTAAGGCATTGAAGTCCCTTCCCTCCCCAAACCCCACCCTCCTCAGACCCTGACCCAAAAACCTCCCGCTGGTGGCAAAGAGGGACCTGGCAACCCTACCCATGAGGCCTCTATTAAAGGGGCAGGCTATATTTTCTCCAGAAAGATGGTAACCCTATTTCAAATGGAGGCAATAAGCCCATCTAGGGTTACCATACCAAGCCTGAAAACCAGCGGGGGGGGGACATGGAAGTAGAGTGGGTGGTGCTGTGGTAAGTGTGATGGTATCACTTCCAGGTACAAACCAGAAGTGACAATGGGTTTTACCACAGAGTTCCAGTGATTCTTAGAGATACTTCTATGACTTTGGGGTTGTATCCAGAGGTGACATCTTTAAGCTCAAGAGGTTTTTTCCCCCTTTAATTTTAATTTATTTTTTAAATTTATCCCCAGCTACCTTTTTAAGAGGTGGTAGGCGGTGGGTACTTGGGAAGGGAGATACCTCACCATGACTCTGGGATTGGCAACCCTGAACCCATCATCTGTTGAAGTTCACTCCTTCTAGGCAGTGCACTACAGAACAATTGGAGGTTTCTACATACAAAGGGGACCACCACTCCCAGTGGAAACAAACATTTTGTAACTTTGCTTATTTACTTACTTCCTCCGTAGCCCACCTTTATTTATTTATTTTATTTATTAATTTGATTTATAACAACATTAAAATTAACATAAGTCACAGTATCTAAAATTCTTTAAAACTGTACAAATTTGAACGGTCTAAAACATAATCTGAAACATTAGTTGGTGCTAAGCCCAGCACTTGCCAAGAAAGCAATCAGCAGGCCACCCCCTCTAGCTTATGATAAACAGGGAGGCCAACACTGATGACATCCACTGAGACCCAAGGGGGTTATGGAAAACAAATCAATCAGACAGCATAAGATATCCAATAAATAATACAATAGTAATGGATTACATAGTTAGGAAACATTGCAAAAAAAAAAAAACTGTCTAAGGCATGACATACCATAATGATGAAAATGGATTACAAAGGAAGGTGAGAGTGCAGTAAAATCAATATGATACATTGTGAACATTTTTTGTTCTGCACCTTCTGCAAAACGTTCTCAGAGTGAGGGCCTTCATGATCTCCTCAGGCAGGCTGTTCTGCCATGTGGGAGCCACAACACACAATGCACATATATGGGCTTTGCTGATCTTATCCATTTGCAAGGTGACAACCTCAGGATTCCCTTTCAACTTGTTTACCCTTAGGCATTTAACCACAGCAGTCAGGCACGGGCTCCAGACTAGGGTTGACAACCTCCAGGTATTAGCTGGAGAGCCCTTGCTATTACAACTGATCTACCGCTCATAAAGATCAGTCCGCCTGGAGAAAATGACTGCTTTGGCAATTGGACTCTATGACATTAAAGTCTCCTCCCCAAACTTTGCCCTCCTCAGGCTCCACCCCAAGAACCTCATGCCAGTTGCAAAGAGGGACCTGGCAACCCTACCCCACACCTCTATAGCATCACTGGGGGATTCAGATAAGGACACAGGTGTCATCAGGATATTGATGACAATCGACTCCCAAAATGTGAATGATTTTCCCCAAGAGCTTAACACAGAGATTAAATAGCTTGGGGGAGAAGACTGCTCCCTGTGGAACCCCATAGGACAAGTCCCACACTGATGGCAACTGGTCTCCAATAGCAACCGTAATGAATGATTTAAGCCAATAAAAAGGAAATGGTAAAAATTGACCCCCTTCCAAATTGCCCAGCAAGAGTGAGTGTTCTTATTGGCCTCTAGGAGAGGCTCTGTGTGGGTTGGATCCAGTGATCCACACTCTCAAGGTTTGTGGCTCTTTCGCAAGCTCTCCTCCCCAAAGCAGCCCTTCCCAATTGTGCATGACAATTTCCTTTTCAAAAATTACCAATGAGTTTGGTGGACTCTAGGTCTCACCCTTGGAAAGTCAATGATACCTGTAACCAATATTAAAATCTAGAATAGGCAATGCTTTAGATGAGTGTTGATTTGAATCCTGTTAGAAAGGCTTCTATGGGGGAATAGGGTTGCCAGGTCCCTCTTCGCCACTGGCGGGAGGTTTTTGGGGCAGAGCCTGAGGAGGGTGGGGTTTGGGGAGGGGAGGGACTTCAGTGTCATAGAGCCGAATTGCCAAAGTGGCCATTTTCTCCAAGTGAACTGATCTCTATCAGCTGGAGATCAGTTGTAATAGCAAGAGATCTCCAGCCAGTACCTGGAGGTTGGCAACCCTAAGGGGGAAAGAAACTAGATTGCTAGAATTCTCATTATTTCCTTTCCCTGGTCAAATGTTTCTCCTCTACCTGCTCATTATCAGATCATATGTATTCTCCCCTTTTGCTCTAGATTCTTTCCCCCAGATGTTTAATACCTGTAGGGAATGGCTGGCATCTGCCTTTCCTTTTAAGTAAACAGATTTTTGTATGTCAGGCCTCGTATCCACGTTTCCATATAAATTAGAATGTTTAGCAAAGCATAGCCTTCTGATGTTTTTCAGTATTACCCTTTTCATCTTTCTTAGTGAACAAAATACACACACAGAGACAAGCAATTCAGTCAGGGATTGCATCCCCCCCCCACGTGCTTAGAGAGTTTCACATTCCATAACAAGCAATGGGAGCCCCTTTCATTTGTGTGTGTGTGGGAGGGGGGGTTCTGAATCATGCCTGAAGAGATGTTGTAAATATATGACAACCAGATAACAGAATTCCTAATACACAACCAATCGGTTGCATTTTAATATCTTTAGGAAACAGTGGGGGTTAGGAAAAAGCTTAGAAAAATTATATCGAGAACACTACTATAAAGAATAGTTGGGACTGAAAAGTTCTAAAATCCAAAGTGCAAATAGAGAGCTTTAAAAGGCAATATCTTCTTAGAAATGGTGTGGTGCTGCAGTTCAAGCCTTCCCCTTGTCCCTGAAATTTGGACTCCATATCATAATTTGGCAGATCAATTGTTGAACATGTGCCTTTGTATACATATATATTATGAACATCACAGTCATAAGGCTGCATAAGATGTAATAGTTAAAAATGCAGAAATGTTGGATTGGTAGGGACATAATTATTTAATTAGGAAGAATTTTCTAACAGTTAGAGCGGTTCCTCAGTGGAACAGGCTTCCTTGGGAGGTGGTAAGCGCTCCTTCCCTGGAGGTTTTTAAGCAGAGGCTACATGGCCATCTGTCAGCAATGCTGATTCCATGAACTTAGGCAGTTCATGAGAGGGAGGGCATCTTGGCCATCTTCTGGGCACTGGGGGTGCATTGGGGAGGTAGTTGTGAATTTCCTGCATTGTGCAGGGGGTTGGACTAGATGACCCTGGTGGTCCCTTCCAACTCTATGATTATATAATCACATGTATACTCATCATGGGATTTTGGCATGTATAGTAGGGTACTATAGCCCTGTTCAGACATTCCAAACTGCATTTAAGGTAGAGAAGAGTGGGACTAATTGCCCTGCCCCAGATATACTGTGAGTACACCCAAATATCTGCAAACAACCCCTATGCATATACACCGAATGCATTTTGCAGCATTCCTGCAGCATCGTGAAGCACATGGCAATTCATTATACCAAGTCTATCAAGGTCAGCACCCTGACCTTTCTGGCCCAGGATAGCCTGATCTTCTCAGATCTCAGAAGCTAAGCAGGGTCAGCCCTGGTTAGTATTTGAATGGAAGACCACCAGGGAAGTCTAGGGCTGCTATACAGAGACAGGCAATGCAAATCACCTCTGAATGTCTCTTGCCTTGAAAACTGTACAGCACGGGTGTCACCTTCTGCAACAATGGGAGGTTTTGCCTTGGATTTGCCACTCTCTAGATGCACATTTTCCCCATCCAAATTCTCAAATCTCAATAATAAGCCCCCCTGCAGAGTTTTGAGAATTTTTCTGGGGGAAATGTGCATCTAGAAAGCGGAAAATCCAAAGCAAAACCTCCCATGCATTAATAGCCAATGAGAAACAATGGGAGGTTTTGCCTTGGATTTGCTGCTCTCTAGATGCACATTAAGGATTGCCTGCTCCCATTCATTCCAATGGGTGGATGGGGGGACCCCTTCCAGACCCCATAATTTGGGGCCCCCTGACCCAATCTTCACCAAACTTGGGGGTTCTTGCAAGTAGGGTCCTTCCAAGTTAACCTGAAAGTTTGGGACCTCTACCTCCAAAAATGCCCCCCCCCAGAGCCGCAGAAAGCCGCGAATGTGCTTTAAATGGCTTTATTCGACCGAATATGTTCGGGAATGCCGAATTTCATGCCGAATTTCACGGATCCGAATAGGGGGAGTTCGGACTTCGGCATTTCCTGAATAAAAACAGGCCAAATTTTGCCTAATCTGAATTTTACCCAAAATATTTTCCCAACAGCCCTACTCTTGGATCTTAGAAAAGGTATCTCACATCTGGTACTTCCTGGTCTTTTTAGCTAGAGATGCCATGGATTTAACCTGGGATCATCTACATGCAAAGCAGATGCTCTACTGTTGAATCACAGCAACTATATATGTATGTATGTATGTATATGTGTGTGTGTGTGTGTGTGTGTTTACACACATACACTCACTCATATTCTGGTTTTTCCATTCTATGGACACATAACATGTGTGATTTTGAAGACCTGAATGGCCTTGTTTTAAAGAAGGTAGTTGGCAAACAGTGTTTCCAACAGCGTGGTGTAGTGGTTAAGAGCGGTGGAGTCTGATCTGGAGAACCGGGTTTGATTCCCCACTCCTCCACATGAGTGGCAGAGGCTAATCTGGTGAACTGGATTTGTTTCTCCACTCCTACACATGAAGCCAGCTGAGTGACCTTGGCCGAGTCACACTCTCTCAGCCTCACCAATCTCACAGGGTGTCTGTTGGGAGGAGGGGAAGGGAAGGTGATTGTAAGCCGGTTTGATTCTCCATTAAGTGGCAGAGAAAGTTGGCATATAAAAACCAACTCTTCTTCTTCTTCCTCCGAACTGAGAACACAATGTTGATCGATGTACTCATGAACAGACTAGTAATGTCCCTTTTTAATGGATAAATGTGCTCCTGGGCTGCATGAACACAAATTCCTTAATCCCCCCACCTACTTTTTTTCATAGATTTCCCATGTTGTTATGAAATGTGTCAGATTTAGTAAAACTTCCAAAACCCTTTTTTTTTTTTTTTTTTTGCTTGAGGCTTGACTAGGCAGCCCTGGAATGGAGATCCAATACAACTGCGCAGACCCTCGTAGCTGGGTCATCTGCATGAGCCCACGGCCTCCTCCAGAAAGGAAACACAGCCTACAAATCTTCAGGGACTGTGAAAAAGAATACGTTTTTACCAAGTGAAACACCTCAATGGCGTTTCTTTAAGACAGCCCTTTGACGATGAAATTACAACCCAAAGCAAATGAAAGAACATTGTATTCAGCATATTTTTCACCAGAAGCAAACCATCCAGATATATGAGCTCATGAAGGGTTTGCTTCACTTTTTTTTTCTTTCTTTCTTCTACCCAATGTGTCACTGGTCCTCGTTTCATAAGTACAATCTGTTTCTTTCTCTCTCTCTCTCTCTGTCAAAAAGACCCTGTGCAGCAGTTACTTTGGTGGGCAGTTCATTATTTCTGACAGGTTAGTCAGCCTGCTGGAACTGGTACATTCTCAAACCCTCCACAGGAGCCCGTTGAATATATATATATATATATTTTAAAAATGGTTCAAATCCTTTTGTTGTGGGTCCCTCTTGCCTGTTGCGCTCTCCTTCTTTCATTTATCCTCCACCAGAGTCAATGGGATCGGAAGAAGTAGATGGCGAGTCCGGCTCCTCAGCAGGTGAGAGACACCTTGCCATGCCTTGGTGGACTGAGGAGCAATCAAAGCGGTGGTGGAAAAGAACAGTGGCCCTTTCATTGTCCCACCGGTTTGAGTGCATTATTGATGGATGACTCCAGTCCAGAATCTCTCTGCCTCTCTACTGTCTTCCTCTTAATGCACGGCGATTGATTTCCTTTGTGTGTTAAGACAATATAATTATTTGGGTTTTTTCCGTACATTTACCAGTGGAAAGGTGATGCCTGCCTACCTGTCTGCCTGCCACAACTGGGACATAAATTACCATACAATCGTCAACAGCATCATTAATCCTTCCCTCCCTTTGCTAACTCATTTGTCTCAACTAAACCAAGTGCATGGAGGAAAACCCAGCATTTGATGTAATGGCTAATAATTGCTCATTCTCACTCCATAGCACTGTTTCCCCCTACACAGAAAGAAAGCATTTCCACCAGGTTGGACGTGTTAAGAGAAATGGGCTGTCCGAGGAGGACCCAGCAAAGTTGGGGCCCAGGAGCCCTGAGTGGGCTTAACTGCTTTGCGGATTCCTTGTCTATGACATGTCAATTGCTTCAGCATTATAAGCAGGTATGAACATAAGAAGAGCCGTGCTGGATGAGACCAAGTGTTGTATGGAGAAATAATTCCTTTTATCTGTTTTAAATCTTCACCCTCCAGCTTCAGCAGATGACCCCGCGTTCTAGTATTATGAGAGAGGGAGAAAAGCTTCTCCCTGTCCACTCTCTCCATACCATGCATAATTTTATAGACCTCTATCTTGTCTCCCCTTAACAGCCTTCTTTCCAAGCTAAACAGTCCTAAGCGTTTTAACTGTTCCTCATAGGGCAGTTGATCTAGCCCCCTAATCATTTTGATTGCTCTTTTCTTCATTGCTTGTAGTCTGAAACATTTAGTTGATTTGGACTCTGTCCCTGGCTCACTTACAAGCCACTGTTGCAGATTTCTTCCCCTGGCAAACTTCTCAATTGCTGTATGACTCAGTCCCCCAGTAGTAAAATTGGGGTGATGGGTGATGAGACTAGCCAAAGATGCAGGATCAGTTCATTCATATAGATGAGTGGAAGATAAGTCAAGGAAATTGGTTTGCACAGAAAGTACCCGTGAGGCTTTTTTTTCCACCCACACATTTTGGTTCAACACAAAGTCAGCTGTGCAAAGGAGTTTACAGCTTGCTCAACTTCAGCAATAATCGTTTGATCTGGATACGGAAGCAACATGTATGGCCTGAAAATCCAAGAGAGGTAAAGAAAGTCTGATATCTTCTTTTTGGGGATTGTCACAAATTGGCAACTTGTTAAGGTCAGTTCAGTTTGTCTAGTGCAATAGGGAGAAGCAACATTGGTAATCTCAGGAGCTGGTATAGCCTCGTTAAATTGGTAGAACTACTGAGACTGATCAGCTTTATAATAAAATTAGCATCATCTAGGGGAAAAGACTTGCAGAAGAGGAGGAGGAGATTTTATACCATGATTTTCTCTACCTTTAAGGAGTCTCAAACCGGCTTACAATCTCCTCCCCTTCATCTCCCCACAACAGACTCTGTGTGAAGGTAGGTGGGGCTGAGAGAGTTCTGAGAGAACTGTAACTAGCCCAAGGTCACCCAGCAGGCATCATATGGAGGAACAAACCCCACCAGATTAGAGTCTGCCGATACACTGGTTTCTCTTCAGATCGTATACATCTTTTGCCTTTTACCAGATTAGTGTCTGCTGCTCATGTGCAGGAGAAGGAGAAGAGTTCTTTTTTATATGCTGACTTTTTCTACCACCTAAGGAAGAATCAAACTGGCTTTCAATCACCTTTCCCTTCCCCTCCCCACAACAGAAACTCTGTGAGTTAAGTGAGGCTGAGAGAGTGTGACTAGCTCAAGGTCCCCCAGCTGGCTTCATGTGGAGGAGTGGGGAATCAAGCCCAGTTCTCCAGAGTCCACTGTTCCAAACCACTCTGCTCTTAACCACTATACCACACTGGCTAAAGGGAAAGGGGGAAATGAAATGACCTCTGCAAGCCCTTGTGGCCTCCTAGAAAGTCCCAGGTAGGGCTGTCAAAAAAAAAAAAATCGGTACAGTTCGGATTCGGCCGAATTTGACCCTTGTGGGTTCGGTACGTGCCGAAGTCCGAACTCCCCCGTTTGGATCCCCGGTAATTCGGGGGGATCCGGAGTTCGGGGGGAAATTCGGCCCCAGCGCGCCTTCAGAGGGATTCCCTGAAGGCGCGCGGGGGCCCTTTAAACTGATCTGAGCCTCCCAGCTGGGAGGCGCAGATCAGTTTAAAGGGCAGCCCGCCCCCCTTCAGAGGGCTCCGCTGGAGAGGCTCGGGCTGTCCTTTAAACTGATCTGCGCCGGAGGCGCAGATCAGTTTAAAGGGCAGCCCGCACCTTTCAGCGGGCTCCGCTGGAGAGGCTCGGGCTGCCCTTTAAACTGATCTGAACCTCCTAGCTGGGAGGCGCAGGTCAGTTTAAAGGGCAGCCCGCACCTTTCAGCGGGCTCCGCTGGAGAGGCGCAGGCTGCCCTTTAAACTGACTTGCACCTCCCGGCCGGGAGGCACAGATCAGTTTAAAGGGCAGCCCGCCCCCCTTCAGCGGGCTCCGCTGGAGAGGCTCGGGCTGCCCTTTAAACTGATCTGAGCCTCCCAGCTGGGAGGCGCAGGTCAGTTTAAAGGGCAGCCCGCACCTTTCAGCGGGCTCCGCTGGAGAGGCGCGGGCTGCCCTTTAAACTGACATGTGCCTCCCGGCCGGGAGGCGCAGATCAGTTTAAAGGGCAGCCCGAGCCTCTCCAGCGGAGCCCGCTGAAGGGGGGCGGGCTGCCCTTTAAACTGATCTGTGCCTCCCGGCCGGGAGGCGCAAGTCAGTTTAAAGGGCAGCCTGCGCCTCCCCAGCGGAGCCCGCTGAAAGGTCCGGGCTGCCCTTTAAACTGACCTGCGCCTCCCAGCTGGGAGGCTCAGATCAGTTTAAAGGGCAGCCCGCGCGTTTCAGCGGGCTCCCCTGAAGGGGGGCCGAATTTGCCGAATTTATTCGCGAACTCCCGAACTCGTTGAATTCGGGGGCCCCGGTTGCCCGCCAGTTTTGAGTTCGGATCCGTCCGAACAGAAAATCACCGAATCAGGGGAAATTCGGTTGATTTTCAGTTCGGACCGAACCGAATTGACAGCCCTAGTCCCATGTTCAATCCCCACATCTCCAACTAAAAGGACCAAGCAGCAAGTGATGCAAAAGACCTCAGCTTGAGACCCTGGAATGCCGCTGCTGGTCTGAGTGGACAATGCTGACTTTGATGCACTAATGGTCTGGTTCAGTCTAAGGCATTTGGGGAGAGACCATGGCTCAGTGGCAGAGCACTTGCTTGGCATGCAGAAGGTCCCAGGTTCAATCCCCGGCATCTCCAGTTAAAGGGACTAGGCAAGTAGGTGATGCAAAAGACCCCTGCTTGAGACTCTGGAGAACCGCTGCCGATCTGAGTAGACAATACTGACTTCGATGGACCAGGGGTGTGATTCAGTAGAAGGCAGTGTCATCATGTGTTCGTGTGCACTTGTTTATCTATAATAATAAAAGGATGCATCTGTCTCTCCATCCGTCTCTATGGGGCAGGTGTAACTCATCAGAAATTTATTTTAAGGTGCAATAAAATCACCCACCACATTCAGGATGACTGTGAGTGTCAAAAAAAAAAAATCCTGATCCGGTTATTATATTTATTAAATTTTAAATGTTATATTGTCTCTGTTATATTTAAAATATTATATGGATTACTTTCTAGTTCTTTGGAATGAGGGCTGATTTTAATGACTGTACGCTTATTTAAGGCCAGACATTTTCTGTACTAGTGACAAATTTGTAATTTTTTTTTACATAGCCTTAATTATTCTTTTGTCATCTCCACTTCCTGAGATCTCCTCCCCGAATACAGAGGTTCCAGTGAGGTCTCTCTCCAACATTTTCCACAGTTAAGGCCAATGCTAAGGATTCCTTTAGCCTCTCTACAGTCAATATTACTTCCATAACTTCGCTGTCTAAAAGTCCACCCACCTCCTCAGCTGTTTTCCTGCTCTTGAAACATTTGTTTGAAATTCCTGCGTTGATTTCATCTGAGTTGGTGCTTTTTAAAATATTCCTCGTTTTGGCCAGATTTCCACTTCTTAAAGAAAGCCTTCTTGCATTTTATGGCTTCCTTGGCAGACCTATTTAACCACATGGCAATCCTCTTGGGCTTTGTTCATGCCTTAGTTGATTTGATGTTCACAAAACAGGTGTTCAAAAATCAGACTTACAACAGGGAAATGCTCATTCGTTTCTGAGTTGAGCACCTCATTTGATTGCCTCGATGATTTGCTTGCAATTCAAAATAAGGAGCATTTCAAGTAGTGTGGAGTCTGCACTTTTGGTGGTATTCAGCATGGCAGCTGGCTGAAAAAACTGCTGTTGCCACATGATCAGAATTTACTTATTTGCTCAGATGATGCACGGTCTAGGGTCATCACTGAATAAATGGCAATCTAAACAGAAGGGGTGACTGAGTATCCCTAGATTATATCCCACTATTCTCTGGTCTGCATTTTATTGGACTATCTATTTTAGTGGCTTTATATAACCTTTTGGCTTGCTATAAGTATTCGATTCCTCCTGACTCTCCTGTCCTTTTAACTACTCCACTTATTTTTGAGAAAATTCACTATCTGAAATAAAATGTGACTATGGTTTATTTTCAGGGCATCTTTCACACACATATATGTTCTGGTCTCTGTTCATCGCCCTACCTCAGTATCATTTCTGTGAATTACAATTTTAGTTTAACTCATGTTTGAGCACATTTTTGAAAATATTATGTGTGCATATTTAAGTACAGCTATGAAAGGGACCTGGAAGAACCACACAGACATGTGGAGGAACAGGGAATATGAATTAGGGCAGATCTAACTGGTGGAGCTGCTGCCCGTCATCAGATTTAGATGCACCATCCATCATTATAATCCAGCCGCCCCATCCCAAGAAAGCTATTCATGTTTCTGTCCCATCAAAATCAATGGACTTCTGGTTGGTTGTGGCTAACTTGTACCACTGAGTCTAGGGGATGTGCATTCAAGTATAAGTGGCAACCGATGTATGGCAGCCCCATAGAGTTTTTTTTAGGGCAAGAGACTAATTTTTTCCTTTTATTTCAGGTTCATCTGACCAAAGGTCTTGAGCACAACATGCATAGGATAAAATAATTTTAACATTATAAACTATTAAAATATACAACACAAGTGACCTTAAATTCTTAAAATACTTGAAACACTTCAAAATTAAAATCACAATAACCAAAAATTGACTTACTTTACAAACGTAACAGTAATTCCAATAATAATAATATCACTAGTTAACAATAGTTTAACCTTGTCGTGCTTTTAAGGAACCTATTATTAGCAGATATTTTGCAACACATTTGGTTATTTCTGGGTCAGCATCACTCAACAGAAATGGGACCACCCAAGAGTCAACAGGAAGATGATATCTTGATAAAATGGGTGGGGCAAGAGACTAACAGAGGAGGTTTGCCATTGCCTTCCTTTGCATAGCGACCCTGGACTTTCTTAGTGGTCTCCCATCCGAGTACTAACCAGGACTGACCTGCTTAGCTTCTGAGATCTGACAAGATCAAGCTAGCCTGGGTCATCCAGGTCAGGGCTTTTAAAATTAACCCCTAAATTAGCGGTTTTCAGTTAGTTCAAGGATACCCAAAATGACCCCCAAACACTCTCAACATTCTGGGAGTAATTTTGATAAGGCTTCAGGTTTCAGGAGGTACAGGAGTGGGGAGGGGGAGACAGGAAGCACCCTAGCAAGCAGATGTCTGGTACACCAGCCCTTTAAATGTTAAAAGACAATTATTTTATATGAGAAGACTTGCCCTCTGAACCCTTCCCTATTCTCGCTGCCTGGGGGCAATGGGACCAATTTTTTTCCGTTTTTTTTAAAGGACATTTTTTAAAGGACTTGATTTTCAGCTGCCAAGATGACTGAATTGAAAACTGTCCCCCCATTTCCAAAATGGCACCAAACCTCTTGAAATTTCTGTATAGTGAAAACCATGCCCTTAAAAAAAACTTGACTTGAAATTAAAATGAAGTGTTTTTTTTTTAAGTGCACTCAGTTAGGGAACTGAGTACAAAGGAACAAACCCCATTATGATTACCTCTCTTTGGACTGGTGGAGCCGTTCTAGTTATCAACTGAACTGCAAGGCAGGAAAATATAGACATAAGAATTGGGATAGGCAAGCTCAACCTTGTCAGTGTTTCATTTCATTGTTGCTTCCAGCATTTAATTTGTTTTATGGCTTAGAAACTGCCTTCACCCATGCAATGTAAAGTTACACAAGGTGGGATCCAAAAATGGTTTCTCACTGGTGTAAAGTGGTGGAACAGGGGATGGGGGTTGCCCATTTCCTCTCCCACTGCAGACACCACTTTGCCATCCCTACATCCTGTTCCTGAAGATCCCATGTCCCCCAAGAGTAGCATTTTGTAGGCTGCTATTATTTTTGTGTCATCAAGTCACAACTGACTTATGGTGCCCCACACTATAAGAGCAAATGCGTACAAAACATTTGTCATTGTATCCAAACACTTCCATGAGTCATCATGCTCCATTCCACCAGGCAAAAATAGAATGAAAAGACCAAGACACACAGCTTGCCTTCTCCCCATCCCAGGAGATTTATTATTTATTTATTTTTGCCATCAAGTCACATCTGACTTATTGCAACCCCTGGTGGGGTTTTCAAGGCAAAAGACAGTCAGAGGTGGTTTGCCATTGCCTGCCTCTGTGTCACAACCCTGGTATTCTTTGGAGGAATCACATCCAAATACTAACCAGGGCCGACTCTGCTTAGCATCTGAGATCTGATGAGATCAGGCTAGTTGGATGCCTTGGGAGGGGGAAATACAGGCAAGTTTGATTTCATTAGAAGAGGTTTACTCTGAATCACCCCGATTACCTCGGGAAGGCATTGCAAATAGGATGGAAATGAAAACAATGTAATTCATATTCTTAAATTATTGAGATCTCAATAATTTCCCCCCTTGTTCTGCATTATAAATCTCAATTAGTTAATTCCTGGTGGTATTTCTCCGTTCTTGCCAACCTCTGTGGTATTCACAGCACCTTCTGATTTAGCATAATCTGTTAATTAAATTAATTAATGTTCTGTTTACCTCCTTCCTCAAGATCATTAATGAAGATATTAAATAAGACTAAAGCTAACACCTGTCCTTATTATACCCCCAAGGACACTGCTCTCACGCCAGACATTCCCATTTATCATTAGGAGAGCTATATGTCCCTTCAGCCAATTTATGTGCAACTTAAATGGGAAATTCATGAAGGTGGATGGAGCTTTACCAAAGCTCATTCAGCCTGACATTCCATTTGTTTCTTACCATAGAAATTCTGAAACCACATGGTTCCTCAGTCCGTCCCCTCCCTCAGTTTGTACCACTGATGCCAGCAATGGCTTCAGAGCTAGGTTGGCAGACTAAATTATCATAATTATTTAATATTTAATCCACCAGATAACAGAAAGGTCAGCCTTTTTGTGGCAAGTCACCGATGCCTTTAAAAGCGGAGGGAAAATACTGAGAAATGTAACTGCTGCTGCTGCTGCTGCTTTCCCCATCTCCTCATCTTTCTTCTGTCAAAATCTCCAGCAGTTACATGGGCAAGTACAAAGGGAGAAGGCTGATTGGTGTTTCCCTCATTGATATCACAATGGCCCTTAACTCTGCACCGAGAGCGCCTTTTTCTTATTGATTTCTCTAAGCCAACAGAGACATTTTGAGGGCTCTTTTCTAGGGGGAAGGCTAGAGGATCACCAGCCAGTCTATTACCTTTCCCTCCTTTCTATAGGGCTCCTCATGCCCACCTGTTCATGTACTTCAACCTTCCTCCAGCTTAGGGTAAGGGTTGCCAGGTCCCTCTTTGCCACCCGTGGGAGGTTTTTGGGGTGGAGCCTGAGGGTGGGGTTTGGGGAGGCAAGGGACTTCAATGCCATAGAGTCCAATTGCCAAAGTGGCCATTTTCTCCAGGTGAACTGATCTCTATCGGCTGGAGATCAGTTGTAATAGTGGGAGATCTCCATCTAGTACCTGGAGGTTGGCAACCCTACTTAGGATATTGTACATAGTTTTCTCCTCCAATCTTTTTTTTTCACCCTCATTACATGCCTGAAGGATATATGTGAAGTTGAGAGACGGGGTTGGATCCAGACAGCTTTTTCACTCAGTCTTGCCTAATTCCCTTCCTTACAGCAGTTTCATCCCACGTGGCTTTTGCCCAAGCAAGTCCCAAGATCCTCAGCAGAACTTTTCTATTGGTCAGTGGGGGCCGTTTCAGTCCTTACTCACCAGTGGAACAGCTGATAACCCAGTGAGCTTTCTGGCTAAGCCAATCCTGAAGCAGCTGTGGAAGAGAAGTTGATAACCACACTTACAAGCAGTTGGACTGTTGTTATATAAGATATTTAAGGGTCAAACTGCCCTGAACTGGATGGCCCAGGCTAGCTCCATCTCATCAGATTTCAGAAACAAAGCAAGATAGGCCCTGGTTACTTGGATGGGAGATAATTAGGGTGGCCAGGTCCCTCTTTGCCACCAGCTGGAGGTTTTGGGGTTGAGCCTGAGAAGGGAGGGGTTTGGGGAGGGGAAGGACTTCAATGCCAGGTGAACTGATCTCTATCAGCTGGAGATCAGTTGTAATAGCAGGAGCTCTCCAGCTATTATCTGGAGGTTGGCAACCCTAGAAATAATTCCAAGGAAATCTGGGGCCTCTATATAGAGGCAGACAATGGCAAACCATCTCCGTCTCTTGCCATGAAAACCTATAGCGTAAGTAGGTAGTGACTTCTTGGCACTTTCCATCACGACGGATCAAACTGACAAGATGAACATCCCACTTTTTGGTCCATCCCGTAAATTCAAATTGCAGCCTCATCCAGTTTCTCTCAGACACATGCAGGAAAAGGAAAGAGGTTTTGACTCATCAACCTCCTCTTCGTTTTAGCCTCTCCTCTCTACTATTAGTGTTTTAAAGCAGGAAAGATTTCAGAATCCTTTTCATTATTATTTTTTGTGGGGGCTGATTTTGGGATACTTTGCAAAGGCATTCAAAGACCCAACAGGCCATTGCTCATGCAAAGAGCCATGATCCATAGCAGACCATCCTGTTTGTAACTGCTTTAATTCTGCTGTATGGTACCACATATGGTACCAACCTCCAGGTGGTGGCTGGAGATCTCCCGCTAATACAACTGATCTCCAGCCGATAGAGATCAGCTCACCTGGAGAAAATGGCCCCTTTGGCAATTGGAATCTATGGCATTGAAGTCCCTCCCCTCCCCAAACCCCGCCCTCCTCAGGCTCCACTCCAAAAACCTCCCACCGGTAGTGAAGAGGGACCTGCAACCCTAGTACCACGTCTAACAGCATGCAGATTTTGAAGGGATGCCACTTCTTTTCTGTGACTGACATTCAAGATCATCCTGGAATCCACTTGGCAGCACATCAAGGACAGAAAAGGTAGGTAACTGAGAGAGCAGATATTTCAATCAAGTTCAGGCTGTAGCTGTTGAACTGAAAGGCTGTGCAGTGTCTTCAGAGTATGGCTTTTTGCCTTATGTAAAAAGGTTAGTGGTGTGATAAGTCTGAAAGAGTGTGAGCACGTATTGGCCTACCATATATAATTTATTGTGCCGTGAGTTTTGCAATAAATAATGCAGTCATAGCTATATTTCAGTCTTCTGAATTCCTTGTACAATGTGTCAAGCTCTTTCTATAGCAGGGAAGAAGGCCCAGGTCGTTCAACAATCACATCCCATTATCGAGATATAATTGTACCCTCTTCTTTTCCAACAAATTTATCAGCTCTACTAGACACCAATGTCAGTTAGTGTTAACAATCTGGAAGCCATGTTTTCCCCATAGTACGCTGACTTCTTTAACAGGATTCCATAACACCTATCAGCTCGGAGTGAGTTATCCTGCCGATCAATACTCTGTTGAGATGTGAGTGTCTCAGAAGCATTCAGGCAGCTATAGCTGAATGTTCTGCTTTAGCAGGGAAGTCAAGAACCTGATTGTTCCTGTTCTCACTTGGCCCCCTTGGGGGATGGACTGCTCTCTCAACATGTGTACAAATTCACAGCATGCATTTCAATATTTTTGGATCTTTTACCTGCTGGATCTTTAGGTTCTCTCTCCCTCTCTCTCCATTATTGCCTTAAGTTTTTCGATAGGCGTGTGTCTATTGGCCTCTGTGATGTGAGTATAATAACCTTGAAAAGAGCAGAATACCTCAAAATTACTTCTTATCCTTGAAGCATAACCTTTCCCAATGTAGAACCAATGCATGTCTCAGACTGTGAGCCAGCATGTGAGTTCACCAGTGCTTGTTGATTGTTGCTGCATGGTTTTTATCCACGTTTTAGGAATATGTCAGATTTTACCTTCCATATGACAGCTGAAGTCAACCCATAGGAATGTGAAAGAGTAAGACATCTTCTCAAAGGTTTTAGAGTTACAGCAGGGGGAAAAGTCCTTAGGGGAAAAGTCCTACTGAGTTAAACTGAATTTAGGCAACAAGACTGTTCCTTGGGCAGGAATATGTTCTGGGGAAGAACGGGATTGGTTATGTTACTTTACAGGCTTACTGGCTTGGAGAATTTACATCAATGGGCAGGCAGACAATTTTTGCCAATTGTTGCCTCAGCTGTGGACATCTGGCTCTCCCTTCATGCTATTCCTGGGGATCTCCTCCCCTCCAGAAGCAGCACTTGGGGCTATAGCTGGGGAAGAGTCCCCTGCCACTGTTGGAAATCTCTTTGATCAGTGGAAATTGCCAGTGGATTCAAGCAGCTATGTATATTGTTACTCAATATGTTGATGATACCCAACTATTTCTCTTTTTCAGATGAGTCAATGAATGTTCTGAATTGGTATCTGGAGCTAGTAATGGGTGGGATAAATTCTAATAAATGGAAACTGAGGAACCACTGGCTCATTCTGGACAGTACTGCACACTCCATGAAGGAGCAAATTTTTAACTTACAGGTATTATTAGATCCTTGCATACAGATGGAGCAGCAGGTGTCTTTACTTGCATGTAATGGCTTTGCCTGCCTTTGGCTGGTGTATCAGTTCCTTGATAATGATGACCTTGCCACAGTTCTATCCTGTCCAAACTACACAAATGCAATGCATGCCATATCAGGTTGCCCTTGAAGACTTGGGAAGACTTCTCAAGACTTGCCCTTGGGAAGTTTCAAGCACTACTGCAAAATGTGGCACCAAGACTGCTGATTTGTGCAAGCTATTAAGAATATTGTTGGCTGGGATTGAAAGATCTTCATTAGCTTCCACTGTGCTTCCAAGCGCCATCCAAAGTACTAATGATAACATATGAAGCGCTAAATAGTTTGATGCTACTTGTTTGCCCTCTTCTGTATGCCCCCTCTCTTCAAAGTGTAGTGGGGTGTTTGTCTGAGAACTCATGAAGCTATCTTACACTGAATCAGACCATCAGTCCATCAAGGTCAGTACTGCCTACTCAGACTGCCAGCAACTCTCCAGGGTCTTTGGTCTTTTACATCCCCTTCTAACTGGTCCTGTTAACTGGAGATGCTGGAAATTGAACCTGGGATAGACTTGTGCAAAATAATAATAATAATAATAATAATAATAATAATAATAATCTGTAAATTTTGGGTTCAGGTTTATTGGGCCTGATTTTTTTCAGGAAACCCAAAATAAGCCAAATACTCATACTGGTAAATATAGGTATTTGTTTTATTTTCGGGTTTCCCGAAAAAAAACTGCCATTAAAGTATACAGGGAATTATTTCCAAAGCTCCTGTGGGGGTGTTTTTGGAGGTGGACCCCCCAAATTTGCAGTGTGGCTGCAAGTGACTCTCCTTGAATGAACCCCAAAGTTTGGTTACGATTGGGTCAGGGGGTCCGGTTTTATGGGGCCTGAAAGGGGTCACCCACATTCTCCTCTATAGAGAAACAGTGAAGTGGCCGGTCAGATACCCTATTACAAACTTCACTATGTTTCTCTATGGAGGAGCCCAGCCAACTTTCTCACCATTGAAAGCAATGGGCCCCAAAATCAGGTTGTAATCCAAACAAAGCAGGTTGTAATCCAGCAGGTTAGGCACCAGGACTCAGGAACGCAGAGGGAGAATCAGGCAGCAGGAGCTAAAGGCAAGCTATGCCACCAAAAACCTCTGAGGAATGGACAGGTCTGGAAACAGACCTGCACCTTTTCCAATCTTTGGTCAAGCACAGAAAAGTTTGAAAAAATTCCAGCTTCTGTGATTGGCCAAAGAGCACTGTTCTTCCTGACCTGGGTTCCTCCCGGCCAATGAGAATTCAAGGCCCTCCTCCCTCCTCCTCTTTAGGTTGCCCTCCATTGCAAAAATCAAGGTAGGCTGCTTTGAAGGAAGGAGATAGCTCTCCTCGTTGCCAATTGGAAAAGCCAAACCTGATAAGCCGAATATATATTCAACTTATTAGAGAATCGCCATTTCGGCTCAGCTTTTCCTGTGGTTTTTTTCTTCCCAGTTAACCCGAAGCCGAAATAGGCTGAAATGGTGATTCTCGGCTTTATTTTCAGCTCGGGTTTACCGGTATGCACAAGCCTAACCTGGGACCTCCTGATTGCCCAGCAGATGCTCTAGCACTGAACCATGGCCCCTCCCCAATTGGGGCTCCTCACTTGTGCAACTCTCTCTCCACAACTCCCCCCCCCCTTTAGTTTTAGGCACCAGGTGAAAACTTTTTGCTTGTTTATCTCCTGGTCTGTTGAGTTCCTGATTTGCAGAGTTATTCTCTCCATAGTTATTCCAGTCTTAAACCCGCAATGGGTTTAGCCTGGAGTTATTCTGCAGAGGGTTGCACTGTTGTTAACTTATTGATTGTGCTGTTCAAGAAACTGCTAGCCACTGCAATTGATTGTAAATCATTACTTAAGTGATTTTAATCTGTGTTAATTCTTAATTGTTTTTCATTGTGACTTGAATTGTGTATTTGTTTTGAAAGCCACCTCGGAAATCATGGGCTAAGAGCTTTTGTGGAGTTCACATTTTCCTAATAAATGAATCGCTCCATATTGATTGATGACATACCAGGAACAATTTTATATATCCTTTCAGCTACATAATATAATCAATGAATATTCAGTAACAAATTGCCTGTTCTCTCCTCTTCCACTGCCACAAACACAATCATCACTCCCCACTTAGTCCTGCAGATCTATAGGAGGATTGCAGTGAGTTTTAAGAAATAAATACTGTTGCTCCTGGCATATGGTTCCTAGCAGGCCTTGACAATTCCCCTATTTACCAAAGGGAAAAGCAAAATACCCAATTTCATGAGTCATAGAATTATACAATCATAGAGTTGGAAGGGACCACTAGGGTCATCTAGTCCAACCCCCTGCACAATGCAGGAAATTCAAAACTACCTCCCCCACACACACATCCAGTGACCCCTACTTCATGCCCAGAAGATGGCCAAGATGCCCTCCCTCTCATGAACTGCCCAAGGTCATAGAATCAGCATTGCTGACAGATGGCCATCTAGCCCCTGCTTAAAAACCTCCAGGGAAGGAGCACTTACCACCTCCCAAGGAAGCCTGTTCCACTGAGGAACCGCTCTGTTAGAAAACCCTTCCTAATGTCTAGACAGAAACTCTTTTGATTTAATTTCAACCTGTTCGCTCTGGTCCGACCTTCTGGGGCAGCAGAAAACAACTCAGCACCATCCTCTATATGACAGCCCTTCAAGTACTTGAAGATGGTTATCATATCACCTCTCAATCTTCTTCAGGCTAAACATACCCAGCTCCTTCAACCTTTCCTCATAGGACTTCATCTCAAGACCCCTCTTTTGAAACATCTTTGTTTAAAGAACAGGGGATAAGAAAAATCAAAGGACCCTATTGACAAATGGAACTTTTATATGTAGGAGCATAGAGAAAATACATGTTATTGATTTTCTAAAGCAAATAGTAAATAGATGTGCATTAACACAGAAACTAATAGGTTTCTGTGAATACCTATAACAGAAACTTGGATTATATTAAAGAGGACAATAAAATCTGCCTCCCTTGGGATAAATGAAGAATAATTGTTCAGCCACACTAAATTTGCTAATACTGACCGAAAGGTTGAAGAAGGATGTCAGGTGTCATCTAAATGGGAGTGAAGCCAATAAGTCTTCAGTTTCCTTTAAGAATCTTTATTTTACATTATGGATCTTAATAGTGGCCCCTTGCTTCATTGACTATTTTATTACATAATTGGTAATTATTTCAATGAAATTGTAACATAATCTCAATATAAACCATGACTAAGGAAACAGAAAGGCCAAAATTCACAGATAACAGTCTTAAGCATGCTCACTGAGATCAATGTTTGATGTACCAATCACAGGAGATAGGATTGCCGTGTCTGGGTTGGGAAATTCCTGAAGATTTGGCTGTTGAGCCTGGGGGGGAAGGCAGAGTTTGGGGAGGGGAGGGACCTCAGTGGAGAATAATTTCACCCTCTGAAGCAGCTATTTTCTCCAGTGGATACTGTTCTCTGTAGTCTGAAGATCAGTTATAATACTCTGATCTCCAGTGAAAAAATAACTGAAAGCATATGTTGGAGTGCATGTGGGGAAGCAGAAGAGGTAAAGATAAAGTTGACCTCTTTTCAGTCTGCTCATCCAGGGCACTGCTACCGCATAAGCCTCATTCACATCAGTAAGTCTCGTGTAGAATTGCTCTCATAACACAAACAAGTGTATTTATGCTTGGGACAGAAACATTAAGCATAAGGAAATCCATATTAAGAACTAATAATGATGCTGTTGGAAAGATTGTGTTCTCAATTATTTTTCTCTTTTTGTTTCACTGTGCTATCACACTTCAAGTGCTATCCAATTTGGTAAGTATATCGTAATTTCAAAGACACTAATTGCAACTTAATACGTAATTAATTGACAGTTCATTAAGCTGACATACTTACCACCCATACAGGTTAGTGAAAACCTAATCTTAACTGTTTCCATTTGATACATGGTTATAATGATGATTCATGTGGCTGAAAAGTACTCTCTGCATACTACGGTGCATGCCATTTATGTATATGTGTACTATCAGGGCATTTTAAAAGTAAATTATAGTTAATATTGTTTCAAGGGTTGAATTAAAGACCAGAAACAAGCAATCCAAAATACAAAAATACTAGTTTGGCCAGGATTTGGCCAAAGCTCCAAAATCAAGTTTTCGTAATGGCTCACTATAAAAACAGTGCATTGCTTAGCAACAATACAAGCTTGTGCCTAGAACTTCTCTGATCTGTATTCCTGGAGTAGTCTTGTCCTTGACCCAAGACTGGCTCAGGCCTTAAGATGGCACATCCAGTCACTACTAAAGGCCCAGTTCTCACAGCTATTGGGAGAAGTAGCCCTGACCTGGATTGACCCAAGCTAGCTCTATCTAGTCAGATCATGGAAGCTAAGTAGGACCAGCCCTGGTTGGTACTTGGATGGAAGACTACTAAGGAAGTCCAGCATCACTACACAGAGGCAGGCAATGGCAACCTCCTCAGTTCATCCCTTGCCTTGAAAACCCTCTGGGCTTGCCATAAAATTGCTGTTACTTGATGGCACTTTAAACCACCATTGGAAGAAGATGAGGGAGTGTTTTCCAGGCTGGACCGCTGCTTGGTCGAGTCTCCAATGGACCTTTTCTGGGCCTAGAGTTCCCCTGGATTCACTGAGGCTCTTACGGGCTTGGACAGGAAAAGCACTTATCAATCACATCTGCATTTTGTTGGATCAAGGGGTTTTCATTTGTCCAAAGACTTTTTGATCTCCTCTTCCTGATTCAGGCTCTTGAGCTTTTTCAAGTTAATCAGCATTCAAGAAACTTGCTTTTGCCCTTACGGTAATGCGAATTATACAACAAGCTATATGATAATAATGAAGATGTACAAATGACACAGAACTGAGAATTATTTAGGAATTTCAACAAATTGTTAGTTCTCAGTACTGTGTTTCATTCTCTTAGTTATAAGTTTAAATGGCTATAAATCAGTTTGGATTATCTGAGAATAGACTGTACAGGTTTTTGAGATTATCATGGTTCAAATATGATAGCATTACATCCATTAGGGAATTTAAGAACAGCTCTGAACCCTTTATTGAACAATTTTGTTTTTGTATCCTTTAATATTCTTGAGAAATCCATGCCATTTGAAATTCTTTAGCTTGGAAACTGGCTACTGCATTTAAACTATAATTTGCCATGGGAGATTTCTCAGGTTAAATTATTTCTATAAAATGTGGAACTATGTCCTTTAAATCCAACTAAATTAGATTTTAGCCTGCCTGAAATAATCTCCCAATAAAGATATCAAAAGTTTCATTTCTGATCTTGGGTGAAAAGAATGAATGAGATTTTTGGGGGTGGGGGGTGGGGAGGCTTCACTGCCTATCTTGTTCATTTCCTCTGTCTTTTTCTTTTCCCTCCCAGAAATCAGAAAACCTTTTCTCCTAATCACAGAACGGCAAGGCTTGACTGCAGATTGGCTGAACATAAGAATGGTCGGTTGAATTACCATCAAATCATACCAAGGCTACTACACCAGCTCTTTTTCCCCCTTTTTTTCCTTTTTTTGAAGTAATTGATTTTCCATTTGGGCAGATGAATGAACAGAAGGTTTGATTAAACATCCAGTAGGTGGCAGCATTTTACAGTGATTGGTAGGAGACCAAGTGTGCGAAGGAATACCACTGTCATTAAAGGGTTTATTTATATGTCTCCCTCATCGCTAATCTAGTTCAGTATTTTTCTTTTCAATGACTTTGCTGTCTCAGATGAGGGATCGCCCGAAAGCGGACCTGCATAGCTGCAATATTGCTCTCCTGTGCATTCACACCAAGAGTGCAAAATGCAGTTAGGAATCAGTGAAACTATAAAGGCCGAACACAGGCGATGATTCCAGTAGCAATTTTAATACTCAAGATGCTGGCTGAGGACAGCATCTGTTAGTTACAAGTCAAAAAAATGTTAACTGCAGTGGATTTAATCTTGATGTTTTACACAGATGATGTGGAGATTCTCCAGCAAACTCTAAACACAAACCTCCATTTCATATGACTGCTACGATCCTTCTTTGAATAAATAACCCATGGCCATCTCAAACAATGGTTTCCCCCTCTATGCTGATGGCTGTGTTAGATGGCTGCATGTAATTTGAATTCAGCTTAATTGTTTTGGCTCAAGATCATCAGTTGTTGGAACAACTGGAGCAGATGTTCCCTCTACACCCACCTTGCTCAGTCCTGTGGATATAGGACAAGATACCATCTTTTCAGGCTGATCAATGAGCACTTTACCCAGAAACTGCCATCCCTGATCAAAAATGCATTTCTCGATTTGTAGGTAATTGTTTTTCCTTTGCCTGCTGAGATATTAGAGAATGACCCTGTGCTTTTATACCTGCACTCAACTGTCTTGTCTCTAGGCAGCCTTTCTTTATAGGGTCAAACAATGCCTAGGTTCATCCTAGCTAACCCTCTCATATCTGTGCCTCACTTATGAGCTTCCCTGTGATTGGCGAGCTCCAAATGCCGACTGCGACCTTCTCACAAGTACTTTGTGCATAACTCTGAGCACAGAGGATTTACTTGTGTACTCCCACCAAACATGGAATCCCTTCCTTGGCCATTTTTTTGTACGTAGCCTCATTTCTATCACTGGGAGCCAGCAGGGTGTAGCGGTTAAGGGCAGCAGGCTCTAAACTGGAGAACCGGGTTCGATTCCCCACTCCTCCACATGAAGCCTGCTGGGTCACCTTGGGCCAGTCACAGTTCTCTCAGAACTCTCTCAGGCCCACCTACCTTACAAGGTGTTAGTTGTGAGTAGAGGATGTGGATGCAATTGTAAGCGAGGAGAAAAGCAAGGTATAAACACCTACTGTTCTTCTCACTGTAGAAGAGGCCTTGTGTTTGAAACGAGGCTGGGAGATCATAACTGGTGTAAATGGATGTGACGTCTGTCCCCAACGCACTGGCCACAAATAATCTAAGAAAGCATGAGACACTAAAAGACAAAGGATGCACATTAACAGATCTGTGGACACTAACCCTTGTGCCTTTGGAGCATGATTTTCCTGCCTCCCCATTCTCAAAAAAGTATGATAGACTCCCCAAATCCTGTTTGTATGGGGGGAGCCCCTAGGGATAGGATTTTAAACTTTATATTGGGCTGCTGTGAGAAAATTGGACTACATGTGAAAATCATGTTTCGTGGGTGCAAGGGCCTTTGTCCACAGAAATGCCTGTATAGATCCCATCCAATATCATAAATTCACATGTACCTAGAGTCACGTTCAGGAAACCACAGTCTCAATTCAGTTTAAAGATTCTATCTAAGACAATCTTGTTTTTCTTTCTGGTACGATTTCATGATGATATTTCATCCCAGTTTATTCTTGTATTACTGTTCTCACCACAGTTTGTTGCTGTCTATAGTCTTTTATGCATGGCTGTTTCACTCACCGTCACCCCTCTGATATCTTTGGGTCTTTGTCTTGATTATGCATGCTGTTTCCAACCGTCAGAGGTTGCCTCGTTCTCCCCCTGTGTTTCCCCGCATTTTGCCCATGTTTTCAGAGACCTGTTTTATCTCGAATTTGAAAATGCGGGCAAAATGCGGGGAAAGGCAGGGGGAGAGCGAGGCAACCTCTGACATTCAGAAATAGCATGCATAATCAACATAAAGACCTGAAGCTGTCAGAGGGGTGATGGTGAGTGAAACAGCCATGCCTAAAAGACCTATGAAAGGTGCCCAGTTGTTATTCTTGCATTGTGAAAACAGCACAAATAACAGACACTTCTGGGCTTAATCAGGAACTATCTGGAAGATGCAGGCATTTCTTTCCAGTTTTGTCTTTGGGCCTACTTCATTCCTGAGTCCATGAGATGAAAACAGCAACTGGATGAAAAGCAGGGGATCTGTCGATGAATCACAACGCTGCAATTTGCAGTAAAACTTCAGAAGTGCAGACCACCCAAAACTGATGTAAGTAAAAATGCTGGTCGTAATATTGCTGAGCCACAACCACTTCTACAAGGTGAACATCATGTCTATCCTTGGTAAATCAAATGTTACTTCTTATCGAGAGACATTGAACATATGGAAGTCCATGTATATGAGTTGCAGGATGCTGATTCTGCTTAGATACTCTCTGACTGTTTATACCTCTTTGATGTAAGACCTTTAAAAATAGCCATTTAATACCAAGGGCAGGCTGCTGTCTCTCATAAAACAATATATTCTTAGTAGAATCCATAGATTGTGTTCTCAAAGATTAACGGTGCCTGTTAATCCTGTTTGACTTGGCAGGTCCTGAGGATCATCGATGGAACCATATCTGAGACAATTAACAGATTATGAAACATGATATGGTTTTAGGATAACAAGCTGCCTACAAATAAAAGAAATGCTCATTTGTTCAAAAAGGAGGGGAAGAGACTTTTAGCATTATTTCCTGGGGGGGGGGGAGGGAAATAGAGCAATGACTGCCAGTTTTCATTAATTTGTAATGTTTGAATTTCAAAGGGAGTAAGGATTAAAAAATTACTTCGACTGATCTAACATAGCGCTTTAAATTCAAATACCACACATTCACCCTAGGGGGCTAGAGAACCACCTAATGCTTAATTACACTAGATATGGAAGTGACAGAGGCTTCCAAGGTGATAAAGACCATCCATTATGATTTATATTATTTGTGCTGCAATGGCTTGGGAAATTCCCAGTTTTAGCTCAAGTCCCCACTGTGCTAAGCAATCTACAAATTGGAACAGCAGTGGTCCCCCAACTTTCTACGATGCCATTGCTCATCAGACACTGCTTCCGGTTCTCCTTACTTCTTTTGTGAAAGCCTCCTTCTCTTAAAACAATAGGCATGCTTCATAGTATATTAAGGTGAGACAAACAGAGGTGGTTTGCCATTGCCTGCCTCCGTGCAGCAACCTTAGACTTCCTTGGTGGTCTCCCATCCAAGTACTAACCAGGGCCAACTCTGATTAGCTTCCAATGTTTGACAAAATCAAGTTAGCCCGGGCCACCAAGGTCAGAGGCTTTTAATACCTTACCCATTTCTAAAGGTTCTGAACTTGAATACTCTCTGCTCATTTACTCTGTGAGATCCTTTATCCTCAATGGGGGGGGGGGGGAAATCCACTGGGAGATATTTGTTAACAAAATATAATTATCTTCCATATATATCCATACTATTCATGCTCTGCAAAGTGTGAAATGACAGGTGCTATCATTCTAGGCACAAGGAGGAGTAACAAAGACAAGGGGCTGGATCTGGCCAACTTTTTTATTCCTTCTCACCCAGTTTCCCCACATGGATTTAATAAGGGCATGTTCCAGGATCCCAGCACAACTATTTTCCATTGTCAAAGTCCAGTAGCACCTTAAAGACTAACAAAAATATTATCTGGCAGGGTATGAGCTTTCGTGGGCCACAGCTTCACTTCTGAAGAAGTGAGCTGTGGCTCACGAAAGCTCATACCCTGCCAGAAAATATTTTTGTTAGTCTTTGAGGTGCTACTGGACTCTTGCTGTTTTCTACTACTGCAGACAGACTAACACGGCTATCCACTGTGAATTATCTCCATTGTCAAAGGGAACCCTCCTTTCTTTTTCTGTAGAAAAAAAGTTGGTTGGGTCCTACCCAAGATATGCCCCTTAACTTCAATGGATTTAGAAGGGTGTAAGTCTGTTTAGGATTGCTTTGTTAATAACTGATATCGTGGATCTTGAAGAATTGCAAGCATTGCTAGCAAATCACATTAATAAGAACAAAAACACTTCTGTAGCACTCCGATGAAGTAAGGGCTTATCTAAAAGATATGACATTAGTTATATTGGAGGTCCCCCAACAAAACTCACAACCACACATGGATAGGGAGTTCACCTTTGCAACAGAGAAGTTTGAAGGGAATATTACAATGTGAGATTGCTGATGGATCCCCAGAGTTGAATAGGGATTCAGGGTTCTTATCTCACTACGCATGCTAATTTTCTTCCCCTAAACATTTCTCCCGTGCTCTAATCAAGCTGATTACATTTTGCATTGTACCTTTTCATCCTGGCTCATTTCTTTGCAATAGCCCTGCCACCTTCTGAGTGGGATATAAGGACTCAAGGATCTCAATTTTTTACTTCTATCTGATGAAGGGACTCTCTAAAGCTTATACCCAGAATATGTTGTTGGTATCTATGGTGCTACTGGACTTGAATCTCGCTCACTTTTTCAAAGTGCTCCACCACCAAGTGTGACTTTGAGCACTGCTAGTGTGCAGGAAAGGCTTCTGGCTTCCTGCCCCCAGCACCATTTTCACCAGTGGAAACAGCCAAGGGGGACCAGTTTGCCCTGTCCTCAGGCTCCATGTGTCCTTGATCAAGCAGGATCTCTCCTTTGCAGCTATTTCCACTGGCAAAAATGGCATGGGAGGGAAGCCTCAGACCCCTCCTTCCCACTTGCAGGAAGCAGTGGGACTCTTTGAAAAGGTCAATCTCCCTATGCAAATGTGGCTGTAAATCATGTTAGGGGGACTTGTGTCAGTTGTGTCATTTAGGTTAGCTTCAGTGATCCACCAAAAACAGAACCTAGAAAATGGTCATCGAATTCTAAGCATCAGTCTACAGTGGCTACTACTAGGGTTGCCAACCTTCAGGTCAATCTCCCTATGCAAATGTGGCTGTAAATCATGTTAGGGGGACTTGTGTCAGTTGTGTCATTTAGGTAAGCTTCAGTGATCCACCAAAAACAGAACCTAGAAAATGGTCATCGAATTCTAAGCATCAGTCTACGTGGCTACTACTAGGGTTGCCAACCTTCAGGTACTAGCTGGAGATCTCCTACTATTGCAGCTGATCTCCAGCCAATACAGATCAGTTCACCTGGAGAAAATGGCTGCTTTGGCAATTGGACTCTATGGCATTGAAGTCCCATCCCTCCCCAAACCCTGCCCTCCTCAGGCTCTGCCCCAACAACCTCCCACCAGTGGCGAAGAGAGACCTGGCAACCCTAGCTACTACTGTCCTTTTCTGTGAATGCCATCTTGATATTTTATAGTTATTTATGATGTTTTTAAGCTGGGGTTTTATGTTTTAGTGTTGTTACCCACACTGAGCCCGGCCGGGAACGAGGGCATTCTATAAATTTAACAAATAAATAAATCAGAAGGGTGCCATCTGTTTAACGCAGGAAATCCAAAGCTGGTCCATTCCTAACAGATGGTTGTCCAGCCTATACTTCAAAGAAGAGTCCTTCTTCTAGGTAATTTGTTCAATGGTTCAGCTCTTCTTCCTGTTTGGAGTTTTGCCCTTAAACAACACCTTGCTGTCTCTCTGTAATATGGGAAAACTAATCTGGGATAATAATCCTGGTGAATCTTTTTTGAAGTGTTCTGCAGATGGCTGAGTGGAACTCTTTGTTCATTTTTAGAGGGGTGGAAAAAGCACTAAATAAATTATCCTAGATTAGTACTGCTATTGTCGTTTTACAAAGCGTATTTAATCATGAACATATTCCCTGTCTCTTAATGAGATTTTCTCATAAGTAAGCAAGCTTTGGATATAAGCCAGGTGTCTATGAGGCAGAAAGGGTGTCGGTAAGCTTTATGAAACAGTTTCTTTACACCACTATTAATGTCCCATGGGAATCAAAATTGGATCACCGAAACTCTCGAGAATACCATCATTTACACTAATTCATTCTGATTTTTTTGATTTCATATTAAAATTCAGAGTCATGAAGAACAAATTTGTTATGAGTGGGGAGAACCCCTGTTAGAAACAGGGATTTTCAAATCAAAACATCCCAAATTCCAGAGCCTATGAGCGTCTCTCACGGTACTCCCTAGGCTGTGGACAGTGGCAGATCTACATTTTTAGGGCCCTGAAGCTTGAACTGTTATGGGGGCCCCTTCGCAACCAGCAACAATAGGGCAACATCCAACAAGGCCCTGGCCCCAGCCTGCTGGAATTATCTTCCAAGTAACATCAGGGCCCTATGGGACCTTCAGAAGTTCTGCAGGGCCTGTAAAACAGAGCTGTTCCACCAGGCCTACAATTGAGGGCAACCACAGGTTGTCATCATTACTGGCCTCCCTCTCCTCTCCCTTGGGGCTTCTGATATGAGGATTTGGCTGCTTGGCTGGACCTCCAATGGCCCTGTAATTATATGAGTACCATGGTGTTAACTGTATTGAATGGTTTTATGAATTTTATTGATTACTTATGAATTTTAGATATATATGATTTTATTGTGATTGTTGTTACCTGCTGTCAGGTAAGAAAGAGGAATGGGGATCTTCAGTAGCTGCCACCACTCTAGTGTGAGCCTAACTCAAGAAGGCCCAGAGCACTCTGCCTGCCCCTGGCTGCTTCTTCTCCCAACAGGATATACTTTTTAGGTGACCAAATGAGGTGTGAGGACCCAGGGCAGAGTAACAGTTTATTAAAAAGGTCTAATAATAATGATAACTCAAGCCACAATAGGACGACAAAACCAGTAAAGGCAGGCAATCACAAATAAAAACCCTAACACATCTATCTTTACTGTCCCTAGCCCTCTCCTGGCACTAGACCTCAGGCTAACTCACCCCTTCCTGGAGGAGGGATTCCTCCATCTGCAGCAGCTCCTCCCCAGCCCTACTCCCTAGGAGTGAACCCCCTCCCTTTTCAGGCAAGGCATTTTATTCCTTCTCCCCAGGCACCTCTCCCTTACCCCTGATTGGCCCTAGCCTTCCCTCCAAATCCTCTTCCACCAATCACAAGGCCCAGAGGGTACCTGGGAGATGTAGGCCTGGTAACTACTTTAATATAGCCCCCCCCCCCCCCCCGGGCCTGTAGGCTGCACTTGAGGCCTAGGATCATGACACCCACCCTCGGCCCAGCTTTGACCAGGAATGAGGGTGGGCTAAAAATTTAACTAATAAATAATAATAATAGGGAGGGGGTCATCAGAGGAATAAAGAGGTGAAAATCTGATCTTTTGGTGTTAAAATGCACAAGCGAGACAAATGCAGCCTGAATTGAGAATTCAGGTGTCTTTTTATGGTTCTGATTGGCTCTAGCCTAAGGGCTGGTCTATAGAACTATTAACCAACAAAGGATTTGAGGATCCAGCTGCTAAAATGTAGGCTATGAATAGATGGTGAGCTCAGTGAGCCCTTACAGCTGGGGGTTTGAGCACTGCAAGCCCCCAAGAAAATTTTGAAATTTGACCAATTACAGGGACATTTTGAGGGCATGTGGAATGGGTATTATTAGAGCATATTCTAAAGTCAATATTAAGTACTTCAACCCATTGGCTTATGATTCTATCACTAAAAAACTCCATTGATTTTTTAGAGAAACTCACTAATTAAAAAAAAGTTGCTTCGGGGCCCCCTCCAGGATTGGGGCCCCTGAAGCTTAAGCTTCATTAGTTTCACAGTAGATCCGCCTCTGGCTGTGGAATTTGGGAGAATCCCCAGTTTGGCAAACTCAGTGGTTTGATTCGAAAATTCCCATTTCTAACAGGGGTTCTTCCCACTCAGGATTTAGCTGTTCATCTTTTGCCTGACAGTGATAACTGAAATTGGCAAAGAATGTTACCTTTAAAATATACGATTGATCTTTTCCAGCATCTTTATCCAGCATAAATAGCATAAAAATGGTGTAAAGGAAACAATTGACTCAGCAAGAGTAGCAGCAAAAATGAAAAGTCGCACAGCGTTGACATGCAGAAACAAAAAACAGAAATTAAAAAGGAACTGTTTGTCTCTGTCTGGAATACTGGTCCTACTGATGTGAAATGGTGCTTCTTTTATCCATTTTTCTAAGGACCATACATTTTTATTTGCTCCAGTTTGTACTGGCTGATTGGGTTTGGTTCTCCTCAGTTTATTACGTGTTTTTGTTTTGTTTAGAAGAGGATCTGAGTGGTTTTTTTTAAAGGTTACTATTATTTTTAATTAAACCAAGAGAAACGATAAACTCGATTGCATGTAGACAGACGTAATCGCTCACTATATCTCTGGAAATAACATGTTAGGGTTTGCTTCTTCTGATTTCCTTTGAGGGCCTTCCTGAAGCTGTCCTTTGGGTATTTGAAGAATAAGCATTTTAGCTTCTTGGAAAGCTATGTGTTCCAAGCGACTTATTTTCTCACCATACCTCTTCTGCAGCATAAGGTAATAAGGCAAGCCCGAGGAGGCTGGCTTTGACAACCAGGCAGTCAAACAGATTGCTGAGCATCTGGGTGTGGGAAGCTGTCCAGTGTTTAGTTTTTAAAGGGGGGGCTTAAGCCTTCTTGAAAAGTCAAGCCTCAGATCTGAATGGTGTTTCTTCCCTTTTCAGGTATGAGTATTTGGGTGGGACTTATTCAGTGGAAAGGGGGGGAAATCCTTCCCCACATGTTCAAAAACCCCTCTTACCATTTCAGATGTTCTGCAACTGAAAATGTTGCTCCCACTCACAAAGTAGAAAAATTCTATTGTGTCAATGTGTGTTATGTGCCGTCATGTCGTTTCTGGCTTATGGTGACCCTTTGAATTAATGACCTCCCCAAAAAATCCTATAATTAACAGCCTTGCTCTGGTCTTGCAAACAGAAGGCCATGGCTTCCTCCAGTGAGTCAATCTATTTCATGTTGGGTCTTCCTCTTGTCCTACTGCTATTGGGCCCACCCTTCTTGAATGGAACACGAAGAGTGTGTGTTCATTTTCTTCTCATACAGCCCAGCTAGCCAGAGGGAAATTCGAAGTGGCTACTCAAACCAACTCTGCCCCACCACAGTAGGGATTTGCCACAAGCTGCCTCATTGACCCAGCCAGCATGGTGTAGTGGTTAAGAGTGGTGGACTCTAATCTGGAGGACCTGGTTTGTTTCCCACTCCTCCACATGAAGCCAGCTGGGTGATCTTGGGCTTGTTAGAGCTCTCTGGGAGTTCTCTCAGCCCTAACTATCTCACAGGGTGTCTGTTGTGGGGGAGAGGAAGGGAAGGTGATTGTAAGCCAGTTTGATTCTTCGTTAAGTGGTAGAGGAAGTTGGCATGTAAAAACCAAATCCTCCTCCTCCTCCTCTTCTTGTAAGGCAGCTCACTACTACCACATTATTCAAGAAGAAGAAGAGTTGGGTTTTGTATGCTGATTTTCTCTACCTTTTTAAGGAGAATCAAACCAACTTACAACCTCCTTCACTTCCTCTTCCCACAACAGACATCTTGTGAGGTAGGTGAGGCTGAGAGAGCTCTAAGAGAACTGTGACTAGCCCAAGGTCACCCAGCTGCCTTCATGTGTAGGAGTGAGGAAACCCACCCGGTTCACCAGGTTAGAGTCCGCCACTCATGTGGAAGAGTGGGGAATCAAACATGGTTCTCCAGATTAGAGTCCACCACTCTCAACCACTATTCCATGCTGCCTGTCTTACAAGGCCAAGTAGGAATTTTGTGGTTGCCTTCAAATAGGTATATAAAAAGACATGTCTTGGATTTTAATCAAGTATTAATTAGGCCTTTCTGAGGGACCAGTTAGGCTATAATTAGGCACAGCAAGAGCAGTGTAGTTTCTAGAGCATAGTTAGGGTTATTTGGTGAGCATCTTGAGGCATCAAGGGCCAACCCCAATCCTATCATTGTCTTGTTCTGGTGGAAAGGGTCTGCCTTGGCACTGATGAGCATGGTGTAGTGGTTAAGAGGGTCACACTAGAATCTGGGAGAGGCAGGTTTGAATCCCCACTCTAGGATGAGTCTGGACATTATGTTTAGACAGTGCTGGGAAGCAGTTTGTTGATTTTATTTTGTGGCGTTTTTTTCCTTTCCTTAAGAGAGGCTAGAACGGGATGGTAACAATATAGAAGTGTTGCTCTCTACCTTTTGCAAGCATCCCCCCCCCTTTTTTTGGGTCTTGCCTTGTGGCTGACTTATTTGATTTATTGTCTGCTGCTGTTCTCTTCCTCACTTGTGGATATTTGTGGATATTTCATTTAAACTTCGCAGGGAACCAGTCCCCTGATTTTATTTTGCAGCGTCACTTAAAGGGAACTGTGCTTGAGTTTTAAGAATCAGGCTGCAGTTTAAAGTGGAATGCTTGAGAGTTATCCAAGGCACAATAAGTCACCTGAAAGCAAACTAGAGACTTTTATAGTACTATAAAATCGTAAACCCAATAAATTCCTCACTTATCTTTGACCAACTGACTAATTAGTCTTATCTCTGGGACTCTGGAAATGGGGGCTGGTAAATGCCAGAGACAGCCAGGGGCCTTAACTGCACCTCTTGTTTGGAAAATAGGAAACTATTTTGCCACATATAATACTACAGTGGCTGCTATCCCAACCTCAAACCGTTTTACTCCTTTGGCAGACAAGTTTACTTCACATGAAGTAATTGAGGGGGATTCAGATAACACAGTGCAAGACGCTGAAGAAGAAGACAGAAATGTCCTGAGAAAGTTTTCTGAGCTGACAGCCCAAACAGTGGATTTAATTTTTGCCTCTTTGAATCAGATCAGTACTTAACTTGAACTACTCACCCAGACAGTATAAGGCTAGCTGGTATGGTGCAGCCCAAACCAACTCCAGGAGATTGATCACTCCAAACACAGCCCTCTTGTTTCTCTTCTATCCCTGCTCCAAGGAGAAAAGCGAACTCCAACAGGAAGCAGCCAGAGGATCAAGGGATAGTTTATAACTTGATTTTACAAGCACACAAAATCTGTTTGACAGCATGCCAGTATAAAAGGCTGGTTCCTCCTTGGAATTCCAGCTGTTTGGCCATCAACCCCCACTCTGCTATAGAAGTTTGGGCCAGTAACACACTCTCAGCCTAACCTACCTTACAGGGTTCTTCTGAGGATAAAATAGTTGAGAGGAGAATGATGGAAGCTGCTTTGGGTCCTTATTGAGGAGCAAGGCAGGGTTTACATGAAGTAAATAAATAATAATAATGAAATAATAAACCAAGCCTGTAGTTGCTTGAACTTTTTCTTACAGTTCTACATGCAGACTGTGATGAATGAAGCCCATGCAATACTGGACAAGTTTGGAGCAAGGATTGATTTGCCCCCAGGTCGCTGGCAAACGTTATGGGCTAGTTATTACCAGCAATCGCACTAAAATCAGGAGATGCTTATGTAACCCACAGGAATGATTTGGTTTGGCCTAGGAGGAGCGGAGTCAGTGATCAGAGGTTAGTAGCAAAGCAAGGCTGATTGCTGGAAGGCTGGGAAGGTTTTCCTGAGCTCTTATCACCGTGCATAAAGTAATTGATAATTATATACACAAGAAGTTAATTGATCAGGGGGGGCTACATTTAGTATGACTGGTATTGTTATGGGAATCAAATTGTGGAGCCTGAGGAGGGTGGAGTTTGGGGGGGGAGGGACTTCAATGCCATAGAGTCCAATGGACAAAACGGCCATTTTCTCCAGGGGAACTGATCTCTTTCACCTGGAGATCAGTTGTTATAGAGGGAGATCTCCAGCCACTCCCTGGAGGTTGGCAGCCCTACTGTAGAGATATATTTTTCAAGCTGAAGACTATATTGTCCAGTTAGTTCCCTTTTGCAAGAAGACTGCATGGGAAGAAACCCGCACTTTGGAGAAGTTGGTCATGGCCCACCACAAAGTTGTACAGAACAAGAGCCAATGGCTTGACTGACTTCAGTTTTAAATTTCGTGCTATTTTCTGTTTTTGTATTATATTTCCCCCACAAAAGGTGCAGTCTTGCAAGTTATTTGAGTATTGCTATGTCATTATATGCATATTATACATACATATTATGTACCATCTGTATATAGATACTATTTAAATTGTGTATGAAAAATGTGCACAAACTACAGAATCAAGCAGCGTTCCAAAACCAAAGACAAAAACATAAAAGAAACAAAGTATTCATCCCAAATATAGCTTTGCTTAGCAGTTGACCCAGCATTCTCACATTAGAGATCCCTCTCTCTGTCTCTCTGTCTCTCTGTCTCTGTGTCTCTGTGTCTCTGTGTCTCTCTGTCTGTCTGTCTGTCTGTCTGTCTCTCTCTCTCTCCATACAGGTCCATCATTGTAATGAAATGAAAAAGTATTTTGAAAAATTGCTGACCACATTACATGCTTGACATTTGGGATATTGGTTTGGGTCAGCAATATCTGACACCACAGCTGCCTTCCCAATATGCGTCCCAAAACCAACCCGACAACATTGGTTTTGAAAATCTTTTGGGGATAGTGGGAGAGGGGCCTTACAGCTGTTTGTTAACGCAAGGGTCCTTTTACATTTTAGAAAGCCATTATTTTCCATCAGAAGACCTGGCCTCTACAGTCAGGAGACCTGGTCTACTAGCCATAGAAAATAATGGCCAGTAGATCTGGTGTCCACATTCCAGGTCTGCTGGCCATTAGCAGTTTGTCAGCGCCTGGATCCTTTTGAATTTTAAAGGGACACTATTTTCTATAGAAGAAGGAGTAAGAGTTGGTTTTTATATGCCAACTTTCTCTACCACTTAAGGCAGAAACAAACCAGCTTACAGTCACCTTCCCTTCCCCTCCCCACAACAGACACCCTGTGAGGTAGGTGAGGCTGAGAGAGCGTGACTGGCCCAAGGTTACTCAGCTGGCTTCGTGTGTAGGAGTGGGGAAACAAATCCAGTTCGCGAGATTAGCCTCCACCGCTCATGTGGCAGAGTGGGAATCCCAGTTCTCTGGATCAGACTCCGCCGCTCCAAACCACCACTCTTAACCACTACACCACGCTGGTGGTAGACCTGGTCTGCTGACTTTGTAGGCCTGGACTTCCCATACAAAATCATGGATGTTTAAAATTTAAAGGGAGCCAGGTGCTAATAAACAACTGATAGATGCAAGGGCCCTTCCTTTCCCTCCCCTCTTTTAATTTTATATGGGGATGGGGAAGGACACGATTGTTGTTTTTTATTAAATATCTGGAGTATTGTTCCAATATTTCTGGAAGGACTTCGAGGAAGAGCAATGCTCCCTATATTTAATAATAATTAGTATTCCTTTCCCAATATGCTGAAATGGAATTAAAATGATAATTTCTTATGTACACCCCCCCACCCCCTTGCCAATCGGAATACCTCTCACCAATATTGACAAATGGTTTTGGAAGATACTGACATGCCCATATCATGCTGTAAAAAATACACTGGCACCACCATATCAAACACATGAACACATGAAGCTTCCTTATACTGAATCAGACCCAAGTCAGTATTGCCTACTCAGACCGGCAGCGGCTCTCCAGGGTCTCAGGCTGCCTAGTTCCTTTAACTGGAGATGCTAGAGATTGAACCTGGGACCTTCTGCATGCCAAGCAGATGCTCTACCACTGAGCCACTTCCCCTCTCCTTCGCATTACAAATTGCACACATTTTTACAACTGTGTAATCAATATGAAAGCCGGACAGTGAAGAAAGCTGATAGGAAGAAAATAGATTCCTTTGAAATGTGGTGTTGGAGAAGAGTGTTACGGATTCCATGGACTGCCAAAAAGGCAAATCAGTGGGTTATAGATCAAATCAAGCCTGAACTGACCCTAGAAGCTAAAATGACTAAACTGAGGCTATCGTATTTTGGTCACGTCATGAGACGACAAGAGTCACTGGAAAAGACAGTCATGCTAGGAAAAGATGAGGGCAGCAGGAAAAGAGGAAGACCCAACAAGAGATGGACTGACTCAATAAAGGAAGCCACCGCCCTCAGTTTGCAAGACCTGAGCAAGGCTGTCAAAGATAGGACATTCTGGAGGACTTTCATTCATAGGGTCGCCATGAGTCGGAAGCGACTTGACGCCACTTAACACACGCACAATCAATATGAACAAAAGTGTAACATAGTGAATTCCGCCTTTTGGATTTCCTTTAAGATATTTCCAACTGTGAAATTGATTACGGTTGTTTATATAGCAGTTCAGGAATGCAAAGATTCCTGCCGATTTTATCTTCCAGCATCTACTTTCCCAAGGAAAATTGCCTCACAGAGATAATGACTCACTGGGATAATGACTTTTGCCAAACTAATCCAATGAGTCCATTCTTAAGTGGCGTATGAATCTAGCCAAAACCCAGCACTGTTCACTGGCTCTTTTACTAGAGAAGAACAGGTACAAGTTTTCAGTACATGGTTAAGCTTCTGTTTAATGCTGCCAGCTCCCTTTCCCTGCTCTTTTCTTTGTTTAACTTCGTTGTAGTTTGCCATACAATAACAGGCTGTTCTTGTTCCATCAACCAAATCCACAGAGGACTCTGAAAGCAGCCCAGTTCGTAGGTCTCTGGGTTATTCAGGTGCACAGTGCCTGAAGCGTTCTGCCAACCCTTGGCTTGGAAGAAGTTGATTAACTTTCTGATGGTATAGTGCAACTGGAACAATAAAAGGACAGGGCCAGTCTGCTAATGGCCACAGTTCCTGCTACCCCATCTTTTCTGGATTTCTGCCACCCAAGACCATCCCTAACGTACAGATGCTGCCACCACAAAAGAGACAAGCAGATTTCATGCATAAAAAGGGATCAGTATACAGCATTGCCGTTTGTGCACTAGACAATCCGATAGTTGACGATTTCTGCTTCTTGCTCCATCAAAAAGGAACTGTCTGTAATACGCACTGGTAATATAATGCAACTTTTAGGTGCAATGCAGACAGAACAGAAGCAACAGGACTAGTTGGACCCTTGGTCTGGTCCTGCACCACTGCTGAGATTGACGTGGGATGTTCCTTACCACAGATTCTTGTCCCACTGATGAGTGAAGTCTCAGCATCCAGCTGGTGAATGGGAGCACCTGGGGACTCTGAAATCAGACCAGAGGTAATTTCCTTGGAGGCAATGAATCCCTTGAGTAGCAAAAGTGGTGCAGAATGAATAGTCAGTGTTTTTTGTCTGGCCTTTTGAGAAGATAGGAACTATTCCTGTTTCATAGTGGGAGAAAGGTTGTATATGAAGCAGCCATGCCTATGTCAGTGCATGTACATATTACATGACTTCATCTGCTCTTTTCACCACCGTATTGTGGTGGTGCGGAGTTTTCGTTTTGCAGGGACTTTACTAAAAATAATTGATTATTACTTTTTTTATCTGACAGATGTATTTAAAACAAAGGTGGAGCTGCAAAGGGAAAGAATCACTTTGCAATGGGAAGAAAGCATTCATGCAAGTCCATCAAGCATGCTTAGCCATTTTGTTAATATTGTTATGAGCACATTTGGTAAAATTTCCTTGCTTTCGAGTGCTTAACAATCCCAACCCTCATGCTGCATTTGAAATTTTTACCGTTACTCTCCTGAGCTGTAACCCAGGAGTTATTTAAAGTCAGGTCAGATTTTAGCTGAATTCCAAAATTAGACTTTGCCATGAATGTGTTCCTGTGCAAACGAGGGATTGTACTAGGACTACTTTCTCGCCTGGAGCACTGATAAGGTCTATGACTTCAGTGGGTTTCTTATGAACCAGATGTGTCCTGCCTTCTCTGTTTCCACTTCGCTACCCCTTTTGAAGAGGCAGCTTAGACAGGAGCAGCCAGAATGGACAGCAGGCGGCTTAAAAGGAGACTCAGCCAAGAGGACGGCAATCAGAACCCAAAGCAGGAGGTTTTGGAGAAATCACAGTTAAAGCATTCGTTGCAAGTATGCGGCGGTTACATTGATTGCTAGAATGGGGACAGAGGGGGAGAGACAACCGGGTGTACGAGGCTTTTTCTCCCCCAGCCACCGAGGATTACTTATGCTGTTTCAAAAAAAATAACAAGTTTGGCATTTGGTTTTTAAACTGGGAAGGATTAGCAGAAACAAAGCATTAAAAAAAAAGGTTCCATTTTCACGCCAGAAATGTTCGGATTGCAATGTAGGCACAAATGACAGTCAGCACTTCGAACACTCTAAAACACAGTCTCTTTAAAAAAAAAAAAAACAGTGGGAATGGGATCACAAACTCCTGACCAGAGAGGAGTGTATACTTGTGCCACATTTGTTTAATCTATTTTTGAATGATTTTGTTCCCTGTTTATGGATTTTCCCATTTATGTTCTGTGTCTGGAAGGTGTTTCAGTCCCTGCCTTATCACATGCAGATGTGTGCATGTGAATTCTCACTCTGCTTTCCCTACTTCATCCATCCTCTTTGTTGCATGTTAAAAACAATTGATAAAAAGAGGAGTTTGGTTTCTTGGGGGGGTGGGATTGTAGGAAGAAAGCTGCATGGCTTGTCTCTCTATTAGAGAGTTGCATGTCTTGCCTTGCTGACTCAGCATTCATTCATAGGGGTCGTTTCAGATCCAGATCCTAAATATGCTGCACATTTGCATTCATGGACAAATTTGCCATGGCTGTTCCATTCCCCTCTCTGCCCGATATAAATAAAAAATACTATACAAAATAGATACTTTCCTCGGTTGTTTTGATCCTGCTGGTGTGGGAAATAGAAGAAGCGGTGAGGTGTACCTCTCTTGCCCAGTTTATCTATCTGCTCCATTTCAAAAAGTGAGCATGTTACTTTGGATCACAGGTACTTTCTGTACTGCTGCCTGGGAGCTGTAGTTTAGTCCAGTAAGTTCTGTCCATGAAACATGAACCAACATTGTACATTCTACTGACTGATGAATGTCACCAGTGTTGCAGGCACAAAAGCTGTAGGTGAGTAGGATTGCCAGCATTGCCTCAGCAAATACTGGGAAATTTAGGGAGTGATGCCTGGGGAGGGTCTGGGGAAGATGTCACATCTGGGGAATACTCTAATCTCTATGGTAAAGACCATTGAGATATGGGTAGATTCCTAGACTGTGACTGTGGAGGTCATTTTCTGGTCATTTTTCTCTGGCTCCTCAATATCTTTGAGGGTGTGGATAGGGACTGGGGGTGGGCAAATGGCAAGCCTAGCTGTACATAAAGGTAAAGGTAAAGGTCCCCTGTGCAAGCACTGGGTCATTCCTGACCCATGGGGTGATGTCACATCCCGATGTTTACTAGGCAGACTTTGTTTTATGGGGTGGTTTGCCAGTGCCTTCCCCAGTCATCTTCCCTTTACCCCCAGCAAGCTGGGTCCTCATTTTACCAACCTCAGAAGGATGGAAGGCTGAGTCAACCTGATTTTAAATGATGGGCCTGCCTTTGTTCATATAAGAAATAGAAGCTGGGATATCTTGGGCACTGAGCCACTCCCCCACCAAATGTCTTACCTCCTTGCCATTAGTTGCTCCATCAACTTTCATTCCCTCATGCCTCTAATATCAAAAGAGCCTGAGGAAGGGGAAAGGATCTGGAGCAACTGAATATGGTGAATGGTTGCACAAGGACCAAGTGATTCAGTGCCTCTCTTGTGTATACCCCTTTTACTACTGAACACATGAACACACAGTATAAGGAAGCTGCCTTATATTGAATCAGACTCGTGGTCCATCCAAGACAGTATTGTCTACTCAGACCGGCAGCAGCTCTCCAGGGTCTCAGGCAGAGGTCTTTCATATCACCTACCTGCCTAGTTCCTTTAACTGGAGATGCTGGGGATTGAACCTGGGACCTTCTGCATGCCAAGCAGATGCTCTACCACTGAGCCACAGCCCTCCCCAATTAAACTAAGACATCAGCTTTATATGTGACCAGGGTCAGTACATGGAATGAAAAAACACCTCTGCCATTAATTGGTCTTACTGAATTCTTTTAAAACCCTACAAATGCTATTGAGATGATCTGTCTACCAATTATTTTGGTAGAATTTAGTAGAAGGTGCTGTAGAATCTTTTAATCTTAGGACATCTTCACCTAGACAGAGAGTAGTTAGCAATGTCCCTAGAGGAGGAGGGGGAGGAAGAGGAAGGAGGGAGGAGGAGGAGAAGAAGAAGAAGAAGAGGTTTTTATACCCCAATTTTCTCTACCTCTAAGGAGTCTCAAACCAGGTTACAATCACCTTCCCTTCTTCTCCCCACAACAGACACCTTGTGAGGTAGGTGAGGCTGAGAGAGTTCAAACAGAACTGTGACTAGGAGTGTGGAGGAGTGGGGAATCAAACCCAGTTCCCAAGATTAGAGTCCACCGCTCCTAACCACTACACCATGCTGGCTTTTACTTACCACAGTTTACTTTTTGTTAAAGAAACAAGTACCTGAGCAGAAAAGAAACCCTAGATAATTGACTTGTTTTTGCCACTGAGTTTTTCTTTTACCCCCATGGGGTACTAAAATAACCCATTGTGCTATTTTTTCTACCCCATAAGTTTATTAAGAAAACAATCTTCCAGGTAACCATTTTAAGTGCCCGTAAGTGAAAACTGAAGAGATACAGTTTTTCATGACAACCACACACACACAAAAGGTTGATACAGAATCACAGCACTGCTGCTTCCAGGTCTTATGGCTATCTGAACATGACTGTGTAGCACCAGTTTCTGCCAGTTAGGCAACATTAAGAGCTGAAAATCCAATGATGGTGTGGAAGGTCTTATTTTTTGTTTAGAAAATGGTCTGACATTTCAGGCTTTTCAACTGTTTTTCCAAGGTTGCTACACTACAAATATAAGTTACAATGCAGTCATTTTATACAATGCACTTAAACCTGTAGTATACACAATACAAAACCCTTATTTTTATTTCAAAGCCAACATGCTCACATTGCCTAATAATATCTGAAAAAAGCTATGTCTCCAAGACACATTACTTTTGAAATGAAGAACTATTGCTATTCTTCAAACCCTTGTTGCCATCTATTGTATAACAACAGATCTTGTCATAGAACCCACAGTATTTTTAAAATGTATATATCAAATCCTTTTCTTTAACAGAATACCTTCCTCATTCAAAACTGTCTCCAACTATTTTAATCTGAAATTTTAACCCTTACATTTCTCAACTACTCAACCTCAACACCAGTGGCTGTCAGTTAAGGGGTGATGAGAAACACCTTTGTCTGAGTAGATAGTACTAATCTTGATAGACCAAGGGTGAGAAGTAAATAAATAATAGAAGAAGAAGACAGAGGAGGAGAAGAGTTGGTTTTTATATGCCGACTTTCTCTGCCACTTAAGGGAGACTCAAACTGGCTCACAATCACCTTCCTTCCCCCTCCCCACAACAGACACCCTGTGAGGTAGGTGAGGGTGCGAGAACTCTAACAGAGCTGTAACTTGCCCAAGGTCACCCAGCTGGCTTCATGTGGAGTGGGGAAACAAATCCAGTTCATCAGATTAGCCCACCACTCATGTGGAGGAGAGGGGAATCAAACCTGGTTCTCCAGATCAGACTCCACACTCCAAACCACCGCTTTTTACCACTACACCACACTGAAAAAAATTCAAGCAAATCATGGTTCCTCTTAGTGAGTTCTAGCTCTCTTTCAAGTAGGTAGAACTTTCCAGAGTCTGGAATGCCCCAAGGTTTCTTTAACTTGTGAAAGACCAAGGTCCCGTTTACACAAGGAAGCTTCATATCAGCCAAAATTAGAAAGTGCATAATGCATTCTAAGCTTGAAATCATTTCACTGTTTCTCATTGGCCCTGGGTTCTGCTAAACTTTTGTGGTTTGACATTGATTATTTTGGGTTGGAAATGGTGTCCATCTCCTCACTCCAGTTTGGTTTGGTTTGGATTCTCTGATTTGATATTGGTTCTGTTGGGCTTGTTGGGCTCTGTTTGCAATGGAAAACTTTTCGACAGTGGTTGCTTGCTGTTATGTGTTTGGCCATTCTTTGCCCTGGAGAAAGCATGGAATTTTTTTCTCCATAGGAAACAATGGAGGATGTCTGGGGGAACCTTGTTTCGGGGTACATAGAGTTGGATCCCTTGGTCCAATTTGCTTGAAATCTGGGGATTCTTTAGTGGACAAGAAGAACCAGCTCTGCAGCAATTCTGGTGTCATTTGTTTGCTAAACAGCCACTCCAGCCCCCAAAATCTATTCATAAATTTTTACTTTGCCCTTGTGGGATCTCATATAGATATGGAAGACCATTGATTTCTCCAACAGAAGACCTCTGTTTCCTCCAAGCTATTCCTGGAGTCCTTCTTCCCACAGGTGCAGACTTTCAGGGACATTGCAGACCGCCACAAAAGGGAAGAATTCACAAATTTCCCCCTTGTATCCACAGTAATTCTAGGCAGGATCCAAGCCACGTGCATAAACATAGAAATAATTTTTACTTTGAAATGCTCAATGGTAAATAGACCATGGCATACCCAGTTTCCACAAGCTGAATCTATTGTTTATCAAAATACTACATTTGGAGTTAACAGTCTTTCCTTAGAACTGGATTGTGTCCAATGATATTAAACTCGTTGAATGATGTTTTCAGTCCCACTGCAGACAATTGGATTTAGTCTCCTATTTCCCATCTGTGTCTTTCTCTCCCCCCTTCCCCCCCTTCCCATCTTATTGCTATGAACAAGCAGGGCAAGAGAGGTATTGCTGCAGTCAAATGTGGTTTGGGTGGACATGTTCATCATTCTGACAGATTCTTTCCATTATTCATTTGACTTGTGTGTGCGTGTGCATGCATGTAAGGAAAAATAATGGACTGGTAGATTTGAATGTCTGGAAAGCTGTCAACTTTACTTTGAGTTGAAATGACTTGGTTAGCATTATGCAATGAGCAGACCGCAACACTTAGGGGTATTTTGCCATTGTTTTGTTCCAAGGATATGCAAAATCTGTACCTTTTAGGAATGAGTGAATGGTTCCTATTTCTTTTCATTTTATATTCATTTATGGCTTCAGTTCTCCTGTTGGTCTTGTAGATTCCTTTGTATTGCTAATGCATGTTGCATAGGATTTATCCTCAATTTGTTTGTATATTAATATCTATATGTTTGTTGCATAATGCTAATTTATTCATGCAGAAATAATTATTAACATTTACAGGAGTTTCATATGCACAATGGAGATGCAAAAGTGAAATAGGGATTTGTGGATTGAAAGACCAGGGGTGCAAAATTCAAAATCATTTCTAATCCCTTTATTTCCTTGAAGTTTCCCCCTTATCTTGAGAAAAGAAGAAGAGTTGGGTTTTATGTGCCGACTTTCTCTACCACTTAAGGAAGAATCAAACCGGCTTACAATCTCCTCCTTTCCCCTCCCCACAACAGACACCCAGTTAGATTGGAGACCTCCAAGGAATACTGTGGTTGTGACACAGGGGCAGGCAATGGCAAACCACCTCTGACTGTCTCTTGCCTTGAAAACCCCACCGGGGTCTCAATAAGTAATATGTGACTTGATGGCAAAAAAAAAAAAAAATATCCTGGGATGCGGAGGGGCAAGCTGTGTGTCTTGGTCTCTTTATCTTGCCTGGTGGAATGGAGCATGTAGAAGAAGAAGAATTGGTTTTTATATGCTGACTTTCTCTACCACTTAAGGGAGACTCAAACCAGCTTACAATCAGCTTCCCTTCCCTTCCCTACAACAGACACCCTGGGAGGTAGGTGGGGCTGAGAGAACTCATAACAGAACTGTGACTAGCCCAAGGTCACCCAGCTGGCTTCATGTGTAGGAGAGGGAAAACAAATCCAGTTCACCAGATTAGCCTCTGTCGCTCATGTGGAGGAGCGGGGAATTGAACTCGGTTCTCCAGATCAGACTCCACCACTAAGAAAGTTATTAGACTTTGCTCTCTGAGCAAATTCTGCACTTGCTGGGTATAACCAAGTGAAGGTGTCAAATTACTTCAGCTATACGTTTTCCCCAGATACGTTTCTTGGGTTGTGTCACAGATGTGTTCTGGTAATGTGATGCTTTCCTGGTGTGTAGAGGCTTGATTTAGATCAGGACTATAACATACAGTGAGGGCGAAAACGCATGGTCGCTTTAGCCTTTTTTATTCCATGTTTCAGCCAGGATTCAGCCAGGATCGAACACACGTTCGGCGAAACACATGTGTTCGATCCTGGCTGAATCTTGGCTGAAACAGAGAATAAAGGAGGCTAAAGCGACCATGCGTTTTCAACCTGAGAAGGGGCTTGGCTGGACCTTTTCCCTCCATGCTGTTTTCCTGACCTGACATGCCCTCTGGGAGCCACTATTTGCCCCAACAGAGGCTGCACATGTGCAGATAAGGCTACATGTCAGTTTTCCCAATGGAACAAATAACAGCTCAACGCTGCTAGATTTGAGTCCAGTAGCACCTTAGAGACCAACAAGAATTTCAGGGAGTCAAAGCTCCCTTCATCAGAGGTCTCGAATCTAGCTGTTCTACTCTAGACCAACATGGCTATCCTCTGAAGCTCCCCAGGGCTATTTCAGATTGTGATTGTCTAAGCCTGCATACCACAGTCAATCAAAAGGGCCTCTGTGCCTTTGACCTGACCTGGAGAGGAAACTGTCATGTATAATCAAGCCCTTATGTGGGAACTGTGTCCTCTGTAGGACTGGAGGTTTGCTTTGTAGGTTTAGATCGGTGGTCTGCAGCTTGTGGTTAAACAGCCACACGTTCCTCAGTATAGAACTCTTTGTATATGAAATCTTTAAGTTAAGAGGTAGGTGGGATGCTCGAATAACCAGTATGTGAAGGGAATGGCAGGCAAAGGTGGTATAGTGGTTAAGAGAGCAGTGTAGTGGTTAAGAGCGGTGGACTCTAATCCGGAGAACTGGATTTGATTCCCCATTCTTCTACATGAGCTGCGGACTCTAATCTGGTGAACAGGGTTGGTTTCCCCACTCAATTTTCAATACCTTGAAGCATACCATCAAGCAGTCTATAGGTTTCCCCACTCCTCCACATGAAGCCAGCTGGGCAACCTTGGGCCAGTCACAGTTTTCTCTGAACTTTCTCAGTCCCACCTACCTCACAAAAAGTCTGTTGTGGGGAGAGAAAGGGAAGGAGATTGTAAACTGGTTTGATTCTCCTTAAAAGGTAGAGAAAGTCAGCATATAAAAACCAGCTCCTCCTCCTCTTCTTTTTCTTCCTCTTCCTCTTCTTTTTTACGGGACTTAAGAGCTTCTTCCAGATGTGCATTCCAGATTGTGCATGGTACTCATGTGTATATTTATAACTCATTGTGATACCTCCTGTATGCCATTTGCTAATAACAGATTCTCATCTTCCAGTGTCTGGGTTGTAGAAACTTTGTCAAGTATCAATCAGGTTAAATTGTGCATTTTCAGTATGGATTTTCTCATATTGGCCCTTTGTTGATCTCTTGCTGTGAATTTTGACACAATTTGGCTCTTTAATTATACAAGGTTGCTGAACCATGGTTTAAATAATGTCCATAAACAAATGCCTATTAGGGATACGCACAGAACTTATATTGGGATTCACGATTCTTTGTTCGCTAATAATTTTATTCAGTTTCTTTAATATCACAATGGTGCGTGTCTGGATTAATCAATTCAATAGTCATTTCCATTGAAACCATTTCTCCACCATAATTTTTTGCCAATCAGTCAACTGGGGTGAAATCCCTTAGGACTGTACTGTTCACCCAATAGACCCTTCATCCCAAATCCCTTTCTGTTCTAGAGGCAATGAAAGATGCAACATTTCGGGTGCTATCCTTCCCCTTCCCCCCATGCATACACATACCCTCATGGGATCCTCTCTCCCAAATTGCAGATTGAGAGGAGAAGGTCTTTTTAAGAGACCTTTTAGAGAGGTGTAACGAGAGAGTATTTTTCTTCTGTTGCTGAAGTTTTGGTGTGACTGGGGGCCGGTGAGGGTTGTTTGTATGAAACAGGTGCAAAAACCTGCAAACACACATGAATCTTGCACTAGGTTCACGTACTTCGATGTTTTTTCTTCTTCTTCCAGCCAAGCCAAACGAAGCTTACTTCTCGTATTAACCTGTGCTTTGGGATCAGATGGTGTGGTATAGTCAAAATAAGCCTCATGAGCTATTGACAACAAATAACACTCAATTTGGTCACTGCCAGCACACAGACCCATCAAAAATGGCCACTTGGGACCGGTTGTAATGTTTATTCAGGCCCTCCCAAAGTGAAAAGTTCTGTTCAGTGGAACACTACTGCATCAGAAGTTTATATGCCGATTTCCCCTACCTTTTAAGGAGAATCAAACCAGTTTACAATAACCTTCCCTTCCCCTCCCCCACAACAGACACCCTGTGAGGTAGGTGGAGCTGAGAGAGCTGTGACTAGCCTAAGGTCACCTGGCTGGCTTCATGTGGAGGAGTGAGGAAACCAACCCGGTTCACTAGATTAGAGTCCAATGCTCATGTGTAGGAGGGGGGAATCAAACCTGGTTCTCTAGATTAGTGGCCGCTGCTCTTAACCATTACACCACACTATTCAAAGGACACTTTGAAAAGGAAAACGTGCAGAAGGGCCTCTGTGTTTTCATTCTAAAATATGCTTCTTCTTTTCTGTTGTCATAGGATAAAATACAAGTATAATTTTGTATGTATTTCCATGCTAGCGTTTTTGCTGTAGATAACAGCATGAGGCAGATTCATATGTTATTTTGGTCTGCCTTATGTTGTTCTCCCCAATTTCCAGCTACTTCAACAAGGAAAAAAAAAGAATTTAACATATGCAGGCGAGACTTATTGGTTTGCTGCCCAATGCAATGTGAAGGGAGATTCCTTTACTCTTCCCCCCCCCCCCTTGTTGGTAAAGTTAGAAGTAATAATTTTAAAGTCATTATCAGGATTTCTGTTGTTATTTTAGAAAAAAAGTTGAATGTATGGAGAATTAGTACCATTATTTTCACAATGGAGTAGTTTTGATTTATTTATCATTTAAAACATCTTCCCCATCCCATTTAGGGACCACAAGGTGGTGAACCATCGAAAACATTCAAACAGTTTGAATATATATAATTCAATATATTCAATATATACAAACAATTACAAAAGCACATAAACACATGGAGAGAAGGGTCAGTTGGGGTCAGTGGAGGAGTGCCCAACAAAAAAGAAAAGTCTTCTTCCACTGGTTGAAAACTGTGATAGAAGGAGATAATGGAATCTTCCTGGAGAAGTAATGACCAAACAGGTCCTTTCTCAGGATGCTACTTATATGGCTAAGGGAATAAGGGTTGAACTGTGTTCAGGTAGGCAAGAGGAATGTAAGCTGGCGGAAGAGAAACTTATACAGAAGATTGTCAATGAAGGGTTAAACAGGGATTACAGTTTCTTCTCACCCCGGCAGAGTGAAAAGCAATATTGTTTTGTATCCTTGTCTTCCCTATATATAAACCTTATTTGCAATTGTCTTTTTAAAGAATTCTATCAACTGATTTCCCAGCTTTCAGCTAACTGTTCCACCAGCATCTGATGAAGTAGGTTATGTACATACATACATACACAGAGAGAGAGTCACACAGACACTGTAGCCATTGCCTTTCCAAGAGACATCAGCTCCACACAGCAAAGCTTTTCATTGTTTTGGAACAAGACATTTAAAAGAGCCATAAACAAAGACTGTGAGCAATGGTTAGGATCCAAATATTTGTTTTGGCTTGCACAAAGGACTTACTGTTGCCCAAGTTTGGTTGTTGTTTTTAGTTCCCCCCCCCCCTACATTTTTCTGTGGATAGCTGAGCACAAACTCTTTTTGAAACCCCCCTTGTATTAAAATAAGTTGTTATTCAAAGGGGTCTAAAACCCCTTTGAGCTCCAGAAACCAGTGACCTGGTTCTTTGGATACTGGTCAACAGACTTTCCCTCACAGTCATATAAGACTAGCCTTTTCTTGAAGTACCACAACATTTAGAATGGGAAGAAATAAGTTGGGATGCATGCATGGTTTGCTTCCCAGCATCTGGAAATGAGTGAGAAAACAAAGTTGTCTCTTACGTTATTATCCATGACATTATTCAACAGAAAGTAATGATGATGAATTACAGTATTGCATTTGTTAAGGAGGCTGGGTGGGAGAAGAAACCAAGGGGCATGCAAAGACGCCTCTTCATTTCATGTGTATCTCAGAAGTAACCAATAAATATTTGATGTCACTTCCTTACCGAAAATACATTATATTGTCACTAGGGTTCATGAACACTCTGATTACTCAATTGAGCTGCTCATTGCAGTTAGAAAGGCTTTCTTTCAGTGCAGCAGATTCAGGAAATCCTCTCATGCTAAGGCTACCTGACCCCAGGCTACAGGTTGTTGATTCTGGAAATCAGAGGGCAGGGCCAGAGGATAATCCCGAGTGGAATAAAGCAGTTCCAAAGACATCACTAACAATGAAACTTTCAGTTAATTCCTCTGCTAATGGACTAGGGTTGTGCAAAAAAAAAAAAAAAAAAAAAGCAAAATTTTGGGTTCAGGTTTATTGGGCCTGATTTTTTTCCGTAAATGCAAAACAAGCCAAATACCCATACTGGTAAATATGGGTATTCAGTTTATTTCCAGGTTTCCCCCCCAAAATTGGGTCCATTATAGTCTATGGATTTTTTTGAAGCTCCTATGGGGGCATTTTTGGAATTAGAGTTCTCAAATTTTCAGGGTAGCTTCATGGGACTCTCCTTGCATGAACTGAAGGGGACCCCATACAATTGGACCCCCTGACCCAATCTTCACCAAACTTCAGGGTTCATGCAAGGAGAGTCCTGTGAAGCTACCCTGAAAATTTGGGAACTCTAACTCCAAAAATGTTTTCCCCAGAGCTCATTAAAAAAATCCCATAGAGAAAAGCCTGGGGAAAGCCAAAGCCGAAAAAAGCCAAATACCTATTTGGCTGATTCAGCGATCAGCTATCTGGCTTCGGCTTTATTCCCGGCTTTAATTAAATCTGAAAAAAGCTGAAAAGGCCTTTTTTGGGTTTATTTTCAGTTTAGGTTTAACGATATGCACAACCCTATAGCGGGCTGAGCCTCCAAATGTGTATTGCCACAAGAATCTTCAAAGGTGCCACAAGATTCTTATTTATTATTGCTCCAACAGCAATAATTCATTTGCATGTGAGAACTCAGAGTCAAGGCATCATCCTCCATTGATACCTCATTGCTGCTGGCTGTACCAAAAAACTAAAGGCTGATTTTGATTAGTGGTATTGAAGGGGAAAGCCTTATAAGGAAGGATGAATTGCATGTGTGTTCATCATAATTCTACTACTTTGTAGATGATGCAAAGATTTTTTTGGGATGGATTTTTCAATCAGCTTTTGATTGTTCCATATCAGACCACTCTTCAGATTGAAACTCTATCTATAGGAGATCCAATGAGTAATCTAAAAGGGCTTCAGATTTTGGGTTTAAAAATTTTTCCTCCAAATTTTTCTCTCTAATCTCTGCATGGACAGCAAGCACTTTGGATTTTTCCCTTTGGTCCCAAAATACAGTGGTCCCAGGAAAAGTATGCATGTGTGTGGCAAAATAGAAACAAAACAGATAATTAAAAGAAGAAGAATATGCTGTGAAGTTGTTATCCACCCTGAGCCCGGCCTGGCTGGGAATGAGGGCGAGCTATAAATATAATCAATCAATCAATCAATCAATTAATTACAGTAATAAGTTGCATCTGACTCATGGTGACCCAACCAAGGGGCATTCAGGCAGCATATGAGCAGAGTCAGTTTGCTATAGCCTTCTTCCACATAGCAATGCCAGTCTTCCTCCATGGTCTTCCATCCAAGGACTGACCAGGGCCAATCCTGCTTAATTCCCAAGCCCTAATGAGAGCTAGCCAAACTGAGCTAATAGAAAGAAACCCCTTCAAAACTACCCCTTAAAATTTATTTTTGCACAAATAGGGCTAGTTTCGAAGGGTTGCTCTATTTGTTTTAAATCTAGCAGAAGCTAGAAACTGTACCATTAGACAAACAAACAAATAAAACTTTTAGCCTTTGAGTCCCCAGAAGCGCATGTATAGTTTCAATATTTTCTAGCAAAGGGCTAGCTTTGAAGGGTCTTTATGTTTGCTTTTGTGTTACAACTTAACTGATGTAATTTTCAAGATCCCCAGTCTTGAGGATTTCAGAAGTGATCATCCATGGAGCTTCCCCCACCCCCTTTGTTACTGCTCTTGACAGACACCATGAGACACATTATCTCTTTATTCCTTGGATTTTGTTCCTTGAATTTCTGTTCAATTTAAAAGAAGATTATCATAGAGAAACCCTCAGATTAAAGGTGGAACAAATTCTAACCAGGACAAAGCTAAATGAAATAGTTCATCCCAAATTATAATATTTACCTCTCGTATTGCTTGTAAGCTTCTTCCGTTATGAATGGGGCACCTTACCAGCATTTGCAAATCTGCTTTTTGTCAATTTCCACCAGTTCTTATTAATTCAAAGCACATTCATTATGTGACAAAATTCTGATCTGAGCTTTGGGGAAGACGTTTATTTCAATATGCTGATGCCCAATACACTTTTGACCAGGAAGTAAATGAGACATGAGTTGGATAATATTTGACTGGAAATATAAAATGACAAGTGGGAACCCACAAGGACTTGTAAGAGGCAATTATTTTCTCCCCTCCCCCACTATTTCCTCTTTCCCTTTCATGAAAGCCCCCATAACCCTTTTCCTGCTGACTTCAGCCCTTTCCACCCAACAGCCAGCCTACATTTATCTGCCCCCCATCCTCAGCTTTTCTGCCCTCAAGCAGCCTCTTTGTGGGAAAACTATGGCTCAGTTGTGTGGCGCTGACCAGGCCCACTTGCGTGGTAGGGGATCCTGAAGGACTTGTGGCGGGAGGACCTCACTTTCCCCTGAACCCCTCTCCGCACACTATTTCTTCGTTCCCTCCTCTGAGTAAGTAAGTAAAGGTCCCCTGTGCAAGCACCGGGTCATTCCTGACCCATGGGGTGACGTCACATCCCAACGTTTACTAGGCAGACTTTGTTTACGGGGTGGTTTGCCAGTGCCTTCCCCAGTCATCTTCCCTTTACCCCCAGCAAGCTGGGTTTTCATTTTACCCACCTCGGAAGTATGGAAGGCTGAGTCGACCTTGAGCCGGCTACCTGAAACCAACTTCTGTTGGGATAGAACTCAGGTCGTGAGCAGAGCTTGGACTGCAGTACTGCAGCTTACCACTCTGTGCCACGGGGCTCCCTCCTCCTGCCAACCCCCATATCCTCTCTGTTTTCCCTGCCACATTCTCTCCTTCTCTGCCATTCACCAACCCACCTTTTATCTGCCTATCAGCAGCAGCAATATTTATTATTTATTTACTTCATTTATATCCCACCTTTCTCCACATTGGGGACCAAGGCAGCTTACATTAGTTTTCTCTCCTCCGCACAACAAAAGGATTAAGCTAAAAGGATGTGAGTGGTACAGAATTGCCAGTGAACCTCCACAGCAAGATGGGGATTTGAACCTGGGTCTCACAGACCCTACTCTGAAGCTCTAACTGCTACAACACATTGGCTTTCATAGGGTGGCTGCTTTTGAACAGTAGCAAGTAGCCAGGCTTAATTGAGTCATGCAAGTTAGGTAGTATCAAGCCACCCAGAAGTTGCTGGCAGGCCTAAGGTTGCCAACCTCCAGATGGAACACGGAGATCCCCTGGAATTACAACTGAACTCCAGACGACAGAGATCTCTCCCCATGGAGAAAATGGCTGCTTTGGAGGGTGTTCTTTGTGGCATTATACCTTGCTGAGGCTTCCCTCCCCAAACCCTGCCCTCCTCAGACTTCACCCCACCATCTCCAGGAATTTCCCAACCTGGAGCTGGCATTCATGGCATTAAAGCTGGGGATCTATGTGCCCCAGCCCCCTTTCAAATAAGGCATACGGCTCCAGTTGGATGGCTGAGCATGGGCTGTCCAATGGGAAAGAGAGGGGAAGGGGGTTTATATTTGAGCCTCGCCCCTTCCGAGCAGGCTGTTGCTGCCTGCTACTGATTCACCCTCCATCCCTAGAATATAATTGGATTCATTGGTCATTGTTCAGAATGATCAGTGAGCACCCTGAGCCATTGGGTCCTGATCAGACTGCCAATGGCTTTAAGATGGTGTCAGACAGCTGACCCAAGTTCTGCAACTGATCACCTTTAGGGTCACCACTAAGTACACTTTGACATTTGTGAGTGTCACTTATAGTCTGATACAGTTTTCCTGAGTGAACTCGCAATGTCAGCTGGCATTATAACCTGCTGCTTTCCAGTTCTAAATACATTCGCCAGAAAAATACTAAATACAAAAAAAAAAAAAAAAAACACGGACAAATTAAACCCTTTATTTTATTGCACGTGCAGATTACACAATTAAAAGTGTGATTGTCAAGAGAGGCAATTATTTTCTAATTGGTTATTCTGATGACAAATGTATCATTCTTGCTTAACAGTGAAGATCCTCAATAAACCACGTCAATAGACAATGTTATGCTTTTGTGAGCATATTCTGTTTCTGGGCAAGTTTGATGAGAACTTCTATTGCTAGTGTTGGTGGAGGATAAGTGGTATGGGTTAACTTTGGTCTTTTTTCTTCTCTACTCCCCCCCCCCCCCATCATCTGCCTTCTTTCTCCTGAACAGCATGAATCTACTTGTCACATTTACACTAAGGGTTTGATGACAGAATGGATTCTTGATCATTGACTGATCATAGTGACTTCAGAAACACTTCAGGCAAGATGAATATGGAGGTAAGAATAGACTTTCTGACATGAGACCTCAGACTTGATCACTTTTCAGTCCTGTACAGATAACAATCTAGGAAGAAAGAATGAATGATGATGGTAATTGGGTCACTGAGACTACCCAGGCTTCCAAACATTTTAAGGGAACTTGTATGTAAAGCCTATAAGTTAGCTCCAAACAATTTTTCAATCTGGTGGAAAGGGGAGGACTGTGCAAAAGGCTATATTTGAGATCATGGGATCAACATGGATGAAGCCATGTAGAATGGGAGCTGTAATGAGGGGAAATGGGAGAAATTGAACAAAAAAAATTGTTGGATCCAACCCGAGGTGCATACAGCTGGATTATCCATGTGCATGTGTGTGTGTGTTTGTGTGTGTAACAAAGTTAAAAATAGAACAATACAGAAAAATAAATAATACAGAAAAGTTCTGGGTGGAAATACACAATGTTGATAAAACTACCTCATACAAATTATCCTACTTAGAGAGTATATTATGTCATATCTCTACCCTCTTTATTTTCTACTTGCTAGCTTATTCTCTATATTGCTAACATTTTAACATTAACATTCACTTATTTTTAATTTAATATCTAATGCTTTCTTCCTTTAAATAAGCATGTATCTACCCAAACTCATTTTGGCTTATACAACATTCTTGAGAGAATACGCCTTCCTGAGAGAAGAATGTAAATACAGTATCTGATCTCGTCAGATCTCAGAAGCTAAGCAGGGTCAGCCCTGGTTAGTATTTGGATGGGAGAGCCCCAAGGAATACCAAGGTTGCTGTGCAGAGGAAGGCACTGGCAAACCACCTCTGTTAGTCTCTTGCCATGAAACCCCCCCCCAAAAGGGGTCGCCATAAGTCGGCTTTAACTTGAAGGCACTTTACACACACACACAAGATCAGATCCCCCACCCGCCCCCCGGTATACCATCAAAAACAGAGCATGTTCTTTGTTTATGTCATATGATAGTAATGTCCAGTAAAATAAAGAGCAAGGGTCCAGTAGCACCTTAAAGACTAACAAAATTTCTGACAGGGTAGGAGCTTTTGTGAGCTACAGTTCACTTTTTCCGATACCAGAATCTGAAGTATCTGAAGAAGTGAGCTGTGGCTCACGAAAGCTCCTACCCTGCCAGATATTTTTTTTAGTCTTTCAGGTTTTACTGGACTCTTGTTCTTTTCTACTACTGTGTGTGTGTAAAATGTCATCAAGTCGCAGCCGACTTATGGCAACCCCTTTTGGGGTTTTCATGGCAAGAGACTAACAGAGGTGGTTTGCCAGTGCCTTCCTCTGCACAGCAACCCTGGTATTCCTTGGTGATCTCCCATCCAAATACTAACCAGGGCCGACCCTGCTTAGCTTCTGAGATCTGACGAGATCAGGCTAGCCTGGGCCATCCAGGTCAGGGCTTTCTATTAGTAGTGACAGACTAACATGGCTACTCATTGTTTTTTAGGAGGAGTTGTCTTACATTCGAAATCACCTTCCTTTTTCAGTAAACACAGTACAACTGGCTAATCAGGCCTCTTCTCTAACTAAGGCAATGGTGATTTAGACTTACAAAAGGAATTCTGGCTCACTTCATTTATGGATTTATGGCCACAGATTTTCAGTGGTTTATTTTTTTAAAAAAATACCTGTGCTTGTAGTTTTGGTGGTGATTCATTTCCCATGTATTGTGTTATCTATCCCGATTCACTCAATCCTGTGCAAAGTTACTCTAGTCTGAACCTATTTATTTTCATAGGCTTAGGTTAGAATAACTCTGCATCGGATTGCATTTTAACTCCTGGGGTTGGAGCCAGACTATTTTTCCACTAATGGAAGGGGAGATGTAATTTCCACCAGTTCTCTCTTCCTGCTACAGACCCCCGATTCCCCCTGTGTGCCATTACTGAGGAATCCCTATCTTTAAGGGGTGTTTTGGGGTAGGGATGCCAGCCTCCAGGTTGACCCTGGGGATCCCTGGAATTTCAGCCATCTCCAGACTACAGAGATCATTTCCCTTGGAGAAAATGGATTCTCTGCAGGGTGGACTTTATGATGTTGTACCCCACTGAAATCCCTGCCCTCCCCAGGCTCCATCACCAGATCTCCAGAAGTTTCCCAACATGGATCTGGTAATGCCCTGGTGTTCAGGGGGGACCTGGCAACCCTATTTCATGGAGAGCAATGGGCTGCAGCGGGAGGGAGAGGCAGGAAAGTTCTGCTGTGCTGATGGAAGTACAGACAATTTACTGGATTCAACCCATGGTCAATATCTGATCTAAGGTACAGTGCATTCATCTCATCTTGGAAAGGCAAGTTGAATCTTTGAAAATAAAAAAGAAAAGGGGAAATGGCTGGTTTAATCATTTGAAGGATGTTCTCTGCTCATAATAATGGACAAAACTGGCCTTAAATATCTTTTGTGCATTACATCAAGTTGCTTGCAGCTTCGCAAACAGGAACATTTTAACTTTACTTTGGCTTTTACCTCCTGCAGTAAATTCTGATGAGGTACTTTACCGAGTAAAATGATGATAGATCCCTAGTCAAACATAAGTGGGTTTTTAGGGGTTTTTTTATGGCCTAGCGCTAGTGGCCTAGGTACATTATAGAATAATAGCCTCCAGAGTCCTGCTGGAAAACGAGGGGACACTGCCTAAGCTGATGTGACACCACACAGTGTTACGTGATCCATTTAGCGAAAGAGAGGAGAGTTTCCCTTTCTGGAGGCCTTCTTCTGTGTGTGGTAAGGAAGAATGAGAAACACATCTAATTCTTGTAGTAAATAAATGGCAGATGACGCAAACTGCCAGTTTCCTTTTCTTCCTTGAACAGTCTGTCGTAAAAGGCTTTATTTTCAGACATAAAAAATAATTTGATGCTGACATATCTGCAGTCAACCAGTCAGAGTACATTTGAAGGATTTATGATTGAAGGTCTGGCTTGCTGAATGATGTCAAGGGGCATCAAAAACTTAATGTATACGGACACAAATCAACTGTGCTCTGTATTTATTTGGATTTTTTTTTCAGTTTAAAAAATTGCTCCTAAAAACATAGGAAATTATTATTATTTTATGGGAAGTCATACCATGATTAAACACAGTATGTACATGGTGAGAAAAAAATATGGACAATGATTCTGTTCCCAGGAAGAAGAAGAAGGTTGGTTTTTATATGCCAACTTTCTCTACCACTTAAGGAAGAATCAAACCTGCTTACAATCACCTTCTCTTCCCCTCCCCACAACAGACACCCTGTGGGGTAGGTGGGGCTGAGAGAGCTCTAAGAGAACTGTGACGAGCCCAAGGTCACCCAGCCATTTTTATGTGTAGGAGTGGGGAAACCAACCCAGTTCACTAGATCAGCACCTGCCACTCATGTGTAGGAATGGGGAATCAAACCCGGTTCTCCCGATTAGAGTCCCCTGCTCCAAACCACCGCTCTTAACCACTACACCATGCTGGCTAAAGTAAATGACAGAGGTGTCAGTGCTTTACAGCATAACCATGCTCCAAGTATATATGATCATGGGTTCAATTCCAGGAATCCCAGTACAAAAAACTGACAACTATCGGCTTCCTTAAAATTCCATTGATGTCTTGCCTGAGGAGGTGCCTCAATTTGATTTATCAAAAATTATATTGTGGAATAAATCAGGTGATAAAATATGACCAAATCCTGATCATTTTGCCAAAGGAAATTTTTTTAGCAGTGACGTGGGGGAGGTGCCTGGAGAGGAGGCATAATTTCCACCCCACCCCCCTAAATAAATACATATTGTAGCTAGGACAGGCCTTTACCTAGGGCCCTGGAGATCTACTGCTTATTAGAGTAGGCAGTGCTAAACTAGACGGATCAATGGTTAGGCTCAGTACAAGACAGTTACCAGAATTCTCTACTGGATGAGAGACTTGTCTACCTAACTGTTCCCAACATGGTTTGCTTATGGATTCATATGAGATGTCCTAACTATATTTGCCCATGGTGGAATGGTGTCGTGAAGCTACCATCATGAATAAGCATGTTTCTAATAAATATCCCGAAGACTACATTTTCCAGTGTCTCTTGGGCATGCTATGGCATAGCTGTAAGAAGAGCGGCCTCGTAATGAAAAAGGACTCCAGAAGCACCTTGAAGATTAACAAAACATATACCAGCAGAAGCTTTTGTGACTCAAATCTCACTTCACCAGATACATAGAGTGTCCATCCAAAGCAGCAACATTTATATTTAGTGTTCAAGCAACTGAGAAGGTAGAGGGCATGAGAAGTTACAAGGAAAAGCTATGACAAAACAGAAAACACCCAGAGAGTAACCAGCTTTGGAATTATGAAAGAAGAAGAAGAGCTGGTTTTTATCTGCTGATTTTCTCTACATTTTAAGGAGAATCAAACTGGCTTACAACCTCCTTCCCTTCCTCTCCCGACAACAGACACCCTGTGAGATAGGTGGGGCTGAGAGAGCTCTTAGAGATCTGTGACTAGCTCAAGGTAACCCAACTGGGAACTGGCCTCATGTGTAGAATGGGTAAACCAACCAGGCTCACCAGATTAGAGTCTGCTGCTCAGGTGGATGAGTGGGGAATCAAACCCAGTTCTCCAGATGAGAGTCCACTGATTTTAACCACTACACCATGCTGGCTGTCAAGACCAAGGAATCAGGTGGAGTGCCACAATTTGTGCCTGAGTTTCTCTGCAGGCCTGAAGTCTTGCAGACCTAAACACTTTTCTCCACTTTGTGCATAGCTTTCCTTAATGGACTGGTCTAGAGAGTATGTTGCTGATATCTCTATGCATCTGGTACCTGGTAAGGGGGAAGCAGGAAGACAGCACAATTATCTATAATGGATGCCTGCCACATGCCACTGTGTGAGAGCCTGCATGTCTGTTCTCTGTCCATTGATCCCAGCCCTCCCCCTTCTCTCTGCTTTGAACTCGTAAAAGCAGTTCACACCTTTTGGCATTTCCTGGGTTCAGGCGCCATATCTGTTAGGCCCTGACATGAATGCATCCTCCCCTATGACAGCCTCCCTACTGCGCTTTGTATTCACTCCCTCTTGGCAGATTCGGCCTTGGGAGCTAGATAGCCCTAACAAGCCCTCTGGGGTCGATTGATGTCTATATTGTACCCATCTGTCTTGTAGCTTCCCATAACATAGGTGTGAACTTTGATGCCCTGTAGGAGATATAACTCTGTAGCCTTGGAGTCTTGCTCACTTGCAACTTTAACTCGTGTTTGCCTTGTACTGTCTGAAGCCTTCAATAAACTCCTTGTTTCTGCATCAACGTCTGAGCAAGTGATTTTAAGAAGTTTGCACAGTCTAGTTTGGGACTCTCACACACTGCGGATCAGTTGGGCTTGGGAGAGTCTGAGATGTATCGCTCCTGTCAAGGTCCGGAATTATTACAAGCACCAGTTAAATTAATGGCTCTTAAGATAGTAAATAAAGGGTCAGTAGTAGCTCTGAGATTGGAACCTCAACACGGACTGAATAGTCTGTAGTGGATGGCCAGTTCCAGGAGGTCCAAGAGGGTTCCTGACAGCTCAAGGGACATAAACATATTATTTTCTTGCTTTGATTCTTCTGGAGGTGCAATTTTCTTCTGTAGCTACTTAAACTACTTCACCATTTGTGTCTTCATTGCCTCTGGGTCCCTTAGAGGAAAAGAACCCTTGCTCCTTGGCAAGACATCGGTCCATTCAGAGATGTTGAGGCCTACATCCATCTCTCAATAGGCATGATAGGATTAACATAAAATCAAATCATTTGAAATACAATGTAAGATGCATTAAGCCAGTTCAGTAGGGCAGTGTAGATTCATATAATAGCATAGCTGAATTAATTCAATTAATTAATATGTAAAGGGTGGGTCATTTCTTATAATGACATACTCAAAATCCTCTGAACTTTGTGGTTGATGTGAATTAGAATCAATATATTTCATGCCTAATCCTAACAATTCTAGCATGCTAGTACTTTGTGTAATAAAAAAAAATAAATAGACAGTGATTAGCAATTAATAATTGTGTGGTGAATACTGATAATAATTAACTTCATTCTTTTCATTTAATGGTGCAAAGAATGAATTGAAGAAACCTTGCACAATTCTAATACTGAACCCATTGATCTCAGCACCACCTGGATAGCAAAACCCCTTGTATCTGCATGTATTTCCAAAGAATGACGAGGAGTATAACCATAACAAATTTGGGTGTGTTCAATAGAAACACAATTGATTGAATTTGCCACCTAATCCCATGCATATTTAATCTGAAATCCATCTCATTGTGTTTAATGGAGTATCATCCTAGGCAAATTGCGTAGGCTTGAAGAGTTAATGATTAATATTATTTCAAATAATTAATATTTCATTGTGAATGACATTCTTCAAAGCAGACAAAAGAAGGGAATGGGAGAGCCAGCTTGGTGTAGTGGTTAAGAGCGGTGGTCTCTAATCTGGAGAACTGGGTTTGATTCCCCACTCCTCCACATGAGCAGCTGAGGCTAATCTGGTGAACCAGTTTGGTGTCCCCACTCCTACACATGAAGCCTGTTGGGTGACCTTGGGCTAGTCATAGTTCTCTTAGAGCTCTCTCAGCCTCACCTACCTCACAAGGTGTCTGTTGTAGGGAGAGGAAGGAAAGGAGATTGTAAGCTGGTTTGATTCTCCTTAAAAGGCAGAGAAAATCAGCATATAAAAACCAACTCTTCTTCTTCTTCCTTTTATCCCCACTCCAATACCTAATAAACAATTATTTTTAAAATAAATAAAATTATCACGGCTCACATGGGCTTCACGCACGAACCTTCAGTGGCTTGGATCCAGAAATTGGCCACTCAAGATCTTGTGCAAGTGGAAGATCGTGTGATGATACAATAAGTTTAACTTAACACAAGTGGCTGCCACAGTTTTGCCCCTTGTATTTCTACTTGCACAACGCAAGCACAAATGGAATTTTTGCACTGGATCCAACCCATTGCTCTCTAGGAATCTTCATGCCTAGGCCATTGAAATCAATTGGAATTTCCACTTTGGATATGGCTTTAAACTGGTTTTGTATTGCTGAATGTCTGCAGTGAAAAGACCCACACCGCCATGCCCTGTAAATATGCCTTACCGTAACACCATTCAGGGTTTATCATCCAGAGAGTTATCAAAGCAATTCAGCCATGTCTGAACCGCAGCTAATGGTAGATAGGTTTGCACAGCATATAATTGAACTGTGAAATTCATTTCTTCAGAAGTGGTTGGATTAAAATAGCAGCTGGAATAATTTTGAAATGATAAGCGATAACATTTTTGATTTTACAGGCTCAAGCAGAGTCCTCAAGTTGTTATGATTCAAGGAACCAGCTTCTCACAACAGAGGATGGCAAGGTAAATTCCAAACTTACCTTCTCACTCCTGCCTTAGGCATTCCTGTCTGACTAGCAGAGAAGAAAAGGCCAGGGAGAGCTGGTCTAATGGTTTGCCCACTTTAATATTCTCTTGAGGAACACTTACAGTGAACAGATGTGGAGGGGGGAGGTTGTTTGGTGGTATTGTTGTCTATGTGCTGTTGCGACAGTGATATGTTTTCTTAGTTTAGGCACTACCAAAAAAACCAGGGAGAATAAGCCTACAACCTATAGTAAAGCACAAAAGGTTGAGTAACACCAAAAGTCTAGTTATAATCCAAAGAAAATTATTGTTCTTCAATAAACACACAGGTAAGCAGAGCAATTGCATGAAAAACATGGAATGGAATTCTTCTACTTCAGAAAGATTCATCAAGCTCAACTGTTTATGGAACAATTTTTAAAGTATTAATCCTGTGGATTTGTTTTAAATGGATATTGTGATTTGTCACCAGAACCAATAGGTATACACATCTTAAGGAGTCTGCAAATTTATTTTTCTCATTGATACTGTGAGGGCCTTTGTGTATGTGTCTCTGCTTCCCATCACCTGCTATCAGTGAACTCGTAAAAGCAGTTCACACCTTTTGGTCTCAGGCGCCAGGCCTGATCACCCCATGTATCTTCCCCCCCGCTGTTCTTCCTGTCAGTACTCCCTCAGGCCGATGCGGCCTTGGAAGTGTGATAGCTTCACCAGACTTCCTGGGACTCGTCTGATGTTTTGTATTATGCCAAGCTTGTAACTTCCCATAACAATAAGTGTGAACCCCAGTGCCCCAGTGCCCTGGAGTCAATATATTCTGTAAACCCGATTAGCCCCTCACTTGCAACTTGCTACCTGTGCCTGTCTCATCTCCTGATGTCTTCAATAAATCCTTTGTTTCTTTATCAACGTCTGAACATTTGATTTGGAGAAGTAAACTCAGAGAGAGGGGATCTCTCACATTAAGTTGCAAGTCTTTGCCTCTCGAACTGCTGCTGTACCTTTTGGGACAGAATGTCAGGCGATGAGGAAAACACCCCTACTACCCCTGATGCACCGGACGGACCGGTGGTACCGGAGAAACCGGATCCCAAGGAGGAGGGTGCCAAGCCAAAGAAGCCTAGGGGTCCCATCCCCGACCAAGGCCGAGGACTTTTTAACAATTGGCTGGACTCCCCCAAGGGTTGGTCTCTCTCCCGAACCGCGGCGAAGGATCGCCGTTTGGCCTTCCCCAGCACGGGACTTGAAGGGGACCTGGCGCGCAAGGAGGCCCTGATGGAAGAGGAACGCAGGCAGTGGCTGGAGGATCGCCAAGCCATGCAGGAACAGATGGAGTCCATGCGGCGGGTGATGGGTGAGATGGCTGCGGCCCTGGACGCGTTGAAAGTGCAACCGCCTGCCGGCAACCCCCCGGACGGAACACCGGCAGCCCCCCCCGCGCCTCCCAGCCTCCCGTCCCGTCGGGACCTGAAAGTCACCTATGACGGTTCGGGAGACCAGTTGACTTTTTTCATGGTCCAAGTGGACATTTTTATGCGAGAACAAGGCCGAACCTTCACTTCCGAGGAGTCCCGGGTGCAGTACGTGGCTTCCCTGCTGCAAGGGGAGGCGGCCGCCTGGATGGTGTTGCAGTATGAACTCCGCTCGCCGGTGCTACGAACCCTGGATGAGTTTATGGTAGCACTCCGAAACCGCTTCGAGGACCCGACTCTGGGTGAGCGGGCTAAAGCCTCCCTGATGCAACTGCGCCAAGGGACCAAGTCGGTGGCGCAGTATGCAAGTGAGTTCCAATCACTGGCCAGCCGAATCCTGGACTGGAGTGAGGCCACTTTGGTACAGTGTTTCAGGGAGGGCCTCAACCCGGACCTCCAGCATTGGGCTTTTATGCAAGGGAACCCCCCAGATGTGGAAGGTTGGGTTCGCCACGCTGCCGACATCGAGAATCGCAAACAACTCCTGACTTTGTCCAAACAACGCGTTGGACGAGACCCGAGACCCCGGAGTGACCGGGGCCGAGACTTCCGACCGGGAGGGAGCGGGGGTCCCTCGGCCGCTGAACGCCGTAAGCGTTTTGAGACCGGCGTCTGCCTGACCTGTGGAGGAAAGGGGCACTTTGCGTCGCAATGCCCCTCTCGTGCGGGTCGTCCAAACCCCCCTCGCCAAGCCCCGACCGAACCGCAGAAGGCGGCCGCTGAGGACCAGCCCCGCCGCAGGAGCGGGCCACCGGGCCGGCGTTCCGGCGCACCCTCCGCTCTCCATGCGCGCCCCCAGGATGTGATCTCCACCTCTACAGGCCCAACGGGGTCCCGGATTACAAATACTACTTTTGATTCGGACGGATCCCCGAATGCCACCACTCCATCCCCCTCTTCCAGCGAGGAGGAAGAGTGGGAACAGCCGGCAAAAAACGCCGTCGGTCTGCTGTAGAAGGGGCTCCGCAGCAGACCGCCCCTGTCGTTGTGCAAGGAGCTCCACCGATGGTAAGCGCCCAAGAGGACAATGTGTATGTACGTGTTCACCTGTCCCTACCCAAAGGGGGTCCCAGTTTAGAATTCCCCGCTTTGGTTGACTCGGGGTGTGCCCGCACTATGATTAGTGAGGAAGCGGCCAAGAAACTGGGAGTCCGGCGCAAGCGGCTTCCGGGACCCCTCCGCTTTTCCCAAATGGACGGGAGCGATTTTAAACGGGGCCCAGTGACCCACCGAACTGCAGCTGTGATTATGTCGGTGGGAGAACATTGGGAACGCTTGTATTTTACCATCGCCCCTATTGTAACCCCAGTGGTGTTAGGGATGAACTGGCTACGGGGACATAACCCCTCCATCGACTGGGTTAAACGGGTGCTCTCGTTTCCCGAAAGCCCCTGTGGGTTGCATGACAAGGAACGGGTACTCAGGACTCCGGCCGCCGCATTGGTAGGGTCCCCCAACCCGATCTCCATTCCCCCTCAACTTCCCACAGAATACTCGCAGTTTGCGGATGTCTTCGATGTTAAAGAATGTGACGAACTACCTCCCCACAGAGAGACGGACTGTGCCATTGAAATCGTGGGGGAAGGCAAACTGTCTAAAGGGAAGGTCTAGCCCATGAGCCCTAGTGAGAAGGCGGTGTTGCGGGACTATTTGGACGCCAACTTGGCGAGGGGTTTCATACGCCCTTCCAAAGCGCCTTATTCGGCCCCGGCCTTCTTTGTGAAGAAAAAGACGGGAGATCTAAGACTGTGTATTGACTTTCGTAGGCTAAACGCGGTCACCCAGTCTAACGCTTACCCTCTCCCTCTTATTCCCGACCTTTTAGCACAATTAAAGGAGGGCCGAATCTTCACCAAACTGGACTTAGTGGAAGCATACCACCGCATCCGCATTAAAGAAGGAGACGAACCCAAAACGGCCTTTTCCAGCTGTTTTGGAATGTTTGAATACCTAGTCATGCCGTTCGGACTTTCGGGGGCCCCCAGTGTGTTTATGCAATTGATTAATGAGGTTTTACATGATTTGCTGTTTCGGGGGGTGGTGGTATTTCTCGATGACATACTTATTTACTCTGAAGCCATGGAAGAACATGTGCGCCTTGTGCGAGAAGTGCTCCAGCGGCTGCGGGAGCACAAACTGTATGCTAAGGTATCCAAATGTGAGTTCCACCAACCTTCCATTACATTTCTTGGGTACGTGATTTCCCACCAAGGTTTAGAAATGGACCCCGCTAAGGTCCAGGCGGTGCGAGATTGGGAACCCCCCACTACCCGCCGCCAGCTTCAGCAATTTTTGGGATTCGCTAATTTTTACCGAAACTTCATTCCCAACTTTGCCCAAGTTGCGCTTCCTCTCACCAATCTGTTGCGTACCAAGGACAAGGGGGCTAGCGCCGCGCTTCCCTCAGCCCGTTTGCAATGGTCCCCCCAGTGCCAGCAGGCTTTTGAGTGTTTAAAACTGCTTTTTTCATCCGAGCCCGTTTTGGCTCACCCAGATTGCACCAAGCCTTTCGTGGTGCAGGTGGATGCCTCGGATGTGGCCATGGGTGGGGCCCTATTGCAGAGGGATGAAGGGGGGCGGTTGAGACCATGCGCCTACTTCTCCAAAAAGTTTTCCCAGTCCGAAATCAACTGGGCTATTTGGGAGAAGGTGGCGGCGGCGGTCAAACATGCCCTCACCATATGGAGGCACTTTTTAGAAGGTGCCGAACTGCCGTTTGAAGTGTGTACCGATCACAAGAATCTCGAGGCTCTCAAGGGAGCTAGAAAGCTCAACGCCAAACAAATTCGGTGGGCCCAATTCTTCGCCAAATTCCGGTTCACTCTCAAACATGTCCCGGGTAAAGACAATGCCCTAGCCGACGCTCTGTCTCGACTTCCCCAGTATCGCAACGATTTCGATCGCCCTGTCGACTCCCTGTTCACGCCCGAGCAGCGTGGGGAGGTCCCCGGCTTAGCCGTCACCACCCGCTCCCAAGCCCATCGACCAGAGACCCCCCCTACGCTCAAGGGTATCCCGGAAGCCTTCCAACAGCGGCTCCGGGACGCTTCCTTACAGGAGGAGGAGCACCATCTCCTCCCTACGGGCCTGGAACGAACCAACACTTGGTGGATGCAGGGGGGGAAACTGTATGTCCCATCCTCCCTTCGCAAGGAGGTATTGGGACTTGTACATGGTGCCAGGTTGGCGGGTCATTTTGGCTTCATTAAAACACTTCACCTGGTACGGAGGCAGTTCTGGTGGCCCGGTATGAGAGCCGATGTGGAGCTGTATGTGCGCAGCTGCCCCACTTGCGCCACAGCTAAGAAACGGATGGGAAAACCCCCCGGGCTTCTCAAACCGCTGGAGAACCCCTCCCGCCCCTGGGAGGTCATAGCCATGGATTTTATCACCGACCTACCTCCTAGTCGGGGAAAAACGGTTCTCTGGGTAATCACGGACCTTTTTTCCAAACAGGTCCATTTTGTTCCATGTGCAGGTCTTCCTTCAGCCCAGGGTTTGGCTAAACTATTTGTTACACATGTCCTCAGGCTACACTCGGTACCGAGGAAGGTCCTCTCCGACCGGGGGGTCCAGTTTGTTGCCAAATTCTGGCGAGCATTTCTAAAGCTCATGGGGGTGGAGGAACAGGGTTTGTCTTCCGCCTATCACCCCCAAACGGATGGTCAAACGGAACGAGTAAACGCGGTGGTAGAATGTTATTTGCGTTGCTATGTAAATTTCCACCAGGATGACTGGGTCGACCTGCTGCCATTCGCCGAATATGCGTACAACAATGCGCCTCATTCCTCTACCGGCTTTAGTCCCTTCCAAGTAATATACGGGACGGAATTCGGTCCTTTCGGTTCCGCTCCCGTCACGCCAGAGCTCCAATCCACCCCTGATCTTCAGGAGTGGATCCAGGCAGTTAAATCTACCTGGCCGTGGCTGCTCAAAAATCTTGAGAAGGCGAAAAGCAAGTACAAGGAACAAGCAGACAAACACCGGTCTCCGGGATGGGAGCTAAAGGTGGGGGAGCAAGTGTATCTGTCCACCAAAAACCTCCGCTCTCTTCGTCCCTGCAAAAAACTGAGCGACCGTTATGTGGGACCTTTCCCCATTACCAGAGTGATCAATGAGGTTACCGTGGAACTGAAGCTCCCAAAGACTCTCAAGGGAGTCCACCCTGTTTTTCATATCAGTCTCCTCAAACCGTATGTGGCAGCTCCCCAGTTCCACCCCCCTCCCGACCATGAGATTCCTACTGTGGTAGGAGGGGATACCCATCTGGAAATATCCAAGGTCTTAGATTCCAAATGGAAGAAGGGGAAATTGTTCTACTTTGTTCGTTGGAAAAACCTTGGGTCCGCTCACGACGAGTGGGTGGCCGCGCCCCACATGGCGGCCCCTCGCTTGGTCCGAGAATTCCACCTCGCTTATCCCGATAAGCCTCGCCCTCTCGAGGACCCCGGAGGGGGCCTTAAGGGGGGCAGAATGTGAGGGCCTTTGTGTATGTGTCTCTGCTTCCCATCACCTGCTATCAGTGAACTCGTAAAAGCAGTTCACACCTTTTGGTCTCAGGCGCCAGGCCTGATCACCCCATGTATCTTCCCCCCCGCTGTTCTTCCTGTCAGTACTCCCTCAGGCCGATGCGGCCTTGGAAGTGTGATAGCTTCACCAGACTTCCTGGGACTCGTCTGATGTTTTGTATTATGCCAAGCTTGTAACTTCCCATAACAATAAGTGTGAACCCCAGTGCCCCAGTGCCCTGGAGTCAATATATTCTGTAAACCCGATTAGCCCCTCACTTGCAACTTGCTACCTGTGCCTGTCTCATCTCCTGATGTCTTCAATAAATCCTTTGTTTCTTTATCAACGTCTGAACATTTGATTTGGAGAAGTAAACTCAGAGAGAGGGGATCTCTCACAGATACTCAGTGGATATACTAGGTCACCATTTCCAAAAAAAACTGTAAAGAATTCTTGAAAGGGTTAAATAGTTCAATGGAATATTATATTGTGCATATATTCTCAATATTTTTCGTTATATTAATTCTGTATGCATGTGTATGAAGGAATAGGGCATTTACTTGTTTATTTCACTTGATTTATAGTCTTTCTCACTAAGACTCAAGGAGCATTACAAAAACAATATATAAATCAATATATAAATCAATTCAGATAATCAGTAAATATAAAAATCAATTTTGAGAAACAGCAAAGACCTCTAAATAATGCAGTATGACTAGGATTACAGAACTGGAAAACAGTGCAAATAAAATATTGTCTGATGCAAAAAACAAACCAAAAAAAAAAAAAACACTATAGAATGTGGATGTCCAGACAAGCCATCTCCTCCAAGACTACTTGATGCTGTGAAGTCACCATCCTCATGAATATCTTGCCCAATAGTGGAATGTTGGCAAATTGGCAGTAGGTCCTTAGATAATTTATGCCCAGTTATGCTCGCTTCAGGAGCAGATTGAAAACTGCCTCCTTCAAAGCAGCCAAAACTAGGACTGTGCATATTGACAAACCCAAACCGAAAAGAAGCCATTTTGGTAAATTACGGATTCAGGTTTACTGAATGGCAAAGCCTGGGGAGAAAACAAAAGCCGAATTTAAAATCCCTGGAAAAACTGGGTAATTATTCGGCTTTTCCGGATTCGGCTTTCCCCAGGCTTTGCAAAGCTCCTGGGTGGGCTTTTTTGCAGGTAGAGCCCCCAAATTTGTAGCATAGCTACAATAGTGGGAAAGTTTGTTGGGTTCCTCCATAGAGATACATAGCGAAATTCACAACAGAGATTCTGACCATGCCACTTCACTATCTATTCTCTATGGAGGAGGATGGGGTGACCCTTTCCACACACCATAACTCTGGACCCCCAGACCTAATCTTCACAAAACTTGGGGGTTCAGGCAAGGAGAGTTTCTTGTAGCTACACTGCAAATTTGGGGGCTCTACCTGCAAAAATGCCCCCCTCGGAGCTGCAAAAAATCCCTATGGAATCTAATGGCCAACTTTTTTGGGGAAACCTGAAATCTATCGAATTTTTTTTTCATAACCCTAGCCAAAACTATACTTTCTGGAGAGAGAATATATCACCTCCTAGGTTCACTCAAGAAATTCAACCTGACTTGATACTCTTAGCCATGAAGAGCAAGAGTCAAGCCTAGATGTGGCATACACTTTCTAACCAGCTTGGCCACTTCATCAGGCTTCACTATCTGAAAGTCATCCTTACTGCTAGGACCACATTGCATTCCAATCATACCCCAAAACTGAACTGACTGTGGTTGTTTCATAGAATCATAGAGTTGGAAGGGACCACCAGGGTCATCTAGTTCAACCCCCTGCACGATGCAGGAAATTCACAACTACCTTCCCCCACACACACCCAGTGACCCCTACTCAATGCCCAGAAGTTCAGTCATGACAGATAGAGAAGTTGTACAGGCAGAAATTACTGTACTAAGTATTCTATCCAAATATCAAGATTTGACCTGAAGCAGGCTCATTCAACATTACAGAATATACACCGAGCTAAGGAGAATTGGTTCTTGTAGGTTATCCGGGCTGTGTAACCATGGTCTTGGAATTTTCTTTCCTGACGTTTCGCCAGCAACTGTGGCAGGCATCTTCAGAGTAGTAACACTGAAGGACAGTGTCTCTCAGTGTCAAGTGTGTAGGAAGATATAGTCAGAAAGGGGTTGGGTTTGAGCTGAGTCATAGTCCTGCAAAAGTAATGTGCTAGTCATTGTCCTGTAAGTATCAAGATAATGTGCTAATGACGGTGTGGTATGTTAATATGGAACCAATTGTATCCTGAAGTGATCTGTTAATGTGTAAAGTCCAAAGCTAATCTGCATGGCTATTGTTGACTAAAGACTTTGTTAGTCTGGAGGTTTTTTAGGACAGGAAGCCAAGCCTTATTCATTCTTAAACTCTCTTCTTTTCTGTTAAAGTTGTGCTGATGTTTATGAATTTCAATGGCTTCTCTGTGCAGTCTGACAAAATAGTTGGTAGAATTGTCCAGTCTTTCAGTGTCTTGGAATAAGACCCTGTGTCCTGTTTGTGTCAGTCCATGTTCAGCCACTGCTGATTTCTCAGGTTGGCCAAGTCTGCAGTATCTTTCATGTTCTTTTATCCTTGTTTGTATGCTGCGTTTTGTGGTCCCGATGTAAACTTGTCCACAGCTGCAAGGTATACGATATACTCCTGCAGAGGTGAGGGGGTCTCTTTTGTCTTTTGCTGATCGTAGCATTTGTTGTATTTTCTTGGTGGGTTTAAACACTATTTGTAGGTTATGTTTTTTCAAAAGTTTCTAAGGAGAATTATTTCTAACATTTGGGAGAAGTTGGAATTTGCAGTCAGTTCTTTGGGGATATTTGAAGGGAGGAGGAGGAGGAGGAGGAGGAGGAGAAGAAGAAGAAGAATTGGTTTTTTTATGGTGACTTTCTCTACCACTTAAGGCAGAATCAAACTGGCTTACAATCACCTTCCCTTTCTCTCCCCACAACAGACACCCTGTGAGGTGGGTGGGGCTGAGAGAGCTCTAAGAGAGCTGTGACTAGCCCAAGGTCACCCATGTGTAGGAGTGGAGAAACCAACCCAGTTCATCTGATTAGAATCCACAGCTCATTGTGGAGGATTGGGGAATCAAACCTGATTTTCCAGATTAGAGTGCACCACTCCTAACCACCGCTCTTAATCACTACACCACGCTGGCTCTCTTAGATAATACTGATAATACACTTAGATAATACTGATAAGATAGCAACTACCTCTCCTTTCATTGATAGCCATGTGGTGGTCATTAAAAAAAACCCAGCACTTTTATACTTGCATGTGAGGTCTATAAATAAATTGTAATTCAAGAAGAACTGTGAATGAGTTGGCTATCAATTCTAAGTATTAGAATTATGCTAAACTATGACAAATCAGGTAAAATTAGAGGGCAGGTCTGTTTGCAATAAGAGAGTTATCTCTAGATAACATGATTTATGATTCTTCACTGTGTAATCATGTGTATGTGTCATTCCCACACGGTTTCCATTGGCATTCCGTATTCATTCACAATGTCTGTAATCATCAGCTCTAAAGCAAGTGACTGTATAATGCATTAGGCATCCAGCGAGGGGCAAAACACGCTACTTTGCAGAAATAAGTAATGAAGAGATCTTCATTCATTACCTCTGAAAGAAGCAGTATGTTACCTAAGGTGAAGGTATCCTTTCTATCAGGAGATCAAAAAATCAGAAATGTATTGCAGCTTGTTAATCAGCACAGGCCAAGAGACGTTCCTTTTCCCTGCCTCATCCAGTGATATATTCTAGTGACTTTGCTTGATAAGGATCTATTAACAAAGACCTGATGTTGCTAGGAGCTGTGAATCAGTCTTGAATGCAAACAGAGAGCTCATTTGTAAAACCATTACCAGAGATGAATTCCTGATCTCAATTAACTACCAACTCCAGTCAGATCAAGCTAATATGATTCATTAGAACATAACAAGAGTAAATAGTTTTACCACCAGAACAAATTTATTTCAGATGCATTGTGAGCCTTACTTAAAATGTCAGATAGATTATAAATTCACGCTAAGTGAGTAATGAAAAGATTAATATCAGTGCCATCCATGTTTTCAGATATATGTCTTTATTATTTCCAGACAGAAAGACATCATATTTTCTTTTCTCTTTTTTACAGTGGAAGTTTCTCTTTGAAATATGTAACATTTTTTCTCCTATCAGAAATTAATTGATGGCTTGCCAGTTGTACTTTGCTTTTCCAAATTACAAAAACAGAATACCAATGTATGCACAAATTTGAGAGAAATGTTTTCTCTTTGATAGAAGACCTAGCTGTCCACTTACTGACAACAAAATGGCAGAGAATAGCCCTGCATACAGAATCAGTATACTATGGGTAGGTAAATAGGTAAAGGTGGCCCCCTGTACAAGTACCGGGTGATTACTGAACCACTGGGTGATATCACATCACAACTTTTATTAGGCAGACTGTGTTTACGGGGTGGTTTGCCATTGTCTTCCCCAGTCATCTGTACTTTACCCCCAGCAAGCTGGGTGCTCATTTTACTGACCTCAGAAGGATGGAAGGCTGAGTCAACCTTGAGCTGGCTACCTGAAACTGACTTCTGTGGGTGTCAAACTCAGGTCATGAGCAGAGCTTTGACTGCAGTACTGCAGCTTACCACTCTGTGCCACGGGGCTCATTAATATAGGTAGATAGGAAGGTAAAATTTATTGTGTGAGGCCAAAGGCCATAACAATATAACAAAAGTAACCGCACAACCAATAATGAATATAACAATAGAAGAAAACACAGCAAGGTTGAAAAAAGTTTTAAAACAGTTAAAAACAGAAATTTGGCAGCCTTCAGTCTTTGTAGGAATGGTACACTCCCTGAAAAGGTCATCCAATTTTATAGAAAACAAAGACATAGCTGGAAATGTGTTTTCCATTGAAACGATTTTTTTCTAAAATAGCAGGGATGCCCGAACACCTGCTAGTTTGCTTCATAACCTGCTTGCCAGTTGCAAACAAAGGACCAGTTTTTCAACGATCAATTTGACTGTTACAGGACCTGTTTGTGGCTCTTCTTCAGCAGGTTGCTTCGCATATGCTTTATGCACATTTGCATTCTCCTACCGTGAAATCAGTCCTAAATAAAATTCTGTGTTTTGATAAAATCCTACTTTTGGTGTTCCTCTAAGTCATCCCTAGCAATGGTTTGAATCAATAGCATTGTCCTACATGCGCAGTTCTTCAAAATGCAACCTATTTGGCAGGCTCCGTTGCTGTTTGGCATGAACCAAAAGACTGGGTGATAGGTTCAAGTCTGATCAACACCTTCTAAAAAACAGAGTAGAATCATAGAATCATAGAATCATAGAGTTGGAAGGGACCACCAGGGCCATCAAGTCCAACCCCCTGCACAATGCAGGAAATTCACAACTACCTCCCCCCCGACCCCTAGTGACCAGAAGATAGCCAAGATGCCCTCCCTCTCATCATCTGCCTAAGGTCACAGAATCAGCATTGCTGACAGATGGCCATCTAACCTCTTCTTAAAAACCTCCAGGGAAGGAGAGCTTACCACCTCCCGAGGAAGCCTGTACCACTGAGGAACCACTCTAAATGTTAGAAAATTCTTCCTAATGTCTAGACAGAAACTCTTTTGATTTAATTTCAAACCGTTGGTTCTGGTCCGACCTTCTTGAGCAACAGAAAACAGCTCGGCACCCTCCTCTATATGACAGCCCTTCAAGTACTTGAACATGGTTATCATATCCCCTCTCAGTCTTCTCCTCTTCAGGCTAAACATACCCAGATCCTTCAACCTTTCCTCATAGGACTTGGTCTCCAGACCCCTCACCATCTTTGTTGCCCTTCTCTGGACACATTCCAGCTTGTCTACATCTTTCTTAAATTGTGGTGCCCAAAACTGAACACAGTACTCTAGTTGAGGTCTAACCAGAGCAGAATAAAGCGATACCATCACTTCGCGTGATCTGGATACTATACTTCTGTTGATGCAGCCCAAGACTGCATTTGCCTTTTTAGTTACCCCATCACACTGCTGACTCATGTTCAGTGTTTGGTCTACTAAGACCCCAAGATCCTTTTCACATACACTACTGCTCAGACAAGTCTCCCCCATCCTATAATTATGCATTTGATTTTTCCTACCGAAATGCAGAACTTTACATTTGTCTTTGTTGAAGTGCATTTTATTAGTTCTTCTAGCCCATTTCTCCAGCCTGTCAAGATCATCCTGCATCTTGTCTCTGTCTTCTACCGTATTGGCTACCCCTCCCAATTTAGTATCATCTGCAAATTTAATAAGCATCCCCTCTAGTCCTTCATCCAAATCATTTATAAAGATGTTGAACAACACAGGGCCCATCACAGATCCCCGAGGAACTCCACTAGTCACTTCTCTCCAAGTGGATGAGGAACCATTAACTAGCACTCTTTGGGTATGATCTGTCAACCAGTTGCAAATCCATCTAACAATAATAGGATCTAACCCACATTTTCCCAATTTGTCAACTAGAATACTATGTGGAACCTTATCAAAAGCCTTACTGAAATCTAGATAAAATATGTCTACAGCATTCCCACTATGCTCATTCCCACATAAACTATGATCCAGCAAGGTAGTAACTTTCTCAAAAAAGGAGATAAGATTAGTCTGACATGACTTATTCTTGAGAAACCCATGCTGGCTCTTAGTGATCAGATCCATCCTTTCTAAATGCTCAAGGACGGACTGTTTGATGATTTGTTCGAACACTTTTCCTGGTAGTTCACAGCATTCCTACAAATGAGTAAAAAAATGAATGAAATGGTTGAATCTGTAATAAAATGAAAATGAAAATAACAACAAAATCCCATTCGTGCACCCCTATAAAAGAGTGATTTTGTCAAAATGAAGAAATTTCTGTAACCCAGCCTTAATGTCTTATACTGTCTATGAATTGTTGAAAAAGCCACCAGGAGTCAGTCACAGAGAACTTTGGGTAGGCAGAACTGGGTGGGCCATTCCTACTCCTGTCTCTCTGCCTGCATGTATAATTATCTGGTCCAAGAAGTATGAAGCAGCAGAGACATCAGCTGGGATGAACACGGAGGATTTCTCTGGGTGACTCTAGGGATGAGTGATGGTTCCTTATTTTGGTGGCAATCCTAAAAACAATTTCCCAGGAGTAAATCCCATTCAATATAATGGGCCTTATGCTCAAGCAGACCTGCTTTGCATTGCTTCCTTTTCTTTTCTTTTTCTTTTTTCTTTTTTTTGCAGATTCTGCTATGTATACAAGCTGTATGATTTCAATATACAATTTATATACTGTTTATGCATATCTTATCAATATGTGCATTAGTATAGTATATGGAAGGAAAACAGCATGGGATGGCCCAATCTCAGATCTTGGAAGCTAAGCAGGACCAGTAGTTGGAAGGGAGACCTCCAAGGAAGACTCTGCAGAGGAAGGCAATGGCAAACCACCTCTGCTTCTCACTTACATTGAAAGGCCTTTGTTGGGGTCACCATAAGTTGGCTGTGACTTGATGGTACTTTACAAACACACAAGTATAATATGTGATGCAGATCTAATAATGCACAAATCATGTTAAAACACATGTTTATTTTATGAGAAAAATTCAGTGGAAGGAAACAGAAAATAGTACAATTCATCCAAGGGAGAAGCAAACAAGTAAAATGGACGCTTGTTCTGTGTATCTATAGTGGTGATATAGTGGAATTACAAGTTAATGTTACACACCAAGGAAAGGATGAAGCATTCAGAATTGTCATCTGTTTTCAAAAAAGCAGTTCCCACAACTAGAAAGAGAAGTGAATTTTATTTAATAAGTTGCTTCTCTAAATAGCCATAGGAACTAGTTTAGGGTTTTGTTTTGTTTTTGCTGTCAAGTCACAACCGACTTATGGTGACCCCCATAGGGATTTCAAGGCAAGACATGTTCAGAGGTGGTTTGCCATTACTTTCCTCTGTGTCATGACCCTTGGTGGTCACCCATCCAAATACAAACCAGGGACAGCCCTGCTTAGCTTCTGAGATCAGGCTAGTCTGGGTTATCCAGCTCAGGGCAACCCATTTAGTAGCACACATAAATCAAAGTCCCTGCTATGTGTGTGCCATTCTTTCCCATGTGTTTGACTGTCCTTTATTCAGTCATTACTTTTCTTCATTTCATCTTTTATCATTAAACTCCAAATTCTGAGTAATCTGCAGGCGGAACACAGGTATGCATCTTATTCAGAGCACCGAATTGGGAGGTTGCGTTCCAGAAACTGGGGGAGCAGGTTGGAATTGAGAGCTAAACCCCCTCTCTTAAGCCTTGTTTCCTTGTGAGTTGAAAAGAACACTGTAAGTGCTGAAAGAGAAGTGGAGTTTTACAGGCTTCTTAAATACTCGAGCCGTTTGTATTGCCCCCATTCTTCTCAATATAAAACATATTGGAATGCTCATGCAAGGTTGTGCCATTTACAACTTAGATGGAAAAGCAAAGAACATTGTGTTTGGCACCTTCAATTTTTTCCCCAACGCTATAATTTTTCTCCGTAACTTTCCCTATTTCACTGGAGAAGAGTGGATTCAGGGGAATGTATTATGCACCGATATTAAGCCTTATTTGTCTTCCTGAAAAATAAAATGTGCATGTTTATTATTGAGGAAAGCAATGCTTCACAGACGACTGCCGCCTGCTTCCTTCACAAACGAACATTCAAGTGCATAAAGTGCTCGGGGCCTGGAAACAGGGAGGTGTCCTGCACTTAACTATGTTGGGAAGGCAGGCTTGAGCTCTTTTACATCTTGCTGAGGATGACCGTATGGATGACATCACACATATGAAGCTGCCTTATACTGAATCAGACCCTCGGTCCATCAAAATCAGTAATGTCTACTCGGACCAGCAGCGGCTCTCCAGGGTCTCAGGCAGTGGTCTTTCACATCACCTACTTGCCTAGTCCCTTTAACTGGAGATACCGGGGATTGAACCTTGGTCCTTTTGCATGCCAAGCAGATGCTCTACCACTGACCCACAGCCCCTCTCCACGTCAAAGGCGCAGGCTCTAGGTAATGGAAGACAGGCTGCTCTACGCAGGGGAATAACTACCAGGTGGCAACCTGAGGACTGCAGATCATGCACAGGGACGTAGGGAAAAAGGCAGACCTTTAGATCACACAGTTGTTAGGCTGTAAAGGGGTATAAAGGATGCAACTTGTATCTTGAATTGGATTGGAAGCACACTGGCAGCCAACGTAGCTGTTTTAAAAATAGGCAAGATGTGTTTCCATTACCTTTCTTCACACAATGCATAGTTAAAGTGTAGAATTCCCTGCCCCAGCATATAGTGATGGCTGCCAACTTGGAAGGATTGAAGAGGGGAGTGGACATGTTCATGGAGGAGAGGGGAATCCCATAATTCCAGTAAACTATGAGCATGCTCCATCAGGGGCTATATAGCTAACTGTCATGCTCGATAATGCCACTGTGCTGTAGTGGTTAGAGTGTTGGATTAAGATCTGGGAGACCCCAGGTTTGAATCCCCATGCTGCCATGGAAGCTCACAGGGTGATTTTGTTCCAGTCACTCTCTTCCAACATAACCTACCTCACAGGGTGGTTGTTGTGAGGATAAAATGAAGGAGGGGAGAATGATGTTGTAGGCCACTTTGGGTCCCCATTGGGGGGGAGTGGGGGCAAATAAATAAATAAATTGTACAAATGCAGAGGTGTTTCACTGAAAATGGTGAAGGCATTATCAATGCAAGCATATTGAGTCTTAATTTGAGGGGGGGGGGACCCAGAAACTGTGTGAAACCTAAGGTTGATTTTCAAACATATTATGTGTTAAGATCACACCATCACTATGGGTTTTCCAGTATGTCTTGTGAGGACAGAGTACATGGCACAGAGTACTGGCTACCTGTATATGAAAGTCCATCATGGAACTGTCAGTGGAACTAGGGTGGCCTGATGCAAAACAGTGTCTGTTAGCCTCCATTTGCAATATGGGGATTCAATTAAATCAAAATAGTTTCCATATAGACATTCGGAAGGATTTTCTAACAGTTAGAGCAGTTCCTCAGTGGAACAGGCTTCCTCGGGAGGTGCAGGTCTATGTTAAAGAGTTTTAGAACAATTGCTATAGTTATTTGGAAACTGCTATGAGGTGTTTTTTGAAGCATAGCATAAGAAAAACTCAGGGGCTTTTACATTTGGTCACTTGTCACACATTTCAGTGATTTGTGCCACAATGTGAGAAGGTTTGAATTCGAGTCTTAAGACCTGTCTTTCAGGGAGTCTGAAAAGCCTGTTAAGCCAAACAAGCAAAGGCAGCCAGCTGAACGGACAGGCTATCCTAAGATGACTGCTTATACTTTTGCAATGAGATTACAGGGTTACACTAGCATAGATAAGGTTTGGGACCCGTTGTGTGGGATTGCTTTCAAAAGTCATTGCACAAGCAATGAACATTATGTTTGGATTACCAAAGAAATGAAGCTTTCCCTTCCATTCATCTGCTTGCTAGGGAATTTTTACCCGCTAAATTTCTGTGTATTTGCCACATGGGTAGAAACCACAGAAAAGGAGACCACCCTAGAAAATGAATACCTTGATTTTCAGCTAGGACTAGCCCCTAACGTTTTGGTTGCAGAGACCAGAAATCCAAATATTGTTTCCTTAATGGCAAAATATAGTAATAATTGTCCATTTCCCACCATTTTAAATGGTACACCAAAATCAAAGGGCTGGATCCATTGTAGTAAAGGTGGTACTTCCCTCCAGCACAAGAATCCTCTGCCAAAACAAGATATAAATAGTAGGGCTGTCAATTCGGTTCGGTCCGAACTGAAAATCAACCGAATTTCCCCTGATTCGGTGATTTTCTGTTCGGACGGATCCGAACTCAAAACTGGCGGGCAACCGGGGGGGGCGAATTCAGCGAGTTCGGGAGTTCGCGAATAAATTCGGCCAATTCGGCCCCCCTTCAGGGGAGCCCGCTGAAAGGCGCGGGCTGCCCTTTAAACTGATCTGAGCCTCCCAGCTGGGAGGCGCAGGTCAGTTTAAAGGGCAGCCCGCCCCCCTTCAGCGGGCTCCGCTGGAGAGGCACGGGCTGCCCTTTAAACTGACCTGCGCCTCCCGGCCGGGAGGCATAGATGAGTTTAAAGGGCAGCCTGCCCCCCTTCAGCGGGCTCCGCTGGAGAGGCGCGGGCTGTCTTTTAAACTCATCTGCGCCTCCCGGCCGGGTCGGTGCAAGAGGTCATATAGCCTATACCAGCTGAAATCCTTGCTTCTATTACTTTCCAATATTTCACTGCTTGTGAGCACTACCACCACATATTAAAAGGCAATATTATCTTTGCTGCCAAACCAACAATTCTTTGTGATATTATAAATTTTGGAGAGTCTATTCGGTGACAAGTACCATTGGTTTTCAGTTTTCATTACATTCTCTATCAAAGACAGATTCACTGAGAAGGCTGACCCTCTTATAAACAAATGAATCCATAACACTGGCTTTAGTTGATAACCTAAATCAGTTTGCCACTTTTTAAATAGCCTTTTTCCTTGTTGCAAGCTGAGTCTATCAGCATGTGATAGATGCTAGAAATAAGCTTTGTTTTGCCTTGTGACTCTTAAGAACATAAGAAAAGCCATGCTGGAGCAGACCAAGGCCCATCAAGTCCTGCACTGTTCACACAGTGGCCAACCAGGTGCCTCTAGGAAGCCCACAAACAAGACGACTGCAGACTCTGCATGTGGGGGTTCCCTTTAGTAGCCACTGATGGACTTGTCTTCTATTAATCTGTCCAGTCCCCTTTTCAAACTATCTGTGGTAGCAACTATTACTACTCAGAGTAAATTCCATAATTGAATGATTGAGTTAAGGAGGGCTTCCCTTTGTCCATACTGAATTTATTACCCATCAAATGTATTAGGTACTCCCAAGTTCTGGTATTATGAAGACAGAAAAAGTTCTGTATATGCACACTGCCTCTGATATGCTAAATATCATACATTGCACATTTAAAGGAAAACCAAACCATGTTAGAAAGATGGGGGGTTACTTGTGGCATGCCTATTTTGCCATATCAAACAGTGATTTCTAAGCAGACCAAAACTGGACTGGACCTGTGTATGGGGGGGGGGGTGGAGAGGTAAGTGGACAGAAGCTAGACTTCCTGAAGGCCTTTGACTTAAGCATTAGACATCTTGCAGCTCAGGTTATGGCACTGTGTCAGTCTGACACATCCAGGATTACCCTGCTGCCTTTTCCTTGTCTCAGTAGATGAGAGTCAAGTCCAGATTGAGGTGCAGGAGGCTGTATATACATTATTTATAATCCATCAGCAAGAAAATCAATCAAGGAACAGCACAAGACAAGGGACAATTAATCAAGGAACGACAGAAGCCATGAAGCTACCTGGGTGACCTTGGGCCAATCTCTCTCTCCCCTCTTTCTTGTGCTTTCTTACACAGCCTAATAATAACCCTCACATGGTAGTTGTCAGAATGAAAGGGAAGAGTGGGAAACGATGTATACTACTCCATGTTCCTTGGCAGCAATGCGCACCTGAGGTCCATAGAAGAAAGATGGAATTAAACTGACGTCGGCAGATAACTACCACCCAGTGTTTGTGTAAATAAAAATGCTTTCCAAGCAATATCAGAATGGGTATGAAAAAGAGCTTGCATAAACTATGTGCCACAACAGAGACCTGTCTCTGATAGCTACCTGCCTCATAGTGATGGTGGGAACAGGCTGAGTAGGGCCTCTGAGATCTTCAGTAAAAGTGGCAAGTACTTAAATGTTTAAGTTGACTAGTAGCATACTTGCAAACAAAATACAGGCTATCCCTGCAATAGGAAGTGTAAGAGAGTAGTATTTGCTCATTCTTCTTGAGGGATATCCTATGGTTCTTTTCCATTATTAGTTAATTCAGAAGATAAGCCAATGACTAGGGGTGTGCACAAAATTCTTTTTGTATTTTTCAGATTTAATAGACCTAGAAAGTTTTGAAAAGTCCAGAAAAAGCTGAATATTTATTTCAGCTTTTCCCAAAAAATAGCAAACATTTTGGGTTAATAAATCCGAACTAGAAAAAATACACGGTGCAGAGCTGAAGACTCGGCTCAGAGTTAGTCCAGCCTTTAGTTTTGCATCCCCACTACAGCCGAACTCCACATGGAGTTCAGAAGGCGGTGGTGGACCCAGCCAGCAGGTAAGTGACGGAGGGGTTAAAAATGGTGGCAGGGCTAAAGGGTCCCCAAATAATGACAAATAAATTTAGCATTATTCAGGATCCACTTTTTCAGCTTCCATTTATTGCCGCCATTTTTTCGGTATAAAAAAACCCTAAAAATATTGAAAAGGTATTTTTCAGAAAGGGGGGATGTTGCTTCAGCTTTATCCGATGCACACCCTTACCGATGACTCAACAAATGAGTACATTTTTGCATGCATATAAGATCATGGGGAGATCTTTCTAGGTAGATGAGATAATGCTAGAGGAAATGAGATGTGCCTCAGTGCAAGGCACTTTGAACTTTGAATGTTCAACACTAGCAAATAGATGCCAATAGTACTATGCAATTAGCATTATTCAAGGTAAAAAAAAAAATTTTCCCAATAGCTAGGGAGCACCTCATAGGAAGTACTTTGGAAATGTTTGTTAATTTTAAAATAAAACCACATTTTAAAATGATTCTGAATGCCAGAGTGGATCTTGAAGCTGCCTTCCACCAACAGAAGAGGTTTTTTTTTCATTTATTCCACCCTCCCACTGAAGATGTGAATTTTGAAATTCTTCTGACAGCCCCCCCCCCTCAGAATCAGTCTTTTAGTGAGCTTGTTGAGCTGAAATAAAGGGGTATAGGAAAAACATCCTTCCTTCCATCGGTGGATGTTACACCAATAGAAAAAGGCCTTTGACTTCAGCCTGATGTAAACACCGCAGCATCAGCAGAACCTTTCAAGTAAAACTTTTGTAAGACATTCCACAAACTTCCTGTTCCCTCTCTCATTGGGTTAGTGTTTTCCCCTTCTAATATGATGTGAAAGGCACTAACACAATTACACTGGTCTATTATATTAGGAAGCAAACAAAAAAGCTAATATTCTGTCGAATGATTTGAAACTAATATCATTAAGGGAATTTCCCATTACGACCAAATTTACTAACTTATTATGAAGGGAGACCTTTCTCCTTCTTCTTCCTTCACCCTTGTACAGTATTAGAGCCAATGAGTCTCTTTTTACATGGAGAGACAATTAGAAGCAACTGGGAAGACAGTGTTTCTCTCTAAGTCTTATGATGATGATGCTCACACTGAAGATCATCGGCTAATCCAAAGTGAGCAGGTACTGAAAAATTGTTCCACCCATCCCTCTGACATAGGGCAGGAGTCTCTGCACTTGACCCATCCCCTCCTCCGCTGCTTCGTTGTTATCAATCACTTGCAGCTTAGCAACCCAACATGACAGACTGTGTAATGATACCCTTCTATACCCCGTGTGATATGGACCCTTGGACTCTCATGTCTGTACATTGGGACTGATGCTGAATGGCAGGGGAGGCATAGAGAGAGACAGCACCACACTCCAAGTAGGGCTGTCGATTCGGTTCCATCCGACAAGAAAAACAGCCAAATTTCCCCTGATTCAGTGGTTTCTACTTCGGATAGAACCGAAGTGAAAAAAGGAGGGAAAATGATGAACAGAACTCGGCGAGTTCGGGCAGATGCTGGATAAATTCGTACAAGTTCAGCACCGCCAAAGCAGCATTCTCCCGCAGCGAATTGGTGGCCAAGCTGGGTCTTCTTCTGGCCAATCAGTTGTGGATGTGTGCATGACCCCGGCTGCTGTGCGGCCCAGAGAGAGAAAGAGAGACTGGGAGTGTCTGTTTGCGTGAGAGAGAGATCCCCGTGGGTGGGGGATGCTTGTGCACATTCACGGCTTGTGTACAATTGCAACTATCATGTGAATGTGTGCGTGTGTGTGTGTGTGTGTGTGTGTGTGTAAAGTGCCTTCAAGTCACAGCCGACTTATGGCGACTCCTTTTGGGGTTTTCATGGCCAGAGACTAACAGAGGTGGTTTTGCCAGTGCCTTCCTCTGCACAGCAAGCCTGGTATTCCTTGGTGGTCTCCCATCCAAATACTAACCAGGGCTGACCCTGCTTAGCTTCTGAGATCTGACGAGATCAGGCTAGCCTGGGCCATCCAGGTCAGGGCAATGGTTACTTGAAGTAATTCACAGATAGATGAAACCTTTTTATTATTGACTGAACCAAAAAAACCCAAAACAACCCTGTAAATGCGAAACAAATTTTGACTAAGCTCCACAAGAATATTGTTGAAGGCTTTCACAGTCAGAGTTCATTGGTTCTTGTAGGTTATCCGGGCTGTGTAAATACCTAGACCATGGTTACACAGCCCGGATAACCTACAAGAACTCCACAAGAATCTTTCACTGCACATATTTTGGATGGACAGCCACAAGATTTGTTCCATGCCATATGGATTTGCAGGACAACTTTCATTACCAGATTGCTTCTGGAGGTCTATTACCACACAGAAGACAAGCAGTTTTGTGACACATGATAGATGATACATAATTTTCATGACATAATACATGACAGATATATAATTTTTGTGCTGTATAGATACAGATGTGGTCAACTCCTTTACTATCTATTTCATACATCTGCTGGGAGCAGCCTCCTGTGCATGAAACTTTATACTGCAATAAATTAATTAGTGAAGGCAGGGGATGCTTGAATACCCTTCAATTCAACTCACATTCTGTTTGTCAGTCATGAAGGGGAAGCAAAGCTTTTTAGGAGCCAGTGTGACCCAACGCTGGTGTAAGTGCCCACTTATCACAGGATAACAGGAACATTCAACAAGATCTGAGCCTTCTTAGGGACCCATGAATATTCTTTTTTTTTTAAACTGGGCCACATTCATTTATCTTAAATTAGGTTTTTTCACATCCCATAAAATCCAAATGACTTTCCTAAATCTTAGGTTCTTGGGAACCTTCCATTGTTACTGACAAGTATGGGGCATCATTCTCAGCAAGGAGATTTTCGAGCATGTAATCTTCAGGAGGTGCTCGCCAAGTCACTGTGATTACGTGTATATGCTGCACTGATAGTAATGTGGTAATAATCTCATTTCAGGGAAGAGGGAGATGATAAAGTGCCAACATACAATAAGTCTGTAGACTTTTAGAGGACATGCAATGAATATCAAAGAGGACAGCACTGGATATTTAAGAGGTCTTTTGACTAAGTGTGAATGGGAGCTGAATTTAAAATTAAAGAACGTACTGGTTCAAACAAATGGAACAATGAGTGGTGCTTTGTTCTTGTTTGCAGTCATTAATAGGAACAGACAATACAATTGTACTTTAGCATGATTTCCCCCTCAAAAATAGATAATCAAGTTTTTAGCAAAGTTCCATGCGTGACTGCAAATCAAGGAATAATAAGAATTGGAATTAAGCAGGACCCTGGACACCCTGTTCAGTAGGGTTGCCAACCAACAGGTACTAGCTGGAGATCTCCTGCTATTACAACTGGTTTCCAGCTGATAGAGGTCAGTTCACCTAGAGAAAATGGCTGCTTTGGCAATTGGACTCTAGGGCATTGATGTCCCTTCCCTCCCCAAACCCTGCCCTCCTCAGGCTCCACCCCAAAAAAACCTTCTGCTGGTTGTGAAGAGCAACCTGGCAACCCTACAGTTCATCCACAAAAAGTGATTTTGGGAATGGACTCTGATGGACAGATGATTTTAAAATGGATCATTTCCAAACTGGCAAGGCCTATAGACCCTAACATTGCCAACTTTGGATTGGGGAATCATGGAGATTTGGGAGCAGTGCTTGAGGAAGGTGGGGTTTGGGGAGGGAGCTCAGCAAGGATGTAATGCTATAAAGTCCACTATTCAAAGCTGCCATTTCCTCTATGAACTGATCTCTGTAGGCTGGAGATCAGTTGTAATTCCAGAAGAACTCCAGGTCACACCTGGAGGTTGGCAATGCTAGCTAACTAGACCTGATGATGTCATCTTGATTCTGTCTGGGATACTTGTGCTCACATCCGCAAGGCCTACCAGCATTTCAGTGAGATCCATATTGGAATCTTTACTGCATCTTGGTACAGAACACTGACTCCCTTGTAGGCTTCCAAAAGACTAGGCTGCCAGTGAATATCTAATAATACTTACATATTGCTAATGAACTATTCTAATATTTTAAAAGCAGTGGATATGGTATATTTAGAGCAAACATTACAATGGAATAATCTTCTTTCCCTCTGATATTTGTACAAGTTGGTTTCACCTCATGGGATGGAGACTCTGCTTAGCTACTTCTGGTTTTTTGTTGTTGTTGTTGTTTTTTGTTTGCTAATAGTGTAGACTGTGGGAGTGCTCTTGTCCTGAAGCCAGGTGCTTGCATCCCCATATATTTCTTAGTTAATTAATGTATTTGTTCATTTATTTATTTATTTGCCTTATTTATAGTCTGCCTTTCTCACACGACTCAAGGCAGTTTACACAGAATGAGTCAATCCAATGAACAAAATGGGAACATTCAATAATCAATGTATTAGAGTTTTAGAAGTCTGGAACCATCTGAAAGAACGGAAGCATAGCATAAGTATTAACATGACACAGTAAGCAGCTCAGAAATTACATAGTGAGATCATACTTACAATAAGTTGTATGCAGCGGTATAGACCACAGTCCCAAACATCTGTCAAAGTAAGTTGGTGAACCATTTTGTACAATGATACCTTATCACCTGAATGGATGTAGTTTTAAGCAAACCTGTGTCTGATGTATTAACCTGAGAGCAGGAACCTGAGTGAATACCCTATTACTGCCCAACAAGTAACATGAATGTACCTAGCAGAGGGTTCCTTGGTGCGTGCATTATTCCCATATTAAAAAATAGAACCCTACTACTGATTGCACCAGAATCACAGTGGCAGGAAAGGACAGAGGAAAAATTATCCACAACATCTGTTTGGGCATACTTATCAAAGGATCATTTTAATGATCTGTAAAACAGGAAGTTTTTTCCTGGGATTTCCAGGCCTGGCAACTGAAGATTCAGGGGGTGGGGACATGGGGAAGCACCATTTTCTGCAGGATGACATCACTTCTAGGAAACCTGGAAGTGATATTGGGTAGCTCTGGGAATCACCGGAAACTTCATAGCAAACCCATAGAGTTTCCAGAGATTCCTAGAGCTACCCGACGTAACTTCTGGGTTTTCTGTGAAAGTGACATTATGGTGCACACAATGCCAACTGTATTTAATTTCCCTCTGTATGGGCTTCCAGAGAGAGACATAAGGGACACCAGAGAGCTCTAATGTTTCATCACCACATAAAATTTGGAAAGGACCCTTCCTTGGTTAAGAACCACAATGCCTGAGAATTTCTCCTGGGAGAAGTGACAAGCAGAAGTATGTTCTTGTTGGAAACAGCTACAATGTGGATGAATCCAAACACATGCTATGGAATAGGGGGTTCTCTTATTCTGTGGAACTCTCTCCCCGGGAAGGGCTGCTGGCAAACTTTCTGTATTGCTTCTTCTGCCTCTCCTTGGATTTTTGATGGCAATTTGCTGAATTCAACCCCCTCACCTCTATTTTAGCCCCCCTTTGTCTTCCAACTGAGCTGTCTTAGCGGTATTTAATTATATGTTTACAACTTTTAAAAAATTGTACATCTCTTTGAGTGTTTTTTTAACTGAAAAGCAACTAATAAAACAGAGCAACTTGGTTAAGTGTGGCTTGGAAGACGGAAACTGTTCAGAATCGCAACAGCAACACAATGCAACCCATTGAGTGAACATCTTATTCAACTGAAACGAAAAGGAATGCTGGGTACACTCAACAGTCTTTAATCGGTCCTATGGAGTTCTGCCAAGACATTAGCTAGCACCTTCTGGCTGCAGCATAAATACTTCTTAATATTGGCACATTTGGCCTTGGCTGTTGATAAAACTGTTCATTTTAATTGTGGAAGTTGCAGCATTGCAATATGCCAGGCTGGGTTAATTTTAGTTCTACTTTCAATTAATTTGCTCTCAAGCTTAAATAGAATCTCGGAAACCCATATCTCTTTCTAAACAATTTCTGCAAGAATTTTTTTTCAAGAATACATTTTGGCTTCCTATAATCAGACTATGGTTTCACCAAGGGGGCACCAAAGTATTACTCTTCTAAGACCTTTTTTCCTGGAATCATGACACACTTATTATGACACTATCTTCCTGTGGGAATTTGAATAATTTCAGCCGAAATAAGTCACTTCGTTGTATTCAAAACACAGGAGAAATTTTGGATAGTTGCAGAGATTATCTGTTTGCTTGAGCCCGTAATCAGCATAAAGGATGTAAAAAATGGTATGCAATGGGTAGAATGATTGATGGCTTGATGCCCCATTTTGAACCTGGCCTTAACCTGTGAAGATCGACATGAATTAGGAACTACATACATCCGGCTGGATCTAGTAATCTTTTTCACTCAGTCTCCCCTATTCCCCTTCCTTACTTCAGCCCCTATCACACATGCCTTTTGTCCTATAATTAATTGCCATTTGCCTGCTAGCAGCCACTACCCTCAATCCCACACCCTTGAAATTTGAGCATCAGAGGAACAAAATGGGGGGAGGGTGAAGCATGATGGTGACACTAGGAATTTTCTCTTGTCTCTATGGTCACTGAAACTGGTGATGAGATGTATTTCTGGGAAATTTCCGGGCCCTGCCTTAAGGCTGGCAACCCTACCACAGTGTGGTAAAAGACACAGTATGGAGCAATTTAAAGCAGAACTTCACATGATACGACTTTATGCCTTTAGCACAGTTTTCTGCAGATTCATCATGTGCAAAACTGCTGACATTAGGAAAAGGTATATTTTTCATATAAAACAATGGGCCGGACCTATGTTGAAAGGATTTTATGCTTAATAGGTAGGAATTCTTATATGTAAATAGTGTCCCAGACTCAGATTAGAATGACTTAGGTATTTAGTAAAATAAGTAGCGGGTCCAGTTACACCATGACACCAAGAGCAGCAAACATATACTGAGGGAAATGGGAACAGATAGGATTGAATAAATTGACAGTTCCACCATGAGAATAGGTGTTAGCCAAAATGCTTGGTTATGAATATTTATATGGGGAAATTAGCAAATCAATAACCGACAAGGGGCATAACCTCAGGCTCTAACCTTTGTTTATGGGAGTCCGTTCCAAGATTCAAACAAGAGGCAAAAGCAAGGGTTTCTTTTAAGAAGTTTACTTTAAAATATGTGCACAAGCACTCCAATAACATGTACACAACACACAATCAGAGTCTATGAAATAAAGGTAGGAATACAGAGACATTTGCCCATGTGGCAGTTTTCCTGGAAGAGGGGTAATACTACACCTGGTCTAGTAGCGGAGATGTCCTGGGTTCCATGTGGCTAATAGAAAGGAGGGGGACAGGGATTCCCGGGGCTTGACCAGCAAGTCTGGAGGGTATATTGGCTGGGCTGTGCAAAACCCACACCAGCAGAGTGACAGCAAGTAAGGGAGGGGTGAAAGATGGATAGCTTATGGCTCAAAACTACCCCAGTTATACTCTTTTTGGGATGGGGGATGAGGGGCTTACCCCCTCGTGGTTCCCGTGACAAACAAAAGCAGACAATAGTGTTAACGATCGCCTACTGGGGTGGGGCAATGGGTGATTTAGACAAGCTAACTTGTAATAGATCTCCAGCTAGTACCTGGAGGTTGAAATAAAAATATCGACTCTTATGCAAAACATATATTGAATGGAGAGACAAATGAGAACAAAGACAGTGCAACAATATCTACAAGTAAAAGAGCTCAAAACATAAGAATAGGAACAATAAATAATATACATGTACCCAATATATGTACAAAATCTGTCAAAAATTCCCTATGAGTCCATGAGACTTTCCATAATAAGGTATGACAATCCTTGTAAGAGCTTGTCCATAGAAAGTAAGAAAGAGGGAAATCTTCGTGTTAGGTCTGTGTCAATGACCAGGCTCCACAATAACTCAAACAAAGTTGCTGGGGAAATTCTAAATGTGGACCAAGCTGGCACAACAAACAGAAACGTCTTCCAGGTAATAGACACTTTCACCAATATTGGTTTCTTCAGCTAGGCAGATAATGAATAACTTATTCTTAGACAGAGTGGCCAAGGTTTGATTTATCTCCCTGTGTAAATAAATAAGAAAAGGCTGTCAAATCCAGGTGCATAAAACTCTCCTCTCCTGTAAGTCTGGTGTATTATGTTTTGTATAAGAGCCGAATGTTGATATTTCAGCTTTATTTGATCGCACAGTGATTTGTTTTGAAGTACCTGGAGGTTGGCAACCCTACATCAGAAGCAAAGGATTGATAGCCACAGAAATAATGTTGAAGCATACATACTTTTTATAGGAAAAAATCAGTGCAAGGAAACAGTAAGGGCTGAGAAAATACACAAAAGAGGAGCAAAATCAGAAGAAAGATTTGGGGTCAAAACAGAATATGAAACTTAATCCCTACTCTAAAGGCCAATTTGCAAGATCTGAGCAAGGCTGTCAAAAATAGGACATTTTGGAGGACTTTCATTCATAGGGTCGCCATGAGTCGGAAGCGACTTGATGGCACTTAACACACACACAAAGGCCATGCTACATGGGATCCTTGAGGATGTCCAAGATTGGACCTCTGTTTTCTCCATATGTCACCCTATGGTGCTGTTTCTTTAAGTCCGCCTTCTTCAAATTGAAGAGGTAGAGATGTTGCATTTGACCTAGTACGTTACCATATTGTGGATAACCTTCTGGTTATACTTTTGAAAGAGTTTGGAATGCTCTCTCCCTCCCTCTCTTTCTCATGTCCCCTCTCTCTATTACAATGTTATCTCAGCTTGATATAAAAAAGCACATTATCAGTCTACTAGATTCTGCAGCCGGCATCATTCAGATGTATCGCAGCCATACATCACTAACTTATTGTTGGACTTGTAATGTATTAGTGCAATGCATCATCCAAACACCGTCATTCTTTTGATACCAGTGCTTCGATGAATCATCATGGCAACACAGGCAAGGTACACATGAATGACTGGCAGATTGTATAAGCATATCCCTTAAGAAGAAAAAATAACAGGTTATTGTACAGTTTGGAACAAGAAAAGCGTCATGATAGTCAGCAGAGGTGGGACAACATTTGTGTGCTTGTGTGCAATGCATATAAAGTAATGGTGTGCTCCTCTTGCTCAGTGAAACACTACGATATATGGCTTTATTTAGATCTGGATCCATGTTAAAACTATGATGTGTACATGCTCAGTGTAGCTATACACCCCCAAATATGCAATGCAGAAATAGCCAGTGAGATCTACAACACAATTCCCTGAAGAATACTAGGTTTTTTTCCAGTGCTGCCATGAAGAAAGATATCTAGCCTCCCCTCATCTCACAAGGGTAAAAAAGGTTTACTTAAATTTTCACCAAGACCTTATTTTACTGTGTGAAGCTAGTGTGGTGTAGTGAAAGCCAGCTTGGAGAAGAGGTTAGAGCAGGGATCGCAACCTTTCTGAGCCTGAGGGCATGTTTGAAAGTCTGACACCGCAGCAGGGGTAATAGCAAAATGGCAGCCACAGGGGGCAGAGCCAACCACCAAATGTGAGGGGCTGAAGTCATGCCTAACTTTGATTGTAGCTCTTCGGCATTTTGGGCAGTAGCTCTGCTTAACAGTATGCTTTCTAAAACAAATGTATGGTTTTAAAATATTTCCTTGTGTACACACAAAAGAAGTATACCTACTGAGCTAGCTAAGAAACACTCACCTAGCAGTATCTGGCAGATATCCAATGACCAATCATACCCTCTGCTGGGCAAAAGCCACTTTCTAAAAACACTTGGTGGGTGCCAGGAAAGGTACCAGCAGTTGACACAGTGCCCACAAGAACCATGTTGGAGATCCCTAGGCTAGAGTGTCAGGGTGGGACTTGGAAGAGGGTGGGTCATGAAGCTCAATAGATTTTCTTGGGCTAGTTAATCTCTTGCATCCTCACCTATCTTGCAGAAATGTGCAGACAAAATGGAGGGGTGGGGGAGAACCCATGTACACCAGCCAAGCTCCTTGAAGGAAGGGGCTATATAAAAGGGAGCATATAGGAACCCTGCCCTTAACAAGCCCTCAAATCATCTTCTGGTGAGGGGCCAGAGAATTAAAAAAAATAAAAATCACTGGGCATTGCTCTAAGATGGGTATTGCGTTTAACAGCCAATGCAAATAATGATAAATAGGTATATATTCCCCTTGAATGTATCTAATCTTTGGGCAAAAACGCATGGTCGCTTTAGCCTCCTTTGTTCCCTGTTTCAGCCAGGATTCAGCCAGGATCAAACACATGTTTGGCAAAACGCACGCGTTTGATCCTGGCTGAATCCTGGCTGAAACAGGGAATAAAGGGGGCTACAGCGACAGTGTTTTCGCCCTTTGTTTACAAAGTGCTAAAATTCAGGCAGTGATTTCATTAATATTTGGGGGCATTGCTTATGGGTAAGATATTACATTTAAGTAACTGAGTCAGTTAAGAATATAACTAGATTGTGTTTACCACTTGATCCATTAGTTAATCTTATGGCTTATTTAAAAATTATTGTGTAAACCCTACATTATGAACTAGTACATAATTGACTAATCCCAGACAGCACAGAGGGGCTTGTTGGGGGGGCCTTTAAACAGATCTGCACCTCCCAGCTGGGAGGCGCAGATCTGTTTAAAGGGCCCCCTGCACACCTTCAGGGAATCCCCCTGAAGGCGCGCGGGGCCCCCGAATTTTCCTCTGAACTCCGGATCCCCCCTGAATTTTGGGGATCTGAAGCGGGGGAGTTCGGACTTCGGCACGGCCTGAATAAAAACGGGCCGAATTTTGCCGAATCCGAATTCAACCGAATTTTTTTTCAACAGCCCTAGATAACATACCAAATTACCAGAACAGATATCAAGCAGGCAAACCCTCACAATAAAAAATCCAGAGTCTAAAGAACTCAACATGCAATATAGACAGTCCTGTAGGAAGGAGACCGAGCAACTTCTTTTTGTCAATGGAAATACTTGAAATATCACTGTGCCGTAATGTTGGCATGGATTATTATTATTATTAGATGTCGCCAAGAGGTAGGCATGATCCCTGGCTCATTAATCTGAGTATAGGTGCCAAAATCTTGATCCACCAGTCAGCATTTACTTAAACCGATTGCCTGTTTAAATGTTCTACAGTCAGCATTAAACCAATTAAATTAGATACTTTTTTTAAAAAAAAATAAATGAATAAATATTATGTTCCCCATATATTTTCCACATCTGAAGAATAAAACAGTTTTGATGCATTATACCAACCTATCATTTTACTATCGAAAGCATAGACACCATATTGGTCTTTACTGATGGAGCAGAGAACTGGAGCTATGAGCTGGTAAAGCCCAGCCCTGTATTTCTATCTGTTGAACTTAGGGGGGAAATCAGATTCAGGTAATCACTTAAAACAAGATGTATAAACAAGTTCTCGGCAGTTACATATGCAGTCGATCATTCCCCCAAGCCATATATTCCAACGTAAAAATGTCTTACTTATCAGTTAATCCCCCTCGTTCAAGAAGAGCAATGCCAGACCACAACAACTTTAGCTGTGTTGTTTATTAATTATTCACAGTTGCTACAAAGACCATTTCCTAACAGATAAAGTCAGGCCGGATTACTTCCTCCCAGATTCAACAGAATTTATTTTGAAAGAGTGAGAAGTCAGTTATTACAGGAAAATCCAATAGCCAAGTAGAGACAGTGATGAATTTCTGTCATGTACGAAGCCATTATGCTTCTCTTGTGTATGAATCCATTCTATGGGAGAAAAATATGTGTTCCAATTTTTGTGGTATTGCACTGAATGCATACAATATTTGTGTAATAACTCAACATTATGTATTATATCTTGGACTTCGGAGCTTCACCCATAGTTTTCAGTTTTGGACCTACAACAGTAAGATTGATGTATAAGGACCAGACTTGTTGGTTTTCTGTGTTTCTTTCTCTCTTTTTTTGTAATTCTCTCCCCCCCCCCCTTTAATAAGCCACAACACATTACTCAGGAAAGAAAAATGGCCTAAAATGCTTTATAAATTTTATAAAAGCATATTAAACATAAATGACTTACACTATATTCTAAATATTGCTTCAATAGCATATAAAACTGTATATAAAACCACATGGAGAACCGTCACTACTGTCCATATAACTGAATATGCACAAGAAATGAAATAAGGAACAATTGCTTATCCCCACACCCATATGAGCCACAATCCATCAGAACAAAAAAATAAAGGAGATATTGACCCTAAGATGAAAAGTGGAATGACACCCAAGAAATAATCAATGCAGAGACCACACTTCCTTCACTTCAATAATACAAGTAGCTGTAATATGTAGTAAGTGTACTGTAAAATGTAATAAATCTTAGTAATTTATTACATTTAGGCTATTCATTCCATTATCAAAATGCATACAATCTGCATAATATTCTCAGGTCTCCCATCCTGGTGTTCACCTTACATGCTTACCTTCACCCGAGTTACTATGAGAGTAAACCTAAGCAGATTTACTCAGATGTAAGTTCCATTTTATTCAATGAGTCTTACTCCCAGGAAAGTGTTAACAGGATTGCCCCCTATATCACATTCCCTTCAACCATCCATTGAAACGGCATGGAAGAAGTATTTGATCAATATTAAGTGGACAATTAAGAAAAAAAAGTTCACTGTGTCAGACCATTTCAGGTAGCCCCCCTTTTCAGAGAACAAATGTATGCATGAGAGCAGGTTTACTTTAGTACTGGAATGACAAATTTTCTGCTATTGAAGGTACCCAAAGTTCTAGCCAGCCAATGATTTACTGAAGCTAAATCTGTTGGCAAATGTAGCATTTAAAACTGTATTTACTTAAAATGTCCAGAGCTGTAATTGTAAACCCATCTGCTATGTCCATTTGCTGCTAATCTCCTCAGTTCATTTAATGACAAACTGTCCAAAGTGTCTATGGAACTCTGGGCATGTGAAGGCTAAAATAAAAGGAAAAAAAAAAAAAACAGGAAAGCCGATCTTTAAAAATGCAATGGTGAGAGAAGCAGCCCTTTTCTGATAAATTAACACATGACACACGTTATACTGAATCAGACCATTGTTCCCTCAAAGGTGACATTATCTACTGTGACTAGCAGAGGCTCTTCATGGTCTCAGGTAGAGGTCTTCTACATCACCTAATACTTGATCCTCGTAACTGGAGATGCCAGGGAGTAGACCCAGGACTTTCTGCATGCGAAATAGGTGCTCTGCCTCTGAGCCAAACCCAGCACCAGTGCAGTTGCATCAATGTAGGGCCCAGAACTGGATGGTGCAGAGGGCGTGCTGGGGAAGAGTGGGACTTAGTCAGCATCCTAATCACCCTCAGCTCATGTGCTGCTCCATCTACCACAAGTGTACCATCATGCTGACAAGAGCATTTTTTTTGCCGTCAAGTCACAGATGACTTGCTGTGACCCCATAGGGTTTTCAAGGCAAGAGACATTCAGAGGTGGTTTGCCATTGCCTGCCTCCGTATCACCAGTTTGGTATTCCTTGAAGGTCTTCCATCCAAATACTAGCCAGGGTCAGAGCTGAGGGTGTGTGAATGGCCCAAGGTCACCCAGCAAGCTTCCATAGCGTGAGTTGGGATTTGAACCTGGGTTTCCCAGGCCCTAGTCTGACACCTTAACCACTACAGCACACTGGCTCTCATGGCAAGAGCATAATAATACACTAATGGTAGATGGCTTCAGCATAATCACTTCCCTTGAACTAAATGGCAATAAACCACAGATTCCCCCTCCCACCTGGTTCTCGCCACTAATTTCTCTATTTCTCTTTTTTAAAGACAGCTAAGGTAGTGATTATCACTGCACCCTGTGGCAGTGCATATGATAAGTTACTTACTCTTTGGATGACAAGCAAATTCCTTTTCCCTTCCTTAATCTATCAGCTTCATTTGGTGCTTGCAAGAACATTTACAAGGGAATGAGAACAAGTTCTCGTTATTCACTTTCTCCACCTCATGCATAATTTTATAAACCTCTGCCATACCCACCTAGTAGTCTTTTCTCTAATGTAATAAGTCCTCAACTCTTTAGCATTTCCTCATACAGAAGGTATTTCAACACCCTTGATCATTTTGATCGACCTTTTCTACACTTTCTTCAGCACTGCAACATCCTTTTTTGAGAGACGACTAGACTTGTACACAGCATATGGCTGTATCATCGGTTTCTTCTAGCAATTTTGTTTTCAATCCGTGTCCTGATATTTCTTTCCATTGTATGTTCCAGTGGTCTTCCATTGTCTACATGGGGAGGAGGCAGTACACTTATGACTCACAATCCCTCTGCTCTCTGTTGGTATGAAAAACCTCACAGGGTGCATGATGATGAGAGGGGAGCTAGAGAACAAGTGTTACTGGTATGTATGGCATCAGGCAGTGGTCATGGATCCAGTGGAAGAATGGCTATGAAAGAAGGTGCTATGAAAAATTATTGGACTCTGGGACACGTAAACAACATAAAGCAGAGTATCCCCAATGACAGAGCGTGGTGGCACAAAATCTTATCTATGTCTAAGTCTCCTTCCAAGCCTGTCTGTTAGCCAACTATGTCCAGCACTTGAGCTTGAAAACTTTGGCATGCTAAACCATGTGAGCCAGTGTGGTGTAGTGGTTAAAGTGTCAGACTAGGGTCTGGGAAACCCAGGTTTGAATCCCCATTCTGCCACGGAAACTTACTTATTACTACACACACACATACCTCTCTCTCTCTAGCATTGGAGAAGCCATGCTGATTATTCCTCAGCAAGGCTAGTACTTCTTTATGTTTAATAATCCTAGCTTTCATAGTAATTCTACAAATTTACTTAGAACAGACACTAAACTGAAATATCTGTATTGTTCTGGACCCTCCCTGGGCATTTTTAATGGTGTTTGATGGTTTCCTTCCAGTCCTCTAAAGGACCAGTTTTAATAATCCATTATAATTTTTTGTCAGAACAGCAACAATTCCACACTTTCTTTAAAACCTCTTTGGCATGTGACATCTGGACCTGATGATGTTAAACTTTAATTAGATAATTAACCTTGGAAAGTAATTTCTTGCCACCTTTATCTGACATAGTTTTTCAGAAGCCCTCCCCAAAATAGTTGCCACAGATGTGGGCTTCTCTCCTGCATCTTCTGCAGTGAAGACAGGTGCAAAGAGTTCATTCATTTAGCTTCTTAGCAGTAGCCTACCCTCCTTCTGTTAGATTTTGACTCCTCTGTTGTCCAATAGCCTGTCTGACTGGTTTTCTGCCTCTGCTGTATTTAAAGATATTGCAAGCAGTGTGGGAAAACACACTTCTGCTTGAATTGTAATTTGTTCACAAATTGCAAGCAGCACTCTTGAACATATGATTTTTAATTCTGTTCTCAAGTATCCTACGATGGATTACAAATACTTTGAACACATATGTTCTCACATGATTGGGACTGTAGATCATATGAGAAAACTGTGCAAGGTGACAGATTAAGAGCTACCGTTGCTTCCTTCCAGGGTCTCACAATTCAGGGCTTAGTGGGGAAAATGCAGCTAGCTATTTACTAAGATTCTCTTTTGTCTGATGACCATGGTCACTGGAGAAATGTTCCAGTCACTTGATTTGCATTTTCATGATTTGTGGACCATTGGAAAAGCAGAGTGAGGTCTCATGGTGATTCTCCAATGTATTATGAGGAGATTCTCCAATGTGAAATATATTTTATACCAAGGAACCTTAGTAAACAACTGGGTTATTTCTGTTCTGTGGATTTATTCTACCACGTGTATCTGTTCCACTTTTGGAGAATTTCTAAAATTGGTTTCAGAATTGATGCATGCACATTTTGCCACAATTTTCATTGCAGACACATATGCACATAGAACAAATCAGTGAAAAGAGGTAGCCTGATGCACATATATGGTGACACATATCAATTACTTATTAGAAAAAGAAAACTTGAAAGAAAAAAAATGTCAACTGGAAATAGAACTAACCGCATATACTCAGTGGTTTGAACAAAATGTAAATCAAGTTAGTGTTTCTCTAGTAACAAGATCAGGTATAGAAATTGGTATAGAAATTCAGTAAGGGAGAAATACCAATGAGGCCATCTTAAAGTACCTCTAGTTGCTTTCCAATGCTTGTTTTCATATATATTTTCTTCCCATATTACAGCCCTGCACAAAACAAACACCATTCAAATAGTGTAGATATTATATAATCATTAGACAACAGAAGACGGAGCAAGATTACCATCAAGAGTAATTTTAAACCCTTCTAGTCATGATATATTCTGGTCCTGGGAATTCACAGCAATGTCTCCCACTCCCTCCTTTGTTCTTTTGTGAATTCCTTATCTCACTGGGAAATCTCCCATCACCTCCAACAGGAGCAATGAACTGTATCTTCTGTGCTTCTATAAATATTAGGGAGTGAAATGATTCTATTTCTAGAAGTACTGTTATGAAAGTATTAAAGCATGCAAGTCAACCAGGTGTCCAAAGCCAAACAAATCTGGCACCTGAAGAAACATTCATTAGGAAGAAGTACTTCTTCAGAAATTTTACATCATTAAGGGATAATCAGGAATGAATCAATAAAGTGACATAACTGATTTCTGTACATCTGCTTCTCTCTCTCTTTTCTTTTGTGAAGCTTTGCTCTGCCAGCAGCCCTGGTAGCAACTGCAAGCATCTCACTGCGCTTTGGCAGAAGGATGATGCTTCTGCCATCAGTAAGGATCTATATTAACTCATCAAAAGCCTAACTGAAAACACCATGTTCTTTATGTTGTAAATACCAGTGCTGGATGGCAGCATCAACAGAGGGCCTCAGCCTCGATGTCCTGTTTAGCCCTGTATGTGCTGAATTAGATGGACCACTGGTCTTATCCAGTGGGCCCTACTTATGTTCTAAAACCAATCCCCTTTCCTGATTTTGCTTTCTGTTCTTCAGTATGTTTCCTTTCCACTGGTCCTGTATTTCCTCATGCAATTACTAACTCATTCTGCACAAAGTAATGATTTTCAACATAGAATAAGTTGGAAGTTTTTTAGTGGCAAAATCTTGAATGACAGAGTTAGGGGTCTGCAACTACTAGCAAATCATGCCATCTGGTCTCCTGATTGATAGGCTAGCATAAAGCCCCTAATTTTCTTTTTTTTTCTCTCCTGCATATTCATTAATCACAAACTGTCTGAAGGAGATGAGAACACCATGGCTCTCTTGGTATGTTTTTCTATGAGATTGTATCTGACTCTTTAAATAAGGTTAATTCACTCATAACACCATGAAGCCCATTTGATTTATAGCATCAAAAGCTTCTTTAACTTAATTTAATCAGCTCCAAGGGCTTTCCCCACCCCAGATAATTCACAGGCTATGCTGCTGTGTACAAACTCTAAGGATTTAGACTTTTGTAAGTGAAGGGCCTTGTATCAAATACACAAGAGCACCTGTACACATTTCATATTTTCAGATGTTTACCACGGAAAATGCTCATGAAGGATGATAGTCCATGCTAAGTAGCCATTATCTAGTGCTCAAGGACTGACAAATCTTCAAAGAGGCCCAGCTGATTCAAGAAATCTTATTACTTTCTCAGTGTGAAAGGCCAAAGGTATTTACACAAAATATTAACACCTCAATTTCTACCATGTGACACAATTTCTGCCATGTTTGTTTTCAGGATCACTAGAATTGTCACTAGAATGTGCTGCAGAATTTAAACTTGGGAATTGCTTCTCTGGCAACCAATCAGAAAAATTATGAGGGTAAAACAGATTTTGCTTTTTGTTAGTTAAACTAGCAACATTGAGTTAGATCCAACCAGTATTTTCATTCAATCCCACCTAAATCCCCAGTTCACAACAGCCATATGGTCCCATGATCTACCTTTTTGGTGGTCAAAAGGGACCTCCCTCCACCATTTTTCCCCAGCATAAAAGCTGGTTGGATCCAACCCCTTGGAGGAAGGGGTATGCATCTTTAAATTCCTGTATTATCCCTGGATTCCTTCTGAATTCTGTGATATTCAAAAAGAACTTGGAAGTTCCTCATGCTCAACATCTGGGAATTTTGAAGGAAGCCAAGGGAGCTTTAGTGACATTTTCTATAGGATGGTCTACATAACCTTGTTCACATAGAGAATGGAAGTGTGCATACAAGTGGGTATCCGGTTGGAACTTGGCAACATATTACTCTGGCTATGTGAGCTGCATGCTACATTATAATAGGAGTGGAAGAATATATACCAGAGGGCAAAGGAAACTGATGAAATATGACTACGAAATGGCAAGATTGCCTCTAGAGGACCGTATTTTGCTTGGAAGCATTGCTCACACTTGTGATTGAGCTATTTGCCTATGAAGTGAGTTCTGGTGAATTCAAGTCTCTACAGCTGCATTGAGCTGACTTTATGTGGATTTGTTCTGTAACTTTAGGATTTTCACTGTATAGCAAATAGTTATTTAGGATCATAACTGATATTAGTGTATGTGTTTATTGTATGACTGTTGTATGTATTGGTTGGATATATTATATTTTGGCATTCTGTACATACATCATGATTTTGTGACTGTGATTTCATAAGGTTGGCTCATCTATGTGAATTATATTTGTGACTGAAGGGAGCTTTAGTGACATTTCTATAGGATAGTCTACATAACCTTGCTCACATAAAGAATGGAAGTGTGCAGATATAACTAGCAACAGATCCTTGATTCTGGCCTCACTTTTGACCCAGCAGCCTCAAATATGTTAATAGTTGTAGTTATATTGAGTAACACTTCCATTATCACCATTAACCTGTTCCTGAAGTCAGGTCTTGTAGTAACTCATAAAGTGTAAAATAAAATATGCTAAAAACATAAAACCACTATATTTTCCTCTGCATTTTTGCAGATTTAGCTAAAGTGAGAAATTGTGCTCTGATAAATGAATGGTAGCATTGTTAAAAGATATTCTCTTAATTCCTTTTAATCCAATTTCCCCCTGAAATCCCACCGTTTCTTTTGTCTGTCAGAATTTGAAGTCTGTTTCTAATTAATTCTGTTTTGATCAAGGGATATTCGAAAAGAGGAGGGGCAGGAAAGGAAGTTCTGCAGCATTTCAGAACTTCACTCTGTAGATGCTCAGAGGCAGGCAATGTCTTCCCAAACCTTCCTGTCCTCCTGCTAGAGCACCATCCTGTAATTTGTAACATAATAAAACAACTGCGAGGGCTGAAGTTACAAAAGAGTGCATTGATATCTCTTCAAACAGGAATCAGTGAGAAACAAAAGTGAAATCCCATTTTAAAGGATAAAAAAGAGTAAGAGGAGTCAATATCTAAATCTAAAAAAAAATCAAATTTCAAAAACAGAAATGTCCTTCCCCATAACAATGCTAAAATGGGTGGAGAACACAACTTCTTGTGTGGAACAGTCCATCTCTACATTTGTTCCCACCACCCAAAGTACTAAAAATTAAGTTTTCTCCATTTTACTGCAATGAGAAAATGCATAATGAAACAGACGTATTCTGCAGTTTCTTTAGGCTATGAGTTGTTCTTCTACCTCTTGTCATATTGCTGTGAATAAAAGAGCCATGTGATCTTATGTGACATGAGCATCACATTTAATATATTTCTACGCTGGGTTTTAATGAAATATTAATTAGCATAAAATGCATCACTTATTGGAAGAAATACTCGGATCAGGGCAGCCTATTTTAATTCATTGATGACTTTCCTTGGGGTGTACATGTTCCAACAGATAACCTGTCCAGATTCCACAGGCAGCAATTCTTGCAAATGGGAGTTTGGAATTACTTTACTGTGCAAGGCAGAGAAATAGGTTTTCACAGACCCTCAGCATCTGGAGCGCAGTGCCATTGGGTTCAGGTACGGCCAAGAATTTAGCATCATTTTATAGGAAGGTTCTACATCTTGATTGATGAAAGATTCAGCAAAAACTGAAATGCTTACGGATTCTATCACTCCGATAGAAAATAGAGCTTTTGAAGCTTTACCCTTGAAGTAGAATCTAAAATAAAAAAATAGTGAGGCAAATTACTACAACCACTTTACCCTGAGGTCTTGCAATTCTTCTGAATCCAATACTGACCACTGTCAAATATTGGATATTAAAACTGACTGCTTGAGCACATGAAGGTGCCTTATACTGAATCAGACCCTTGGTCTATCAAGGTCAGAATCCTCTACTCCACCTGGTAATGGTGCTATAGGGTTCAGGCAGTGATATTTTCATATCTCTCACTGCTTGATTCTTTTAAAATGGAAATGCTAGGATTCAGCCTGGGAGGCAGACTGGCATGACCATCTGCTCATGTGTCTTAAGAACATAAGAAAGGCCATGCTGGATCAGACCAAGGTCCATCAAGTCCAGCAGTCTGTTCACACAGTGGACAACCGGGTGCCTCTAGGAAGCCCAAAAACAAGATGACTGCAGCAGCATTATCTTGCCTGTGTTCCAAAGCACCTAATAAAAGGGGCATGCTCTTGCATCCCTAGAATAGAATAATAGAATCATAGAGTTGGAAGGGACCACCAGGGTCATCAAGTCTGCACAATGCAGGAAATTCACAACTACCTTCCCCCCCACACACACCCAGTGACCAGAAGATGGCCAAGATGCCCTCCCTCTCATCATCTGCTTAAGGTCACAGAATCAGCATTGCTGACAGATGGCCATCAAACTCTTCTAAAAACCTCCAGGGAAGGAGAGCTTACCACCTCCCAAGGAAGCCTGTTCCACTGAGGAACCGCTCTAACTGTTAGAAAATTCTTCCTAATGTCTACATGGAAACTCTTTTGATTTAATTTCAACCCGTTGGTTCTGGTCCGACCTTCTTGGGCTGAATTCCATGGCAGCCTTTCCTGGTGCAGAGAATGACCATCTGTTATGGAAAGTTTTGAACAAGGCTGGGGGCAGGCTGTCAGTTGCTCAGAGCCTTGGGCTTGTAAAGAGCCACTGCTTGCCCTGATCTGGATGGCCCAGGCTAGCCCAATCTAATCAGATCTCAGAAGCTAAGTAGGGTTGTCCCTGGTTAGTTCTTGGATAGGGGATCACCAAGGAAGTCCAGGGTTGCTATGCAGAGGCAGGCAATGGAAAACCACCTCTGTTCATCCCTTACTGTGACATGATGGCACATTTCACCACTGCATCCACTCTGCAGTGGCACAGTAGAAGAAGTAGAAGAATTGATTTTTATACCTTGCTTTTCTCTTGTTAAGGAGACTCAAACCAGCTTACAATTGCCTTCTCTTCCTCTCCCTGCAATAGAGATTTTGTGAGGTAGGTTGGACTAAGTGAATTTGGAAAGAACTATGACTAGTCCAAGGTCACCCAGCAGGCTTCATGTGTAGGAGTGGGGAAACCAACACAGTTCACCAGATTAGAGCCTGCCGCTCATGGGGAGGAGTGGTAAATCAAACATGGTTCTCCAGATTAGAGTTCACCGCTCTTAACCATTACACCACACTGGCTCTGTCAGCAGTAATTCTGCATAGGGCTTCACAGCAAGTCATCTCTTCCTTCACTTCTTGCAGTGATGCTCTTTTTTTCTCATTAAAATTAGGGTTGTCAAGTCAGAGACGAATGAATCCAAATCCAAATGGAATTGTTCCTGTTCAATATAGCTAATATACATAATATGGCACATCCCATCACATGCTGTCAGCCTCATCTAGTCACCCATGATCCGATTTCAGTTTACCAAATTAAGGGGAGAAAATGGGAAAATAAAAGCCAAAAGTGAGTAATGCGCAAATGAATGGTTCTTTTGGCTAATCTCCTACCCATACCAGGAAGAAGCACTCTCCATTTCGCTGCCTCTTCTGCTTTGCAGAAACCATGTTGAGATCCATTCAGAATTTCTGAATGTGCATATCATGGTGAGAAAATGGGGACATTCTGAATATTGCCAGGTTTGTGGACATATTTATTTCTCGGCTTATTAAAATATACCCCTACTCTCCCCATGGCCCTTGGAATTTTACAAATCCCATTTGACTACGAACCATAAGATCCTGGTTAAGGCTATGAGATAACATCTGGCCCAAGGTCACCCTGTGAACTCCATGGCTGAGCAGGGATTTAAACCCCCGTCTCCTTCGGCCAGGTAGAATGCTCTGTCCTCTCCACAACTAGTTCTCAGTTGGTTTCCCAGCTTCAGAGGCAGGTTGCCCAGTCCCAGCAGCCCCCACAATAAATCACAAACAAAAAGATTTTACAACTGGAACCACGTTCTATGTCACTTCCAAATGGCACCAATGAACTGGAAAATTGTTGTGCCTTGCAGTCGGAGGTATGCCAGTTGCTACCATAAATCACGATGTTGAGGATTATCACAATTTAAATTAAAATCATTTATAATCCAGTTAAAGCAATTTTGGATTGTATTGTGTGATCTCATAAAGGGAATGTTTCCAGTGTGAATGGCTGTTGCAGTTACCTATGTTTTGATATAGAAGGGCATGCTTTTCACCCAGATGCATTTCATCATAAAATGGAGACATGTTCCTTCAGACCCGAGATTAGTTCCAAATTACTCCTCCATTTGCCTTTAATATAATAGCAAAGCTCCATTAATCTAATTCATATTTTCATAGGCCTTCTTCATGCACCCTTCTAGCACTGTGGAAGCTGTGGAAGCCTTTAGTATGTTCCCACTGCAAAGGAAAGAGCCCTACCAACAAGATGTATTCACTAGTTCCCCAGTAACATGGGATCATACCACAGGGCACTTGGGCCATGCTAATAGCTGTTTTTTTGGCTCTTGATCTTACAATTGGTCCAGAAGCAATCCTTCCATTTATGTTCCATACTTTGGCGTCATCCATCGAATGATCCCCTGTGGTTTCTGTGAACTTCATTGCTCTGGATCTGCACACAATGTGCATTTTACTATGTAGTTAACATTAGTTCAGGGCTGTCAATTTGGTTAATCCTGAACTGGGAAAATCCCGAATCAACGTTGATCTGGCTTTCCCCAGTTCGAAATTAACTGAAGCAAAAAAGGCGGGAGATTCTCGAAGCCAAACTTAGCCTCTAAACTAAGCCCCCCTGCCTGCCTCCCTGGGAGTCCAAGGGAGGTGGGGGGGTTAGTTTAGATCCATGCTGCCAGGCTTGGCAGCGTGGATCCCTTTAAAGCCCCTGTTCCCTGCCTCCCTGGGATTCCCAAGGAGGCAGGCGGGTGGGGGGCTTACTTTAGATCCATGCTGCCAGGCTTGGGAGCATGGATCTGTGCCAAATTGTTTTGGTATTATTCGGGTCCGGGTTTATTGACCCAAATATTTTCAGAAAATCCAGGTTTTCTGGATTTCCTGAAAATTTTCTGGTTCAATAAACCCGAACCCGGAAAAAAAACAAAGGGGGGGGGGAGATCGACAGCCCTACATTGGCTTATACATATTGCAATGCGTAGTTGCAGAATGATAATTATAGAAATATGCACCCAATACCTAGCTCTCTCATTCCCCTCCCAAAAATATTGTGATACATCAAAAAAAATTGGTGAAAATAATACACATGTCCAGTGTGGATTGGAACAGCATTTTAGGAAATGAATTTCTATTAGGAAAGTATGTGGAAGCATTGTACAATCTTCTGTGTGACTTGAAATGCAACTTTTGCTAAATTTAAATAAGGATAGTGGTATATTTATACCTAGTATTTTGGATTAATATTGTGGATGTTGAGGTCAGCTACGAAGTCTCAGAGCCTTTCACCAAACTTTGACATACCTGCTTATAAAGTAAGATTTGAACAATGATTATGTATGTGCCCTTGCTTAAGTGCATCACTATTCATTCTGAGTGCCTGTACTGTAACAAACAACAACATTAGAATTCAAATAAATAAATGAAGTACATTTTTTTTTAAAAAAAATGTCATATGTATGATCAAGAATGCAGACTGGCACACAAAACCTGTTCTCTCTGAGGAATTCTCTCCAGATATCCAGAAGAGATACTCCAATCTTTTGTGTGTGCGTGAGATCAGCCACTAACATTACGAGGAGAGGCACAATTGTGCTTTGCAAAGGATTATTAAAGGGTGTGAGAAAATGAGTTTCCTGAAGTAAGATTAATTAGAAGAAATTTCCCACTTCCCACTCAGCACACCAGCACATAATACAAAGCAGCAGTTTCATAAGGGGTAACAATATTTTTATTTTCTTCAGTGTAAGAAAACTCATCATCAGATTTAATTAGCTAATGTTTCTAAAAACCCACTGGATCTTTAGATATAAGACTGTAGATAAGTACGCCCATCATAATGAGACATTTTCCACAGAGAGCCCGTTGAGAATAACATAATTATGTCGGCATTTCTGTCCACAGAGTTTGCAAAAAGCAGGTTAGAGAGATCATAGAAATTGGGAGAGTTGTTAGTATTGCTCTTACAAGAATGAGGAAGCTCAGGGGAGCTAATTATTCAAGTATCACCCACTTGTCATCAGAGTCTTTTCCACGGTGGCACCAGTGCTTTAGAAGGCTGTCCCCAATGTGATCAAACCGGCCAACAATGTTCCTGATTCAAGAGGCGATTGAAACTGTTTATTTTCCACCAAACCTTTTGCAAATGTGGAGATGGTTGCTTTTGATACACTGCTTCTGCTTTTTAATCAAGTGACTGTTAACTGGTATTATTGATTTGAGGGTGGAAATATCGATGTTTTGCTGTTTGTTTGTTTTAACTTTCCTTTTTGGCCTTAGCCTCTCAAAGCATGAATAGAAACACAGAGATTTGTTCTTATTTAGAACACATGAAGCTGCCTTATACTGAATCAGACCATCAAAGTCAGTATTGTCTACTCAGACCGGCAGCAGCTCTGCAGGGTCTCATGCAGAGGTCTTTCACATCACCTACTTGTAGGGCTGTCAAAAAAAAAAATTCAGTACAGTTCGGATTCGGCCGAATTTGACCCTTGTGGGTTCGGTACGTGCCGAAGTCCGAACTCCCCCGCTTCGGATCCCTGGTAATTCGGGGGGATCCGGAGTTCGGGGGAAAATTCGGCCCCAGCGCGCCTTCAGAGGGATTCCCTGAAGGCGCGCGGGGGCCCTTTAAACTGATCTGAGCCTCCCAGCTGGGAGGCACAGATCAGTTTAAAGGACAGCCCGCCCCCCTTCAGCGGGCTCCGCTGGAGAGGCTCGGGCTAGCATTTAAACTGATCTGTGCCTCCCGGCCGGGAGGCACAGATCAGTTTAAAGGGCAGCCCGCCCCCCTTCAGCGGGCTCCGCTGGAGAGGCTCGGGCTGTCCTTTAAACTGATCTGCGCCTGGGAGGCGCAGATCAGTTTAAAGGACAGCCCGAGCCTCTCCAGCGGAGCCCGCTGAAGGGGGGCAGGCTGCCCTTTAAACTGATCTGCGCCTCCCAGCCTCCCAGCCTCCCAGCTGGGAGGCTCAGATCAGTTTAAAGGGCAGCCCGCGCCTTTCAGCGGGCTCCCCTGAAGGGGGGCCGAATTTGCCGGATTTATTCGCGAACTCCCGAACTCGCTGAATTCGGCCCCCCCGGTTGCCCACCAGTTTTGAGTTCGGATCCGTCCGAACAGAAAATCACCGAATCAGGAGAAATTCGGTTGATTTTCAGTTTGGACCGAACCGAATTGACAGCCCTACCTACTTGCCTGGTCCCTTTAACTGGAGATGCTGGGGATTGAACCTGGGACCTTCTGCATGCTAGGCAGATGCTCTACCACTGAGATATGGTCCCTCTAAGCTGATCTGAGAGCTTAGGGTGGCAAAAACTGAGTAAAGCTATAACGCTAAGAGGCTGGCAGTGCAATCGTGGCCAGAGTTGCACACGTCTAAGCAATCTGACGTCACTGGATTTAGAAAGGTGTACCGTACTTTTGCTTAGGATGGCACTGCCAGATATTCAAAATTAAGCAAGGTCCACAGGTCCGCTCCTGTATAAATTGCAAGCAAATGGTATGTTTTAAGAGCATTTGTTGTGATTATTATACCTTTTCATACCTCTTTAATCACTGTATAAATTTGATCACTACACATAAGTCCAAAATTAATCCAAAACAGTAACAGCACAATCACTGTCTAATGGGAAATTGGCTAACCCCCTGCAAATGATGAAAGCCACAAATCTGGGTCACCCCAGACTAGAAGAAGAAGAGTTGGTTTTTATATGCTGACTTTCTCTATCACTTAAGGCAGAATCAAACTGGCTTACAATCATCTTCCCTTCCCCTTCCACAACAGACACCCTGTGAGATAGCTGGGACTGAGAGAGCTCTTAATAGAACTATGACTACCCCAAGGACACCCAGCTGGCTTCATGAGTAGGAGTGGGGAAACCAACCTGGTTCACCAGAGTAGTATCCACTGCTCATGTGGAGGAGTGGGGAACTGAACCCTGTTCTCCTGATCAGAGTTCACTGCTCCAAAACACCGCTCTTAAATCACTAGACCACACTGGCTCTAACCAAAAAAGGAAAGAAAAAAGCAATACTGAAAAAATAACCCTCCTACATTTGACTTTCAGTAAAATGTATAATTAAAAGTTCTCACCATGGAGAGGTCCTCATGGGACGTTCAGGAGATCCTTCAGTGTTCAGGTGTGAAGCATTGTTATTTTTATGCATACCCCTGGTAAGCAGAGAGGGTCTGCGAAGAAACTGTCTTAAGCACATTCATCTTTGATATAATCTTTGTACTCTTTTCTGTATTTTTCTGATAGCTTTTTAATTTTTGTCTCATTATCAGCTTTTCAGTGCTCGCTTCCTAGGGCTTCAGCAGAAAAAAACGTTGTCCCTCGACTTTCAGCTCCTGTCCTCTTGTTATCACCCTCCATTATGAAATGATTTCTCTGGAGTGTGAGTTGTGCCTTGTAACTGAGGAGGCTAACAACCGCAGCAGAGTTTGCATGTGAGAGTGTTTGTTCCACCTATGGAAAGGGAACTGGGGCCTCATTATAATTTACAATGAAATAGTGCAATGTTTTAATCTTTACTTCTTCAAGTCCTGAATAATAAACCACTGCCCAAAGTATTGGCATAAGAAAGGAAAGATAGGAACCAGCTGTGACATAATGTAATGTTTTGTCTCAATAGAATAGACTTTGGATAAATTCTTATGAACATTATATTTCATTGTTCTGTATTAAAGAAGGATGCATTCAAGGTCAGCCGCAGAATGAACAAATTATTCCAAATGAATTTTAATATACGCACAACCTCAACAAAGAAAAAAAAGTTGCATTTTTTTACAGAGTAAAAATGTGCAAAGCAGCAGAGGTTACAAGGCAATTATCTAACAACTTGTAGCTACTACAAAATTATACAAAATAATAGTCACAAAGGTTCAACGAAATTGTGAGTCATGTATTGCAGTGTAAATATAACGAGCAAAAACAAAAGTGTTGATAATATAACACAAAACCACAACGGTGATGGATCTGCCGAGTGGTATCCTGTTTTGATATCTTTTCTTTGGACTGTAACCTTGGAATTCAACAATAAACAGAAGTAGGGCTGTTGATTCGGTTTGGCCCGAACTGAAAATCAGCCGAATTTCCCCTGATTCGGTGGTTTTTAGTTCGGGAGGAACCGAACTCAAAACTGGCGGGCAACCGGGGGGGCCGAATTCAGTGAGTTCGGGAGTTTGCGAATAAATTCGGCAAATTCGGGGCCGTCAGTAAGCAGCATAACCGTCAGTAAGCAGCATTCTCCTCCCCCGGCCAATCGGTGGCCAAGCTGGGTCTTCTTCTGGCCAATCAGTCAGGATTGAGTACTGGAGGAATCAGCTGATGTGCGGCCCGGCCAGGGAGAGAGAGAGAGGGAGCGAAATCCTCGTGTGTGTGGGGGGGGTGCTTGTGCACATTCGCTCCTTTCTGTGGCTGCAGGGGGCGTATTTTTTTGGGTACAGACACAAAACTTTCACTGGAGCTTCAGATGAAGCTTCTTAAGATACCCCCCAAGTTTTGTAAACATTGGGTCAGGGGGTCCCGAGATATGGGCTCCCCATTTTTCTTTCCATGGCTGCAGGGGCGCATTTTTGGGGGTACAGACCCCAAACTTTGAGCGGAGTTTCAGACCAGTGTTTTTAAGATACCCCCAAGTTTTGTAAACATTGGGTCAGGGGGTCTCGAGATATGGGCTCTCCCCCTTTTCCCTCCCCCCTTTTTCCATTTATGTGGCTGCAGGGGGCGCTTTTTTGGGGATATAGCCCCCAAACTTTTAGCATAGCTTCAGACAATTATTCTTAAGATACTACCCAAGTTTTGTAAAGATGGGTTCAGTGGGGGCAGAAATATCGCCTCCCCCCTTTTCTCTTTCCATGGCTGCAGGGGCGCATTTTTGGGGGTGCAGATCCCAAACTTTGAGCGGAGTTTCAGACCAGTGTTCTTAAGATACCCCCCAAGTTTTGTGAACATTGGGTCAGGGGGTCCCGAGATATGGGCTTTCCCCTTTCCCCTTTCCCCTTTCCCCTTTTCCCTATTGGGATGAATGGATCAGCCAATCCTGTGCATCTTCTCCAGAGCAAAACGTTCCGTGCCTAATTGGAATCATCTTGGATTATAAGTCCTCCCCAGCCCCTCTTGATGGAACAGAAGACAGCCACAGTAAGACCCCTTTGGGGGCTTTAATCTATAATTTTTCTCCTGTGTATGTGTGTGTGTGTGGGGGGAAAGCAGAGTCTGTGTGTGTGTGGGGAGGGAGCAGTTTCTGTGGGTGGGGGGGAAGCCAAAGGGGGCTTTCGTCGGTTCTGCCTGGGGTGTGTGTTCCCCCTCGAGTCTCTTGCTCCCTGGTTTGAGGGGGGAGGTTTCAGTTGTGTGTTGCAAAGGTGTTGTTTAACAAGGTTGTGTTGTTTTGCAGTTGTTTTGCTAATTTCTCTGCTGTTGTCGGGGCTGGGAGCTTTGTGCGTGGGCAGCAAGCTCTGCTGAGAGATGCACATTAAGGGTGGGGGGACCCCTTTCAGGGCCCATATTTCAGCCCCCCCTAAACCAATCTTTACAAAACTTGGGGAGTCTTTCAATAAACGTCCTTTGAAGCTCTGCTGAAAGTTTGGGACCTCTAACCCCAAAAATGCCCCTCCAGAGCCGCGGAAAGGCGCGATTGTGTTTTTAACGGCTCTATTTGGCCAAATTTTTTCCCGAACTTTGAATTCCCGCCGAATTGAACGGATCCGAAGTGGGGGAGTTCGGACTTCGGCATATCCCAAATCTAAACGGGCTGAATTCGGCCGAATCCGAACTATACCGAATTTTTTTTAATTCAACAGCCCTAAACAGAAGTATAACTAATACAAATATACAATAATGACCTATAACCTGATAACAACCAGGTTACATGGGACTTACTGAAGCTATCATCAGAAATGAAGCGATTCTCCTTTATGAAACATAGGTCTGTAATAAGTAAAATAAAGTACATAACGATTAGTAAACAAAGACACATGTAGATAAAATGGAAAGTCTCTCAAACCCAAATTTAAAAACTTACAGTATGAGACAATGAAGCCATGAATTCAATAAACATGTATACTGTAGAAGGCTATGGGTTGAGGTGGAGCACATTGTATCAACCAAGCCTATATGCATGTAGGGAAATACATTCTTAAAGGGCCCGAGAGCAAACTGAGAGAGATATTCCATGTACATAATTAATTGTAAGATAAATATCAAACATGAGCCAAATTTATAAAAAAAGGAGATAGGTCCAAGTGATAATTAAGACCATATGGAAATAGTGTATTTAAAGTGAAAATCCAATGGGCTTGCCTTTGTAACAATGATTTTTCCATGTTGTAAGACTGGTAGGATCTGGGTAATATCCTGACAATAACTAAAAACTTGAAATCAGATGGTAAATGGTGTTTTTCCATGAAATGAGTTACCAAAGGAGCTTGAAGATTAGGAATACTGAAAGACCATCATCGAAGTACAGAAATGGAACAGGCCAAAACAAAGAAAAGATCAGAACAATACACTGAAGAGTTATACAGAAGAGTTGAAAGGATGGAAGATTCCTTCAAAGAATAATCTTTTGAAGGAGAACCTGCAGTTTTAGAAAGTGAAATGAAAGCTGCATGTAAAGCAACTGGGAGAAACAACCTCACCAGGAGTAAATGGAATGTTGATAGAGCTATAAAAATAGAGCCAAGCCACAAAAACAGAGTCCATCAAAATCTTAACAAGAATGGAAAGCAAAACAATGCCCCACAGACTGGAAATGTAGTCTTCATTCCAATTCTGAAAAAGGAGATGTCAAAGACTGTAGCAAGTATCAGTTAAATGCATTAATTTCTCATGCAAGTAAAGTGATGCTCAAAATTTTACAACAAAGAATGTTACCATATATGAAATGAGAAATGCCAGATGGTCAAGCTGGATTCATAAACAAAAGAGGCACTAGAGTTCATATTGCAAATTATAGTTGATTACTGGTACATATGAGAGAATTTCAGGAGAAAATCAGCTTGTGTTTCATAGATTACAACAAAGCTTTTGACTGTGTGGATCATGCAAAGCTATGGTTGGTTTTAAAGGAAATGGGTATGCCACAACATCTAATTGTTTTGATGCACAACATATACTTTGCACAAGTATCTACTGTCAGGACAAAATATGGAGAAACAGAATGGTTTCCAATAGGTAAAGGTGCCAGACAAGGATTTTTTTTCTCCCTATCTCTTCAATCTACATGCAGAACATATCATAAAGAAAACTGGATTAGATTTTGATGAAGGTGGGCTGAAAACTGGGGGAAGGAACATTAACAATTTGGGATATGCAGAGGATACCACATTACAGGAAGTAAATAGTGGAGACTTGAAATGACTACTAATGAAAGTTAAAGCAGAAAGTGGGTTGTAGGTCAAATCAAGCCTGAACTCTCCCTAGAGGCTAAAAGACAATCATGCTAGGAAAAGTTGAAGGCAGCAAGAAAAGAGAAAGACCCAACGTGAGAAGGATTGGCTCAATAAAGGAAGCCACAGCTGTCAGTTTGCAAGACCTGAGGAAGGCTGCTAATTATAGGAGTTTTGGAGGTCATTAATTCATATGGTCACCATAAGTTGGAAGTGACTTGATGACAACACACACACACACACACACACACACACCATGATTCTTCTTCGGATGTAGCACTACTGGAAGGGATGTTTGATTGCTCCTAAGATAAAATTTGAAGCTAGACAACTTTGGAAATGCCCCTTCACCTTTCCTCAAAAGACAAGAGCTGTAGAGCAATTGTTACTGATCAGGAACTGTGAGTCCCTGGGGCAAATTTTGCCTTATAAAGGAATAAGATTTGGCTCCCTAGTTGCGAGTCTTATGGCCATAACCAGTATCAATAATGGGGCATTTCCAGCAAGGAAGATTGAAGGTAAAACACTCTAAAGGTTTGTTGTCCTGTTTCTAGGGAAATCCTTGCTGTTGTAAAAGAATTGGGCTCCCACCATGACTGCTCAAAGCATCTTTTCTAGAATCACAAAAGGTTAATGAATCCTTGGTGGCTATATATAGGTGCCCCAAAATAAGGAATTATACCTTGCCACTATTGTGCAGCACAAAGAACCATTTTCTCAACTTGCTTCTTGATGCACTTGACTTCCTTTCACTACTGAGCACACATTACAGAGCTAAAGAATGATCTTTTGTAATTGGGACAACTGGCAGAAGTAGGGGATCAAATTAGTTCACTAACAGGGCAATCCTAAACCAAGTAACATTGAAGCCCGTTGCAGTCAGTGGAATGGGTGTAGACGTGTGTCACTCTTCTTAGGATTGCATGTAACATTTGGTTCAGTGAAAATTGCAGGCAACAGCTGTAAGCACGAGGTTTACATCTGTTGCCTAGGGAACCGGTCATACAGGACTAACCAGCCTTGTATGAGACGCTAGACATGCTGGCATCCAGAGAGAAAAATCGATTGGTGTTCAGCTTTGAAATTCCTACAGACCAAAAATACTTCAGAGGTTACACCGTATTTTGAAGCCATCCCAATGAACTTTAAAAAAGGACCCATGTTGAGTGTGTTCAATTTTTCAATGACTGCTTCACACTCCTCTAATATTACCTTGGATGAAATTGGACTCTCATGTAAAATACATGAAAGGTTCTTGTGTGGTTCAACCAAGTTGTATTTTTGGGACATCAGTTCTGACCTTTCTCTTCTTCTTTTAAACCCTTAAGGGGGAAAGAAAGTACAAGAAGTAGAGAACAGTCTTCAAGGATTCACCAGCTAACTTTACATCTGCGGGGAAACTGTTCAGCTGGGAAAGCAACGCAAGAAACTTTATCGAGAGAGTGAAGATCTTGAAATAATATTTCAAACAGGGGGAAAGAAATATGTTTAGAAGAAAAGTTTACTAATGAGACTGGCATCCTAATTTAAATCTCCAAGTTAGAAATAGTATTTTTAGGGACTCGGGTGCATATCACAAATCAAAAGCTACAAATACATTCAGAGTTAAAAAAAAAGACATAGCAGTCAGCATAATTAAATGCTCATTTGCAATTACAAGAAAACAAAACAGAAGGCTTTGATACAGGATGTCAATCTGCTTTAAAACAACAACCATAAAAAGATGATGAGCCAGCAACGGGATTATATACTCTGATGTACAAGCATACCTCAGAGATATTGTGGGTTCGGTTCCGAATCTCGCAATACAGTGAGTCACACAAATTCTTTGGTTTCCCAGTGCATATAAAAGTTATGTTTACACTACACTGTAGTCTATTAAGTGTGCAATAGCATTGTGTCTAAAAAATGTAGTGTAATAACAATGAGAAAGTTTGAAATATTATGGGAATTACCAAAATGTGACACAGAGACACGAAGGGGGCACATGCTGTTTGGAAAAAAATGGTGCTGATAGACTAGCTCGAAAATGCAATACCTGCGAAGCGCAATAAAGTGAAACACTATAAAGTGAAGCGCAATAAAATGAGGTTTGCCTGTACTGAAGCTTTTGCTAGATTCACCTGCAAGATTCTAGATTCACTTGCAGTCATTGGAGTTCCTTCTTCCGGGCTGGCCAAGGAAAGGAAGTCAACTTGTGTATATTGGGAGCAGATGCACATCTGGATATGTATCTGATACATTGTAAAGCACTTTCTGATGTAACTCATCCCATATCTTATTTCTTTACAAAAAAAAAATTGTCCCGCCTTTCTGCCCTCACAAGGGCCACCGAGGTGGCTAACAGTTTAAAGCATACATGATAAAAATATTAAAATCAACCCCTTTCCCAACACACATCATTAAAACAATTTAAAAACAAAGACATAAAACAGCAATTAAAACATCGGTCAGGAAGGAGGGCTCACCGAGGGAATGCCAAATGAAACCAAAAAGTCTTCAACCGCTAGCCCAAGATGGCAACGGAAAAATCATCCTGGGGAGAGATTTCCAGAGCTTTGGTGCCCTGACCAATAAGGCTGTCTCCCAGGTTGCCACCCACCTAACCTCAGAAGCAGGGGGCACCCAAAGCAGGGCCCCCAAAGATGAGTTTAGTAGTTGGGCAGGTTCAAGGAATTTCTGTGCTCAAGGAATGAGCACTGAATTTCCTCAGTCAGGTTCTGCATATTCCTCTGTGTATCCTTATCTGTACCATGCAATCTTTCTATAAACCTTGTTAGGAAAATCTGTTTATTCTCTACAAACCGCATGGGAAGAGGAGGGAAAAAATGGACCATATGCCTACAAGACACCTACTGTGTCACTCAGATAAATAAATGCATATTAGGGAGAGATTTGGTCACTCTGAAGCTACTTCTTTCCTAGAGGGAAAAATAAAGCTGTCCACCTTCTGTCTTTTAATCAGACATAACTTGGTGAACTTTGCTAAACAATCTATTCTAAGCCTGGCATTCTCTTTCTAATTAAAACTAGTATCCCCATGAGTTCACTGGAAGCCTTGTTAAGATTAAATCTTCAGCCGTTGTCTGTTTCTCTTGTTGACTGTGATTTCAAAAAGTGTCAGGATGTTTACCGCACTGGAGCAGCTATTTGAAGACGGATTTGCCGGGAACAGCTGTAGGTAACAATCAATCATATTTGGTTCAGTGACAGAATTTAATTAGCAGACAAAACGGAATTGTCTCTCAAATGAGTACAAACACTGCTTGTGTGTGCAAACTATTCCTTTGCCTGCTTTAAGAGGGGACAGAGAAAGGGTCGAACACTGTTGTAAAACATGATTTCGTGTCTCTCTTCAGGCAAGACAATTTGATTCATGTTTGTGCTGTGTGTGGGTGGTTAGGGGTGTCTCCTGTTGAAATGAACATGACAGGAGAATTAAGATTGCAGCCATCTTCCCTAACTCACATGGGGTCGGGGCACAATGGGAAAACATCTGTTTTGCATGAAGAAGATCCCAGGTTCAATACCCAGCATCTCCAGTTACAAGGACCAGATAGTAGGTGGTGCATTCAAAATCTCCCAAGTCTTGCTTATGAATGACCTGGACGGGATGAGAAGGTAGCTATTAAATATATATATTTTGGATTGCATGTGTTTTACAATAACAGGACTTATTTGTTCTGCGGTATTTCCATCTAATGTGTATGTATGTGTGTATGCTTACTTTGAGTCCTTCAGTAAAAACAAAACAAAACATGGCAGTTAGACTCCGGTTTAAGTGGACAACAGAAAAGGAAACACAGTACCTTCAATGTACTGAGAATCAGACATGCCTAATGCTAGTCATCCAGGATCAGAACTCTAGAAATGTAATTTAACCCTTCAATGCGACTTCATGAGAGCATGGTATAAACTGAGCCTATGTCACTGGGCCACCAAGACTAGATTAATTCATGCCATCGTATTTCCTATTACTATGTATGGGTGTGAAAAACAAAAACAAATCAGTGGGTTATAGATCAAATTGAGCCTGGACTGACCCTAGAAGCTAAAATGACTAAACTGAGGCTATCGTATTTTGGTCACATCATGAGACGACAAGAGTCACTGGAAAAGACAGTCATGCTAGGAAAAGTTGAGGGCAGCAGGAAAAGAGGAAGACCCAACAAGAGATGGACTGACTCAATAAAGGAAGCCACAGCCCTCAATTTGCAAGATCTGAGCAAGGCTGTCAAAGATAGGACATTTTGGAAGACTTTCATTCATAGGGTTGCCATGAGTCGGAAAAGACTTGATGGCACTTAACACACACACGCACACATGGCACTGGGTAAGAGACCTTAACTTTTCCCTCTACTCTTTTTCCAATAAGAAATCTCCACTGGGCTGCTTTAAGCCCCAGTAGAGAAAAGGGTACACACATATGCTCTTTTTTTCCATACTTGAGCTCAAACCACCCTGGGGGTCAATTTCTATTTAGGAAAATGGTGCATAGAGAAGAGTGATGCCTGCCCTAGCACTGAAGCCCCTGTTCATATTTTCTCTTCCCTGCACAACATGATAAAACTACAAGATGATAAAAATGATCAAATAACAACACAGTCGCTGCTTATAGATATCTATATGTCTATATCTATTAGGATTGCCAACCTCTAGGTTAGGTCTGGAAGTCTCCCAGAATTGCAGCAGCTGATCTCCAGACTACAGAGGTCAGTCCCTCTGAAGAAAATGGCAGCCATGGAGGGGAGATTCTATGGCACCATATTCCTACTGAGCTTCTTCCCCAAAGTCTACTCTCCCCAGGCTCCACCACCAAACCTCCAGGAATTTTCAACCCAGAGCTAGCAAAACTCTCTCTCTCTCTCTCTCTCTCTCTCTCTCTCTCTCTCTCTCTCTCTCTCTCTCTCTCTCTCTCTCTCTCTCTCTCTCTCTCTCTCTCTCTCCCTCTCCCTCTCCCTCTCCCTCCCTCCCTCCCTCCCTCCCTCCCTCCATCCAGTTAGCTAGTTAGCTAGCTAGCTAGCTAGCTAGCTATCATTTATACCTGCAAGATGCTTTGAGCTGAAAAAATAATCCATGAGTAAGACAGAGTTGGTGAGACACCACAGGGGACAAAAACTGGCTACCTTACAGATCCCAGATCACAGTATACTTGTACTTTTGTGCTGTGAACAATAATCCCTAATACAATTTAATTATTTTGCATTTAATTCAAGACATTGTTAAATCCATTATTTAATAATGATGAGTAAAATACAGCCTGTTGCCCCCTCTCCACTCCACCTGATTATTAGCAATGAGTAAAAAGCATTTAAAACATATCTTCCTTCCCATAGCCCTAGGTGTGGAGAAAATAAAAAATGACACTTCCCCAAATAGTATAGAAAAATTAAAATCATACTGCTACTTATCTTTGTGTACAGCTATTGTGAACGTTTGTTAGTCATTAAGATGTTTTGTTTCATTTTCGGCAGGTCACAAATGTTTTTCTGTGGGCTTTTTTCTTTTTTTAACGCCTTTTCTAATGGAGAAATCAGACATCCATGCGTACTTACCAGGGTTGCGACAATGCCTCCCTTTATGACAACTTGACTTTTGAACTTGAGATATATCTGAAAGATAGCTCCATGCAAGATAAATGCATTTTGACAGACCTTTAGGGAGATTCAAAAGTATTAAGAGGAAGCCAATGACATGTTAAAATATTGAAGCGCGAGAGCCCAAACTTCTCACCAAAGAGTGAACAATGTGTAGTCATGAAAAATGTATCGCTCGTTTGACATCCATGAACAAGTTATTATATTTCAGCCTCAGTTCCCCCATCTGTAAAGTCAAAATGCTAATTATGTGCCGCCCCAGATTTCTTGTGAGTTTTTCTCAGGTAAAAAAAAAAAAAAAACCTTTGCACAACAGTGTTATATAAATGATAATGGGATAACCCAATCAAAATTTTGTTCTACATGATGGGTCTTGACTATCTCCAGGGACCCATTCATGTGGAGAATGTATCCAATGAGCTGGGCCCTTTGCAGATACAGCTGTGGCTTGTGGGTGGCAATTTCCTTGAACATCAGCTCAGATTTTTAAGCCACTATGAATTGCTTTCCTGCACCCTTGGGGAGTTCAGGTCACAAATTGCTTTCTCCCTGTGAATTGTCTCTGGGGCCACTTTGGATTTTTTTTTCATGGAAGAAATGTATGTAACTTTGTGAACCAAACCTGAGAAACACAATATATGAATTGAGGGTGTCTGAGTGGTATATATATATATGGATTTTAATATGGCAACTATCTTCAATATACAATTGCAACTCAGTCCTTGAAACTAAATTGAGAGTACTCTTATAGTGCAATCCTAAACAGAGATTTCAAGAGACTTAAAAGGTATAGCTTCTTCCAGTTGCACTGCCAACCAGTTTTGCTGCATTCACCACTAGGGTTGCCAACCTCCAGGTACTGCTGGAAAAAAAGGGCACTAGGTACTTATACGGGAATCAGGAACAAAATAAAGTACCAAACAACAAACTGGAATGCAAACACAAATTTAGTGCAAGTGAGACATCAGTGCAGAAAGTGAAACAATGACAAACATCACAATACAATTCTAGAATGCATTGCTCCCAACGGAGTCTTCAATGAGAACGTCTAAGACTCTTTGCAAAAGTCCCAAGGACTTCATATAAGAAGCAAAAAGCAGAACAGGTCAGGTCGTGGTCGAAACGCAGTCCGGATTAACTTGACGTTTTCACCACCGCAAAGGCGGCTTCATCAGCAACTCTGTTCGGTATCAGGAGACAAAGCTCCTAAATAAAACTCCTATATAATACAATAAATACTATAAATTTTAAATTTGATACAGAATACAATAAATAGAATACAACAAGGTCTGCCTGACATACCTTAATGTAAAAGTGTATCAAAACTCTGCAGGGAGTAGGACAATTCCACAGCGCTCACTGAGCTGCTCCGTTCAAAGTCGGATACTAAGGCTACAGGTGATGCTAATTTATACAGTACTCTTCAGCAAAATTTCTTAAAGAGAACTCAACCAAAACGTGTATAGATATGAGAAACTGAACCTAAAAATAGCAGCTAGATTGTTATTAATAATTACAAAAAACAAGACAAATCCATTTCATTGTTAAGCCCAAACGGAGAGTAAGATTTAAATAAATATATAAAGCACATTTCCTGTTGTAATAAAAATTTTTGTACATTCTCCAAATCAAACTGATTACCTTTATAAGTCCAAATTACAAAAAAACGAATATCATTTTCGCTATGTTTATTATTTATAAAGTGCAAAGTGAGGGGAGCGTCTAAAATCTTCTGTCTGATCCTAGATTTGTGCTCTCCTATCCTAAGCTTCACCTGACGAACTGTACTGCCCTGACGAACTGTATAGTATTTATTGTATTATATAGGAGTTTTATTTAGGAGCTTTGTCTCCTGATACCGAACAGAGTTGCTGATGAAGCCGCCTTTGCGGTGGTGAAAACGTCAAGTTAATCCGGACTGCGTTTCGACCACGACCTGACCTGTTCTGCTTTTTGCTTCTTATATGAAGTCCTTGGGACTTTTGCAAAGAGTCTTAGACGTTCTCATTGAAGACTCCGTTGGGAGCAATGCATTCTAGAATTGTATTGTGATGTTTGTCATTGTTTCACTTTCTGCACTGATGTCTCACTTGCACTAAATTTGTGTTTGCATTCCAGTTTGTTGTTTGGTACTAACCTCCAGGTACTAGCTGGATGGACATCTCCTGCTATTACAACTGATATCCAGCCTATAGAGATCAGTTCACCTGCAGAAAATGGCTGCTTTGGCAATTGGACTCTATGACATTAGAGTCCCTTCCCTCCCCAACCCCACCCTCTTTAGGCTCCGCCCCAAAACTCTCCAGGTATTTCCCAACCTGGAGCTGACAACCCTATTCATCACTTACATCACACCCAACTTTGGTGGTTTCAGGGGTGGAATTCAAGGCAGGCCTAGGGAGATCCAGGCTACCATTGTTACTGTTATCTTGGGGTCTTACTTAAACTTTCACTTTGAGTAAACTGGAAACAATGGAAAGTGGCTATTATTATTTTTTATTTTGCTTGTTTATAGCCCACCTTTCTCACTGAGGCACAAGGTGGATCACAGAGTAAAGAAAAGGGGGGAGTAATCTTACAGCATAAGACATCCAATGAATAATGCAATGATACTAGGAGCAGAGGGGAGGGAAGGCAACATGGTATAGCCCGATCATGTCAGATCACGGAAGCTAAGCAGGGTTGGTACTTGGATGGGAGTCCACCAAGAAATACTCTGCAGAGGAAGGCAATGCCAACCATTTCTGCTTCTCACTTGCCTTGAAAGCCCCTTTTTGGGATCACCATAAATCGGTTGTGACTTGATGGCACATGTATACATACTAGGAGTAGAAAATTCAATCTTCCACACAATCCTAGACTTCCTTCATTACTCCCAAATTACTAAAAGTAAGTTTAGGGACCTCACTTGCACCTCACAAGATACACAGAAAATCATTCACATGGCCTGGTTTCGACATACTGGACTTAGAGCCTGCAGAGGCCCCACTGGCCAGATAAAAATACAAAAACTTTGGCCTAACAAGTAGCTGAATTATACAGCCTAAACTTTAACTTTGACAAGCAACGAGCTTTTCTCCTGTGGTTCCCTTCCTGGTTGGAACAATTAGTTTATTATTGCCTAGCAGCGTGCTTCTTGAAAAGGTGTAATTTGATGAAATTCAGAAACTCGCCTTGAAACAGATTCAGAAAAGCAATTCCTGCTTTTATAAAGCCATTAGTATTTAATGATTTGCGGTCTCTATTCTGCAGGAGTGCCAGCTATTAAAAATATTTTATACAATAAGGCATTGCATTCCATTTGATGTGAAATGTATTTAATCAAATGCTTTTTTATTATTAATAAACACATAAAGTCTCATCAAGTGATTTAGCTGGGCTTGCATTGCTTTCCCCCAAATCTTGTTGTTTAATTATGTTTAGATTCATTGCATTTTGCCACTATAATTTTTGACACTTATGAGACTAGATGGGGGGAAATCCCCTGATCAAGCCAGAAACTATAATTTGGATCATTCTCATATGAATCTTTGGTTTGCAACATTGCAGAGCTCCATGCAACTTTGTGGTAGGGTTGCCAACCTCCAGGTACTAGCTGGAGATCTCCTGCTATTACAACTGATCTCCAGCCAATAGAGATCAGTTTACCTGGAGAAAATGGGCACTTTGGCAATTGGACTCTATGGCATTGAAGTCCCTCCCCCAAACCCCACCCTCCTCAGGCTTCCCCCAAAAAACCTCCTGCTGGTGGTGAAGAGGGACCTGGCAACCTTACTTTGTAATGTGCCAATACAATGCCACGGTCTGCACAAATTAGCTTTATTTTCATGCGCATTCATGCTACAGGACACAATACACAGACATAGATTATTGTGCTGCAGTATAAATGAAGGTTAGGGAGCCCCATGGTGCAGAGTGTTAAGCTGCAGTACTGCAGTCAAAAGCTCTGCTCACAACCTGAGTTCGATCTGAACGGAAGTCGGTTTCAGGTAGCCGGCTCAAGGTTGACTGAGCCTTCCATCCTTCTGAGGTCGGTGAAATGAGTACCCAGTTTGCTGGGGGTAAAGGGAAGATGACTGGGGAAGGCACCGGCAAACCACCTCACAAACAAAGTCTGCCTTGGAAACGTTGGGATGTGACATCACCCCATGGGTCAGGAATGACTCGGTGCTTGCACAGGGGACCTTTACCTTTACCAGAGCTGTTGGAAAAAAATCAGTAAAATTCACATTCGGCAAAATTCGGCCCGTGTTTATTTGGGAAATGCTGAAGTCCGAACTCCCCCGATTCGGATCCGTGGAATTCGGCGCCAAGTTCAGAGTTCGCAAATAAATTCGGCCATTTAAAGCCATTACAAACACATTTGTGGCTTTCCACGGCTCTGGGGGGCATGTTTGGAGGTAGAGGTCCCAAACTTTCAGCATGGCTTCAGGGGACCCTTGCAAGAACCCCCAAGTTTGGTGAAGATTTGGGCAGGGAGTCCCGAGTTATGGGGCCCGGAAGGGATCACCCCCATGATCAGCCCATTGCAATAAAGCCATTAGGAACCCAGAATGCAACCTCCTGCAGAGGCGAGCGAACACAAACACATGGCAGAACCGGCACACCCCTCCCCCTCAAACCAGTACAGCTTGGCTCAACCCCAAATAAAGGCGAGCGGGCACCAAATCTCCCCTCAAGCTAGTACGGCTCGGCTCAAAGCACCTACAAACAACCCAAGGACTGGAGGGGGCGGGGTGGTTGGCGAGTGGAGGGAGAGACTCACGCATGCATGCACCACCACATGGGCTTTACTCCAGGTGAGGACTGGCCACAGGCCAGGGGCAGAAGAAAAGCACAATGCTAACTCCTGCAGAGGCGAGCGGGCACAAACATAAACACATGGCAGAACTGGCACACCCCTCTCCCTCAAACCAGTATGGCTCGGCTCAACCCCAAATAAAGGCGAGCGGGCACCAAATCCCCCCCTCAAGCCAGTACGGCTCAGCTCAAAGCAACTACAAATGACCCAAGGACTGGAGAGGGCAGGGCGGTTGGCGAGCGGAGGGAGAGACTCGCGCACGTGCACACCCCCACATGGGCTCTACTCCAGGCAAGGACTGGCCACAGGCCACAGGCAGAAAAAAAGCACAATGCTAACTCCCACAGAGGCGAGCGGGCACAAACACAAACACACGGCAGAACTGGCAACCCCCCTTTGGCTTCCCCCCCACCCACAGAAACTGCTCCCCCACACAGAGAGAGAGAGAATCTGCTTTCTCACACACACACACACACACACACACATACACACACAGGAGAAAAGGTATAGAGGAAAAACCCCAAAATCAAACTGTGTGGATGTCTTCCAGCAGGAGCAGGGACAAGAAGTAAATCCAATCCAGTCCTATTCCAGTAACCAGGAATCGGGATCTCTCAGAGTCAGGAGCAGCACCACCAAAATGGAAGCAATTCCAGATTTGAGTCAGGGCGGGAGGACGGGAGTTTTTATACTCTTTTCCTGGCAAATTCAAAAGGGAGAATCCCTGTTCTGATTGGCCAGGAGAAGACCCGGCTTGGCCACCATTGGCCGTGGGAGAATACTGCTAGTTGCTTACTAACTGACGGTTAGGCTGCTGATTCGGAGCCCCCAAATTTGCTGAATTTATTCGGCGATCGCCCTGAACTCGCTGAATTCGGCGCGTTGTTTTCCCGCCTTTTTTTGAATTCATTTCCATCCAAACTGAAAACCCCCGAATCTGGGAAAATTTGGCTGTTTTTCGGTTTGGATGGGACCGAATCGACAGCCCTAACCTTTACCTTATGCATGAAGGCAGAAGGGATGGCACTGCTGGAACATTCTATACCACAACTGTCTTGATCTGAGAAATCTAGAGTGCCTCCAGATCTTTTCTTCCATTTTCTGCTACACTGGAGTGGTGAAAATGGATAGCATACACACACCCTTAGGGTTGATCCAAATTTATTATTCTTGCTCCACTGAGGAATACCTGCGAAGGAAACTGCTTTAAAAATGTTGGCAAGGAAGAAAATGTCTGCCGATGCCAGAAATTTCTTTCCAGTTGTACAGTTTTATGATTCATGTTGAAATCCTAAGTTTCAACCTCATGCAATGGAGTAGCGTTAATAAAGAATGGCCATTATAAGACATAACATTAAGCTGTAATGACTTTCAATGCTTTTAAAAAAAACTGTAGTCCTGATGGTGGTAGAGGAATACTAAATAGAAGGGAAGGAGAAAACTCTTAGCATTTGATCCAACAAACAGAAGCGCAGAGGTGGCTGCATAAGCAGATTTTGTTCCTACCTTGCTGAGCTTCGAGCAGCTCCATATGAGTCCCAAGAGGCTGATGCTGGAGATTTATGGATAAAATGCTGTAGTCCATGGGGGCTGTCATGGTGTATGGAAGCACCATGTGTTTATTCAGCCCTGTTTTGGCTTTTAGACTGTAAGTTGCTTGTGGACCTTTCAAGGAAAGGTATGCAGGCAGTGCTGATTCTGCAGCTGCAGGTGCTGATTGATTGTTCGACCTTGATTGGTGAGGGAGGTTCTTAAGGCATTAGTTTTGTCCTGGCAAGACACATGCCTTTTTCTTCTGATGGCCTTGTATTAGTGAATAGGATAGCTTTCTTTGCCTGCTGTAAATTGAGAGCATTTTCTTTTTTGTGTTACTCTCTTTAACATAAACATTGATTTTTATAAAGCTAATGAGAGACGCCGTATGTGTTGGTGAGTACAACTCCCCCAAAGATGAACTGGAGGCTGTAGAGATAAAACCTTGGGAAGGAAAAGCTCTCAGTCTTATTATTAAATGAACCTCACCTTGCCCATCTGGAGTCTGAAGGCAGAATTCAGGATCCGGGCAAGAGGTTGCCATTGGGACTGAAGTCCCTCCCCTCCCCAAACCCCACCCTCCTCAGGCTCTGCCCCTAAAATCTCCAGGCATTTCCCAACCTGGAGCTGGCAACCCTATTTATAGTTGATTCTGCTTCCCATGTTTTCTGCCCCAACCCTTCGGCTGGATCTATTTGTGCACCTATTCTTCATCACCTTCCTGGTACCTTTGGCCACCTTTTCTCTTCACTGTCAGGCTGATTTGTTTTTGCTTTCTCTCCTTTATTTCCCCTAAATGCCTTCAGCATTCCTTGCTGCTAGCCAGTCCTCCCCCCCCCCCCCAGGTTTTAGTTCATAGTCAGGTAGGCTTTGGGAAAGGTTTTATCGTTCCAACATTTGCAACTTTTTTATTGTAATACTGTTCCATTCCCCCCCTCCCAATTTCTGATATTCCATTTTCCATTTTAAACCTCATTAGGGGAATAAAGTCCCCCCCCCCTTTGGTGAAGAGCGTTTTCTCTCTCATTCTTTCAGAGTGCTCCCCAGGATGGAACCCGGGTATACACCCTGAATTAATTTGTTGTCCTGGTGCCACGTGCTTGGCTTGTCCTGCAATGAGCAGGTTCTGAGCACTATTTGCCCTGCACAGGTACTGATTTGGGCAACAATGCAAACATAAAAGAGGGAGAATGGCCGTGATTCTCTATTTGATAAGTAGGTCACTTTAACAACTCCACCTTGGCCCTAGAGGGTAAATTGGACATAGTCCTCAATAAAATAAATCAGTTCCAAGCGAATCAGCTCCAAGCCCTCAGAGAGAAGCCCTGTCAAACAACATGGCATCACAAGTCTTCTGAAAGGCCAGGCGGGATCAGGTCTTCTATGCTAAAGCATGCTAAAGAATGGGAGCAACAATGAGGGGGGGGGTGGAAACTCAAACAATTGACACTGGTACCAACAACCAAGAGTGGTATGTACAACAACCAGGAGGGCACTGTGAGCAGGAGTGGTTTGGCTGAGCCATGTTTGCACATGAGTTCACAGAGGACGTTTGTAAATTCTTAACCAGAAACACCGGGATGGATCCAACCAGCTTTTCCACTGATATAAAAGAGATAACAGAGTGCCCTTTGACCACCAAAAAGGCTTATGCTGTGGATTATGTGGCATTCATGGGCAAACAGCATGTAGGACAGGGCCTGTCATAAAAAAGGCAATTACGTGACAACAAGTGAAAAAGCTGACTGGATCCAAACCAATAGGAAGAATCAGATTCTTGCTTTAACTCAGTTACAGGCCTTACAAGTGCCCTACATTTGTTTTAATACTGGGCATTTGAACTGACATCTACTTTTTGCACATATGGTAGGAGACCACTGGAACTGATGCACAAACGATACATGTTTGTGGCGCTATTGCTTCCGATCTGCCATTGTCGCATTTCACAGTGAAGGAGGAACAATGAACAGTGTCAGCTGTAAATGGGGGGGGGAGCTATTGCTAGAAATTTAGACTCAATGGCTGAAATTCATTTGCTGATTCAATTTTGCTTCCCTCATTTTGAAGCAACCCCCCCAGACTTCTGTTCCTTCCAAAATTGCATATTTCATGAATGTCTGAAATAATACTGCTTTGAGAATTAGATACATTGAGATTCAATAAATTAATTGAGTTCACAATATACAAAAGAGAAGTATGCATTTTCATTAGCATTTAGACATATATGTGTCCATGTACGACTTTCACATTGCATTCTCGCCCCTAAATTTAATTTTCTTTCTGAATTAATTGCTTGCTTTCCAGCTGCCTTGTGGGAATCAAAGAGATAAGTTTTCATTAGCTGAACACCACATCGCTTGTAATTGACTTTTCTTTTACTTTGATGATGTCCTGAACAAATTTACTGTACATGACATCTATCATGTTGACAAAACAAGAGAGGCCATAATGCAGCAGGGAAAAAAAATATTTATGGCTCATCACAACAAAAAACAGTTGAGTATTCGCTATTAAGCATTGTAATGACTTGACTAGGAGAGAGAGCTTTCACTTGTTTCAGTGGGATGTGCTGAATTTCTTATTTGCAGGTATAAAAGCTCATATGGCCGGAAGCTTTGGCCCTTTGCTCTTGGCCCTTTGGATTGTGGCTACTGAGTGAGCTGACCACTGGGTTCAGAACCTGCCCAGGATGTGATTTGAGTCCCTTAAGAACATAAGAACATAAGAAAAGCCATGCTGGATCAGACCAAGGTCCATCAAGTCAAGCAGCCTGTTCACACAGCGGCCAACCTGGTGCCTCTAGGAAGCCCACAAACAACTGCAGCAGCACCGTCCCATCTGTGTTCCACAGCATCCAATATAAGAGGCATGATCCTCTGATCCTGGAGAGAATAGGTATGCATCATCACTAGTAGCCATTTTGACTAGTATCCATAAATACCCCTCTCCTCCATGGACATGTCCATTTCCCTCTTAAAGCCTTCCAAGTTGGCAGCCATCACCACATTTTGGGGCAGGGAGTTCCACAATTTAACTATGTGTTGTGTTAAAAAAATACTTCCTTTTATCTGTTTTGAATTTCTCACTGCATATTTCCTTTCCTTTCCTTGTCTTTATTTATTAATAGTATTTTGCTGATTTCAATTGGTATTTGTTTAAATTATGTACTGTTGCAAGTCGCTTTGGGCCAGCCATACATATAATCAATTAATCTGAGCTAGGTTTCCACAATTTGTGACCCATCAAGTAGCACTCAGTCACTGGCAATGTATGGTGGCTCAGTTATCCTCCCATCTTATCCTGATGTCTGGGTGAATTGCAGGGATTCACATACTAAGCTTCACTCTCAACAAAAGTCTCAGTGATGGATGGAGAACAGGGCATTATAGGGGGGGAACGTCTTCCCCCTACATCAGTTGGGTCATTGCTGTTGTAATAAATGGAGCAATGGCTTGGGTCAGGCGAACTTGTCCACTGGGAGAGTGGATGTGGTGAGTAGGTTAGGGAAAGGACTATGACTCATCATCCCTCTTTGCTTCCCCATCAAACTGTGGTGTCTTTAGTTAGATACAGGCAATTCATGCAGGCCTGTTTCCATCCAGAAAACATGGGCAAAGTGCACAGAAATGTGATGGGAGAGTGAGGCAACCTCTGACAATTGGGCAATGCATGCGGGACAGTGACCGCAAGGGAAGCAGCCCTGTATAAATGGCCAAACTTTGGTGGCAGTAATTCCATTCCTTCAAGAGTTAATACCTGTGAGCATTCATATCACACATATGGGTTGTAGTGGAATATAAAAACATCCCACTTAAAAAAAATGTTGTATAATACTGCAGTTATGGGTCACACTTACTCATGTTGACAAGATTCAGGTGAAAGTACATTTAAGCTATTTGTTTTATATTGCTGGCTGTTTCTTTTATTAGCACCGCAGCTAATGAAGTAGGTAGAGCTGGTTTTCTATCAATTTTAAGTGGTAGAAGAGATATGGGCACAACTAATGAGCAATTGGTTTAGCTAAAACTTTTTAATCCACACAGTTGTTGTGCAAGAATTTCCATTATTATTTTTGAGAGTCTGCTGGGATTCTAAGTGGCGTAATCATATTAATATGCTCCCAGATTACATTCTTGTAATCCTGTGTTTATTAAGGAGGAATCCCAGCAGAAGAATAAATTAATGTACAATAATAGAAAAGCAGGGGCATCCTCAATACTTCAGGTGTTTGGGCCATTAACAGTGCAATCCTGTACAGACTTGTACTGTTAACCAAAATGCCTGGTTACGAATTATTATATGGGGGAATTAGCATTCAATAACCGGCACTGGACATAACTTAAGCAGGATGCAACCTTTGTCTACCAGAGTCCATACCCTGACCAGAAAATGAGGCAGAAGCAATGGAATTAGGTTTAAATGAATTTTTCTCAAATTATATGATCACACATGTATACAAAAATAACACACACGCACACAACATACAGAGTCTAGGAATCAAAGGTGTTAGAGTAGAGACATTTGCCAACGTGGCAGGCCCTCTGAAGACGGGTAATACTGCACCTGGTCCAGAAGCAGATTTCCGAGGTTCCATGTGGCTAAAGGAGGGGGAAGGGGTAGGGATTCCCGTGGCTTAACCAGTGAGGCTGGCGAGGTGTGGTCTGGCATTGCTACCCAGACCGACAGAATAACAGCGAGTGTGTGAGGGAGAGAGAGAGAGCTGGCTTATGAATGAGAGTGAGCCCAGATATACTCTCTCTCTCTGGGGTGGGGGAAGTTGGGTTTTCCCCCTCGTGGTTCCCAGTGTGAACAAAAGGTGATAATGACTCTAATGGTCAGCTACTGGGGTGGGGCAGGGGGGTGATTGAGACTCGCTAACTAAAACCTATGGGCTTTGTGCAATTCCAGGAGGTCCGGGAGACAATCGTTGATGGGTTTATTGAGTTTGACGCAAAGGCAAGAACAGCTGCATCCGAGGTGAATCACTTCCTGGTTGCCTGAGGTGCGATCTCTGGCCGCTGCTATCTCGGAGGCTTCCGATGAGTCGTTAGTCATGCAGATGGAGGGGTGGGGGGGATGACTGCGTACGTGTCAGGTCTTCTCTTGCGAAATGACAGCTTGATGGAGAGGAGACACAATCTGGGCACACAGAGAGAAAATGGATTCCCTCTGGTTCTTCTTTCTTGCTAGTGCGGGGGCCTCTGTCCATAACGTCTAGGCTTGACTCCCGTCTAATAGCCGTGACACGTGTCTCCAGATAGCACAAGCTTGGAGGAGGGCCACTGCTTGGCTACAGTACCTTCTAAGTCTATTGAAGCCAGTAGGCTTAGGGGGATGTGGCTCTTCTAAGGATTGCTCTGTAAATTTTAAACAATTTGAGTAAAAGTCAGATTTGTTTGAAGTTTTCCTGGTCACAAAGCTCACACATAAATACAATGATGGTAGATGAAGAAATAACTGAATGCAGAAAAGACATTTACCATGTGAGAGCAAGTGTGGTATAGTGGTTAAGGTGTCAGACTAGGACCTGGCAAACCCACGTTCAAATCCCCACTTTGCCATGGAAACTTGCTGGGTGACCATGGGCCATTCACATACTCTCATCCTCAACCCTGGCAAGTATTTGGATGGTAGACCTCCAAGGAATTCCAGGGCTGTGACAGAAAGGCAGGCAATGACAACCCTCTTTTGAACATCTCATGCCTTGAAAACCCTATGCTTGTGACTTGACGGCAAAAAACAAAATTCTAAACAGAGTTACATTCTTCTAAGCCCACTGGATTGAGAAGGGTGTAACTCTTCTTAGGAAGGCACTGTTAGTTGCCAAGCATTTCCTACTTACCACAGTTGCTGTTTGCTGTGGCATCTTAACAACCCCAGGCTATCCTGGTACATTGGCAAGGTGTTAAGGACTGAAGCAAGTGTGCAGGGATGGAACACTGCTGTATAGCCAGAGACAAAAGGGGTCTCCTGGCATCCATCTTGTGTGCCAAGCTACAGAGCCAACTGGGCAAGTTCAGGCTTGTTTACCTGTTTCTCCTTGGGAGGACATCTGGTGTAACATGGAAATAAAAGGACAAGACAGACTTCTTCAGCATTTGTTTAGCTCTCTCCTGCAGCAATTAAGACACACCTCACTAATCTCATCAGAGACAGAACTCCATTCAGAGAATCGGGATGGACACAAATAAACTCATCAGGTTGCTGCCTATGCTCTCTGTCTCACCATGGCAGATAGTTTCCAGACCTCACTTTCATCTAAAACTTTATACCCAATGCTCCGGGGTACTTAGCCCAAAGTACCTAGGCATTGTTTCTGGCCTACCTCACCTCCTGTTCTTTTCTCCTTCCTACTCCAAAACTCATCAAGAGCAATAAAACCTTTTGTCCACTGGCAATGACAAGCTATTATCAGATATTCCCTGGCATAGTGAAACCATACCTCTAACTACTCTTTGGGGTATAAATATCTCCCCATTCGCCACATCAAATTGCTAGCATTTTTCCTTGGATCCAAAAACATGAGCCCTGTACTTGCGTGTACAGTCCTCCTTTGCTTTCCTTACGCGAACTCTAGTCATTACTCACTCCATGCAGCTGCCTCTATCTGGACCTCACTCCCTGGATTGGTAAATATACTTTCTCCTGGGAACCTCTAATTCTTGCGTCTACCGCCTCCTACCTTTATTTTCCTAGTTCTGTATGCATCAAGATGTGTGTGTTTTCCTGTGAATATGTATACAAATTTGATCATTTTCAATAAAACCCTTAAAATTTACAAAAGGAACCTTTTCTGCTTGTACGTACATCACCATAAAAATAGGTTAACAGATTCCTCATGCCAACCTCTCACAAAGCTCTACCAGTCTCCTAGCTAATTTCCCCCAATAAAAGGAGACCCCTCTGTTTGGCGTAACAGATAGACCAAATGGATCCAGGAATATTCCTATTCACACAGATTTTATCTCCACCACAGTCCATTCTTCTGAAGTGCCTGAAAGTAATAAGATACTATATATTAAGAGCTAGTATGACATAGTTGCTAACAGATTGAGCTATAACCCAGGAAATCTCCAGTACAATTCTTAACTCTGCCAGGAACTTATTAGGCAGAGGAGCTGCCATCTGTTTCTCTCAGCCTATTGCTACATATCTAATATGGGGATGATAATAGTTCTATCAAGGATATTGCCCATGATAACTAGATGGAATCTCCAAGTGTGTCAATAACAGGGCAAGTTCACGCAGAGATACTCCCTTGAAAGCCCATTGACTTCAACTGACTTAGAAGGGTGTTCAGGACTGCACTGTAAAATACTAGTTGTTTGGGGCACAGGGCCACAGTAGGAAGAGACTTTGGCTGTCATGTGCTGCTGGTGAGCTTCTTGGAAGCATCTGATTGAGAAGTGCAGAAAACAGGATGCTAGGCTAGATGGGCTTTTACTGTGAAGTAGCTTGGTTTCTTAATGCTTTTTTAGCTTACTCCACAGGAAGGTTGTAAAGATTACTGTGATAATAACATGAACTCTCCAAAGTACTGCATAAAAGTTTACTGTTATTATTATCATTACATTAATTAAGGGGAATAACAAAGTCTTTTCTGTATACTTGCAAACTAATCAAGAACTAAATACCAAGGGGATGAATGAGAGGGAAGTGGTAATAAGGGACATGACAGAGAGAAAAGAAAAAAAGGCAGGAAAGACAAAAATTAGATGGACATACAAGAGACATTTTAGGAGATGTTTTCAACAGAGGAAAGAAAAGAGGCCAAACAATTATCCAGAGGGAAAGAATTCCATGGACAGAGTGAAGCAAGAGAGGAAGTATGTATGTGATAAATGACAGCAGTCACTTTGTAAACATACCAATTCCAACAGACCAGATGGTCCATAGGTAAAGAGAAAGTTCATAGCAGAACTTGTGGGAGGGGGAGCCGTCAAGTCACAGCTGACTTATGGTGAGTGGCAACCCTTTAGGGTTTTCAAGACAAGAGATATTTGGTTAGCCTCTGTGTGTGCTGAGAGAGTTCTGAGAGAAATGTGACCGGCTCAAGTTCTACTGGCCGTGGATTGTAATAATAAAGAACGAATGACTGACTCAAGATCACACTTCATGTAAAGGAGTGGGGAATCGAACCTGGATCTCGAGATTAGAGTCTGTCGCTCTTAACCACTACATCATGCTGGCTCTTGAACTTTGGGGGAGGAAGGGGTCAAAATCCATGTGTTGCAGTGAACACGAAGTTTCCATAACTGTAAAGAAATGTCTATGTTGTTATTCTTTTCAGTCCCCTTCTATAGATTTCTGCATCATTATTTTTTCCAGTTCCATCCTGCATATGTGCTTCTCCTCAACAGCAGGTTTGTATCTTTTTCTTATATCAGCGACTCTCTGTAATTGTTCTCTAGTTGTCTATTGAGATCCAGTCCTTTTCAGCCTTTAGGAGCATTTTAAAATGTATGTTGTTTCATTTATGTACATATTATGTACATTAAAAGTACATGATCTTACAGTTGGAAGGGACTATATAGACTATGTAGTCCAATAGCCTCAATGCAGGATATTCACAACTAAGCACTAGTTATTGCTGCTGTTGCTGCTGCTTCGGTTATTATGTACAATATAGGCTTGCTGGCTGAAACGTCTGGAATGACAGATAAGGTTGGGTCCAGCCAGCTTTTTCACACCATCCTGTCCAATTCCACAGTCTCTGTTCCACTTGACTTTTCTCCATGATCCCCAGTGTAGTATTTTTGGTGGCCAAGAGGGACCCCCTTATTCCTTTTTCACCAGCTGAAAAGCTGGCGGGATCCAACCCATCATCTCCCCATCTCAACTTCTAGGGCATGTGATAGAGAGACTTTCTCAGGGCTATATTAGCATGTTTAACTGTGGGGTTGTGAAGTCAAGTCTTTCTCCATTCCATCTGAAATCCATAAAAACTGAAAGCTTTATTTACTACTTTGCTTTTACAGCCGTGCACCTTATAAGTCCCAAGGGTAAGCCGATACCAATGCATTTGAAACCGTGTTGACTGATAGGCATGAAAATGTTATTCTATAGTGAAGAGTTTTGCCACTGAAAGCATCCAAACAGAGGAATAAAAGGACATCAAATGCCATTTAAGGCAATAGTTTATTCATCCAACAAATACACAGTGATCTCAGGATCCATCCATTTCATAAATGAAATGTGGGTTATTACATTTTCACCAGCTCTCAAGTGGTAGTCATTTGGCACTGAGAAAATGTGATTCCTCCCTGCCTGCTGTGTCCATTGTTAGGAATGAATGTCAGCACTCATCCCTACTGGATTCATGCCTGCTTATGAATGACACACACTCCATACCCCCAACCTGTGATACTTTGTGCTGGCTTGCAGGTTTCATTCTAGTTTGGAGGCTTAATAAACTCCTGTTCTATTGCGCTATTGCTCTAGCAGGGTGCATTTACCCTGACATAAGGAGAATGGATTTCTATCAACATTTGATTTTGCAATATAAGTATTCTTAGGTCAATTTCCTTGATAGCTGAGGCTGAGAATCTTCAGTCTCTCCTATACAACACACATAAGATGCATCAACCAGTGCTGAAAATCCTAACACATCCCTCAGTTTCTAACTAATGGCCTCTTTGTAAGAACATAAGAAAAGCCATGCTGAATCAGACCAAGGCCCATCAAGTCCAGTAGTCTGTTCACACAGTGGCCAACCAAGTGCTTCTAGGAAGCCCACAAGCAAGATGACTGCAGCAGCATTATCCTGCTTGTGTTCCACAGCACCTAATACAATAGGTATACTGATACTGAAGAAAATAGGTATGTATCTTGCCTAGTATTCATTTTGACTAGTAGCCATGGATAGCCTTTGACTTATGGTAGCATTTGTGGAAGCTTCTGCTGGTCATCAGATTCAGGAATGTGCATCATTTTGAACCTGTAACCAGTACAGTTTCTTTTCAGTATTGCACTATATGACTTTGCTCAAGAGACTTTTGATTTGTAGTCCTGGGAAGATTAGACCTATGGCAACTGATTTTAGCATCACTATCTCAAATTTGGCCCTGACTTGGATGGCCCAGGACTACAATTTTGTTAGATCCTGGAAGCTAAACAAGCTTGGTCCTGGTTAGTATTTGGATCAGGGACTACCAAGGAACCCAGGGTTGCTACACAGAGGCAGGCAACAACAACTTACCTCCAACCATCTCTTGCCTTTAAAAACCACCACTAATTTGAAGAGGCCAGATTAATTTGAAGAGGCCAGAAACAGAGCATTTTTTGTCCTTCAGAGCTTTTCAGTGTGTGGGGGGGGGTTGGGGGTGGGGGGGAGGACATTGCTATCAGCAAAGACCAAGTTAAAAAAAAGTATGGGAAAACTTAGTTTAGAAACACTGCATTCCACAATTGTCAGAGATAGTGTTCTAGTTTTTTGTCAATGGGAAGTTGAGGTTAGCAGTTACTACTACATTTTGCAGGCAAAAGCCAACATTGTTACAGGACAATTTCAGACACATCTGCTTCATGCAGATTTCTGCTGGAAGCAGGGTTATTGTTGTTTTTAATAGTTCTGCAGATGGCTCAGTAAAGCACTGCCGTCTTTATTAGTGATTCTAGTGGAGAAGTCCAGAAATAATGGAATAGTGTGGAAAGGAAACCAGAGGAGTGGTTTAGCCAAAGAGATTGCTTATAGCGTGGAGAGAAGAAATGCGTTTGGGAAAGAAATTGAAAGCACAATAGAAATGTCGAAGGAGAACTGAGGTTGAGTTATGGCACTCAGAAAGAGCCATGCATTGTAAGCTGTCTCCATTTGCCCAGATTATCCCATTTGTCAGCTTCTCCACTGAAACATGTCTGAGTTTCCAGTGTGGGGACAAAACATCTTATGGAACTGTGGTATGACCGGCAATTGGCAAGAACAAGATAGTTGAATAGATCTGAGTAGGATTCTGAGTGATTGCTCTCAGTATGTACAGATACCATATAAGGTGCGTATAAAACCCATACCATATGTGAGCAAGATGCAAACAAATCTGGAAAACAAAAAATATAAGATGAAATGTAATATGAAGCATTCATTCATCACAACATTTGATGATGACTATGGATCTGTGTCCCTTAAAACACTGAAAAATTTTCAAGCCCTGAGGAAACAGTTTTTTCACCCTCTGGATAACAAGAAGCCCTCAAATTCGCCTGGAAAGTTCAGTCAAAGAAGAATTCTGGAACAGCTCTACATGAACCCAGAAAGCCATCAGATTCATGAAAGCAGGCTTCTGTGCAGCAAAATGTATTCATTTTTCCTTCCTTTTAATGCATGGTCGGGAAAAGCATTTTCATGTTGGTTATTTCCTTTGGCAAATTTACTTTTCGTTTGTTTCTTTCATGCAATTTTAGGCTATTTTTATGCAATGCTTACATTATATACCATTGTTATGACATTTTTCACCATGGACCTATTTTATGCCTTTTTAAATCTATTTTCATGCAATTGATGTAAAAAGGGCCTCGGTTTTAGCCGCTATGTTTAGGTTGCATTTCATTAAAATGGTCAGGTAAAGGGGCAACTGCAGTTCCATCCCGAATGTGGAAAAACCATACAACAATGGGAGAAACCACACAACAGACCTGAACTTTCAAATTGAACCAGAGGTTGGAACCAGACAGCTTTTTTACTCAGTCTTACCTCATTCCCTTCCTTACTACAATCCCCATCTCACATGGCTTTTATCCATACAGGCCCCATGATCCCTGACAATCTTCTGGATGGTCAAAGGGAACCACTTTCTCCCCTTTTCACCAGCTGAAAAGCTGGTTGTGGCATCCCTTCTCCTTAAGAGCATATTTATTTTACTTCATCATCAATAATTCAGTATCATCTGCATCTTTTCCAAATTTACCTGGAACAGATGTTGGGCTAATAGAGCTTTAATTTCCTGTATCTCCTCTGGATCTGTTCTTTTTTTAAAAAAAATGGTACAAATTTGCAACCTTCCAATCCCCTAGATATGGAGAAAATCTGAGCATCAAATTGCATATTTTGTTAGAAGATAAGTGATTTTACATTTAAGTTCCTTAAGAATTCTCAGATGAATAATTTCATCTCATCTCCCTTTTATTTGACTCAGTTCTTCCAAGACCCTTACTAAAAACAGTGGCTCTGGTGTAGGTAACTGCCATTTTTCTTAGTACCAAACTTGAATTTTCGCAATGTTAAAATTAAATTTGGCACAGATTCTAAGGAACACTGAATATGATCCCGCTCAGAGACAAACAGCTCAATCCTGAGAACACTTTACTAAAAGTAAGCCCCATTGAATAGAACTGAGTAGGATTCTGAATAGACCTGTTTAGGATTGCTCTCTAAATTCTCATGGTTCTCAGAACAGATGCCAAACTACCACAGCCCAGCAGCAAATAGCTCCCTGCCCCTTGAAAGCCTACAGGAGCAAAAAACAGTATTCTCAATACAGTTTCTGAGGCATGGATATGTGGAACCACAACTAAACTTTGTCATCCAATGGAAGAGTGTGATAATGGCCCTCAAGGTACCAAACCTCTGGCCAGAAATAGTAATGGAAGCGAAAGCATGGGCACCTGTGAGTCAACTGAAGCAGTTCTGAATCACAAGACAACAGGAAATGATAAATCTACCTGCTGAAGGGCAGCTGACCAAGGGAACATTCTCAAAATCATTTAAGGCAGGGTGTAAATTGCAACAACCTTTCAGCCCTCTGTCATGTTCACAGCCAAGGTGGATGTGACATCAATGAGAAGCCTAGGTAATTGATCCATTACATGCTGTCTACTGGAATGTAGTTTTCCGCTCGCTAGGGAAAGGATTGCTGTGAATCCTATACCATGCTAATGAGAAAGTCTAGCAAGCAAACATTGGTGCTGGTGCTGTGTCGTCCTCTGGAGGATAACATGGTTGTATTCTCAACACATCTGACAACCTGTGACAGGTACAGTTCAGCTTCCATATGGCTCAAGAAAAAAACCATAAGGGAAAATGTCTGTGCTCCTCTCATCATCTCACAAAGGTGAATGGAAAAACAATAAAAATCAAACCCTCTTCTTAGCAGGAAGTAAGTGGATGACCTTGTTTAAAATAGCAGTGCAATGACACAATGTGTTGCCAAAGAGAAAGATATAGGTCTTTTATGCATGGCTGTTTCACTCACCATCACCCCCCAACAACTTCGGGTCTTTGTGTTGATTATGCATGCCATTTCCGACTGTCAGAGGTTGCCTCACTCTCCCCCTGCGTTTCCTTGCATTTTGCCCACGTTTTCAGAGACTTGTTTTATCTCAAATTTGGAAACATGGGCAAAACGCGGAGAAATACAGGGGGGAGCAAGGCGATCTCTGACAGTCGGAAACGGCATGCACAATCAACTCAAAGACCCGGAGTTGTTGAGGGGTGATGGCGAGTGAAACAAGCATGTATGAAAGAGCAACGTGAGCATCCTAACCTTACAAGCAGAGTACATGATGGGCATCAGAACAGAGGATATGAAAGACCTCAGAGATCCAAACATTACAAATCAGAGCTCACGTCTGCCAGGCATCTTCAGATTGTTTTCTTCTTTGCTGTAACTGCTTGGTGTCATTAATTCCTTACAGAAACTCTTTTGGTATAAGAGGTTTTACTTTGCATTGAAGAGGGTCACACAAGCCTAAATTCTAGTCATGTTTACCTGTGTAGCAAGATTATTTTTAAAAGGGACACAATTCTGAATAATTTTATTTCTCACTCAAAGCTACAGCATGAACACGAGAAAGATGTTCACTGTTTTTTACACTCTGGTCTGTGGCAATGACATCTATTCAGGAAATAACACTAAAAGAAACATATTTTTTCTCCCTAAAAGTACGCTGTTCTGTTTATACAAGTTAACAGTTTCCATTCTATTTATAATTGACTCTGAAACTGCTCTTGTTATACTAAACCAATGCTTGTATTTATGTAGAATCTAATCATGGTTGTCTCTCTGCCCACTCATCCACCCCCACTAAATGGAGCTCAGAAAACATTACATATATTAAATCAATGAAACATTTAAAACTATATTAAGTTTTTTGAGGGGCATTATAACAATGCATCTGCTAGAAAGGGGGTCAGTAGGATTATCAGCCTCCAGGTACTAGTTGGAGACTGATCAGTTCACCTGAGGAAAATGGCTGCTTTGACAATTGGACTCTATGGCATTGATGTCTCACCCTCCCCAAACCCCGCCCTCCTCAGGCTCCATCCCAAAAACCTCCCGCTGGTGGTGAAGAGGGACCTGGCAACCCTAGGGGTCAGCAACAGTGAGGTTAAGAGCCAAATTTGGTCACCTGAGAGGTGCCATCTGCCCTCTCTCCAGTTTTCCGCCTACTTGAGACAAAAAGGAAAGCAAAAGTGTGAGTGACCTTTGCTTCTTCTTTTATGGCAGGTGGGAAATATGCAAGATAATCAGATCCCCCGCTGTGAGAGAGTGGCTTTTCGGTACCTCTCCCCTTTCAATAGAGAAGGCACAAGACTATTGGGTGAGCTGAGCTGCCATTTGTTGCACAGCCAATAATAGGCACAGCAGAATGGGCTAGTCAAGCCCTCTATGTGCCAGCCTTTTGCTGGCAGAGCTACCCTTTCCTTAGGGTTGCCAACCTCCAGGTGGTGCATGGAGATCTCCCACTATTACAACTGATCTCCAGGTGACAGCGATCAGTTCCCCTAGAGAAAATGGCTGCTTTGGCAATTGGACTCTATGGCATTGGAATTCCTCCCCAAACCCCACCCTCCTCAGGCTCCACCCCCAAATCTTCAGGTATTTCCCAACTTGGAGCTGGCAACCCTACCCATCTTTCCATCTAGGCACTGGACACTTCAGGGAATTGTAGGGGGTCTATTTGTAGTTAGGCATGGGATAATCCTTTTCACCTGCTTCATAATGTCTGGGGGAAATAATGTTGTTGTTTTTTAATAATAATAATTAATAACATAATAAAGAAAAAGGTAAAGGTCCCCTGTGCAAGCACCAGGTCATTCCTGACCCATGGGGTGATGTCACATCCCGATGTTTTCTAGGCAGACTTTTGTTTACGGGGTGGTTTGCCAGTGCCTTCCCCAGTCATCTTCCCTTGACTCCCAGCAAGCTGGGTACTTGTTTTACCGACCTCGGAAGAATGGAAGGTTGAGTCAACCTTGAGCCGGCTACCTGAAACCGACTTCCGTTGGGATCGAACTCAGGTCGTGAGCAGAGCTTGGACTGAAGTACTGCAGTTTACCATTCTGCGCCACAGGGCTGTTAATAATTAAATAGGCCTTGTCAAAGTAGACTGGTAAGACTCTAGCTAAGGTGGCATATTTAGTGCGGGCTAATTGTTCTGATTGCCAAGCACCTTGGCATATCCCAAGATAGGGAGAGGTAACCCAGTCAGATGCTTCAAGCTGGTAAACTCAGGAACCTAAGAAGTGAGTTTTCTGATTACTGGATGTTGATGCCTGAACACTCATGTTAATGCAGGGTTGCCAGGCACCACCACTCCAAGTGGCAGAGAAAGATTTTTTTGAAAATGGCTGTCAGGTTAAAGGCCTGATATCACTTCTGAGGAACGCCCAGAAGTGATGTCAGTCCTCTCTAGGAATCACCAGAAACTCTATGGTTTTATTACAGAGTTTCCAGAAATTTCTAGAGATGACAAAAGCCCCCTCCATGTCCCCACGCTCTGGTCTCCCACTGGTTGCCAGACCTTGCAACCCAAGGAATGGTTGCAAGAGGCTAACACCTCTTGGCACAGATTGCTTAGCAGGCTGGGATAAGCAAGAAGAGGCTATGTTATCACTCTGGCTCTGATTTCTATACTATACTAATGTACGTAAAGGATCGCACCTACTGCCACTCAGCCATCAAAATTAATAAAGCCTTAGTTTAATCCAGTTCTGGTGCTTTTTTCTTCCTTTTGGGAGTGAGGGCCTAAACCTTTTCACACATAACAGTAGTGGTATCTGTCAATCACACAATTCCTCTAGCATAAGAACAAAATTCCACATATTGAAGAGAAATGATAGAAGCATGGCATGAGATTATTAGGATTCCACCCCTCCCCAAGTTTATTCACCAGAGCAGAGTAAGCTTCCTGCTTTTGTCGAAGATAAATATTGATTGGAAAATAAGAACAAAGATCAGATTTCTGCTCAGTACTGGAACATCTTTTATGTAGGAGCTGAGTTATCACTACAGTCTAAGAAAGCTAGATCGTTAACATGAGTGATTCAGCAGCTATCCGGTAGAGTGACATTTTGATGCCAGTTAAGAGCCCTGCCTTTTCTCTTTCTGGAATGTTTGCGAATGATTGATTTACTTCTTCAATCATGATTCTTGCAAAGACATGAAATACTGTCAGTGCAATCTCAACCAGAGTTACACTCTTCTAAAGCCACTGAAGTCACCGGCCTTAGATGGGAGTAGCTCTACATAGGATCGAACTGCATATTACTTATCTCCTGACCACTTATACTCTTCAGGAATATGGCATTGCCTTGTAGACTTGCAGCCTCATTCTACCCACATGTACTTGAGGGAGGGGCTGTGGCTTAATAGTAGGCATCTGCTTGGCATGCAGAAACTCCCAGGTTCAATCCCCAGCATCTCCAGTGGGGGGGGGGGGGAATCAGGTACTGGGTGATGTGAAAGACCTCAGCCTGAGATCCTGGAGAGCTGCTGCCAGTCAAAGTAGACAATACTGACCTTGATGGACCAATGGTCTGATTCAGTATATGACCGTTTCAAGTGTTTATTTATTTAAATATTGTAACCCCACTTAAAATGATTTAAATAAAGACATACAGCTAAATGGGCCCACAGTATTCCATGGAAGATGGTTATAAGCTACAAGGTTGTCCCAGGCAGATGTAGGTACTAACAGTATGGCACACACAGGGCTTGGCTGCAAGCCACAGGTTAACAGTAGAGTGTCAAGAAACCCTTGCCAACAACCCTTCAGTTTGGGTCTAGCCCAGCCCCAGCTTTAAATACCTGCAAAAAAGGGGAAGGACAGATGCTTAGCCCAAGTCTCTTTCACTGTCTTAGATGGTTCCAGTTCCCATCTCTCCTTCTCCCCCTTCTTTGAAGTGGGTCCCATTGGGATGGATACAGATGCACAAACAAAAAAATCTTGTCCAAGTTATCATCCCTCCCCTCCCTTGTATGGGGGACTGCAGTGGGGAGGGAGAATTGGGCAAAATGTACCCCTTTCTCTCGTGCCAGAATAGCACTATATGTGTTTGGTTTGCGTATCCATAGGATCTAGCTGTTGACTTAGGACCAACTGCTTCCATATAAGGAGGATTATTTAGTAGATTTAGAATTGCAGTCTTAAACTTAATTTAACCCAGTGCCTGCAACAACAGAAAGCTGGTCCTGTGCATTAAGAGGAGGAGGAGGAGGATGTTTAGTAGGCGGATATTTAGTAGATTTAGAATTGCAGTCTTAAACTTAATTTTTTTTTATATATATAAATTTTATTGGGTTTTATGATAGAAATTTTCCATTGCATTAAACAACATCTATAACAATATCGAATTTCAATTCTAACCTAAAGTTGTTATAATTCCATATCATATAATAAAAAAGAGAAAAGAAAAAAGAAAAAAAGAAATGGAAAATTTTTTGACTTCCCCATCACCTCTATCTGCCTCTTAATAAAAAGTTCCTCCCGTCATAGGTAATCTAATCTTGATAAAATATCAATACCATATATAAAAAACCATAATCTGTTAGTAAATATAATTATGCTTATTCAATATAAAAAAAAATCAAAAATAATCCTCTGGATCAGATTAGAAAATATTCTTCCATTCTTCCCAATTTTAACTCATATTCACAATAATGCATCCACGCCCCCCATTCCCCCAAAAACCGAACGTCATTTTCTTCATTTAGAATAGCTGTGAGTTTTGCCATTTCTGCCACTTCAAACATTTTAACAATCCAGTCTTTTTTCTCTGGAGTTTCTAGCCCTTTCCATTTCGCTGCATAAAGCAGTCTCGCAGCTGTTGTGGCATATATCAAAAAGGTTCTTTGTGTTGCTAAGTCGTCTGGAATCATACTCAATAACATCATTTCTGGTGTTTTGGATATATTCTTTTGTAGTATTAATCTCAGTTCGTTATAAATCATGTCCCAGAAGTCTTTGGCTTTGTCACAGGTCCACCACATGTGATAAAAGGAACCAATTTCTTTGTTACATTTCCAACAAGTAGGGGACATCGTTTTATAAATCTTTGCAATTTTCTTGGGTGTTAGATACCATCTATACATCATTTTATAGATGTTTTCTCGCACTGACTGTGCTTTTATTCCTTTTAAATCTTTAGACCATAATCTTTCCCATTTATTTAAAACAATATCATGTCCCACATTTTGAGCCCAATCGATCATAGTTGGTTTAATCGTGTCCTGCTCACAGTATATTGTTAAAAGGAGATTATACATTTTAGAAATCAGCTTTGTATTATTGTCTAGTAGAATCCTTTGAAAAGGAGATTTTTCTTTAGAGAAACCTTTTTTTGCATCTTGTACAAAAACTGATTTGATTTGGTAATATTGAAGCCATTGTAAATCATCCTTAAGCAGTTGAAAGTCTTTTAGTGAGCATTTCTTTCCTTCCCAATTAATTAGATCTTGATAAGTAATAAATTTGTCTGGTCTAAGTGGGCGCAAAGTTAGCATTTCTTGGGGCGATATCCACATCGGTGTTTCTGGTTCCAAAATGTGTTTATATCTCATCCAAATACGAAGTAGAGAGGACCTGATTATATGATTACGGAATGTTGCTTGTAATTTAATTTTATCATACCACAAATAACCATGCCATCCACTTAAGTTATTATAACCTTCCAAGTCTAGCAAACGTACATTTGACAAATTCATCCAGTCTTTTAGCCATACTAAAGCTACCGCTTCAGCATAGAGTTGAAAGTTAGGCAGTGCTAAACCTCCTCTAGTTTTTAGATCCACCAAGTATTTATAAGCAGTCCTTGGTTTTTTTCCTTGCCAGATGAAGTTTGAAATGTCTTTCCTCCAAGTTTCAAAATATTTTGTTTGTGATATTATTGGTAAATTTTGGAATAAGAAGAGCATCCTCGGTAAGACATTCATTTGGATCGTTGAGATACGTCCCATTAATGACAATTTTTTGTTTGACCATATAATCATATCAGTTTTAATCTTACCCCATAACTTGAGGTAATTGTTGGTTAACAGATCTTTATTCTTTGCAGTGATCCAAATTCCCAGGTATTTAACTTTGTTAGCTTTCTCCCAGCCAGTATATGATATAAATTCCTGTTGTTGTATTTCCGATAAATTTTTAAATATTATCTTTGTTTTTTCTTGATTCACTTTAAAGCCTGATACTTTTCCAAAATCATCCAAAGTCTCCTGAAGTATATTCATTGACTGTGTTGGGTTTTCCAAAATTAGCAGTAGGTCATCCGCGAATGCTCTCAACTTAAATTCATGTTTTTTAATTCTTAGCCCGCGGATGTCCTCCATACTTCTTAGTTTCACACATAGCGGTTCCAACACCAACAAAAATAAAAGTGGAGACAAGGGACATCCCTGTCTAGTCCCTTTCGTGATTTGGCAGTTATCTGACATTGATTCATTAACCAAAATTTTAGCTTGTTGGGAGGTATAAATAGCCGATATACCTTTCTGAAAACGATCTCCAAAATTCAATTTATCCAAAATCCGTTTCAAAAAGTTCCAAGAGACCATATCAAAGGCTTTTTCTGCATCCAAAAATACAAAAGCCGCAGTTTGTTGAATATTATGGTCATAATATTCCAGTGAATCTAGTAAAATTCTTACATTGTCTTTTATTTGCCTTCCTGGTATAAAACCTGCTTGGTCCTCATGTATAAGATCCTTAATAAATTGCTTTATCCTACATGCCAAAACCGAAGCAAAAATTTTGTAATCCACATTTAAGAGCGATATAGGTCTGTAATTAGATGTTTTTTCTGGATCTCTTCCTTCTTTGGGTATCAGTGATATAAATGCGTGTGACCAAGTCTCTGGGGATGTTCCCTCGTCCAAAATTGCATTGTAAAGTGAACCAAAAAATCCAACTAAATTGTCACTAAATGTTCTATAAAATAGTGCAGTAATTCCATCTGGTCCAGGTGTTTTATCCGTTTTTTGTCTCAGTATTGCTTCTTGTATTTCTTCCCTTGTTACTGGAGCTTCAATACATTCTCTCTGGGTCATTGACAAAGCTTTCATCTGTATTGAATTTAGAAATTTATCTATTTTCTGTTTTGGAGTATTTTCTTTCTGGTATAACTTAGAGTAAAATGAAACAAATTCTTTCTGAATTTCTGAAGTTGAATAAACTGGTCCTTTAGCAGTTTGGATTTTTGTTATAATCTTCTTTTGAAATGAGTCCTTCAGTTGTGTTGCTAAAAATTTTCCTGGTTTATTTGCATATTCAAAATACTTTTGTTTAGCAAGTTTCAGATTTTTATTCATTTCCTCCATTATTACCAAATTTAATTGGTGTTTAGATGCAGAAATCTGTATTTGAATTTCTCTTCTCTCCTCTTCCTGTGTTACCATTACCAATTTCTGCTCCAAATTTTGTAAATTCCAAAGTATGTTGTTTGTAAATTGCAATTGAGTCTTCTTCCAGGCCGAGTGTTTCTGTATCATAAAACCTCTCAGAACAGCTTTGAATGCGTCCCAAACTGTATTTAAAGAAGTTTCCCCATTAAGGTTAATTTCAAAAAAGTCTTTCATTAAAACCTGTAATTCCTTTTGTATCTTGTTGTCTTTTAAAAGTTTATCGTTCATTCGCCATCTAAATGCTTGTTTATTGTTCCAATCAAAGGTAACAGGATTGTGATCAGAAAAAGTTCTAGGTAAAATATGAATTTTACGTAGTTGCGTGAAAATTGATTTACTGGCCCATATCATATCGATTCTGGAGTGTGAATCGTGTCTTGCTGAATAAAAGGTGTATTCTTTAGCTGTTGTATTCATTGTTCTCCAAATGTCTTGTAATTCTAATTCTGAAGCCATGGCAAAGAAAGTTTTAGGCAAGCATCCATCATTGATATCTTTTGCTTTTGATTTTTTGTCCAGAGATGGGAGAATAATTCCATTGAAGTCGCCCATCAATAAAATTTGGTCTTGTGCGTACTGGGTTATCAGGTCATGTAATTTTTCATAGAAGGATTTTTTCCCTTCATTGGGTGCATAGATTCCAACCACTATTGTCCTTTGTCCCAATATTTTAGTTCTGATAATTACAATTCTTCCTTCATTGTCTTTATATACTAGTTCTGGACAGAGACTGGGGTGGGCATAGATTACCACTCCCTTTGTTTTAGTTTTAGCAGAAGCAATAAATGCTTGTCCAAGCACCTGTTTCTCCAAGTATTTTTTATGCTTTGAAGCTATATGGGTTTCTTGTAGGCAAATTAGGGAGTATTTATATTTCTGTAGATATTTGAAGATTCTGGCCCTTTTAGTTTTCTCATTCAGTCCATTTACATTCCAAGAAATTGCTTTTGCCATAATGTAGTATTTTTTAGCAAAATAAAAAGTCTATAGTTTAGTACCACCTTCTGCACCCTGTACCTCTTCTTCTTCCTCTTCTTCTTCCTCCTTCTCTCCAGGTAATTCTTTAAGGTCCATTTTATATTTTCTCAAAAATTTCCCCACATCTGCTTGGGATAGAATTATCGTTTTCACTTCCTTATAGGTGAAAGCCAAACCTTGTGGCATAATCCAACGATATTTGATGCCATTAGCTTTCAGTATAGACACAAAGTCTTTGTAGTTATTCCTCTGTGAAAGTAGATGCCTTGGAATATCCTTCAGTAGTATAAGAGAGGAGTCTCCTGCTGACACTGGATTTTCATAATGAATCTTCATAATCTTGTCTTTAACTCTGGTGTCATAGAACACTATCATCAAATCTCTTGGCTTAGATCTTCTCATTCTAGCAGGTAGTGGTATCCTGTATATTCTATTAATGGCTTGTTTTAATTCTTGTTCATCTATCTGAAATAAGTAGGCCAAATTTGGTATTGCAGATTCTTTATTATCTCCCATCATATCTGGAAAATTGCGTATACGAAGGTTGGTCTCTTTCACTCTCATCTCCATCATTGCCATTTGATTTTTTGCCGCCATCTGATCCGCTTGTATTGTTTCAATCTGTTTTTCTTGGCTTGTTAATTTTTTCTTTGTGTCCTTGTGCTCATCCATCACTTTCTTAATTGATACATCCATCGCTTGCATATCTGTCTTCATAACAATCATTTGAGTTTTTACTTCTTTCAAGTCTCCAGTGACCACATCCAACTTCTGATTAATAGCTTGGGATGCTTGACCAAGATTTGTCATCATAGAAGTCAACTGTGCCGTCTGTGTAGACATCTGTTCAAACTGTTTATTTGTTGCCTCAGTTTGTTTAGTTAGCATATCCTGTAACTTTTTTTCCATGGTCGAGGTTTGTAAAGAGTCCCTTAGTTTAGTATAGGCAGGGCTATGTAGTGAGCCAGAGCGGGGTCGAGACATTTACATTCAAAAAAAGCTAGTAAAATACATGTCCACCACAGGGCCTTTAAGGTGCTGGTTAAAAGATGATAGTTCAAAGATCAGCCTAATAATTTTTTCGGGTTGAAAAGAGTCGAAATTGGCTTTAAAATTGCATTTTAAAGTTTTAAAATACCAGTGAGTTTTTCGGTCGCTCTAGATCGGATTAATCAGGAAGTAAACAGGAAGTTACTAGTGCTGCAGACCTTCTATCGCCTCTTCTCGATGGTTATTCCTTCAGGAATGATTTGAAAGTAACTCGAGTGCGACGGATATTCAGTCCCGCGGCTACTTCCTGTTGTTTTAGTTCCAATGATAGAGAGGGTGTTATAGAAAGTCTTCCGTTCCAGGCACTCCCTTACTGCAAACGTGGCAGGAATTCGCCGGAAAATCAGGAAGAGAAATCACCCTCCCCTTCCTTCGGACCTTCTCATTGGTGATAATTCTTGTCAGTCTAAAAGGTATCCTCCCGACTCTTTGTTATGGTTTAGGCTGATCGATCCGATAAGGCTCCTGTCGCTAATCCCGATGACTAACTCAGATCAAACTTTTTCAGTTCGGATTATGGAGGGGTGGGGGTCCCAGAAATATTCTTATCAGCCTCCCGTCTGTTCAAATTTCTAGTAAGTAGACGAAGAGTTCTTTTGTACTCACTTGGGTGTCAAGAGGTGAGGTTCTTTTCTTTATGTAGTCCTTATGTTGGTATTAAGGCGGTGGAGGGTAGAGCTTGCTGCCAAAGTTGCGTTTTGGCGATGTCCTTCCCTAGTGCCCTCGCAGGACCGGCGTCTAGGACTCCGAGGGGCTTAAAAAAGCCCCCTCAGAGTACCTAGGAGGTCAAACCGCGTTTGCGGGCTGCAGGGAGTTCCTGCTTTCCAACCCACTTGCAAGGGTCGGATTGGGGTATCTATGTACCCCAAAAATAACGCAAACTTGGATTTCTCCCAGGACAACCTGGGGAAATGGAGTGCTCTCTCCAACGGCACCACCGGAAGTCAGTCTTAAACTTAATTTAACCCAGTGCCTGCAACAACAGAAAGCTGGTCCTGTGCACTAAGAGGAGGAGGAGGAGGAGGAGGATTTATTGCAGTCATAGACCAGTAAATGTAATATTGCATTGCTACGCTACAAATCCAAAATCTCAAAATTTACATTTAAAAAACTGGTAACAAGACAAATAAAAAACAGATACAATACTATTTGCAGTATAAAACTTGGAGCAGAGTTTCTATACTTATTAAATTTCCTTATCCTTTCCATCGGCCCGATAGATAGATAGATAGATAGATAGATAGATAGATAGATAGATAGACAGACAGACAGACAGACAGACAGACAGACAGACAGACAGACAGACAGACAGATAAAGATAATGTGAATTTTTCATTTTGAAAAGCTACAGTGCCTACTGCAGCACAAATGGCCAGGATCCCCCACCAACTCCTTTGTGGGCTACTTCATATAATTTCCCTTTATAATTTTCACCCTGACATGAGAACTCAAAAATGTAATTCACTGTTAAATATTAAAAAAAAAAGCTCTCTGAGAAACTCAGCAGTTCTGAGCAGAAGACGTCAACTGTCAAGAAATCTACAAGCATGGCTATAAAATAGCTGATCTTTTTTTCACCACTCTCCTGAGTACAGTTAAAGAAAGAATTCATACCAAGGGACCCAAACTTTATCAGAGGTCAGGTATCATCTATAGGATCATAAATCCTGGATTCGCAAATTGGAAAATTTGCTACAGGTCAGTTTTCAAGAGCAGGAATGCCAAAACGCATTAGGAGATTTGGCAAACTCTGGAGTGTGTGTGTGTTATGAGTTCAGTATGATGAATTTCCCAGTGATTTACAGGAAAGGAAGGGTCAACTGATCCAGTTCTTTTGCAGCTTGTTCTTAAACTGTTTAAGCTGATATGATAATAAATCCAGATGATGTGTTGTATCCTATTGTATTTCAGAGTTGTAAGGAAACTGAAAGTAATGCCCCCCCCCGTTTTTCCATTCTATATTCAGGGTTATTGGAGAAAAAATGGAGTAAAAATAAAGGCTTAGATGTACAGAGAGGGAGCACAAAGGAATCCTTCCATAAAAGCATGAATTTTAACTTTTTAAAAAATGATGGTATAACAATGAAAGAATTGCACCTGGCCAGATGATTGTCACAGACAAGAAATGAGTATAATGTGTTGGTTGTGCTACTAATACATCTCATTGACAACAACTCTATGTCAAAGTGTGGAATCAAAGATTCAGCTCCGATCACATGGTCGAATGCATCCATGGAATGGTGCAAGTATATGCTAGTTTTTCCTCATATACTTGTGTATCTGTTTCTGTAATCAGGTGAAGGAATACAACAGTGTGAAGCATCCTACAGTACTGGAAGGGGTTAAAGGACATCATTTCTAGCCTCAAAATGGTATCCATACAACTGCCACCCCTACTACCATTCACACAACCCCTCCATAGTGTGTACAGCATAAAGCAGATAGTAGCAGAAGACTCAGGGAAGTGAGCCAATCTACAGTTTATGGATGAATGCAAAACAAAATCAGACACAGCTTCCAATCTGTACCTGGGAAAATTTCACTCCCAGCCAATAGTACTAGGGTACTGTTTTGTTCCAAATCTGCAGTTCAAATGAGGTACAAGAATGAGATTTTTTTTTCTGGAAACCATTACCTGCCCAGTGCAATCCAATCACAAGAAGGGTTGGGGAGACTAACAGCCCATTCCTGAGCTGGCGGCGTACGGGGTCAGCGGGGAAGAGGCTCAGTGGTGCCTCTTCCTAAGCCGATTCCTGTACACCATAAAACAAAACAAAAAAGCCGTTTCGTCCCATAAGAAACAGCGAGGCTGCACCTGCTCAGAAGCAGGCACAGCACTGCCATTCCCAGCGCCGGTGTAACCGGCCGAACCGGGATAGGGAGCCGCCTAACCAGCGGCTCCTTCCCCCAGAACGCCCCCCTGCACAGGTGCGGCCTCTCTATGCCGTGGCCTGCGCCATGGAGAGGCTGCGCAGGTGGAGGGGCAAGGCGTGGTCCCGCAGCACTCAGCCGCCGGTGGGACTGGTCTCCCCACCAGTGTAAGTGCATGTAATCACGGTTTTACATGCACTTACTCTGGCAGCAGGGTCACGCCGCCTCCTAAGAGGTTTCACCCAGAAACCTTAGGAATGGGCTGTAATTAAACACTACTATACCCTCTGCAACAGGCTTTGTTGTGAGTAGGTTCACCCACACACCTAAGGTGTCCAGGCAACAGCTAGCAGGTTAAGGACAGGGACACGGGGAGATACCATCATCGCATATGCCGTTTCATCACTTCTGGGAAAAACAGGAAGTGAGGTCATGTTGTTCTTGGAATTACTGGAAACATTATGGAAGCACCAGAGAGTCTCCTGTAAGTCCTACACTAATGTGATGTCACTCCATGGATATCACCACAATTTTCAAAAATTCTCTGCAGCAGTGGCAGGCAATGAGGGTTGCCAGAGGAAGATGTTCTACCACAGCAGGAAACCTGGTAACCCTATACACAACCTATGTTTAATGCAGTATTAGACATATGTTTTTGGGACCAAACAGGAATTTTTTGGCCTCCTTCCAACTGACTCAGAAGGGACCCTTTTCTCACATGTTCCGCATTATCTTGGTGAATTGTAACACTGTCATATGGACCTGGTCTTTTGACTGGGTAGGCCATAACTAGTTTTAGGCAGGAATAATGTAGGCATGTCTAATTAACAAGCACCATGAGCAATCTAAAAATAGACAAAATTATTAACAGGGAAGAGGGATAACTTGTAGAAGTCACACAGCCACTGACTTACTGTGGAACATCTGAGGAAACATGGCACACACAATACAAAATGATGCCACCATCACAGCTTCCATTCATTCCATTCTCCATCCTTAATGGATCCCTGAAAGCATGCATCTTCTGGTTATGGAATGGCTAAACTTGCAAAGTAACAATTGTCAATCTTTCTTTCATCCTACATATTTTGAGGGGTAGAACGAACCTGGGTGGCTTATTCTTCCTCCCCAAAAACGCCTTCCCACCTCCACAGAGATGCCAGTTCAGAAATACTCTTAAACTGCTCCTAATCACTTCTACTGTCTTCACATTCTAAGAAAACGTACTTAGGATCCAGTAAGTTGTGGCTGCCTTACAATATCTACTACTAAACCGATTTTCATTTGAAAATATTGTATCAAATAATGTAGACACAGTACTTTTTCTAAATGCTGAAAGTGATCCAAAATAATTATCTCAGTAATTCTTACAACTCTTCTGTAAGGGAGTATCCCTGCATTTAAGGTATGAAAGAATGGGATTGCGAAACCATGGGTTGCTTAGGGTCAACTATTAAATTAAGAACCAAAATTTAAACCAACGTTTTGGCTATTGTTCTTAACCACTATTCCATATTAATTCTTTAGTTGGGGTTAGAAAATCATTGGACCAGAACCCCCAAACAAGGGCATAAAATACAATTATGCAGGTTAACATTTATTAATGGCTGATCTACATCAATAGAATTAAACACTCTGTATCACTGCTCATCATTATGATATGCACAAAACATGTTGATACTGCATCAAACCAGTTGATGATCAAATAGCCATCTGCTTCCTCCATAGGGACAGACAAGTAACTGTGTTCTTGAATTTCATGATCAATCTTATGCTTACCACCTCCAGTCACAGTTCCACTTAATGCTGTGTTTAAATCCAAATCTCTTCCTTTGTCACAGAAGTGTACTTTGGCTGTCAGCTGCAGTAACTCTTCATTTCTTGAGGAATGCCAAAACCTATCAGTTTGGACAGATGAAGAGGCTTCTCTAATCTTAAAAGCTCAATGGGTTGACCAGCTTTTCTCCTCTCTCTTTCACCTTCCTTCAGAGATTGCTTCAGATAGCTGTCAGACCCTTTGTAGGGAGTGAAAGTGGATAACATTTGTTCAGAACCTACCAGTTCTTCAAAGATTTGAACATCATTGCATTGGAATTGACACACTTGAGACATAAAATTGAGAAAAGCTCTATTTTGCTGCTATTTTTCAGATGTAAGGTGAAATATGCAGATCTTTCTCAAGGTTCCTTAAGAGAATCAATATGGCTAGTTCAGTAGTGCAGCCATCCACATTAAATAGTGTGGCACATAGAAGGAGGTCATTTGAAAAGGTTTTTCATGATCTTCTGCTATATGCAAGAGTCTTTCAGCAGCACAGTAAATCTTCTTCTCTAATATAAAAGAGCATGTCTTTTCTTCCCATCCTGTTTTGCTACAACACTAGCATAGGTACTTCACATTTGTAACTGTATATGTCAGTTTTTTTTGCTTTGTGAAGTTGCTTCTGTAAGTTGAAGTATCATGTCCATGTTCTTCTAATAAAAATAGAGGTTCTCCTACATTTTATGGCACATGCTGCTAGGTGATGAAAATGAACTTGACTGGAAGTCCTAGAGATGATTCATTTGCTCTCTTGGAACTGGAATGCCAAAGGAGCACATGATGCAATGTGTGAGCATGATGCTAGACAATTCATGTTGAGTAGCCGCTTCATGATAATTTAGGCTTGGTTTAGATCAGTGGTTCCCAAACCTTTTGGGCCACTACCCCCTTTGTTCCACAAAGTCAACCCCAGTGCCCCCTACCCTATCCAACAACACAGTTGAAGGGGCCCACCTCTAGCAGCCCCCTGCTGCCCCCTTGCCTCTTAGTGCCACCCTAGGTAATCCCACCGCCCCCCCCAGGGGGTGGTACTGCCCACTTTGGGGACCATTGGTCTAGATAATACAGACATCATGAAAGGGATTTATGTACTCATGTGACATACTAATTCAAGTCAAAGACTTATGGCATGAATTTGTCACCACAGGAGTTCTCCTCAACAATTCTGCAACAGTCTTCTGTGATTTATTTTAACTTGTGGCTATTAGATTGTTTGCATAATAATTTTGGGGAAGGAGGCTTTCAGAACTGCTTGGCCATAGAATTGTAATTCCAAACCATCTGAAAGGAGCAGAATTGTCTAGCCATCTATGTATATGCTTCTCCATTCAAAGTACTGTCTTCTGCAACTTCCTTTAACAAGCTTGCAATGACTTGTGGTATAAATCCTCAAGACCTTCAGGGGAAGTTACAAAGAATAAACCTTTACACCATGCAATGAAGATTAATGTTTGCAATATGACATTTCTGGCAAGTACCCTTTTTCTGGCAAGTACCCTTATTCCGTGACAGTCTAGAAATTCTTGGCAAATGTTCACTATCACAAGATCTTTGTGGTAGTTCCCTCTCACAGTTACATATGTCTGTTGGAGAGTATGACCAATGATTCCTTTACAAGGACTCTTCCGTGATCTCTGAATAGTCTGCACCAGCTTCACATTGGAGTGGCTGTACTGAATAGTTGATTGTTGCCTGAGCATGATAGAAAATATATGGTATGCCTCAGGGTAAACTATTTGGGGCAGACACAGTTGAGGTTGAAATTCGCCATTGAAAATGCATGGTATGCCTCCAGGTATAGTTTTTGGGGCAGACATAGCTTTTCAAGGCCCCAGGACACATACAGCAGGTAAGCAAATGCTGTTGAAGTTTCATAATACAGGCCCAGCAGTTCCTGAAGCTTTCTTCTCTGCTGTGTCAGATGCTGTGAGATTTTTAGATAGTGGACAAGCTTAAGAAACATATCACAGTATCAGGTTGGGGAAGCTCAGAGTGTCTTGCTGAACACTATATAAAGCAGGGAAAGAATCCACTGAGGAGGAGTCACTCTGACTTCATGCCCGGTAAGCAGTAGATTGACCTGAACAGGAGGAGGATTTCAGTGTAGAACAACCCCCCCCCATCCTCTCCACCACTGAGGTCATGGGGGCTGCCACTCAGTGGTAAGTGGCAGCAACAACAGTCAGAGCAGGGGCTGAGGGAGATGATGTACCCACCAACAGCCTAATGTATTAGCAAAAGATGATTGAATGTCTCCTGAGACATGTTTGCTTCTTTTTCTAAGACTAAGAACAACCTTTCCCTTTTTACTTACATGTAAGTTGTATGATGGGAGGGAAAGTAGCATGGTATTGTCCAATCTCATCCCATTACAGAAACCTGGTGGAGGGGAGAGAACCAGTGGGATACAGTCATCCCTGGTTACAAACTGTATAGAAATGACAGGGAAGGCCGTATTGGAGGGTGTGTGAAGCGGGTCATGCTGTTCAAATGATAGGCTCTTAGAATGTTTCACTTACTGAGAAGTGAAGGTATCTTATTCAGCCAATCATCGAGTAAGCAGGACTCAACAACTTTACCTACTTTTAAAAAGCAAGTCTTTTATTGAAATGTTCCAGTAAAAATATGAAAAGAATATTTGAATAAAAATATTATTTATTTCACATAAAATATATGCATGTAAATAATTACAGAAATAAAAACTATATTAGTTTTTAGTTAGTTAGTTCAACAGGAACAACTATATATGCAAGCATCAATAGCAATATCATCAATCTTTATGGTTCTATATGAGAGTTTCTCAAGTATATATTTAATTCAGGAAATAATACAGTTTACAGAAATCTTATAAAATAATGATTAGTGCATTGAATAAGTATTCTAGTTCAAATTATTTAACTATAAGACATACTTCACCCAGTTATGTCATTGCAGAGCCTCTGTAAGGATTCTATAAGTTCATTTCGAATAATTAGATTTCCTTCAGATATTCTCTAAGTATCATTCTATTATTTCAATGCTTTTAGTAGTTGTAAGAATAGAAGAGATCTCTCTGGTTTCATAGTTTCAAGTTAGAGCTGATACTGTAGCTCTTTCAGCAGTCTATTTGTGACTGAAGTTTATGAAACCACAAAGTCTTTACATGTTTAAGATCTATGGGTCTGAAGATGAGCTTCAGAATAGAAAAGACTATATGTAAGCCATGCCCTAAGCATGCACTTATTATGAGCATTGTTGTATAGCTAAGAGCCATTCTAATGGTTTAACCATACTATGATTAATCAGTATTTGAAGCTATGTGTAGCTTTAACATTGTGTGTAGAGTGTTAACTCCATTCTATAGTCTCTCTGGCAGTGCCAATCTCTAGAGAGTACTGAGTATATTTCAGTTTAACAGCTTAAGGCTCCATGGATCTCCATCCATGTATTCCAATTATATGTATTTCAATCAGAGTATGTGTTCTATGTGTTAAGCCATTGTTGGCTGTAATGAATGTCAGACAGTTCTGTGTCAGACCTTAGTCTCAGTATATCCAGCGCTTCCTCCTTGTGTAGGAAGTCCCCTGGAATATGTTCTGTAATAAACTTCCTATAGAAGCTGCATTTACATCTTGTCCATAATACTAGGAAGACTGTATATAAGATGGATCTTGTGAGAAGACATAAGTCTTGTTAGAACAAATGAGTTCTCAATGTCACCATATTCAAATATGGCAAGGTCCATTCTCTTATGATCCTTAGAACACAAGAGTCTCCATCACAGGATGGAGCATAATACAGACAAATCTCCCAGACGATCAGTCTTCAGAGAGACAGATTGTATGGCATAATATTTCTCTGTGAGAATTCTGATTCACGCAAGAAACAGTTTCCCTAATCCACGCAAGGAATAGGCTGCCAAGTGTTTTACATCTCTTGGTTGATGGAGAGAAGTCCATAGGTCAGAGTGTTCAGACTATCAGAACCTTCTCTATTAGTCTCACGCAAGAGACATATGTAGGGAGTGAGGTCAGACAGTGTCCAGCCGTCTTCCTTCAACTCCCTGCTTTCCTAGTTTTACATCTTGGCGGATGTTTGGGAGGGCTAACAGCCAGGCAGCATTCAGCTGTCCTCTGTCAACTCTCTAACTTTTAGTCAGAGAGAGAGCTCTATTTATATCTTTCAGTGTCCTAGGATGGATGGTTGCTAATCCAGTCAACCATAGGACTTACAAGCAGTGCTTAAGCTTACCTATTTCCAATCAGCAGAAAATAGTTAGTCAGACCTGTTAGAAAATAGTCTGTCAGGCTCATACATTAGTTAGCAGTCTAATATTCATCTGAGACAGCAGTTTACATAATTACAACATCAAGACTCTGAGTAGCATAGTAGGTTTTGCTGACCTTGAACTAGTTCTATCACAGCCATACTAGTTTATTCCATTGTATGACTATAACAGTAGAATCAGGCTTGCCCATAAACAGTAAGTAAGCCTGGCTTATTCAATTCCAGTTTATGAAGTAATTACATCTTCTCAATACATTTAATCCTTATAAAACCTAATGGGGACATGCTTTCCTAACATAATCCTGATTTATATTGTCTCAGCCCACGACAGGTGTTGCTATGTATATCAAGAAAGGCATAGTGTCTAATAAGCTAGAGACCATAAAAAGGGCAGACTCGTCCACGGAAGTGACTTGACGGCACTTAACACATAACACACACTCTGCTGTCATGGTAGCTCCCTTAGTAAGCTGATTCCATTTCTAGTGACATTAGTTTCAGGGAACAAGAAAACCATGTACACTCTAAATTCCAGAATTAATCAGAGAAATTTGTTAAATTGAAATTAAGGAGGGGCAGAATTCAGGACAGAGAAACCCATAAAAATAAACAAATGATGTGAAGGGAATATGCTCATCACAATTTTTGACAAGGAGTTCAGAATTGTCATTCTACTTATAATTTAGCTCTGTTCCTCCTAATGCATAAAGGCCCCTTGATAAGTACCATGGAATTTGCTATAATTAAATAGTGTTACTTATTTTTAATAATAATTACACTTATTTATGGTCCCCTGTCGACATCTTTAACAGTGAAATAAATTAGTTCATTAGAACAATAAGCATGTAATGCTTAGAATAGCTTGTTCGGTTCTTTGAATGTTTTAAAGTGCAAGAACAACACTGAGAGGGAAGGAAAAAATAGAAAGCAATGCTGATTCTATGACTTTAGGCAGATCATGAGAGGGAGGGCATCTTGGGCATCTTCTGAGCATGGAGTAGGGGTCACTGGGGGTGTGGGGGGAGGTAGCTGTGAATTTCCTGCTTTGTTCATGGAGTTCATGGTGAATGTGGGAGATGTACATAATTATAAGATAAGCTATAATTATTTTAAGAAATAGTAATCCAGGCATGATCACAGTTGTCCATTCAGGTGCCAGGACCCCCAGTACAGCATTTTGGGTTGTCAAAGGGGATCTCCTCCTCTCTTTTCAAAACTTCATGTTATATTGAGCACGTGCAGTCGGGCTGTCTGTCGATTAGGTTTGTCCCGAACCAAAAAACAGCTCAATTTCCCCTGATTTGGCGGTTTTTAGTTCGGATGGAACCGAACTCAAAAAAGGCAGGAAAACGGGAAGCCGAATTCAGCGAGTTTGGGGTGTTGGGAGAATAAATTCTGCAAATTCGGGGTTTGGCGCAGCAGCATAACCGTCAGTTAGTAAGCAGCATTCTCCTGCGGCCAATCGGTGGCCAAGCTGGGTCTTCTTCCCCACCCTTAATGTGCATCTCTGACAATGGGGGTTTGCAATTAGCAGAGCTTGCCACCCACGCCCAAAGCTCCCAGCCCCGACAAACAGCTGAGCTGCAGGGAGCAAGGGTGGGGCAGGTGCGAAGAAGATGGAACAGAAGACATCCACAGTAAGACCCATTTTGGGGCTTTTCTCTATAATTTTTCTCCTGTGTGTGTGTGTGGGGGGGGGAAAGCAGAGTCTGTGTGTGTGTGGGGAGGGAGCAGTTTCTGTGGGTGGGTGGGGAAGCCAAAGGGGGATTTTGCCTGTTCTGCGAGGGGGTGCCCCCTGAGTCTCTCTCTCCCTGGTTTGGGGGGGGGGGCTTCAGTTGTGTGTCCTCAGGTTTTCCCTCATTCATAAGATTGGTTAGGTCTATTTTGATGCTTGCTCAAAACTGGTTTTGAAATTGTGACTTAAAGAATGCATTTTCCTGGTCCTGAGTCCGATGCAAAAGGGGAAATTCCACCCCCTCCTGCTCTTTATGCCTAGCTAGCTGCCTCTGTCCCTTTCCATGGTTTGCAAACTCCCAGGTGTCAGGTGTTGCTTTGTATGGTTGCAAACGTGTTGCTTTGCATGGTTTGCATGGCTGCAAATGTGTTGCTTTGCATGGTTTGCAAATGTCTTCGCACCTGTCCCGCCCTTGCTCCCTGCAGCTCAGCTGTTTGTCGGGTTGGGAGCTTCGGGAGTGGGCGGCAAGCTCTGCTAATTGCAAACCCCCATTGTCAGAGATGCACATTAAGAAGGGGGGACCCCTTTCGGGGCCCATATCTCAGCCCCCCCCCTTACCAAATCTTTACAAAACTTGGGGGTTCTTGCAAGAAGGGTCCCCTCAAGCTATGCTGAAAGTTTGGGACCTCTACCCCCCAAAATGCCCCCCAGAGCTGCAGAAAGGTGCGATTGTGTTTTTAATGGCTTTATTCAGCCAAATTTTTCCCTGAACTCCGGATCTCATGCCGAATTGCATGGACCCGAAGCGGGGAAGTTCGGACTTCAGCATTTCCTGAATAAAATCGGGCCGAATTTTGCCGAATCCAAATTTTACCGATTTTTTGTCAACAGCCCTAATGTGCAGGTTTATGGGAAATGTAGGACACCCCCTCACACAATCACAGCTTTGTTTAATTCCAGACCCAACTATCCATTACTGTAGAGGATATTGGGTTTCACCTACTGTGGAAGTGAAAAAATGCCTGCAAGGTAATAAAATGAAACTATACCACTATGGCTACTTAACATCGACAAAGGTTGCCAACCTCCAGGTACTGCTGGAGCAGAAATTGCACAAGTACTAAAATAGTCAAGCTTTGGAAAGAAATAGTACCAGGCTCTAGGAACTATGCACAATATATAAATTTAGTGAAATTTAGTGAAACATGTGGGGTGTGAACATTCATTAAAGGAAACTTACAATATATACACTAAAATGACAAACCAAAACAAAAAGTACTGACAAAGTATCAAACAGGTTGATCTACAAAATCTTGTAACAAAAACAACTTGCTATTGGTCACAAAGGACTCTTATAAAGTTCATAATATTATAGGTGCATTCAAATCCCACAGGCGCAGGAAGAAAACAACAGGCAGAAGGTGGAGGAATGCCGTCCGGATGCTTCGCATTTTCACTACCACGTGGGCAGCTTCATCAGCTCTCCGTTTATTTGGAGTCAACGCTCCTTAAGGACAGAAAAAAGCAACAATAAAATCTATTCTGTTCAGTATGTTTGGCCTAATTACTTATTACTCTAATAAAACATGATGTTGGGTACAAACAAAATTACATACCTTCAAAAAGAATACCAATTCAAATAACAATGAAAATCAATCTTTCCATGCGCCCGCTAGGCTGCTCCGCTCTAAACTGCTTATTGTGTGAGCTACAGGTGTAGTTAATTTATTGGAAACCTAAGGTCGTGTCGGATTACTCGATAAAAGGGGAATCAGTTGTAACAATTCATTTACAAAAAACAAGAAAGGTCTAATTCATTGTTCAAACCGAAAATATGATTTTAAGAGATAAATAAAGCACATCTCTTGCCTAAGAAGTATGTTTTGAACGTTATCTAAATCAAAAGAATTGCCTCTGTAAATCCATATGGCAAAAAAACGCAGATCATTTTCACTATGCTTACTCTCAATGAAGTGTGACGTTAAAGGGGCTTCCAAAATTTTTGCCCTGATTCTTGATTTATATTTCCCTATGCGTAATTTCAATGGGCGTAATGTGCTACCCACGTACAATTTACCGCATTTGCATGTAATGCCATAGACCACTATACTCGTGGAGCAATTTGAGAAGTGGTTAAGTTTAAATTTAAAACCAGAAGTGGTAGAACTGAATTCTCTCAAGGGTAGACTCAATGGGCAAAATGAACAGGAACCGCATTGGCTATAACGTCATTCAAAAGGTCCCAATTGTTATGTCGATCCACCGATCAATTTGATTAAGATCCTGCTGGCTTATCCAATATTTTTAAATGTCAAAGAGTCATCCAAACCTCAGATGGGGAGATACGGATTCTATAGATATTTTTTCCACTCCTTCGGGACTTCCAATTCCAGGTAAAACAAAAGAGTTCTTGTTACTTACTCAGATTTTAGAAGAGTAGGTATTCTTGCTTATGTATCATTGCTTAGATGGTAATAGGTAGGGGAGAGCTGAGCCTAATTCCAGAGAGACGTTTGCAGCAATGGTTTCCCCTCAGGCCAGGCGGGACCTCATCCAGGATTTCGAGAGTCATCCGATGGCTCTCTCAGCAAAGCTGGGGGTCAAACCGCACTTTGTGGGCAGCAGGAGAGATCCTGTTTCCCAATCCACCTTTTAGGATCGGGTAGGGGTGCAGGATTACACCCCAGATTCGAACGAATTTTGGTTCCCTTGGGAGCCCCCAAGAGACATGGTGCTCAGCTCAGCGTCCCTAGCAGAGGTCCTCCCAAAAATTGTATGTTTTTAAGGCTATGGGTTCCTGTAAACGTCAAATGTTGATCACAAGTGTTTAGCCATTGGGTAAAGTTCAGAGAGGATTCAGCGCTAGAAAAACAAAATAAAAGATCATCCACGAAACGTTTAAACAAAAGCATCTCCTTAATAAAGGGATTGTTGTTAAAGATAAATTGTTTTTCAAAGGAAACCATATAAAGGTTAGCCACCGCTGGAGCTCAAGATGCGCCCATTGCTACCCCTTTAATTTGTACAAAAAATCAGAATTATATCGAAATGTATTATTTTCTAGAACTATGTCAGCTATGTCAAGTAAAAAATGAGTTGGAGGGGATAAGATACAACACTTGTCTAAGCAATCAGCAATGATATTCCTTGCTGTGTGTACTAGCTGGAGATCTCATGCTAAATGATCTCCAGCCGATAGAGATCAGTTCCCCTGGAGAAAATGGCCGCTTTGGCAATTGGACTCTATAGCATTGAAGTCCCTCCTCACCCCAAACCCTGCCCTCCTCAGGCTCCGCCCCCAAAATCTCCAGGTATTTCCCAACCCAGAGCTGGCAACCCTATAACCTCCACTCTTAACCTCTACACCATGCTGGCTTATGTGATGTCATGGTTTCAGGCAACAATTTTGAACATATTCAAAAACTCTATGGTTATACTATAGAATTTTGGGTAAATGCTAGTGTCCTCAGCAATGCAATGATATCACTTCCAGATCATGCTGGAAGTGATGTCAGCACATCACTGGCAATGTCATGACATTGCCAGTAAAGGTCCCATTGGTACGGTGAGTCTTCTGCTGGTTGCTAGCCTCAGGCTGGCAACCCTAGAAGGCAGTGAGGTGAACAGATTGGAGGCTCAGTTCACAAGCGAAAGTGGCTTTCAAAACCATTTATGTTTGTCTGCTGAACCTGTTTTCAGTGAAGACCTCAACATTCCTAATTTGATTTGACTATGCTCAATTGTTTAAATTCCCAATACAGTTTTTAAAAAGGAAAAGATAATCAACTTTTCCAGAAAAGGCTCAGTGACCTAAAAAATTGGCATCTGATTCCATACAGAAGGAGACCTAGAAAGATATTTTACTTGTGAATAGATGGTCTGCTCTTATTATGTTTCCCAGCAGCACAAGACACAGCTTCTTAGTCAGCAGCCCATTGTGATTTCAGCTAAATGTCAAAAGAGGAGCTAGGCTCAAAAAGCATAACCTGGAAACAGATCGATATTTGTACTTTTAACAGGTTCAGTTTTACGTGAATTTATATATATATTTGTTGTTCTCCTGTTCTCACTACACTATAGAATCCTTAAGTACTGTTTCCTTTTTTTCAGGCAAACTCCTGAACTTCAAATGACCAGTTAGCAATTTCCTTTACTGGATACTTGAATACCGCTTGGCAATTACTTTTTGAATAAGCTTTCAGTCTTGAGGGATGATTGCAAGTCAACACAATTCTCTCACTATTCTTTCATTCCACAGTGTTCTCTCTCCCTCTCTCTTTTGCCTCATTTTATACTAGGCAATTTCTAACCTATGTACAATGCTCGTAGTGCCAAACAGAGTTAACACCATCAGCAGCGGCAATAGTGGTTTAGCACAACTGCTGCCACACAGATCATAAGCAGAAAGGAAAGCCTGTGTTGCAGCCCTAGAGAACTAGCATGGTGTAGTGCTTAGGAGTGGTGGTGGGCTCTAATCTGGAGAACTGGGTTTGATTCCCCACTCCTCCAAATAAGCGGAGGACTCTAATCTGGTGAACCGGGCTGGTTTCCCCAGTCCTACACATGAAGCCAGCTGGGTTACCTTGGGCTAGCCACAGTTCTCTCAGAACTCTCTCAGCCCCACCTACCTCACAAGGTATCTGTCATGGGGAGTGGAAGAGAAGGAGATTGTAAGCCAGTTTGATTCTCCTTAAAAGATAGAGAAAGTCAGCATATAAAAACCAACTCTTCTCCTCCTTCTTACTCACCCTTGTCCTGGACCTGAGCAGCCAGACTGAAGAAAGATGGGTGATCATACAAGTATGAGACACAGGCAAGGGAGTACCAGGTAACTCCAGTATGCTTATTTGCCCTCCTGGCTCTTACTACCAAAAATGGCCTGCAGAGGTACTGAGAATGATATAGGTAGTGGGATGAGGAACTGGGCAGAGAAGATGCAGAAGCATCAAGAGTGTGGTGGAGTGACTAGAGTGACAGAGTAGGTATGGTGATCTGGATTAAATCTGTCCTGAGTTGCAATGTCTTCTGGGTGACCTTGGGATAATCAATCTCAGCCTAACCTACTTCACAGGGTTGTTATGCAGATAAAAAGAAGGGCATATGAACCGCTATTAGCTCTTTGGGGTGCAAATGTAATAGACTAGACTGGTTTGTCCCATTAGCTATTCAGATCACGGACTAGGGCATTGTTTCAGGGTGACATAAAAATCTGTGTGATTGGCTCTGGTCAGATGACTGTCATTTATTTCCTCAAACTCTACACTTTAAAGAAAGCTGTTTACGGTCCTGCAGTTTGTTGGAATACATTTCTTGCTGTCATCATAATGCGGCTTGAAAAGCTTTCTCCGTTGTTTTTTCCTTCCTTGAACAGTGAGCATACTGTTAACTTTGACTCTGATCCATATGGAGAGAACAAAGGGTATGGCACTGAGGGAACAGTTGCTGGGTTGAAAGTACAATTGTAAAATAATAGCACTGTATATACATGCAGGAGGCAGTATAACACAATCCATTCTAGACCGATCATAATTTAATGCCTGGCCATTTTGTGGCAGGGAGAGAAAGCATAGGCACCATTAATAAACTATTTGGTAGGTAATGATGTGGAGGAAAGGCTTGATGAGTGTGAAGAGGGTAGACACCACCATCAAGGTAGAATACAGTGCCTCAGAGAGAAGGATGGTGAGCTAGCGAGAAATTAGAAGAAGAAGAAGAGTTGGTTTTTACTTGCCGACTTTCTCTGCCACTTAAGGAAGAATCAAACTGGCTAACAATCACCTTCCCTTCCCCTTCCCACAACAGACACCCTGTGAGGTAGGTGGGGCTCAGAGAGTGTGACTAGCTCAAGGTCACCCAGCTGGCTTCATGTGGAGCAGTGGGGAATCAAACCTGGTTCTCCAGATCAGAGTCCACCACTCCTAACCACCGCTCTTAACCACTATACCGCGCTGGCTCCCTGTCAAACTCAGACATCTGTCCCTAGCATCCCAAAAAGGACACATGCCCAGGCAGGCGATCCTAAGCAACACTACTTTATTAGGAGCCAAAAGACAGATTAAAAGAAGCTGACAGCCTTACACGCAGGAAAGGCTGCTAATGATTTTCGGTGTGCGAGGTACAGGTTAAAAGCATCCAAGGCAGGGAAAACAAAACAGTGAAGTTACTTCAAGATAGTGATTCCCAGGGAGAGAGAAGCCATAACATCAAATGTCTGAGATAATCAGAGGAACCGAAACTGTACACAGGATTTATGAGCATGGGAGTCAGACCTTGGGGAGCAGCCCGGCTCTGGCCTTGAACGGAAGCCAGCCCCTGGCCTGTATATGTCTTGTGAGCCTGTATTCCAGTAGGTAGCACGGCCTTACACTCCCAAACTGGAAGCCAGTGTAGATGGGCCAAGACTGGACTGATATGATCCCTATGACACACTCCAGTCAGTACCCTGACTGCAACACTCTGTACCAACTGATGTTTCCAAACATTTTGAAAGGGCAGCCCCATGCAGAGTGCATTGCAGTAATCGAATCTTGATGTAACCAGGGCATACACCACAGTGGCCAGATCTTTTCTGCCCAGGCTAATCAGATGGCTTATCAGTTGGCTTATCAGTTGAAGCTGGTAAAATACACTCCTGGTCACAGCCGCTACTTGCTGATCCAGCAGTAGATCTGAATCCAAGAGAACTCCCAGACTATGGACCTGCTCTTTCAAGGGATGGGAAACCCCATCCAGAATGGGCAACACCTTAAATCCTGGGAAAGACCTTCTGCCCACCAGTAGCACTTCTGTCTTGCTGGAATTAAGCTTCAGTTTATTAGCCTGCATCCACTTCAGAACTTTGTGGAACCTGACTTCCTGCCTCTTCTCTCTTCACATTTCTCTTTGGGTCAAATCGGAATTGATTTGAAATCAATTAATTTGGTTTGAAATGAATCCGTCAATATCACTAGCCGTTCACCTCCAAGGAAGACTTCTTCATAAAATAAACATAGTACCTGTCTCACCAATTAAAAAAAAAAAAAACCTCCACCTTTCTGAACCCCATAATATTCCCATTAATGAACATTTCTCTTGTCAGGGACAAATGAAGGTGAAAATAATCCATCAATCCAACCACTGGCTCATTATCCTTTCCCCCTTTACTTTGCAAAACAGTTCTATCCATTCCTCAGTGGACTCTGGCCTTCCATATAATTTTCTGTTGCAGAGCTATAAAACAGTTGTAGGGGCGCAACCCACAAGTCAGCAGTAACATTTGACATGCACTGCAAATCAAAAGATAAGATTTTAAAATCAACACATGTGTTAACCATTGAAATCGATTTTGTAAGGAAACCTGGTGTCAATTTTGCTGCTGTAATCCTTCTGTATCCTGGAGACCGGAAAACAAAACATGGAGGATTGCATTCTCCATGCCCCCCCCCCCGGCCACCTAATGGTGGAACATTTCCCTGGTGCTAGGAAGCATCTTTTCAAGCTGCGTGGGTCTTCTTAGAAGAAAGGAAAGCACCACCATTAGTGTGACAGATTTACAGGATTAAACTCCGGCTCCTTCACTGAACATAGTGATAGCAACAAGAGGGCTCCTCTAATGCGGTTGCCAGGTCCTTCTTCACCACCAGTGGGAGGTTTTTGGGGTGGAGCCTGAGAAGGGTGGGGTTTGGGGAGGGGAGGGACTTCAATAGAGTCCAATTGCCAAAGTGGCCATTTTCTCCAGGTGAACTGATCTCTATTGGCTGGAGATACGTTGTAATAGCAGGGGATCTCCAGCTACTGGAGGTTGGCAACCCTATCCTCTAAGCTTCTGCTAGGGTTGCCAGCTCTGGATTGGGAAATACCTGAAGATTTTTGGGGCGGAGACTGAGGAGGGTGAGGTTTGGGAAGGGGAGGGACTTCAATGCCATAGAATCCAATTGCCACAGAAGCCATTTTCTCCGGGTGAACTGATGTCTATTGGCAGGAGATCAGTTGTAATAGTGGAAGCTAGCACCTGGAGGTTGGCGACTTTAGCTGTTGCCTCTAACAGAGACTGCCCTAGGATGGTTTCCCTTTGTACAACAATTCTTGGTTCACTTGGGTTCCTATTTTATGCCACTATATCTCATTTAAACTATTCATCCCATCTTTTTTTCCTACCCTCAATGGAGAGGGAGAAAGGAGACAGAAATTTTAACTGATAGTAGCTAGATGTATTAGGGGGTTTTATGTGAGTTAGAGAGTCCTTTTGCCGCTGTACCTAGAGCTGGATGGTGAAGTGTCTATTCTTCAATAAATTCATGCTTGTTTCCTACTTCTGTGTGAAAAGTAGTATCGAGGTGACAGGGGTCATTGTGCCAGTCTTGGGAAGGGGAACAGCCCCAGGTCATTCCCCTCCCATAAATTAAAGCATTGGTGGCGATAGCTAGGTTTATCGGCTCTAAAGCCTACAGGGGTTGTTAAAGGGTGCCAGGGCAGGCCATTCCCTGCAACCATGGCACCCTCTGCCAGAGGCAGTGCTTTCCCCCAGAAGCTACCCCCTTAGAAGGGGCTGTTAGAAAAGCAAGCCCCAGATTAACAAATGGATCCATTAGTTTAAACAAAGATATGTTGCCCATAGAGCCTTGCAACAGGAAATACAATTTCCTAGCTCTCAATGTGAGAGCAAATAACCCATTCTGAGAAAGGGGGAGATTGTGGAGATACTTCCTGATTGGAATTCTCTCCCAAATACATGATTGACACCATTTGATCTTTCCTTTCCTCTAATGAGCTCAATACAGCACAGTTGTGGTCCTCCTTGCCCAATTTGCTGTATCTCGGGTCCTCATTCTGAGATGTGGGGTCAGCTGAAACAGCCCTGGTTCCAGTCACCCTCTGCCTCACCTCAGAAGGTGAGACTTCTGGGTGTGCATCTCTGCTAATGACCCATTGAAGATGGGGGTGGTGGTGAGTGATAATTAGTTCACCTGAATGGGTTGCTGATAGCAAATGCACAAAAGGTACCCATAATGCTGGAAGGCAGAGAGTTGGACTGGAAAGCTGGAAGGCAAAAAGGGACACAAGATGTCTACATGACATTTCATTTATTTATTTAAGATACTGACATACCTCACCTTTCTCCTCAGTATCTATTAGTTGATTATTTATTAATTAAAACATTTCTACCCCACCTTTCCTCTTGCTTAGGGTTGCCAACCTCCAGGTACTAGCTGGATATCTCCTGCTATTACAACTGATCTCCAACCAATAGAGATCAGTTCACCTGAAAAACAATGGCCGCTTTGGCAATTGGACTCTATGGCATTGAAGTCCCTCCCATCCCCATCCCCATCCCCAAACCCTGCCCTCCTTAGGCTCTGCCCCAAAAATCTCCCACCAGTGGCAAAGAAGGATCTGGTAACCCTATTTAGATACCAGAGGGAATTTGTTGAGAAGAGCAGAGCTGCTATTCAGCAACATGAAGGAACAGGTTATTCTTGAAGGTTACCAAACTCCAGGTGGAGTCTGGAGATCTCCTAGAGCTTTAAGTGCTCTCCAAAGTACAAAAAAATCCATCCCCTCTGGACAAAATGGCTGCTTTGGAGAGTGAAGTCTGTGGCATTATACCCTGCTGAGGTCCCCTCCCCAAACCCTGCCTTCCCCAGGCTCTATCTCCAAATCTCCAGGAATTTTCAAACCTGCAGTTTACAACCCTGTATCAGATATGTGAGCCCTTGAAAGGGTTGCCAGCTCTGGGTTGGGAAATACCTAGAGATTTTGAGGGTGGAGCCTGAAGAGGGTGCAGTTTGGAGAGGGGAGGGACTTAATGCCATAGAGTCCAGTTGCCAAAGCGGCCATTTTCCTCAGGTGAACTGATCTCTGTCTCCTGGAGCTCAGTTGTAATAGTGGGGTTGTAATAGTGGGGGATCTCCAGCCACCAACTGGAGGCTGGCAATCCTAGCCCCAGATCATGGAGGTGTTTAAAGGGAAGCTCCAGCAACTTGAAATTTTAGAATGAGCCATAGGAAAGAGAAGGTTTGGCTTGCTGTTTTTTCCCCTGACAGAAGCTGTATACCTGAACACCTAATCACAAATACAAAATTCAGTAGGCATAGTTTTCCCTAGCATTGCGTCTCCAATCCAGGAAAAGCTGTTGACTCAACACCTACCATGTAGCCGTCCGTCTTCAGAAACAGAAAGGGAGAATTCCATGCAATAGAATTGTCGTAAGAGCCAAAGGCTTCTAGTTAAGAACTCTACAGCATTTTTGTGGACCGATAAGTGGTAAAGAATCTATCCTCCAGTAATAATGCACTAAGAATCCAGGTGAAAGAAAATACACTTTGCAGCTTCGAGACAGTGTTGAGTACGTCAAGGAAGAGAAATGGAATCTCTTCAATGGTGCTTATCTCAACAGGGCTCCTCACAAATAACTAGAGAAACTTGTCTGCCTACGCACAGTAGGAAGCTAACTGGGCCTGTGGATTTTGCAAAAAATGTATTTATCTGCTACTTCAAGTTTAGGGTGCCCTAGTCCAGTTGCCAAAAGTATCCCCTGCCAAGCACATATTGAGAAGCATCTGTAGGTATTTGTGACCCTGGCAGTCATTAAACAGCTCTCAGGAACTGTCTGGTATTAAGCAAAGCAGGCCAAAGCTAAATATGTACTCCAGGTGGCAGATTGTTATGTTTAACCAACTTGGCCCTTGGGAAAAATACAGGCAACAATCATTATTTTGATTACATGCCTCTCTTTTCTAGAGTTGTCCCAACAAAGTCAACAAAGTCAACAAAGACTGTCAGTGTGATGTAGTGGTCAGAGTGTTTGCGTGAACCAGGTTCGAATCCCCATTCTCCCATGGAAGCTTACTAGATGACCTTGGGCCAGTCATATACGCTTAGCCTAATCTATCCCACAGGGTTGTGATGAGGACAAAATGGAAGGTATAAATGAAGTAAGTAAACGAATAAATGAACTATGGCAATTTGAGTGATTTGTGATCATTGCAACAAGCAACAGAAGGAATACTGGTTGGAAAGGCCGAGGTCTTGAAGGACATTATGGTCCCCACTTTGGATGGGGTTCAGCTGATCCTTGCTGACTCAGTAAGAGCCTCGGGGTTATACTGGACCCAACATTATTGCTGGAGAAGGAAGTTAATGCAATTGCAAAAAGGGCTTTCTTCCAACTCAGCCTAGCTCAAAAAAATGGCCCCTTACCTTGATACAGTTGATCTGGCCACCTGGATCCATGCCATGGTGACTTCAACACTAGACTACTGTAAAACACTGTACATTGGTCACCCCTCAAAATCAATTTGAAAATTCCAGTTGGTGCAGAATGCCACAGCTCAACTACTATAGGGAGCTAGATGGCACATGTATATTACTTCCATTCTGCAGTCACTCAAATGGCTGCCCATCTGGACTCAATTTAAAGTATTGGCTTCAGTTTAAAGTATTGAAAGCTGGACAATAAAGAAAGCTGATAGGAAGAAAGTACATTCCTTTGAAATGTGGTGTTAGAGGAGAGTGTTCTGGATACCATGGACTGCCAAAAAAACAAATCAGTGGGTTATAGACCAAACCAAGCCTGAACTGACCCTAGAAGCTAAAATGACTAAACTGAGGCTATCGTATTTTGGTCACATTATGAGATGACAAGAGTCACTGGAAAAGACAGTCATGCTAGGTAAAGTTGAGGGCAGCAGGAAAAGAGGAAGACCCAACAAGAGATGGATTGACTCAATAAAGGAAGCCACAGCCCTTAATTTGCAAGTTCTGAGCAAGGCTGTCAAAGATAGGACATTTTGAAGGACATTGATTCATAGGGTCGCCATGAGTCGGAAGCGACTTGATGGCACTTAACATGCACACACACACACACATCACAAAGTCCTTCATGGCCTTGGACCCTCATATCTGTGAGACCATCTCTCCATCTGTGTTCCACCATGTCAGCTTCACTCATTGGAGCAGGCCCTTCTGCGGGTGCCAACCAGCAAATGGGCAAATTGCCCATACACGCGCCTTCTCTGGTGTGGCCCCACCTTATGGTAGAAGAAGAAGTTGGCTTTTATATGCTGACTTTCTCTACCACTTAATATTCACTGAATCTGTGACCATCCTGGAACTGGTCATTCTGTCTTGGGCATCCCTATGATAGATCTGTTGGAGGAGGATTCCTGTCTTTGCTAACTTAAATTTTGGGGAGTGTTTCCTAAGGGAACTTTCCAATTCTCGCAACAGTGTTCTAGCACTTGAATAGGGGTACCAGCTTGAGACTGTGAAATCCCTGGAGATTTGGAGGTAGTGCCTGGGGAGGGTGAAGCTTTGGAGTGGGAGCTCAGTGGGGATGTGATGCCATAGAGTCTGCCCTCCAAAGTTGCCATTTCCCCCAGGGAAAATAATCTCTGGTTGGAGATGCCTTGTAATTCTAGGACAACTCCAGGCCCACCTGAAGGTTGGCAACCCTAAAAAATGTAGTAATGTGCTTATGGACAACAATTTGCTAGGGGTAAACCAGCTGGCTGAGGTAAGAGAATTGCAAAATATTTGCCAAAGAAGTAAACTTACCAGATGGATTGGAAGAGGGCCAGGAAGCTGGCTTCACGCATAGACCAAAAGACACATCCTGTACAGCTGGAAGATGGCATGGAGTGGGAAAAGTGGGGAAGAAAAACAGAAGGGGAGGAATGAGACAAGAGAAATAATTATGAGGTGCCTTAACCGTAAGGGCAAAGAGGTTAGAGACAGATGCTGAAAACAACTAGGAACCCATGCTTGCAAAGTGAGTCGTGACCATAGCAATGAAAAGAGGGGCTATTTTAAGAAACTCATTTGAAAGCTATTAGCAGGATTTGCCTGTTTCCACATTCTTTAAAAAGAGAGAAAGAGAGGGATAGATGTAGGCACCTAGCCGCCATGTTTGTTCCTACTTTTCCTCAGCCCTTCCCACTCTGGTCACACCCAGACTGAATTGTTTGAATCCGACTGGACCACTTATTCTTCTGCTCTCTGGCTAGTACAGTGAGAGGCTTCACTGGTGTCTTCTGATGCATGACCATCTGGCTTCGGTTTGAAAACGGCAACATTCTTCTCTTTTTCTCTGTGAACTCGGTTTATATATGAAGACGCCTTGACTAGGCAATCCTAAACAGAATTTCACCCTTCTAAGCCCATTGAAGCCAATAGGATCAGAAGGGTATAACCCTGTTTAGGATTGCACCATCAGGCTGCAATCCTAAGAACACTTTCCTGGGAGTAAGTCTCGTTGAATTAAATGGGACTTACTTCTAAAAAGACCTTAGGGTTGCTAGGTCCCTCTTCACCACTGGCAGGAGGTTTTTGGGGTGGAGCCTGAGGAGGGTGGGGTTTGGGGAGGGGAGAGACTTCAATGCCATAGAGTCCAATTGACAAAGTACCCATTTTCTCCAGGTGAACTCATCTCTAGCGGCTGGAGATCAGTTGTAATAGCAGGAGATCTCCAGCTAGTACCCGGAGGTTGGCAACCCTAAAAGACCTCCTTATAGGATTGCCAACCTTTGGGTAGTAGCTGGAAATCTCCTGCTATTACAACTGATCTCCAGCCGCTAGAGATGAGTTCACCTGGAGAAAATGGCCACTTTGGTAATTGGACTCTATGGCATTGAAGTCTCTCCCCTCCCCAAACCCCACCCTCCTCAGGCTCCGCCTCAAAAATCTCCTGCTGTTTGTGAAGAGGGACCTGGCAACCCTACCTCCTTAGGATTGCTCTCACATCCCTGTCTTTGTTTTTCTTTTCTTTTTAAATTGTATGCTGCACTTTCTCCCTTACAGACATCATGGCCGTTCACCATTTGCTGAAAAGAAAAGAAACAAAGAAAGCAAGGCTACAAAAACCAGAGGATCGTGCCAAATATAGCTAGTTGGACCAAATGCCAATTTTAAGCATGCATCTTACATCACCTAAATTGTCATAAGGAGGTCAGTCATCTGACCTCCTCTTCCACAGGGACAGAGCTATCACATTTTTCATCGGAGACACCAGACAGAGTGTAATTGATGCACAAATTGATATCAGGAGCAAATGTTTGGCCTCCTCCAAAAGGGTGTGCAAACCCAGATTCAAAATGCCGGTCATACCACAGAAACCTGTTTGTGTGACAAGTGAGTCGACCTGACTCTCTTTCCCCCTTTGTAGAAAAGAAGAGAGAATTGCCCATTTTGCCTAGAACGCACTGAGTTGACGGTTGGTCTATCCAGGTCATCACTGAGTAGTCAGACTGGCAGCTGCTCTCCAGCCTCTCAGGTGCAGGTCATTCACATCACCTAGTACCGCAGTTTTTGAGATGGAGATGCTGGGAATTGAACCTGAGACCTTCTACATCCCAAGCAGATGCTCTAGGGTTGGCAACTCCAGGTTGATAAATTCCTGGGGATTTGAGAGTGGAGCCTGGGGAGGGGAGGGTTTGGGGAGAGGAGGGATCTCAGCAGGCTATAAAGCCATAGAGTCCACCCTCCAAAGCAGCAATTTTTTTCCAGAGGAACTGATCTCTGTGGTCCGGAGATCAGTTGTAATTCCAGAAGATCTCCAGGCCCCTCCTTATAGTTTGCAACCCTATCTGCACTGGGCCATAGCCCCTTCCCCTGAGCTACAGCCTTCCGAAAATAATGCACAAAAACTTGCTTAAAGTGTATGACTCACTTGAAAAACATGTAAGGTGAAATCCTTTACATCCAGCCATTCTCCATTACAGCCCCTTGTCTGGCCATTCAAGACTTCAGGCAAATGGGTAGGTTTTTTTTTATGGGTTCTGTCATCTCTGCTTTATCTCATGGTGCTATTGTCTGTCATAGATTGTTGCAAACAGCCTGCCTGAGGAATGTACACTGGTGTCACATAGGTTTAAATTACCTAAGTGGTCCTGCTGCTCTAATATATGTTGCCAAGAGGCAGTAATAAGTAACCCGCAAATCTATCTCTTCCTCTGCTGGCTGTCAGACATCCTTTGTTTTCCGATATGTGATAAAATGTGTATTTGCTATTTATACCCTGTCCGGGCTCCTTGCTTCCAGCAGGAAAACAGCTTCTGAGGATGCTCATCGTATGCTTGATAAAATGATCCATGTCACAAAAGAGAGTGGAGAGATTTGGGTGGCTTTTAAAAACTCTCTCGGCCCAGATTGCTGCGTATATTGAAAACGCATCCACACAGAAGAAGGGCACTTCACCAGAAGGATACTGGACTGAAAATTCGATGCAACAGAACGACAGACCAAGAACGAAAGAAGTGACATTTGTCCCAGCCTGCATGTAGCAAGACTATGACTTTTCACAATGTGGTCCAAACCCATTTTCACGGCTTCCCCATGGCGACAATAATGTGTATGCCAGCTTTAAAACTAAAGTGAACTGAAGCTGGGGAGTGATGCTGCTTGCCCCAAACATCCATGGGCCTTCCTTCAAGGCCCCCTGCCTCTGATCTTTTCAGCTAAAGTGATCTTAAACTCCCACAGGATAATGCATCCAGAGAGTTTTGCTAAATTTAACAAGAGATCGAGATACAAGCACTGGGGCCTTACCCAAATCTCATCCTTCACTCCATGCTTCCACGTGTTTTGCTGCCAGAACCCATGTTGCAGCTGAGAAGCGTGGAAGGCATAGTATCAGTACAGATGATCGAACTGAAATCTGCTATTTTCCTGGAAGACATACTTCAGTCTCATTGGCATACCTTCAATACAGATGACTGCAGTGCTTTTATAGGTGTGCTTTTTACAGATGCAGTGATTATAAAGACAATTGCGATGTTGCCAAATGATTTGCAAAAATATCTGCTAATGCTGAATGTTGCTTTAAAAGAGGGAATGATTTAAGAAGAAGAGTTGGTTTTTATATGCCAATTTTCTCCACCTTTTAAGGAGAATCAAACCAGCTTACAATCTCCTTCCCTTCCTCTCCCCACAACAGACACCTTGTGAGGTAGGTGAGGCTGTGAGAGCTCAAAGAGAACTGTGACTAGCCCAAGGTCACCCAACAGGCTTCATGTGTAGGAGTGGGAAAACCAAACCGGTTCACCAGGATAGAGTCTGACGCTCATGTGGAGGAGTGGAGAATCAAACCTGATTCTGCAGTTTAGAGTCCACCACTCTTAACCACTACACCATGCTGGGTTTCTGAACATCTTAGCTATCAGATTACTAGGGTTGCCAGGTCCCTCTTCACCACTAGCGGGAGGTTTTTGGGGTGGATCCTGAGGAGGGCAGGGTTTAGGGAGGGGAGGGACTTCAATGTCATAGAGTCCAATTGCCAAAGTGGCCATTTTCTCCAGGTGAACTGATCTCTGTCGGCTGGAGATCAGCTGTAGTAGCAGGAGATCTCCAGCTAGTACCTAGAAGTTCTCAACAAAAAGAACACTTCTGTACTTATACCAAGGTTAGGAAATTAGTACAGGAAACAGCTGACACAACCATAGCATAACAAAATTGTATTAACTAACTACAAGCAACAAGTGAAAGATATATACAGTGCCAATGAAATAAAGTATGCACAATATTTATGAAGAAGTCCATGTAGATGATATCCAATATCAATCTGTCCAAAAATGGTACCTTCAAACTGAAAAGTAAAACGGGATATGATCATTTTGCAGTCTTCCTCAGTCTCACTTGTATCAACAGCAGTGCATACACTTGTTCCAAATTCAACTTATGCATATTTTCACAAATATACTATCTGTATCCCAGCTGGGAACCTGTTGACTCTGTAGTAGATGCTGTGAAAAGTTGGCTGAACAATTGCTGAATAACTGCTAGGATTAAATGATGTAATATCCCAAATTGGGAATATTGGAGAGTTATATATGCAGTTATATTAAGTATCCCTATGGGGACTTTATGGAAAATTGTGAAAATATCCATAAGTGTATGCACTGCTGTTGATACAAGTGGGACTGAGGAAGACTGCAAAACGATCGTATTCCTTGTTACTCTTCAGTTTGAAGATACAATTTTTGGACAGATTGATACTGGATACCATCTATATGGACTTCTTCATAAATATTGTGCATACTTTATTTCATTGGCACTGTATATATCTTTCACTTGTTGCTTGTAGTTAGTTAATACAATTTTGTTATGCTATGGTTGTGAAAGCTGTTTCCTGTACTAAGTACCTAGAAGTTGGCAACCCTACACATTACAGATCAATCAATCTTTCTAGTAATCAGGTTGTCTTTCCCTAAATTGCAGATTTCCATGTCATGTAAATCATCTATTTGATTTTGATACCTGTCTAACTGAGTAAGACACATCCATTTTATATTTATGGTACAGTATTTAATCTATAAAGACCTATAATAGTCATGTTGGGTCTATTGCATGCATGTGAGAAAATGGAACAATCCCTGCACTTAAAGAAAGAAGAAACAGCCCTCGTGAGAGGGAGAGGAAATAGCCATTGTGGGAGAAATGTAGGCTGTGTGGGCAGGACCAGGGAAATCCACACTTTCCCACCCATACAGCAACCATCTAGGCTTTGCTACAATCTTTCACAAAACTTTAGAGCCAAGAATATCTGGGGAACATTGGAGAAAAGCTAGAGAAACCCCAGAGAGTACACAAAAGCACCACGTTGCTCGGGGGTAGCAGAGGGGGGACAACACTTCACAACGAGGGTTGCTAGGCCCCTCGTCGCCACTGGGAGGAGGTTTTTGGGTTGGAGGCTGAGGAGGGCAGGGTTTGGGGAGGGGAGGGACATCGATGCCATAGAGTCCAAAGGCCAAAGCGGCCATTTTCTCCAGGGGAACTGATCTCTGTCACCTGGAGATCAGTTGTAATAGTGGGAGATCTCCAGCCACCACCTGGAGGTTGGCAACCCTATTCACAACAACTGTGACAGACTAAGGGTTAATGCCTGCCATTGATTGTATGTAAGAGAGACATACAGGGAGCAGGCAGAACTTAAGGGAGGAAACTGATGTGCTAGGAAATTTTCTTTTTTAATTATTCTGGGTTCCGGTGTGATGGGTTGTGCCTAATGTGACCGGGGGGAAAACCTGAAGGGTGACGAAAGAGAGAGTTTGAGAGGAAAAAGAGGTCCCAACTCTAGTCACAAGAGGGAGGAATATTATCTGAGAAAAGAGGTATTCCTGGCCCAAGTATTGTGAGAGAATTACTTTAAGCACTGTGAAGTAATTCCATGGTGAGAAAAAGGAAGGGAGAAGGGAGAATCTTCATACTTCCTAGTTTTAGGCACCAGAGTATACACATGAATCTCTGTGTATAGGTTCTGGGACTAAGCTACCTTAAAGAGTTGGAAACCTGGGTTAAGTGAAATATCATCTGTGCTGTATTTGTTGAGCAACTCATTATTTATATAGAAAATGTGTATCTTTCCTTAATACTAGTTTTTCCGCCAATACCTCTTCCTATGAAGTATAATAAAATTCTGTTATTCTATTGTTGAACTAAATAAAGCCTCTGGCATCTCAGTTGTCTGAAGTAACATGAAAAAGGAGATGTGGGAGAGATTTCCCCCCCTCATCACAACACTGAACTCGGGGTAACAAATCCACATGGAAACAACCTTACTTGTTTTACTTTCTATGCAGTGCTGTCTGAAGGAATGATATGACTCATAATTGTGTGGGGTACTATGATATCTGTTTTGTAAAATGAAATTCGTTGTATCCACACAGAAGGATTTGACTTAAGGCTGATACTGGCTGTGTACCAGAGGAAGCACTCTTTTTCTATCTACAGCATTACTGCATTGTGAACTGCAGTCTTTGCCCTACCCTTGAAGGTCATTATCCCAAGAAAGATATTTCTTTACAGTTCCTAGATAAGGTGAAAAATCGACAAACGCACTTTGCTCCTTACCGTTCTCGCAGCGCTGAAAGATGCTTTATGTCCCTGTCATTAGAGGACAGTGGCTCGATTCGGATGTTGTATTAGAAACCCATTCACGCTTTGATAATCTCTGTGTCTGGATGATTTCTCCCCATTGGCCCAATTATTGTGAGATCAGGAGATTATTCTCTTATGATGATGTCTACAAAACCTGGGGTGAAAGTAAACTGGTACAGGCTGGTACGGAGTATTTGTAAGAGAGCCAGCATGGTGTGATGATTAGAATGCTCAACTAGGAGAGACTCAGGAATGAATCCACACTCTGCCATGGAAGCTCGCTGGGTGACCTTGGGCTGGTCTCTCTAACTCTCAGACCAACCCGCTCACCTGACTCTTCTTGTTATGATGAAAAGAAGGGAGAATGACATTGAAAACCACTTTGGCTATCTAGAGGAGGAGGAGAAGAAGGAGAAGGAGAAGGGGAAGGAGAAAGGAGAAGGAGAAGGAGAAGGAGAAGGAGAAGGAGAAGAAGAAGAAGAAGAAGAAGAAGAAGAAGAAGAAGAAGAAGAAGAAGAAGAAGAAGAAGAATGTGCCAGTGAGTTGCAACTGACTCATAGTGACTCCATAAGGTTTTCAAGGCAAGGGGTGTTCCAAAATGATTTGCCATTGCTTTCCTCCATGTAGCAACCCTGGTCTTCATTGGAGGTCTCCCATCCAAGTACTGACCATGGCCACCCCTGCTTAGCTCCCAAGCTAAACTGGACTATTCAGACTGTTATTAGGGACAAAAACAGTGTGTCAATATCTAAATAAATAAGACATGGCCAAAGTGATACTTCCCATCTTTGAACCCCCTACCCAAAGACGGACAGTATCAGCAATATATGTATGTTTCTTTTAGCCCTGACTGGAAAGAGTGGGAATCAGGTATCAGTGCCAGACCCCTCAGCCCTCTCTGAGTTCTATTATTTACCCACCTCCATCCTTCCTGGATAAGAAAGCATGAAGATCGACTTACTGCTGTGTTTACATTCTTTCTTCTGAAAGCCACCATGGTAGAGTGGTTAAAAGTGGTGGACTCTAGTCTGGTGAACCAGGTTTGTTTCCCCACTCCTACACATGAAGTCTGCTGGGTGATCTTGGGCTAGTCACAGTTCATTGTGAACTTTCTCAGCCCCATCTACCTTACAAGGTGTTTGTTGTATAGAGGAGAAGGTATGGTGATTGTAAGCCGCTTGGGGGCTCCTTAAGGGTAAAGAAAAAGCAAAGTATAAAAACCAACTCTTCTTCTTGAATGCTTGTTTAGCAGAGAGAGGGAAAAATTAACAGCTTTGTTCTGCCTCAGTAGAGTGCAAAAAACAAAAACAAAACGTTGACAGCTTCTTGTTCTCTGGGCTGCTATAGCTCTCAACCACTCTGCCTCTCCTATATTTATGGCACTAGGAGTTTCACATAGGCAAGCATCCCAAATGTACAGTTTGGGAGTCATGATGCTTGCAGGGGAGGAAATTTTCCCCTTTCGTATTTCAGTGCTGGTGGACTATCTGCATACGGCCAGTTTATCCACTTCATTTACCAGGGAGACTCCCAGAACCGCAGGCAAGAGAAGCCTGAAGTTGCTGTTATTTATGGAAACAAGAAATACTCTCATTTGATAAAAAGACACTTCAGCCTCTCTTAACCACCCATGTGAGTCATTTTTTAAAAAAGATTAGCTTGGAGTTTTGGGGATCTTTTGGGAACAAAGCAGCGCATAAAAATGAGTGGACAGTTTATGATTGCGGCCACAGAAGCCAAAAAAAAAAAAGCAAGCCACTGTATGGGGTAGAAAGGACAAGGTTTTATTATTGGGATTTGCAGCACAGGGAAATCATAGCTTCCATTGCATCAACACATTATCTGGCAATATCAGCATAGCATAGCTGAATAGTATCCCAGCTGCCCCCCTGTCTAACATAGTTTAACAACCCATTACCCTAGCTTCACAATTTATCATCCTGTGGTGGTGACATAGTCAGTATTTTAGGAAGTGGAAAATTCTAACAGGAATCAGTCTATGGCTTTGATCCAGACTAGGTATTTCTAGACATTTCCACAGATTATCGTCCACAGACTGTGGCTATCCCTCTTCCTCCCTCGTGAAGGAGCCGGAAATGACCTCCCCCCAATCCTGTTTTTGAGGGAGAGTTATCCCAAGAACAGGATTCTGGATGGCATTTCAGGCTTGCAAGGTGGGAGGGTAAGAAAATCATGTTCTGTGTGTAGAAATCTTTATGCTTTTGACCAACATAATGGCTGGGTTGTGAATCATGAGATATGCCTGGACAAAAGGCATGCAGTGATGTGGGCTGAGGGGAAACTGTGCACATACAAGTTGGTTGGATCTACCCCATATATATAACAGATAACCATTTTTATAGGGTTGTCAGACTTCCTGCTATGGTGGGAGACCTCAACTAACAGCCCTCATTGCTTGCTGGTACTCGGAGGGATAATGAGAAAAACAATTTTAAAACATCTGCAGCATCCGTGCCATGTCATCCCTTTCAAGGGAAACTTGGAAGTAATGTCATGTTGCTCTCAAAATCTATGGTTTTACCTTAGAGTTTCCAGCAATTCTTAGAGCTTCCTGTCACTTCCGGGTTTTCTCAGAAGTGATGTCAGGTGGCAGATGCAACTTCACATAATTTCACAGCATTTCTCTATCCCGTTACGCTTTCACGCAAGTTGGACTGGAACAGCATTTTGCGTTGACAGTTCTATTAATCGGCCAGGTCGGTTGTGATGAGAAGGGAGGTCTTTTCAGTGGTAACCCCTTCCTTTTGGAATTGCCTTCTTCAAGAGATTTGGAAGGACACAACCCTCTTGGCTTTTTAAAAAGTCAGCAAAGGTTTTGTTTGTTTGTTTGTTTGTTTTTAATTCTCACTCTGCATTTGCCATACAATTACTGGTTTCCTATTGGAACTCAATTTGTCTTGGCTGTTTTAGGATTGTTGTTAACATTTTATTGTCTGAGTAAAACCACCCTGGGCACAGGAGAAGCCGTATGAAATACTGTTCCAGTCCAACTTGTGTTGGTAAGCCAACAGCATCAGATCTGTTCCAATATGTGTGTTAAGTGCTGTCAAGTCGCTTCCGACTCATGGCGACCCTATGACAGTCTTCTCCAGTGACTCTTGCCTTCTCATAATGTGACCAAAATACGATAGCCTCAGTTTAGTCATTTTAGCTTCTAGAGTCAGTTCAGGCTTGATTTGATCTAGAACCCACTGATTTGTTTTTTTGGCAGTCCATGGAATCCGTAACACTCTTCTCCAACACCACATTTCAAAGGAGTCTACTTTCTTCCTATCAGCTTTCTTTATTGTCCAGCTTTCACACCCATACATAGTAATAGGGAATACGATGGCATGAATTAACTTGATCTTGGTGGCCAGTGACACATCCTTACACTTCAGAATCTTTTCTAGCTCCTTCATGGCTGCCCTTCCCAGTCTCAGTCTCCTTCTGATTTCTTGGCTGCAGTCTCCCTTTTGGTTGATGATGGAGCCAATATATCTATACAAAAAATTGGCTGGTGCGGGGGGGGGGGGAAGAGACACTCCAAGAAAGCACATCTTTATCTGGCTCTCAGTTCCAACCCAAGCAATATTTTTAAATCAGTGGTTTTCAATTTCATTCTGGAAGAACTATTTAGGCCGTTCAGTCTTTGCCCACTGTGGAAAGAGGCAGCAATTCCAGCAGAGATCAATGTAGCACAGTGACCAGTGACTTTGTTTGCATCCAGACCACATTCCCAGCTAAATGTAGATCCAACATCCTAAGGAAGCCAAAACTCATTTTTCCTCTTTCCGTTGACTTCATTAAGCCCTAAATCTTGCTACAATTGCTCAGGAGAGTCCTACAGGAAAAATAAAAATTGATTGGTACAAGAAAAATCCACCACTGTGTTTATAAATTAATCTTCCAATCCATATTGTGATCTGATATCTCATTGCAAACTGTCAAGTGCTGGAAGACCAGTCAGTGTGCTATATATTGAAATCCAGGGACGAGACCTATTGTTTAAAAGTGATGCCTGATTAAACCCATAAAATGAATTTAACTTTGGAGATAGTTATTTATCTTTACCCTCAAATGTTGGTCTGTACTTCCTCATTTGTTTAACGGAGCAAGCTTTCTTCCACTGAGGTCAACTTTTTCAGTGGGTTAGTGTTTGTATTGAAAAACAGTTAAGATACAGTCAAGAGATTCACATGATCACAGGAGATGAAATAAAAGAAAGAAGGAAATGGGGGATGTGGAGCAGTTTCTGGACAATTGTTGCAAAACCATTTGTTGCTTTCAGATTACCAGGAAACATCTCCAGATGTTTGAGTGGTTGCCCAGCAACCCCATTGTGTTTGGGCCCAGTCATGGTCATCTTTCTCTTATGCTCACCCTGTTGAACTCAGCCAGTATGAAACCAGCTAGATACTTCATGTAGCTGCCACCAGTTTGAGGATGCTGTCTCATTCTACAAAGCTGCGGGTTCCATTCAAATATTCCCATTGCAATTTTGATTCTCCTTTGCACACATCCAATTAATATGCCTTTATTTTCATGCCCTTCTGTTCATGCGAAATCTTTCACGAATACTGCACACACTTTTCAAAAGTATTTGTATACCAATAAATCATAATACACATAATACTGTGCATAACAATGATGTACATATACATTGGGTAAAAGGTATTTAAATGCATAAAAGAAACATTGTCAATGCCACCTAAGAAAAGGGGGAGAATGACTCTGTTCACCATGGTAACATATTGAAACCAAAAAGATAAAAAGGCATATATATATATATATATATCCATCCTTACACCAGTGAGCCTTGGTTTAAATAATCACCAGGGAAATGAAGTCCCTCCTCTCCTCCCCAAACTCACTTTCCTCAGGCTCTGCCCCAAAAACCTCCCATCAGTGGTGAAGAGGAACCTGGCAACCCTATTCTAAGTCCATTTAATTCAATTAACAGAAGTGTGTAACTCTGGTTTGGATGGCATTGTTGGTGCCTAGTGTGGGTAGGCAGGATGGGGGGTAGGGTTGCCAGGTCCCTCTTCGCCACCGATGGGGTTTTTTTTTTGGTGTAGCCTGAGGGGGGCAGGATTTGGGGAGGGGAGAGACTTCAATGAGTCTCTCCTCATAGAGTCTAATTGCCAAAGTGGCCATTTTCTCCAGGTGAACTGATCTCTTATTGGCTGGTGATCAATTGTAACAGCAGGAGATCTCCTGACACCACCTGGAGGTTGGCAACCTTAATGGGGGGATGAGGAGAGAGATATGGTAAAAAAAACTGAAGAGAGGTCAAAGATAGCCATTAACTTTGTGCTTGATGCTATATTGGCCTGTTGGTCAATTGAGTTGCTGACAAAGCCAAAAGACATCTTGTTTTTCCCCCACCTCACAAGTTCTTTACAAGGGCAACCAATAGTGAATAGAACTTATGAGGAGGCTAGGTATATAGAGATAAGATGCAAGAAAAAGTGGCATTTTACAGATAGAAGCATCTCACACTTATTTCGATGTCTTTCCTCTTGCTTTTATTGCTAACCCTCTCCCTTTTTATTTCATAAAGCCCATAAAACACATTCCCAACGGGACACATCTTACATGTACTGTTATTTTGAAATTGTTCGTCACTTATGCTCAAATGGAAACCACTGGGGAGCCCTCTTTCTCTCTGTGAAGATTGCTAGAGAAAATCACTTTTCACTCTTAACAGTCAAATAGAAGTGCAGTGTTCATGTGTGAAATTACAGGTTAGATAGAGAAGGAAAAATTAAGGGACTGTGGTATCTGGAGCATTATAGCAACAGGAAAAAATAGAGTCAGAACTGGCCTGTGTTGTTGTTTTTTAATATTGAAATAAATATTCTTCAGCTTTGAGCCCAAGAGCTGTTTAAAATGACTACACCAAATTCAATAGTTTGGCGGGTACCAAGTGAAGAGGAAAGAGTCAGAAATATGTAGGAAACAAATGCTTCTGTTGTGTAAGCCAGTGAAATGTATGTATGTAAGTGCTATCAAGCGACAACCGATTTAGGGTGACACCAGCAAGGGGCTTTCAAGGCAAGTGAGAAGCAGATGTGATCGGCCGTTGCCTTTCTCTGCAGAGTCTTCCTTGATGGTCCCCCATCCAAGTGTCTACCCTGCATAGCTTCTGAGATCTGATGAGATCAGGCTGTACTATGTCACCTTCACTGAAGCCGGTGAAACAGATCTTGACAAATGCCAGGTGTTTTCCAGGGTATTATTAGAATAAATATGATGCATTACCTTGCTTAAGCTAAGTAGGTTTAGGAGAGGCCAGTGCCTGTATAGTAGATCTCTTGGGAATATATGAGTCGAATCCAGCCAGCTTTTTAAAAACAATTGCTCTCTTTATCAAACCCCCTTCCCACATGTCTTTTGTCTATTCAGGGCCCATCATTAGGGTTGCCAGGTCCCTCTTCCCCTCCGGCGGGAGGTTTTTGAGGCAGAACCTGAGGGGGGCGGGGTTTTGGGAGGGGCTTCAATGCCATAGAGTCCAATTGCCAAAGCAGCCATTTTCTCCAGGTGAACTGATCTCTATCAGCTGGAGATCAGTTGTAATAGCAGGAGCTCTCCAGCTAGCACCTGGAGGTTGGCAACCCTACCCATGATTCACAGCATAGCTGTTTTGGTGGTGCAAATAAAACCCACAGGGTTGGATCCACCTCAGTGTACACTACATTGGAGTCCGTGATGGAAGCAGACTATAAATCTAATAAGATAAACAAAACATAAATTCTAGTGGCGTCTCTGTGGTAGATATATGCCCTTTTAAATTTCTTTTTTGTTTTCACATGTCATTGTGAACCCATATATATCACCCATTTCTATTGCTGGTGTTCCCAATGTGTTTGTTAAGTTTTGGAATTTCATGCAATTTCCCCCAACTTCCATGAAATATTATATGCCATGTCTGTAGCACTTTCATCCCATTTGTGTACAACTGATGGGAAAAAAACAATATGAAGATAAATTTTGTGGGGAAATATTGGTACAAGGAAATAGAAAATGCTCCAAGAAGAAACACTAATGGGTTTTAATTGCACAAAAGGAAAAGGAAAACTGATTTTTAATTTTTTTTACCATTCTTAATTTTGAAACAGGTAATTGGCATTTCCAAGACTTGTGAAGCTATAATTGATGATGAAACTGGATAGCTAGTGAATACCAGGGCACAGTTTTTATATACAATTTTAAACAGTATTCATACATGCAATTTGAATCACCCATGCTTAATAGCCAGTGTGCATTCTTGGTGCACACATAGCATTGAAAAATGTGTACAGAAACAATGATAGCAAAGCAGGTGCTTCATCATTTCCATAGGATGCAACAATACTTGGTGTCAGTATTGTGAACCTGCACAATCCTGTCTTTTCCGTGAATTCTCGATAAGCATAGTTTCTAGAACTGTGGAGAAAAAAAAGATTTCTATGCAGTCTCAAAGCTTCTTGATTTTTTGAAGCTCATATGGCTATAGTGGGTATTTTAAAATATAACCAATGTAAAAGGATGAGATAGACAGATACTAGCTTTAACAAGCTATGGAGGAGTAAAAATGCTGCCACTAAATAACTGATGGCAGCACTGAAATAACAGATCTTTTAGATTTTAGTGGATGATATAGTTTGATCATGAGTGAAACCACATGCTGAAAAGCAATTGATAAAAACCCATGGACAAGCATAAATGAATGTTCGCTCCTCCATTTTATATGGCACCCATTGTTTTGGTACTGTCAGTCTCAGGCATTTGCCTCTAGCATCCCTCAAGCATACTCAAAGAAAAGCCCTCCAAAACCATGATTACATGCACTTACGCTGGCGGGGAGGCCAGTCCCGCCGGTGGCCGAGCGCCGCAGGGACCGCACCTTGCCCCTCCACTGGTGCGACCTTTCCATGGCGCAGGCCACAGCATAGAGAGGCCACACCGGCGCAGGGGGCGTTCCGGCGCAGGGGCGGGGGGAGGAAGTGCCGGTTAGGCGGCTTCCTATCCATGTTCAGCCCAGTACACTGGCGCCGGGAATGGCGGTGCTGCGCCTGATTTTTAGCAGGCGCAGCCTCACTGTATCCTATGGGGCAAAAGGCCCCAGTTAAACAAGAAAAAGCCGCGAAACACCTTTTTTATTTAGTTTAATGGCGTACGGGAATCTGCTTAAGAAGAGACGTCGCCGCGCCTCTTCCCTGCCGTCCCCGTACGCCATCAGCTCAGGAATGGGCTGTAACTGTAAAAATTAACTTTAAAATTAAATACAAAAGGTGAAGAAGGATACGAGGGTGTGGAGAAAGCTCTATGGAAAATATTTTCATGGGGGAAGGGGGAAGGGATTTTTTATTTTTATAATTATTAATTTTTTTCCAGAAATGCCAATCCAGGACTAAGAACAGCGCATTAGATACAAAATGTTGCAGATGGAAACAAAAAGAGGTGGGGGACTAGAGTGGAGAAAACCACAGCCTTAACAAGGGGAAGGGAGATTTTGATAGAGGAATTTTACTATTTAAAACCTGTTTAAGGTTGTCTTTCTGTCAGAATTTTCTTTCCTTCCCATTTCCAAAAAACCAAGTTAAATTTATAGAGGGGTGTCTGATATTCCCCTTTCTTCCATACCCAAGAATCAAATCTACAGCAAAAGCTGAAAAGGGAACCCAATAGGCAACAAAGCCACAGTCTACAAAAAATAAACCGGAGCAGTCACCACACTACAAACAAAAACATTCACAGTCAACACTGTTCAACCATACCAAATATATTCCAAGCTGATGGCCAACATGAAACCAGGAATCCTGCAGAGCAAGAAGTAACAGGACCAAGGCAAGAAACATGGCACCACCACAACCATCAGGAAAAAAAGCACTGTTTCAACTCCATAACATACTCCCAAGCCCAGAATCGCCCCCATGGTACAAATGGATGAGCAAAGGGAAACAAGGCACCCGGGGGGGGGGGGGGGAACAGGACACATCAACCCCACACAGAGAACCCAAGGAGCCAAGGACGAGAGACCACCACTGCTGGTTTTGTAGGTTTGTTGCTATTGTGTACATGTGTTGTACAGTTTTTAGAACTTGTGAGAGCCAGCGTGGTATAGTGGTTAAGAGTGGTGGTTTGGAGCAGTGGACTCTGATCTGGAGAACTGGGTTTAATTCCTCACTCCTCCACATGAGCTAATCTGGAGAACCGGGTGGGTTTCCCCACCCCTCCACATGAAGCCAGCTGGGTGACCTTGGACTAGACACAGCTGTCTTAGAGCTCTCTCACCCCTACCTACCTCACAGGATGTCTGTTGTGGGGAGGGGAAGGTGTTTGTAAGCTGGTTGTTTCTTCCTTAACTGGTAGAAAAAGTCAACATATAAAAATCAACTACTACTACTCCTCTTCCTCCTCCTCTTCTTGTTCTTCTTAAATTGGGGGTGGCATCAAGTTGTACTTTGGTCACATTATGAGAAGGCAAGAGTCACTAGAAAAGACAGTCATGCTAGGAAAAGTTGAGGGCAGCAGGAAAAGAGGAAGACCCAAGACATGGATTGACTCAATAAAGGAAGCCACAGCCCTCAATTTGCAAGACTTGAGGAAGGCTTTCAAAGATAGGACATTTTGGAGGACATTGATTCATATGGTTGCCATGAGTCGGAAGCGACTTGACGGCACTTAACACACACACCAAGTAGTACCCCAACCATATAGGCTGAGAACTAAATTATGTGCTGTTTCTAGTGCTATCCTTTTTCAGATTCAGTGACCAAAACTGAAAAAAATATTCTGGATGTAGATGCTCCATAGATTTACAAAAGTGCATTATAGTACTGTCCATCTAGCCTAATCTCATCAGATCACAGAAGCTGATAGGATAGACCCTGGAAAATATTTGGATGGGAGACCTCCAAGGAATACCAGGGCCGTGACGTGGAAACAGGCAATGGCAAACCACCTCTGAACATCTCTTGCCTTGAAATCCCCACCAGGGGTCACCAGAAGTCAGATGTTACTTTATGTGGGGGGGGGGGGATGTTCCCAGTCCCTTTTCTAATAACTACTAGCATAATGTTTCTTTTTCATCCCTGCCACACATTGAGGTGACACTTTCATCAAGCTGACAGCACCAAGTATTAATTTTAAACAGGTAAATATCCTTGTCTGAACTTTGAAATCCACCTGTGTTGGAAACCATAGAAGCAGCTACAACAAGGCAGAATATTTCTGAAACAAATAAGACTCTGGGCAGCATTAACGGATATCTTGTCTTTTCCACCTCAAATTATGATATGGGAAAACACTGCTTAATAACTGATAAAACGCAAGCTTCATTTATGCATGTTTGGCTTTATGTGATGATATTGCTAATTAAAGAACTGCCAGGGTTTGAAATAAATTAGGTTATTATGCTAAATATCCTACTAAATATTCTAATGAAACTAAGGGACTGTAATGTGCTGATAATACATACAATTATGTTGTGTGGTGAAGCTATAGAGCAAAATGAGCTAGTAAAATGCAAGCTTGCAATGTATTTTCATTAACATAGAACCCCATCTCTGTTCTTCGTCATCTTAGCATTGCTGAAAGTTCTGGAGTCTTCCTCTAAGGAAGTCTTCAGAGAAACGTCTGCCAACACAGGTCTAATGAATTCTATTGGTTGGTTTTCAGCTACTAGAAATCTTACCCAGTGTCGTTTCCTGCTATTTATTTATTTAGTCATGTATACCCTGTCTTTCTGCCCAATGCGTACCCAAAGTGATTTACACCATTCTCCTCTCCTCCATTTTATTCTCATGGCAATCCTGTGAGGTAGGTTGGGCTACACACATGCTGCACACAGAACTCCACATGTAGCACACAGAGCCTTCTATATGAGTCCATCAAATACTACACCATTGTGTCTGCTGGCCTCCCTCCCTCCCCTTGTATATTTATCTATACCGTATCTATTTTAGTCCCCATCCTGTCCCTTCCTGAGAGTGTCCTATTGTTTCCTTCCACTTACTTCCCCTCTCGGAATTGGTTGCCACCACTGTTGATGTTTGGTTTTTGGGCACCCCTGGAATTTCTAAGAAAAACTGTGGTTTTTAAATTGTAAATTGATGGGATTTTAACTGTGGTGAGTTTGTTGTAAGCTGCTCTGAGCCCAACTTAGAAGAAGGAGAAGGAGAAGAAGAAGAAGAAGAAGAAGAAGAAGAAGAAGAAGAAGAAGAAGAAGAAGAAGAAGAAGAAGAAGAAGAAGAAGAAGAAGAAGAAGAATCTGGAGATGAATGCAGACAGCACTTGAATTTACCATGATCAAACTGATCATTTACACACAAGTTGAATCCCTGATCATAGTACCTCTCTGCACAGCTCAATGTCTGAACCATATCCCACATTCATCAATTTGATACTTGGCTAGTATTTTTGTTGATGTTGTTGTTCATAGTCCATGTTTCTTATTGAGACTCACAGTGGATTACATAATGTGAGTACAATCAATAGGATGAGCAGACATCTAATAAACAATACAATAGGACTAGGATTGCAAAATCTGAAACAAAGCATCAGTATTAAACATGATGTTTTAAACAATGTGCCCTGACCTGGATAGCCCCAGACTAGCCAGATCTCATCAGATCTCAGAAGCTACGCAGGCCCGGGTCAGCCCTGGTTAGTATTGGATGGGAGACCACCAAGGAAGTTAAGGGTCCTGATGTGGAGGCAGGCAATGGTGAACCACCTCTGAACATCTCTTGCCTGTATGTCAGCTGTGACTTGAAGGCACACACAGAGACTATCCCATTGTTATTAGATATTGGAAGCCAAGCAGGGTTGGCCCAGGTCAGAACTTGAATGGGAGACTACCAAGAAATACCAGGGTCACAACACAGAATCAGGCAATGGCAAATCACCTCTGAACGTCTCTTGCTCTGAAAACCTCAAAGAGTCGCCATAAGTCAGCTGAGACTTGATGGAAAAACAAGTCCTAATACAACCTGCTAACAGAGAAATAATATACAGTTATTCCAGGTTAAACTCACTGATTTCAATGGACATAGACTGCAGTAACACTACATAGTATTGCACTGTGGCTGACTCTTGTACAGTTTCTTTTCATTTTCATGGAGATTTAGCCCTTCTGTCCTTTCGGCTATAGCTTTCTGAAGAATGCTAAAGAAAAACTATCACAAATATTTAGACTAATATTGTAAAAAGTACACTATTATTGCATCCTACCCAAATAAATAGTAATTCAAGTTTATTGGGTTTTTTTTTTTTTGTCAGATGTAGCCTGTGGTTTCAACAAATATGAGAATCTCACAGGAATCTGGGATTTCCTGAGGCTGACAGAATGCAGTTTCCCAGTCAGATGTCCGTCTGCTGGTCAACAGTGGTGTACTGTAGACAGGGGTCCCCAAACTTTATGAACCTATAGGCAACTTTGGAATTCTGATATAGGGTGGTGGGCACAACCACAAAATGTCAGTGAGTGAGCTTATGCATGACTCTAATAGTATCACTTCAACATTTCTGGCGGAAGCTTTAACAGGATGCCTTTTAAAAAATATTTTCTTGCTTACATGCAGGCTAGGGCTGTTGAAAAAAATTCAGTAAAATTTGGATTCGTCAAAATTTGGCCCATTTTCATTTGGGAAATGCCGAAGTCCGAACTCCCCCGATTTGGATCCGTGGAATTTGGCACGAGATTCGGAGTTCGGGGAAAAATTTGGCCGAATGAAGCCATTTAAAGCACATTCACACATTTCTATGGCTCCGGGGGGGGGGCATTTTTGGAGGTAGAGATCCCAAACTTTCAGTGTAGCTTGAGGGGAACCTTATTGCAAGAACCCCCACGTTTTGTTAAGATTGGGTCAGGGGGCCTCGAGTTATGGGCCCCGGAAGGGGGTCCCCCCATCTGCCCATTGGAATAAAGCCATTAAAAACACATTCAGCGCTTTCCACGGCTCCGGGGGGGGGCATTTTTGTTGGTAGAGGTCCCAAACTTTCAGTGTAGCTTGAGAGGACCCTTCTTACAAGAACCCCCAATTTTTTTTAAGATTGGGTTAGGGGGCCTTGAGATATGGGGCCCGGAAGGGGTGCCCCCAATCTGCCCATTGCAATAAAGCCATTACAACCACATTCACGGCTTTCCGCGGCTCCAGGGGGGCATTTTTGGAGGCAGAGGCCCCACACTTTCAGTGTAGCTTGAGGGGACCCTTCTTGCAAGAACCCCCAAGTTTTGTAAGGATTGGGTCAGGGGCCCCCGAGTTATGGGGCCCGGAAGGGGTCCTCCCATCTGCCCATTGGAATAAAGCCATTAAAAGGGATGTACTAAAACAAATGACAAATCAGCCCATTGGAAGCAATGGGAGAGGCTGTCCAGCCCATTGAAGATAATGGGAGAGGGGAATGTCAGCTGACTTGCATTGACTCCACTGAAATACATTACAGGGGATGTAGTAAAACGAATGACAGGCTAGCCCATTCGAAACAATAGGAGCAGCTGCACAGCCCATTGGAAACAATAGGAACCAGCCAGAGAGAGACTCACTGACCCACAGTTAACTCCACACAAAGTTAAAACAGTAGAAAGCACAGTCCCACACAGAGGCAATCAAGCCCACCCCCCAGCAGAACAGGTAAATCCACCTCCCTTTGGCTTCCCCCCTCACACACACACACACACACACACACACACACACAGAATCTCCTCCCCCCACATACACACATACAGGAAAAAACATATAGAGAGAATTATAGAGAAAAGCCCACAAATGGGTCTAACTGTGGATGTCTTCTTCTCTTCCATCAGGAGCAGGGACTGGCAGTCAGGACTCAGGAGTAATCCAATACTATTCTAGCAGACTCACACACACATGCTCTCTGGCCATTTATGCATGGGAGGTTTTGCCTTGGATTTGCCACTCTCTAGATGCACATTAAGGATTGCCTGCTCCCATTCATTCCAATGGGTGGACGGGGGGGACCCCATAACTCGGGATTCATTGCCTTTTAGTCAGACCCCTGGGCCAGGGTAATGGTACGGCCCAACTGCCGAGGCAACCAGACCCCCGGGCCGGGGTAATGGTATGGCCCAACGCAAATGTTTTTTTAAAGGTTGTATTCCAATGGGCAGATTGGGGGGACCCTTTTTGGGCCCCATATCTCAAGGCCCCCTAACCCAATCTTCACAAAACTTGGGGGTACTTGCAAGAAGGGTCCCCTCAAGCTACACTGAAAGTGTGGGACCTCTACCTCCAAAAATGCCCCCCCGGAGCCACGGAAAGCAGCAAATGTGTTTGTAATGGCTTTATTGCAGTGGGCAGATGGGGGGACCCCTTCCGGGCCCCATAACTCGGGACCCCCTGACCCAATCTTTACAAAACCTAGGGATTCTTGCAAGAAGGGTTCCCTCAAGTTACACTGAAAGTTTGGGACCTCTACCTTCAAACAAGCCCCCCCCCCCGAGCCACGGAAAGGCGCGAATGTGCACACCCCCCACCCCCCGGGATCTCTCTCACACAAACAGACACTCTCTCTTTCTCTCCCCGGGCCATGCAGCAGCTGGGCTCATGCACTCAACTGCGACTGATTGGCCAGAAGAAGACCTGGCTTGGCCACCTTGGCCATGGGAGAATGCTGCTAGTTGCTTACTAACTGATGGTTATGCTGCTTATTCTGAGCCCCCAAATTTGCTGAATTTATTCGGTGTTGGCCCGAACTCGCTGAATTCGGCTCCTAGTTTTTCCACCTTTTTAAAAATTCGGCTCTATCCGAACTGGAAACCGCTGAATTGGGGGAAATTCGGCTGTTTTTTGGTTCAGGACGAACCGAATCTTTCATCACACAATGAAGATTCTTGTGCTGTGGTAACAGCTTAGGGTTGCCAGGTCCCTCTTTGTGACTGGCAGGAGGTTTTTGGGGCAGAGCCTGAGGAGGGCAGGATTTGGGGAGGGGAGGGACTTCAATGCCATAGAGTCCAATGGCCAAAGCGGCCATTTTCTCCAGGCGAACTGATCTCTATCGGCTGGAGATCAGTTGTAATAGCAGGAGATCTCCAGCTACTACCTGGGGGTTGGCAAACCTATATCAGCTGCTCCCAATGCAATTTTTTTTAACAGATCTGCACAGTCAATCAGAAGCCCTGCTGGGCAAAGCTGGGCAAAGCACTAAAAACACTTGGCCAATACCAGGAAACCAGTCAGTGGGTGCCATGGTGCCCACAGGCACTATTTTGGGGGGCCCTGCTGTAGACGGTGGTTATCATCCATGGACCCTTCTAAATGCAAGACATGCCCTTTACCATGCTTTCTATAATACCTCCTTAAGAAACTGGAAACAGTATCACAGAGCGTGTGTTGCAGTTGGGAAATAATCACCATGGAAATGAAGCACCCAAATGATGAGGTTATTTTTAAATACCTGTAATATATTATGTTGCATGATTATTCAGGACCCATCGTGCAATTGGAGGGTTTAAAGGAACTGACAGATTGATAAGGTGTTTAACGCAAGTCTTCTGCTGGCAGTTTAAATATGGCCCATTAAATAATAAATTAATGTTACTGGCATTTCTAGTTAATCATAATGAGCACAGGCCCTGTGAGAATTTTAACTAGGCTCCTTTTGTTCCAGAGCTGAATAATTGTGGAATTAATAATTTATATTGGTGCTCTTTTAAAGATTGCTCCTGTAGCAGGTAATTGTTGACGTCCAAGACTTCCACCTATAATATTGATGTCTGTTAGCAAGTTTATGGTTGCCAGCGCTTTATGGCATCTCTATAAAGCTAATCTTCAGATTATATGTATCACTGACTGAATGGCTGAGGTGACATTTCAGCTGGAGACATCCCAGTTCATCACTCACAGTCTTCAGGTCCAACTAGACCATCATTAAAAAAAATGTGTTCTGAAATGCTTGAGCTGTTTTGAAATGGCTGAAATGCCGCCTCTCCATTTTGAAGGATAAATAAATAAATGCAGCTGACCTCAGCAGTGGTACCCCTGGATCAGTTTGGCCCCTCCACTTCTAATTTCTCCATGCCCTGTTGTCACCGTGTTATGCATTTCCCTAATTTAGGATTGCCATTTCCGAGAATTACAACTGATATCGAGACTACACAGAGATCATTTTCCCTTTGGAGAAAATAGCTGCCTTGGAGCATGGACTCTGTGGTATTATACCTGCTGAGGCTAGGGTTGCCAACCTCCAGGTACTAGCTGGAGATGTCCCGCTATTACAACTGATCTCCAGCCAACAGAGATCAGTTCACCTGGAGAAAATGGCCACTTTGGCAATTGGACTCTATGGCACTGAAGTCCCTCCCATCCCCAAACCCTGCCCTCCTTAGGCTCTGCCCCAAAAACCTCCCTCCGGTAGTGAAGAGGGACCTGGCAACCCTAGCTGAGGCCCCTCTCCTCCCAAATGCCAAACTCTGCTCTCCACAGGCACTCCCCCAAAAATCTCCAGATATTTCCCAACCTGGAGTTGGCAACCCTACCCTAACTTCACTCAACTAGTGATGCTGTTAACTTGGGAAAGAGAAAAGAGTGTGAAAATCAGCCATAACTTGTTCTCATTGCCTGTTTTCTCTTGTCAAGCACACTATACTTTCACATTCTTCACAATTCAAAATGGGCAATATTTCATGATCATGACATTAGGGCTTGAAGGTATATTTCCTAGATGCAGGGTAGATGTACAGGCCCCATTTTCAGAGGCAGCTACAGATTTAGGGTGGTCTTCAGCCAGTAAACTACATAGTTTCCACTAATTTTATTTCATAATTCTAAAAAACCTGGAACAAGTCCAGTGAAAGATGCAAATACTGGTTCAGCTGTATTGCTTAACCATCCCACTTTTCATTGCATTGACTGAAAATATACTTTTTTCAGCCTTAGTTCTCTAACTTTCATCACAGATGGTGGTGGGGGTGGGCAGGCATTTTTAAAAAGGTTCAATAGGTAGGATATAGCAAAGGTTACATATGGGGGTTCTGCTAACAATCCCCATTTGAAGCAGTGTAGAACCTGCCCCTAAAAACAGCTGTAATGATGAAACTGGGCATCACAGTTTCAGCTTAGGGAGCAATTAACTCTTTGAAAGGAATTTCAAAAAAATCTGTTGGACCGGTGTGAATAGAGAGAAAAGAAAGATTACGAAAAAAAATCTAAGCTCAGTGTTATCCAGCTATGTATTTGCCAGAGAGAGAGAGAGAGAAAGAGAGAGAGAGAGAGAGAGAGAGAGAATATATGTGATATAGAGTATTGGGATAGTTTAATATTTTGAGAATGTGTTATTAAGTTTAAAATGGTAGAGTCATATCAGGTTGCTACCATGTGATTATTCTGTGTGGACAATAGTGCAAAGTCTAGATGTAGAATGGGAAGAAGAAGAAGAAGAGTTGGTTTTTATATGCCAACTTTGTCACTTAAAGAAGAATCAAACCAGCTTACAATCACCTTCCTCTCCCTACAACAGACACCCTGTGAGGTAGTTGGCCAATTTGAGAGAGACCCAAATTTCAGCTTTGAAGCAACCATTTAGTAGAGCATGGGTTCAGAAGGAAAGGAGGGAGAGCCAGTTCACTCTAGCAGTAGCTGAGAGCAGGAGCATCCAGGGCTATTTAAAGCCTCAGAATTCCAACTTTGATTAGTCCAGAGTAGCCCAAACAACAGGAATGGGCAATCAAGCTGGCACCTACATCCTGAGGGATGGTGCCTTCCAGCAGAAATGCATCCTATTTACTCAAGACTCTTCCTAACTGAGGTTCTCCCATGTTAAATCCCAAAAATAACAAATCAAAGTGCTGGTAGAATTTGTCTTTCTTAAATTTACTCTAGGAGTTAGAGCTGATTTAAGTTGATTAGATTATCCCAAATATCGCTGGGCATTTTCTAGGGCCTGCTTTAATGCCCTCCCTTCAGCTTTACTAGAGGGCAGATATTACAAGATACCAGCTGAACACAGAATATGTCCATGTCATTCAGATGAGATCGAAACAATTGGCCACGTTCTCTTATACTGCATGTTTTATTGTGACATCCAAAGAGAGTTGATCCAACCTCTATTTATAAAGCTACCTGGTTGCTCAGCGGAATTTTATGTTAGGCACATCCTCATAGATAAAGATCTGAAAATCACTAAACTTGTTGCAAAATTTTGTTTTATGGCAACAAGGATAAGACATGCTGTGGTGACAGCAACAGATAAAGGATGAATACTAATCTTGATTTCAGGTAGACCTCATGTTTTAGAGTGATAATTTCATGTGATTTATGTAATTTAACTATCTATTGTAATCTGATTTTATTTACTATATTTGTCTTATCACTGTTATGCTGGTCTATGACCATAATAAAGTAAAGTAAGAGCTGATTCATGGTTTTAGGTTTGCTAAAGATTAGCAGTACTGACCCAGCCATTTTGAAAGAGCCTGACAGGGCATTCCTAAGGAGAGTTACTCCAGTCTAAGCCCACTGAAATGAATGGGCTTAGACTGGAGTAACTCTCCTTCGCCAAAATTAAAAACTGCATTAAAGAGCTCCATTATAACAGCACTACTTTCCATGCTTGCCACGTTTGTTCATCTCAGTTTTTCAGAATACTGCTACCACGTGATTTGCCTGCTTATATTTATTATTTGACAACTCCTCATTTTTCTAGAGCCTTCCATTTAGCTAGACTGAATGCTAACCCCTCTATGGTTATGCAAGGCAGAATTTTGAACATACCATACCCAAAAAGGACCTGTCCTTGCTCTTCTGGCTCTATTGGTTCATTAGCTCATGCCCTCTTGGAATGCCGCTTTTATGAGGAACTGCGATCACGTTATATCTCTCCCCTTTTAATATATAAATCTAATGCCTCTGTGTCTGACATAATGCCTTTTTTATTAAGTGGCAGGGATACCAAGGCTACATTGTCAGTGGCAAGATTTATTTCAATCCTTATATCCCTCAAACATTAGATTTAAAATTATGCTGCTCAAGATCAATGGATCAAGGAGCTTCTAAGGGATAACGGTAAAGGAGTAATACTCCTTAGGAATGCACTGTGAATTTCCCGAAATTAATGCCTCTCTTGACTGCCAACTGCGAGGCACTTCGGCAAATGTTTGGATCCTTGAAATGGCTTTGTCTAACTGAAGTCAATGAGACTGATGTCGTTCAAGAGCAACTGTGGCCAGCCAGCTGAAGTGGTTTTATGGACTGCACTGTAGGTATGGTCCACTGGAGGAAAGGGTTCTTCTTTTGAGAATTAATTGCGTAGTAAATATGGGTTTTTTTGTGTGAAAGCTAATCTCATCCAAATGGCTAATATCAGGAATGGAAACTGAGCAATTGCATGTGTTGTCTTAATAAGAGCATCTAGAGATGATTTTGTGTTGGGAAGGGAGAGCAAGACATTGCACTAATTAGCTTCATTACAAAATCACTGCTTTAGCACTGTTAATTAATTTGCCTAATTGGGAAAGAGAAGTAATTGTTGTTACTGCAGCACTGCTCATTCGAGTAAAGTTAGGGCCATTTGGATGCCTCTTCAGGTGACAATTTACGACAAATGTGTTAACTTGGTATTGTCAGTACATCAGTTGTTATTGCACTGTACCTCTGCATGAGAGATTTCGGTGAGGGAGACTTTTATTAAAGCATTGCTCTCTCTTCCATTTCTGTTCTCATCTATCCAAATAGATTTGTTGCGTTCTGTCTTATGGCCTCCTCGAATAACAAGTGGTTACATGTAGCCCTGGAGAAAAGCTTGTAGCCTGCAGTCATGTGTATCAGCAGCCGTGTTTTAGATGCTGCTTTCAGAGCACAGAAATGAACATGTGGATGTAATAATACTTAACATCTGTATATTACAGCCAAGAGTGTTCAGAGTCAAATACTGTCTCAGCAATATTTACAATAACTTTGTAAAGTATATAAAGGTTGTTTGGATTCCATGAAACTCCTATACAAGGATTTTGCAATGACAGATCCTACTCCCAGCTTTCTCCCAGCAGCCTCTTGTGATTCCTGAAACGACAATGCTGAAGGTTGAAGGACTCTTGTACACAAAATGCCCCTTCCTTCTTGTGCAACTGGAGGGGAACTAGTGCAAGAGAAGAATGGGTATTCTTTTAGTGATTCTCCTGTCTTGATGCACCCCCATGTCATGTGACAATTTTATCCACAAGAGTTCTCTGACTCTCTGTGTTCAAATTTATGCAGGAGGTTGGTTGGGGGAAGAAGAGTTTGGGTAGATTCACCTCCAAAGTTCTTTGTGCTGCAGTCCATAGATCCAACTTGTTATGCTTCAGATGGAGAAGCTGAAGAATGACTTGTGTATGATCCCTTAATGAGTTCATTAATGAGATTAAATTTGTATTGGAGAATTGCAGCCTATAGTTGCCACTCTTAACCACTAAACGTCACCATTTTCAAAAGTGATTTTTTCCCCTAAGTGGAAGCAAGATCCTGTGCATGTTGATGGATCTATGCAGGTGGGTGTCACCACTAGAGACCCTACAAGTACCAGATACAAAAGGCATGTACCATATAACCAATGGTTGTCCAAAAAGACCCTTAGTTATGTGACCTTGTTCCTGTCCATATTGCTTTCTGTTCAAAGTATTTTCAAGTGTCCAAACCACATATGCCCTGATATGGATGACCCAGGCTAGCCCAGTCTTGTCATATCTCAGAAGCTAAGCAGGGTTGGCCCTGGTTAGTACTTGGAAGACTAACAAGGAAATCCAGGGTTGCCATGCGAGGCAGGCAATGGCAAACCACCTCTTGAAAACCCTATGAGATCACCATAAGTCAGCTGCAACTTGACAGCACTTTCTACCGCCAAACAACATGTGTAATTTCAAAGGATTTTAAGGAATATACAAGAAGCTCTCTCTGATTGTCCCACCATACTAGAGTTGCCAACCTGCAGGTACTACCTGGAGATCTCCTGCTATTACAACTGATCTCCAGCCAATAGTGATCAGTTCACCTGGAGAAAATGGCTGCTTTGGCAATTGGACTCTATGGCATTGAAGTCCCTCCCCTTCCCAAACCCTGCTCTCCTCGGGCTCTGCCCCAGAAACCTCTTGTCAGTGGCAAAGAGGAACCTGGCAACCCTACACCATACCCACTGACTTACCAAGTGACACCAGCTGCCACATGGCAGCTTCTGCCATGATCTTACTTCTCTGAATACATGAATGGGACTATTGAATAATTACAATATGGGATGTTTTTATATGCTATCCTGTTAGTGGTCATCATTCACCTGGGAGAAAATAAATCATATGTTCAGGACTCAATTTGAACTAAGGCTGAATTAATGTCACTCACTCTATTCTCTGTTTATTCTGTTTTTCTGAATTGCATATCCCATTCAGTATCCTTTCAGTGATTTGTTTAATTCCTGTGGACTTTGTATGAACATGCACATAAAGTCAGCCTGTTTGATAATCTTTCAATACTAAAGGATAGATACGTGTGCTTCTGTAAGGTTGACTCGTACCAGCTATTCCTCTCGTGTAACAGGAAGGAAGGGCATCTTTTACTCTTGAAAAGACCTTCCTGGATCATACAACCCACGTGGACAAAAAGCAGCATGGAACTGAAGTTGCAGTGAAAGGGGAATACATGTCTAATATTTAATCCTTCCCCAAGGACAAACCAAGGTAAATGGGCAAAAGGAATAAACACATAGCTTAGTGTTGTTAAGAAAAATTCTATTAATTCCACTTTACCCAGTTTCTTCCTGAAATCCAGAAATCCATATATTTCCCTCATCTTATGAATTTGGAAGAATTTCTAATCAATTCCATTTTCATCAACAAGAAATTTTAAGAGAGGAGGGGCAGGAAGGGAGTTTCTGCAAAAATTGAACATTTCTCTCTGGCCGAAAACGCATGACAGTATTGTCCTCGGTTCTCCCACTAATATGGCGAATCTCCCATGCAACACACATGACTCTCCCCATGCAACACACATGAAGGATCAACTCACCTTCTGCCGGAACTTCCCTGAGTTTACCAAGTCTGGCGAAATCCCGATTTTAAAAGAAGTCTTGTGTCAGCCGCAGTTCTTTCCCAGTGCGTTTCAGCACTCGAATCAACTCCCTTTGGCGGCAACAGGAGTAGCCTGTTCCCCCTGGACTCCTGCCTCTCTCTCCCTTTCTTTCCATTCCCACGCCCTCCTTTGCCTACCCCCAGCACCAGCCGGTGGTTTCAGCCCACCTTCCATAAGCCTGGAGCTCTACTGTCAGAGGTGCGGTGGTGGCTGGAGTTACAAAGTATCTCCAGGTGACAAGGGTCAGTTCCCCTGGAGAAAATGGCTGACTTGGAGGGTAGACTCTGTCATTATTTCTTGCTGAGGCCCCCAAATGTTGGTATCCCCAGGCTTTATTCCCAAATCTCCAGTAATTTCTCAGCCCAAAGTTGGCAACTCTACGGAAACTTGATGGGAAATAAGACCCTTTGATGAAGTGGGATTTATTTTTTATGTAAACATAGCATTCTGAACAGTGTGGGAAAGGAAGCAACTCCTCCCCCCTTTTCTACCACCAAACAGTTGCTTGTACATTTTGAAAGTGCCGGGTTTGATTCAACCAGCTTTTCCACTGGTGAAAAAAAGGGAGAAGACAACCTCAAAAGGCTATGCTGAGCATCATGGGACCTGCTCGGACAAAAGGCAAGTGGAATGGCAGCTGTAGTAAGGACGGGGATTCGGTGAGATTGAGTAGGAAAGTGAGTTGGATCCAACCCCCTGTCTGCAATTTGCATAGGATCGTTCTCAAACCCAGTGATCTTTTCCCTTTGAACAACTGGTTTCATGTCATATTACAAAGTGCTTTTGAAAGTCCCCTTGGTTTCAAAAGCATTTTGCTGCACAACCAGGGAAGCTGTTGTTTAAATAAAGCAAGTGTAACAGCCCCCTTGGGCACAATGAACTCATTCCTTGGTTCTTTGGCTCCTAGCCATGCAGTGTTTATTTCCCATTTATATTTCTGATACAGCTGTAACTATCTGGATACTACTGTGATTGAATAATATACTTAAACAGGAAGGGGGTGGCTTGCCAAGTCTTCGCTTAGTGGCTTATTTTACAAAGTAAGAATTAAAAGGCTATGTGTTATTGGGGAGCTTTGCAATCATAACTGGAATTAAGGGAAATCATATAACGTCATCCAACTTGAGCACTATACAGAACGTATCTTGCCATACCAGGAACAGTGGTTCAAGTATCTGCATTGTTCAGAAACAGCAAACGTACATTTCTCAAAGGATTAGAGCCCTCTTGGAGAATCCTGTGTTTGAGCAGCGGGTTGGATTTGCTCCAAAAAGACCTTTACAAAACGAGTGGTTTTGGATTCCATGCAACAGTTGGAAGGGAAGAAATAAACCTGAAATTTTGTTATCTAGGGGATGAGGAGTTTTGGCTTCTACACAAAATGGAAAATAGCATTAGACGGCCATGCAAGAGCGGGGAGCCAACACATTTTCCGCAGAACAATAAATGCAGGTTTTTGAGCTGAAGCTGATAAGAAGGAGTTATGAGGGGCAGCAGAAAAAGAATACACTTTGACATGGTATGGGGGTGTACTACAAAAATGTACAGACAGGAAGAGCACTTAACCAGTGTTAAATTTCAGGGAGTAGTTTCCCATACATCCTTCTTGTTAATTTCTCCAGTTCTGAGAAAAAGCTTAAACTTCAAATCCAATAATTAATATGGCATTCATACAGAAGTCGCACAATAAAAAGTATGCTGCCATTACTAGAAGGCCAGATTCCCACAGAAAAGTTGTACATTGTCTCATACAGGTTTGGACTGCTATGTTAAAACAGATCTGGAGCAGGCTACACCAAGCAGGCTACACCAATGCTGGCAGAACCATGGCACCTGCTCAATTCACCTGCAGCCCTTCAAAATGATGACAATGGGTGTAGTCACCCAGGGTTTCAGCCGACACCTGTTGGCTCTAGAGATGTGCAGGCCTGGAAAAAATCCAGAAAAAAAATAGGAAAAAAACTATGGTCGAAAACGCATGGCTGTTTTGTCCTGCGATTCTTCCGCAAATGTAGCAAATCTCCCCAGTCAACACACCTGGTCATCTCCCACTCACAGGATCAACCCACCTTTTTCTGAAACTTCCCCAGGTTTTCCAATTCCTACTTTGTCCTGATTTAAAATCAAGCATCGTAGCAGTTGCGAGTGCTTGCCGGTGCGTTTCAGCGCTCGGGTCCCTCCCCACCAGGAGAAACCACTTTCCAGCCCTGGCAGTAGCAACAGCAGCGGCAGCAGCACCTTTCCACCCCCAAGACCCCACACCTCTCTCTCCCCTCTGCCCCCACTTCTGCACCCTCTTCCGCCTCCCCCCTCTCCGCTCCTCCCAGCACCAGCCAGGGTTTCAGCCCACCTTCCAGCAACCTGCAGCCCAGCAAGATGAGTGCACGGAGCCCCACCATTCAGAGGCAACGTGGTGGCTACTCCTTCTGGCACCAACGCCGGACACTTCCAGTTGTCGCCTCCACCCATCAGAGGCAGATTGGTGGCAGCTCCTTCAGGTGCTCCTTCTTCATTGCCCCATGCATTCAATTTTTTGAATGTGGGATTAGAAAGCGCAAAACAGAACAGGGACAAACAAATGACAACCTAGCCATGCGTTAACAGCCTATGTGTTTCTGATGGAAAAACTGAAAAGTTTGGAGAGTACAGGAAAAAAACCTTCTATTAAATATTTTCTCTTTTAGAATGAGTGAAATGCTTTTAAAAATAAGGCAGGCATGCTGCAGACATATACAGCTCTTAAATCCAAGATGCATTTCTGAACCTAGAAGGATACCCACTCTTCATGATGGAAGCATGCAGGGCTCTCACTGCTTTTCAACAGTTGCATGTGCCTTCTGTTGTCCTTTTGACCTGACATGGTCGATCTTTTCACTTCTCCCTCAAACCACTGTGACACGCTTAACCACAAACTCAGTAGCTTGTTGCCCTACCTTGCCGGGGGAGGGGGGGGGAGATCTGAGGAAGGTGGGGCAGAGACTGCACCAAAGTGTCAGAGGGAAACTGAAAGTTTCATTATGAACTTAGTTCTCTCAAACCAGATAGGAAGAATTAAGGTACATGTGCTAAGACAGCGTAGGGTGCATCTGCTTGCAGTTTTCTCTCATGTATTTGGCATATTTGCAGTTTCGCTTGAAAAAAAAATCTAAGGCATTTATAACTTTTAAATTCCATAAACACATCAAATGTTGCAGTTTTATATGCAATATTGCAATATTATAGATATATTGTGATGCATTTTATGTTGTTCAAGGAGTAAAATTGCTTTAGGTTTTATAGGAGAGTAAGTATTGCATGTATTTCAATTCCCCCCAAAGTATCTGGATTCCCTCCCCCCAAAAAAGACCTCATGGCTTCCAGATTTCTAGAGATTTTACATCTCTAGTTGGCACTAGGACTGCCAAGCCCCAAGTTGGGATGGCAACTCCCTGCCCTGCCCTCCCATCGCCCACCGCTGCTCCAATTAACACTCACCAGCATCGCAAGTGTGATATCACTTCTGGAAAAAAACACAGAAGCAATAGTGGTAGTTCTAGGAATCACAAAACTATATAGAAAAACAATGTACATCATTTACACATCTAATATAGCTTCTTTATTGATGCTCAAATAACTTTAAAAGGAACACATCTTTATATGAAAAATTGGTATTAGAAAACAGAAATGGTGACAAAGGTAATAATAATAATTGATTCAATTTGCACGGAGCTGCCAACTCTGGCCTGAGAAATTCTTGGAGATTTGGGGCAGTGCTTGTGGAAAAGGGAATCTGGGAAAGATTTCACCTAGAATCTGTGGTATACCATAGATCTGGCCTCTGAAGTTGCCATTATCTCTAGGCAGGTGAACTGTTCTCAACAATTGGGAGATCGGTTGTAATTTCAGGAAAACTCCACACATCATCTGGAGGCTGTCAACTATAAATTTGCAACAGGCAGAAATGAAACTGAAACATGGCTATTTGGGACAACGGAGATGAGAAATCCAGCCCACCCCTATTTCATGCCTACTATAGAACTGGCAGAGGTAGCAAGAAAGGGAGGGTTTTTGAAAACTGTACTTAGTCTCTTTCCTTCCCGGAGTCCAAAAAGAACACAGGTTGTTAAATAACTATTGCTTGTTCCTGGGCAAATTAACTATCAGGTCTCTCAGCTGTAGCATAATTATTGTGAAAGAGTATCCCAGTGTGGAGAGCTTTGTTTATCCTGTTCCCCGCAGCAATATCTTTTATCATTTTCCACAGTTCAGAACTTGGCAATTGCTTTTTGATTACCTGACAGACAAAGAAGCATTTGCATCCCTCTTTTCTAGCCAGGAACTCAAGGTGGTTATCCGATGTTCTCCACACAAAAACCTTGCAAGGTCAATTCATCTGGGAGGTGGAAGTTTACCCAAGGTTACTCAGTGACTTTAATGGGGTATAATGCTATAAATTCCATCTTCCAAAGTAGCCATTTTCTCCAGGTGAACTGATCTCTGTTGCTGGGAGATCAGTTGTAATAGTGGGAGATCTCCAGCTACCACCCGGAGGTTGGCAACCCTAGTGATAGCCCACCCGGCAGTTTCATGGAGATGTTACAGGTCAAAGTCCAAGCATCTGAAGAAATAAAAAAGTGAAATTAATCTGACAGTTTGTGAAATGGTATAAGACGTTAAAACATTTTTTGATCTGGATAATAAATGCTGGATTCCTATTCAGATTGTGGATAGCTTCACGGCATTTGAGAGAGTGGGAAAATATGCAGTAACCCTTAGTTAGGAAAACAGCCTTTGTTAAGAGAAGAAGAGGCAAACTGTCAAATCCTTATTCATCTAACAGAATTAGTGATTATTATCAGAAGACAAATACAGAAGGAACGTGTATTCAAGAGGCAACCTGCAACCTTCTAATGGTATAGATATTGTTTGTAGTAGCGAGAGAACTGGCAGGATTGCTCATAGAGCCGAACCCTGGGGAAACATGCTGTGCAATATGAAAACAGAAGTCATATCATCCTCTTACCAAAAAAACAAATAATTCCTGGGAGAAAGTCTCATATTCTTTTTCTTTTACTATAATTAACTAAGGTTGTACAGCATCGAGTAAGTTTTCACAGTACCTAGTTGTTTTAGGTGCTTAATCAATGATAAATTGTCTGCTAATGTTCACTCTCATTCTTTTTTAATAAGAGGAAGGTAATTTTCATTTACTTCTGCAATCATACAAAAATGTTACTGTCCATGGTGATAATTTTAAAGAAATTGTAATAGGAAGACTTTCTGAGGATGGCTGTAATGAAATTGACCAGAGACAAAAGGAACTATTATCTGCAGGGGATAGAGGTCAACACATGGAATGAAATTATGAAATATATTTGCACATCATTAAGGCACTTTCACATGCAGAATAAAGCATTTTCAATCCACCTTCAATGCCAGTGTGGTGTAGCGGTTAAGAGTGGTGATTTGGAGCAGTGGACTCTAATCTGGAGCTGGGTGATCTTGGGCTAGTCACAGTACTCTTAGAGCTCTCTCAGCCCCAACTACCTCACAGGGTGTCTGTTGTGGGGAGGGGAAGGGAAGGTGATTGTAAGTCGGTTTGTTTCTTCCTTAAGAGGTAGAGAAAGTTGGCATATAAAAACCAACTCTTCTTCATCATCATCATCTTCATCTTCTTCATTATCTTCTTCTTTATCTTCTTCTTCTAAAATTGCAAATAATATTAAAGTATCAGGTCAAGAAAATAACAGGTGTTATGAACAGGAATTTTCAATTTCAGAGTGCATTATGACCTAGGATCCCTGGTCCTCAGCTGGAACAGCCAGTTATAAAGAAGAGTTGGTTTTTATACCCTGCTTTTCTCTACCTTTAAGAAGTCTCCAAGCGGCTTACACTTGCCTTGCCTTCCCCTCCCACAACAGGCACCTTGTGAGGTAGGTGGGGCTGAGAGAGTTCTGAGAGCACTGTGACTGGTCCAGGGTCACCCAACAGGCTTCATGCGGAGGAGTGGGGAAACCAACCTGGTTCACAGATTAGAGTCTGCCTCTCTTAACCACTGCACCACAATGGCTCTCTGCAGTCTCTCCTAACCCAGGTAAATTGCCCTGATAGCAGGAGATGGGATAGGTAGCTCAAGGAGAAGGTCACAGCACAGACAGAGGCAATAGTAAAACTCTGGCTGATGTATGGATGTTCTGAAGTCCAACCCAAAATGGATTGGAGGGGAGAATCCCAAAATTTTGCCTTTTCTATTTATTTCCTTTTTCCTTTTACCTTTTTGGTCTTTGTCACTAACCACAGTATCTAGCTGCCCTTCTTGTAGGGTTGTCGACCTCCAGGTACTAGCTGGAGATCTTCTGCTATAACAACTGATTTCCCTCCAATAGAGATCAGTTCACCTGGAGAAAATGGCAGCTTTGGCAATTGAAGTCCCTCCCCAAACCTCACCCTTCTCAGGCTTTGCCCCAAAAACTTTCCACTGGTGGCGAAGAGGAACTTGGCAACCCTACCTTCTTGACTGAAATGACAAGCATCTAAATTGTATGCGCCATGCAGCAGCTTTCAGGTATGAAGGCAGCATGTGATATTTCATAATTGTTAGCATTTATGTCACCATTTAGGCAAATAAGGGGAGAAACGGTAGGCCTGAAATATACATAATTAGTACATCTAGCTTGAAGAGGCTATTTGGTTATTTTTCATCCATTTAACTTTGATCAAAGGCATCAAGTGCTTCTCTTGGTTTATGACTAGGGTTGCCAGGTACCCCCTCCCCATCGGTGGGAGGTATTAGGGGTGGGGCTGAGGCAGCTGGGTTTGAGTGTTAAATTGGCCATGGCGATGCGGCACTACTGGAAGTAAAACCGGAAGTGCCGTCATCATGTGTGCGTGCCCATGCATGCACTTAGTCGCGCATCTGGAGTGGCTGGGTGGCTTGGCGGGCAGTACCATCCACCTGGCAACCTAGAGTTGCATTTGAAATACGCTGTTTATAGAAGCCCTGCTTCAATTACATTTCTCTTCTATAAATTATTGGCAGCACGTGCAAAGAAGTGGATTTTTTTTCATTCCCCAAGGGCATTTCTGCTGCTCAAGAGTAGAAAATGTATTTAGTACATTTGTAGGTGACCTTTCAGACTTCAGCAGCTGCTGTGGAGGAAGCGATACCTAAGTCGGGAGATGCTTTTATAAAAGTGGAAGTTTAGAGTTGCGCTCAGCACCCAGTTAGAATGGAATCTGATCAGTGTAACAAAAATATCCCTTTTGGGGAGAAAATTGAGAGGAAGAAAAGGTTGCCTAAGCTCCAAAAGTCAAACTTCTTGCAAAGGGGAAAATCCATATATTGCCACCTTTTTCCTTTCAAAAATAAAAATGCATTAAAATTTAAAATAACCTTTTCAGAACAGTAGCTTTTGTTAAATTTCATTCTCATTGAATGAAAATTGAGATGCGGTCACCAGAGCTGCATTTTACACATGTTTAAGCTTTTACTGAATCCTAGTCATTTTTAAATTCAATCGATGAATCATTTCTAGTAGAATGTCCAAGTAGCACATGGGGGTGGGGGGGGGGAGAAAACTCACCCAAGGCTAGATGTGTCCTTGAGATCCCCCCCCCCAAGGCATTCTAAGACCAAAATAATAATTGTTTCCAAATACAAAAGTCATAACCTAGGAAATACAGGAAGCATCCTGCTTTCTCTAAATACTACTTGTCTAGTAACAGTTAAGGAACAAAATCTCCAGAAAGATTTAATCCATAAAATACTCTGAAGGTCAACATTTGCACCAAGAAGTTGAAGAAAAACATAGTTTTTCACATTGTTACAAGGACTGCATGAAACCCAATTGCAGAGACAAGTTTTCAGGCAGATAGAATACAAAATTGTATTAATTGGCATATTTTTGGAATTCAAAAGTATAAATACCTTAGTTTTCTATAAGCAAAATTGCCACTATGCCAAATACTAAAGTGAAAAAGATGCAAATTTGTGCACCTTGTGCTATGTTAACATATTTCACTTATTCCAAAAGAGAAATGTGTGTTTGTATGAGTGCCATCAAGTCACCACTGACTTATGGTGACCACGTAGAGTTTTCAGGGCAAGAGACGTTTGGAGGTGGTTTGCCTTTGCCTGCCTCTGTGTGGGCTGAGAGAGTTCTGAGAGAACTATGACTGGCCCAAGGTCATCCAGCACGCTTCACATGGAGGAGTGGGGAATCTAATCCGGTTCTCCAGATTAGAGTCCACTGCTCTTAACCATTCAGTACTCATCAACACTTCTTGTTTTTCTGATGGAAAAAATGGAGTGGGGAGGACTTTGATGCTATACATTTTGATTGAATAAGACCTTGTCTTCCAAAAGCATTTTATTCATTCTGTATATGTAAAAATTCCAAAATATTCCAAAATACGGAAAGATCTGAAATACAGACCACTTCTGGTCCCAAACAGTCCAGATAAGGGATACTCAACCTGTACTAACTTGGGCCAACCCTGCTTAGCTTCCAAGATCTGACAAGATGGAGCTAGCCTGGGCTATCCAGGTCAGGGCAGAATTTTATTAGGCTTGCAAAAAAATTCCAGGCATTTCTAGACTGTCATTTAGATTATAGATATATGTGTGCAGCCAACTTATGGCAACCCCAGCAAGGGGCTTTCAAAGCAAGTAGGGTTGTGCATATCGATAAACCTGAACTGAAAATAACCCAACATTATCCATTTTGGTAAATTTCAGGATTTGGGTTTACTGAACGCCAAAACCTGGGGATAAAGCTGAAGCCGAATAGGCAATTCCCAAAAAAGCCGACTAGATATTTGGCTTTTTAAGTTCAGCTATTCGCCTTTCCTCAGAGGCCCTTTTGAGATAGGGTTATTTAAAAGACAGGGCTCACCCAGTCCCGTCCGGAGGGATAAACCCCCCAACTAAAAAGAGCCAGACAGCGGCAAAACACCAGACTTCCAAAGACGTTTTTTCAACCACGTGGATGACCAATCTCCTTCAGACAGCCCCGTGGTCATGATGTCAGTCGGCTTCAATATCACACTCCCCCCAATGAAAACCTGCTTTCCAAAAGAAGGTTGTCCTGAATGGAGGCTTCGTTTCCCCGAACTGTGACCATCTCTTTGAATCAAATTTTCCATGACCACAATAAAGGACTGTTCACAGGATGTCGTTTGCCACCAAAAGAAATGTTTTCTGTGCCTTATTTCTCTTGCATTTAAGGCTTTCACCTCTGTTTGGAAGCTTGTTTTCATGAACATCATGCAAAGCAACCCAGAAATGAAGGCAGACCCCAGACTTTATGGTGCCAGCCTGGAATTACCTCTTTCGGCAATGCTGAACCTTTGAACCCAATGGACAGCTTGGCTCGCAAATACTTGGAAAATGGGGTGACCCCTTTGTGGGCCCATAAAATTGGACCCCCTGTCCCAAAGTTCACCAAACTTTGGTGACCATCTAAGGAGAGTCCCTTGCCACCACACTGCAAATTTGGGGACTCTACTTCCAAAAATGCCCCCCTAGGAGCTTCAAAAAATCCCCACAGACTATAATGGGCCCGAATTTTTCAGGAAACCCGAAAATAAGCTGAATACCCATATTTACTGGTATGGATATTTGGCTTATTTTGGGTTTACTAAAAAAATTGGGCTGAAAAAATCCAAACCCAAAATTTACTGATATATTTTTTTTACACAACCATAAAGGCAAGAGGAAAGCAAGGTGGTTTGCCATTGCCTTCCTCTGAAGAGTCTTCCTTGGAGGTCTCCCAAGTACCAACCCTACTTAGTTTCTGAGATCTGGCTGTACCATGCCGCTTTCCCTCCCATATATATAGATATAGGGATGTACAAATAGGTATTTTCTTTTAATTTTCATGTGTAATTAATTTCCTTGTTTTTGTTTGTTTAATAACATGTTTATGTTGTGTTCACATTGTACATTGCATCTATCTTTTTATAATATTTTAATTAGTGTTGCACTATTTATATGCAAATAACATATATTAATTTTAATAGAAATATTACTGCCATATTTCATTAATATTGATGGCAGGAATAACAACTGGGCTTTCATCCTGTTTGTGGAAAATCCACTAACTTTCAAACCAAACCAGAGCTGTTATGAAATTCAGTAAGATCCCTAGTTGCCAAGTTATAGTGATCTGCTATATACCTTTGGATTTCCCTTTACGCGCCAATGCTGCAATTCTTTTCTTGTCCCAGAGAATAGCTACTGAATGTCAATTCAACAGGCTCTTCCTTCAGGAAAGTAAGAAATGACTAATAAACAAGTTGGACATTTCAAATGATAATTAGTGCAGCTTAAAAATAAGATATGCAAATAACAATGCTCCAGCAAATTGGCTGCTGAAACACAGATTTGTGTTTGTTGAGAGAGAAAAAAATATAGAACCATGGGGTAAACCGCAAAATGAAACACAAAATACAATTTAGACATTGGAGTAAGAGCTTTAACAACTGACTTGACAAAGTGACAAGGTTTATTATGATAATTTGATGGTACTTCTTGTTTACAAGGCAATAACCATATTCTGCAAGGCCAAAAGTGTATATTAGCTGAATATATAGTTATTATTGAGTAAGGAAAGCCTCAAATTACTATTACTTTGTAATAACACTAATTGTATATTATTGGAATGTCTAAATGCTAGACATACTATAATTGACTTAAGAACAACAATGACTTTAAGTAGAAGAAAAATTAAGTCAGCCTTTAGAATTGCACCTTATGTATGAGAGCAGTGAAGTAGTAAGAGCTCTGTGAATACTGAAAATTCAGGCAAGCCAACAGACTTGCAGACTCCTTCTCATTCAATAGTTCTGGTGCACATGCCCGGGACCTAGTGATGATGTAAAATACATGAACACATGTAGCTGCCTTATATTGAATCAGACCATTGCTCCTTCAAGGTCAGCACTGTCTATTCAGACTGGCAACAACTTTCCAGGGTCTCAAATACAGGTCTTTCATATCACCTACCACCTGGGATTGAACCTGGTACTTTCTCCATGCCAAGCAGATGCTCTACCACTGAGCCGTGGCCCCTCCCCAGTTCTACGCTACCTAGGGTTGGCACTACTATTTTTCTGTTTTCCCAGGACAGTACATGAATTGGAGATTTGTGTCTGATGTCCAGCACAACATTTGATCCAAACGTTCAAAATCTTGTAATGGCTAGAGATTGGAACAAATGGATCATAGCAGTATTGACCCCTCTTTTCACATCTGTCCCTTTTCTGCTGTAACTTGGCTCACCCATTATTGTTTGCGCGCCTGGAAAAAGAAAGGTCAGAGAGGGAGAAGAGAGCTGTGTCATCACAAGCCCTGGGTGATTCAAGGGAAAGAACGATGCTGGTAAAACAAATCTATTCTGTTCCGTTTCCTATATTTGTCTCTCCCCCAGAGTCAAGGGCTGGTTGAGAACATCACAACAGCTCTTCTGGAACAAAATGGAGGCTCCATCTAGTCTAGCGTTTCCAGCTCGGAGTTGGGAATACTTGGAGATTTTGAAGGTGTCTGGGGAGGGTGGGGTTTGGGAGGCAAGGGACCTCAGCAGGATATAATGCCATAGAGCCACCCTCCAAAGCAGCCATTTTCTTCAGGGGAACTGATCTTGGTCGTCTGGAGAACACTTGTAATAGCGGGAGATCTCCAGGTGCTCTTTGGAGGTTGGCAACCGTAATCTAGTCCAGCATTATTCTTAGAAGCAGTTGTGATCTCATTATTAGCCACTGCCTGTAAGTTTTTGGAAGAATGAGATCCTTTTTAAATGACCTACAAGCCATAATGTCTATTGTTTCTGTAAACTTTGCCATCGTAAACATAAACCACCTAGGTTTTGGGGTGCTGCTTCTTTGTAGAACCAGATTATAAAAGACTAGCAATCAAACAAGAGGTCAGTTGGAACAGGGAAGGGTTGAGCTTGTGCTCTGACAAGTTTTTTTCTTAGTAGAGGCAACTCTCTAGTAGGATTGTTTGTATTGTGGTGTAAACTTTGAGATGCTTCGCTGAAAAAGTGATTGAAAGGACAAACCACTAGGATTTGGGGGGCATGTCTAACTGCAGTAAGAAAGAAGAAGATAGACAGTTTCTTTCTGTGAGGACTGCTTTGCTTACAGAGCACAGGATCTTGCCTGTCTCAGGCAGAAAATCAGAGCTGCTGATTTAAGATATTGGTGCCAACAGTCACAGAGAGGACTTGGGTTTTAGAGCTGTTAGGAGAACATTCTTCTTTACCCAATTTCTTCCTGAAATCGAACAATACATTTCTTTTCTTCTTTTTAGGGATTTGGAGTCAGTTTCCAATCAATGCCATTTTGACCAAAGAGAAATTTGGAAAGAAAGGAGGTGCAAGAAGGGAGGTTTTTGCAGATTTCAGAATTTCAATTTGTAGAAGCTCAGAGGCAAGCAATGTCTTCTCAAACCTCTCTGGCCTTCTGCTAGAGCACACCTTGCAGTGTATACCATAAAACAACAACAAAGGCTGAAGTCATGAAAGGGTGCATTGATTTCTCTACAAAGATGAGAGTAATTCCTTTTTTTAAAAAAAGAGAATAAGTGGAATCAATGCTACAACTAAAAAATTGAATTAGAAAAAGGAATTCCCCTCCCCATAACAACATTACTGGGAGGGGGTGAATTATCAGGCATTTATGCTCTCTCGCTCTGTGTAGCACATAAAAATAACGTGGACCATAATCATGAAAAAATCTAAACATCCACTTCTATGTTCCACCTACCTTCATTTACATTAGAAATGGCTGGAACTCTGCCAAGGAGGCATGGGTCAAAAGGTGGGTCTGAGACAAGAAAGCTGAGCACATTCTGCATTCCGGGAAATGCAAAAGCAGCAAAAATGCATGAATTGCATTCTATGATGGCAGAGAGGGGGGATTCACTCACAGTAGAAAAGGGCACATCCAATCCAGGATAATTTATATCTCCATCCTGCTTGATGAATCTGGCTCCTAGCGATGAAGGGATTTTGCCCTAAGCGTGGGTGAACCAGACTGAAGGGAAATTATTTCACAATATAGTGTCCAGTATCATAACACTGTTCAAGTGCATAATAACTACTCTTTTCTCCTTTGTTTGCTTCCCCCCACCCCCGTTTTAAACTGTTGATACTTCTCCATTTCCACAAGGATCTTGGAGGACTTTGTTGGTGGGAACTAAGATCATCCTTCATCTCTCCAAAGCAAGTGAAGAAACTCAGAGAGCAATTCTAAGCAGATCTGCTAGAATTAGGTTCCATTTTATTCACTGGTACTTACTCCCAGGCAAGTGTTCCTAGGACTGCAGCCTCAGTTTTACAAGTTTAGGAATTTCTGTCTCAAAGACAGGACGTTACTCACCAACTTCTGCTGCTGGCATTTCTAGTGAAAGATTTTTGGGTAGTAGATGTTGGGGATCGGGGTGTGCACCATTTTTTTTTTCCAATATTTGTTGGGCTCTGGTGTAATAGCCCTGGAAATTTTCAAAAAAAAGCTGAAAAAAGTCAAATCCCCATACTTTTATTTTATTCAATTTATACTCTACCCTTTCTTCTCCCAAGATGGCCTCAGGACGGCTTGCACAATGGTCCCACTAGGTTAAATGTGATCGTTCTCTTTGTTCATACTGTTGTGTCTGCTTTCACGGAAGTAGGGAAGGAAAATCTATGTGGTGATTTGCAGTTGCCTACTTCCTTGCAACTTGTTGTTATTTAGTATCTAGTTACGCACTAAGAAAGGCAATTCTAGTCATATGTTAGCTATGAAGTGCTGCCTAGCATATTTAAAAGAATTTCAGTAGTGACCAAATGCTATTTAAAACTTCTACTAAGAGGGAGAGGGGACACGTTGCCAGGAGAGAACAAGTGTTCCAACAATATTAGCATTTCATATGCTAAACCAAACAGATCTTTTTTTTCTTTTTTAAAAAAAACAACCCTCTTCCCATATCACTAAGCACAAATTTTTCAGTCGGCCAGGATAAGAATGATAATTTGAGGAGAAAATACATGTGTTCCAACATAAGCAGTACAAGCACTTGATCAGATTTTGCAAGTTAGATAGTTAGGAGCTTTTTCCATGCAATTGCAACAGATGCTATGGCCTGTGCCAAGAATTCCAGATTATTTATTAGAAGAAAATGTAAATCAGGCAAGTAACAGACCAGAACATAAAACTGCACTGGGTTGAATGTCTAACTCTTGGTCTCAAGCATGTTATCAAAGGAACAGCTAAGGTCAGGTCTTCCTATCTTCTGCTCAGGGCTCTCAATATTGTCATCATAGCAGCAAGGTCTCCTCCTTGTATTTGTTCTAGGGAGTCCTGGCATCCAGTAGCATCAAGAATGAAAAATGTTGCGAGTGACAGTAGCTCAGTACACATAACATATTCATGAATGGGGCCGAGATATGTCGAGCAGATTGAGCCTGCCGGCCCCTTGTGGTATGGCCATGGCTCAGCGGTAGAGCACCTGCTTTTCAGGAAGAAAGTCCCAGGTTTAAACCCTGACACCTCCTGTTAAAAGGGTCAAGTAGTAGGCGATGTAAAAGACATCTGCCTGAGACCCCAGAGAGCTGCTGCACATCAGAGTGGACGGCCCTGACTTTGATAGATGACTAGTCTGGCTCATTGTAGGTTAGCTTCTTATATTCATGCATTCAACCATTGCCCATGACTGAGCACACTGGCCAGGCCTCTGTCATTCAGGAGGATAGCACGTGGACTCAGTGACCGCATACATACCAATTGCACACATGAAGGTTCCAGTCTTGCTTTCAGAAGCACATTTCTGCCCAAACGGTGGCAGGGGTGGTTTTTCACCCATCTCCCTCAGAGAATAGGATGTTAGAGGTGGGGAAGGAGGAAAGGTTGTCTTGTGAAATGCAGCCTATGAAGGAGCTGAGAACAGAAAGGTGTTTAAAGCTGTTTGGTGCGCTTTTTTATTTATTATTCAGACCAATTTGTCCCTCTCTGTGGCAACAATGTGAGGTGGTCATTTCTGTGCTGAGAAGGAATTATTTGAGCCTCCGATTGGTCAGGATAAGGCACCATTTTTGACTGCTTCACATTTGTTATTGTGGGGTTGGATTACATAATTATAGCAGCCTAATAGCCCAGTTTATAGGAGCCCCGGGGCGCAGAGTGGTAAGCAACAGTACTGCAGTCCAAGCTCTGCTCACAACCTGAGTTCGATCCCAACGGAAGTTGGTTTTAGGTAGCCGGCTCAAGGTTGACTCCACCTTCCATTTTTCCGAGGTCGGTAAAATGAGTACCCAGCTTGCTGGGGGTAAAGGGAAGATGACTGGGGAAGGCACTGGCAAACCACCCCATAAACAAAGACTGCCTAGTAAACGTCGGGATGTGACATCACCCCATGGGTCAGGAATGACCCGGTGCTTGCACAGGGGACCTTTACCTTATTGAATAGTCCAACTTAGCCATCTCTTTTCAGACCTTGGAAGCTAAGCAGCATTGGCCCTGGTTAGTACTTGGATGGGACATCATCAAGGAAGACTGAAGTTGTTATGCAGAGGCAGACAATGGCAAACCACCTCTGGATGTGTCTGGCCTTGAAAACCACATGGCCCTGGGGTGACTATGAATCAGTGGCAACTTGATGGCACACCACCACCACCACTACCATCATTATCATTTTAATTTATTGCATTCATAGCTCACCCTCATTCCCAGCAAGCCAGGCTTAGAGCGGGTCACAACATATAATCATAAAAAAGCAATTAAAACATACTTTAAAATTACATTCTCCAAACATTACAATAAAACAAGATGGCATTCATTGACATGGACCACAGCCACTAGAAAAACCTGGTCGAGCAGTGGACCCCCCCCCCCAAACCAAGTTGGGGGAAGATGGGGAGGCCAGCAATGATGGTAATGGAAACTTTTTGTTGTTGTTATATAATTAGGCCTGCCCTGAGGGGTTGGTGAGGCCCTTACTAGAGTTGGCAGTAGGGCTGTTGAAAAAAAAAATTCGGGAAAATTTGGATTCGGCAAAATAAAGCCATTAAAAACACATTTGCTCCTTTCCGCGGCTCTGGGGGGCATTTTTGGGGGTAGAGGTCCCAAACTTTCAGGGTAGTTTTAGGGGACCCTTCTTGCAAGAACCCCCAAGTTTTGTGAAGATTGGATCAGAGGGTCCCGAGATATGGGGCCCGGAAGGGGTTGCCTCCCCCAAAATCGCCCACAGGAATGAAGCCACTTAAAGCACATTGGCGGCATTCCACGGCTCCGGGGGGGGCATTTTTGGAGGTAGACGTCCCAAACTTTCCTTCTTGCAAGAACCCCCAAGATTTGTAAAAATTGGATCAGAGGATCCCGAGATATGGGGCCTGGAAGGGGTCCCCCCACCCATCTGCCCGGCCAGGGGTCTGATTGCCTTGGCAGTTGGGCTGTACCATAACCCCAGCCCGGGGGAATAAAGCCATTAAAAGGGATGTACTAAAAGGAATGACAAGTTAGCCCATTGAAAACAATGGGAGAGGCTGCCCAGCCCATTGAAGATAATGGGAGAGGGGAATGTTGGTTGACCTACATTGACTCCATTGAAAATACATTACAGGGGATGCACTAAAACGAATGACAGGCTAGCCCATTAGAAACAACAAGAGCGGCTGCACAGCCCATTGGAAACAATAGCAGCCAGCCAGAAAGAGACTCACTGACTCACAGTTAACTCCAGTCCAGATGAAGTAGGCAACCAATGAAAACAGGAGAAAGCACAGTCCCACACAGAGGCAATCAAACCCACCCCACTTTGCCTTCCCCCCTCACACGCACACACAGGAAAAAAGTTATAGATAAAAGCCCCCAAATGGGTCAAACTGTGGATGTCTTCTGTTCCAGCAGAAGCAGGGCAGCAACAGCTGCTCAGGATCTCTCATGACTCTCTGGCCATTTATGAATGGGAAGTTTTGCCTTGGATTTGCCGCTCTGTAAAGATGCACATTCAGGATCGCCTGATCCCATTCATCCCAATGGGTAGTTGGGGGGGGGACCCCATATCTCGGGACCCTCTGATCCAATCTTCACAAAACGTGGGGGTTCTTGCAAGAAAGGTACCCTCAAGCTACCCTGAACATTTGGGACGTCTACCTCCAAAAATGCCCCCCAGAGCCGCGGAATGCCGCCAATGTGCTTTAAGTGGCTTTATTCCTGTGGGCAATTTTTTGGGGGGCGACCCCTTTCAGGCCCCATATCTCGGGACCCTATGATCCAATTTTAACAAAACTTGGGGGTTCTTGCAAGAAGGGTCCCCTCAAGCTACCCTGAAAGTTTGGGACGTCTACCTCCAAAAATGCCCCCAGAGCCGCAGAAAGCCATGAATGTGCACACGCACCCCCCCCATGGGGATCTCTCTCACACACAGACGCTCTCTCTTTCTCTCCCCAGGCCTCACAGCAGCTGGGCTCATGCACTCAACCGCGACTGATTGGCCAGAAGAAGACCCATCTTGGCCACGGGAGAATGCTGCTAGTTGCTTACCAACTGACGGTTGTGCTGCTGATTCGGAGCCCCTGAATTTGCCGAATTTATTTGGTGATTGCCCCGAACTTGCCAAATTCGGCTCATCGTTTTCCCGCCTTTTTTGAGTTCAGTACCATCCGAACTGAAAACCCCCGAATCGGGGAAAATTCGGCTGTTTTTTTTTGGTTCGGATGAACCGAATTGACAGCCGTAGTTGGCAGGATTTGTATGGATGAAGTGATTGCTGCTTAATTAGATAGTGTAGGGAAAGCCTGGCCATATGAATCCAAGGCAGCTTTACCTGAATGTTACCTCGGCATCAGGGACCTATTAAAATGTGGCTTCTTCCAATGCTGTTCCAATATTCCTGTATGATTTGGAAGTTAGGATTTCTTGTATGGTTTCTCAGTGCTCAGGATGAAATTGCTGTTGTATATTTCCTGAGCCAATTAAAGCGTTCAGTAGACATGGGAGCTTTTGTGTAAAAATAATATCTAACATATAAAGGCTATGTAAATGTGTAAAAATGCCGTTAAATAGGTATAAAGTGGCACATAGCATATAAATGTTTAACGTAACATAATCTTTAACACACCCCTCACAAATGCCCATAAAGTGGCATAAAAGAAATGGACAAAATGGGAAAACTAACAACAAAAACAGAAGGGATAGAAGTGCTTGCAACCAAAACAATATGAAAGATGCTTAAAATATGGGATCTAAAAAGAAAAAGAAAAATGGCAGAGCAGAAAAGACACACATTGTTTGAATTCTTCCAAAAGACTTTGGGCTTCCTACATAAAAAAGAGTCACACTGGAGAACTCCATGCCGCTAAATCAGTAGTTTTCCTGAATATGTGCCCTGTCTATAGCTTCCTGGTGTAGTCATCCTATGGCTGTGGCTGCATAACTTAGTCCTTCCCTTTATACAGGCTTTGTGATCTCAGCCTCTGTTTAAAATTATCCCCAAATGATCTACTGTTATGTTGCTACTTTCGGTGTGTCTGCCATTTTGATTAGGCAGATTTCTTCGACACATTGTCTTGATTATTTTATTCAATTGTGGCATTGAAAACCCATCAAGTTGCATCACACTAGAAAGTACTTTGCTTACTTTATTAAAGCAATTCCCATTGAACATACAATGTGTATTTTCAAACTGGCCTGGAAGCATATGGAAAGGGAAGGGCATTCCAGTGTGTCCCCCTTTGCTGAGTGGCAAATGTGTCATTTTTGTGACTTCATAGGAAACATTTCTGGACTCACATGTTGGTACTACTACAAATTACACAAAAACTTAGCCTTCAAAAACACCTGTAACCTAGTAACTCTGGGATCATTGTGTGTGGTTCCAGTAATTCTGATGTTACAGGGAACTCAGGGGGTAGTTCAAGTGATACTAGAACTACTATCACGAAACTCTATTCAGTATGGGTGTTGAAAGGTGGTTTACGTTTACTATAAACATTAGTTGGATGACCTACAGAGTGATTAGAATTCTATGCTCTTGTTCTAGAGAATCCCAGATTAAATTAACCTTCGTTGAGCACTTAAAGCACAAAAAGTGAATGATATTTTGGAAGAATGGTTTTGGCAGATGAAAGTTGATATTGATTAGGTTGTTGTTATGACTATAACTAGCAAGCACTACATTTCATATAAGGAACAAATTGCTTTATTGCTGTGGTAGGTACACAGATAAGTTCTTCATTAGAACAAGGTCTAAATAGATGGCTAGTTTCCTAAAAGCTATTTCAGAGAAATCTGTTCAATTGAAATAAATAATTGCAGCATTTTTTATTCAACTATCTCATTTTTATCCCACCCTTTCTCCATGGTGCTTAAGGATGCATATATCACTCTCCACATCTTCATTGTCTTGTCATAAAACTTTTGTGCTCAAAACAAGCAGTGTTGTGGCAACTGACCTTAAAGAACAACATTTTTTAAAAATCTAGCACAAGTTTCTATGCCTCTGTTAATTATATATCATATATATATATATATATATTTGGTTCTGCTGTAACAGAGAGAATTTTCATCCTAAACAGAGTTACACCCTTCTAAGTCCACTGAAGCCTGAAGGGTATGATTCTGTTTAGGATTGCACCGTAGCATGACTAACCTTCTGGAATTTATTACCTGTGAGGTTAATTAGACTGATTGGGTGAACTTGGGCCAGTCTTCCTATGAGCTTCATGGCTCATGAGTATTTGAAACTGGGTGATCCCAATTCCAATTCAGCACCCATATGCTACGCTGTCTTTTTTCATAATTTCACAGATCTGCAGTATACATTTTAAATATCTTCTTTCTCAAATGGTGCTTCATCGCAAAGTATTCCATTGTACTTCCTGCAACCAGACCTTGGGAGTTGGTAAGACATTTAGAATAAACATGATGCTGCCTGAGAGTGTGTCTAAAAGATATGGCTATGTTAATCCAACCAGGCCATTATAATAGACTAGATCAGTTTTCTTTATTAGGTTATCAACTTAATAAATGAAAAGCCTAAACAAGAATTTTCCTTTTGCTTTTGAAGTGCACCCAGGTAATTAGCTGAAATTATCACATAAATACTAAGTACTCTGAACGGTGTTTAGAAGAGGGTAAAGAGAGCAAATCAAATAATTTATTAATAATTTTGAAAGGAAAGTAACTGACCAATAAAACACATTTTAGGGGAAAAGTGTTCAATTAATTTTTAATGTGCCACTAAATGTGAGAGTATGCAAGAAGAATACTATTAGCCACTACGACTTAGTCATACACTTTAACCATTCAATAATGACTTCAGTTTCCTCCCACAAGCTCTAACCCATAGTATTCCAAGTAGTGTCTACAGATTCAGTCTAAACTAGAACCACAGAAATAGTTTAGAGAGGGGTTATCAGTGAACCAAAACTGAACTTGAATGTGATCCTCAACATGAACCAGAACCAAACATCTTAATATAACCGTGTGCCATGCTCATGATCTGAAATGGCCTTGCCCCCCCCTTTCCCAAGCCCCTCTGGCCATTAGGTTGCCAATATCTAGGTGGGACAGCGAGATCTTCTGGAGTTACAACTGATCTCCAGACTACAGATATCAGTCCCCCTAGAACAAATGGCTTCTTTGGAGGGTGGACTCCATGACATTATACCCCCATTGAGGATACATACAAAGGTCTTCATTTTCTTATCATTAAACTATTTTTTTATGTTTTAAACATTGTATCTCAATACACAAAACAAACATAAACACAAAAATGAACATTCATATTCATTCATTTTGTATGGAGCTTACTATGTAAATGTACATTTTTTGAATTACATTACACCTTCTTTGAGTTACATTACTCTATGCAACTCTTTTTTCTATCTGTCAGGGTAGTTTTAGTTCACCCTCTGAGCATTCGTATAGTCCAATGTATCATTCACTTTGCAAGTTTATAAAGTTAGACACCAGGTGATACAGAAATATGATACAGGTGATACGCTACACATGGTAATGCCCTTTGGGGGTCAGCTTAGCCTAGCGGCTCCTTTGCAATCATACCAGAACTTTCTGAACAATCATTCTGTGGTAATGCTCATTAGGAGAATTCATTCAGTATTGCTCCAAATATATGATTCACCACTGTGTCCAGTGACATACCAGGCACTTAAAACTTCCCAACTCCATTATTGCGATCATGACTAGGAATGGATTGGCTTGGGTTCTATTTGGTGTATCCTTAGATCTGCACACCCTGACCTGGATAGCCCAGACTAGGCCAATCTCATCAGATCTCAGAAGCTAAGCAGTACTTTGATGGGAGACCACCAGGGAAGTCTCAGATTGCTATACAGAGGCAGGCAATGGCAAACCACCTCTGAACATCTGTTGACTTGAAAGCCCTGTGGGGTTGCCATCAGTCATCTATGACTTGATGGCATTAAAAAAACATTCTGCAAATCTGAATATAAATGTTCACAAAGAATGACACAACTTGTGAAAAAGCTGTGCAAGTGTGCAGATGCATCGGGAAATGCCTTGTATTTGCAGTTGTTACGCGATGCTGTGATATAACATTGGGTTGCCCCAGTCCTCTTCAGCAAGACAATCCAACTTTATTGAATTGCAAAAACAAAATTAAAGACAATGAACCATTGTAAATAGATGCTATCATGCTCGGTATACTGGAGCTGAGAAAATAATTACTTATCTTGCTGAGATAACAGCTCCAGGCAATCCAGTGTTTTCATAGACTGAAGATCTTGGCTCTTGCAGACTATAAACATGGAAATTGAGTTCCTTTTGGGGGAAATGCACTTTGTTCAGCTTTGGAGGGTAACAGCCTACACATTTTGGAACTAAATAATTGAAACCTTTATATCAAGTAGAAATTGACGTAAGGATGCACACATTTATTTTCCCGGCCAGAGTAAAAAAAAGGCTTGTGCTGCTATTGTGAAGAGCAGGTGCAGCTCCCAAGAAATGAAAACTGAAGTGAAAGGGGCAATGGGAAAGCTTTCTTCCACAAGCCAATTCAGCCAAAGTACTTGGATTTTATGGGAGATTAAGAGACCTGCGGAAATTCAAAGACATATTTAGTGTAGGTATTTAATACATTCGTTTTCTACATTTTCCCTGTCTTTTCAACATTCCTTCATTCATAATGTTCAAATGTGCCATTCATATTCCATTGTCATGCACTCACAATATTCTCAAAAATGGTCTGTGGATGAATTCTTGAATAGCGCTTTATATTCCCCTCTCTGCTGAATTCTGGCCACCAATAGCATACTACTGCATACGTTCCCAAGACATTGTGTGCTGATGTGTCACTTTAAAACAAAGAGTCTGAGTTCAGGAGTTGAGAAATGGCAAGAGAGGGACCATGTTTCTTCACCAGAAGCCAGAGGTCTCTCAGAGAATAATATAATAATAATTGTATGCTGTCAATTACAACCAGCTCATGGTGGCTGACAGAGCTGGGTCCAAAGAAGGGGTCCAAATCACTACTAACAACTGCAGTAGAAACTCTTTTATTTCTCTTATTGATCATGATCAAGGAAAGCATCTATTCCTAAGAAAGCTCAAGATACTGACAACTTTACAGATGGAAGCATAAATATCTGTAGGCCAACTGACATCAGGACCTTGCAGAACCTTTACACCAATCATACAAGGACAACTCAATACTGCACCAAAACTAAACCAACAGAGAAGCAATGTATACTTCCTTCTTCAAATACTTTTAATACTCTTACTGCCTTATCTATTGTATAAGAACTGCTGACCACTATAGTTAAGACAACAGGATAAAGGATAAAATCTAGTTTATCCATATAAGGCAAGGAACACAGACTTGTGCAGTAGGATTGCCAACCTCCAGGTAATAGCTGGAGATCTCCAGCTATTACAACTGATCTCCAGCCGATAGAGATCAGTTCACCTGGAGGAAATGGCCATTTTGGCAATTGGACTCTATGGTATTGAAGTCCCTCCCCTCCCCAAACTCCGCCCTCATCAGGCTCCACTCATAAAACCTCCCGCCGGTTGCCAAGAGGGACCTGGCAACCCTACTTTTGCAGACTTCTGGTAAAACATGGATAACTGTGCTAGCTCAGCACGAGGTCAAGCTTCCTTCAGCACCAGGTCAAAAACATTCTTCAGTTCTTTACTTGGCCTTCACAGACATGGCTATACTGTGGCTCATTGACATTTCCCCTTTTTTCCCCTTCATGACCCCAAGGCACAAGATGGACAGAGGTGTTTTGCCATCCTTGGCACAGCAACCCTGGACTTCCTTGGTGGTTTCCCATCCAAGTACTAACCAGGGCTAACCACCTCTCTTCATTTCTTGCCTTGAAAACTCCATGAGGGGCCACCCTGAGTCACTGCAAGTTGACAGCACTTTCCACCTCCAAACACAGATTGACCTGAGAATAGTACATGTTTTGCAATGCCACCAGCAAAAGGACTAGCCCTTTAGCAGACAAGATCTGAGTTCCAGCTAAATTATTGTACGCAAAGTCAAAAGACTGCACAATACATTCCATGTACCCAACCAGGCCTTGGACTTCAGTTACCTGATACCATGTGGAAATACAGAAGAGTTCCAAAAGCAGCTTCAGATACACTGTGCTCTGCTTTTCCTGTACAAGCTCTTGGCCACATATATTTATTGATTTAGATATTTTATTTTTATCCCCCTTTCTTTCTTTTCCAACGGTGACTCAAAGCAACTTATACTATCATTCTCTTCTCCTACATTTTATCGTTACAACACAACACCAGTGTAGTAGGTTAGGCTGAGAGAAGGTGACCATGTCTAAAGCAGTCATGGATTGTACTTAGGTGGCTTTAATTTATTTAATCACATTGTTTTCAATCTGTTGTGAGATTATGTACTCCTAAACTTATTGGATGTTCAGTTGATAATATGGGCTGCATCATGTATCTGCCCACATTTCCTAGGTCCTGGAATCGGAAGGCATGTGATACCACAATGTTGCTGAAGCAGGTATTAGGTCTGGTCAATAGCTGGATAATATTCTAGGAATCCTGTGCATGTAATAAAGATAAAATATAAATATGAAATGAATTATTAAAACCCTAGTAATGCTTAACCACTACACCCACCCCTGGCAACCTCCTACAGCCATCTGTTGCTATTTAAAGCTCCCTGATAGATGCTTATAAGCAGTCCAACCAGTATTCGTAAATGCTAATCTATTTATAGAATGTGGTTTAAGGGCCAGAAGTATGTTTTTATTTTTTCATTAATTTAAAATAATATAGTTGGTTATCTAGCAATATTGCATGAATGCTACATGCATAATACAAAAAGATTGATGTAACATTAAAGTATCAAATAGCCATATTCATTGCCTTGGATCCAGAAGTAATTTCCAGGGCTGGAAGGGATTTTTATCAGAGGAATAGGATTTCCTTGTCTCTTGTTCCGCTGAAATTCAAAGTGCTTCCCAGAATACTGTTCCTAGAGATAGCAGATCCTGAAAAACAGGTAGAAGGGGAAACTGGTGACAATCAGCCCCCCTTTCTAGTGGAAATCTATTGCTGGATCAAACCCATCAGACTGTCCTTTACTAGAGGTCTTTAAGATGAGGCTAGATGGCCATCTATTAAGAATATTGTAGCTGTTTATTCCTGAATTATGGCAAAACTAAATGATACTGTGTCCCCGAGTCTGACACAAGGACATGGTACCATTTTAGAGCTTGGTTTTTCACTTTTCAAAATGCCATGAGGCCCCAATCCTACCGAGGAGCATGGGGGGGGCATGAGGGGATCCTGTCTCTCCGCCTGCACTGTTTTCAAGAGCTGAAACAGTGCAGGGGTGGAGACAGAAGCCCCTCATACCCCCCACCATGCTCCCCAGCAGAATCAGGGGGCCAATGGCATTTTGAAAAGTGAAAACCCAAGCTCTTAAACGTGTCTCCGTGGTGGACTTGGGGATGCAATATCATCTAGCTTGGCCTTGAGAAGGGGCTAGACTAGAAGACATCCAAGCTCTGTTCCAACTAATCCATGACAGCCAGCATGGTGTAGTGGTCAAGAGCGGTGGCTTGGAGCGGTGGACTCTAATCTGGATAACTGGGTTGGTTTCCCCACTCCTCCACATGAAGCCAACTGGGTGACCTTGGGCTAGTCACTGCTCTCTCAGCCCCACCTACCTCACAGGGTGTCTGTTGTGGGGAGGGGAAGGGAAGGTGATTGTAAGCCAATTTGATTCTTCCTTACGTGGTAGACGAAGGTCAGCATATAAAAAACCAACTCTCCTCTTTTCTCTCAACTGTAGTACTCTATTAGTGAAATCCTAAACATAGTTATTAAATCACATTTAATTCAGTTGGCTTAGACTGGAGTAAAGCTGCATGGGATTGCAATGTATAATTCTATTTCTTATAATTGATTAAGTGAAAACCTGAGAAAACTTTTTACTTTATTAAAATTGTATAGGAGCCACAAAGTGTTGGATAAAATTGCCCCAGAAAAAGGATCTGCTCAATTATCAATTTTCCCTGGTGCAAATGATACACATCTCTAAATATTAGATAAATTATTTATATGGGGGGGGGTGTTCACTTCTCTGATGTAAATTTGAGCTAAATTTATATTCTTGGCACTGGACATCTATACAAGGAAGCTATAAAATAAGAGCAAGTTAACTATTGTATTCTCTTGCCATAAGGTGAATAGATAGCATAAACTGAGTGCATCTGCAAGCTAATATTTCCAGACAGATAATGACTTCTAGTGGCACAACTCATCATAAAGCATGAAAAATAGAAGTAATTAATGAATGCAACATGGATCTCACACCACTGGCTTGTCAATGCATATTTTGTAGCTAGAACTGCAGGGGAGTGCAATCTGACCCATAAACAATGTGGGAGCACATTCCTCTGAATGTTAACGAGTCAATTCATTCAGATGGGTTTGGGATTACTTTTTTTCACAAGAGAAATTAAGTAAAACTGACTAATGTGAACTGAAAGCCTACCGATATAATTTAACATGTATTTACAGTGCATTCCTCAAATGCGCTGGCGGCCGAGGCTAAAGGCCTTAGGAGGCAGACTAAGGCCTCCGCCGGTGCAGGGGGCCACACCATCGGCGCCCGGATGGCACACGCCGGCGTGAGTGGCCCCAGCGCCGGAGTGCAGGCCTGGACACCGGTCCCCGGTTGCTGCCGCAGCAGGGCTGGACTCGGCTGCTGGCACAAGCCGTGGCGGTGAGCCAGGAGGCATAATGGCGCCCTGGGAGGCGTTCCTGGGGCGTTCCGGTGCCGACCAGGGGGCGGGGCTGACATTAGTCGGCCTCCTGAGCCGTTTTGGCTCGGGAACGCCCCTTTTTGTTTTTCACAAGAAACGCCAGCTTTTTGCTGGCGTATCTCCCTATGAGGGTTGCACAGGTTTTTGGCACCGAGTAGAGGTTTCGGTGGTGCCGAAACCTCTTTAGGAGGCAACGCCACTGGGTTGCCTCCTAAGCCCGGTGTGGGCATTCCTTTCAGGAATGCGCTGTTCGTATCAATAGCATGCTGTAGAATTTTCTGTAGAACCCAGTCAAAGAAAGGTATTGAGGAGTATTGAGGAGGAGTAAATGGAGTATGAATTAGAAACATGGATTCACCAGTTGTAAGTATTTATTTGATTTGTTGTTGTTGTTTCCCAAAAGAAATTCTAAGGTGGTTTTCACACGGAGACAGGATTTTGTGATGTCCTTGTTGCTGGTGCAACTGTGGATAAATCACAAAAGCAACTGGGCTTTGGCATGGAAGGTTTCCCCACAGATTTCCTGCTCCAGTCCCACAGAAGTGGCCACTACCACCCCTTCTCCTGGGCAAAGGGCCTTTTAATTTTTTTTAATTGGCATTAGAATATTATTATATTGACCTACTGTTGTAACTATAGGTGTAGCAAGTTCTTTGAATTCCCAGCTTTCATTTTTTTTAAAAAAAGGTAACTCTGTAGTGTGGGGAGGGGCTGTGGCTCAGTGGTAGAGCATCTGCTTGGCATGCAGAAGGTCCCAGGTTCAATCCCCAGCATCTCCAGTTAAAGGGACTAGGCAATGAGGTGATGCGAAAAACCTCTGCTTGAGACCCTGGAGAGCCACTGCCAGTCTGAATAGATAATACTGACTTTGATGGACCAAGGGTCTGATTCAGTATAAGGCAGCTTCATGTGTTCAGAGATATGCCTTTTCCCCCTCATACCTCCTAAAGGAAAGAAGCTATCAACTTACTTAAAAATAAAAAAAGCTGAGAGGTTTTCTCATCACTGACCAAAGTTCATGCATTGTCAACAATCTGTAAATTGAATAACAGTTCTGTTTAAGTCTGGGAACTTTAAAACATTCATCATGAACATTTTGTTCCATAAATAATAACTGCCTCAAATTCCCCCTTGCCTCCTTTGAGCAGACTGATGTTCAATCATAGCAGATTAAAAGGTTCAGGATTATCTAAAACGGAAGTCCATAGTGATTTTGTAAAATCTACTAATGGGAATCTTATGGGAGCAGAGCAGGGTGACTTTTGTACACATAATACCTTTTTTCAGCTCATTAGCCACCCACTGATATTTTATTTTTTTACTTTTTCAGAAATTCTTCAAAGCTTCTCATTCTTCAGTGGAAGCTTTCATATTACACATTATAAACCCTGTTTGGAAAAACAAAGAAACCAGTACAGTCTTGTATAAAGAAATGAATGGGTGTATAATTCCCCAATCCAGCCCAGCCCAGCTAACAGGGCTGTTGTGTGTGTGCTGTCCAGCTGCAACCAATTTATCGGTTGGCTTTTCAAGGCAAGAGATGTTGCCTTGAAAAACCTCTGCATAGCAGCTCTGTTCTTCCTTGGTGATCTCCCATCCAAGGAGCCAACATGGTGTAGTGGTTAAGAGCGGTGGTTTGGAGCGGTGGACTCTGATCTGGAGAACCGGCTTTGATTCCCCACTCCTCCACATGAGCAGCAGATGCTAATCTGGTGAACTGCTAATCTGTTTCCCGCTCCTACACATGAAGTCAGCTGGGTGACCTTGGAGTAGTCACACTCTCACAGCCCCACCTACCTCACAGGGTGTGTTGTTGTTGTTGTTCTTCTTCTTCTTCTTCTTTTTCCTCCTCCTCCTCCCATGGCTGACCTGTTTATCTCTGAGCTGTTACCCCCCCCCTTTTTAAGCTGAAAACTTGTTTAACTAAAGTTGTCATTCTCCAGGTGGGGCCTGGAAATCTCTCAGAATTGCAACTGATCTTCAGCCTACAGAGATCAGTTCCCCTGGAGAAAATGGAGGCTTTGGGGGTGGACTCTATGGCATTCTACCCCACTGTGATGTCTCCTGAGCCTCCACTCCCCAAATCTCTTTGGTATTTTACTCCACTGAGGTCCCTCCCTTCCCCAGACCTCCTGCTCAGCAAATCACCAGGAATTTCCCAACCTGGAGTAGGCACCCTGTGATGAATAGTCCATTGAGATGAAATGTGGGGATGGGTTAAGAATCCCAGCTTCTGCTTTCTTGCCAAAGAGCACTTCACCTTTTCACAATGTCAACTGCTTTGTTCACCCTGTCTTGTACTGGGGCCATCAAGGGTTCCTTTTAATTTTCTCCTTAAGTCTTACGGGTGTTTCACCAAAGCAGGGCTTTTCAACTCCTTCTTTTACAAGCCAGTTTTTCATCAAAGCCTTTTTGTAGCATAGCTTCCTCCTACTCTTTGTTCTATGTTCTAGTTTTTCCAACCCTCACTATTCTTTTTGCCAATATTTAAGTATTACACACTTCCATAATTTATTTATTTATTTACTTTATTTATATCTCACCCCAATGGTACCCCAAACACATGAACACACATGAACACATGCAGCTGCCTGATACTGAATCAGACCTTTGGCCCATCAAAGTCAGTATTGTCTACTCAGACTGGTAGCGGCTCTCTAGGGTCTCAGGTAGAAGTCTTTTACATTACCTACTTGCCTGGTCACTTTAACTGGAGATGCCAGGGATTGAACCTGGGAGGACCTTCTGCATGCCAAGCAGATGCTCTACCACTGAGCCAAAGCCCTTCCCTTGAGTTATTTTCCATTTTATGCCCAGAACCACCCTGGGAGGTAAGTTAGGCTTCAAGTCCAAGGTCAGAGTGGGGATTCAGAACTGGGTTTTCCAGATTGGAGGCCGACCCTTTAACCACTATATCACACTGGCTCTCACTAAAACCATAACATTTATATCATTCTTTCCAGACTGTGGAGTCTTGGAGACTCGAGAGATAATTGTGTAAGTACTGCTAGCTCTTTTAATGGTGTCCAATGAACAAATATGTATGATTAGATGAGATTTTTTCTCCTGAATGGCACTAAATGTTTGCATAAAGCACATGCATATATGCATGCAATACTTTTAAAGCACTTCAGCAACCTTGTAGGTAATTGTTAGATGTTGCAACCATATTATTTGGTTCGTAATGGGAAGGGGGTGGTCATGGCCTTTGTGATTATGAGCTAATGGGGAGAAGCTTTCTCCGTTACCATGCTGCATAGAATACCAGCAACTGGAGAAAGTCCCCCACCCCCAGGTATTCAAACAGCACAGTGAGAACCTGGTACAAAAGCTAGCAATTTGGGACCAAGTTAATGGAGTAAGGACAATAGAGCCACAGTATTTAAAAGTCTGAACCCCCTAGAATTAGTTCTGATCTGTAATTTAGGACCAGAGTGGGAATTACAAGGAGAATCTACATGTCTGGCATTAAAGCAATTGTTTCCTTTCTTATGACCGTAGACTGAACTTAACCTTATGCAGCGTGGCAATTTTTACATTACTGTGTCTTCATTACTGTGAAGGAAATTTGTGCCAATGCCTTTCCAATAGTTTCTCAGCTAAGGTGGCACCCTCTTTGTTGCCAGTGGAGCAGTGATATCTTGTATGCCCTCTGCAGTTGAAAAACCCTTCTCCCAGTTACTACTAGAGGTATCAGTATATGATCATATTATCCTTTTTAGAGCTAAGTCAACACCCAAGCCTACTGGTCGTAACGATGATGGCAGGCTAGAGTTGCCAACTCTGGACTGGGAGATTTGGGGGTGAAGCTGGAGAGAGTGTGGTGTAAGGAGGGAGATCAGCAGAGATGTGATGCCATAGAGTCCACCCTCTGAAGTGGCCATTTTCTCCAAGGGAACAGATATCTGTAGTCTGGAAGTTAGTTGTAATGTAGTCTGGAGGTTGGCAACTGAACTCAGTGTCTCCACTTAAGTTATGCAGAGCAAGGGGTGTAACAGTGACTCAGCAAGTTCCAGGTGTACCCCTTTTCGTTTGCTGCAGGCAAAGCAATGTGGCATCTTACAGATAGGGTTGCCAGGTCCCTCTTTGCTGCCAGTGGGAGGTTTTTGGGGTGAAGCCTGAGGAGGGCGGGGTTTGGGGAGGGGAGGGACTTCAATTGCCAAAGCAGCCATTTTCTCCAGGGGAACTGATCTCTATCAGCTGGAGATCAGTTGTAATAGCAGGAGATCTCCAGCTAGTACCTGGAAGTTGAGAACCCTACTTAAAGACTAATGGATAGATTGTGATATAAGCTTTCGTGAGCTAGAATCCATATCATCACATGCATGAAGTCAGTGATCCAGCAGGGCCAAAGGTTATGATAACATTCCTAATATAAGATCTGAAATTTGTACCCTTACCAACTCTCGGACTTTGTTTACATTAACAGGCTTTTTCAGAAAAATACAATGTACAGCAGAATTGACATAATGCTTAACATTTATATAGCACTTTGAGTATAGATATTATGCTGTTGTGATTTATACGGCAACCCTACCTATAAGGTAAGTCACTGCTTCTACTTGCAGATCTTCCTTGACTTATATTTCCTGCTTTTCTTTTTTATATATTTGAAATCAGATCCAATATAGTTTTTGTGGGTGTGCTGTCCTGAGGTGGTTATAGAGAGCCAGTGTGGTGTAGTGGTTAAGAGCAGTGGTTTGGAGCGGCAGAGGCTAATCTGGTGAACTGGATTTGTTTCCGCACTCCTACACTCGAAGCCAGTTGGGTGACCTTGGGCAAGTTACAGCTCTGTTAGAGCTCTCTCAGCCCCACCTACCTCACAGGGTGTCTGTTGTGGGGAGGGGAAGGGAAGATGATCGTAAGCCGGTTTGAGTCTCCCTTAAGTGGTAGAGAAAGTTGGCATATAAAAACCTCTTCTTCTCCTTCTCCTTCTCCTCTCAGAAAAAAAAGCTTACACAATCTTTGCTTTGTAACCACAGCCACTGGAATATAACAGCCTTGTCTTACACAGACACACATTCTGGTTCACACATTCATGTTTATCACTTGATGACTAAAACATGAAGCAATGAGAATTCCTGTCAGACATGGGGCATCACACATATTTAGACTAAATGGACGGTCTAAGATCAGATAAGGTCCATTTAAAATTGCAAAATAAAATACATTTAAAAAACATTTATCATTTCTACTTCTTAATACTTCATAAATGCATTGAAATGGGTTATAGGTAATTTGAAAGAAGAATCACATGTGGTTTGAGAATAGATGCACTGTCCCAGGCTGACTGGTCTTCCATTCATTGCTCCAAAGTACAGAATTGCTACACATTAAACCTTTTTTTGTGTTGAGTGTTGATGTCTGGTGGAACTGAAGCCTGTGATCCCATTGCAGTTGTACAACAATAAATGCTTGCCTAGGATTTTCTACCGGTTCAACAACAACAAAAAAGGCAGATCATGTTTAATTATAGCTTGCTAATTAATCAGGTGCAACGTGCCTTGCTGTCAAAAGCCAGAACTGAGGGATTGAAAGTATTTTCAGTAAAAGAGAAAGCAGAGCAGGAGATAACTTAACGTGAGACAACTGGCTTCTGTCAGTGTTAATAGGAAACGGATGGGGTAACTGTTTTTGCATGCAGAGAAGTTTTTAATGAGGGTGTTATTCTGGAATTCCTAGTCTGATTTCAGGACACTTAAGAGAGAGAAATGTTCTACATTTAGCTGCTGGCTGTAAAGCAAATGTTTGCATCGTACTGCGACTTTTATCTTGAGAAGATGTGACATGGCTGGAGAAAGCCAAGGTAAAGTGAAAAAGCAGAAGCACTAAAGACAACTGTCAGCAATCCAATAAAAATACCTTCTCAAGGAGTTTGGATCTCCAGGTTAGTTAAAGATGCATCAGGAAAAGGGAAAACTAGCTAGCACCCAAATGTTTTTCTCATAACAGGGCATTAGGTTTAAACCTTCTCCTAGCTGTCTCTTAAATTATTTTAAGAGGCTAAGCGGGAGATAATCTTGTTCTAAAGCCTTCTTACACAGGACAGCCCCTGCAGGAGAAAAAGGATAATCAGAATGACAAAATGTACCAATTGGACAGGTTAGTGCTGTGTACTTTTCATGCCGGCAACAGCCTAAAGAGAAGGTGGGAATACCAAGTTCAAATTTACTACCGCTTCAAGAGACTTGTTAACGACTGCCGTTTTGCGGCTGCATAGCGGATGCTATTGAAGATGCCATTTAAAGCTCATCTCACCCACTCAGCTGCAAATTAAATGGTTGCCTTCAGCACTGGCTCCAGTTGGGACTGGGACTTCATCAACCGATCAGTAACTCAAGAGCAACTCTACTGCAGTTAGCAGAAGTTGGCCATTCACTGAGATGAACTGAGAGCCCCTAGACCATTTGGTATTAAACAGCATGTCAGCACTGCTGAATTGTCTGTGGCAGAGTGCCGACCAAGGTATCAATCCTACCATCCAATGTGTTTGTAAAGTCCTATTTATCAAGGCCCTATCACCAGATTTTGAAAACTGAGATTTGTTTCACAGGAGAACCAGCGTAGTGTAGTGGTTAAGAGTATAGGGCTGTTGATTTGGTAAAAACCGAACCAAAAAATACTGAATAAAGGCCATTTTGGTAAATTTCTGGTTTGGGTTTACCAAATCAGCAAAATCTGGGAGGTTGGCAAAGCCGAATTTGCCATTCCCGAAAATTCAGCTTTGTCAGGAAAGTGTTTCTGCGGCTCCTGCAGGGGCATTTTTACAGGTAGAGGTCCCAAATTTTCAGGGTAGCTAGAAGGGACTCTCCTTGCAAGAACCCCCAGTTTTGGTAAAGATTGGGTCAGGGGGTCTGGAGTTATCGGGTCTGGAAGGGGTTGCCCCATCCTCCTCCATTGATATGCATTGGCAAAGTTCAGAATCTTTAGTGTGATCTTTGCAATGTATCTTTGCAAAGTTAACCCGTGCCTCCATAGAGATACAATGTAGAGCCAGGTTAAGTGGAGAGAGAGTGATTAGCCCAAGGTCACCCACCAAGGTTCCATGGCAGAGTGAAGATCTGAACCTGGATCTCCCAGATTCTAGTTTGACATTCTAACCATTCCACCACATTGGCTCTAAGAATTTATATTAACATTTTACACTTATACCCTTTTTGTCTTCCAAAAAGCTCAAGACAACATATATGGTTCCCAGGCAGCTCCTGTCCAAGTAGTTTACAGGACCAGACCTGTTTATGTGAACAATAGAGGTGCATCAGTGTTTTCAGACCAACCTGTGAAACTACAAAGGAACAGGGCCTGAGAATAATGAATTGTGAGAAGGGGATAGGAATGTAGGCCCTTTATTATAGAGGAATGTATATTTTTCTTGTATTTATGTCCTACCTTTCTTGAACTCAGGATGATCCAGGCAAATTTTTTCATTAGCAGAATGGAAGCTTCCTGGTACCCCTCTACCTCTTGCAGCCAACTGATCTCCACAAAATGCTGCCCCAGGGACACAGGAGACGCTGATGAACTATATGAATGCATGATACTGCCTTATACTGAATCAGAGGTCAGTATCATCTACTCAGACTGACAGCAGCTCTCCAGAGTCTCAGGCTGGTCTTTCACATCACCTACTACCTGATGTTTTTAACTGGAGATGCCAGGGATTGGACCTGAGACCTTCTGCATGCCTATCAGATGCTCCACCAGTGAGCCATGTGAGGGTGGTCTGTTCAACCAGAAGGGAGAAAACAATGGAAATTACCAGCTTATCCTGGATCCAACCCATAAAATTCTCAAGAGGTCTTCCATCCAGATACTGACCAGACCATAGATCCACTTAGCTGCTCCAAAGTTGCTGCATTGTGTACCTTTCAACTGCACCCTGGAACCTTGGGCATACACTCCTGATGATATCAAAGTTACAAGATTGTGGCCTATTCCATCCTTCCCAGCATGCCTCTGTCTGCAACGCAGAGAGTGTCTGTTTACTGACTGCGTAGGATAGAGTAGGCTACAGGGTAATCTGGAATATCTTCTTACAAAACTAGTTAATGTGATCATTGTTGTTGTGGGGGGGCAGAATGTGAACAATGTCTTTGTGAACAATTCAAGTACAATCCCCTAAAATACCTAACACTGTTCATCATTATTCTTATGCACAGAGAACAAGATTTAAACATTTTCAATGTGCTTTCCCCCCCACAAAACTCAACCTATTAGTGCCATAATTTATTAGAACACTTTTATCACATCATGAACATTGACAATTAAAATAAAATGTTGGCCAAACAGCTGGATTTATATGGATTTGTGTCCACTTTCATTTCTGCCTAGAAGAAAATTAACAGAATATGGTTTCCAATAAAACATATCATAAAATGTGATGGCTTTCCTTGCATGCCAGATTTCTCCAAAATTAACACATTATGGCTAAAAAGAAAATATTCAGCTTTCTTGTGTGATGGTTTAAGAATCCACAGTAATATGTTAACAGCCTCACAATCAACAAAATGCAGGCTAAAAGATCTTTCTTCTGAATGTTCTCCAAGAATTATGGGTGCAGGTGAGTCATGATTAGTGTTACGGAAGGCCAAATGAGATGTGACACAGGAAACATGTGGAGTGTCAGCTAAAGTATTTTTTAAGGAAGTTGCACAGACCTTTGAATTTGATAGGAGCAGCAGTGGGGGAGGTGGGGCTTAACTGTTTCCCGTAGACTGTGTCTCCAATCAAAACCACACCACTAGCTGGTTATCTCATTGCAGGGGGAAATGTAGCAGGTCTTTCCCCCAGGGTTTCAGGGCTAATAAACCCTACAACAGAGTTTCTCATGGCTGTCATGACACCAGGAGAGTTTCAGCAGGGGAAAAGGGGGGCTTTTGAGCAGATTGGAGAGGTGATACATCCTGGTCTCATTCTGCTTCCAAGTCTCATTCAGGTTGGATGAGAGATTCAAAACAGAGGCACAGATCTATTTAAAGCCCCCCCCCTGCGTGCCTTCAGGGGAGCCCCCTAAAGGTGCGCGGGGGTGGTGGTGGAATAGATCTGTGCCTCCCGGCTGGGAGGCACAGATCTATTTTGAGTTCGGTTCTGGACAAACCGAATCGACAGCCCTACTCCAGATCAGAGTCCACCGCTCCAAACACCAAATCTCCCCCGCTTCCCCCCTTAAAAGATGCCTGCCATTCAGACACCTTCAAAAGCCTTGGCAACCAAACACACCTTGCAGCACCTCCTGAAGATCTCCAAGGAGGGGGTCCCTCTCACCACTTCAGGGAGCCCATGCCACAGAGACAGAACTATCAAGGAAAAGGCCCAGGAGATCTCCAGCTAGTACCCAGAGATTGGCAACCCTAAATCCATATATGCCACAGCTTGGAATGTGTTTTGTCTCATTCAGATTGTATTTGTTTTTGTGGATCTATTCATAATGCAATCGTTCATTTTGCTTTGAAGACCTAGAGTTTTACTCTGTGGGTCTTGTATTCTTGTGACATGTATGAAGCGATCCCAGAGCATTCAAAATGATCTTTAAAGAAACCAGCTTGTCGTTTATGCTAAAACCCAAATAACTTTTTTTATTTTATTGTGTAAAACCTTTCTGATCACTTCATGTGTCAAAATTGTAGTCTGGCCTCACAATTCAATTCTGATCAAAGACACTTCAACTTGTTCTTCTTCTTTTTTTTCCATTCCAGTATTTGTAGCAACGTCTCTCAGTGACAGGGCTGCTATAACCGACTGTTAGGTTCTTGAAATAACTAATAGGATATAACAGAAAGAAAAGGGAAACTGAAGGGGAAATCCAGATGGAAGGAATTCTAGTAATAAGTGTAAATGAGGGTGCTGTGACTAGGGTTGCCAACCGCCAGGTACTAACTGGCGATCTCCTATTACAACTGATCTCCAGCCAATAGAGATCAGGTCACCTGGAGAAAATGGTCACTTTGGCAATTGGACTCTATGGCATTGAAGTCCCTCCCCTCCCCAAACCTCGCTCTCCTCAGGCTCCACCTGAAGCAAAATATACAATAATTATTCTGTTTTGTGAGATCCACAGGTCAGTAACAGAGCTTTGCCTCACGTTCAGTCCCTGGTAACTCCAATTAAAAGATATCAAGTTCAGGTTGGGTATCCCACATCTGGATAGCCCATATCCGGACTGACTTGAAAACTGGACCCTTCGAGCCGACATGCGGGCAGATCCATGAGGCCCAGCCCCTCCTGACTTCTGAGAGGCGGGGCCATGTAGATCTGACTCTCAGCCACACACCCTGGCCTTTCTGAAGTCTGGAGAGGCCAGGCAGTGTGGCTGCAAGTCAGATTGAACTTCAGTGGCAGGGAGGGATGCTAACCTGAGCCTAGGTGCACTGCGAGCACGTCCAGCCTTCAGTTTAGCTTCCCTCCCTGCCAAGCTGGAATTTCAGATCCAAAATCCAGAAAGATCCGAACTACAGACCGCTTCTGCTCCCAAGCTGTCGGGATTTGGGATACTCAACCTGTAACAGGGCTGGAAAAGTCTTCTGACTACCTAAGAGAGCTGCAGCCAGTTAAAAAGACAATAATAGGCTAGATGTACCAGTGCTCTGACTAAGGCAGTTTCTTATTTTGCTGTGCATTAGGAGTGCTATATAGGTTAACAATTTTTTTAAAAAAATTCAAAATACTATCCAAACAGCTCCATTTGTGAACACAGAGTGAATCTGCTGCCTTTGTTTTGCAGTTAGTGGTGTAAAATGCTTTGTGTCAAAGCTCCTAAAGTATTTTGGATAACAAAAGTTTAAGGCCTGAAAGCACTACTCTTTTTTTTTGGGGGGGGGAGTATATTTTTAAATACCGTATGATATTTAGAAATACTGTGCAGTTGCTTTGGCAGCTTATAATTAAAATGTCATGCCTTTAACGACGCTAATAAGAAAATAATATTGCCTTGTATGAAATGTGAATCAATCAGCTTGAATGACACACATTGTGTTTTCAATTAGTGGTTTGGGGGGAAATGTATGAAAAGTAACACTGGAACTTGTGGCAAGAACGGTAGAAGATATTATAGCTTTATCTGCTAACTTCATGTCAAAAGCTCCTTTGGAGTCACAGTTTGAGACCCTATTAAGCTTGCAGAAAGGTTAAGCCAGCACTAAGGGGTTCTAATTTAAATCCCACGAAGAAAGGAAATCTCCATCATTAACTTTCATAGAGCTTTAATTGAGAGGGCAAAGACATGTAAAACTAATGCCGGGGCTTGTAATTGTGGACTATGGTGTTTCTAACCGTAGTTTAGAAACCTGGCTGTCACCTCCTGTTGCCAGTTGGTTGTATACTATTTTTTAAAAAAAAAATGGGGATGGTGTGCAGACTCTAATTCAGATGTTGGAAAAAGATAACTCAGGACAGTGGCGAGGGGTGAGAAGGGATCTCCTGCCTCCCCCCACACACACACCTTTTCTCTGAGCCTAACAATTCTCAGTGGGGAGCTATTTGCAAAATGTTGGAGTTGCACATGGAGTATTCTGAGCAAAAGTTTGTGCAGCTCTAACGTAACACAAATAACTTCCCATCAGGGCCTTTCAGCTCAAAGAAATGCTATGGGAGGGAAGAAGATTCTTCCTGATTCAAATTGGCTCCTGCGAGCTTGAAAAAAAAATGTTCCCTGCAGCTGCTGAGTGCCTGGAGTGAAAGCCAGTTGGGTTGAGGGAAACCCAATCCAACTTGTTAAAAATGTATCATGTAGTTTCTCTGTTTGTTTTGAACATGACTCTGCTTTCCATTTTAATGCAGTAACGATCAAGGACTGGGTTGCAAGGCACATGGGAGTCTCCTGAGTTATTTAATTCTCTTTAAAACCAATCATGAAGGGAGGGTGATTGGGTCAAGAGATGTAGGAAGTCCTTTCCTCCATGTGCTTTTCTGAGTAGAAATTGGCCCTCAACCCAATTTCAGTTAACACTGGTAAAGAAAAAAAAAAAGGGATGTCTAGAAGCTTGGGAAATGGGGCCATCTCTTTCCAGAAAATGAGAGGGGAAGAGCTTCAACCTTTCTGCCTTGGTGTCATAACCCTGATCCAAATTCCTCTGCCAACACAGCAATTTAAAGATGTCAGCAACCAAAAACTCTTATACACGTACATCATCATAAAGTATAACGTTTCAACAGAGCTGTAGAGATATCTCAGTGTTTGTGGCAGATACATCAAAGAGTGGATGATTTTCATATGATTGCTGGAGAGAGAGAGAGAGAGAGAGAGAGAGAGAGAGAGAGAGAGAGAGAGAGAGAGAGAGAGAAAGAGAGAGAGAGAGCCTTGGAAGCCATGGAAACAGATGTACTGGATTTTCAGAAACAAGTTTGAAGTTTTCAAAGGCCAAGTGCAAGTTAACCTGTACCCTTTGCTTCATCATTTTAAATGGTACACATCTGGACCCAAAATAATTTGTGATCTGCGGTACTTTTAAGACAAATCAATGCAAATGAGACACATCAAAGAATTCTTGAGTAGTTTGCTGAATATAAACCTGGTGACTCTAGAAATGGTTCAAAATGGGAATGTTAATTACAAACGAAAAAAACTCTCATTTTTATCGGCTCTATTGCTAAGTAGGGATACCATGAATATGTATCATTTACTACTGACAATGTGAAAACTGCAAATTTCCCTTTACAATTAAGTGTCCTGAATAGGCAGCAGATATGAAAATATTGTCACTGAAAATTGGGCATGGTTCATCTCAACCAGCATCCTTTTTTTTCTCAGAGTGGTTAACCAGCTGTTCTGGAGGGCTAACAAAATGATGGCGTGAAGGTCATGTGCAGTTGGCATGAGCAATAATGACTAAGTTTTGTGTTATGTTTCTTACAGTGCAGTCCTCAGCAAAGTTATATCTTAGAAAGGTATAACTTTGCTTAGGATTAAACTGTTAGACAGAGATCCATAGTTTTGTAGGAGAACATAATACATAATTGTATTTATTTGTTTATTGGAATATTTATACCCTAACTTGCTATTTTTAAAAAAAAATTATTAAGAAGGTCCACAAAATTAAAGTGTATACAAAAAGTTAAAAATAGAGAGCAGCAAACTTTCAAGTGCCATCAATTTTAAAAAGCCTTCCAGATTAATTTTTGTATTGATTAATTAAAAATAAAAACAATGAAGCCTATTGTGGATATTAATGGTCATGTAATGAGCAACAAGGAATCAGATCTGTGTTCCAAAAACTGCACAGGAGTAAAAAGACATCCCTATTTTTAATAACACTAAATGGTTATTAACATTTTTCGGAGTATTTTAAAGACACCTTAATTTCTATGAAACATAAAGCTCCCCAGTACTTGATCAAATGTACAACTTGATAGCTCAGTTTGCTGTCTTTAAAATTACTGAGTTTCCATCAGTTCAAAATTTTCTTGATTGCACTGCTTCAAAATCCATTACCTCTCCTACATGAGGTAGAAATAATTTTATCCTGATCGTATTGTCACAATTTTTACATGTCACTCAGCATATAATACACCAACATCTTTTTTATAATTACATTGGCACTAGCAGGGGAGGAAAAAAAGGAAGAGAGTCGTTAAAGATATTAGAACAAAGCTTGAATGTCCCATTTACTTTTGATATATATTTTTTTACATCTCATGTGCCTTTCTAATTTCCATCATGGTATTAATAAAGTAAAGGTTTTAAAGGTTGCATATTATGCCCAAGACTGTGCATGTATAGGGTTGCCAGGTCCCTCTTTCCCACAGGCGGTTGGTTTTTGGGGCAGAGCCTGAGAAGGGCAGGGTTTGAGGAGGGGAGGGACTTCAATGTCATTGAGTCGAATTGGAAAAGCAGCCATTTTCTCCAGGTGAACTGATCTCTATTGGCTGGAGATCAGTTGTAATAGCTGGAGATCTTCTTCTGCTACCTGGAAGTTAGCATCCCTACCATTAAGAGATCTGGGTTGGAAAATGTATCAAAGAAAATGTGGCGTAGTGTTGGAGCAAGAGCTGGTAGGCCAAGGCTCAAGTCACCATTCTGCCATAAGATGATCCCTGGATAACCTTGAGTCAGTCTTACTTACCGACTTCACAGGGCTGTTGTGAGGTTAAACGACTGGATCCTGTGGATGATTTTTTCTGCAGACTTGTGACTCCTCCCTCATGCTATTCGTTGAGGTCCCCTGTTTTCCAAATCATCATTTTGGGACTGCAGAAGTAGGGGAAGGTGAGAAAGTCATGCTCCACAGATGGAAATCCCTTCCCTCCATGGTAATACTCCATGGAATCCAAGCCAAAATGAGTAGGGAGAACTGTGTATACTGTTCTGCGTTCCTTCGGGGAAGGGCAAGATAAAAATGTACACGCTTAAGAACATAAGAAAGGCCCTGCTGGATCAGACCAAGGCCCATCAAGTCCAGCAGTCTGTTCACACAGTGGTCAACCAGGTGCCTCTAGGAAGCTACAAACAAGACGACTGCAGCAGCACCATCCTGCCTGTGTTCCACCGCACCCAAAATAATAGGCATGCTCCTCTGATACTAGAGAGAATAGGTATGCAGCATAACTAGTATCCATTCTAACTAATAGCCATGAATACTCCTTTCCTTCATGAATATGTCCACTCCCCTCTTAAAGCCCTCCAAGCTGGCAGCCATCACCACATCCTGGGGCAGGGAGTTCCACAATTTAACTATGCGTTGTGTGAAAAAATACTTCCTTTTATCTGTTTTGAATCTCTCATCCTCCAGCTTTAGCTGATGACCCCGTGTTCTCGTATTATGGGAGAGGGAGAAAAACCTCTCCCTGACCACTCTCTCCAAACCATGCATAATTTTATAGACCTCTATCATGTCTCCCCTCAGCCGTCTTCTTTCCAAGCTAAACAGCCCTAAGCGTCTTAACCGCTCCCCATAGGACAGTTGCTCTAGTCCCCTAATCATTTTGGTTGCTCTTTGCTGCACCTTTTCAAGCTCTGCAATATCCTTTTGTTAGGTGCGGTGACCAGAACTGTACACAGTATTCCAAGTGTGGTCTCACCATAGATTTGTACAAGGGCAGTATGATAGCAGCAGTTTTATTCTCTATTCCTCGTCTAATTATGGCCAGCATGGAATTTGCCTTTTTTACAGAAGCAGCTTATTATTTATTTACTTCATTTATACTTCACCTTTCTCCAATGCGGACCCAAAGTGCTTACATCATTCTCCTCTCCTCATTTCTCTCCTTACAACAACCCTATGATGTATGTTGCACTAAGAGTGACTAGCCCAGAGTCCCCCAACAAGATTTCATAACAGAGTATGGGTTTGAACCTGGGTCTTCTAGGTACTAGTCCAACAAGCTAACCACTAAAACAACACGGGTAATTTAATATTTTAATAAGTATTAATTAAACAATTGATTTTGTGATTTAGTAATTCTTGGTACCCAATATTCTGGAATGTAACGAAAATTAAGTATGCACCACACATCTGAAGAACCAAGAAAATGTGCATAAGATTTATAAACAAATTTACTATTAAATTTTCTGACGGGTTTCCAACTTCCACTTTCTTCTTCCCTCGAGGAAATTGTTCAGCACTGAGTAACCTGGAAAAAGGAACTTCTTTACTTAACTGTACTAATGTTGAATTTTTCCCCCCTGAGGAAGATCACAGATGTTCAAAATGCACTGGGAAGCGGCAACCGATTTGTTCATAAATCTTTTTCCTACCGTTGGCTTCATTTTGCCTTTGTATTTTTTTCCTCGAGCCTGATGCGTGGCTTGAGTTCTTGTTTCGGTATTATGAGAAGTATGTTTAGTCATGCTTCAGGACAGAAAACAAAATTTGCCCTTGCTGAGCATTTCAATAGTATGGGCAGGCAACGCGCTCTAAATAGAAGTACCCACACACTCATTAAGTCTACTGTTCTGACTGGGCCTTATGGTCTCTCCCTACCTGAATCACCACAGCTGCTATCACACTCAAGCAAAAGGAGAAAGTTCATTGAATTCTTGTTCTTTGTCAGCTTTTAATAGTTCTGAGTGCCTAATTATCTGCTCCAGTGCAACAGTAAAATGTTGCAACGTTTCATTTCCCCTTCAAGGAATGAACACAGTCTCTAAGAACTTACCATCTGCTCCTTTTCTTTAAATACTAAGGTGGGGAAAAATCCATCAATGCTCTTAAGGCTATTGATTTTTGTCACTATTTTTTTCATTCTTGCGCCACACAGGGTACACTTGCACCTAAATAGTAGTTTAGAAAGTTGTTTCAAAGGGTTTTTGGTCACCATTTAAAGTAGGGCGTTTAGGCCTTCTGCTGTGGTGGTGGTGAGGAGGCTCCCACTGTCAGAGCTTTTTGTCTACCACTGTGAGTTGGAACAGGAGAGGTTTTTTTATTTTTTTAAAGGTGATGTTAGCTGCATCTAAATATTACTTCTGAGGAAAACCAGGAAGTGGCAGGGGGTAGTTCTTGGAATCACTGGAAAATGTATAGTTTTACCATAGATTTTCTGCCAATACCTTGAACTACCCTATGTCACTTCTGGGTTTTCCCTGAAAGAGACATAGCGATGCAGCTAGGGTTGCCAGGTCCCTCTTCACCACCAGCGGGAGGTTTTTGGGGAGGGTGGGGTTTGTTTCATATGTTTCATTAACTGTTGAACAAACACAACTGAGTGTGCTTAGAAATTGAGTTGCCAACCTCCAGGTATTAGCTGGAGATCTCCTGCTATTACAACAGATCTCCACCCGATAGAGATCAGTTCACCTGGAGAAAATGGCTGTTTTGGCAATTGGACTCTATGGTATTGAAGTAGCTCCCCTCCCCAAACCCCACCCTCCTCAGGCTCCACCCCAAAAACCTCCTGCCGGTGGCAAAGAGTTACCTGGCAACCCTACTTGGATATAATTTTACTTTAGAGAAGGAAGTATTAGATGTTAACTCAAAAATAAGTTTGCGTTAATGTTAAAATTAGCAGAATATGCAGTGATGGCAAGACTAACCTTATTTTAGAGAAGATGTTATTTTAAAAAATAAGTTTTATTGTTAATAATATTAGCAACATAGGGAAAGCTAGCAAGTAAGAAACTAACAGCCCATTCCCGAGCGCTTGGCTGGAAAGAGCTCAGGAGGAGTGCAAGTGACTGCGCCAGCATCCGGGCCACTGGCGCTGGCGCCCAGGCCACTTGCGCCACCAAGGCAGGCAGGGATGCTGGGTTGGGGCACTCATGCCCTGGTGCAGCAGCACGGCCCTGGAACGCCAGCTTGGCCTCCTGATGGCATCCCACAGGTGCAAATCCCCACACCAGAAATTAAAAGTTGAGCTAATATTATACAAATTGTTACTATAATTTATTATAGAAAAAAAACAGTCTTGATTCTTCCTCCCGCACAGCTGTCAGTGTCAGTTCTGAATGTCTTTGATACAGGAGTGTCGCAGGTGAGATTAATTGTTGTGTTGCGGGGGTGAGCTCAGAGTTGTTCCTGCCACACAGATCTCCCCACAGATTTCTGGCTTGATTAGGGTTACCAACCTCATGGTGGGGCCTGGAGTTCTCCCAAAATCATAGTTGATCTCCCGACGACAGAGATTCATCCCCCTGAAGAAAATGTCAGCTTTGGAGGGTGGGCTCCATGGCATCACATTGCTTATTTTACTCCCTCCCCTTCCCAGACTCCACCTTCCTTAAGCACTACCCCCAAATCTCCAGGAATTCCCTAAGCCTAGGGTTGCCAACCTCCATGTACTAGCTGGAGATCTCCTGCTATTACAACTGATCTCCAGCTGTTAGAGATCAGTTCACCTGGAGAAAATGGCTGCTTTGGCCATTGGACTCTATGGTACTGAAGTCCTTCCCCTCCCCAACCCTACCCTCCTCAGGCTCCAACCCAAAAACCTCTTGCCAGTGACAAAGAGGGACCTGGCAACCCTACCTAAACCAGAGCTAGCAACCCAAGGCAATCAAGGTAGTTAGAATCTCAATAGAAACAAACTTGATGGAATTGCTTTTGTCTCTTGTTGATGTCAGTGGTGGTTGGTTCTCACATGCAACATTAAAAATAAATGAGAGTTGCAGAGACTAGTGGCAAAATGGCTGCCAATCACAATTACTTTGCAAAATATCTTTCCTTTTGCTGTAATAATACTGTAGTGTTATTCACCTTTTCAACACACACGTGGCACATTCATGTCCTTGTATGAACTTATACGAATGAATTTGTCTGTGACCTTGCCAGAGTCTCCCTCTTCTTTATTGGCCTTTTAAAAAAAAACATAAAATAGCTAATTATGAGCTAAGCTTAATTTAAGGCCAAGAAATTAGATAGAATATTCCACAGGGAGGAAAAATCGCCACCACCCACTGATTTTACACTCTCTGGTAACATGACAAATTTAGTTTGGATAACAAACATAGTTTGAAATAAATAAGATACATTACCTTTTTAAAACCTTTGACATCCATGTTAGTTAGCAGTCTTTGGCTAAATAAAAATATTTCCAGTTTCTAATACATCCCTGATTTTTTTCATCCCCTATTTTTAGGTTTCAGTTGCATACTTCTAATTAAACTTTTGTTGAAAACATCAGGGGAAGTGTCTATATTAAATCCAAATAAGATAAGATACATCAGCTTTTCTTTATGCACCATCTTCAGACAAATTAAACTGTGACTGAGGGTCAGATAAATCATTAAAAATCATGCAACTATTGTCTAAGATTTCCCATTGCTGGCTATACCTTCAGGAAAAAAGGGAGAGGAAATAGAAAATATTACTTTTGTATTGTGGAAGAGATCATAAGAAGTGCTTTGCTGGATCAGATCATTGTCCCCTCTAGTCCAGCAACCTGTTCTACCCAGTGTCCAAGACGTTGCCCAGAAAAACAAACAAACAGAACATAGAGTCTTCCACCAATGTTACTACCTAGTACCGGTATTCAGAAGTTTCCGTTTAGTCGTCTTAGTTGGTAGCAATTTATGGACTCATCCTCCATGAATATGTCTAACCCCCATTTCAAGATATGTATTCTTGTGGCCATCACTACATCAACTGCCAGTTAATCCAAAAATTAATTACTCATTGAGTAGGGTTGCCAGGCCCCCATCTCCTCCGGCGGGAGGTTTTTGGGGTGGGGCTGGGGCTATGATCTGATGTTCTCTTCCAAAACACAAAAGAAGGGGTGGGGGTTTTACCAGTCACAAATTGAGGCCCAGGCTTCGATGCCTTTGGCATGCTGATGTCACTTCCAGAAGTGATATCATCATGTCACCAATGACATGGAAGATGCTTTGGTTTGGGGGCAAAAACTCTATGGTAGAAGTTGTTATGGAGTTTGCCCAAATACAGAGCCTCTCCCATGGCATTGGCAACATGATAACTTCACTTCTGGAAGTGATGTCAACATGCCAATGGTGTTGAGTCCTTGGCCTCAATTTGAGCCTGGTAAGACCCCCTTTGGCTGGCTGAATGGTGCTGGGCGAAGGGGACCCAAAACAAGGGATCCCCCACCCTTGGTGGAGGTCTGTCAACCCTAATCCTCCCACAGGGTCCCCTCCCCAAACCCCGCCCTCCTCAGGCTCCACCCCAAAAATCACCCGCCGGTGGTGAAGAAGGACCTGGCAACCCTATATATTATTCAAGGGTGTTGTTTTAAAGACCTTCCCTAAGATCACATCAAGTAGGCAGTTCAGCTAACTGGGAGTACTTGCATAAACCTGTTGGAGTTGCTCCTTAAATTAAAACTGTTTGAACTACTCCTCATTCTTCTGGTCTCTGTTTTGGAACCAAGAAACATTACAACCACTGATCTCCAGAGCACAGAGATCAGTTCCCCTGAAGTAAATGGCAGCTTGGAGACGTGTACTCTGTAACATTATAACCCACTGTGGTCTCTCCTCAGGCTCCACCCCAAAATTTCCAGGAAATTCACAGCCCGGACTGATGAAATGGCAGCACCTGGAAATGTTTTTACTTAACAAGAATAAGCCCATTTGCTTTGTGAGCCTCTCTTTCAGTGTCCTCCTTGCCCTCTGTGGTAAAGCATCCGCAGAAGCTATAAAGGTAATATTGATAACACTTGCCTCTATGGAAATTACCATTCATAAGGACCATAAGGGATGGTTATCCAGATGAAATGAAAGAGGATCAGTGCTTGAAGGGCGAAAGGTTGCCATTTGGCACAGGTCTGCGTGAAACTTATTTGTATAACAGTCTGCCTTCACAGGGGGCAGCAACGTTTACATTCCTGACAGTATAAATGCAGAGAAATGTGTGCTTGTCAACTTGAGTTGTGCCAAAAATAGTTGGCACAGGCTACTTTTAATTACTGGGTATGCAACAAACTCTTGATACTGGTATAATTAAAAGTGTGATATTCTGTGAAAGACGGTTTCATTTCTTCCATCATTTCTTTTCTTTCCACAACTGGAAATGTTTCTGTGCCTCATGCTGAGAAACCCAAAGGAGCTATGAGAACACATATGGTAAGTGCTATTTCCAGCAAAAGGCAGGAGGAATAATGGAAATGAAAAGGATTGTGACTTCTATGGTTATTCTGCTAAACTGTAAGATTGTCCTGAATTTTCTTGTCTTTCTCTTAGCTTTATGACAAATGTATGTGGCACATGACCTCAGCATTCAAAATCCACAATGGGTTCAAAGGGAAAATAGTGTTACAATTTCCCCACTGAAAGTCAAACATTAATATTATTGTTAATATCCGGTTTTTAAAATAGATGTCTGGTCCTAAGGCAGGTTATTTTTATTTATATAGTGCCACTAGGGTTGCCCGCTCTGGGTTGGGAAATACCTGGAGATTTTGGAGGTGGAGCCTGAGGAGGGTGGGGTTTCGAGAGAAGAGGAACTTCAATGCCATAGAGTCCAATTGCCAAAGCAGCCATTTTCTCCAGGGGAACTGATCTCTGTTACCTGGAAAAATCAGTTGTATTTGTGGGAGATTTCCAGCCACTACCTAGAGGTTGGCAACCCTAAGTGCCACCCATAGGCATGCCATTTTACAAAGAAGACAGATCCCTGTTTTTGGAGAGCTTTCAGTCAATCATTTGATGCAGGGGAGACAAAACAAAGTTGGATAAGAAAGTGGCAATAAACAGGGAAAGAATGTGTATTTGTTTTCTGTTACAGGTGTTGGGGTTAGTTTCAGTAAGGAACAGAGAATAAGGCAATCATGTTGAATCAGTGGACAGTTTTGGAATGCTGCAAATGAGGAATGGGAGACAACACAAAATAGCTGCTATGGGGACCAATGGGGACCAATGGCAACCACAAAATTAGGGTGCTGGGGCCAATCACAATGCTGGGAAGCTGCAAGACAAGCAGCCTCTGACAGTGGAGGCAGCTGATTCAGAATGGGTGCTCCCTGAAGTTACAATAGTGATGCCTTCTAGGTTCTTCTGAAGGAGCTCCTGCTCCACTGAGGTGGGGGGAAACTAAAAATGGCTGTTTGTTGTAAGGGAGAGATGCTTTGGGGAACCAGGAAACCAATTGGTGGGGCACCATGAAGCCCAAGGATGACACATTGAAGATTATTGTGCCAAGGTCTTGTGCCAAATGCTTCAGAGGATAGGTGAGTTTTGTGAAGGGATTTGCAGGAACTAGGCTTGCCAGGCCTCCTGCTATAGAGTTTCTGGCAATTCCTAGAGCTACCCTTTAACACTTCTAGTTTGTACCTAGATGTAGCAGTGTCAGTGATTTCACATCCACCTCCGTGTCTTTGCCCCAGGTCTTCCACTGGTAGCCAGGCTCAACCTGGCAATCCTAGAAAGGAGTGAGAAACGTGGCATTCTACTATTTACAATAAATCCACTGGGCTTGTGCTACATGCTCTATAGTATTCAATGTATGCCAACCTCTCTACCGCCGAAGAAGAAGAAGAAGAAGAGTTGGTTTTTATATGCCAACTTTCTCTGCCACTTAAGGGAGACTCAAACCAGCTTACAGTCACCTTCCCTTCCCCTCCCCACAACAGACACCCTGTGAGGTACGTGGGGCTGAGAGAGTGTGACTCGCCCAAGGTCACCCAGCTGGCTTTGTGTGTAAGAATGGGGAAACCAGTCCAGTTCACCAGATTAGCCTCCACCGCTCATGTGGAGGAGTGGGGAATCAAACCCGGTTCTCCAGATCAGAGCCCACCGCTCCAAACTACCGCACTTAACCACTACACCACGCTGGCATGAAATGTAAAGTTAATGTAGAAGGACAACCCTTTAGGGGAGTGGCTGTGGCTCAGTGGTAAAGCATCTGCTTGGCATGCAGAAGGTCCCAGGTTCAATATCTGGCATCTCCAGTTAAAATGATCAGGCAGTAGGTGATGGGAAAGATGTCTGCTTGAGACCCTGGAGAGCCTCTGCCAGTCTAAGTAGACAATACTGATTTTGATGGACCAAGGGTTTGATTCAGTATAAGGCAGCTTCATGTGTTCATGTCTTCATTTAAAGTTCAGAAAAGTGAGGAAATCTACATTCACATTTCAGCCAGGATCAATTTTTTCAGTATGCACAATATCTCATTCCTTGGAAGCTCAACACTGTTTCGATGCAAAACGAACTCGGCTTTTCCCATTCCTCTTCTGACCTGAATTAAACCATTCATCCTGGCTCATTCCAGAGTCACAGAGCATACACATTCTGTTCTCAGATTGACCTTCCCTGTGCCATCACTCCCCACCCTCTTCCAACCCCCTCCTCAAAGCAGCATGCCAATGGATAAACAGGGGGAAACAAAAGATTGGCTTCTCTCACAGCCAATCACAAAGCAGTGTGTAAAGAGGCAGGGATTCAAGTGCTTCCTACTACCTCGGGTCTCTTTCTGAGCAAAAGAAAGGCTTTTTAAAACATGGCTTAGATTTCTCCCCCCCCCTTCTTTCAGGTAGCTCTGTTTTTTGTTCTTAAAATTCTTTTTTATGTGGCAGTTGGGTTTGGGGGGAAGCAGGGGAGCAATGAGGTAAGCCAATTATAGAGCAGCATTTAAAGGAGTGGGACTTGATTTCAGCTTGGGAGACTGTTTTTCTGTATTCATGGTTTGATTAGCACAGTTTCGTCCCTGATCATTCAAGCCAATGCATACAGTTTCCCCCAATCCGGGTTACTTTATTGTGCAATGAACCCAGGTCCAGGAAGGGAGATCCAACCCATGCATAAAAGACCATAGTTAAAGGTGTCTTCAGTAGAGAAGAGCAGTTCAGAGAGTTCTATAACATGCCATGAAGCACACCCACAAATTCAGGACAAACCCTCTAAGTATGTTCAGTTTTCTGATCTCTTTTTTGCATTGCAGAGATCTTGTTTAACATGCTAAAGAGGAGAGTACAAGCTAATTATGTTAACATATCAGCTGACTCCTGAAAGTAGTGGTCTTTTGTAAGACTGAATGCAGAAATATCACCAAGGCTATTCTAATTATTTTAATTAGCTCTGCTTTTGTCACATTGACTCATGCGACAAGCGCAGGAGGATGGGGCAAGGAAATCTGCTGCCCGGGTTCTGTAATTCACAGCAGGAAAATCATGGGACCCTTCATGTGAACTCAGCTTGTGAAATTCTGAGGCAGAATGGGAGCATACAAGGTGTTTTCAAACTGAAGAAATGTCCTTTGGTATCTCCAGTCCTTACTTTTATGATAAAATGTGATCACAAGTATGGTGCTTGATCTTATATAAATGTATCTCAGATGTATTACTATGAATTTAGAAATTTACTGCCACTTACAAGTGGTTGCATGTTACTATCATAAATAACAGCTTTCCTTAAAATTTATTTGCACTTGGTTGCACAAGGTTAAAGCGAGCTCCTCCGAGGCAAGTGGTAAGAGACCGGAACTCTGCTATGACATGAGTTTCCAACACTGTGTGAACAAATGCCAGGAGATTTTGAGAGCTGTGCCTGGGAAGGATGGAATTCCCCCTTGTCTCTACCATAAAGACTAGGAGAAATTCCTAGAGCATCACTATGTGGAGGCCATCTTTTCTTGCTCACCTCATTTCCTCAGGGCTGGAAACTGGAGTGGAGAATGGGCAATGGCAGGCCTAATTATGAGTGACCAAGTACTTCAGCGGTTTCTTTTTTCACCAACAATTGCCTGATACTGTAGAGATGAGCAGGTTTCTACAATCCCTCCTCCCTCTTTAAAGATTTTACTATGACAATGGAACTTCAAGGAGGGGGAGGAAACCATGTATTGTAACACTTTTTAAAAACCAAAGAATAGAAGATCCTTCAAAACTAGTTTTGTTTGTTTGTTTCTTTACAAAGGACTAATTTTAGAAAGGGTTTCTATTACTATTGTTTCTGTGCTGGAAATGTACACAGTCACCCTATTCTGTATTGTAGAAACAATAAAATAATACTGACTTTTCGAATATACTCATTTGTGGGCCAATTTAAAAAAACCTATAAAATATTTGTTTTAGCACATAAATGGATAATTTTAAAGAGGTATCTACTTATTATCTCTTTTTCATTTCACACATGTGCTTTTCCTAAGAGCCCCTCAATCTTTGATCATACCTATAAGACTTCAAAGTTAGATGAAAACAGGGTTTACTGCCAACGCAGACACCAGGGAAATATTGAGAAAAAATGAAAACATCAAAAAATGTGTTTTTCTCTTAGACTAGATTGTTTCATTCTGAAACAAAGTTTGTAAAATCCACCCTTATAGGATTTTGTTGTTATTCCTCCCTAATATCATATCAAGGAATGGAACCAGATTACTATTTCCTAGGGCTATAAATAGGCCCTTTCTTCATCTTATCCATAAAAGGATTACCTTCTTCCATATGAACCCATCCATCTAGCCCAGCCATCTTTGCAGACTTTGCTTCTAGAGCCTCCACCATATGAGGCTAGATGGGTAGCAACCCAAGAAAGGGCCTTCTAGGTCATGGTACCAAAACTTTGTAACAGCCTCCCCAGAGAGATTTGTCTGTCTCCCTCTATCATCGTCTTCTGCCAGTATATGAAGACTTTGTTTTGTTTTGTTTGGAGTACCACCAGAAATTTTTACTGGCCTTCCTTATGGAGTTTTTATGTGTGTTTGTCCGTTTAAACGTTTTATTGAATTGTTTATTTTATATATTTTTATACTTTTTAAAAATGCTAATTGTGTGGAATGGTGGCATAGAAATGTTTTAAGTTAAATAAATGCATAAATAATAAAAGTTTCAGCATTTTGCAGGTAGCAAAATCCCCAGAACATAACACAGAAAGTGGAATGAGGTTCTGCAGAAAAATACAGCTTTCCCTCTTAACCTCCAAAGTGTGTCTCTGTTAAGTGCTGTCAAGTCATTTCCAACTTTACCCTATGAATTAGGGACCTCCAGAATGTCCTACCATTAATAGTCTTGCTCTGGCCTTGGCTTCCTTTATTGAGTCAATTCATCTCATGTTGGGTTTTCCTCTTTTCCTGCTCCCTTCAACTTTTCCTGGCATTGTTTGTATTTTCCAGTGACTCTTGTCTTCTCATAATGTGTCCAAAGAATGATAGCCTCGGTTTAGTCATTTTAACTTTTTGGGAGAGTTTGGGCTTGATTTGATCTAAAATCCCCTTTTTTGTCTTTTTGGAGGTCCATTGTACCTGTAAAACCCTTCTCCAATACCACATTTCAAATGAATCAACTTTTTTCCTGTCAGCTTTCTTCATTGTCCAACTTTCACACCCGTACATAGTAATGGGGAATGCTATGGTATGAATTATCTTGATCTTGGTCACCAGCGACACATCTTTAGATGTAAGGATCTTTTCTAGCTCCTTCATGGCTGCCCTTCCCAGACTCTATCTGGGATCTTAAGGATCTTTTCTAGCTCCTTCATGGCTGCCCTTCCCAGTCTCACTCTCCTTTTAATTTCCTGGTTGCAATCTCTCCTTTGGTTGATGATGGAACCAAGGAATAGAAAACCTTTAACCACTTCAATTTCTTCATCGTCAGTCTTAAAGTTATGTAATGCCTCTCCATTCAGCTTTACCACCTAGTACAGTGCCCTGCCCTGACTTGCATGGCCCAGACTAGCCTGATCTCATCCGGTCTCAGAAGTTAAGCAAGGTCGGCCCAGGTTAGTGCTTGAATGAAAGACTGCCAAGGAAGTCAAACACACAGAGGCTGGCAATGGCAAACCACCTCTGAATGTCTGTTGCCTTGAAAACCCTACAGTGTTGCCATAAGCCATCTGTGACTTGACAGCACTTTCCACCACTTCCACCACAGTGCTATTGGTCAGAGACTTAGCATCAGGTGGAATGGCCAGCCCTTAGCCAAGGGCACAAAAGAAGCTGCATATTTGGGTTTGCTGCTGGAGCACAAAAGGGACTCTGAAGCATTACACCAGCATGGTGTAGTGGTTCAGAGCGGTGGTTTGGAGTGGTGCTCTAATCTGGAGAACCGGGTTTGATTCCCCACTCCTCAACATGAGCAGTGGACACTCATCTGGTGAACTGGGTTGGTTTCCCCACTCCTACACATGAAGCCAGCTGGGTGACCTTGGGCTAGTCATATCTCTTAGAGCTCTCCCAGGATGTCTGTTGTGAGGAGGGGAAGGGAAGGTGATTGTAAGCCAGTTTGATTCTCCCTTAAGTGGTAGAGAAAGTTGGCATATAAAAAACAACTTCTTCAGGCACCATTTGGGGTTTCTGTAGCAACTCTCTCAGATGCTGAGCCCTCTGTCTAATTCTGACATTAATCTATCGTAGAGAGAAAACCGGCATTTCTGCCAATGCCTCACAGCACTACATACACTAAATAGTGTGGGATTTGTCTCTAGGAGCACCACATGTCGAGCACCACATGTCGAACAGTAGCGGTGTTTCATTTATTTGCCTGTCAAAAACTGTTGCACCTATACATTAGGGGAGTATCAATTCTGCCCCATGGCAAATGTCGAGGGGAGAACCATGCCTCTTCCATGGCTCTATGAAAATGTGCATGCACAAAAGCACCTTGATAACATCGACTTAGATGACGTTAAGTCTTTTTTTGTGGTAAGTTGTTTTTCAAACCAAGGTGTTTCTTTATCATAACTGGCTGATGCAGATTTGCTCTCTCTTATTTAACTGAGTGGCTGGTGAGCAGTGCATATCAAGAACAGGTGTGTGGTTGAGGGGTGTGTGGGTGGGGAAGCTATACCTGACATCAAGCGGTATGAGAATGCATGAAACACTGCTAATTGCCCAGCACTACAATATACCCCTGAAAACATGCTTGAACTGTTCCGAAGCAGCCAAACCCATCAAGCAAAAAACCAACCTGCTTGTAAAAAAGTGAGCGGAAAGTCGGGTCGAACCTTTTCAAGCATCCTCCTCTCTGTTGACTAACAGCTGCTACCTCTGCTCTGTATGTATACTCTGTTTTCCTCTCAGCATTAAGTACCCTCGAGTTCCCCCCCCCTATGTTTTGTGGAATGACATTTTCTTAAAATGTGTTCATATGTGTTGTGTGATGTGATACCCAGTGAGAGAGTGATATGCATCTCTATTTAAGGTAACATCTTGGAAAGCAGGGAGGAGAAACAGAAAAATGAGGAATCTGATTTGGTTTTCATTTAAATCATAATGAGCTGACAGAAGGCTTCTCCAATGAAACTGATTGATAGATTGGGAGCAGTCAGATTGGGAACAGCCTTTTAGCTTGATAAATGTATTAGAGCAGGATATTAAGTATTGAGAGAGCATTTTGGTAGCTCATTATTCATTTCCATTAAAAGTGCAGGGCTGCATGTTGAGACAAAGGCTAAAGAAATAAGGTGATCCATTCCTTAGTAAAATATCGGTCTACATATGTTTGTGTTAAGTCCACACAATCGGTGACTCCCCCCCCCAGTCCCTGTTCTCCCCAGGCTCCATCCCCAAATCTCCAGGAGCTTCCCAATCTGGATCTGGCAACCTTCCCCCCCCCCCCTCAATCCCCTGCAGGAGGCCAGGGGGAACCTGGCAACCCTAGTTGGATTCAATAGTTCCCTTCCATCAAGTTAACAAATACCAGTTTGAGGAAGAAGCCTTCATCCAGTGGTGGAAGTGGTAGAGAGCCAGTGTGGAGTAGTGGTTAAGAGCAGCAGAATCTTATATGGATGACCTTGGGCCAGTCACAATTCTCTCAGAACTCTCTCAGCCCCACCTAATTCACAAGGTGCCTGTTGTGGGGGGAGAAAGGGAAGGCAATTGTAAGCCACTTTGAGTCACCCAACAGGCTTCATATGGAGGAGTGGGGGAATCAAACCCAGTTCTCCAGATTAGTGTCCATCACTCATAACCACAACACCACACTAGCTCCCTTGACTCACAAGGGAGCAAATTGAAGAGCTTGAGAAGGTGCAGAAAAGAGCAACCAAAATGATCAGGGGACTAGAGCAACTGCCCTATGAGGAGCGGTTAAAATGCTTAGTGCTGTTTAGCTTGGAAAGATGGTGGTTAAGGGGAGACATGATAGATAATCTATAAAATTATGCACGGTATGGAGAAAGTGGACAGGGAGAAGCTTTTCTCCCTCTCTCATAATACTAGAATGCGGGGTCATCTGCTGAAGCTGGAGGGTGAGAGATTCAAAACAGATAAAATGAAGTATTTCTTCACACAACACAGTTAAATTGTGGCACTCCCTGCCTCAGGATGGGGTGATGGCTGCCAACTTGGAAGGCTTTAAAAAGGAGTGGACATGTTCATGGAGGAGAGGGCTATTCATGGGTACTAGTAAAAATGGATACTAGTCATGATACGTACCTATTCTCTCCAGGATCAGAGGAGCATGACTATTATATTAGGTGCTGTGGAACACAGGCAGGATAATGCTGCTGCAGTTGTTTTGTTTGCGGGCTTCCTGGAGGCACCTGGTTGGCCACTGTGCAAACAGACTGCTGGACTTGATGGACCTTGGTCTGATCCAGCATGGCCTTTCTTATGTCCAAAAATCTGGTTGCTGTCTAAGGTGCTACTGGACTCAAATTTAGCTCTTCTACTGCAGACCAACATGGCTACCCTCCTGAAACTGTCTTCATGCAAGATTTTACAAAAGCACCTTAAGTCTTCAGTACTCTCTCCTTTCAAGGGAAAATTGACCCTGTCCATTTGTTCCTGTAATTTCCAGATGTTCAGGGAAGAAAGGCACACAAAGCAACAATATGAAAATATACTCTTTCTACATGAGGATTCTTATATTCCCTTACAAAGAAAAACTGCTAACCAGAAGGGAGGGGCTGACATTAGCATCAAGTGAAAAACTGGATCACTAAAGTATATTGGCATAACAAGGAACAGATACAGCAAAGTGGGCTTAAAGGTGCCAGATGGAAGAATGCTACATAACCAAAGCTATTTTCATGGCAATGCAAATTCGCTTAATCATTCTATGACAAAAACTATTAAAATGATGGATAGAGCTAAGGATGTTCCTAATTTCCAACTGAAATTTGTGGAAGAAACTACTTGTTTCAGGTATGTTTCACTTCTCAGCTAATATGCTAGAAAAGGGGGAGATTTTGCACAAAAGGAGAGTGCATTACTGAAGGCTGAATTACTTTTTGATTAATGAGGCCATGTGATTCCATGAAAATCAGGAGGGCTGGCTAAACAAGGCACAGAATAGAAAATGCTCCCCTAATTAAAATAAATTACAGATGCAGGCAAACTATATTAATTTTATATGACGAAAAAATATTCAAGCAGCTATTGAAGAGGTAAATGGGCCTAATTCGTGGAACCGTGAGCACGATGGAAGACTGCACCTAAGCTCTTGAATGTTCAGTGTACACATGAGATGAGAATGGTGAGATCAATGATGTATTCATGTGTCTCCTTGCCTGATTCTGGACAACATGGAGAATATGAAAACGACACTGCAGGTCTTAGCAAAACTTCATGCTCCCTTCCATATTCCATGACTGTTTTGCCCAACATTCAAAATCAATTCAAAATTTTACCTTAGGCAAAACTTATCTGTAGCCTTAGACTTGTACTTCCATGGATGCCTCACATGACTTGTGTTTCTTTCTATCAGATTCAGCTGGTTTTATGTCTCCTTTTTTTTGTATGCTGTTTTGTAGAATAGTGCATTGTTGAGTTTTAGTGTTTATACTATTGATATTTTTTCTATTTATGTTTCCGTGTTTCATATCACTCTAGTGTTGGCCCATCTACACTGGCTCCCAATTTATTTCCAGGAACAATTCAAGGTTCTGGTCTTGGCCTTCAAAGCCCTATATGGTTTGGGACCAACATACCTGAAGGCCAGTTTACTCCCTTATGAACCCACCCAACCACTGTGGTCATCTTCAGAGGCCCTGCTTCCGGTGCCCTTGCCTTCTGAGATTAGGTGGATGGCTACCAAGGAGAGGGCCTTCTCGGTCATGGAACAAAAGCTCTCTGCCCAAGGTGATTTGTCTGCCCCCTTTTGTTGCCATCTTCCACTAGCAGGTGAAAAGACATGTTTCATTTGAAAGATCTCTCCTTCCTGACTAATGTTTTACTTACTGTTTTCATGATGTATGGGGTTGTTGTTGTTTTTTGGGGGGTTGATTTTAATATATTGTAAATAAAAATAATAATATAACGTTTCTTAAGATGCTGGGGGGGACAGGGTTGCCAGCTTCCAGGCTGGGCTTGGAGATCTCCCAGAGAAACAAATGATCTCTAGACCACAGAGCACTCTAACCTGAAGGTTGGTAAAGCTAGTTCCCCTGAAGAAAAGGGTGCTTTAGAGGGTGAAGTCTATGGCATTACACCCCATTGTGGTCCCTCCCCTCTCCAAACCTTGCCTTCCTCAGGCTCCACCCCCTAAATTCCATGTATTTCCCAACCCAGAGCTAGTGTCCCTATATGGAAAGTTAGGGTATAAACATAATTTTTTTGTCTGCTTTTACCCTGATACTTGTATGAGACTCATTTTAAACCGCTTGAAGTTTGTTGTTTTTAATCTGTGGCTGGGTTTTCATTAATATCTTTGCATGTTTTATGCTTTAATTGTGTTTTATTTTGCAAGCCACCTGGAGAGGTGGCATAGAGATTTTCTCAATGAACCATGCCCCTGGGGCCTATGTGAGGGGTTATTTCCAGCCACAGCAACATTTATTTCCATTACGGAATCCGGGCCATAAAAAATTCCTTCACCTTGATTCCTTAAACAATTGGAATGTTAATGAAGATTTTGTGCCATTATATCAGCTTGGCCAACTGGAATCAAATACTTCAATGCCAATAGCCCATACAAAATAGAAAGAAATTAAACTTCTGAAAATATGTTTGTTTTTCTTATGTTTTAGTCTGACAGAGTCTGAAGTAGTTGCTTTGGCTGGCAGATTCCCAATGGGGTGAGATTTTCCTTCTTCTAATTTACATTTCTATATTAATGTGTTTTTTTAAAGGAGTGGTTCCTCTGATTCTAGATGGAGGAAGAGTGATTTCATCCAATTCCCTTCAGATGTGGCTTTTTGTCTATGAGTGTCCCTCAATTTCTGGCAATGCCTTTTCAGGTGTCATGGAACTGTTGAAGAATACGGTGGCTTGAAAAAGCTCTTTTTCCATCTGCAGATGTAAGATGTATGCCATTATAACTAAGGTTGCCAGTAGGGTTGCCAGGTTGTGGCTGGGTATCTCCTGCTATTACAACAGATCTCCAGGTGATAGAAATCAGTTCCCCTGGAGAAAGTGGCTGCTTTGGCAATTGGATTCTATGGTATTGAAGTCCCTCTCCTCCCCAAACCTCGCCCTTCTCTTACTCCACCTCCAAAATCTCCAGGTATTTTTCAACCTGGAGTCTGAGGAGGGTGGGGTTTGGAGAGAAGAGGAACTTCAATGCAGTATAATGTGGTATAATGCCATAGAGTCCACCTTCCAAAGCAGCCATTTTCTCCAGGTGAACTGATCTCTGTCGCCTGGAGATCATATGTAACTGCAGGAGATCTTCAGCTACAACCTGGAGGCTGACAACCCTAATTATAACTGGGCCTCAGTGCATCTAATTTTATGTGGGCTGTGAACTGTATGCGATATTATTAATGTGCTCACATGCTTTAAAGCAAGATTGAGACAAGTATGTTAATAAAAGAATGGGTTTTTCTACATAATATAGTAACCCTTACCTAAATCTCTTGATGAAGATAACTGCCATGTCTCTTGATTTATAACCTATGCATTTGACATTTGCACAGGATGTAAATTAGAACAGAATTTGATCCTAGCAATCTGGAGTTGTAGAATAAATCCATGTCAGGAAAATTAACAGATGGTGCAAAACCACAGGTCACCTCATTAAACTTATAGCATTTCAGCTGTCTAAATATCAAAATCCAGGAGGGTTTGTTCATTCAAAATTCTTTCCTCTTACACTTTCCTTGGAGCTAATATACATTGGAGCTGGTGGCTGCCAAGTGGCTAGAAATTGAGAGGATGGATTTTTCTATTTTCTTTTCAGCGGTGATATTCAGAGCAATTAATGGCTGGTTTGTTTGTTTCCCTGGAACAGACCACAGTTTTGCATGGAATAGCAGTCAGTATTTTAACCATTTCCAGTGTGGCTGTAGACATTTCACAATAGATGACTTGCAATGAAATTTAACCAATTTCGTATTAACTCCATTAGTTGATTTCACTATTCAAAGAACATTTCAATGCCAAAGTTGGATGCCAAATTCTGAAATTTGAGGTCAAACGGTGAAATTAACATCTAAACCTAGAATTTTGAATATTCACCTTTGCAAAAACACGCATTTCATAGTTGATTCATTAATGGGCATAACTCAATTTCTCAATCATACCATGACAGAACAGCTGAACATGCAAAGTGATTCTCTTTGAAACATTAGTGTGTTTCAACTCATAAGGAGGTGAAAGGGTTGCCAGCTCCAGTTTGGGAAGTACCTGGAGATTTTTTTTTTTTGGGGGGGGGGAGCCTGAGAAGGGCAGGGTTTGGGGAGGGGACACACTTCACTGGGGTATAATGCAATAGAGTCCACTTTCCAGAGTGGCCATTTTCTCCAGGTGTACTGATCTTTGTCGCCTGGAGCTCAGTTGTAATAGCAGATCTCCAGCCACCACCTAGAGGTTGGCAACCCTAAGGTGACACAGAACTTTGCTCTCTGAAAGACCATTCTGATTTGCAAGTCATCATTTAACCCTGCAATATAAGTGCTCAATGTGCATATATAAACTGACTCTTACTGTTCAGACGGTGTTCATGTTGGTCTGCAGTAGATGACATTCAAAACTCCCTAGCTGGTACTACTGCCCTGACCTGGATAGCGCAGGCTAGCCTGATCTCATCAGATCTTGGAAGCTTGGTTAGTATTTGGACAGGAAACCACCATGGTATACCAGGGTTACTACACAGAGGCAGGCAGTAGCAAACCCCCGCTGAACATATTTTACTTTGAAAACCCTATGGGGTTGCCATAAGTCACTTGTGACTTGGCAACAACAAAAAGTGCTACTGGACTCGAATCTAACTCTGTCTCTTTCTATGTAACTTTAAGCTAATGTATGCCTGTTGGTTTTAACTGCATTTAGGATTACACTGACCATCCTTTGTGCTCATTATCTTCTTCATTTTTTTGGCACTAATCCACCTTCACTCAAATTTTTTTGCCTGAAAGTGATAGCTGAAATGCCACGGAGGCTATCCCTCTCCCAAAATGTCAGTTTTCAGGAATTGTTTATGAGGTCAGGTTTCATATTGCAGCTATGTGTAAATTGGATGCCACAGTGGGTCAACATATAAAGGATGTTTATCTATTTTGTATATATATTTTTATTTCTCCCTGTTTCTAAGGCATTCTACCCTCTTTTATTTTCTCCTCACAGTAACCCTGTGAAGCAGATTAAGCTGAGACCGGGATCCCCAACCTTTTTCAGCCTGCCGGCACCTTTGGAATTCCAACACAAAGTGGTGGGCACAATCACAAAATGGCTGCCGCAGGAGGCAGAGTCAACCACAAAATGCCAGGGAGCGTGTTTATGTATAACTCTTCAGCATTTCAGGCAGATGCCCTGTTTAACAGGATGCCATTTAATCTACACAGCCAATCAGAAGCTCTCCTAGGCAAAACCCCCATCTAGCCCCACTCACTTTCTAAAAGAATTTGGTGGTCATTAGGAAGGTATTGGTGGGTACCAAGGTGCCCGTGCGCACCACGTTGGGGGCCCCTGGGCTGAAAGAACAACTGGCCCAAGGTCACCCAGGGGGTGTCATGGCAAGTCAGGATTTGAACTTGAGTCTCCCAAGTCCTAGTTGTACACTCTAACCAATGGACCACGCTGGCTCTTGTAGATGTCTGGGAGAGCTTGCTTTGTTTGGGAGCCAGATGGTGTAAGGATAAATGAGACTAAACAACCAACAAGTCCATTGTTCCTGCATATAAGAGAATTTGTTTACAATGTCCATGCAAACTTTTTACACTCTTATTTCTATGCAATATACTGAACAGTTTGGAAATAAGAATTCTTCCAGCTGCCACTGCTGGTGCAATAAAAGCAAGAAGCATACCCATCTTTCTAGATCTAGCTGCAGCTGAAGTGCCCCCCCCCCCAAACACACACACATACACATACACACACACTCCAGCTTTTTACTGCTATCATTGGGGACATCCCTCTAGTCATGCTTGTACCTAACTCAGCTAAAAATCTTTTCCCAAACCTCTTGCCACCTGCAAGAGGTTTTTGATTTCTGTGAGCCACTCTGAAAGCCAGTTTTGATTTAAACATGGGGCAAAATTATAATAAAGAATATCATATCCTTTTATATTCTTGAGTGTTTATACATGCCCCAAACCAATTAAACTACATTAGTCATCAAGGAAAGAAGGGTAAATTTGTAGCCCACCAGAGAGGAAGCCACGAACTACTCGCAAAAGAACAAAGTGCTATAAACAAGGTTGGGGAAGGCAGGGCTGGCAACCTCCATGTGGGGGTGTAGAGATCTCTGGGAATTTCAACCGATTTCCAGACTACTGAGATCAGTTTCCCTGGAGGAACTGGCAGCTTTGGAGGGTGGGCTCAATTTCATTACAACCTGCTGAGATCCCTCCGCTCCTCAAATACTACCCTCTCCAAATCTCCAAAAATTTCCAGCTCAGAGTTGGCAAGCTTAGGGAAGGCGAGTTTGAAAGGTATAACATACTATATGGAGGATCTTATCTAGGATCATTTTTCATATCAGCTCTCTCCCTAATAATCTGTTTGAGGCTGAGATACCTTCCCCCCCCCCCCAATAATACAGGGATTTTCCACTTGCCAGAAAATGTATACCCTGTGATATTTTCTATATGAAGCAGAGGACATGAAGCATTTTAGTGCATTTGGTGGCATACATTACAGTTCAATTAACCATGCATGCTGGCCGGGTACTGATTTCAACTGGCTCTGTTTCAGCCTCCTGTGGGTGATGGCTCTTGAAACATGCAGTATTGAATTAAATCCCAAACGTGCCTCTATTTAATCATCAGGAGCCAAAAGATGAGCAGATGCCTGGAATTCATATTGTTCAAGCTGTCGGTCTTCTGCAAGGGTCATTCTCCAAATGGCCCTAAAAACTTCTATGCATCAGTTAACGATACGAAAGGAGTGTGGGTGGGGGGAACCCTGTAATCATTTGTTCAGGCTGTTGGTCTTCAGCTGGTACAGGATAGTCAGGTGCCTCTATTTTCAAGGTTGAAATTTGTCCCATTAAACGCAGACTAGCCTGACGCATAATTACTTTGACTGCAAAAGTGAAGGTGAGATGTGATTGTGCTGATTTCTTCAGCTATCTGAGAGACTTTACAAAAACAGGCATGAGCCTCCTTTCTGTTAACACATTTGCAAGGGTTAATTTTTCTGGGCCTTAAATGTCCTATAAATGAAAATAGTAGATTTTGTAGAATGCATATGAGGAAGGATGAAAGTTCTCAACTGGTATAAAGTTGGTAAACAGAGGCTGAATATAAGCAACAGAAGTATTTGGACTTTCTTCCACTCCAATCATCATAGACTAGATCAACATTGTGTCAGATACATTCATAATCATCCACTTCCCAGACTTTCTCAGAAACACTGGAAGATCCAGGAGATAAATTATTGTAATAGGACAATGTTCAACTGCATGTTAATCCTACCATAGAATGCTGGGAACTGTAGTACAACAAGGCACTCAGAATTCTCTCTTAGAGATCCCCATTCCTCCTTCACAGAACTGTATCCCAAAGTTTCCTGGAAAGAGAATAATTTTGAAAGCCCCTTGATGCAAATCTTTAAGAAGGATATGTCCAAAAACTCAGAATGTGGCAGGCATCCATGGAAACCTATTTTGTGCAACAAAATTTTATTTGGTTTGGCTTCCACCTGTAATATTTTTGGATGCCATCAAAGTAGGGTCTCAAGAATTCTGCTTAAACTCAAGGGGATCCTCTCATCCAAATTTTAGGCAGATAGAAGAAAGCATCTTCATTGCATGTGTTACCGAAACTGCTCTCTGATTGGGGAAATTAGCATGAGCAGCGGTACTACTTTATTTATATAGCGGAATCACCCAATGTATATCAGGGTTGTTTTCAGTGAATCTCAGAATAATGACAGGCCAAGGAATTTCAGATTAAAAGTGTTTATATATTCATTCATTCAGTGTTGCAAATACATACATACAAGAAACTAAGGATAAAGAGTAGGTAGGATTAGGGATGTTTCTCAAGGGAGAGGATGTTGTTGATTGGATAATACATTACCGATCTAGAAGTGGAGATGTCCAAAATCCGTGTCATATAGGTACAAAATGAAATATAGTGGGGGATGGGAGAGGGATGTATCGGAGCCTTGAGCCAGACAAGTCACTGGAAAGGAGGGGGTGTGGAGCTCCGCAAAACTCAACACACACTGTAAAAAGAAGAGAGAGGTAGGGCAGAACCTTCTTGCTTTGTCGAGGAGGGCAAAATATACCCTTCTCTGTGGTGGGGGGGTTGAGATTCCCCATATGGCTCCTATCTAAAACAATAGGGATCTAAGACTTCGGCTGCAGGGATCGGGCAGAGTGACAATTTGTAAACTAAGATGGCACCAATGATTTGCATATCTACGGGATGGCTTGACTCAACCTTCTCGTGTTCGACAATACCTCAAGAAGGTGTGAATCTTTACACTCCAGGGATGCAGCAGAGGAGTTCTTCCTAGTTGTTAATGTAGATTGCGGCGGATATTTTGCGACCCCCAGCAAGAAGCTTTCAAGGCAAGTGGGAAGCAGAGGTGATTTGCCATTGCTTTCTTCTACAGAGTCTTCCTTGGTGGTCTCTCTTACAAGTACCAACCCCAATTAGCTTCTGAGATCTGACAAGATCATGCTATACCATGCCGCTTTCCCTCCAGCATCTCCATTACAGAGGGAATTAAAATTCTCATGCAGATCATGTTGAAAGGGAAAAAACCCCTGTGATCAGCAATGTGTACATCACAAGGAAGTATGATGGAAGGGCATGAGGGTTTGCATCCCCTTTCCCACATCTCTGCCTTTTCCTACATTTTGTCTGTGTTTTCAAATTCGAGATAAACAGGTCTCTGAAAACGTGGGCTAAACATGGGGAAATGCAATGGGAGAGCGAGGTGACCTCCGACAGTCGGAAACGGCATGCATAATCAAATTTGTCGGAGGGGTGATGGCAAATGAAACAGCCATGCATAAAAGACTAAGGTTGGCCTGGCAGGATATGTCAGGAACAAATCCGTGCTGGCTTCCCCAGATCACCAAGTTGTCCTTCAGATGCTCGCAGAGTGATCCCTTTAAAATCCGCTCCAATATCTTCCCTGAGACAATATCAACATAACAATATGAAAGTGATGTTTTTAAAATATATATTGAAAAGCCCCAGTGGCACAGAGGAGGATGTTGCCCTTGTGGGGGGGACTGGAAAACTGCCATGTGGAAGCCCCATTGTCACTGTGGTGTGTTGACAGCTGCACTGGCAATGGGAAGCCACCTGAATATGCATTCCCAAAACATGAATTCCTTTTGACCCTCAGACCTGTTGTACGCAGGGCATATGTTTTAAAACTAATTCATGGCTCCTCCCCCAATCAATGTGTTTGCTTGCATTGTGGAAGGTATTCCATATGTTTCCCCCATACTTACTCCTTTCCCCCCCCCTTCACCTGATCCCCCCCTTCCATTCTCTTCTGTTTTCCTGGTGCTGAAGTTCTAAAATGCATAGGGCTGCCAGCTCCAGGTTGAGAAACACCTGGAGATTTTGGGGGTGGAGCCTGAGGAGGGTGGGGTTTGGAGAGGGGAGGGACTTCAATGCCATAGAGTCCAAGTGGCAAAGCAGCCATTTTCTCCAGGGCACCTTATCTCTGTCTCCTGGAGATCAGTTGCAATAGCAACAGATCTCCAGCCACCACCTGGAAGTTGGCAACCCTTGAAGTGCACCTGGAGCCTCAACGATACAATCACGTTTCTCCCTCGGAGCTTCCCTTGAGCTGCTTTGAACAATCCATTCAGACATCAATCCAACACGAAGGCACTCAAAGAGCCGGGCAGCTTTTGCCTGTTTTAGCTTCTATTTCCGTCTTCCGCAATGGCTTTCCCCCTCCCCGCTTCTTCTTCCCAGAAGGCAAATCTGCTTTTGAGAAAGAAAAAACACAGAGTACAAGTTTGTCTGTAAACGTTAACATGCTTTTTGTCAGCTCCTCTGACAATTTAAATTGTATCCTTGAAACTGTTTTATTAGCAAGGCTTGCTAGGCTCTTACAGCCAGTAATTGTCTCAAAGGCCTCAAATGGTGTCGCAGATATTATTCTCGGGAGCATGTTCTCCCCTCCCCTTACCCTGTCAGCCAGTCATTTATGATTTACAACATCTCCATGTGTATCTCTCTCTGTCTTTGCTGCTGGCCACTCTTCATCGATCAGATCTCTCCTTCCTAAAGTCCTGTTCTAGCCCATGATTTAAATTTACTGTCCTGGGAAATCTATTTGTTTAACTTAAACCCTGGTCTTTGGCATCCTCTGACAGTACCCGAACATATTTGACTTTTTTTCTTCTGCTCCTCGGTCATCTGCTGTCAAGCCAGGCGGTTGCAACGGAAAGCTGTGCTGATATCATGTCTCCCAGTTTTCGGGATTATTTGAAACACGCTGTCAATATTGTCTCATTCCGTTCGGCATGACTACGTTTTTGGCTTCCTATCTGCCAACGCAGCTCACAAATCGAGCTTGACAAAGATGTGGGAGTAATTGAGTTACTAGATTTGAATTCCCTTAAAAGCAAAAAAAAAAAAAAGACATTGTGGGGGAAGGACATAAGAAGTCACCAAAATAAGTCATTACAGCATTCCTTTATAAGGAAATTACAATGCTGAAAAAATAACAGTCGTGTTTGGAACCAGCATGTGCCACTATTCCAAAGGGAGCCCACCAGTCATGCATTGGTGATCTGGCCATGGTTCTTACATTGATAAGAACATAAGAAAAGCCATGCTGGATCAGACCAAGGCCCATCAAGTCCAGCAGTCTGTTCACACAGTGGCCAACCAGGTGCCTCTAGGAAGCCCACAGACTGAAGCAGCATTGTCCTGCCTGCTTTACACAGCACCTAATATATTTGTCATGCTCCTCTGATCCTGGAGAGAATAGGTATGCATCATGACTAGTATTCATTTTAACTAGTAGCCATGAATACCCCTTTCCTCCATGAACATGTCCACTCCCCTCTTAAAGCCTTCCAAGTTGGCAGCCATCACCACATCCTGGGGGAGGGAGTTCCACAATTTAACTATGCGTTGTGTGATGATATACCTGGAGATTTTAGGGGTAGAGCATGAGGATAGTGATAGTCAGGAGAAATGTGTGTACTGTGTGTGTGTGGTATGCAGGGTTGCCGTTGTAAAGTGCATGAAAATTTCATTCGGTGCAAGGAATGGTGCTGGACTAGATGGACCACTGGTCTGATCCAGCAGGGCTCTACTTATGTTCACATGGTGAGTAGATGGTTACTCATCTGTGGAATCTGTGGAGTGGGACTGTCCAGCGTGGTGTAGTGGTGGACTCTAATCTGGAGAACTGGGTTTGATTCCCCACTCCTCCACATGAGTGTACCACTCTCCAAGTGACAGAGATCAGTTCCCCTGGAGAAAATAGCTGCTTTGGCAATTGGACTCTATGGCATTGAAGTTCTTTTCTTCCCCAAACCCAACCCTCCTCACGTTCCGCCCCCCCAAAATCTCCAGGTATTTCCCAACCTGTAGCTGGCCATCCTAATTGTTATCCCTGTTTAAGACTAACAATAAACTTTGTTTGGAATCAAAATTGGGCTCACTTGGTACAACAGGAACAAAACAATCTTTGAAATCTTTGTGAATCAAAATCTCCCACTTTTTTGACTCACATTGCATTCTTCAAGTGCACGAATGGATACAACTTAGTGACAATTGTAGCCCAAAGTAATATCTGATTTAGGCGTAATTCTGTATTGGATAAATACAGAAATATAATAAAAACATGCCGTCTCCTACTCCATTTTCAGAGTAGAAACTTACAAGATGCCATGTAATCCAATTACTATTGTCCTAACACTGTGAAATGGGGGACTAATTAATTCTTTATCATTAAAGAGGCATGCATGGTGGATGGGAAATCCTTGTGGGTGCATCTGTTGACTCAGGTCGTTTTTAGCGGGCAGAGGCAATCAAGCAATTTGCTGCTCCAAAGGGGCACATTTTATGGTGTGCATTCTTCTCTATTCAAGCAAAACTTTTTTTTAAAAAAAAAAAGCCACAGAGTCTGCGTTTTTTTTGTTCATTATATCTCCCTTTTCTTTTCCCTACACTGTATCCAAACAATCAGCTCCATAAGATTTGTATCATATATATGGGGGGGATTCGTGCCAAAGCAAATGCACCCTTCTACAAATTTTATCTTAAAATCAAAGCAGAATGATTAATCTCTTTATATGGATCCACACAGATAGAGAACAAATCTGGCTGTTTATGCTAGGCACGCATATTACTTTAAAAGAAAGCTGCAATCATTTTGCTGAATACAGCAACTGGGACATTCACAAGGTAAACCCCCCTCACTACTTTATAGTGTGTGTATTGTCCAAGTAAATAATTTTTTTAATGGTTTCTCATTAAGGGTTGTTGTGCTGGGCTATAGAGAACAGCAAAAAACTGCAGTTCTATCATTTTGCCCCTCTGGTTTACCTCAAGGTAGACATGTTACAGAGCAGTTCTGATTTACGCAACCTTCATCAAAAATCCACTACATGATTGGGTTTACTGAAATGAGCAATTCACAGGAGTTGCTTCTTGTAGGTTATCCGGGCTGGGTAACCGTGGTCTTGGTATTTTCTTTCCTGACGTTTCGCCAGCAGCTGTGGCAGGCATCTTCAGAGGAGTAACACTGAAGGACAGTTCACAGGAGGGTTGCCAACTGGGAGCACATAGAGGGCAGGAGAATTTGGAAGGGCAGAGACTGGGGAAAAGATGGCACACAATGCTGTGGCATCACTTCCGGGTGAGTACCTGGAAGTGATGTCATGTACCATTAGGCAAAAACTTTAGCCTCCTTTATTCCCCGTTTCAGCCAGGATTCAACCAGGATCGAACGCACGATCGGCGAAAACTCCTGGTTCGATCCTGTCCCCTTCACCCAGTTTTGCTCCTGCTACTCCATTAGGCAATGTTAGGGGCAGGAGCATGGGGGCAGGAGTATGCCCAATTTTACAGGCAACTTGGTAACCCTCATTCGCAGGTGCCACAATCTTGATTAAAGCAGGAGTAATGGAAGATGGCTAGGATTAGGGCTCTCATTTCTTGAAGGATGGTGCAGCACAGCTGTCAAGGGTGTGAACCAAGAGCCAAGCAACCATGGGCTCAAATCTTTTGTCACCCATTAGGGATGCCAGCCTCCAGGTGGGACCTGGGGGTCTCCCAGAATTACAGCTCATCTCTAGACTAGAGAGATCAGTTCCCCTGGTGAAAATGGATAGTGATGAAGTTTATTGTCTGCGGCCGAAGGCCATCACAATCCACCATACACAACATTAAAATAACATAAAATATCATCAAATAACATTAAAATAACTTTAAAACAGTCTGACCCACAAGAAACTGGTATTTAAATATGTTACATTCCCTGATTAGAAACAGTTTTAGCTCGGATTTTCTTAGCTGCTGAAGCAAAGAGTGACACTTTGTAGGTAACATCAGGATTGGAATCTGATAGGAGAAAGAGCAGCTTCTCTGAATCTGGAGAAAGATTTAGGCCCTTTAGAAGCGCTCCGAGGAATTTAAGTCTGGGTTCTTTATAAAGAGGACAGAATAAGGTGTAATGAGTTAGGTCCTCTGGAGTGGTGAGAGGCCCATGTGTTCTTGGTCTGCCTTTAATCAGGGCCCGTGTTCACTTAGCCCTGTTAAGATCTTGGAGAAAGCAAAGCAGTGACACCACCAACTTACATCGCAGGCAGTGTTTTAAATTGATGATGCAAAGTGATGCTGATGAAAATGGATGATTTGGAGGGTGGATCCCATGGCATTGTACCCACTGAGGTCCATGTCCTCCCCAGGCTCCAGCCACAAATCTCCAGATATTTCCCAACCTGGATATGGCAACCCTACACCCCCCGCCGATGGTCAGGGGGGACTTGGCAACCCTACATCTATGACCTTACCAGGATAGCATTTTGAAAATAGCTGTCTTGTCTGTACTGTGCCACCAATATATCTAGGAGCAAACTAAACCCTTATAGAATCCCCCATGACATTGCCCCAAGTGGTCACACAGGCGGCTTGACAGAAGAACTGACCCTGGGATCACTTTTCACATTGCCTTTTGTGGCACGGGAGCTGCTGTTTGGCCGTTCCTTTCCACATTACCTGAGAGACATCTGGACAGCGAGCAGTGAAGAAAACAAAGAGTTGGTTTTTATATGCCAACTTTCTCTGCCACTGAAGGAAGAATCAAACTGGCTTACAAACACCTTCCCTTCCCCTTCCCGCAACTGACACCCTGTGAGGTAGGTGTGGCTGAGTGAGAGAGCTCTAAGAGAGCTGTGACTCGCCCAAGGTCACCCAGCTGGCTTCATGGGTAGGAGTAGGGAAACCAACCCAGTTCACCGGATTAGCATCTGCCGCTCATGTGGAGGAGTGGGGAATCAAACCCAGTTCTCCAGATCAGAGTCCACCACTCCAACTCACCACTCTTAACCACTACACCATGCTGAACTATGTGAACAGTGAGCTATGTAAAAGGACCTAAGCATAACTATGGTTGCTGACCTCCATAGAGGCCCTGGAGTTTCCCCAGAATTACAACTGCTCTCTAGACTACATAGATGAGTTCCCCTAAAGAAAATTACAGCTTTGGAGGATGGACTCTGTAGCATCACATCCCTCCTGAGCTCCCTCCCCTCCTCAGACACTGCTCTCTGCAAGCACTGTTGCCAAACCTCCAAAATAAAAAATACTTAAACTGGAGTTGGCAACCCTACTTCTTCCCTATACTGAAATGATGTAAGTGTGTAGATAAGCTGCTATAGTATTAGGATGCATGGAAGTATTGGTGATTTAGCAGCGACAGTCTTTACATAATAAAGAAAATAAATAGTTTAATTTCAAGAGAGCATGTAGGAGTAGCCACATCAGTATTAGAATACTTTCGGAATCAAAAGAAATAGCAGTTCGTTTGTGAATCAACCTGGCACCTATTTAATTGCAACATTAAGGTTTGTTTATTGTGTTTACAAAAAATAAAATTAAACCCAAAGAGTGGGTTGGGGATTTTTTTTTAAAGAACACATTGCAAATGTCGTCCAATAATATAGGGAAAATCAATTATGGCAACAGAGAAGTGGAAAGAGAATGGAAGTTTTTACAGTTATGGAAGGGGATAAACATTGATCCAATTAAACTCAAGTTCGTTTGGGAAATGGTAAGATGAAAAGTGGAAGAAAAACCCCCCAGAAAAGCAATAAGTAGGAGATGGAGCATTTTTATTTCCACAATTTGGAAATGCATTAAATATATGATAAATTGTATTGTACATTTGGGTCCAAACAGTTGAAAATTAGAAATAAAAGACTCTATTAAGTAACAGAGAAACTACAAAAAATGCACACACGCGCACACAATTAAAATACAACAGAACCCAAGGCTTATAAAACTCAATATTTTTGCAAAAATAAATATTTGTTTCTTACAACTCTCAAACTGTAATTCTTACCAGATCTAGTTCCCTGATACTTCTTCTTTTCTGGACAGCTCTCCACAGAAACTAGCATTCACATACATACCTGCTCACTAGGATTGATAACTCCAGGTTGCGCAATATATGAAGTTTAAGGGTAAGCCTGGTGAAGGCGGGGTTTGTGGATGGTAAGGACCGCAACAGAGTATAATGCCATAGATTCTACTCTCCAAAGCTGCCATTTTCTCCAGGGGAACTGATCTTTGTAGTCTAAAGATCCACTTGTAATTCCGGAATATGTCCAGGCCCCACCTGGAGGTTGGCAACCCTAATGCTCACCTCACGAATATTCCATTCTGTTTTAAGACTATTCATATGTTTTCTGCACACGTTGCAACAAAGCACTAAAAGAAAAGTGAGAATAATGCTATACTTTCTGTTTGAATGTTTTACTGTATAGTAGGAAGTCAGTTCATTAAAAAACAAACAGGTGACGCTCAACTCACGTAGGAAGAAGTTTTTCATTTCCAGAAAAAGCAGGGAAAGAGAAGACACAAATTGATAATGCTTCATCTTTTGCCACTTGGTATGAATTGGGGCAGTCAAGAGAGAGCTTAACTTTGGACAGATGGTGCCCATCAATCTTTCCCTGAAGAACACATCCAAGCCTCCGTCAAATCAACTGAAGTCCTGACTTGAACATTTTGGAGGCTTTAAAAGTACAACTTGGCCCTTCTTCTACAGCCAGTGCACTTAGATTTCATTTTGATGTTGGCCTTCGGCACTTTCAGGAATTAATCCAATTTAGCACTGAATCGTTACACCGAGGGCCTGATGAATTACAATATGTTCCGAGCGCTAACTGGAGCAGGGGGTTAGAAGAAGAATGAAACAAGCCATTCAGAATTTCAAGGACTGCCTCATCAAGGCAATGAGTTAGAAACTTCTTATTCCAAGATAATTATCAGCCTGTGAAAGGACAATATTGCTCCCAAGATTGTTCGCTGATTTTAGAGTATAAAGACTTTTGCTAATAATTCAAGCATGGTACAGTAGCTCTTCTCAAACATGTTGCTCTGAGAGCTCCACCAGCTATTTCAAGCTTTCAAGGGGCATTCTGAATGGCAAGCTGGCACCAAATCAGCAGTCTTAACAGTCGCCAGCTTCTGGATTTGTTTCGTTTTGTTTTAAATGCAGCTACCCAGGTGAGGTTGGCAGTAGATTAAGGTCAGAATCCAGGGGGTTGGGTGGACAGGTGGATTGAGTTAATGGGCAAAGCTTTTTTGTTTGCTCCTTAGAAGTGACAAGGTTTCGTAGTCCTGTTCCTTTATTGTTCCAGGCATTTGCTCTGTATTGCATTCCATTCCTCTTTAAGAAGAATTTTCAAAATTGATTTTGGAAATGGAGCATGCACAGTTTGCACAGTTTACAGTCTCCTGCAGCTGTTTGCCCTTCTCTTTCCCAGGTTACCAATGTGTATTTATGCATCAATCAAATATAACATATACATATATATATATCTTGGGTGAGATTCTCCAGATTAGAGTCCACCACTCCAAACCACCACTCTTAAGCACTACCCCATGCTGGCTCACTGTAACTTATGAGCAGAGCATGTATTAGCTGTCATTTCACTAACAGTGCATAATAGTGCATAATGAAATAGAATAGAAAAATATGAAATTAGACCATTGGAGAAAAATAGATGATCCAAATCCAAACATTTATTTCTCCCCCTATATCTCTTCTTCCAGATTAATACTGTGTCTTTAATGTACGTGCAGAAAAGTGTTCTTTATAAAACCGTTGTGTGGCCCCTCCCTCCATCTGCATAACAAAGAAATGAGTCATCTCCCCAAAACTGTTGCCAGGTGATACTTGGTTCTGAGCTAGTGGATCACAGTTCACTGGGAGAGCACAAATTTTCATGTTCAATGCTCCAGCTTTGGCCTGACTTTAAAAGGCTCTTACATAGCAGAGAGCAGAAGACCCCAAATTAAGAAAGCTGCTGCTAGTTGGAGGAAATTCAGTGGATCACATATATATGGTTAGCATGGTACAGTAGTTAAGAGCGGTGGTTTGGAGCAGTGGACTCTGATCTGGAGAACTGGGTTTGATTCCCCACTCATCCACATGAGCGGCGGACACTAATCTGGTGAACTAGATTTTCTTCCCCACTCCTACACATGAAGCCAGCTGGGTGACCTTGGGCTAGTCACAGCTCTCTCAGCCGCACCTACCTCACAGGGTGTCTGTTGTGGGGAAGGGAAGGTGATTGTAAGCTGGTTTGATTCTTTAAAGTTGGCATAGAGAAACCAACTCTTCTTCTTCTTTTTCTTCTTCTTCTTCCCTGGGCTAGGTGCAGACTTCTTTGGATTATAACACATGGATGCTCACACGAGCGCGTGTGCCCACACACAGACACACACACACACTTTATACTTTCTCACATAAATATTCTGTGTTTAGAATTGCCCCTGAATTGCAGGGATCAATGCTTGCTGAGCTCTGAGGCTGTCTGATCTTGAGAGGGTGCTTTCCGAAATCATGCTGAGAACTCTCATCTTCCATTTAGAGAAGACAGAAGGACTGCTTAAGGGCTTCCTTTTACATAGCAACCATTCAGCAGCAATCACCCGTGCCAATACCTCACTTATAAACCGCCCCCCATTTCACTGCCTGATCCCGCCACGGCGCTGCTGCCTCTCATAGTACAGCAAATGCTTCCCCATATTTCATGGATTCAATTATTGGCTGTTTCATGTCCCCCGACATTCCATTGATTCCGCTCTGTACCGTATTGTTAGGAGAGGAATTGTTCTTAGGTGTTTTGCAACCAAGTCTCCGAACAATACTCTCTGCACGTATTTATCACTGGAGGCAAAATTAACTCCTTGACAAATATACAAGCCTTTTTGTCCTTTACAACGTGTTGTGTAGCCAGTTATGGGGCTCCTGAGTGTGATCATAGGCAGTCAGCTAGAGCGATGAAATTTGTGCCCTGATCATTTTTTTTATTTGCTTTTCAAAGATTTCTGTTGACTGCTTTACAGGTTGGAAGCTACGGTTTCTGCATTTTTATGCTTTTGATGCTATTATTTTTAATAATTAAATTTTTATTAAGATTTTCAATAATACAGCTTTAAAAAGGAGATTCTTTCCAAACAAACACCGGCCAATATTTATAAGACCTATAAAACAATCAATCTGTTTATAAACCAACAACAACAGAATCTAGACTTTTAAGCATGTTCTCCATTCTGGATATTGTGGGATTCCATATTCCATCTAAAATTTATGATGCTCTTATTTAGATTCTGTTTTTGTATAGGAAGTGGTTGTACCAAGCACTGCACCCATAGAAATGAGTTTATCAAGTTTATTACATAACTGATCAAAATCATTACTGCTAATCCTAATTTGGAGTGGTAGAGTCTGATCTGGAGAACCAGGTTTGATCCCCCACTCCTCCACATGAGCGGCAGAGGCTAATCTGGTGAACTGGATTTGTTTCCCCACTCCTACACATGAAGCCAGCTGGGTGCTCTTGGGCTAGTCACAGCTCTCTTCGAGCTTTCTCACCCTCACCCTCCTCACAGGATGTCTGTTGTGGGGAGGGGAAGGGAAGGTGATTGTAAACCAGTTTGAGTCTCCCTTAAGTGGTAGAGAAAGTTAGCATATTAAAACAACTCTGCTTCTGCTTCTTCTAATTTGTAAGATTCGGCTGCACTTGGCAGTCTCTCCTGGCTACCTTAGGTTGAGACATTTGGGCCCCAAACTCAGCCAGTAATTTATTGCCAGCTTTGTTTATCCTCACCTGCATGTTAGCTGTGCTTGAGAAGTGGCAAGCTTCATTGACCACCCTCAATGTGCCATAAGATAACTAAGGTTTCTGTTCACAAGGCTTTCCTGTTCAAACTGCTTTACTGCAAGATGATTGATGAGGTGTTTAGGAACTCCTTCATCATTGCATTGAAAAGTGTTCACACAACACCAAGTTAAATTGTGGAACTCCCTGCCCCAGGGTGTGGTGATGGCTGCCAACTTGGAAGGCTTTAAGAGGGGAGTGGACGTGTTCATGGAGGAGAGGGCTATTAATGGCTACTAGTTAAAATGGATGCTAGTCTTGATGCATACCTATTCTCTCCAGGATCAGAGGAGCTGCTTTGGAACACAGGCAGGACAATGCTGCTGCAGTTGTCTTGTTTGTGGGCTTCCTAGAGGCACCTGGTTGGCCACTGTGTGAACAGACTGCTGGACTTGATGGACCTTGGTCTGATCCCGCAAGGCCTTTCTTATGTGTTTGGAAACTTCAAAGGGTACAGAATGCTGCAACCTGAATGTTGACTGGAGTTGGACACAGGGACTATATCACTCTAGTCTTGGTCCATCTACACTGGCTTCTATTTCCAGGCACAATTTAAGGTGATGGTGTTGACCTTTAAAGCCCTATATGCCTTGGGACCAACATACCTGAAGGACCATTTAATTCCTTATGAACCTACCTGACCAATGGGATCATCTTCAGATGCCCCCACCTTCTGAGATTAGGCAGCAACCTGAAAGAGGACATTCTTGGTTATGGCATTAAACAGTGGAATCTCCCCAGAGAGACTCACCGTGTCCTTTGGTTGCCATCTTATGCCAGCGGGTAAAGATTTTGTTTGTTTGTTTCATGTGGCATTCCCCCAGTGAGCTCTCCTTCCTGCCCTATGTTTTAATTGGGGTTTGTGTATATGTACATTAGCTTTGGATTTAATTATGGGTTTCAAATGTGTGGGGTTTTGTTGGTTTTAATGGCCCAGTTGTGATTTTATTATGTATGTTTTTAATCTCTTATCAGCCTTGATGGCCCCGATAAGGGCAGAAGGTTGGGGTACAAATTTTGCAGATAGAGGATGATTAGGGTTTCCACGTCCCTCTTCACCACTGACGGGAGGTTTTTGGGGTGGAGCCTGAGGAGGATGAGGTTTGGGGAAGGGAGGAACTTCAATGCCTTAGAGGCCAATTGCCAAAGTGGCCATTTTCTCCAGGTGAAGTGATCTCTATCGGCTGGAGATCAGTTGCAATCGCAGAAGATCTCCAGCTAATACCTGGAGGTTGGCAACCCTGATTATGATGGTGATGGTGGTGGTGATATCTCAGGGTGCCTGCCAAAGTTTGCAACCTTCCCTATTCAGCCAACTTAGGTATGGCCTAACCAGTTAAAAGCAGGCCTATTTATCCCTGCCCTCCCACAGCAGTCTGAAGCAGGCAAAATTAAGGTCCACAAAAGTCAATCTAGGGAACAAAGAATGATTCATGCTTGGCCCTGAAGTAACTGGATACTCATTTATCCCCTAGGAAGGAAGGGTGGCCAGCAGCATATGGCAAATACCTGCAGCAAGGAAGCAGAGGGCCTTTTATGCTCTCCCACTGTGAACCTCCAATGGGCTGGGCAATTGGTGCCTTTGCCAGTCAATGTCCTGTACCTTATTTGATTTAAAAAAGGGCAGGACAACAATATCCCTGGCTCGAACAGCCATAAGTAGGTTTCTTACGAAATCTTCCCCACCTAGCCAATCAGAAATGCTTTTCTAGCTTTATATTTTGTTTTGTCAGTACAATGGCATTGCAAATATGAATATAACTGCATAGCAATGTGAGAATTACCTTTCTGGATCAAGCTAATGTTGATCTAGCACAATATTCTGCTTCCAAAAGTGGCCAGCCAATTACTCCTTGGAAACGGCGTAACGGAAAACCTGAGGTTTGCTACCAAGCAGTGTGGAAAACTGAAACTCCCAGCAGTTGCCAGCCAACGCCTGGTAATCATAGTTCACAGTGAGCCAAGGAAGAAGCCTTGACCACATCTGATCAATACTTTTCTAATGTCCCATTAAGACTAGCAGAAGTGCAACTGGTCTATATTCAAATCGAGAGAAAGGCTTTCTATGAAAGGACAATGTTTAAGGTTCCCATGGAAAATCCAAGAAAACATACCTGAAATTAGAATTGTGCCAGTTTGTTTCATACCTTGCTAGTAGGTTTTTTTTTAAGACATAAGGATATCATATAACTTCTTTTTTCATGTATCTAGGTGCTTCAGGCTAAGAGAAGAACAAAAAATGAGCTCCAGGCAAGTGTGCAGTTTTGCAGATATCCACTAGATAGAGCCAACATGATTCCATCTCTTTAAAAATAACCACAGCTACATAAATAAAAGTTTCCCAGTTTCTTGTGCTTACATATGCATACTATGGCTTAAATCACTTCTTCCATCTAACTCATGGTGGGTGAACTGTCCCCATTCAAAGAGTAAATGGCGCAGTTCTTTTAAACCAAGGACACGTTTTAATAACAACACATTATATCATGAAACTTGACAGCTACAGGCAAAGATCTGGAGGTTATTTCCGATCAGAATTTGAAATATGTTACTCTATCTCCACACAGCTTCCTGGTGCATGGAGCCCAGCCTACAAAGCTGCCCAGACTGTCTCCTCTCTTCCACACCAAGTCCTTCATGTTCCTTGGTTCTGTGCACTATTTTTGCTATAGTTATTTCTTTTTATTTGGTCACTCTTCCTTTAACATGGAGCACTATGCTTCATCTACTGCCTTTCATGCCCCTGCTTAAGAACACATGTCCCCATTCCGTCTTTACTCGGAGCTCTTTCTTAGCTTCTCCAATGGAACTCCATACTCATTCCCTGACTAACTGGGGAGGGGCCATGACTCAGTGGTAGAGCATCTGCTTGGCATGCAGAAGGTCCCTGGTTCAATCCTCAACATCTCCAGTTGAAAAGACAAGATAAGTGATGTGAAAGACCTCTGTCTGACACCTGAAGAGCCGCTGCCAGTCTGAGTAGACAATATTGACCTTGATGGACCGATGGTCTGATTCAGTATAAGGTAGCTTCATGTGTTCAATATGATCAAAGATCCCTGGCTCCCAGCATAGGTCTTGTTGCTTCTGGCCCTGAACTGGCCCAGTTCAAGTTGCCATCTTTGAACAAAATGGAGTTCAGACCCTGACCCTATTTAGTTTGCCATCAGAAACTGGGACTTTTGCTGAAACTGCTGTGATATAGCACCAGCCAATTGTTAATCATTCTGTGAGAAACAACCAAGTGCAAGTAGCTATAATAATAGGGTTGCCAGGTCCTCCCTGGCCATCAGTGGGGGATGAGGGGTAGGGTTACCAGATCCAGGTTGGGAAATTCCTAGATATTTAGGGGTGGAGCCTAGAGAGGACAGGGACCTTAGTGGGGTTATAGAGTCCACCCTCCAAAGCATCCTTAGTGGGGTCATAGAGTTCACTCTCCAAAGCATCCATTTTCTCTAGGGGAGGTGATCTCTGTAGTCTGGAGATCAGCTATAATTCCGGGGGATCCCCAGAGGAAGGCAATGGCAAACCACCTTTGTTAGTTTCTTGTTTTGAAAACCCTACTGGGTTACAGCTGTGACTTGATGGCACTTTGTACTATATGTGTCATCTATTACAACATTTTTTTAAAAAAATGATACAAAGAAACCAAAAATGGTATGGAGATAAAGTACCATGGGTTCCATTTGCACAATGGAGTAACAGACTAGAAACTGGGATTTTTCAAATCAGAAGAGAAAAGCAGTGAGCCTCAAAAGGAAATGTAGCATCCCTTGTTAAAGGTATGCTGAGGTTGCAATCTAAGCATATTTTCTTAGGGAAAGGTCCCACTGCAATCAATCGGATTTACTTCTTAGTAAAAAGTGTTGTTTGCCAGTAGGGGGAAAAATGCCACTGAAGAGAATGTCACAAAGATACCTAGTTCATCTTATTTCTGAGCTGACAGGAATCTTGATAGAGCTATATTTATATTGAGACATAAATTAGACATGGAAACAATATCCAACTCAGACTGATCAGATTCTCAGGGCTGAATGACCCTTAAAAATGAAATATAAAAGGGAACAGCAGAACAAACAACTTTCTCCTGTTGGTAGCATATATCTTTAATAATGTAGCATTCATATCCATAAGACATAAGTGCAATTGATTTTTAGAGCAATGCAATTTATGTACTTGTTTTCTTGCCAGAAGGGATTGAGGGTTTGTAGGTTTTAATTTTTTATTTTTTTTACCTTTTACTATTTATACAGCCTTTATAATATGTGACGAGAAAGCTCAGCTTTCAAATTTAATGGTCAGGAAAGCTCAAAGTTTTACACTGAGAATGTGGTTATATTTTTAATGGCTTTTATCTTACTCTTCTATTACATTGTGTTGTCTCCACTCCGCAGCATAGGCATCTTATATTTTATTAGTTACATCTTTGTATTTATTCAGATAATAAACTACATTACTTTGGGCCGATGTGCTATATTATAGAAGGTAGATTATCAAAAGCATATATAGAAGGTTTATTTGATGTGACAAATCTGAACAAGTAAATTTGGGGGGGGGGGAATAACAATGCTGTAAATCTCCCTCCTGAAGGCTCAAATAGTATAGGACAGGAACAGATACATCCCATAAAACTTTGGCACTTAATTTTACATGGCCAGACTTTCACATGGCTAAACTAACTTTAAAAAAATCAAAACGATTATTGTTCCCATGCCCAGCCTTTAGCCAAAATTCATGACAATTGTATATTGCCTATCAGGTCTGCAAAAACGAGTCTGACATCTTTTCAGCAAATTTATATGGCATGTGATGAAACCATCCTTACGTTGGGTAAACTGAAGCTGATGCACAGTGCAGTCCTATGCAGAGTCATTCCAGTCTAAGACCATTGAAATGAATAGGTTTAGTCTGGAGTAACTCTGTTTAGGATTGCACTGTCAGTCAGTTTTTGAGTGCAGGTATAACATTCTCAATCTTCAGACCCTGTATCAGCAATTGTAAGAAGAAGAGTTGGTTTTTATATGCCGACTTTCTCTGCCACTTAAGGGAGAATCAAACCACCTTCCTTTCCCCTCCTCACAACAGACACCCTGTGAGGTGGGTGAGGCTGAGAGAACTCTAAGAGAGCTGTGACTAGCACAAGGTCACCCAGCTGGCTTCATGTGTAGGAGTGGGGAAACAAATCCAGTTGACCAGATTAGCCTCTGCCGCTCATGTGGAGGAGTGGGGAATCAAACTCAGTTCTCCAGATCAGACTCCACCGCTCCAAACCACCACTCTTAACTACTACACCATGCTGGCTGTCTGAGCAGGTTGTTACCCACACCGAACTGGATTCTTATTCTGTCTGTTGCAGATTGTTTCTGTAATGGACATCAAACAGAAAATTATCAAAGGCATACAAAAATGTTGCTCCATACCTTCCCAATACACAGAGGTGTGAAATCAAGTGATAAAGATCAATGCCAAGGCAGTCGCTCAGCTGAACAAAATGCAATGCGACCAGTTTGATCTTCCGGCCAAGCAACTCCATCTTCTTAAATATTCTTGGAAATTTCACAGCACAGTTTCCATTTTTACATATATTCTGCTACAATGTTTTTTTCCCTAATATGTACCATCACCTTTCCCCTTTGCTAATGCATTAGCGCTAAAAGAAAAAAAATCAATACAGTAATAGTTCTGAGTTATCAGTGCTTCGTGACACTGTTCAGAGCCGAATTGGCTGTATGAGCAGTATCATTAAAGTAAGTATCGGTGCTTCTCAAATCAAGAAATGCACACATCTATATGAAGAAAATATCGGGTTAGAGAAAATGTTTTCCTATCTTAAACTCTGTTATGTTTTCTATTAAGGATGTACAAATGTGCCCTGTTTCATTTTCTTTCTTTAGCTTTTCTTTCTACATCTTTTGTATCAGCATTTCCATTTGGTATTCCTGCTAGTTTATAGTGTGATGTTTCATTCATGTTGTCATTGATTTTTCCTACTTTTTAAACAAATCCTATACACATTTTATGTACAAGCTATAGACATTCGGGACAAATTATATGCTTAACAAATTATTACAAGATACTTAAAAAAATTAAAGATATTTATTTCCTGACAGAAAATATGTTTTACATTTAACATGGTTTGGGGGAGAAACACCTTTCATCTTATTTGTTCCAAACACAGAAACAAAAGTGGTATTTGGTATCAAATCTCAACCAATGAGAATTTGGAAAGCATCCCTACTTTCTATTACCATGGGAAAGTCTGCCAAATAGCAACAGATGGTATCAGCCTGGTAAGGAATACTGCCATGATTTCCTTATTTGTTAGATTTCATCTTAGAAATCCAAAGCATGTGTTTTCTTTAATCTCATCAGTGTACAAGATCTAATCAGAATTCATGCTGCCATTCACGGATAGCTAGAAACTCTTCAGTCTGAAAACTACTTTGTCACCTGAATGCCTGCCTTCAGTTGATGGGCACCTGAATGCCTGCCTTCAGTTGAGAGGGACCTGGCAACCCTATCTATATATGCAGCAGTACCCCAGGCATTTGATCTTGCCCTTTATTATGTATCTGTACTTTCAGATATTTTAATAACTGTTTCATTTTAAAATTGAATTTAAAGATTGAAATTTAGGCATAATCCAGAAAAAGGTCTCTATCATTAACAGCGCATTCCTGAAAGGAATGCCTGCGCCGGGCTTAGGAGGCAACCCAGCGGCGTTGCCTCCTAAGGAGGTTTCGGCACAGCCGAAACCTCTACCCAGCACCAAAAACTGGCGTAAAAAGCTGGCGTATCTTCACAAAAACAAAAAGAGGCGTTCCCGAGCTGAAACGCAGCGGCTGGCCGGGTCCAGCGCTGCCACGGTGGATACCAGGGACTGGCGTCCGGGCCTGCACGCCGGCGCTGGGGCCACTCCCGCCGGCGTGCGCCATCCGCCCACCACCGTTGTGGGGCCCTGCACTGGCAGAGCCCTTTGTCGGCCGCCTAAGGCCTTTCACAGCGGCTGCCAGCGCATTTCAGGAATGCTCTGTTAATGTCCCACTGATTCTAACTGAACAGTAATAGTGCAATCCTAAACGGAATTCCACTCTTCTAAGCACACTGTAAGTCAAAAGCTGTACCTCCATTTGGGATTGCATTGCCAGGCACTTACATCTCTTTTATCAAAATCAACAGGACTTAAAAAGCACTTAATCAGCTCCTGAAAGACCTGGAAGCCTCTTATTTTTATTATACCACTTGTTGCTGTTATGATCTTTCTGTAAGCCAATGTATTTGCGGGAAGTAAATTTGGCTGCACAAAGGGAAAGCTGAGAGTATCAATAACTCATTTTTTTACTGGGCTTCTCAAATTCTGAAAACTATAAAAATGAAGAAGTCTGGTAGTTAACCTTCAAACATACAAACAGACAAAACCAGCTATGATCTAGACCTGCTTTAGACCAACATGGAATTTCAGATCTGGTTAGAAATAAAAGGAAATCAATATGTGATGCAGAAAAATAATAATTTTGCTTGTTGATTTATCTGCTGTCACACAGTCCAGGAAAACCAGATTTGTATTTTCAGTGGAAGATTTAAATGCTAGAAGCAGCTGTTCTTTACCTGCCAAGCCATGGATTTTTCAAATAAGATCCTAGCATTTATTTATTACTTTGGTAGTGAAACTTGCTTAGGATTGAAATGCTTTAAAGTGCTCTAGAATTCAACAACCATAAAGTTGCTGAAGGTCATAAATAGGAAAGCAATCCTGTTTCAGCTCATTTTTTTCTTTTCTGCATATTTTATTGTGAGAGTTGCTATCACACTCTAGACAATTGTTGAAAAGTTGCAATGTCCACTGTAATGTATTTAGTTGGTGCAAGGACTATGCTGAACTGTTGAGCTATTGAACTGTTGGACTCAGCTGTGCTGAACTGTGCTGAGCTTGAGGCTGTTAGTTTCTTCTATTGGACGGTGGACTTTAGCCGTCCAACCATGGACTGGGGTGGGGGGTGACTCCTGGTGGTTGGGAACTGTTTATAAGTTGGGGTGTTTTGCAGTTAAGTTAGTTCTCTCTTCCCTGTTAACTGAATTTATAAAGTGGTTGCTGTTGGAACTCTGTCTCTGGCCTCATGTGTAACCTACGCATACATAATATCCACAACTGCAAATAATAAATATTTTTGAACAGTATGAATTTCCTAATTCCATGACAGCAATTGCTTTGACAGAGAGACAAAGATCAGTTTTAGTAAAAGTTCATCAAAAAGCAATGTTAGGCATGATTGATACATGCTAAATGAGACTGGGAAACATGGGTTGTTTGTGTGGCCACTAACATGTGACTCTTGTTTCTGGAAGCTGTATGTTTGTAGAAGTCACCCCCTAAATCTGTTGAACTGACTATAAATTGCAGTGGTACCCATAATACCTTACTAAAAGTACTAAAGGGGCTAGAGAACAGCCCATGCCACTGTTGTCCCAAGCACACAGCTTACTCCTGTACAGTGAATTCAATATTTGGTATGAGTGAGATTTCTGCTCTGTGGAGGTCCACCAAGAGGGAGCCACCAGGCATGGTGCAGGGGTGAACTGATGGGCTGTTTGCAAAGCCCCAATGTCTATTCTGGTTTAGCTCGTATTCCACTGGAATCAATAAATTTACTTATGTGCTGACTATTGTTATTTCTGTCTATTTCGCTTATACTGTTTGCTTCTTATGTCTTGTGGGGGTGGTTAGTGTTGCCAGCTTTGGGTTGGAAAATTCCTGTAGTTTTAGGGAGGGCAGGGTTTGTTGAGGGGAGGGTTCTCAGTGGGGTACAATGGCATAGAGCTCAGCCATTTTCTTCAAGGGAACTGATCTCTGTAGTCTGGAGATCAGTTGTATTTCCAGGAGACCTCCAGATCCCACCTAGAGGCTGGCAACCTCAGGGGTGGTAGAGCAGTAGTAGATCACATGCATGGCATACAGAAGATCCCAACCCCTAGAGCATTTTTGTGGAGAAAGTCCTTTCTCTACCCAGGGCCCTGTAGAACTGCGGCCACTCAGTGTAGTGAATGAGGGACCAATGCTCTCACTCAGTTTAAAGCAGCTTCATACATTCCACCACAAAGTCTGAAACTGTTCAAATGTAGTTCCCAAGCTCTCTCCCATCCAGGCAATCTACACACTGAGCCCCATGTAACTCCAGCAATAGGACATTATCATGGGCATTAGGGTTGCCAGCCTAGGTACTAGCTGGAGATCTCCTGCTATTACAACTGATCTCCAGCCGATAGAGATCAGATCACCTGGAGAAAATGGCCGCTTTGGCAATTGGACTCATTGGCATTGAAGTCCCTCCCCTCCCTGCCCCAAAAACCTCCCGCCGGTGGTGAAGAGGGATCTGGCAACTTTGCTGGTTATGTACCGAATAAAGACTTGATGTTGACAACCCTAATGGGCATTTAAACTATTATCCCAATGTGGGTAGTATTGAACATTACTAAAGCTTCGAATACTCTACTCTAGAAAATACACAGATGCCTTCCCAACGTTTCAAAGATGCATTTCATTGAAATTTATCCTGAGATCCGTTATCTATTTCTCTTGAAGGCTGCCTTAGCTGCATTCAAAGGCTGATTCTAAAATAATCCCCCCAATGAAAATGTTTCCAGCATCTTAATCTTCTAATCCTGCCATTTTCAACCATCCTATTATCTTATTGCAAAGTCAACACCCACCACAGTTCTAATGACATCCTTGTCACCTGAGTCTTCCGCAAATGCTTTTGTGCCCCCCCCCCCTTTCTCCTTTCTGCTCTGCAAGTACGGGCAAGCTCATCAGTCATAATCTTCCTAGCTGCTCCTTTTGTTCCCTGACAGGCCTCCTTTAAAAGTCACTTCTTTGCATCCCAAAAACCCTCATCAGATCAAAGCCAGGCAGGTGGTGATTTATGATTTCCCTACCTAATGGGCTAAAAGTTTCACACCGCTGCTCTGCGATCAAATACTTTGTTACTCACTCCTGTCACCGGCTGCCATTTTCTTTTGTGCTTACTCATTATGTCTTGTCTTTCAAACTGTGAGAGCTTGGATATTAACTACTTGCTTACGCTTTGTCAACTGCCAGAGAGGTAGGGTTGCCATTGCCAGCTCCGGGTTGGGAAATACTTGGAGTTTTTGGAGGTGGAGCCTGAGGAGGGCAGGGTTTGGAGAGGGGAGGGAGTTTGATGCCATAGAGTCCAATTGCCAAAGCTGCCATTTTCTCCAGGGGAATTGATTTCTATTGCCTGGCAATCAGTTGTGATAGCAGAAGATCTCCAGCCACCACCTGGAGGTTGGTAACCCTACAGAGAGGCCTGCTCCATTACACCCCATCTACAGAAAAAGGGTGAGAACTGCTTTTGCAACCTACGCTTTAAATATGCTGATTTTCAAAAACTATGAGTTTTTTCCCCCAAAAGCTATACAGTGCTATAGCGGGAAGCCTCCCTCTGGAAATCTCCATCGTCCACTGCCACTCCAAGAGGTGGCAAGAGGAAACTTTTCTAAAAGCAATGTCACCAATATTGCTCCAATATCACCTCTGAAACTTTATGGAAACCATAGAGTTTCGGAGGCGATTGCTTGCGCATCCGTGTCACTTCCAGGTAAACCCAGAAGTGACGTTGGCGTATCATGCATGCCTCAAATTGTGATCACCACTCATGGCAGTGTTGAGGAGCGACCTGGCAACCCTACCTCCTGCTATAGTGAGAAGCCCCCCTCTTGAAATCTCCACTGTCCACTGCCACTCCAAGCGGAAGCAAGAGAAAACGTTTTAAAAAGTAATGTCACCAATATTGCTACATCACTTCCAGGTACCACCCATAAGTGACAAAAGGTAGCTCTAGGAAGTAGCAACACTGGTGATGTCAGCAACATCACACCCTCTCCCCATGTCCCTGTCCTGGTTGCATGGCAACCTTGGTCTCTCTGGACCCCTGGGAGGGACTGTTGTTTCCCAAACAACACATGTAAGATTCTCAAGGTAAACTAAATCAGTGAGTTGGGAAATTCTTGGATATTTGGGGTTGGATCCTAGGGAAGGTGGGTCCTCAGCAGGCCTGAGTGCCATAGAATCTACCCTCCAAAGCAGCCATTTTCTGCAGGGGAACTGACCTCTGTAGTCTGAAGTTCACTTTTAATTCTGGGAGATCTCCTGGCCCAACCTGGAGGTTGGCAACCCTACGCTGAGTGGGCTTTCCATCTTCTTGAACCAAGTTCTACGTGTTCAGTAACAGCAATTTTAAAAATTGTTTTGGAAGAAAAGGTTTGCAAGCTTTTAAACTTTTGAGATAGAATAGCAAATGTACCATTGCTGGAACCATGGCCCTCCGAAACCTAACCATGCCCTTCCTCCCTATCTGTTAATTGAAGCCGGTCTGCTAGTCCAGATTCCATTTCATTATTTCATGGAATTAGTTGCCAACACTTGGCAAAAACAGACCCATCGTGAGAGAAATGGATTTCATTTATGTGATGCCTCCTTTTCTGCAAGATGTCTAAGGCCTGCTGTAAATTCAGTGATGGTGGAATACAGCCAGTTGTCTGACTCAGTGTACAACAGCTAGTTTATATGCATGTTTTCTGATTTTATCACTGAATGCAATTTGTTGTTATTCCAACAAATGTGTGCACAGGCATGTAGCCTACGTCTATGCGGCAGGGCTGAGTTCTTGTACAGGACAGTTAGCAATGCAGGGGCTTGATTAGTAACAGCATATTGTCCTTTAGTAGCAGCAGTAAACTCAGGATGGTCAGCCAGTTGGAAATTCCTGGCGAGGCCTTCTGCCATTCACTAATCTATGCAGCTCTTGTGGCTAGTCTCTTGGCTGTTGAAATCTGTGTCCATCTTTTTTGAGTGGCATTGTGCCTGTCCACAAGATACGATTTCCATTTAGCTCAGGGAATATTTGCCAGAGTCTGTGAGTTTTGAAGGTATGCCTGCATAATAGTTCACAGCCTCTCTCAGATTTCTATTTGGTTTGGTTTCAGCTTTGCTTATGTGTTTGGGTTGCATATTTAAGTAGATATGTAGGCTAAAGAGGAGGGGGAGATTTCATTTACGGAGTAGATTATCTGCCGATAAGACAGAAGGTATTCCAATAGGTGCATTAAAAATGCACACATTAATAACAACTGTGGTATCAAAAATCCATGTTGTTCGAGAGACCATTCACTGGTCTATTGTTGGTAGGGTTGCCAACCTCCAGGAGGTGACTGGAGATTTCCTGCTATTACAACTGACCTCCAACCAATAGAGATCAGTTCACCTGGAGAAAATAGCAGCTTTGGCAATTGGACACTATGGCATTGAAGTCCCTCACCCCTCCAAACCCCACCCTCCTCAGGCTCCGCCCCCAAAATGTTCAGGTATTTCTCAACCGGGAGCTGGCAACCCTAATTGTTGGCAAGTTTCAGATTAAAACACTGTATACCAGTTCTCTCTAGTATCAGAGGAGCATGCCTATTATTTTGCGTGTGGTGGAACATGGGCAGGATGGTGCTGCTGCAGTCGTCTTGTTTGTGGCTTCCTAGAGGCACCTGGTTGGCCACTGTGTGAACAGACTGCTGGAGTTGATGGGCCTTGGTCTGATCCAGCAGGGCCTTTCTTATGTTCTTGACAGACTTAAGCTGGATATACAGAAATCAGCAAATTCAGGAGATTACAGGTGCCCAAGCATATGTGTAATTATGCAACAGTGTATACCAATTATCTGTCTTGTGCCAAGATCCCATTTTTATTAATGATCCAGTCTGAAGATACACATGTGTCACAACGAATCCTTCAATTTTAGAAATATAGAAAGGGAATGTAATGTTTCTAGAATTTAGCCCGGAAGAAAGGGGCATGGCATAGTTCAATCTCATCAGATCTCAGAAGCTAAGTAGGGTTAGTACTTAGATGGAAAACCACCAAGGAAGACTCTGCAGAGAAAGGCAATGGCAAACAACCTCAGCTTCTCACTTGCTTTGAAAGCCCCTTGTTGGGGTCACTGTAAGTTGGTTGCGACTTGATGGTACTTAATGTTAGCCGAATTGCTCCTTTATATGGGGAAATTAGCTGAGCAATCGGTAACTATGTATTTTTATAGCGGTCTCGCACTCAACTATACCAGAATCCGTTTAATGAGACGTCTGAATAAAGACAGAGACTAGGAGTTCCAAATTAAACAGTGTTTATGTATTCAAGCATTCAAATGGTGCAGTACAAGCATACAAGAGACTAGTAAATTAAAGAGAGTAGTACAGAGACATTTGCCAATGTGGCAGGTTATCGTTGATCCAATATTTACCGTATCTAGATGAGGTGTTGTCCAACTCACGCAGGCTACAAACAGATTGAAAAGGAAGACTGAGATGGGGGTAGGGGTTCCCGTAGACTTGACCAGCAAGGTGGGAGGGAGCGTGGTAAGGCTCGCGAAACCAAACCAACAGAGTAACAGCAAAGGTGCCAGGAAAGACCTAAGGTGACTAGACTGGGCCAGGGGCATCCCAGTTATACTATTTTCTGGGGGCGGGAGGAGGGGTTTGACCCCTCCCAGGTTCCCAGGTGACAAAAGGTGACCAAAAGGATTAAGCTGTGTCTACCGGGGCAGGGTAGTGAGAATTTGGAAATCGATTCTAATGCCAATGGCTTTCACAACCCGAGATGGTCTGGAATCTCTCTACTGATGTGATTTACATTCAGGAACAATGGGTGTGATCTGTGCAAATGTCCTGGGGTCGCTGCAGCTGGACAGGGGGGATGACTCATCTTGATATCAGGATCACTGCTAACGACCCATTGAGCAACGGAGGAATTTGGGAGGGGGGGAAGCAGCTCGCATTGAGTACGTGGCTGTCAGCTCTCTGCGAAATGGCTGCTGCTAGAACAGAGGTTTACAGGAACATGGCTCCTCTCAGGCTCACAAGAGACGGCCCTTTGCATCTGGTTCCTAGCGGCTGGTTGCCCGGGCTGGCGAGAGCAGCTATGTCAGTTTCAAATGAGCCGTGCCGCGACTGCCCAGTAGCGTTTGGGGCAGGCGCGCGGCTGGAAAGCAGTTAGTGCGCTTGCATACCGGGTTGCCAGGTCCAGTCCTGGAGATTTAGGCAGGCCCGTATGCTATCATTAAGTACTTATGTAGGGTTTAGGCATATTCCAATACATTAATGTAAGTCAGCACCGCTAAACCAAACACAACCTACCAGTTACAGATTGTGGCCTAGATGTTTGATAACACACCACCACCCCCAGATTTACAGTCACAGGGGGGGAAAATAAGAGTTTTATTGAGGCCATCATATAAAGCTGGTGAGCTCCATTTGACTTGTGTCACAAGATGTACTGTCCTGGTATAGAAACTATAAGAAGATTTAGAATGTTTTCAAGGTCATATATACCCACTGTGTTTCTTAAAGAATCATGGTACCCTAAAAGGCATCTTAAAGAAGGCTACTTTCCCCTCAGAAAATTTGAAGTGTATGGCTATTTTCTACTCTTAGTTCTTGCCTTTATTGGTTCCAAGGTTCATAAATTGACTGCATGTGAAATAGTAAGGACAGGGGAACAAAAGGCAGAAAGGCAGATAGATGAACCTCAAGAATGAGGCCAGTATGAATAGAACTGAATGGATCAGCTTTGGCTTATAACACTTACATCTGTGATATCTACAAACATGTAAAAATGGTGCTTTCCTTTTATGGCAAAGTTAGTTGTATAAGCACCAGGTGTCACTTGATTACACCTACAGGGAAGCTTGAATATATGAGCGAGGAAACAAATTTAGTTGATTTTTGTCACAGCTTTCACAATGAACAAGTAGATACATCAAAACCATTGTAGTAAGAGTAGATAATATGGACACTGACATTCCAATATGAAGTTAATAGTGCTATGTAATGCATTTTATCATATATAAAAATCAATATATCTAATTCTCAACATGGCCTCATCTGTGGATATTTACATCTGGAGACTGGAGGCATAAACAGACAGGACACATGTTTCTACAAACCTGAGAAAAGTCCTAGGTTTGTAGAAAAATCTGAATTATTTAAAAAAAAAAACATGGTGGAGGGGACCCCTCTTGCCTCCTCAGGGAGCCCACTTCACAGATCTGGAGCCTCTATATTATGAATGCTTAAGACTTTGTCAATGAGCAATAAAGATTAATATAATATAGATCTGGAGCCACGATAGGAAAGGACCGGGCTCTGATTGATGCCAGATGGGCCATCCTAAGTGGTGGGGTAGCCAACAGATATCACAGCTTGCTTGACTCTCAGACGGTTATTTCATTACAATGGAACAATTTCAGTCCTTGGAGATCTTCAGGAGGCTCTGTAAGGTCTGCCTGTTAGCCAGGGCTTTCAAGAATGTTTGAATTGTGGGGGGGGGGGGAATTTGGGCCTTGTTATTTTATCTTTAGTTTTGGCTGGGGATGTTTTAACTATTTTTGTAAGCTGCCTTGAACCAAGAGGAAAAGTGGGGTATAAATGTTTTGATAAATACATAAGACAACTGTGACTGTTTGAAGGTCAGGGAAGACTCAAGAAGTAGCAGGTGATGTAGAAGACCTCTCTACCAGACTCTGGAGAACTGCTGCCAGCCTGAGTAGACAATACTAAGCATGATAAACGTGAACTGACTAAGTATAAGGCAGCTTCATGTGTGCCTCAGCTAGGGTTGCCAGGTTCCTCTTCACTACCGTTTGGAGGTTTTGGGGGCGGAGCCTAAGGAGGGGAGGGTTTGGGGAGTGGGAGGACTTCATTGACATAGCATCCAATTGCTAAAGCAGCCATTTTCTCCAGGGGAACTGATCTCTATTGTCTGGAGATCCGTCGTAATAGCAGGAGATCTCCAGCTAGTACCTAGAGGTTAAGCAAAACAAACAACCTGTGCTGTAATAGGTAACCTTAGGAAATTGGCAGCATGAAGGCTCCACAAAGAACACAGTGCAAAAATTACACAAGCACTGAATTATTTACAAGCATTCAACAATGTCTACTGAGCATTACATTCATGCCCTATTGAAACCAAAAGAACAACCAAAGTATTACATTCATAACACTGGGGTATCAAGTGGTAACAAAACTAACAAAGAAGTACCAGAGCAACTCACGTCCATGGGCAAAAGCCTCAAAAAGTTGCAGCAGCACCCATTGGCAGACCCATGAGGACTGCAGCAAAACTGAAGAACACGAACGGTTCGTGTTTAATGGGGGCACAGAAGACCTCGGAGAATATCCAAAGTGTAGGAAAGGAAGAAGATGTGAGACCAGTCACACCACGTTTCACAGTGGCTTCATCAGCTCATTTCAAAATGTTTTTCAGCATTCCATGACATATTGTACTGTATGCTGCTGGTAAAACGCCTTGTGGCTGCAATAAACAAAAATAATATACAATGTAGAATCTTTCCAATTACAACTTTGCGAGCAAAGGAATCTTTCGGAAATAATACAAGAACAAATACAAGTAGCAAGTTGACAGTAAACTCACCTAAATTTGCATTCCCCCCCCCGAAAGGGTATGTGTGAGCACGTAGCCTCTCTCTCCAGCGGTAGTAATATTCAACCGCTGTGACGGGGCTAAAAAGTCATTACAGCCAATCAAAGAAGGAGCAAAGGAAGGTCCTTTGCAAGTTGGTGTGTGGGCTGAGAGTTAATTTTAAAGAGACAGCATCAGAGACTAGACCCAATTAAATAAAGCAGGAAAGATCAAAGTAATTATTCAATCCTAAAGGTGTTAAGGTCTGGAAAGCAAAAAATGAAGCACATTTCTTGTTGCATCAATATCTTTTTTTGTATCTTGTTGCTGAAAAGGTCAGGCTTTAAACTGCCAAAGTGCAAAAAATAAAAGATCTGTATCCGAATGGCCCTGAGAAATGTAATGTTGTACAAGTGGAGCATCAAGATTTCTAGCGTGAATCCTTGCTTGATATTCCCCAATTCTAAGTCTGTGGGGTCTAGATGTGCACCTGATATACATCAATTTGCACGGGCAGGTGACTGAATAAATCACCATGGGTGAGCCGCAATTAGTGAACTGATTGAAATTATAAGAGAAATTAGAGGAAGTGGAACTGACCTGTTTAATGGGGAGGCTATAAGGGCACATGGAACATGATCCACATTTGTGATGGCCACGAATATTGAGGTGTACATGTGGTTGGTATAAATCTGTTTTAATTAAATATTCCTTAATGGATTTAGTTTTTTCTAAAACCTAAGACCTAAGATCAAAGATAGAACATTTTGGAGGACTTTCATTCATAGGGTCGCCATGAGTCGGAAGCGACTTGACGGCACTTAACACACACACAAGACCTAAGAGGGGAGGATTTTGGCAACCTGCAATGTGTTCTACTAGAAGCCAGTGACGGCGGATTATTCTTTTTATGTTGTAAGATAAATGAGAAAATTGCATGGAGGCTACCACATTTTGAGAAGATTTTTTAAGAGAAGAATCAGATATCAGGGATTTGCGGTCTCTATCCTGAGCTCTGTGGAATGCATGTTCCACAACTTCATGAGGATAACCTCTCCTAGAGAGTGTAGTAGAAAGATCAGTAGCCGCTGTAAAAAAATCATTCCGGGAGGATGCGTTGCGTTTGAGTCGGAGTAGCTGACTATAATGTAAGTTCTTGTGCAAATGCAACGGGTGAAATGAGGAAAAATGTAAGCCTCCACCACAGTCTGTAGGTTTTTTAAAAGGTTTAACATAGTCTGTAGGTTTTTTAAAAGGTTTAACTGCCAATCTGTGGTCAGCCGTTTGATAGATGGTGACATCTAGAAATGCAATTTCATTAACATTATGGGTCCCCGTAAAAGAAAGGGACTCATTGTTAATCCAGGTGTATACCATATCATAGGAGCTATCATTAATGAGCTCCATGTAAAGGTCATCAATGTAACATTGGTACCATACTATATGTTCTGAAAAGAAGGAAGATGACCATAAACAGGTTTTTTTCAAAATGGACCATGAAAATATTAACAATAGAGGTGGCACAGGCTGCTCCCATTGCCACTTTTCGAATCTGTAAATAAAATTGTTCTCTATACCTGAAGAAGTTGTTCTCAAAGAGAATGTCAATTAGGCTCATTAAAAAATGAGTAGGTGGTGATTCCACAGGTCAGGTTTTTAATTTATCCTCAAGAATTAAACGAGCTTCTTCTAAGGGAAAATTTGTATAGAGAGATGACACATCAAATGTAGCTAAAGAGGATTCCAGCGCAATAGGTTTGTTTTCAATCTCAAGGATACATTGTTTAGTATCGGCAAGAGATGAGGGTGTGTCGTTAGTAAAGGGTTGTAAAAAGGAGTCAATGTATTTTGATACAGGCTCGAGAAGCGATCCCTCCAGACTAATTATGGGCCTTCCAGGTGGATTTTGCAAAGATTTATGTACCTTTGGCAAGGTATAAAATATGGGTACTCTAGGAAATTGTACCAACAAAAAATCTACAGTATGTTTAGTAATATAATTAAGCGCTAAGGCTTCATATACTACAGTTTTTATAATGCTGAAGACTTTTTGTATGGGATCAGATGGTAATTTTTTATAGTAATGTGTATGATTAAATTGCCTGTAGTTTTTAGTATCGTAATCTTTTTGATTCAAAATCACCAAACTACCCCCTTTGTTAGCAGGTCTAAAAATGAGAGTATCGTCAGCTGATAAGTTCCACATTAACATACCACACCCTCATTAGCACATTATCTTGATACTTACAGGACAATGATTAGCACATTACCTTTGATACTTTTGCAGGACAATGACTCAGCTCAAACCCAACCCCCTTCTGACTGTTTATATTACTCCTCCAACACACTTGACACTGAGATACACTGTCCTTCAGTGTTACTCCTCTGAAGATGCCTGCCACAGCTGCTGGTAAAACATCAGGAAAAAAAATACCAAGAACTCGGTCACACAGCCCGGGTAACCTACAAGAACAGATGAACTCTGACCGTGAAAGCCTTCGACAATATTTTGTATCCCATTAATTGGGCACCCAAAAAATCAGAAAGGTACAGGCAAACAGACTGCTAAGCAAGTACATTGCAGCTGACAGACTAACAGCTGGAAAATAATTGGTTCAGTTTCAAAGTGTATCTGAGAAAGATTAATTTGATCCTGATGTCGAATGAATAGACCACATATGGCAAACCCCTTCTGCCCTACATGGTTCTCAAAAAAAATATTGGTGGCACTGTACCTTATCCTATGTTTAACAGTTGTAGCACAATGTGTGTCTTTACTCCACACTCAGTTGGCTCAGAGTGATAGTATTAACCTAGTCTTCTCTGTGGTAGAGTTGATTCAGTTTTCACAAACAAGCGGTTCCAAAATTAGGTCTACCTTGATTACAGTGCCCATTTAAACTCAAGTCAAACGTTTGGATCCAGTCAGATTTTTCACAGTCTTACACAATACATCTCCTTACTACACCCTCTTTCTAGCTCCCCACCCCCTTGCAGGTCCTATGATCTCCAGAATAGCCTTTTTTGGGTGATCAAAAGTTGATTTGGATCCAACACAAGTTGTATGTCAATGCGTAGTGGACATTCAGCATGTGAGACAGTCAGGTAACTGCTGTTGATTCAAGTTCACGGTTTGCTGACTTGTTTGCTTTACACATGCCGCACAAACATTGTGGCTAGATCATTGATCATTTAGAAGCAGTTCCCTTTCAGGTGCATGTGTTGCTTTTGCACCTGGGCAGTTGAGAGCATTCATCATGTCATCACAATCTCTGAACTTGCTGGATCCAACCATAACTCTCAAGTAGCAGAGCAAGAATGCGTGAACTATTTGTGATAGTTACACCATTAGCAAGAACATGCTCATCTTTGCAAGTCAAGCAAACAAAATGAGCAAAGGCTGTAATATAAGAAAGAGAAGTCATGCAATTTCCCCCTCACCACAAGCTAAAGACAATGCAGGACAACAGTGTTCTTGTAAATTAGTATTCAGTGTGGTCAAATACAGTTTGAACAGAAGAACGTTCACCCATCATTGGTCCATAGCTGAATGGCAGAGCCTCTGTTTTGCATGCAGAAGGTCCTGGATTCAATCCATACCATTTCCACTTTAAGGAAAAATATCAAGTAGTAGATGATATGAAAGCCCTCCACCTGAGTCCCTGGAGATCTGCTGTCAATCAGAATTTGATGGACCAATGGTTTGACTTAGTACGTGTGCAGGATAAATGGGTTTCAAAATTAGCCCATGGGCATCCATGTACAGCTTTGAATGCATTTTGTAATTGTAGATGTAATACATAAATGTGATTACCTCATGTTGTAGATAGGTAATCATACAGATGCTTTCATATTATATTTCTTGCCCCTTTGTATACAAAATATGATCTAGTGTCGATTACCCTGAGAGGATATTGGTCCATTAATGGAATTTATCGTTGGCTGGACTGATCAACTATGTCACTTCTATATAATTGTCCTGTCCCCCCATCTTTTTTCCCTTTGATATATTTCCAAGAAACACCTTAATGGAACAATGTGTAAGTTTATATGTGCATATCATGGTGGAAGTGAGAAATGTATTTGTCAAAATGTGGAAGGCAGCAGTAATTCCCTTCACGCTGATTTACTTGCAGAAAATGTTATTATTAGGTGCTCCGATAACATGCTAGTGAGGGTGATGCAGAAGTCTAGGTAAACCAAGAGATAAACTATCTCAGAAGATTCCAGAAAGATTTCCAGAATGTTCTGATGTATTATATCCATAATAGGAATGCTCAAAATAAATCAATACAATCATAAATAGACGCCCTAACTACCTAGGGGTGCTAAACCATAAAATATAGCAGCCTGCATAGAATTATACTCTGGAAAAGTACAACTACAATATAGTGACAGAAAGACAAAATACAAAATCTTTGAAATGGTCATAAACTGAACAGGAAAGAATCAAAGAGGGGCAGCCCTGTAAGCTACCAAAATAAACAAATGCAATAAATGTGACTGGAAGGCAATAAACGCCATCCACATCCATTGCTGAGCCACAGGAACTTGAGTAAAGACTGCTTGGTTTAGCCTTCCATCTTCAGAGAGTATAGGATCAGGCTTAAGCCCTTTAGCCACAGACATAAGGATGGTTTTGAATTTCTCAACCCTGCTGTTTCGACCTGAACATTTGCATTATGGTTTAGTTTCTCCCTTGTGTGAACTGAACCAATGATTATTTTATCTGTTTCTTCCCATTGAACTTTTCCTGGAAAGAAGAAGCATTTTTTTCAGCATTATTAATACATTGATTCATCAGCATTACATATCCTTACATCTAATCTCCAACTGCTGGTCCTCTCTGGATTAAAAAAAAAGAAAAGAATCTGCACAACAGAAGCAGCCACAGCTGTAATTTTAGGGTTCTGCAAACACATGGAAACCCCCAGCTTTACAGAAAAAAAATATGCTTAAAATAATTAATTTGTGGCTAACACGCACATACGTCGCACAAACGAATCTCCAAAGTCAACAGTAAAAGGCAGAAAACTGAAATTGCAGACAATATTAAAGAATAAAAAATCCTCATCCTTATACGTGCTCAGCTTTACCAGTATCGTAAACTCTACTAGACTGCTGATGCACTTCCCAGAAAACTAGAACAGCCACCAATGTTGTCTAAAGTAATCCTCAGAGGCAAAATGTAGATGTCTGTGCCCATACAAATCATCTGTGAAATTTTAAAGGAAGCCAGTAGGATGGCTCTGGCCCAGGCTAGCCATATCTCATCAGATTTTGGCTGCCAAGTAGGGTCAGCCCTGCTTAGTATTTGGATGGGAGACCACCAAGGAAGTCCAGGGTCATGATGCAGAGGCAGGTAACGGTAAACCATCTCTGAATGTCCCCTGCCTTTAAAATCCTGCCAGGTTGCCATAGGTCAGCTGCAACTTGACATCACTTTCTACCACCAACAGCAAAAGTGAAAAGGTGGCTATATCATCCTCACCAGCCTATTCATAGGCATATTATCAAAAGCATATTTTTATTTATAGTTCTTGAGAAGATTTCTTTGATTTTTTTGGTTTGTTTCCCGCAAGTTCCTGTATGCAATTTTAATCGGTGACCTGATAGTGACTGAGATGAACACCAACCTAATATATAGACTGCTTCCAAAATGTGTAAACTTAACCTGGTATATTGGGAGGGGATAGCTCATTTTTGAGTCCTTCAGATGACTGTAGCAAGCTTACTGTCTCTGAAAGTAGCCTCTCTCCTGCTGACTCAAAGTACTGCAAAGATCTGCAAAGTTTCCCTAAACCATCTATGTAACAACAGTGTGTAGTCACAAGTCCTTCAAAACATGTTACTTTTCAATGACCATAATCTCCAAAAATCTACAGAGCAGATATGCCCCGCTTGGTGTAGTGCAGGGTTCGGCAAACTCATTAGTCAAAAGAGCCAAATATCAACAGTACAACGATTGAGATTTCTTTTGAGAGCCAAATTTCTTAAACGTAAACTATATAGGTAGGTACACTGTTTATTAACTTAATAAACTTTAATTAAAGTTTTAAGTCTTAATTAAACTATAGGTACACTGAATAAAACTTGATATCATACTTAATAGTGATCTTATTTATTAATAAAAATTAAATTGTAAGTCCCTGCCATTTCCCCCTCCCCGTCTGGAGTCCTGGTCTGGAGTCCTGGTCTACCGCCATAAAAGCCTATTGATAGACCTGGCCTCCGGCTGAGTCCCATTGGGAGGCCAGGTCTACCCATTGGCTTTCTTGGCAGTAGACCTGGCCTCCGGAGGCCCATAGAAGCCAGTTGGTAGACCTGACCTCTGAAGGGGGACTTTTTCCCCTCCTCGGAGTCCAGCCAAGAAAGCCAGTGGGTAGACCTGGCCTCCCAATGGGACTCAGCCAGAGGCCAGGTGTACCAAAGGAAGCCCACCCAGCCCAACAGCTGATAGGTGGGCAGGGGGGCAGGAACCGCCGAGCCGCCTGCCCAACAATCGCGCGGCTAGAGAAGAGGGGAGGCTTTAGCCTCCCAACCATTGAGGGCAAGGGAAAGGGGGACCTGGCCATTCTCCACGGGGTGGGGAGAGACAGCGCCCCCACTCGCCTGCTCTCGCTCGCTCGCGCTCTCAAGAGCACCGGCTCCGCAGCCCGGCTGCCGGCGCGAGCGGGCGCGAGAGCAGGGGCTCCGAACCAAGTTCGGAGAGCCGCACTCAAAGGGCCAAAGAGCCGCATGCGGCTCGGGAGCCACAGTTTGCAGACCCCTGGTGTAGTGGTTAAGAGCAGTGGTTTGGAGCGGTGGAGTGTGATCTGACGAACCGGGTTTGATTCCCCACTCCTCCACATGAGCGGTGGATGCTAATCTGGTGAACTGGATTTGTTTCCGCACTCTTACACCTGAAGCCAGCTGGGTGACCTTGGGCTAGTCACACTCTCTGAGCCTCACCTACCTCACAGGGTATCTGTTGTGGGGAGGGAAGGGAAGGGAAGCCAGTTTGATCCTTCCTTAAGTGGTAGAGAAAGTTGGTATATAAAATCCAACTCTTCTTCTTTTCTTCTCCTTGTGACCTACCAAGCTGAACACAACTCACCAGTCATATATTCTGGTCTAGCTGCTACTTGACAGCCAGCAACCACACTTCTGTCTTTGCTGTCCCAAGTAAGCAACTTAATGGAATCCTTGGCGGGAGGAGAGGGACTGTGGCTCATTCATCTTAGAGGGTCTCAAGTCTTGTACATGTACTGTAGAGGGTAAAGATGGATTCGGGGGGAGGGGAAGAGACCAATACAGGCTCCATCAAAAACATTTAAATCTGCTTTTCAGTTTCAGCTATTATTTGGAAAAAAAGCCAGAACAAAATTACTTACACTGCTTCTCTCCTCCACTGAAGTGAGTTGAGTCCTCAAAGATTATTTTTAGCTACTGACTTTTTTTTATTAAAGATGAAGTGAACAGCTGCTATTCAGGTGATAATTTTCTAATATAGGATACAAAAAAAGAGATATGCATACAATGAATTGGGGGGAAATCCAGGCCGGTATGGAAATAATTTACAGGAATAAAAAGATAAAGACTACCCATCCTGTGTGATGCATTCGGGGCAGGGATGGGAGAGTGCTTTCAGAAGAAGAAAAAAGACAAATTTGTACATTACAATAGGGAAAGGATCATTATTGTGGATGAAAGAAATCATATAAAACAGAAGCCTAACTAGGCATTACGGGGGACAAATGGCTACCACTGAACCTGGGGTTGGATATAATTATTCTCTTTCACTCAGTGAGGAGTCTCCCATTGTAGAAGGAAGCCTTTCTCCAGATGAAGATTATTTTCTTAGTGGTTCCCTTTCACTACATAAGAGAAAGGAACGTTCTTGCACAGTGTCTAGTGCCACCTCTGTGATGGTGACACATATCCATTTCCATACAGATGCAGGATAACAAGTGACTTCTCAACTTCTGGTGAGGACCAGGTCCCTTAGGGCCCTTCCATCTCTCACTTTGTCCTCATATTTGCCCATTGGGGGAGGGGTGTGGCTTGATGGTAGAGCATCTTCTTGGCATGCAGAAGGTCCCAGGTTCAATCCTTAGCATCTCCAAGTGAAAGGAAGGAAGGAAGGAAGGAAGGAAGGAAGGAAGGAAGGAAGGAAGGAAGGAAGGAAGGAAGGAAGGAAGGAAGGAAGGAAGGAAGGGCAGTGTATAAATATTAAAATAAATAAATATGATGTGACTTCCTTACCTCCATGCTTCTGCTGCAGCCTAAAATGCTCTCCAAAAAGTACTTGCACTTCTTGGTCACATCTACAGGGCCTTAAAATATGATCTGTCTTCATGTTTGCCTTTCAGCAGAGTCAAATTTTGGGTATCCTTTGACCAGGAGGCCTACAAGTCACTTATCTTTTCAAAGAATTGACCCCACAGGTTCTGTTGCATCTGATGCGCACATGTTGCTGAGTGCAAAAAGGCTGTGTAGAGAGAGCTGTAAAAAAGGAGAGGGAGGCCATATCAAAGTCTTTTTTCCAGTTTGAATAGTTTCATGTGACAAACCAAATATGCAGTTGAACACTTTTGGGCAACAGGGTTATAGATGTCATGTTGATTTGGTTTTCATGCTTGCTTTCTGCCTAATCAGGTTGGTGTAATAGTTCCACGATTCTATTTCATTACATTAATAATTCACATTAGTCCACTCAAGCACCACATTTTAATGTGTTTACGGAATTCTGCACCCATTTCAGATGGCGCACTATTACCCTATGATCTGTCCTACTGCTTCTTCTTTTCATATTCAATCATTGGGTATGCATTCCGATAATAACCTCAGCAGCAACGTGAGCCTATCTCCCCAGGGAACAAACATTATATGTTTCTACCTTGTATGAGCATTTATGCCAGATTTCACAAGGAAGATGGGAAACGACTTCAATCACACACCTTCTGAAACTCCAGAAATGACTCTGCATGCACGAATGGGATTGATATAGTTGAATGTATGCCTTGCTCTATACAATAGGGTTAGGATACACTAAGGTTGCGTACCTCCAGGTGGTAGCTGAAAATCAACAGCAGTAAAGCCAGAACACATATATGCAATAGAAATTGTTGTTGTTGGAAATTGCAAATACACACATTACATATAGACACTGGCATAAACAAAGGCATAAACAAACCAGGACCCTTAGTGTCTTTATGTAATGTGTGTATTTGCACTTTCCAACAACAACGATTACTATTGCATATATGTGTTCTGGCTTTACTGCTGTTGGTTTTCAGCTATACTTTGTAGCAGCAGGCTAACTTGGATTCCGCTCTAACTCCAGGTGGTGGCTGGAGATCTCCCTCTATTACAATTGATCTCCAGGCGATAGAAATCAGTTCCCCTGCTTTGGCAATTGGACTCTATGGCATTGAAGTCCCCACCCTCCTCAGACCCCACCCCCAACATCTCCAGGTATTTCCCAACCTGGAGTTGGCAACCCTAGCATAGGCACAAACACACACACAACACTCCTTTGAAAGATGCTCAGACATTACTATCTATGGAGGAAAAGAGAAGAAAGACCACATATAATAAATAATTATCCCAAGGTCTCACCATGCAGTATCACAAGAAACTGAGATCATGCTTATTATCCATAGCCTGGAGTAAACCTGAGCATTGAGGGAAATTGTATTTTAGTTGGATATAATGAGCATCTGAACTAGAAAGTTCTAATGTGTTAATTCAATATGAGCTGAAGGTTTTGAGGAGCTGTATATAACTTTTGAAGCTGATCCCTGTGTGGCTGCCTAGCTAAGTAAGGCGGGCAGGGTGGACCTGGACTATGACCCTACACATCAGCTCCGCTGAACACCCCCCTCCAGCTCCAGGAATGGCAAGAAGCCATGCTATCAGCACAGGGCCGGCCCAACATCCTCCCCCTCCATGCTCCTCACTTCAGGCCACTAATGAGGGACCAGGTAAGTCTGGAGCCGTCACTTGCTTTCCATGAATCATACAAACCACACTTTGGCCAGCATGTCAATCATCTCAAAGTCTCTCTGCCACAAAGTCTCTGGACACTTAACTATGTTCTCTTCATGCAAACATTCTTGTGATATTCATCTCATTTTGACTTGCAAATATCCACCCCCATTCTTAACCTTATACCACCTTTTATGGGTTTTTTTTTTCCTTCCACTGTTTCCGTTTGCAAATTACATTAATACACTTTTTGCCCTCTTTCCTCTAGATCATAAATTAAGCTATTATGTAAGTCAGCACCTACAGCTGGCCTCTGTAATACTTTTTGCTTGACATTTGCTCTCTTCCCAAATGGAAGCATTTGTGTATATAATTACCCTTTGCTTAGAGTCCTTGAGCCACTTTGAGTCTACGTGTCAGATACTTGTAATATATTCACTCATTCATAAACAAGGCTATTGAAACTAATTGGGAGACTTTATTAAAAATAAATATTATGGGTATGAGACAGCCAAATTTAAATACTGTTTTTAATATTCTATAAGTTTCAAGGGAATAATTAAACACATGCTTAAAATCAAGAAAGTTGCTTAAATTTAGCTGGATTGTCCCATGCATTTAGTAAGAGCACACAACAGAATATTGTCATGCCTTCCTTCCACCCAGCAAGAAGTGGGAATACCAAAATTCTATGTGATCATTCCATGAGCTTGACCTGTGACCATGCAACAGTGATGGAGCAATTTTGGTTGATTCCCCCTTCTTGATAAAACGTGCTGAACTGCATAGCATATTGTCCTGGAGGGTTATAGAATCATAGAGTTGGAAGGGGCCGTATAGGCCCTCTAGTCCAACCCCCTGCTTAATGCAGGATCAGCCCACAGCATCCCTGACAAGTGTCCATCCTCTTTGTAAAGACTGCCAGTGAGGGAAAGCTCACCACCTCCCTAGGTAGCTGATTCCACTGTCAAGCAACTCTTACTGGGAAAAAAATTCCCCTAATATCCAGCTGGTACCTTTCTGCCCACAATTTAAACCCATTATTGCAAGTCCTATCCTCTGCAGCCAACAGGAATAGCTCCCTGCCCTCTTCTAAATGACAGCTCTTCAAATACTTAACAAGAGCAATCATGCCCCCCTTAACCTCTTCTTCTTCACACTGAACATTCCCAGCTCCCTCAGCCTTTCCTCACAGGGCTTGGTCTCCAGGCCCCTGATCATCCTCGTCGCTCTCCTCTGCACCCGCTTGATTCTGTCCACATCCTTTTTGAAGTGAGGCCACCAGAACTACATAATACTCCATAATACTCGAGGTCCTTAGATCAGGGGGCCCCAATCTTACTGAGTTTGTGGGAACTTTTGGGATTTTGAGGGTGGGTAGTAGACACAGTCACAGAATAGCTGCTATGGGGTGGTGGGGCCAACCACAAAATGTTCAGACCAGCACCTGCCTACAATGGAGGCATATGTTTCTGAATAGGTACTCCTCGCAGAAACAATGGTAATGACTTCTCGGTTCTTCTGAAGCACCTCCTGCACAAGTAATGTGGACAACTAGAAATATTTCTTTGATTTGGAGAAGAGATGCTTTGGGGAAGAAGCAAGTGGGTGCCAGGAAATATATCAGTGGGTGCCATAGGCAGATCATTTGGGATCCATGTCCTAGATCAGGGGTGTCAAACATAGGGCCCTAGGGTCAGATCTGGCCCCTTGAGAGCTCTTATCTGGCCCACAAACTGGCCAAGGAAGCCACTCCCCACCATTCTCAATCTGGGCTGGTGAGGTACTGCATGGTTTGACCAAGTGACATTTATGTCATATCCAGCCTTTGTAACAATTGACACCCCTGTCCTAGATAAACAGCAGTGGCTTTGGTGGGGGGAGGTTTGCAGGAACTGCTACAGAAAAAAGGAGATCCGTTTCCACTTACCCACTTTGCTCTTGTGAGCCTGGATTAAATCTATTTTCATTAATAAAATCATTTTGGAACGCTGAGCATAAAAAAGGATTGTATAAAAATTATCATCCCAGCTACTTTGATTCAGACCTCCACATTTCAATTTGCTTTCTTCTTTACACAAATCAAACCCCTGACTCTTCCTTTTCATTCCATTTTCTGTTTCTTCAATCCCAAACATTTCCCATTAAAATCAACATTTTGAATGCTATTTTTGTGTCGGTAGTGCATAAATGACATGTAACGAGTGAATTGCATAAAAATGGCATGAAATGGTATATAGAACAGAAAGAAAGGAGGCAGGGAAAAACACAATGATGAAGGTGAGATGGAAAGGAGAGATGGAAAGGTTCACAATGGCCACATACCAAAACAGAAAGAAATTTCTAAAAGGCATAGTCAAAATATGTGTAATACCTTTTATTAAGCCAACGAAGCTGACACAAAGCATTTTGCAGGCTTTCGAGATCACCAGAACTCTTCATGCAGCTGGATGTTATGAAATTTAAAAAGGGTAAGGAGAAGATTCTTCAAGCCACAGTGTTAAAGGCCTGATTTCACAAGCATCCTCTGGGGAATGTATGCAGGTATGAATATCGCTAGAATTAGATTACAGTATATTCGCTGAGAAGAGGCAGCCTTTGTTGTTGGTGTCAGCTCTTTGGCCCCTCATTGGAAATACAAAACAGCCAACAATACTGTAACTGCATTCCTCCCAATTGCCAAACTTCCATTTGCACAAGATCAATGGTTTGCAGAGGGCCCTCGTACAAACAGAAGTTTTTTTTGTAGAAGAGGAAATGTGCTCACATGGCACTTGACCGTAGGATCGAAGCCACAGTAATTTAGGGCATTCTGGTAGCAATCCTAAGCAAACCCACTTCATTCAATGGTGCTTACTCTCAGAAAAGTGTTCTTAGAATTGCCTCTGTGTACAAAGAAAGGGGAGGGTGTGCAATAGGGTTGCCTGCTAATTCAACTAATCTCCAGCCTATAGAGATCAGTTCACCTGGAGAAAATGCCCAAATGGACTCTATGGCATTGAAGCCCCTTCCTTCCCCAAACCCTGCCCTCCTCGTGCTCCGCCCCAAAAACCTCCCACCGGTGGCAAAGAGAGACCTGGCAACCCTAGTGTGCGTGGATGTATGTGACCAAATCTCATGTTGAAAAAGCAAGATTTGTACCTTAAAGTATATTATGCATCTCTTACCTGGACTGCAAAAGTTTAAACAGCTGTATTAAAATCCTTTCTTTATTTGGAACGGGCAAAAATAGAATGGCCTAGAATTCAACCAGGAGGTTTTTTCTTCTTTTTCTTTTAGGGACACTGTAATTTGCACTTCCAAATTCAAAGATATTGGAAGATACAAGGCTTTCAACTCATCTGTCACTATCATCACCAGGATTGCCTTAAAATCCAAAAAGGTAAGGTTCCTTAACTACCAGCATCAACACTTAATCAATGATGAGAAAGTCTATTCTAAATTTAGTCATGGCTTTATTTAACATCATGGTCCAACTGTATGATAGGAGGGCACATGTTACAGAAATATGTCTGGATTATGTTGACGGACCTTGCTGTGAGATAGTAGTTTTAGCTAGTGGACACTTAAGCCAAGTAACATTTCTGTTTGTTCACACATGTGGTAGTGGTGGTGGAAAATGCCATCAAGTCATAGCTGACTTATAGAGACTCCATCAGGTTCTCAAGGCAAGAGGTTAACAGAGGTAGATTGCCACTGCCTGTTTATTAGGGTTGCCAGCTCAGGGTTGTGAAATACCTGGAGATTTGTGGGTGGAGCCTGAGGAGGTTTGGGTTTGGGGAGGGGAGGGACTTCAATGATCTCTATTGGCTGGAGATCTGTTGTAATAGCAGGAGATCTCCAGCTAGTACCTGGAGGTTGGCAACCCTATGTCAGAGCCACCCTAAGCAGGTCTACTCAGAATCCTACTCAGGTATGTTTAGTGGGGCTTGCCTCAAGGAAAGTGTTTTTAGGATTGAACTGCAAAAAACGCTAGTTTTCAATCACCATGTCAGCCAAATAGTCTCAATTAGGGCTGTCAATTCGGTTCGGCCCGAACTGAAAATCAGCCGAATTTCCCTTGAGGAACCGAACTCAAAACTGGCGGGCAACCGGGGGGACCGAATTCAGCGAGTTCGGGAGTTCGCGAATAAATTCGGCCAATTCGGGGCCGTCAGTAAGCAGCATAACCTTCAGTAAGCAGCATTCTCCTCCCCCGGCCAATCGGTGGCCAAGCTGGGTCTTCTTCTGGCCAATCAGTCAGGATTGAGTACTGGAGGAATCAGCTGATGTGCGGCTGGCCGGGGAAAGAGAGAGAGAGAGGGAAATCCTCATGTGTGTGTGAGGGGGTGCTTGTGCACATTCGCTCCTTTCCGTGGCTGCAGGGGGTGCATTTTTTGGGGTACCAACCCCAAACTTTCAGGGGATATTCAGACATGTTTTCTTAAGAGACCACCCAAGTTTTGTAAACATTGGGTCAGGGGGTCCCGAGATATGGGCTCCCCCCTTTTTCTTTCCATGGCTGCAGAGGGCGCATTTTTGGGTGTGCTGACCCCAAACCTTTAGCAGAGCATCAGACAAGGCTTCTTAACATACCCCCCAAGTTTTGTAAACATTGGGTCAGGGCCCCCCGAGATATGGGCTCCACCCCTTTTTCCTCTCCCCCCTTTTCCATTTTCGTGGCTGCAGGAGGCGCTTTTTTGGGGGTGCAGCCCCCAAACTTTTATCATAGCTTCAGAGAATCCCTCTTAAGAGACCACCCAAGTTTTGTAAAGATGGGTTCAGTGGGGGCTGAAATATCGGCTCCCCCCCTTTTCTCTTTCCGTGGCTGCAGGGGGCGCATTTTTGGGTGTGCCGACCCCAGACTTTCAGCGGAGCTTCAGTCAAGGCTTTTTAAGAGACCACCCAAGTTTTGTAAACATTGGGTCAGGGCCCCCCGAGATATGGGCTTTCCCCTTTTCCCTATTGGGATGAATGGATCACCCTCGAGAGATGCATACATATGGATCTTATATTGGATACAAATGGAATCATATTGGATTACCCAGCCTCCCAGCCCCTCCTGCTGGAACAGAAGACAGCCACAGTAAGACCCCTTTGGGGGCTTTAATCTATATTTTTTCTTTTCTGTGTGTGTGTGGGGGGGAAAGCAGAGTCTGTGTGTGTGTGTGGGGAGGGAGCAGTTTCTGTGGGTGGGGGGGGAAGCCAAAGGGGGCTTTTGCCGGTTCTGCCTGGGGTGTGTGTTCCCCTTGCAGTCTCTCTCTCCCTGGTTTGAGGGGGGGCTTCATTTTTATTCTTCAGGTTTTTCCTCATTCATAAGATCAGTTAGGTTATTTTGATGCTTGCTCAAAACTGGTTTTCAAATGGTGACTTAAAGAATGCATCTGCCTGGTCCCAAGTCCAATGCAAAAGGAGAAATTCCACCCCCTCCTGCTCATTATGCATAGCTAGCTGCCTCTGTCCCTTTCCATGGTATGCAAACTCCCAGGTGTCAGGTGTTGCTTTGCACTGTTGCAAAGGTGTTGCATTGCGTGCTTGTGTTGCTTTGCAGTTGTATTGTTTTGCAAAATTCTTCACACCTGCCCCGCCCTTTGCATGTTTGCAAAAGTGTTGCTTTTCAGTTGTGTTGCTTTGCAAAGTTCTTAGCACCTGCCCCGCCCTTGCTCTCATCAGCTGTTTGTCGTCCGGGAGCTTTGTGCGTGGGCGGCAAGCTCTGCTGAGAGATACACATTAAGGGTGGGAGGGACCCCTTTCAGGGCCCATATCTCAGCCCCCCCTGACCCAATCTTTACAAAACTTGGGGAGTCTTTCAATATACGTCCTTTGAAGCTCTGCTGAAAGTTTGGGACCTCTAAGCCCAAAAATTCCCCCCCCAGAGCCGCGGAAAGGCGCGGTTGTGTTTTTAATGGCTTTATTCGGCCGAATTTTTTTTCCGAACTTTGAATTCCCGCCGAATTGAACGGATCCGAAGTGGGGGAGTTTGGACTTCGGCACGTACCGAACCCACAAGGGCCAAATTCGGCCGAATCTGAACTGTACCGAATTTTTTTTTTTTGACAGCCCTAGTCTCAATTATCCTCTGCTGTCTCTGATGATATCTGTAGTATATAGGGCTATTAAGTTATGCTGAGAAGTGCTTGCTTCTTCTGGTTGGTTGCCAACCGTAATATGGCCATAGGGCTTATTCCATAGATATATTATCTGAACGTTTCTTTGTCCTTCAACCCAGTTGTAATCTATTTCAGTTCAGAAAATGCTTGTCCAGCCACTCCTTTAAGAGGCGACTTTTAGCACAGTGGACAAATGTCGACCTATGATATCAATCATGTTTTTCCATTTAATATGCAAGGAGTAAAGATCACATATTTTAGCAGAATTATGTTCCACTAATCCTAGCCATCACTTAAAAGGACTGATGATTCATCAAGAAGTGTTGGACTCCAGTCTATGTGTCCCTACATATTTCAAATGGCTGATGAATGTACCACACAGACTTAATTAAAAATTGACGTTCTGCAGGAAATCATTCAGTTCTAGCTTCACTGAAGCAACAAATACCTTATAAACATCATTACCTCTTTATCTTGCTACATATGATGGACATAGGGTTGCCAGCCAATAACTGGCACCTGGTGGGAGATGGTGGAGTGGGGACATGGGGGGAGCTGGAGTTGCGCTCAATATGGCATGACTTCTGGGAAAACCACAACACAAACAATGCCAGGATGTTTACTTTTATTTTTTCTGTTGCAACCCGAAGGAGCAGTGGGCAGACAAATGGTTTGCCAGTGGGAATTCTCCCACCATAGTGGAAGATCTGGAAAGCCTGGATGCATAACTAGGGACGCTACTGAGTTTTATTGCCCCCCATTTCAACTTGAAAATCCCCTTTTTCTATTTTGTTTTCCCCTTGTGCAAATCCATTTAATTTCCATTTCATCACACCACATTCTTCCCATGTGATTGTTAGCAATATTTCTGCCTCAATTGAGTATAAATGGTGTATAAAGAGAGTATAATACATACATGGATATGAGAAACAAATGGAAATACTGGTGATGATAATGGCCCAAGGCAAAGGCTCATAAAAAAACATATGAAAATGCAAAGAAACAAAACAAGTTCTATTTGCGCATCCCTAAGCATAAAATGGATTAAATCAAGGCTCCTGTGAGGCTGACATGAATTTAGAGAGTATAAGAGGTTGTAAGAAATCACAGATATGAAAGTGACACACACCAGTGGCCTTCAAGCTTTCTTGGCCCAGGACCTACCAAGCTGCAACCATGTGACAGGAAGTTTGGGGACATCAGAGTCACATGACAGGAAGAAACAACTTCACTGGTGTCAAGGCTAAGACCATGGAGACCAGACAAGACAGCAGAGACAGGAAACACAAGCCACATGTGTAGTAACATCACCTCACCATCTCCCCTTTCTAGGGCTGTCAAAAAAAAAAATTCGGTACAGTTCAGATTCAGCCGAATTTGACCCTTGTGGGTTCGGTACGTGCCGAAGTCCAAACTCCCCCGCTTCGGATCCCCGGTAATTCGGGGGGATCCGGAGTTCGGGGGAAAATTCGGCCCCAGCGTGCCTTCAGAGGGATTCCCTGAAGGCACGCGGGGGCCTTTTAAACTGATCTGAGCCTCCCAGCTGGGAGGCGCAGATCAGTTTAAAGGGCAGCCTGCCCCCCTTCAGCGGGCTCCGCTGGAGAGGCTTGGGCTGTCCTTTAAACTGATCTGTGCCTCCCGGCCGGGAGGCTCAGATCAGTTTAAAGGGCAGCCCGAGCCTCTCCAGCGGAGCCCGCTGAAGGGGGGCGGGCTTCCCTTCAAACTGATCTGTGCCTCCCTGCCGGGAGGCACAGGTCAGTTTAAAGGGCAGCCCGTGCCTCTCCAGCGGAGCCCGCTGAAGGGGGGCGGGCTGCCCTTTAAACTCATCTGCGCCTCCCAGCTGGGAGGCGCAGGTCAGTTTAAAGGGCAGCCCGCGCCTCTCCAGCGGTGCCCGCTGAAGGGGGGCGGGCTGCCCTTTAAACTGACCTGCGCCTCCCAGCTGGGAGGCTCAGATCAGTTTAAAGGGCAGCCCGCGCCTTTCAGCGGGCTCCCCTGAAAAGGGGCCGAATTTGCCGAATTTATTCGCAAACTCCCGAACTCGCTGAATTCGCCCCCCCCCGGTTGCCCGCCAGTTTTGAGTTCGGATCCGTCCGAACAGAAAATCACCGAATCAGGGGAAATTCGGTTGATTTTCAGTTCGGACCGAACCGAATTGACAGCCCTACCCCTTTCCTCTCAGCATGTGTGCAAAGAGAAGCAGGGGGTGGTACCACTGTTATGTATGCATGAATACGAGCATTAGGATTTTTTTTAAAAGACACAATGGCAGGTCCGTAGAGGATCATGACCCAGCAGGTAAAGTTCTGTACTCACTGGAGGTTCCCAGCCCGTGGTCTGAAGACATCTTCTTACAGTAAATCCAGCCACTGGTACATTCTGTCCCTTATTGTTGGATATTTCCCAGTTTTGCTACTTGAGATACCGTTAACTAGCGTTGCCAGGTCCCTCTTCACAACCAGTGGGACGTTTTTGGGGTGGAGCCTGAGGAGGGTGGAGTTTGGGGAGGGACTTCAATGCCATACAGTCCAATTACCAAAGCGGCCATTTTCTCCAGATGATCTGATCTCTATTGGCTGGAGATCAGTTGTAATAGCAGGAGATCTCCAGCTACTACCTCTGCTCTTTGATGTTTTGTGAACTTCACTGCAATATAGCACATATTAAGGTTATATCTTCTCTTATGATTGTGTAGCTGATGAAGCCCATAGCGAAATATGGTCACATGATCTAGACAGCACGTCCTTTCTCTGCATGGCTATGGAATGACTTGGAGATTATCCTTTCAAGCCTGTGACTTACCTTTATAAAAAAGAGAAGAAAAAATATTATTTTTTTGCATTATATTGACTTCAGTCAATTTGTGAAGATTGATACATCGTTAAAATTGATACTTTGTTGTTTATTCAACACACAGGCTGATATTTCTTCTATATATTTGTGAAGATTGTATATAGTTCCCATTGTTGCACTTTGTATGTTTTTTGTCTTGGTGTCTTTTTCACTTCTGTCAGTTTAAATATAGTTTTTCATGTTCATATACATTATTTTGTTGTGCTGTTTTTTTGCTTGCTACTACCTAGAGGTTGGCAACCCTACTATTAACAGATCGTTCCAGTTGAACCCCAGATGTTCTATAGAGCATTAACTACTGAACTATGGCCCCTTCTCACAATAAAGTTCTTGGGCCCTTTTTCTTGGAGCTTGCACAAGTCTGACAACTAACCCCAGGGCCTAATTTTGGTCCCAAGTACATGATAAAACATCCAGAGGGAAGGCAACATGATGTAACCCGATCTTGTCAGATCTCCGAAGCTAAGCAGGGGTAGCCCGGGTTAGTATTTGGATGGGAAACCACCAAGGAATACCAAGGTTGTTACACAGAGGAGGGCACTGGCAAACTCCTCTTTTAGTCTCTTGCCTTGAAAGCCCCATAAGGGGTCTCCATAAGTCGGCACTTTAAAAAGGTAACGGTCCCCTGTGCATTCCTGACCCATGGAGTGATGTCACATCCCGATGTTTACTAGGCAGACTTTTTGTTTATGGGGTGGTTTGCTAGTGACTTCCCCAGTCATCTTCCCTTTACCCCAGCAAGTTGGGTACTCATTTTACCAACCTCGGTAGGATGGAAGGCTGAGACAACCTTGAGCGGGCTACCTGAAACCAACTTCCGTTGGGATCAAACTCAGGTCATGGGCAGAACTTGGATGGCAGTACTGCAGCTTACCACACTGCACCACAGGGCTCCTACAGTTCGCACTTTACACTCACACATATGATAAAACACACTATAATTTAAGATGAGGACTGAAATGTTTTGTGAGAGGACTGGAAAAATGGAAATGCTTAATCTGTAAAGTGTCACAGGAATCTAATTAAAGCTTAAGGAAAATTAAAAGTTGAAGCCAGGGCTGGCATTACCCTTAGGCAGTCCACTGCAGGAAGCATATTCGAGGATATCATTTGTTTCTTTTTACTCATTTCAATAATTTACATCCTGTTTTTCTGTTCAAGGACAACCAAGGTGGCTTAGAACAATGGAAAATATAAAATACAATCCAAACATCAGCATCCAGACAATAAAATACAACATAATATAACATAAACTAACAATAAAAATTTGATTCAATAACCAAATCACATTGTAAAGTTGATATCAAGTCGGCGGTAGTCATAAAATCCAATAGATACCAGCAATAAGGTTTTATGCCAGCAATAAAATCAGTAAAATCAATGTAACCAATAAAAAATGAAAAGATAATTGCAGAAAGATAACAGCAATTAAATCAGCAGAATCAGCACAATCGATGGCTAATCCCAAACGCCTTTTGAAATGCAAAAGTTTTCTCATTTCATTCCAGAGAAGAAGCCATATTGTTGATTGGAACAAAAATAAACAAGAAGAAGAAGAAGAAGAAGAAGAAGAAGAAGAAGAAGAAGAAGAAGAAGAAGAAGAAGAAGAAGAAGAAGAAGAAGAAGAAGAAGAAGAAGAAGAAGAAGAAGAAGAAGAAATGGGTTTTATATGCCAACTTTCTCTACCACTTAAGGCAGAATCAAACCTTCCCTTCCCCTCCCTACAACAGACACCCTGTGAGGTAGGTGGGGCTGAGAGTGACTTGCCCAAGGTCACCCAGCTGGCTTCATGTGTAGGAGTGGGGAAACAAAGCCAGTTCATCAGATTAGCTTCCACCACTCATGTGGAGGAGTGGGGAATCAAACCAGTTCTCCAGATCAGAGTCCACTGCTCCAAACCACCCCTCTTAACCACTACACCACACTGGCTCTCTAGAGTCTTGTGTTGCCTTAATGACTAGCAACTTTTTTATTTTTATTCCAACATAAACTGGAAGGCCAGGACAATGACTACCATAATCTGGGAGAAATTGCTATTTTGAGGAAATAGATTCCATTGAAGTAATTATAGGAGAATCCTATGTTTGTTTGCTTGGAAGAAAGTCCCACTGTGCTCATTGAAACCTACTCCCAAGCGTACACAAGATTGCAGCCACAATTTGCTCTTATGTTTTTTGCCATCCTAAGAAGTGAAATTTGGAAGTCTAAAGTACAATCCTAAACAAAATCATGTCTTTCTAAGAGCAGAATCCTAGTGGGGGCAGGGGAAAGGAGGCAATGTAACCTCTGGGCTGGTATTAGTGCCACTTGCACCAGCTGAAGTGGCACAAATGCCAGTGCAGGGGGCACTTACACCAGCTCTAGGGAGCCTCCTTTGCAGTGTTTTTGAAGTGCAGGGGCTCGTGCCAGTGTCAAAGCGGGCATTCCTGGAGGCGGTAAGCTCTTTCAGCCCAGGAACATCCCTTTTTGCAGGCACCAAGTTTCCATAAAATTGCTTGTTCGGCAGCAAGCTGCTCTGGAGGCAGCGTGGCTGCGCCATCTCCAGGTGCTCCTTAACCACCACCACCCCGGTAGAATTGAGCTGCCTGTCCATTGAAGTCAATGGATTTAGAAGGGTTTAACACTCTTGAACATCCCACCCATAAAAAACCAAATTGTTTGGGCCATCTCTCTTGGAGTCATGCCATTGGTCTCTTATCAGGATTACTATGAATCTCAAATACATATTATACTATTCCTGATCATTTTTTGCAACCAGTGAAGAATCCACATGAAGTCTTTCCACTAAGATAGCAAAATGAGAAATGTATGGGCACTTTCACATGTGCTGAATAATGCACTTTCAATCCACTTTCAGTGCACTTTAACTATAGTTCGTAAGTGGATTTTGCCATTTCACACAGTTAAATCCAGCTGCAATGCACATTGAAAGTGGATTGAAAGTGCATTATTCAGCACATGTGAAAGTGCCCTAGATTAATACCATCATCATCATCCCCCAAGCCTACTACCAGACAACAATGAGGACTTCTATGCAGAAAATGGTGGACTGCAGAGGCGGATTGGCCATTTCACTTACAAGTTAATTTCGTGGTGGGCCACTACCTTCAAGGGCTGCTGGGAGCCAGGGGAAAGCAGAACTAAGCCCCAGCATCTCTGCAGGGTCCTCAGGGGCTGCTTGTCTTAGACCTCTCATCAGCAATGACAGTTGGTGTCAGTTCTAAAACTGTCGTTTTTTGTACTGCTTCCACTTTGGGTGATGATGCAGGGGGTGAACTAATATCTACTGTCAACCCCAGTGAGATGAGTGACCCTGCAGCGCTGGCTTGTATCACCTCAGGGGCCACTTAGCTTGATTTGCTCCAGGGCCATTTTCATTTCCCAGATTGCTCCTGGTTGACTGTAAGCATGAAAAGGTAGGCTGATCTGCAGATTTCTTTTAAGATGGAACAGGATGAAAATCCACAAAGAAAGGGACACAGAAATAAAATGCAATAACATGGAGATAGGGGAGTATATCAAAGCAGCAGTTTGAGAGGGACGGGAGACAAGTTGGCTCTTTGCTCTCAATATGAAGGGAGGGAAGAGATTAGCAGGAAGCTCTGTGGAAAGGAGAAACTTTTGAAAATGTTTGAGAAAGAAGTCCCCCCCCCCCAAAAAAAAGAAAGCTATAAATGAATTCTTGGGTCTTGGAAAGGTCATTCCATCAGTAGGAGGAAGCAGCAGAAAGAAACAATAGGCCAGGAGGTAAGGTTTAACTCTCATCCAAAACAGCGCAAAGGGGAAAGGAGCATCAAGGGGCAGAACTTCAAAAGGGAGGTACACGACAAAATGAGAAGAACGTGAAAACCAGAGATTAAAAAGCAGAACGGAGAATCAAAGTGGTGTCTCATTATAGTTTTTTTTTTACCAAAGTGTTTTTTCCCCAGTTTCTCTACTTATGGATACAAATGGCCCTTGAAAATTGATGAGGTTTCCATTAGCACAGATGTGTAAGAATCAAGTTACAAGCTGTGGCAGATTCTCAGTGGCCAATAGGAACCCAGGTAAAGAAGAACAGTGTTCTTTCACCAATCACAGAAGGTGTTTTTTGGCTGGAATTATTTTCAAACTTTTCTGTACTTGGCCAAAGACTATAAAAGCAGGTCTGGTTCCCAGACCAGGCTGTTTGAGAGAGTTTGGTGGCATAGTTTAGCTTTAACTCCTGCTGCCTGTTTCTTCCACTGCAATCCTGGATCCTGGTGCCTCATCCTGACCTGCTGGATTACAACCTGCTGCTTGGATTGGATTCCTTTATGCCTGCTGCCTGGAGGAGAAGACATCGAAGGGTTTGTGATATCGTTGTTTTCCTTTTAAACAAGTTGTTGTATTTAGGGCTTATTTTCTAAATTTTGCTAGAAGCCAGAAGGACTTGATCTGTTTGGTGGTGGTGGGAGGTGTTGCTAGTTTGAGGGGGTGATTTGATTATTGTGCATGGGAGGCCCTTCTTCCATTTCTCCACTGCTTGCTGTTTCAAAGATGCATTGTTTGCATTTTGGGGGTTTCTCTGCTTCAGATTTTGCTGGTTTTTATATGCCAACTTTCTCTACCACTTAAGGAAGAATCAAACCGATTTACAATCATCTTCCCTTCCCCTCCCCACAACAGACACCCTGTGAGGTAGGTGGGGCTGAGAGAGTTTGAGTAGCCCAAGGTCACCCAGCTACTCCAGATCAGAGTCCACTGCTCCAAACCACCATTCTTAACCACTACACCACACTCTCTAGAGTCTTGTGGTGCCTTAATGACTAACAACTTTTTTTATTTTATTCCAATATAAACTTTTTTCCCCATAGACTATAAAGAGCCCGAATTTTTCTGGTAAACCCGGAAATAAGCGGAATACCAATATTTACCTGTATGGGTATTCAGCTTATTTCAGGTTTACTAAAAAAACCAGGCCCAATAAACCCGAACCCAAAGTTAACCTATTTTGTGTTTGCTTGTTTGCATAACCCTGCAGAGGAATGCCAGAGATGCCAAGGCTCTACACCGCTAAAAAGTCCTGGAGTATCGATCACCTCCAGTAGGTTCGTAGTAAGTAGTAAGTTTGTAATAAAGTCTTGGTTTTTAGTTCTTAGTTCTGTCAGCTTTGTTCTCAAACCTTAGTTCTTAGTCCACAGGCCCTAAATCGTACTACAACGAAATTTAATTTGGGATAAAATCACAAGAGAGGAGGAGCGGGAACAATCTGCTCCTGCCTCGGCGCCTGAATTGTATAACCCATCAAAATGGGGGAAAGTGCAAAAGTCTTTTCTCTTCTACCAGCCTTCTTGGTGCACATATATCCCTTTTCTTTGCAGGGAGTAACACTTTGCACAGCCTAAATCAATTAACTGAAGATCTCACTGCTCATACAAATGACTGCCAAGTTGGAGCTGTTTTGGGAAAGAGGACTCTTTGCCTTTGGGATTGCTTTACCTTTGGGATTCCATCTTGGATCAACTGGACTTGCATAATAGAAATGAACCATTGCCTGAAATTTATATTCCCATCATTTCAGAGAACTGTCCTGATTTTATTGACTTGATCAATATGTTTTTTTTTTGGGGGGGGGGTGATGTAGTGGTTAAGAGTTGCAGACTCTAATCTGGTTAACCAGGTTTGTTTCCCCTCTCTTCAATATGAAGCCTGCTGGTTCAACTTGGGCCAGTCACGGTTCTCTCAGAACACTCTCAGCCCCACCGACCTCACAAGGTGCCTGTTGTGGGGAGGAAAAGCGAAGGCGATTGTAAGTCATTTTGAGACTCCTTAAAAAGGTAGAGAAAAGTGGGGTATAATACCAACTCTTCTTCGTCTTCTTCTTTGTTACCCTAAAAATACAGGCAGGACTGCTAATTTCAGCTACCCCTTTTTATGTTTCCAAAAAAAAAAAAAAAAAACCAAACCCAACAACAACAGCTACAGTGTTCTTGAGCTAGTATAATAATGTGTGGTTGTTGTTGTAGAACATATGTTGTGAAGGAATTGCCTTGTGTCACTTAAAGGTTCAAAATGTTCTCAGCTCTCTCCATCTCTTCTAGACATCAGAAGCTACCCGATATTTCACTATGAACAGCAAGATCTCATTTTATTGTCAGACTACCCTGGATTGATTTTTTTCCTCTCTTCCTCTATGTCTCTGAGCAGTAATTTTCCATTGTTTCGCTCCCGAGAAACAGGAGAGCAATGTGTGTAATTATATTAACTGGTATTTAATGGAACGTTCGGGGATCGAAATACATACGGTGAAATTGTCAAAATATTTAAACAATGGTTCAAAGGTTCACATAATTACCTTATCCATTTGCAAAGGGTTCCTCCTGTAAAGCAGGAGAGATACTACCTAATCAAACAGAAACAACAACAAAAGGTTTCAACCAGGAGCAAACTGATTTGCTTCCAACAGTACTCTGAAATACCGAGAGACACAGTGATTCAGGAATGAGATTGTCATGGATAAAACCCATGTATTCGGGTCTTGCAGCGATCATATTTTCTTCCTTCCCTCTGAAGAAATAAAACAAGCCCCAAAGAATAAAAAGCACTCTCCTTTGCAATATAAGGCTTTAGCAGTAGAACTAATAATTCAGGTAAAGCACTGGGAGAAGGAATGTATTGTTCGGAGCTATTTGTCATGCTGCTAAGAGGTCTAACCATGAACTAGGAGTACACATCATAACTTCTGATTTAGGGTCAGAAGGCATGTGATATTGGAGGGCAGTTGCTGGAACTTCAGATGTGTCTTTTGGCTCTACAAAAGAAGCTGTGGCAGACCCCAGTATGCATTAGCGTGTTATGTTGAAGGAGGAACTTTAAGCACCCTCACCTTGTTGCCATTTGCTCAGTCAAAATGACCTCAGGATGCTTTTAGCCTGAACTGTGTAGAGGAGACAAGGGTTCAGTATTGTTCTTTTGCTCCACATTTGCTAATCAGAGGATGAGACTGCAGCCAGGATAATAACCCCATAGTACAAAATCACTCTGGTGCCACATAGCCAATGATCTATGTTACTGCCAGCTATAATGTTCTGAGATGTGCTGCATCCTCTCAGTCTTGGAGACCATTAGACAATCCCTCCGTGCTGGTTTTCTCTGCTGTCTGCACTCGACAGTCCTCCAAAGCGATTGCCTGAAATCCTCCTGGCTCTGATTTTCACACAGAAGTCTCATTTGAAGATGCAATTGTTGTACACCATATTACCTCTACGTAGGACTGGAAAGCTATCCCTTGTTCCATTCCCTACCTGCTCAAATGCAGATGACTCCATCGATGCCATGCTGATCAATCAATCCCAAACCCCTAATGGAGCGCTCGTCCATGCTGATCAATGCCATATTTTAGGCACAGGAAGCAAGCAGAGGGAGGCGAGTTTGTGGCATCGCAGTGCAGACTGGGTCTTATTCATGTGCACCAGAATTGGGTTGCTCAGAGGGGCTGTGATTTAAAGACCAAGAAGCAGATATAAAGGTTCCCAGTTCATGGTCATCACACCAGCCACCAGGCTTCCATACGGAGGAAAAAGGCTTAAATGCAAGAAAAATAAGGCACAGAAAACATTCATTTTGGTGGCAAATCACATCCTGTGAGCAATCCTTTATTGTGCTCATGAAAAATCTGATTCCAAGAGATGGTCACGGTGCAGGGAAACAAAGCCTCTACTCAGGGCAACCTTCTTTTTTTCTCTGTCAAGTGTTCCATTCACATCTTCTGTGTGACATATTTCTAGGGTTGCCAGGTCCCTCTTCGCCAATGGCAGGAGATTTTTGGGGCGGAGCCTGAGGAGGGCGGGGTTTGGGGAGGGGAGGGACTTAAATGCCATAGAGTTCAATTGTCAAAGCGGCCATTTTTCTCCAGGTGATCTGATCTCTATCAGCTGGAGATCAGTTGAATTAGCAGGTACTACCTGGCAGTTGGCAACCCCACATATTTCTAGGGCTGTTGGAAAAAAAAATCAGTAAAGTTCGGCTTCGGCAAAATTCGGCCCTTTTAAATTCGGGATGTGCCAAAGTCCGAACTCCCCCACTTCGGATGCGCGAAATTTGGCACGAGATCCAGAGTTCGGGGGGAAATTCGGGGGGCCCGCGGGCCTTCACGGGGCTTCCATGAAGGCGCGCGGGGGGCTCTTTAAAGAGATCTATGCCTTCCAGCTGGAAGGCGCAGATCTGTTTAAAGTGCCCCCCCCGCATGCCTTCATGGAAGCCCCTTGAAGGTGCGCGGGGGGGGGGGAACAGATCTGCGCCTCCCAGCTGGAAGGCGCAGATCTGTTTAAGGAGCCCCCCGTGCACCTTCAGGGAAGCCCCGTGAAGGTGCTCGGGGGGGGGGGGAACAGATCTGAGCCTCCCAGCTGGAAGGCACAAATTGGTTTAAAGTGCCCCCCCCCGCGCGCCTTCATGGAAGCCCCGTGAAGGCGCGCGGGGGAGGAACAGATCTGCACCTCCCAGCTGGAAGGCACAGATCTCTTTAAAGAGCCCCCTGCGCACCTTCACGGGGCTTCCATGAAGGCGCGCGGGGGGCTCTTTTAAAGAGCCCCCCATGCACCTTCATGGAAGCCCCATGAAGGCCCGCGGGGGGGAACAGATCTGCGCCTCCCAGGAAACCGGGCAGGGCAGTCTTTAAAGGCGGGAAAAGGCAGGTTCGGGGAACGCTGAACCTGCTGAATTTATTCGGTGTTTGCCCTAACTCGCCGAATTCGGCACGTCTTTTTCCCGCCTTTTTTTTAGTTCGGTTCCATCCGAACCGGAAACCGCCAAATCAGGGAAAATTCGGCGGTTTTTCAGTTCGGGACGAACCGAATCGACAGCCCTACGTATTTCATATGCTTTAAGCACATTCTATACTGCAGACTCCACTCCCACAGTACTTTTGTAACGATAATGCATATTCAGTTCACACCCATCCATCCTCTCACTCCCCCCTCCACAAATTCAGATGATGAAGAAGAAGAGTTGGTTTTTATATGCCGACTTTCTTTTCCACTTAAGGGAGAATCAAACCGGCTCACAATCACCTTCCCTTCCCCTCCCCACACCAAACACCCTGTGAGGGAGGTGGGGCTGAGAGAGCTCTAACAAAGCTGTGACTTTCCCAAGGTCACCCAGCTGGCTTCATGTGGAGGGGTGGGGAAACAAATCCAGTTCACCAGATCAGAGTCCACCACTCCAAACCACTGCTCTTAGCCACTACACCATGCTGGCTCAACAGAAACTGAAAGAAAATGTGTGGAGTTCTCTCAGACAAAATGGCTTGTAAGACTATGCTATGTAAATACTATACAGGCTGAGTATCCCTTATCTGGACATCCAAAATACAGAAAGATCTGAAATACGGACATTTTGAGGAGACATGCAGGCATTATTCACAGGTGGGGTTGCCAGCCTCCAGGTACTAGCTGGAGACCTCCTGCTATTACAACTGATCCCCAGCCTATAGAGATCAGTTCCCCTGGAGAAAATGGCCGTTTTGGCAATTGGACTCTATGGCATTGAAGTCCCTCCCCTCCCCAAACTCCTCCCTGCTCAGGCTCCACCCCAAAAACCTCCCACTGATGGCAAAGGGGGACCTGGCAATCCTACTCACAGGCCCTCAGCAGTGAGCCAAGCTGCTTTCTGATGGTTCAATGTACACAATATTAAAAGTATTGTTGAAGGCTTTCACGGTCAGAGTTCATTGGTTCTTGTTGGTTATCCGGGCTGTGTGACCGTGGTCTTGGTATTTTCTTTCCTGACGTTTCGCCAGCTGCTGTGGCAGGCATCTTCAGAGGAGTAACACTGAAGACCAAGACCAAGACTACGGTCACACAGCCCGGATAACCTACAAGAACCATTAAAAGTATTGTTGAAAATTACATCCAGGCTATGTGTATAAAGTTTATATAAAACATATATAAAGCATAACTGACTATCATGTTTAAACTTGGGTCCCATCCCCAAGATATCTTATTATGTATATGCAAATATGCCAAAAATACAGAAAGATCTGAAATATGGAACACTTCTGGTCCCAAGCATTCTGGATAAGGGATACTCAACCTCCATGTTTTTTCTTTCTGCGAGTTAATGTGGAGTTTTGAAGGTCTGCTTAAAATGCAGGTCACTAAGGTAAGAAAGATGGGAGCTGGATGGGTGAGAGAAGAGTGATGTGATTGGGTGGTAGCTGCACCCAAGAAGGTGGCGTGGACTTCTCCTTGGTTACGGAGATGCTTGCCCAGAGCCAACCAGAATTTTGTTAAGGCAACCCAGGATCTGAGAGGTCATCTGAACACTGAATTCTGAGTTCACACGCTAGTCATAGTTAAACCAAGATTTCATATCAAGTCTAAACCGAGCAATTAAATGTAAAAGATAAATAATAAATTCTGCTGTTTTGTGACATGGTTAGATAGAAGCCAAAATATTGTACTGAGATGGCTTGCAAAACTCGAGAACTTCTATCATTGATGGTTTCTTAAGCTTTTTTTGCAGACTTCTAGATACACATCCCTGCACATTGAATTTATTTGCCATGCTTTTCAGGTGACTGCCCTGTATATCTTTCCTCTGGGAGCCATGTTGTGAAAAAGATACAGTGAGAGCACAGCTACTGAATTAATCAAAGTGAGTGACCTATCCTTTGAGAATGGAGGGAAAATAAACAAAAACCCCAAAAAAGGAAAGCTGGCACGAAAGCTTTTCTGGATTCATGCACAGGAGGCTTATTTTTATGAAGCCAATGGGAGATGCATGCATCCAAAGGCACAGTTGGTGAAACATTTGTTTCTGTCATCCCTCTCTGGCAGAAGAGGATAACCTGGTAATCGCGTATTAGTACAGGGTAATTTTCAAAGGCAAACCCTGCAGTGAAGGGGAAGAGCTGCTGCTCTTTACTGAATTCATTTTGCAAAGGCTTATAGAATTGCAGGATGTTATTGTCTTGCTGTATGTGAGAGCCAGTTAATTCATTCAATAAGTCAGGGTCCTAGACAGCCCAGGCTAGCCTGATCTCATCAGATCTCAGAAGCTAAGCAGGGTCAGCCCTGGTTAGTATGTGGATGGAAGACCACCAAGGAGAAGTCCAGGGTTATTGCACAGAGCCAGGCAATGGCGAACCACCTATGAATGTCTCTTGCTTGGAAACCTCTATGAGGTCGCCATAAGTCGGCTGTGAGTTGACAGCAAAAAAACCCAAACCTGATAGATCAGCCCATATTCTGCAAATTAATAGTGCGCCAGAAGCAGAGAACATGTCAGACATACTGAATGTGACATGTCAGAGGTAACTGAAGAGTGAAGCATCTTGCCTTAGGAGTGAGCTGTGACTTTCTTTCTGAATCTGTGGTCTGTGGGGATAGTCTTAGCACTAGACAACTAGTAGAGATGTCAAAATACATCTATTTCTATGGGTTTATATGTTATTGATGTGAGCCTTCTTGTTATTCCTGATTTGTTTGTTTCTTGTACATAATTTTTGTGCTATTTATACACAACTGACCCAAACACAGAGCGCAGTCCTAAGGGGGGGGGGTAGATCCGCATTGGCCGGTAACAGTGGAGCCGCGACACCTCTTCAGAGGCTTCCCGGCCACCGCAGACACAAAACCCCCTTTTAAAAAATAAAAATAAAAAAGGGGATAAGGACCCACTGAAAAAAAGCAAGGCTGTGCCACCAAAAAAGGGTGGCTACTGGTTTTGATTCCCCACTCCTTCACATGAAGCCTGCTGGGTGATCTTGGGCTAGTCACAGTTCTCTCTGAACTCTCTCAACCCCACCTACCTCACATGGTGTCTGTTGTGGGGAGAGGAAGGGAAGGTGATTGTAAGCCACTTTAAGACTCCTTAAAGGTAGAGAAAAGCTGGGTATAAAAACCAACTCCTCCTCCTCTTCCTCCTCTTCTTCTTCATCTTCGTCTTCTTTTGAGTATGTTCACATCACCCCAGTCTACATGCAATTATCAGAACATGAGCACAATGTCTACAGGTAAACTTCGTCCCCTTGATCAGGAATGTTTGAAAAATCAACACTTCTGTTTGTGGGGATGAACCTTACAAAGCATACCATTTGTACACATATGGTGTAAGAGCTGTGATCACATTGTGAGGCAGGTGGGGTTGAGAGAGTTCTAACAGAGCTGTGACTAGCCCAAGGTCACCCAGCAGGCTGCATGTAGAGGAGTGGGGAATCAAACCCGGTTCACCAGATTAGAGTCTGCCGCTCATGTGGAGGAGTGGGGAATCAGCCCCGTTTTCCAGATTAGAGTCCACCTCTCTTAACCACTTCACCAGGTTGGCAGCAGACCTCTGACGAGTCTGGGCTAACCTGGCCTGTTCAGGCTGCTGTTGGTTTCTTAAGATGGCTCGTTTTTTAGCTATAAAGTAAGTTCATATTGTAGCTTCAGCTCAGGATGAGCTGGTAAGGCTTGTCCCTTGTTTCTGTTCAGTAACTAAGATGTATCATGCATCCCTTGAGACAAACCTAAGCCAGGCTTGTTAAAAGCACCCTTTACCCCCCTCTGGAGAGAATGCAAGGGTCACCGGCCTGCCTAGACCCTTATTCCCATAGTAGTTACAGAAGATCTTTATAAGGATTAAGGATGTTTATCTTCTCAGCACCTGGCCCAAAAGGTTTCAGACCTCCACGTGGGATGTGTTAACAAACAAACAATGATTCCAGAACGATCTGCATTTAAACCGACACAGATCATAAAGTAAAGCATTTGCTGGAACTGTACGGAACATAAAGCAGTCATTCCCACCTAGGGGAATTGCAAAACTTGAATGAGTTTTTTAAAAGACTCACCAAAGTTTTTATGAAGGCATGCACAATACACCATAGTTACTGAATAAACACAAACTTCCAGCCTTGCCAACCAAGCCTGAGCTGAAGGTTACAGTAGAAATTCACTCCAAGACGAAATACTGTTATGTTCGGCCATTACAAAACCTACCATAACTGAGATGTCTAACTGCCTTACTCCCCATCTCAGCTGCCCTCTGCCAACTGTCAGACTTCTCCTCTCCAAGGGTTACCAATCTCCAGGTGGTAGCTGGATATCTCCCTCTATTACAACTGATCTTCTGGCGACAGAGATCAGTTCACCTGGAGAAGGTGGCTGCCATAGGGGTGGACTCTGTGGTATTATATTCCATTGAAGTCCCTGCCTCAAACCCCACCCTCCTCAGGCTCCACCCCCAAAACCACCAGGTATTTCCCAACCTGGAGCTGGCAACCCTACCCTCTCCCCACCCCCTGACATGGAACTCTGATCCAGTTAGATAAGGTAAAGGTCCCCTGTGCAAGCACCGGGTCATTCCTGGCCCATGGGGTGATGTCACATCCCGACGTTTACGAGGCAGACTTTGTTTACGGGGTGGTTTGCTAGTGCCTTCCCCAGTCATCTTCCCTTTAACCCCAGCAAGCTGGGTACTCAGCAAGCTGGGTACTCATTTTACTGACCTCGGAAGGATGGAAGGCTAAGTCAACCTTGAGCTGGCTACCTGAAACCAACTTCCGTCGGGATCGAACACAGGTCGTGAACAGAGTTTGGACTGCAGTACTGCAGCTTACCACTCTGTGACACCCTGTGACAGTCTAATTTCCAGTTTATGCCCAAATAACTTGGGACGAAGGATTTCTTGCTGTAACCCGTGGCTTAGCACTCAAGTTCCATTGTCAAGTTCCATACTGTTTTACTGTTTGAGAAGTGTGGCTTCACCTTAAGGTGACTGGTTGGCATTGGCAAGTCAAATTGTCTGGAGTAAAGTATGAAGTAAATGTAGAAAATTTCAAGAGTGACAAAAATGTTAATAACACCAGTGCAAATTCCCAGGAAGTTTTTGTGCATCTCAAACTGAACAGGTAGGTTAATCCTACTGTGTTTTATTTTATTTTTTTTTAAAAAAATGATACACCCTGATAGGACAGGATGACAAACCCATTGTTAACCAATCTGAAGTGAGGAAAATTGCCAAAATACTCACCAATTGGCTGCAATTCAGAACAGAACCTGAGGGTCGCATTCACTTACTGATTCAAGGGGAACATTTTTTTAACAGCCGTTATACCCTTCTAGATCAATTAATGGCAGTGGGCTTCAAAGGTTGTAAACCTACTAAAGATGGCACTGTAAATTCTCCGGGTTTATGTCCTATTCATCACAGATCTTTTAAACATTTATGTTGTGACATAAGAATAATTGCGTTGTGATCCTCACAAATAATGTGTACAAAAATGGGACTGAGCGTACTTGCCAACCCCATTTTCTTCTATCAAAGAAACATAAGAAAAGCCCTGCTAGATCAGACCAAGGCCCATCAAGTCTAGCAGTCTGTTCACACAGTGGCCAACTCCTCTGATCCTGGAGAGAATAGGTACGCAATATGACTAGTATCCATTTTAACTAGTAGCCATGAATACCCCTTTCCTCCATGAACATGTCCACTCCCCTCTTAAAGCCTTCCAAGTTGGCAGCCATCACCACATTTTGAGGCAGGGAGTTCCACAATTTAACTATGTGTTGTGTGAAAAAATACTTCCTTTTATCTGTTTTGAATCTCTCACCCTCCAGCTTCAGCAGATGACACCCGTGTTCTAGTATTCAGCAGATGACCCTGTGTTCTAGTATTATGGGAGAGGGAGAAAAACTTCTCCCTGTCTACTCTGTCCAAACCATGCATAATTTAATGGACCTCTATCATATCTCCCCTCAGCTGCCTTCTTTCCAAGCTAAACAGCCCTAAGCCCTATCCTCCCTTTTATCATCATAACAACCCTGTTAGGTTAAGATGAGAGTGTGTAACTGGACCAGTGTCACTCCACAAGCTTCCATGGCAGAGTAGGGATTCAAACCTGAGTTTCCCAGACCCTGGTATGACATTCTAAACACTACAACATGCTGGCTATGCTGCCTTTGAGATTTTATGCACAATTTCAGATGATCGAGTAGGATCCTGGAGAGGTGGCATAGAAATCCCTTAAATAAATAAACACTATTAAAAACAACAACCCATATTTTAATTATATCTGCATTTGTACTATTGATGGTATTTATTTTCACACAGGGTTAGATCCAGACAACTTTTTCACTCAATCTCACCCAGTTCCTCTCCTTACTACATCCACCATCCTGCATGGCTTTTGTACATACAGTTCCCTTGATCCTCAGAATAGCAGCTTTTGAGCAGTCAAGAAGGAACCTCTCATTCCATTTTCACTCACAGAACAGCAGGTTGGATCTAACCCATAGGTAGCTGGCTGGAAGCCGCTGTTTTTACATGTTAAGAGCTTTCGGGGTTGCTGGGATTGTGCTGGAATCAACCTTCTGGTTCAGTTTGGAAGACGACAAAAGTTACAGTTCCCATCAGCTTTGTCATAAAACCATGACATAAAATCTATTTTAAAAAATCAGGCTGAAGATTGGGAGGAATGATTTACAGGAAGGATGGATTCCAGTAAGAGCCCATTCTCTTTTAAAAAGCCACTCACTGTCCTTTTTCAAGAAGGAAATGGGTGAGTGGGAAAGGAAGGGGTTGGGAGCTCTGTGTCTTGGTGGGGCTGTGGCTTGGTGGTCGAACATCTCCTTTGCATGCAGAAGCTCCCACGTTTGATCCCTGATACCTCCAGTTTAAAAGTGATGAGGTAGTAGATGAATGTGAAAGACCTCTACCTGAGTCTCTGGAGAGCTGCTGCCAGTTAGAGTAGACAGTACTCACCTTGATAGACAAATGGTCTGACACCTCAGCAATTTCCTATCAAAAGTCTTAAATGCCCATGAGACATTTCTGAGTGATCAACAAGAATGCTCATAAAATGTGAGTGGTTTTGGATGGAGCATGGGGGTGTTTCCGCATGATTTCAAAGGAATGGCAACAACAAAATTAATTGCATAAGAAAATGCTTTCTGACCCCATTAGCAGATTAAAACAACATAATATTCCTTTATAAACATATCCAACTCAATTTATAAAGTAATCCCTCGGCTCTCACAACTTATTATGCACAAAACAGATATTTGTCAGCAGAGTTCAAATCTGTCAAATTTAGCCTAAATGTGAATTAAAGTCCTAATTTATTGTTTGGGCTTTGGTAGAGAAGTTTGCAAAGTGCATTTTGTGAATGAAGTGGTCATGTCAACAGAGCCAAACAACCAGATGAAATGATTATAATCAAAATAAAATGGAGAGCCATATTGATGATGACATATTTCCCCAGGAAATCAATGTGGCCCCAAAGAATCATTCAAACTCCCAAGGAAGCTAACAAGAACAGCAGGAGCTGGATTACACATGATTCATGGTCATTCACAGTCATCAGAGGCACAACAATGTGTTGTAACTATCGTGGTGTGAAACCAGGCTCTAGGAGGCCTAGGTCTGACTCACCAGTCTGCCATGGAAACTTACTGGGTTACCCTGGACCGGTCATTTTTTTTCTTACCCTAACCTACCTCACAAAGTTTTTGTTGGAAGGATACAATGAAGGTGGAGAAGAGAATGCTGCTTTGGGTCTCCATTGGAAGGGAAATCATGGTCTAAATTAATTAATTAATAGACACTACAGTCACAATGTTCCTATGTGGTCTCATGACTCACACTTTTCAAGAGAATCCAGTTCCAGAGCAAAAAGAGTGCTTGTATGCAAACGAGCATTTAGGCATAACTTGATTATAACTTTCAGCATATCTTCATAGTGGCTGTTAAGGAGTAGAGTAAGAGCCTTATCATTACCAGACAGCAGATAAATGAAGTGGTAGTCATGAGAACATACAGGAAAGTGTGAAATCAATGGAGCAATCAAAGAAGACATTATAGAAGAATATAAATCAAAACTGAATAAAAAATGGGTAAATGTTTATGTCTTTGCCTTTCTACATAGGCAGACGCTCCGTTAGATTGGGATTTTCAAAAATCTGTCAGTTAATTCATTGAGGGGTAAGGCATTATGTCTGGCCAAGAAGAAAAGTCTGTGAAAAGCTGGCATGGTTAAGAATTCAAGATCATCTGGGAGCACTGGAATAGATGGGGCGCTTCATCCCCTTAAGGAGGGTGCACATTTCCTTCTGGCATCACCGCAAGGTTCAAGATGGTCTCTTCATTCTAAGTCTGTGTGTATCTTATTCTTTACTAAAGGGAGGACATGAACATCTTTCGTCTGCTATCTTTGTCCAGCTGCCAGTGTTGGAGTTACTGAGGCCTAGTTGGGGTCTGTTATGTTAGTTGGCTGTTGTGTTCCAATAAACACCATTCTTATGACCACTACTGCCTCCAGGACTGATCCTTTTCCACCCTAAAGACATAACATAGAGGCCAAAGCGTCCCCCTGATGCTACCTCCTAGCACTGATATTCAGAGGTTTGATCCCTCTTAATATGAGAGTTCCATTTACTCATCATGGCTAGTAGCCATTAATGAACTTCTCCTCCATTAATCTGTCCAACCCTCTTTGAAAGCCATCTTTGAGCATGGCCATCACTACATCCACTAGCAGTGAATCCCACAATTAAATTACTTGTTGAATAAAGAAGTGTTTACTTTTGTCCGAGATGAACCTATTGTCCTTCAATTTCATTGATGGTCCTGAATTCTAGTATTATGGGAGACGGAGAAAAAGCTCTCTCTATCCACTTTCTCCAATTCATGCATAAGTTTATAAACCTCAGTCTATCATGCCCCCCCCCTTAGCTGTTTTTTTTTTTTTTTCTGATGTGAAAAGTCACAGACATTTCAGCCTTTCCTTAGGAGAGCCAGAATGGTATAGTGGTTAGGGTTGTGCACACACTCAAAAATCAGTAAATTTCGGGTTTGGGTTTATTGGGCCCATTTTTTTCCAGTAAACCTGAAATAAGCCAAAAACCCATACCAGTAAAGGAGTGCTCGGATTTATTTCTGGGTTTACTGAATAAAAACGGGTCCATTTTAGTCTATGGGGATTTTTTGAAGCTCCTGTGGGGGCATTTTTGGAGGTAGAGTTTCCAATTTGTTAGGGTAGCTTCAAGGGACTCTCCTTGCATGAACCTCGAAGTTTGGTGAAGATTGGGTCAGGGTCCAATTTTATGGGGTCCCAAAGGGATTATCCCCTCTTCCATAGAGAAACATTGTAAATGAGTACCTATTTGGCTGATTCAGTTATCGGCTATCCAGCTTCGGCTTTATTTCTAGTTTTAATATTCGGGGTTAAATTAAACCCAAAAGAAGCTGAAAAAGCCTTCTTCAGGTCCGTTTGGATTTATTGATATGCACAACCCTAGTAGTGGTCAAGAGCGGTGGACTCTAATCTGGTGAACCTGGTTGGTTTCCCCACTCCTACACATGAAGCCAGCTGGGTGACCTTGGGCTAGTCACAGTTCTCTTCGAGCTCCCTCAGCCTCACCTACCTCACAAGGCGTCTGTTGTGAGGAGAGGAAGGGAAGGTGATTGTAAGCAGATTTGATTCTCCTTAAAAGTAGAGAAAATCAGCATATAAAAAACAACTTTTTGTTTTTCTTCTTCTCCTCCTCCTCCTCATCCTTATAGGAAATGTGTTCCAATCCCTTAGTCATTTTGGTTACTGTCTTGCATTTTTTCCAGCTCTACAATATCCTTTTTGAGACACTGATGATCAGAGAAACAAAGCTGGAATAGAAGCAGGGGAATTTAACATCCCTATCTCCAGTTTAAAATATTTGTGGAAGACTTCTGGCTGAGACCTCGGAGAGCTCCTGTCATTCTTAACGTAGGTGGACCAAGTCTACCTATTCAGTAGCTTGATATAGCCCAAAGGAAAGTTGCAAAGAACACATGAAACATTTCCACAAAAGTAGACAGTGTAGTTTCTTTCATAAAGATCTTTAGATACTCCTTCAGGGAATCTCACATGATTATGCTTCATTTCAGACATCTTATTTTGCTTTTTGCCATGGAGTCCCATAGCTGGATTGCATAAGTAAGTGATAGGGAAATTCTTGAAAGCAGAGGACCTGTCTCTTTGTAATGCTTCAAATAACCATGTGTTAAAGCACAAGACATTCTAAAGGGTGCGCAGTGATTTATCTGGCGCCGGTGATAGAAAATCTTGGCAGGATAAATGACCGGCCCTGAGGAAATTAAACGTAAACGCCTTTCAGGTATAAAAGTCAATCATTCAACTAGCTGAGATCACTGACATCAAGAATAAAGCTCTGAAAATCACTGGCCATGATGGGTGTCTGAGCAATTCAAACAAAGTCTTCCCTGATGAACCTGAAGGAGAGAAAAGAAAATTTGTAAGATATCAATGTCAAAGGATACCTAAAGTAGCTGGAAAAATAAGCTGAAGCACTTATCTACCAATGTGGTGATACCTTGGGAAATAAAGCAGACATACAGACAGATGACCTGACAGATTCACACAGAGAGATAGGTCTTAAGTACCATTTGACTGTTGTTTTCTTACTTTGCAGGGGGGAGGGTTACAAATGATATAGGACTGAACTTATCTTTTCTAAAAGCTGAGAATGCTTTTAGTATCCTAGTATCTGTTCAGGCATTCAGTTTCCAACATGAAACTGCACGAGTAAACACTCAAGTGTACCTGGGAGGGTTTGCCCAAGAAACTGGTAGCTCAAAGACTTCCCAGTGTGTACTCAGTAACTGCAAGCCTCAATTGCATACCTGTGATTCTGCTTATACTAAGTTCGATCACTGGTCTGTAATGGTATAGTATTGTCTACCCTGACTAGCAGCCACTGTCCAGGGTCTCAGGCAGAGGTCTTTTCACATCACCTACTTTCCACTGGTGGGTGGATAGTAGAGTAGGGTTGCCAGATCTTTACTTTACTTTGTTATTATTACGGTCACTGACCAGAAAATACACATTCACATACACAAAACATCCAGATGAAGTAATTGCCAGATCTAGGCTGAGAAACTCCTGGAGATTTAGGGGTAGAGCTTGGGGAGGACAGAGACTGCAGTGGGGTGCAATACCATAGAATCTACCTCCAAAGCATCCATTTTCTCCAGGGGAACTGATCTCTGTAGTCTAGAGCAGAGCTGTAATTCCAGAGGATCCCCAGGTCTCACCTGGAGGCTGGCATCCTTATTTGCAATTGCCTGCATCTGCATAGCGGCCCTAGCCTTTCTTGGTGGTCTCTCATCTAAGTGCTAACTAGGGTTGCTTAGCTTCTGAGATCTGATGAAATTGGACTAGCTGAGCTTTTATATCACCTACTACCGACTTCTAGTTAAAAGAAGCATCACCTACTACCTGCTTCTTTTAACTGGAAATGTGAGCGATTGAAACTGGGTCCTTCTACTGGCAATGTGTATGCTCAACCACTAATGGTGAGGTTGTTTGTGTGCAGCCAAGTGAAAGTGAGGCATGGCAGATGGGTCTGGCTTAAGATCCAAAACTGTACCACCACTGATTAACTAAGCCAAATAAATTACTTAGCAAGCATCCACCCATAGTCACCTCTCCATTCCTGCTACAGAGGTCCCCACCTCTAAACAGGGGTTTTCACTTTAGAGGAGGAACTGTAGCTGATTGGTACTGCATTACACACAGAAGGTCCAGTTTCAATCCACCAAGTCTAGAGCCAGTGTGGTGTAATGGTTAGAGTGTCAAACTGGGAGATCCAGGTTCGAATCCCCACACCTTTTTCTGTAACTGTTCCAATTAACTGTCCAAGATAAAGTTCTAAGCAACGGTCGTGTAATTTGATAGTCAACTTGCATACTCAAAAAATAAGTGATATTGTTGCAACCCAACAGGGGAGTGGCACGTGATGCAGTGATATCACTTTTGGGTGAAGACCCAGATATGACATCACCATGTTGAGTGACACTTTAGACATTAATGATCACAGAGATTGAGGAAACTCCTAGAGAGCTTCTCTACACAATGACATTGCTCTGCCATGGAAGTTTGATGGGTGACCTTGGGCCAGTCACACACTCATGTAAGCCTCTTTGGGTCCCCTTTGGGGAGAAAGACATGGTATAAATGAACTAAATAAATCAATAGTTTTGAAAGATCAAGTAGTAGAGGATGTGAAAGACCATGACCCAAGACCCCGGGGAACAACTGCCAGCCAAAGAAGACAACCCTGACCTTGATAAACAAATGGTTTGACTGCCTATAAGTCAGCTTCAAATGCTTCCTTTAAGAACATAAGAAAGGCCATGCTGGATCAGACCAAGGTCCATCAAGTCCAGCAGTCTGTTCACACAGTGCCTAACCAGGTGCCTCTAGCAAGCCCACAAACAAGACAACTGCAGCAGCACCTGATATAATAGGCATGCCCCTCTGATTGCTGCTAGAAATTGCTTTAAATGGCCCATTGTTTAAAGTGGTGTGTTTCCCGGCTCCTCCATTGAAAAATATGAGCAGCGTTCACAACAGAGAATCTGACTACAGCCAGTCAGCCACTTCACTATTGCTTTTCTATGGAGGAGAATCAGATGGGGGCAACCCCTTCCAGACCCCATAAAATTGGACCCCCTGATATAATCTTAACCAAACTCAGGGGTTCTTGCAAGGAGAGTCCTTTGCAGCCACACTGCAAATTTGGGGGCTCTACCTGCAAAAATGCCCCCCAGGAGCTGCAGAAAGCCCCATAGGCTTTATTGGACCCGATTTTCGGGTTTTTAATGGATTCGTCGTTCTGTTTTTTTAAAATTATTCAGCAATGTAATTCATTGGTACCCCGCCTTTCTCCCCAATGGGGACCCAAAGCAGGTGATGTCATTCTTCTCTTCTTCATTTTATCCTCAAAACAACCCTGTGAGGTAGGTTAGGCTGAGAGGGTGTGACTGGCCCAAGGTCACCCAGCGAGCTTCCATGGCATGAGCAGGGATTTGAACCCAGGTTTCTCAGATACTAGTCCAACACTTAACCACTACACCACACTGGCTCTAGAGATGAAGTGGGCTGAAACTGCACATGTGAGGTCTGTGTATTCTTACCTATTGTTCGTACCCACATGTCGGCAACACAGGATTTTTTAAACGTAATTTCTTAGACAGTAAAGGGGTGGGAGCCCTGACCTGAATGGCCCAGGCTAGCCGGATCTCACCAGCTCTCGTCAGCTAAGCAGGGTCGGCTTTGGTTGGTACTTAGATGGGAGACTATCAAGAAAGTACAGGATTGTTACACAGAGGCAGGCAATGTCAAACGATGACTGTTTGTCTCTTGCCTTGAAAATCCAAAGGGGTCACAACAAGTCTGCTGTGACTTGACGGCACACCACCAAAGGAATGCAAAGAGTGGTCAGAGTGTCCACATGCATGGAGGAAAGACTACGGCTCAGTGATAAAGATATACTCTACATACCAAACAGTCTCCATTCGAGCCTTAGCATTCAGTTCACAAGTTCAGAAAGGCCTTTGGAGAGCTGCTGGCAGTCAGAATACAGAAACTGAGCTAAACGGTATTTTGGTTTGGTATATGGCGGTTTCATTTAGTCAGACTTGTTTTTTCCACATCCTATTAACCAAAGAAGGCATTTCCAAAGAGGGTTTAGGGATTTCACCCCAGCATCTTGATTTCTGGCCTCTTAACTATACTCAGAGGTCATTTATTCCCTGCCTTTACTCAGGCTGCCTTATTCCTAGGAGGTTCGTGACCCTAAAGCAAGTTTTAGATTAAGATGGGTGGGATTAAGAAATAAATCCCAAATTGTTAGGCTGGAGATGAAACAGCAAGTGAAATATCTCTGTAGATGGGATGCAGGTCTAGCAACGTTCCTTGGCTGGAAAAAAAGACACAAAAAAGCAAATATTTGTAGAATCAAGCACAGTTTCATAAATTTCATGTTTGCCAAGCTGACTGATCCTAAAATGGCCTTTTACTCCTTTCCCATCAACCCACTCCACATTTTCTCAAGAATCCCCGGTAGATTTCCATTTCGCTAGAAGAAAGATGCTACTTTGGTTCCTATATGACCCTAACATGATGATATTGAAATGCCTTGGGGAAAGTGCCACTGGTAATTGTACAAATAGCAGTTGATGCATTGTGCTTCCCTCATGGAGGTGGCAGTTCATAGCAATGCCAGGTCCACAGGAAGCAGCAATATGGTGGTAATGCCACATCTTCACATAGGCAAGCAGAAGACTATCAACAACATGGTCACCAGCTAGGGACCTCTGGGCCCCTTCCACTGAAACCACATCATCAAGTGGCAACACCGCAATTGTAACCAATGTTATTTTCTTGCAAATGGGAGTATATGTATTGCATGTGAGATGCTTCCTGATTCAACCACTCACAATTTTAAAAGATTTCCTATAGCAGGTCTGGGAAAGATTCCTGCCAGAGACCTTGTGAGTCATTGCCTATCAGTCTGGGCTATACAGACCCAGCTTCTAACTAGATTCATAGAATGATATTATTATAGAGTTGGAAGGGGCCATATAGGCCATCTAGTCCAACCCCCTGCTTAGTGCAAGATCTGCCTAGAGCAGGGGTGGGGAACGTCAGGCCCGGGGGCCATTTAAGGCCCGCGAAATCATTTGGTCTGGCCCTTTGTGGGTCCTGGCAGATCTCTAGCTCAGAAGGATCTAAGACTGGTGATCCGTACCCTCCTGCAGACAGGAATAGCCTCTATTCAAGGCAGATGTGAGTTTGTTTTGTTGAGAAAAGGAACCTTTTCCCCCCCTTGCAGAAGAGTCATTAGCTATGGAGCTGCTGGGACCGCCCAAGAAATTGTGTTAACCCTTTCCCACCCAGGCCATGGAGAAACATATTGGCCGGCTAATTTTTAAGTTGATAATTTTGTATGGCCCGCAAATGATGTTATAAATATCCAAATGGCCCTTGGCAGAAAAAAGGTTCCCCACCCCTGGCCTAGAGCATCCCTGACAAGTGTTTGTCCAGCTGCTGTGTGAACACTGTCAGAGAGGAGCTCACCACCTCCCTAGGAAGCTGATTACACTGTCAAACAACTCCTACTGGAGAAAAAAAAACATCCTAATATCCAGCCGGTAACTTTCTGCCCACAATTTAAATTCATTATTGCAAGTCCTATCCTCTGCTGCCAACAGGAGCAGCTCCCCGCCCTCCTCTAAGTGACAGCCCTTCAAATACTTAAATAGTAGGGTTGCCAACCTCTAGGTGGTGGCTGGAGATCTCCTGCTATTACAACTGATCTCCAGCCAATAATCAGTTCCCCTGGAGAAATGGCCACTTTGGCAATTGGACTCTATGGCATTGAAGTCCCTCCCCTCCTCAAACCCTGCCCTCCTCAGGCTCCTCCCCAAAAACCTCCCACTGGTGGCAAAGAGGGACCTGGCAACCCTATTAAAGAGAGCAATTATGTCCCCCCCTCAACCTCCTCCAGACTAAACAGATCCAAGTCCCTCAGCCTTTCCTCTTAGGGCTTGGTCTCCAGACCCCTGATCATCCTCGTCGCTCTCCTTTGCACTCGCTCTATTCTGTCCACATCCTTTTTGAAATGAGGCCTCCAGAACTGCACACAATATTCCAGGTCTGACCAATGGTGGCCTGACCAATGCAGTGCACAGTGGAACTATGACATCTTGCAGTTTGGATGTTATACCTCTGTTGATACACCCCAAGATCGCATTAGCTTTTTTCATTGCTACATCACACTGGCTGCTCATATTGAACTTATGGTCCACCCATACCCCAAGACCTTGTTCATACACACTGTTACCCAGACGTGTATCCCCCATCCAGTATGCATGTCCTTCATTTTTGTTACCCAGAAGTTAGGGTTGCCAGGTCCCTCTTTGCCAGTGGCGGGAGGTTTTCAGGGCACAACTTGAGGAGGGCGGGGTTTGGGGAAAGGAGGGAATTCAATGCCATGGAATCCAATTGCCAAAGCAGCCATTTTCTCCAGGTGAACTGATCTCTATCGGCTGGAGATCAGTTGTAATAGCAGGAAATCTCCATCTAGTATCTGGAGGTTGGCATCCCTTCCAGATGTAGAACTCGGCACTTATTTTTGTTGAATTGCATCTTGTTCACATCCGCCCACTTGTTCCAACTAAAGCAGTTTCACATGTTTATTTATTTTATTTTATTTTTTAAAAAAGAAAGCTTACATTTTGATGGCTTGGCCTGTGGACCGAGCAACAGTTTCTGCTTCCCAATATGTTGCATCTGTTCTGCATTAATTGGAATTTCCCAGATTTGCTTTCCAGCTGGTTCTCCCAAGTCAGAGAGATGGCATCCCAAAATCAAATGTCCGCATAAGGCCTCAATGACATTTCCCTATGTTAATCTTAGGAAGGTTACTTGCTGCAGACATATGTTGGAAGTAGGGTTGCCAAATAGTAACCTGGAGATCTGCCCTTTTATCTCAGTTCAAAAGTGCAGGGCTTCTCTTGCATCCCCCCTCCCCTGGTCCTATTGTCTGAGTCTGACACTTGCCTGTTTTTATAGATGTTTTAATAAACAAACAAATAAATAAAATTGCCTGTTGGAACAAGAGCAGTTCCAGGAGAGCCACATAGCAAGTGAAGGCAGATAGGACCATTCCCCAACTGTCTCTTCTCTCGAGGCATTTGAGGTATAAGGCCACTCTCTGGATTGCAATCTGGCAATGGAGTTGGAAGTCACAGTCACATGGGGTTTCTGATCTAAGCACTTCCTTACGCAAAGGAAAACCAAGGGGAAATAGTATAGAAGCAGAAGAAGCAGAAGCAGAGAAGCAGAAGCAGAAGCAGAAGCAGAAGAGTTGGTTTTTATATGCCGACTTTCTCTACCACTTAAGGGAGACTCAAACCGGCTTACAATCACCTTCCCTTCCCCTCCTCACAACAGACACCCTGTGAGGTAGGTGGGGCTGACAGAGTGTGACTAGCCCAAGGTCACCCAGCTGGCTTCGTGTGCAAGAGTGGGGAAACAAATCCAGTTCACCAGATTAGCCTCTGCCGTTAATGGGGAGGACTGGGGAATCAAACCTGGTTCTCCAGATCCAAGTCCACTGCTCCAAACTGCCTCTCTTAACCACTAACCACTACTATTAATATTCGCAATATGGATTCAATCAATATTACATATTGATAAATATGACATATTGATTAGGGATTGTGTTCCTGGAAATTTACTCTTGCAAGCTACCAGCAAGACAACATTTTATTACCCCTTGCAGTAAAGTGTTTTTTTTTAGGTGTGGAAAAAATACAATTCTTTACTTGGGAAAAGCAAGACAGGAGCAGTAAATCTATTTCCGTCAGACCACGAAGTCTTAAGTAGTAGACGAGTGACAAATGAGACAATCTGCATTTATTGTAGGAACGGGGTTTGAAGTGCAGAATTGATGCTCACACCTAAGAGAAATGTTTTCCATGGATTAATGACATTTCAGGTTTCCTCTTATGTGTAAGTTGCTCTTTGAAAAATATATGTCTCTGAAGACCTGTTTTAAATTTGGAAATTTGTCATCTGCAATATGTGAGAAAGGAGAATGCATTCCATTCTGTTCCAAAGATCATTTAGTTTTGGACCATTCATACAATTATCTATAGGATCAAAGTCCTTATATGTTTACCTAAATATTTATACCCCACTTTTCTCTCCAATGGGGGCCCAAGGCAGATTACACCTTTGTTCTCTGCTTCTGCATTTTATTCTTGCAACAATCCCATCAGGTAGGTTGGGCTGAGAGACAGTGACGGGCCCAAGATCATCCAATGAGTATTCATGGCAGGTGAGGGTTGAATCTTATGTAGGAGTGGGGAAACCAACCCAGTTTACCAGATTGGAGTTCACCTCTCATGTGGGGGAGTGGAGAATCAAACATGGTTCTCCATATTAGAGTCCACCGCCCTTAACCACTACACCACACTGGCTCTTGACAGCACTTTACACACAGAAAAGGGGATTTGATAGACTCATAGGGGATAGGTTGATCAGGTTTGGTAGCCACACTGCTAAACCAGGTCACCTAAGGAACATGCAACCCACAGAGTCAAATATAGCCCCGAAGCCATGTATTGTGCTTCTACAGGGATGAGATAAACCTCCCGCTGTGGGTGCCTGCCTCATGCTAATAAAACCAGAGGGAGGCTGCCAAACAGCTGGTACGCTAGAAAACATTGCCAGTGGTCTGCATTCAGCCTACTGGGTCACAAGTTGTGCAAGCCCCAAATTGTCTTCTCCAAGTGATTATTATCTGAGTTGCAGCAAAACATTCAATTACTTTTCCATGCAGCACAACCTATTGTTTCATCCGATGGGCTCATAATAGCATTCCGTGATGAACAGCTTCATGCATACGGGGTGCAGACTTCCTGAGTGCAGTTTTAATATTCCGCTCCAGTACAAGAGCTCTGTTTGTGCAATTCTCTTTGCTGGTGCTATGCAATTTCTCTCACAGGCAACGGCTATTTTTTTTAATACAACTGGAAAATCATTTCCTTCCCTTCAGAACAAAAATAAAATAAAATCTGTAAAAGGGATGAGGCCTTGAAAAAATCTGTTATGTTAAGTTCTGGGGAATGTTTCAGTTGTACTGTATTCCTCCTCATCGTTGGATTTAACAACATGCTGGGTTGTTCTCTGTAAATTGCGCTACTCCAAACTTGAGACATTGAACTGAACCCAAAGAGACAATAATTACACTCTCTCTGTGCCCATATTTTCCATTCCTTTATGCAAAGATGGACCTAGGCTTTCATTTGGCTGGAGAACTTCTAGACTGATATCATGTTTACTAGAAGAAGGCAAATAGGAAGGGATAGGGGTGTGGCTCGGTGGTGGAGCACCTGCTTGTCAAGCAGAAGGTCCTGGGTTTAATCCTCAACATCTCCAGCTTAAAGGATCAGGTGGTGCGTGATGTGGAAAACCTCTGCCCAAGACCCTGGAGAGCCACTGCCAGTCTGAGTAGCTCAATAGTCTGATTAAGTGAAAGGCAATTCCCTGTGTTCAAGAATAATAAACAATCACAGAGTTTGGAAGGAATTCCAAATAATGACAAAAGCAGAACCATACATGTGTGTAAAGTGCCATCAAGTTGCTGCTGATTTATGGAGTCCCCAATAAGGAGACCTCAATAAGGGGCTTTCAAGGCAAGTGTGAAGCAGAGGTGGTTGGCCATTGTCTTCCTCTGCAGAGCCTTCCTTGGCGGTCTCCCTTCCAAGTTATGACCCTGTTTAGCTTCTGAGATCTGGCGAGATCAGGCTATACCATGCGGCCTTCCAGAACCATACATACCCTTCTGTATATATTGAATTAATAATAGTAGTATAACCTTAAAAGCAACCTTATGTGAATATACAATATATGGATAGTCATACCTCATCCCAACCAACTAACATTATAGGTCCTTTATGTATGAGTCCCATGGGTATACACAGCTGCTAGGATTTGCGCGTGAAGCCATTTTAAAGAGTTATGATTGCTTCAACTAATATATGTTTGCTTTTGTAACCAATATACCAATAAAGGTATTGATTGATTGATTGATTGATTCAACTAATAGCTTAATGGGGGAGGGTGAGAAGTAGAAACTACATGCAGCCCTCTATTGCACATCCCAAACAAATGATAGGCAATATTATTAAGTCTGATTTTTTACCAGAGCTACTTGCATGCAGTCTTAGTAGGTGGATTGGGGGAAACTACGTAATTGTATTCATGGATCCGTGGATTTGATATGGGACTAATTCCATACTGGGTATGCCATATCTCCTATGTATATATGACCTCCATCTGAACCAGGGTTGTCTAGGGTCTGTTAGGCCACCATAACATAATTTGTTAGTCAACTTGCAAATTCAGCAAGAAAAAAAGAAGAGGTATCATTGCAACGCAACAGGGGAGAGGCACATGATGCAATGATATCACTTTTGGGTGAAGACCCAGAAATGACATCACCATGTTGAGTGACACTTTAGAAATTAATAATCATAGAGATTAGGGAAACTCCTAGAGAGCTTCTCTACACAGTGACATCACTGCATCGCACAATGTCATTCCCCTAGTTTCTCTTCTGCTGCTCCATTGAGTGCAAGGGAATGGAAAGTGGGACAGGAATTTGCCCACTGAGGCTGAGCACTTGGTAAGCTTACAGCAAGCAGATATTTGAAGCCAAGTCTACCTATTTATTATAGTCTAACAGTCTCACTACTATATAGGGTTGCCAATCTCTAGGTACTAGCTGGAGATCTCCCGCTATCTCCAGCCGATAGAGATCAGTTCACCTGGAGAAAATGGCCGCTTTGGCCATTGGAATCTATGGCATTGAAGTCCCTCCCCTCCCCAAACCCTGCCCTCCTCAGGCTCCACCCAAAAAAACTCCCGTCAGTGGCAAAGAGGGACCTGGCAACCCTACTAATATGCCATTCACAGAGAAGATCTCCTGACATTATATCTAAATTTGTCTCTAGGGCTGTCAATTCGGTTCGGTCCGAACTGAAAATCAACCGAATTTCCCCTGATTCGTTGCTTTTCTGTTCGGACGGATCCGAACTCAAAACTGGCGGGCAACCGGGGGGGGCGAATTCAGCGAGTTCGGGAGTTCGTGAATAAATTCGGCCAATTCGGCCGTCAGTAAGCAGCATAACCATCAGTAAGCAGCATTCTCCTCCCCCGGCCAATCGGTGGGCAAGCTGGGTCTTCTTCTGGCCAATCAGTCAGGATTGAGTACTGGAGGAATCAGCTGATGTGCGGCCCGGCCAGGGAGAGAGAGAGAGAGAGAGCAAAATCCTCGTGTGTGTGTGTGGGGGTGCTTGTGCACATTCGCTCCTTTCTGTGGCTGCAGGGGGCGCATTTTTTGGGGTGCACACACAAAACTTTCACTGGAACTTCAGATGAAGCTTCTTAAGGTACCCCCCAAGTTTGGTAAACTTTGGGTCAGGGGGTCCCGAGATATGGGCTCCCCCCCTTTTTCTTTCCATGGCTGCAGGGGGAGCATTTTTGGGGGTACAAATCCCAAACTTTGAGCGGAGTTTCAGACCAGTGTTCTTAAGATACCCCCAAGTTTTGTAAACATTGGGTCAGGGGGTCTCGAGATATGGGCTTTCCCCCTTTTCCCTCCCCCCTTTTCCATTTATGTGGCTGCAGGGGGCGCTTTTTTGGGGATATAGCCCCCAAACTTTTAGCATAGCTTCAGTGAATTATTCTTAAGATACTACCCAAGTTTTGTAAAGATGGGTTCAGTGGGGGCAGAAATATCGCCTCCCCCCCTTTTCTCTTTCCATGGCTGCAGGGGGCGCATTTTTGGGGGTGCAGACACAAAACTTTCACTGGAACTTTAGATTAAGCTTCTTAAGGAACCCCCCCCAAGTTTTGTGAACATTGGGTCAGGGGGCCCCGAGATATGGGCTTTCCCCTTTGCCCTTTCCCCTATTGGGATGAATGGGGCAGCCGATCTGATCCTGTGTGCATCTCTCCAGAGCAAAACGTTCCGTGCCTAATTGGAATCATCTTGGATTACAGCCCGTCCTGATGGAACAGAAGACAGCCACAGTAAGACCCCTTTGGGGGCTTTAATCTATAATTTTTCTCCTGTGTATGTGTGTGTGTGGGGGGGGGGGAAAGCAGAGTCTGTGTGTGTGTGGGGAGGGAGCAGTTTCTGTGGGTGGGGGGGAAGCCAAAGGGGGCTTTCGTCGGTTCTGCCTGGGGTGTGCGTTCCCCCTCGAGTCTCTCGCTCCCTGGTTTGAGGGGGGAGGTTTCAGTTGTGTGTTGCAAAGGTGTTGTTTAACAAGGTTGTGTTTGCAGTTGTTTTGCTAATTTCTCCGCGGTTGTCGGGCTGGGAGCTTTGTGCGTGGGCGGCAAGCTCTGCTGAGAGATGCACAACATTAAGGGTGGGGGGGACCCCTTTCAGGGCCCATATCTCAGCCCCCCCTGACCCAATCTTTACAAAACTTGGGGAGTCTTTCAATAAACGTCCTTTGAAGCTCTGCCAAAAGTTTGGGACCTCTAAGCCCAAAAATGCCCCCCCCCCTGAGCCGCGGAAAGGCACGGTTGTGTTTTTAATGGCTTTATTCGGCCGAATTTGTTTCCGAACTTTGAATTCCCGCCGAATTGAACGGATCCGAAGTGGGGGAGTTCGGACTTCAGCACGTACCAAACCCACAAGGGCCAAATTCGGCCGAATCCGAACTGTACCGAATTTTTTTTTGACAGCCCTATTTGTCTCTTTGTTGCCAGTTTATCATGATTATGACTATGACATTATTTAAAAAAAAACAACTTTCCTGCACCTAAATAAGAGAGGAGGAGCAAACTCTGTACAGAGAGATATATCACAACTACAACTCAGTTCCATCGCAAGTGTCAGTATGATGGAAAGATCTCAGGAGAACCAGCAGGGCAAACTCCCTACAGCCATGTTTATATAACAAAAGCCTCCAGTGTTCAGCTACACGGGGCGATACTGTGAAAATGCAGCTAAGTATGCCAGCTTCATCTTAATCTCTTTTGTACAGGGCAAAAGATGAAAAATTCCTGCAGTACCGGTAGCTGTGAAGTGCATCCACCTCTCCACCCTCTCAGAACAAACTTTCCACTCCAAATCTCCAGGGCCAATTCACTTTTCAGGAGTCGAGGCTGTATATCAGCCAGGAGGTATTGTCAAGAGGTGCCAGGTGCTTTAAAGAATATCTCTGTGAAATGGAGGATTAGAAGACTGTCATACTATTTGATAAATTGGGACTTTGCCAATAAGTCAAGGCACCTTGAGAGGGCTTGAAATGGAGCTAAGCAGAAAATAGAAGGCAGAGCATGATGGCAAAAACAACAACAACAACAACAGCAAACCCTCTACAAAAACCCGATTCTCCTAAACACAGCAGCAAAAAAGCACTTGAGAGAGGTTCTTTATTATTATTTATTGTCACGTGGCACGAATGCAGCCCCTTCCTGATATGGACACTCTAAATAGTAGCCATGGTGGATAGAGTCACCTCAGCAGAGGGCTTTGCTAATAAGCACTGGAGCCGGGGAGAAAAAAGGAAGGAGGGTGGCAGAAGGAAAGTGAGCAGGCTACAAGGCTGGAGGAAGGTGATCTAGTGACCATACCATACCATACCATACCATGCCATGCCATGCCATGCCATACCATACCATACCATATTCCATGGGCCTGCTACAGCCAGCTTTTCAATTTCCTTCCTTATTACAGGCCCCATTCCACTTGGCTTTTGTCCATGGAAGGCTAATGTTCCCTAGCATAGCCTGGTTTGGTGGTCAATGGTGACTTGTCCGTTTTTTCTACAACAGGAAAAAAAAATGGTTGGATCCAACCCAGTAAGTCTTTAAAAACTATGTGGTTTACAATGTTATACTAAGAAGAGTTAAAAAGGTAAAGGTCCCCTGTGCAAGCACCGGGCCATTCCTGACCCATGGGGTGACGTCACATCCCGACATTTACTAGGCAGACTTTGTTTACGGGGTGGTTTGCCAATGCCTTCCCCAGTCATCTTCCCTTTACCCCCAGCAAGCTGGGTACTCATTTCACCGACCTCGGAAGGCTGAGTCAACCTTGAGCCAGCTACCTGAAATCAACTTCAGTCAGGATCGAACTCAGGTCATGAGCAGAGCTTGGACTGCAGTACTGCAGCTTACCACTCTGCGCCACGGGGCTCCCTCAAGTCACTGGGTTTAGAAGTGTGTGACTCTGCTTAAGACTGCACAGTTCATGTTTGTTTCTATGGATGCAGTCCAATGCATATTATCACATAAGTAGCTTGTTCTAAAATCCGTACCTCTGAATAACGATGGTTAAACTTGGGCTGTAAATGTTGTTTCCTACCCTGTGTTTCTGGAGATAAGGAAGGCATAGTGATTATTCAATTTTTCATTATTTATTTAAAATAAATTAAATTATTTAGCAATATAGAGTAGCTGAAATGTGTTCTGGCTACCTAGTTTCCATAGTACGTGCTCAGGAAGCAAGTACATTTTCTCCCTAACCTTTCTTCAAGAATGTCTCCCTTGAAAATAATAAATTTTTCCAGTATCATTTGTCCCCTTCAGTGAAATAAATAAATAAAATTATGGCTTCTGGAAGCCAGCTGTAAATCTAAGTGACAATGTTGTGGAGGGTTTTAATTCCTCAGACTGCATTTTATTAGTCATCTAATCTCTTTGCATCTGGTAAAACTGCGATGTAAACTCATATTTTATACTGGTAGACTGGCCATGCCTACGTTAATGACTGAATAAATTGTCACTCTGAAGGGTCTGGTGTGCAGCTCATTCACAGTTACTCAGAAGGTACTGCAATCAGATGGCAAAGAAAACACTGTATTGATTACCATCCCAATCTCTACAATAAAAGAATTGTCGTGGTGCCACAACTATTCATGATTTCTGGTTTCCCACATCCATTTCACAAATTTCTTCTGGTTTCCAATACCAATTTCACAAATTTGCTTGGGATAAGTTTCCCAAACAGGCAGCAGGTCTGAGCATGTTACCATCAAATCCCCAGGTAACTACTGAGGCTTAACTAAACCAAAATGTGTATTTGATCCATAGCCATTATTCACATGAACAGGTAATGCTGCTGTCTTAGGGCTGCCAGCTCCAGGTTGGGAAATACTTGGAAGTTTTTGGAGCAGAGCCTGAGGAGGGTGGGGTTCGGGGAGGGGAGGGACTTCAATGCCATAGAGTCCAGTTGCCAAAGCAGCCATTTTCTCCAGGTGAACTGATCTCTATTGGCTGGAGATCAGTTGTAATAGCAGGAGATCTTCAACTGTATGCTGCATACTGAATCAGGCTATTGATCTATAACAGTTAGTCTTATACACTGTGACTGGCAGCAGTTCTTCAGTGGCTCAGGCAGAGGTCTTGCCCATCACGTACTACCAGATCCTTTTTAACTGGAGATGTTAGGTGTAATGTTTGACTCTTTGCTGGAAATCCTTATATGTGTAACACTTGTAATGGCACATCTCTGCAGTGTTCTGTAGTGACTTGTGTTAATCTGCCTCCTTGCCTTCCTTAGGGTTTCCTACTTCTTACTGCTGCCACCAAATGCCTTAGACTTCTTCGTTAAACCCGAAGAACAGTATGCCCTAGTTATATCTGGTAGAATGACAAAACAGTCAGGACATGGGTGGCTCTGAGGCAAAAGAGGGATCCTTTACTCTAAATAAAACTCTCTTAAACCTAAATGGAGCTTATTTAGAAGTATAAAAGCACAACTGTTTCAATATAGTTTGTAAGTGTATAGTTCATAAGTGTAATGGTTACAGATAGGTACAGTTCTCCTCCTTTCTCTAAAGTTCCTTAAGTAGACCTAGCCACAAAAGTTTATTTTCTCACTTGCCACTTAGGCTAATAGCTACCACAAAACACACAGATTTATCTCACACTTCACATCACCTCACTCTTCACCCACTCAACTCTGTTTTCCTCTTCTCTCACATGTTCACTGAACAAACTCTTTCCTCCAACCAGTCAACTCTGCTCCCTAGGATGCAGCTACCATCCAATCATAACACACTTCACCAGCCCCACTTTCTTACTCTAGAGACCTGTATTTTATTCTAGAGGCGTATACTGAGAAGCCTGTATGTACTCTAGTGGCCTTTATTTTACTCTAGAGGCAATATTAAAACACAGAAATAAGACAAACACAAAATATTTACATAGCCAAACACCACACTGGGGATTGAGCCTAGGACCTTCTCCATGCAAAAGAGATGGTCCTCCACTGAGCCATGGCTCCTCCCAAACCCTCAGTCCCTTCCATACCTTAGGTAGGGTTGCCAACCTCCAGGTACTAGCTGGAGATCTCCTGCTATTACAATTGATCTCCAGCCAATAGAGATCAGTTCACCTGGAGAAAATGGCCACTTTGGCAATTGGACTCTATGACATTGAAGTCCCTCCCCTCCCCAAACCCCACCCTCTTCAGGCTCCTCCCCAAAAACCTCCTGCCAGTGGTGAAGAGGGACCTGGCAACCCTAATCTTAGGAGGTCACCTGTTGTGATAGAGCTTCACCACCCTGTTTTCTACTGTCTTCTGAAGGTTCTCCGCCTTCCTTCTGGCCAACACATCTACATTGATGCTTGTTGGCCTGCCCGTGCAATGATAGCCTTCTGGAAATTGAAAGAACATAATTTGTCATTTTAACTTTTTCAATTATTTCCCTGCGGAGCTGAAAGAGATACTTGTGTCTATTGCGGAACAACCTCTATACAAATTGATAATGTGCTATTCATTCATCCACTTGTTTACATGCATCTGTTTGGCATCCCCACCATCTCCCAGACTGGTGAACTAATTAATTCAGTGTGCTTTAATTCTCTCCAATTACACATTTCCGTTTCATGCAAAGAGAGACATTTATCATTATTAATTTTAATGAATGTAATTTATATGTCTTTCATTGTAATGCAAACACCGGTCACTTTTCCAAAATCCCTCTTTTTTGGAAATTCTTTTTTTTGGGGGGGGGGTTGACATTTTAAGCAACAAGTAACCATACCTGTGACTAGTGCAGAGCCTTGGTCATAATTTTTGCCATATTGACTCAGCAGTGGTTTTTCTGTTGTTACAAGTATTCACTTGATGAACTGCCCTTGGATTCTCTGTGCCAATTATCCCAGAATCAATTATGCTGTTTCTGAGATACCCAATCGACACCTCACCGTTCGTAATAGAATTGAGCGATGCTGCGTTTTAAGGAGACCAATCCTACCAGCAAGCGATATTTTTCTTTATCGAAACCAGGTCATTTGGGAAATTTTCCAGGCCCCAAGATGTTATTACATGTTCAGTGTTGTAAGTTGATGGATTCCCTTCCAAGTCGTCCTGTGCGTTTGCCAAACCTCTAAGTGCTGTGCCGCTGTCATCGCAAGGCAAAAAGCGGGTTGGATGAAATAACCTTAAGTTTATTAAACCATGAAGGATGGGCAGGCTAAGATTGAGCTGGTTATCCTTGAAATCCTTTAGTACTTGAGAGAGTAGCATGCCTTGTAATCATCTAAAATACAGAAAAATGTGTAACTCTGTAACTCAGGCCTTCCTAGGGCCTGTAATCAGTTATAGTATAAAGGCATTATGGGTTTGTTTGGTTGTTGTTGTTGTTTGTTTGTTTGTTTGTTTGTTTTGCAACAGCAGCAGTCAAAATGAGGTCTGAACGATTCCATCCTCTTCCACCCTTTTAGTGTTCCATGGGTTCATTCGAGGTAGGGTTGCCAGCTCTGGGTTGGAAAATACCTGGAGATTTTTGGGGCAGAGTCTGAGGAGGGAGGGGTTTGGGGAGGGGAGGGACTTCAATGCCATAGAGTCCAATTGCCAAAGCGTGAACTGATCTCTATTGAAGAGATGAACTCCAGGTGAACTGATCTCTATTGGCTGGAGATCAGTTGTAATAGCGGGAGATCTTCAGCTAGTACCTGGAGGTTGGCAACCCTAATTCTAGGGCTGCCAACCTCCAGATGGATCTTGAAGATCTCCCCCAAATCTTTGGAGGGGATGCCCATACAGATCCATTGTAAACATAATTGGAAATTTGTGACCGATATTGTATGCTTTCATAGGTTTTGCAACACTGAGAGAAGGCTGTATACCTCAGATAAATGTGTATTTGATTTTCTAATGCAGACCTCTGTCTGGGCTCAGTAGGAGGAAAATTACTAATATCCTCAAAGAATATGGAAAGTTTCACACAGCAATAAAGAAGTGGGTGAGAGCTGAAATCTCTTCTCCTTTTAGGGATAAAATAGAGTTTGATCTCACCCCAGCCTGTCACACATCTGAAGGATAATTAATAAGCGCCGGGGGGCTATTTACACAACATACATTGGTTATGGACATCTGAAAACAGATTTTTCTCTCGGCACTGAACACGGACAATTGTGACTCCATAGAAAGACACCATTTACCCCATGACACTATTACCGTCATTTTGCACTTCTGATTTCATTGACTTGGAAGCCAGTAGCATTCCATTCAGCGGGGCTTACTCCTGAGTAAAAAACTGTGAGACAGAGGTGCCAATCACACTTCTCTTTAGACGGCAAACGCTGACCCAGATGCCAAGCTGGGAAAGAAATTTTCCCCTTCAGCAGCATCTGGTTCCTTGGCAGGCAGTTTCAGCAATCGCTCTGGCTTCTTCCTCGTGGCCTTGGAGCAATCCTGTCATTATGCTGATAGCTCGTCTGGCCCACTGACTGTTTCCAGCATACACTTTTTATTTTATTTTTAGCTTTGCTTGCTTTTTTCTAAAGAGTTTATTCATCGTATTAATATATTAATCAAATAATTGTTATTTTACTCAGGAAGCTTAAAGAACAAGGGTAAGTATTAGACATTAAAAAAAAAATTCTGCAGAGTTTCCAGCTAGGGTGTTTTCTTCTTCTTCTTTTGAATCAGGCTTGCGGTGGGTAAAAAAAAAATAAAAAATTCAAGGGCCAAAACCAAATCCAAAGAGAGAGAAAGAGAGAGAGAGAGAGATCATATTGAATTCTGCAAATTCCACAGACACCATCCACACGACAACAGTGCTCTTCACTGGTACAGCTGAGCCTGTGTGAAAGGAGTGGCATTAGCTCAAAGGGGCTTAGTAAAGAGGGAAGAAGAAGAGTTGGTTTTTATATGCCGACTTTCTCTACCACTTAAGGGAGACTGAATCTGGCTTACAATCACCTTCCCTTCCCTTATCGAATAACAGGGGGTTGAAGAAAACATTCCCTCCCTTAATTGAACTGGATGATTTTGCTGCATGAGATCCATCAGACAAAGCAGCAGGAGCCTTATCAAACTGATCAACTTAAACTAAAACAACGAGCTTGAATGATTGACGTAAGATCTGCCAATCCAACGTGTTCTTAAAGGAAGGGAAGGGAGAAACCTTTGAGAATTTGCTTGGGTTAAAAAGGTCCTCCAGCCACGTTTTACAACAAAGAGGATTTCTTGACCGGAAGACTCTGTGCTTCATTCAATATCCCTCTCTATTGTTCTACAAGCAAATCAACAGGAAGAAGGTCGTAGGACCGGAAATTCGTCTTACTCGTGTTACACCAAAACCATTCCTGAAGGTAACAACCATAGAGAAGAGACGATAGAAGGTCCGCGATGAGGCAACTCCTGGAATACTTCCTGGTTCTGCCGATCTAGAGCGTCTGGTAAAACTCATTGGTATTTTCAACTTTAAAAAGTTATTTTAAGCTTAAATACTCACTTCTTCAACCCGAAAAAGATATTAAGCTGGTCAATGAAATATTCTCTATCAACTACATGTAATGGACTCCTGCTAGATGACCATCAATTTTTTAACTAAGTTACATATGTAAATGTCTGGAACCTCTCCCTGATCTGGCTAAATTCATAGCCCTGCCCTTATGAAATTAAAGGAAACTTTACAGAATTTAACCATGGAAAAAAAAGTACAGGACATGCTTGCTAAATATTCTGAGGCGACAATTAAACAAGTAAAACAGATATCAACACAGATGGCTCAACTGATTTCAATGATGATGACTCTTGACCAATCATCACAGGTATGTAATCAGAAGTTGGATCTGGTTACAGAAGATATAAAAGTCATGAAAATTCAAATGATGGCCACAAATACAGACATACAAGTAATGGATTCTTCTGTCCAAAAAGTCATGGAAGAATACAAGGATACAAAGAAGAAGACAGAAGTCCAAGAAGGTAACCAGCTGGTGACAAAGAGATCAGACATACAAGAAATGGACTTTTCATCTAAAAAAGTCATGGAAGGACGTGTGGATATAAGGAAGAAGAGAGCAGGTCAAGGAACACAGATTGAAGCCATGATGGAAATGAAGCCCAGAAAGAATTATTTTTGGACACGCACCCTGTCTGAGGAAATGAGAGAGCATAAAGAAATCCTGTTTTCATACCTGACTGACTTATTTCAGTTGCAGAAGGAAGTATTAGACCATGGTTAAAGGACTGATTTAAATATGATTGCTGGATTGGGAGGCTTTGACAGTGTGGATGGGTGGCATGGCTATTAACGATGTAGTGGAAATAAGATTTAGACATCATTTTGGGATTATGTAAACTAGTCCTCCTTATATAGACTATCAATTGATATAAAAGTATACTGGAATATGTGATTATTACTTTAAGGAAAATGTTGGAATGTACTAAGGATATTGGTTTTTTCTCCTTTTTTTATAAGGGGTGGACTTGTGATATGGATCTGGGATATGATTTACACTGAAATAAGATCGATTAAACAGGAAATATCCCTAAAATATTGGAGAGGATGTTGTTTAATATGATTTAAAATTTATGTTGTACTGGCTGCAATCTTATGCAGCCAAATGGAAAGGGACAAAGGTTTCAGAATAAAGGGATTAAATCATTTAAATGTTAGAACTGGTGGAGTTGGAGAAACTAGGGAAAAGGGGAGAATTGAAGGAATCATTGTGATAATGTATAAGATCTTGGAAAAATGGAAGGTTACTTTTTACTCTGATCCAGAATGTAAAATTTTATATAACATGAAACTTTAGAATGAGATTAATACTAGGATCAGAATATGTTAACGAAGGATAATAACACTTCATTAAGAGGTAGATGGAGGTGATGGGGAAGTCGATTTATTTTTTATGTTTAATGGTAATCAAGACAACAATTAATGTAATTGTGATTGTGATATTATTTTTACATTGTTGTTAAAATTATGAAGAATTTATAGTTTTAAAAAACCAATAAAAATGTATATATAAAAAAACCAATCACCTTCCCTTTCCCTCCCCGCAACAGACACCCTGCGAGGTGGGCGAGGCTGAGAGAGCTCTAACAGAGCTGTAACTTGCCCAAGGTCACCCAGCTGGCTTCGTGTGTAGAAGCGGGGAAACAAATCCAGTTCACCAGATTAGCCTCTGCCGCTCATGTGAAGGAGTGGGGAATCAAACCGAGTTCTCCAGATGAGAGTCCACCGCTCCAAACCACTGCTCTTAACCACTATACCACGCTGGATCAGGCGCTGGACCGTTGTATTTATTTATTGTCATATTTATACCCTACATTTCCTTGAGGCTCAAGATGGCTTATAAACTCAACATTTAAAATCATATTATTTAAATATGATTCAAGTGCAGTAGCATCTGGGAGACAAATGATATTTTCAGGGTATAAGCTTCTGAGAAGCAAAGCTCCTATCGCCAGCTCCCTTTGAAAGCTTTCTATCCCAAAAATCTTGTGCATCTCTAAGGTGTTACTGGACTCAAATCTGGCTCTTCTACAGCAAACACGACTATCTTCCTGAAAGTAAATAACATGGTAATGGGCTTGCAGTCTGGACTGAGAAGTCCATAGAAGAGTATCCATTCTTCCCCATGTAAACCTTTCCTTTATCCCTTAGAAGCTCCTTGATCCATTGATCTTGAGCAGCATAATTTCAGATCTAATGTTTGGGGGATATAAGGACTGAAATAAATCTTGCCACTGACAATGTAGCCCTGGGATCCCTGTCACTTAAAAAAAAAGCCATTATGTCAGACACAGAGGCATTAGATCTATATGTTAAAAGGGAAAAGATATAATGTGATCTCTCATAAAAGCGGCATTCCAAAAGGGCATGAGCTAATGAATCAATAGAGCCAGAAGAGCAAGGACAGGTCCTGTCTGGGTATGGTATATTCAAAATTCTGCCTTGAGGGGTTCACATTCAGCCTAGCTAAACAGAAGGCTCTAGAAAGACGAGGAGTTGTCAAATAATAAGTATAAGCAGGCAAAAGGCATGGTGGTGGTATTCCAAAAAACTGAGAGGAACAAATGCAGCAACCCCATGTAAACCAGGGATATAACTGGCAGCTGGTTACGAGCTTCCACTTTATTCTTTAAGAAAACTTCAGATAACATTATATACACACACATTCCTTGGACTTTGTCTCGAAAAGTTTCTCATTTTTGAGAACACTCTCCATACACAATTTTTGACGTGCCATTTTTATTTCTAAACTGAAACATCTTGCTGTGTATGCTTCGGACAAGATAGTAACTGAAATTAAATCAAAAGAGTTTCTGTCTAGACATTAGGAAGAATTTTCTAACAGTTACAGCGGTTCCTCAGTGGAATAGGCTTCGTCGGGAGGTGGTAAGCACTCCTTCCCTGGAGGTTTTTAAGAGGAGGTTAGATGGCCATCTGTCAGCAATGCTGATTCTGTGACCTTAGGCAGATGATGAGAGGGAGGGCATCTTGGGCATCTTCTGGTCACTAGGTGTGGGCGGGGGGGAGGTAGTTGTGAATTTCCTGCATTGTGCAGGGGGTTGGACTTGATGACCCTGGTGGTCCCTTCCAACTCTATGATTCTATGATTCTTATTGTCCCAGCCATGTTTTACTGTCAGCTGTTGCCTCATTCAACTGAAAATATGATCCTTACCATTGTGGACTCTTTTAGTGTCTGTTATCAGCTGCCAAAACAAACACACACATACACAAATTTGGTAGGAGGCATTATAAATGCAACAAGAAATCTCATCTCTTTTATTTGCTAGGAGTTCTAGCCCAGCTCTCTCCACTGTGATCTTCAATTGCGGAGCTGGCCAGATAAAATGGGAATCAATATGAGAACTGTTACTATGCCCTAAAGCTAATTTATTTTACCTCCCCTTCCGTCATCAATAAATATTTATGCACTTTATGTGTTTCTGATTGGTACATACTGTATGCTGCATAGTCTACACAAGCTGTGGAGGGAAATTGCCATCTGAATTATAGTGTCTTTTCATTTTCCTACATGTGGATTTGTTAGTACATCTATATATGATCATTAGATTATTTGGGTGACAGCAGAGAGAAAAAGAGGCATCCAAGAATGCTTTGCTTCCCTAGAATCCTATGCAAGGGACATAATGCCACTCAGTTCTGTTATGATGAGGGTTATGCAGTGCTGAATGTTCTCTGGTGTTGTTATTTATTGTGAAAGTGGCACATTTTTTGTAGCTGAGTATACTATGGCAAAAATAACATGGCCTGCTGAATATTTGTCGCATTTTGCTGCTGTTTGACAATCTCCTGCCACAGCAGCAATGGAGCTCAAAGGTGCCTGTCCTCCCCTCCACCTCTGCTTTCACAGTTTTCAGTCTCATTTGCACATACAGCTGTTGAATCCAATGATCGTGGTGGCAACCCTGATTGATTGTGTTTGCAAACACCCGGGATGTCACTGCCTCTCATTCAGCGTGCTTGTTCGTGTGGCTTGCTCGAGCCAATAAGCTTCGATGGGATGAACAAAGAGGACACATCTTGAAGCACTGAAGGAGAAGAAATAAAATGGCACCAAGATGAATAGGCTCAAAAAAGCAGGTTGGACCCCAACCAACTTTTTCGCTGGTGAAAAAGGAAGCGATAGTTAATGCCTTAACACCTTCCAGATTATATTACTGCAATAAATTTTGTGCAAGACTACCTCATAAAAATGGTTAGAAACTGCAACTGGTCCAAAATACAATAACCAGGACCTTGTTAAAAACTAAGTTGTTGGGGCCACATGGAGCACATAAACTAAAATAAGGCTCTTTTGGATGTCCTTTAGGTATTGAACTTGCTGCTGCTTGGTTGATATCATTCTGCTAGAGTTCCCGCCTTTTGGTTTTTCTTGGAGACTCTGGATTGGATCTGTGCTGGCAGTGATAGACCAAGAAAGGGATCTTGGGGTGGTAGTGGATAGCTCAATGAAGATGTCAACCCAGTGTGCGGCTGCTGTAAAAAAGGCAAACTCTATGCTGGCCATAATTAGACGAGGAATAGAAAATAAAACTGCTGATATCATACTGCCCTTGTACAAATCTATGGTGAGACCACACTTGGAATACTGTGTACAGTTCTGGTCACCACACCTTAAAAAGGATATTACAGAGCTTGAGAAGCTGCAGAAAAGAGCAACCAAAATGATTAGGGGACTAGAGCAACTATCCTATGGGGAGCGGTTAGGACGCTTAGGGCTGTTTAGCTTGGAAAGAAGGCGGCTAAGGGTCTATAAAATTATGCATGGTTTGGAGTAGGGCTGTTGATTCGGTTCATCCTGAACCGAAAAACAGCCAAATTTCTACCAATTCAGCTGTTTTTCAGTTTGGACGAACGGAACTCAAAAAAGGCGGGAAACGGGGGAGCTGAATTCGCCGACTTCGGGGGTTTGGCGAATAAATTCGGTTTAAATCTGTTAAACAAATCTGTTTAAAGGGCCCCCCGTGCGCCTTCAGGGGGCTCCCAGCTGGGAGGCGCAAATCTGTTTAAAGGGCCCCCTGCACGCCTTCAGGGAAGCCCCCTGAAGGAGCGCGGGGGGCGAATTTCCCCCCGAACTCCGGATCTCACCCGAATTTCGGGGATCCGAAGTGGGGGAGTTCGGACTTCGTCACAGCCTGAATCAAAACGGGCTGAATTTTGCCAAATCTGAATTCAACTGAATTTTTTTTTTCAACAGCCCTAGTTTGGAGAGAGTGGACAGGGAGAAGATTTTCTCCCTCTCCCATAATACTAGAACATGGGGTCATCTGCTAAAGCTGTAGGGCGAGAGATTCAAAACAGATAAAAGGAAGTATTTTTTCACACAACACATAGTTAAATTGTGGAACTCCCTGCCCCAGGATGTGGTGTTGGCTGCCAGCTTGGAGAGCTTTAAGAGGGGAGTGGACATATTCATGGAGGAGAGGGGTATTCATGGCTATTAGTTAGAATGGATACTAGTCATGCTGCATACCTATTCTCACTAGTATCAGAGGAGCATGCCTATTATTTTGGGTGCGGTGGAACACAGGCAGGATGGTGCTGCTGCACTCATCTTCTTTGTGGCTTCCTAGAGGCACCTGGTTGGCCACTGTGTGAACAGACTGATGGACTTGATGGGTCTTGGTCTGATCCAGTAGGGCCTTTCTTATGTTCTTATCCCACCAGCTTTTCAGCTGTTGAAAAAGGAAAGAGGAGACTCTTTGACTACTGCCCCCCCCCCGAAATCCTACGCTGGGGATCATGGAACTCGCATGGACAAAAGTAATGGAGGACAGGGGCTGTGTTAAGTTCAGGAATGGTCATGAAAGGGTGAAAAGGCTAACATTTTCTTCTGCATATTTTGAAAACATGAGACAATTGATTCAAACCCACTAAAATACATAAGTGGCCTGTGAAATAGTAAAGATAACTGGAAAACACATTCAAAATGAAGGGGGTAAAATGCCTTTAATGCTACTGTTAGCTTTGTCGCATGGACTATGACTGTTGGAATACAGGACAGAGCATAACTATTGGCAGGCACTTTTCTGCCTGTTCAGTCTCTGGAAAGATCGGCTTTTAACCACAGGAGAGGGAGAAGGAAAAGGAAGATACATACTCCCTTGCTGGGTGTTCTAATTGGCACCAACCGCCGGTCACAAATCAGGGGCAGACTTCTTTTCTGATGTGCCATCTGTAACTCTCTGAGCTGTGACAGAGAAAGCACCGATTAACCCTAACCAATCCAGAACACACTCTAAATTGTATGGGATGACTTAGTACATGCATCAAAAGTGTATGCCAACAATTCCTTGTTAATTCCTTCAGGGAACAATTGTCGTTAGAAAATATTTAATACAATAGATAAATGTTAGTTTCCAGGAATTTCCCACCACAGAAAACCATGTCATGCCAGGAATGTTTCAATTAACAACATGTATTAGCTATACTAACATATCGGGGAATTCATTATGTTAATATAAAATGTTTTAGAATTAACCATTCTTTAAAATATAAAGCACCTGGCAACCCCAGAGATAATTTTGTTAAAACCATGACACCGTATGTGAAAGGTTTCTGTTTCTGGTAGTATATAGTCCACTGTATCATAAGGATCTGCCGCACCTTCTAAAGAATCACCCAGCAAAGTGGTAACTTGTATCCACTGGAAGTATCAGCAGTCATTCATTCTCCAAGACATTTCAGATATTTGTCCTTGGAAATTGCCTGAAGTGTCTTTATTATGCCATCTAGGATGCTTGAATCTTGCCGTTCCTCGAAACTCTCCGAGAAGCATACATGGGTTCCACATTTCATACTCGCAACAACCCCGTGAGGTAGGTTGGACTGAAGGCGTGTGACTGGCCCCAGGTCACCTAGTGAGCTTTATGGCTGAGTAGGGATTTGAATGCAAGAAAAATAAGGCACGGAAAACATTTCTTCTGGTGGCAAATGACATCCTGTGAACAGTCTTTTATTATAGTAATCAAAGATCTGATTTCAAGAGATGGGCACGGTGCGGGGAAACAAAGCCTCTGCTCGGGGCGACCTTCAGTTTCAGAGCAGGTTTTCAGAAGAGGGTGATATCGGAGCCAGCCAAGGTCATGACCAAGACAGCTCTTGTGAAGAAGATTGCTCATCCACGTGGGTGAAGAGTCTTCTTCAGAAGCCTGGTAAGCAGCTGTAGAAGCTGGCACTTTTTTAGTTAGAGGGTATATCCCTCCGGACAGGACTAAGTGAGCCCCATCTTTTAAATGACCTTTTTGCCTCCAGACTATTCTGATTCAGATGAACCCACTGAATGGTGATGGATAGTTTGGTCAGACAAAGTTGGCTCTGATTACACAATCCCTACCTCAAAAGGGCTCCAACTATGGGGTCATAACAAAACCAAAAGAAAAAGAAAAATGGGAGAAAGCAGAGCTGTGCTGAAATCTATCTATCTATCTATCTATCTATCTATCTATCTATCTATCTATCTATCTATCTATCTATCTATCTATCTATCTATCTATCTATCTATCCAGCTTTTATGGGAATCGCCTATTCGGCTTCAGGCAGATTCCCAGGTTTTGGTCTTCGGTCAACCAGAAACCCGAATATTGCCAAAACAGCTAATTTCGGGTTTGTTTTTGGTTTGGGTATATCAATATGCACAACCCTAGTTCTCAATGTCCGCGGTTAGGATGACATCACCCAAAGAACTAAATAATACACAGAACACATTAAAGAAACCATGGAAGCCACAATTGGCAGGTAGCAGCTAGAGCCAGCATGGTGTAGTGGTTAAGAGCAGTGGACTCCAATCTGGAGAACCGGGTTTGATTCCCCACTCCTCCACATGAAGCCTGCTGGGTGACCTTGGGCTAGTCACAGTTCTCTCAGAACTCTCTCAGCCCCACCTACCTCACAAGGTGTCTGTTGCGGGGTGGGAAATGGAAGGTTATTGCAAGCAGCTTTGAGATTTCTTAAAGGTAGAGAAAAGTGGGGTATAAAAAACCAACTCTTCTCTCTTCTTCTTCTACATTGTTGACAGGGGATAAGTGGTTTTGAACACATTATCCCAAGCTTGCATTAGCTACCAATTTGCTTCCCTGTTTAATTCAAGATGCTGGTGTCTACTTTTAAAGCTCTTCATGAGCTAGGACCCTAATATCTGGATGACCCCCTCCACTCTCACATGTCCATAAAACAATTCCATTCATCAGATAAGAAATTAATAACTGTTCCATCACTTAGATTTGTGAAAACATTTCCTTCTCAGGCTTTCTCTGTGTCCACCCTTATGATGTGGAACAGACTTCCCACGAAGTTGAGGAAAGCCCTGACCTTGAAGGTATTTTGGAGGCTCCACAGGGCAGAACTTTTACATCATATTTTTGGTGGCTTGTAAGCAGAGGGCACCACAGTCTGGGTGGCCCAAGATAGCTTGATCTCATCAGATCCTGGGAGCTAAGCAGGCTTTGCCCTGGTTAGTACTTGGATGGGAGACCACCAAGGAAGTCCAGGGAGGCTTCATGGATACAGGCAATGGCAAACAACCATTGTTTGTCTCTTACCTTGAAAACCCTACTTGATGGCACTTCCTACTACCACCAAGGGGAGGCCAGTTGTTGTGATGAGAACAGCTTGCTCTCTTGTTATTTGTATTGTATGTGTTTTTTGCACAGTGATGAAACCTGTTTGATTCAAGCTGATTGGGAGAAAAGTAGGATATACATATCTTAAGAGAGCCAGTGTGGTGTAGTGGGTTAAGAGCAGTGGTTTGGAGCGGTGGAGTCCAATCTGGAGAACTGGGTTTGATTCCCCACTCCTCCACATGAGTGGCGGACACTAATCTGGTGAAACGGGTTGGTTTCCCCACTCCTACACTTGAAGCCAGCTGGGTGGCCTTAGGCTAGTCACACTCTCTCAGCCCCACCTACCTCACAGGGTGACTGTTGTGGGGAGGGGAAGGGAAGGTGATTGTAAGTCAGTTTGATTCTTCCTTAAGTGGTAGAAAAAGTCATCATATAGAAACCAACTCTTCTTCTTCTTCTTCTTCTTCTTCTTCTATAAATACATTCAATCCATCAATCAAAAAGACAGAAGACAATGATTTGGATGCTAATCCTCCAAAAGCATCCATGTGCTAGTTACATTACAAGCTTGAGTGGTTCTATGTAAGTGGCTGTGCCATCAATATCCCAGTGTTTAAGAATTCCAGAATGTGATTGGAAAACACACACACACACACAAGACAGAGAATTTGATGTGTGACTATTGAACGAAATTAGTTTCTGAGAGAAAGGGATTAAAAATCAAGCACACCAAACCAAAGCCACCAAGATTATCATAAATATTGAATACATCCCCAAACAACTGAGCAGGCCCTGCAAAATCTCTCCATTAAGGAGACAGAGGCTTGGATTTTGCTCATCTTAAATATTTTTTTTCTTTATTAAAAAGACAAACTGAGACAGAACTGGAACAATCCGCTGAACCAACATGTAAATGTACTACTGCCGTATAACACACACATCAGGAAAAGCCCTCTTCTGACTAACGCTAATATTAATCCATCCTTGCATTAGAAATGCAAAAAGAAAATAATTTCAGCTATAACAGCAACATGAGTCCTTGCATTATAATGGAGCTTAGTGGAATAAATTGCTTGTGCTTGCAAGCAGTTTTTCCCCCCCTGCACTGACTTTGCAATTTAGAGTGCCTAATGTCAATGTTAAAACATTTATTCCCAATGCAAAGTTTTAATTGAAAGTATGATATCAAATAGTTTATTTTAAACTGTGCTAACTTGAAATATTTTAAACAAACAGTGGCACAATCATTATTAGCTTGTCCTCCCTATCATCCTCTTACAGCATGTGTTAAAGCGCAGATAAGGAAAATAACATTCAGGGTTTGTTCTTTTTTTATTTTCCCCTTTCCATTTTCTGTCTAATTGGCAGCAATTTGTACATTTACTTTAGAGGCTCCCAGTTTACTGAAAGGTGACAAAAGCAATTCTTCTGACATTCCTTTAAATGAACCATAGTTTAAGAAATCACCATGAATACTATTTTAAGACTGGGAAAGTACACATGTATGCCTCAAAGCCAAAAGCTCTGCTAATACAATTTAATTCGAGAATGGAAATTATGAAGCAGGAGGCAGGGTTTTGTTAACGCTAAGTATTCTGCAAACGTGTTACGGTTTTACACCACGGAAACCTCTAGTGGTGTCCTCCTCTCCTCCAAAGACTTCTGGGATCTGTAGTTTGGTGAAGGTACTGAAAATTCTGTTATAATATCTTTACAGAACCACCTTTTCTAGGACTCCCTGATAGACTGGAATGACTGTTCAACTAGTGTAAGTCTGCACTATAGGTATGCCCTGATTGCTGAGGGAGTGACTGGCATAATGAAACCACTCTGCCCCGACATGGCAACAGGTTCTTTGAATCCTTAGCCACATGGTAAATATGTCGTGAAGATTCCAATTTGTTTTTATCTGGCTGAATTTTGATATCCTTGGTATTCCAGGCCCTTGTGGGTTGTGATCTTGGCAAGTATCTCTGATATACCAGAAGAGAAAAATGATTGGATTACTAGGGTTGCCAACCTCCAGGTTTTTCGGGGGGTTTTCATCCGAGGACGTTATGAACTGAGATTATTTGTATAGCACACTCTATTTTGTATTTTTGTATAGATATTGTACTTTGCACTTTCAACTGCTAGAGAAATAGGCCATAAGTGCTGTTTTGTTTTTCAATACTCTGTATATGGGCACTTGCTAACGCTTTGGTTACCAAACCTCCAGGTACTAGCTGGAGATCTCCTGCTGTTACAAATTATCTCTATCGGATAGAGATCACTTCACCTGGAGAAAATGGTTGCTTTGGCAATTGGACTCTATGACATTGAAGTCCCTCCCCTCCCCAAACCCCACCCTCCTCAGGCTCTGCCCCAAAAACCTCCCACCGGTGGTAAAGAGGGACCTGGAAACCCTATGGATTACCATGGAAGCAAGTACTCTTGCTGTGATACACTGGAATCTAGTCTGCATTTGGAGCAGGGTTAACAACATCAGGTGAGGCCTGGAGAACTCCCAGAATTACAACTTACTTCTGTGCAATTCCTATTGATACCCAACAGTGCCTTGGGCACCAGCTGGAGGGATTGGGGAGGAGGAAAGGTCTCGTGCACTGACGTCACTTCCAGTTTTAAGACAGAAGTGCCATGGGATGCTCTAGCATTCCACAAAAACTCTATGGTAAAACTGCAGAGGTTTTGAGAAATGCTAGATCACCCCCCTGTGTCAATTCTGGTGTAAACCACAAGTGACCATAGGCTCCCTGGCACAATGCCAGCACGCCAGGCCCCACCTTCCAATTGCTCATGGGGGTTGCAGGCTGTAGTCTGGCAACCCAAGATATCCAGACAACAGAGATCAGTCTCCCTAGAGAAAATAGCTGCTTTGGAGGGTGTAGTCTATGGCATTATGTTTGGGGTTACCAACCTCCAGGTGCTGGTTGTTCTCCTGGGATTTCAACTACTCTCCAGGCAAGAGAGATCGGTTCACCTGGAGAAAATGGCTGCTTTGGAGGGTGGATTCTATGGCATTATACCCTGATGAGGTTCCTCCTCTCCCCAAAACCCCCTTCCCAGGCTCCATCCCCAAAATCTCCAGTTATTTCCCAACCTAGAGTTGGTAACCCTATGTTCCGCTGAGTTCCTCCCCTCCCCAACTCCCTCTCCCAGGCTCCATCCCCAATTCTCCATGAATTTCCCTAATCAGAGTTGGCAAACCTACATAGGAGGCTTGAAGATGTGGAACAACTTTCCAGTGTTGCAGAGCCTCACAGAATCCTCTCATAGAGTGGATTAGCAGAGCAATCCTAACAGAGTCACATCCTTCTAAGCCCATTGACTTCAGTGCTTAAGATTTGCACTTCTTTCTTCATGAATCCATTCTCAGTGAATGCTGCTTTTGGTAGATAAACTGACCAGTGCACACAGAAAGAGGAGAAGGGGAAGAAGAAGGAGAAGGAGGAGGAGGAGGAGTTGGTTTTTATATGCCGACTTTCTCTACCACTTAAGGCAGAATCAAACCGGCTTACAATCACCTTCCCTTCCCCTCTCCACAACAGACATCCTGTGAGGTAGGTGGGGCTGAGAGAGCTCTAAGAGAGCTGTGACTAGCCCAAGGTCTCCCAGCTGGCTTCATGTGTGGGAGTGGGGTAACAAATTCAGTACCAGGTTAGCATCCGCCGCTCCTGTGGAGGAGTAGGGAATCAAACCCAGTTCTCCAGATTAGAGTCCACCGCTCCAAACCACTGCTCTTAACCACTACACCACGTTGGCTCTCCAGAGTGATACCAATTGTCAGGCTCAGAAGATGCACCTTCTCATAAGACTTGCAATGAGAATAGAAGGCAAATTATTGCAATACAGTTCTTCTATGCACAGTTAATTCCTAGATGTTACTAGCTGTGTACAACAACTAGTAGATTGCAAGTATTTCTGAATTAAGATCTATGTTATGCTAGGTTCATTATAAGTCACCAGTTGTGTTGTTCACTCACACCTACGGTTGCTGAAATCGGTCAAGCAATGCTCCTGAACAAGCTGTCCTGAAATGAAAGTAAACTGCATGAAAGCTCGATCGAAACTGAAATTTTGGCATGAAATGCAAAAAGATTGGCAGAAATGTTCAGAGACCTTAAGTTGAGTTTGTGAGGTGTGAACACTGTAGCCCTGATCAAACTCTTTTGCACTGCTTCAGTAATCAGGGAAAGACAGAGTACACGGTGCTGCTCTCTTTAGCCATGATATTATTACCAGCATTGTGAAGATGGAAAGAAAAGATTTTGATGCCGAGTCTCTTAGATATACCCCAACAAAACATCCTGCAAAACAGAGATAACCCAAGGCTAAATGCAATCATCACAAAAGGGTCAATCTAATTATATAAACCAATACGTTCTAATCAGCTAATATCATAATCATCAAGATGTAACATATAATTAAATTTAAGTGAACTCTATCAAGCCAGTGTGAACATTCCAAGGGTGATGTATGTTAGATGCACTGGTTTGCAAATCAATCAAGTGAAACAATTTTTTTCTTGTCCACTTTGTCCAATTAAAAACATTAAACTTTTTTGTTTTACTTTATCAGTGGCTGTTACGCAACATAGGAATCTAAATAAATTGTTCTCAATATATAATCATGGAGATCTATCCATATCTTCTACAATCACTGAAAACAAATCACCTCAAATGAGTCTTCAAAGTACTGGAATCTTCTGCCAGACTGTTAGGGATCTTCTAAATCTATCCCCAAATAATTTAAAACAATAAGCAGAAAATTTCTGCCCAGGTTCAGAAGTGAGCCAACATGATATAGAAGCCTGCTGGGTGACTTCAGGCTAGTCACAGTTTTCTCAGAACTCATCTCCACCTACCTCACAAGGTGCCTGTTGTGGGGAAAGTAAAAGTTTGTGATGGAGAGCCATTTTGAGACACCTTAAGGTAGAGAAAAAGTGGGGTACAAAAACCAACTCTTCTTCTTCTCATGTAACAGAGGCCGATTGGTTCACTATGTTCTCAGCAAGGGTTCAAGTCACCTACTAACTCAACCAGCACACAAGTCTTGGGCACTGAACTCACCCGATGTCAATTATTCAGCCTGAGCCAACTGTTTCCAGACTGTAAGACCTATTCTTCCATTTCCTCAAGACATTAATGGCTTGCCATAGTTCAGACTTTCTCCATAGGAATGACCCAGAGCAGTTCAACAGCATAATACTGCACCGATGCAAAGGTGATGGAGAAGGAAGAAAACTTCACCACCATCATAGCTATGGAGTAGGCACTACAGTGAGTGCTATCTGTGTCCTGTGACTAGCACTGTGCAGTTGTTGCAGTGTTGCTTCAGTGTGACAGACTTCAGTTCAAGTCCCCATCCAGCCATGATACTAAAGGAGTGATCTTGGACCAGTTATGCTCTTTCAGCCTAAAGAAACTTACAGGGTTGTTGGGGGGAAGTGTGGGCGGGAAGAACCATATGCAGTGCCTTAAACTCTTTGGAGGAAGAGTAGAACAAAATGCAATACTGTAAGTCTCTGACTTTAAACACCTGAGCAACAAACAACCTGTATTTACAAACGCAACAGAGACCAGGAAATGATGCATATGCTTCAGAATTGGCAGAGGGCGAATGAGGGAGGAGGCAATGAATGACTGAGGAAAGCATAGGCGCTTGGGAGTGCTGGAATAAAGGAAGAGAAGGTCAAGAAGTTCAGATAGAAACTGAGCAAGTAGGGGGAGAGAAACCATTAACAACAATACAACAATGTTGCGTAGTGGTGTAGTGGCTAGGAATAGTGGACTCTAATCTGGAGAGCCAGGTTTGATTCTCCATTCCTCCACATGAGCAATGAACTCTAATCTGGTGAATCAGGTTGGTTTCCCCACTTCTACACATGAAGCTTGCTGGGTAGGGTTGCCAGCTCCAGGCTGGGAAATCACCAATAGTTATTCACCATATGGCTGCTCTTTTGAACAAAGAATCACAAAGCAGCCAAAATGAAAGGAGTTTTTTTGCAGCAGTTTTTTTAAAAGCTAGTGCAGTATGGCCCAGTGTGGAGAGGAAAGAAGCACGTATGCCACCCGGAGAACCTTAGAAGAAGAGTGGAACAAAAATGAAATAAATGATGAATCCAATCCAAAAGGGATTAACTCCAAAGGTACCCTACTTCCACACACAGAAGAGGAAAGACCATCTTGTCTGAGCAAGAGGTCACCTTTGGATCCAACCTGATGTTTTCCCTCCAATATGTATAGTGATTCTCGCTTTTCTTCAAATGCACATAGGGCTTGAGAGGAACAGTATAATTAGTTCCATTCTGCCTGGGGGAAAAGAAAGCCATTAATTTAGGATCTAGTTCTTCATTTCCTACTTTAGAATAAATTTAATGTGAACATTAGCCTGGTGAGATTGGACCCATGAAGGGGAAAAGGTCACCTTCAGGTGTTCACTAAGGCAATACGAAAATGAATAAGTTCCATTTGAAATTACAGGAAGAATAACATGGTATAATTTCCCCTCCATTACTTCACATACTCTTTATAAGACACTTTAGAAGATGTCCTGCCAAGAAATAACCTCTAGTAGTAAATGAAATGAAATTATGTCACATGAATACGAGTTATTCCCCATACCCCCCATCTGGCCCACACCATAAGAAATTTCATTCCTGGCATTCAGTGATTTATTAAGAAAAGAGCTTCGAGATATACAATGCCATATTCCTTCAAGTATAATTTATGGGCTGTAATTCCTTTTTGAAAGCTTTCTGAGTGCTATACTTTCTATATTTTGATAACAGCAATAAGAGATTTACTACCTTTTGCTGTTCAGAAGAAGCTATGTACAATTACCCTCCAAAGGAGGGGGGGGTAGGATTATGAATTTATGTTAATATATATCAAACATAATCATGGTGATGTGCTTTCAAATTAAATTGGTGGACAAAGGCCACTGTTTTTTTTTTTTTTTTAAAGGAACACTTTAAAAGAATTTCCATGGAAACCTCTAATGAAAGGGGGAGGAGAGAAAGCATTAAGCAAAGAAGATGATTAGCACTAAGAAACCAGAATATGCCAAGAAAATTGCACTTTGGAAGCTAACCACTTTGTTCAGAGTATAGTGAAGTTTCAGGTTATTCAACAAAAACACAGATTAATAATGTTACTGGGTACAATCCTGCTCTATTCATGCCAACAACTAAACCTCCATTGGTTTTAATGGAGTAAGATTTCATACTCTACTCCCAATCCAACAGTGTGTATTAAGTACACATACCTGTGTTCATATTTAAGGGTAGGACCATGGCTAAGTGATAGAGCATCTGCTTGGCTTGCAGAGGGTCCCTGGTTCAATCCCTGACTTCTCCAGTTGAAAGAATCTTCCTGAGAGACTGGAGAGCCCCCGCAACTAGTCATAGTAGACTTTGATAGACCCAATCAGAGAGGTTTTGTCCGTGTGGGACAGGGGACATTGAAACCATCGAACATGCACTGATATGTTGCCCATTCTGTGTGTGTGTGAAGTGCCGTCAAGTCACAGCCGACTTATGGCGACCCCTTTTTGGGGTTTTCATGGCAAGAGACTAACAGAGGTGGTTTGCCAGTGCCTTCCTCTGCATAGCAACCCTAGTATTCCTTGGTGATCCCCCATCCAAATACTAACCAGGTTGCCCATTCTACCACAAAGTTATATCAAAGCTTATTTCTCCCCTGCTTGGTAAATTCCCTGAAGTGTCAGATGAGCTTTTGGCAAAGAAGCTCCTATTAGGAGAAGATCCTCGGCTTGCTCTCCAAACTGCCAAGTTCTGGGCTGTTGCTATTAAAATATGTAGAACTTTATTAGAGAATGATTGTTAGAATATTTTACAATTTAATCAATTTTAAGGTGATAATTTTAATTAGGGGTTGTTTTTATTGATCTTACATCTTTATTTGTATGGGTAATCTGTGATTCTGTGGTGCAAAACTACTGAGTCTGGAAATTTTGATGTGTTGGCATGTGACTGTATTCATAAATTTGATTTGACTTTGATAGATCAATGGTCTAATTCAGTATAAGGCAACTTCCAGTGTACACATGAACACATGAAGCTGCCTTATACTGAATCCGACCCTTGGTCCATCAAAGTCAGTACTGTCTACTCAGATCAGCAGCGGTTCTCCAGAGCCTCAGGCAGGGGTCTTTCACATCACCTACCTGCCTGGTCCCTTTTAATGGAGATGCCGGGGACTGAACCTGGGCCCTTCTGCATGCCAAGCAGATGCTCTACCACTGAGCCATGGCCCCTCTCACACACATTGCCCTATGTCTTTAAAAGAAAAGCAACAATCACATGGATTGGTTGTTTGGCAGTGAAAGGAGAGAGCAGGGGAGCAAATCCATCCCCTTGCTTTTTGAAGACACAGCCCATTCACACATAGTCACAGCTGCTGGATAGACCTCAGGGAATTATAAGAGCACCCATTTACACAATCCAGCTAGGAATCCCAATTCAAATGTATATAGTGTTGGCCGGATCTACGTATCTGTTTATTATGTTGGGAATTTAAGTGGAAAGATTGAGAGGCAGCAGGGTAGTTCCTACCCCTATCCTATCACTCCACTGAGCAAAGTTTACTCATTAAAAACACTTATGTCCCATCTGTCCTGTTGGCTCAAGTTTAAAGCCTCCCTCCAGTTTTTCCCCACATTAAGTGACTCTTCCGTTGGAAGAAGTGCTGCTTAAGTTGGAGGAAGCCTCTTTAGGCTGGTGGAAGGGTACTTGGAGGATGGTTGGATCCACCCCAATGATTTTCTGAATGTCTATACCATTCCTTGAATTGTGCAGTGTCATCTTTAGCCTGATAGGTCATTGCCTCCAAAGAACAACTCTTGGCACTAGGGTTGCCAACCTCCAGGAGATAGCTGGAGATCTCCCACTATTACAACTGATCTCCAGGTGACAGTTCCCCCTGGAGAAAATGGCCGCTTTGGCAATTGGACTCTATGGCATTGAAGTCCATCCCCTCTCCAAACCTCACCCTCCTCAGGCTCTGCCCCAAAAACCTTTTGCCAGTGGCAAAGAGGTACCTAGCTAGAGGTAGTAGCGGGAGATCTCTGCTATTACAACAGGGTTTGTCAGTCTCCAGGTGGTGGCAGGAGATCTCCTGCTGTTACAACTGATCTCCAGCCGATAGAGATCAGTTCCCCTGGAAGAAATGGCCGCTTTGGCAATTGGACTTTATGGCATTGAAGACCCTCTCCTCCCCAACGCCCGCCCTCCTCAGGCTCCACCCCCAAAATCTCCGGATATATCCCAACCCAGAGTTGGCAACCCTACTCGGGACTAGTAAGTGAATTCAGACAAGCAACAGAAACCCCAGGGTAGTCTTCCTTTTCCAGAGCTGGTTAGGGCAATGTGGCTACCCTCTAGAGAAAAAAAGCAAACAACTTGCAAGTAAAAAGAAAGAAAGAATCTAGTTCCTTGTTGTGATCAAATTAACTCTTAAGCATTTCTCAAAAGCTCCACTCGGAGACTGAAACTGCCACTCCTCATCAAGTGTCTGCAGCTGTGCTTCTTTTGAAATTATGCTCTCTTCCCACTTCTACTCATCAGTTGATTGTAGAGTAGAGGAATGCCTAAGGCTGAAATCCTAGGAACACTCGCTGGGGAGTCAGCATCATGGCATTCAGTGGAATTTACATTGTGTAAGTATACATGAGATAGGGCTTGCCTGAATGAGAAATAACACAAGAATAAAAGTTTCTTTGAAATAGCAACGTGGGGATCTTCATGGGGCAGAAAAAGGCTTACAGAAACTCCCACAGTTTACATCAGGACACACTACTGGCTCAAAATGCTTGACTGCTTTTGGGAGTGGAGTAGTACCATCAAGTTGCAGCTGACGTACAGCAACCTCGTCATATTTTGGAGGCAAAAGACAAGCAGAGGTGGTTTGCTATTGCCTGCCTCTGCATAGTAACCCTAGACTTCCTTGGTGGTCTTCTTCCAATGGAAGAGTCACTTAATGTGGGGAAAATCAGCCTAAAATATCATTCAAAAGGCTTTTTGCAATAGAAGATTTGATGCTCTTAATGGCTGCCACCATCTATGGCCCAAGGAAACCTCCTAAAAATAAGTGTAGTCATACTGGAAAGTCAACCTAGTCCCACTTCCTGCTTCCAACCAGGGTCAGTGATGCCACAAAACAATCAGATTTCGTTCTATCTCTGAACCTGAGTATCCCAATCTCTACTATGACTCATAGCCAGTAATAAACCTATCCTCCATAGGTGTGCCCAATCAACTTGAGCATGTAGTTATCAGCACATCTGGTGGCAGTGAGTTTCACAAGTCAACTACTACCTGTGAAAATACACAGAGGGGGCTGGAAGCACCTTAAAGACGGGCAAAATTTATTTCAGCATGGGCTTTTCATGAGGCAGAGCTAGCTCTGACTCATGGAAACTCATGCTAAAACATTTTGTTAGTCTTTAAGGTATTGTGTGTGTGTGTGCGTGTTAAGTGCAGTCAAGTCGCTTCCGACTCATGGCGACCCTATGAATCAATGTCCTCCAAAATGTCCTGTCTTTGACAGCCTTGCTCAGGTCTTGCAATTTGAGGGCTGTGGCTTCCTTTATTGAGTCAACCCATCTCTTGTTGGGTCTTCCTCTTTTCGTGCTGCCCTCAACTTTTCCTACCATGACTGTTTTTTCTAGTGACTCTTGCCTTCTCATAATGTGACCAAAATACAATAGCCTTGGTTTAGTCATTTTAGCTTCTAGGGTCAGTTCAGGCTTGATTTGATCCCACTGATTTGTTTTGGGGTTTTTTGGCAGTCCATGGTATCCGTAACACTCTCCTCCAACACCACATTTCAAAGGAGTCTACTTTCTTCCTGTCAGCCTTCTTCATTGTCCAGCTTTCACAACCTTTCATAGTAATCGGGAATACAATGGCATGAATTAACCTAATCTTAGTGGCCAGTGACACATCCTTACACTTAAGAATCTTTAAGGTATTATAAGACCCCTATGTAATTTTGCCACTACAGTCCTGGTAACTAGAGTTGCCTGCTCTGGGATGGGAAATCACTGGAGATTTGGGGGGTGGAGCCTGGGTAGAGCAGGATTTGGGGAGGGATTTTGGCAGAGTATAATGCCATATAGTCCATCATTCAAAGCAGCCATTTTCTCCATAGGAAACTGATCTCTGTCACCTGGAGATCAATTGTAATTCTGGAAGATTTCCAGCCCCACCTGGAGGTTGGCAACTTATCTATAACTGTGTGAAGAAATACTTCTTTTTGTCTGTTTTGAACCTAATGTCAGGTTGCGCCTGTCCTGCCCTGGGCTCCCCATTCCTCCATACTGAATAATTGTCTGATAACAATAACCTATAATCCATAACGACTGATGATGGGATGCCTACTGCACTCTTTCAAGTTATTCAGTGTTAATTGTTATTGCTGCCTCCACTTTGGCTATAGCAGATGCCAATAAATGCTGCTGCTGAATGTATCTGAGAAGGAATGAGTACCTTGCACAAAGTAGTTCTCAAGTCTGTACAGGACTAAAGGACCTAATATATCACATGGGTTGGAAATCGAATCCAATGGAGTTCAAACAAGGTGCACATTTTAACTGCTGAGCTAATTACCCACAGGAGCTGATGAACAAGGGATGAAGAGAACTACCCACCACCTGGAATCATTAAATAAAGAACCAGATTCCCTTATTAGATATGCTCTGGTTTGCTGAGAAGATTATAGGGGAGGCGTCTAAGGGCGAAAACGCATGGTCACTTTAACCTCCTTTATTTCCTGTTTCAGCCAGGATTCAGCCAGGATCGAACGCATGCGTTTCGCTGAACGAGCGTTCAATCCCGACTGAATCCTGGCTGAAACAGGGAATAAAGAAGGCTAAAGCGACCATGTGTCTTCGCCCTATGTTTTCTGTTTCAGAAACAAAAGCGGTCAGATTCCTTGAAAACCATGTTTCAATCCAAATATTCTGCATCAATTATACAAGGATCCTAATACGCCTATCATTGTGTTATCAAAAGTACTTTTCCAGAAAGTATATGGATATTACTGTGCATGTACCAGGATGTTTATTTCTTCTTCACCATTCTGTGCCTGTGGCGTATTTTGAGTATTGAGAAAACAGAAAGGAAAAGTCACTTTGCAACTCCGGCTGAGGAAACAAATCACCACCAGAAAGGAATTGGTTCACCATAATGGCAAAAGAGAATGGGATAAGGGGGAGAGCACAAAGGGGAAACCAAGTCTTGGTAAATTAAAACGATGGGTTTGCATAATTCCTGACTGGTTCTTAACTGGTATTGTTGTGATTCGAGTCTAATATTGTAGGGTTTGAAACTGGGTTTCGTATTTTAGAAATGTGTACAAAGGAGATTTATAAGAGAAAAAAACAATGAGTGAAGAGGAACTTGAGTGGCAAAGGGAGTTAAAAAGGGGTTGCTTTCTGTTGGACAATAAATATCAATAAAAGAGTATCTCAATTGGATAAAATTGATCTTTTCAGTCAGGAACAGAAGGGGGTTCTTTTCCATTGGAAGGCAAGTGAAAATTGGAGATGGCAAGAATAGATAACTTTCTTTAAAATGTATGAGGTAAAATCTATCACTTACAAAAGTTAAGAGTAATAAGTTTCAAATATAGGATAAATTTTGCCAGGAGTCAGGCAGAATGAGTTTTTTTTTAAATTAATTTTCTTTTAATTGTTAACTCCTTTAGGTGCCCTACTGGACAGAAAGCTATCCAAAACGAACTACGTAAATAAAATGAAGGCATTATTAGCTGAGGACCTTATGGAGTGACAGAATAAAGATGGTTCAGTCAGGGCCCTCATGCTGACATATTTTGTGATGGGGATGATATCCTGGAAAATGAGGTCAGTTAAGAGCCTCATAGTTTACACTGTACATAACAAAATGCACCACAAATTGGTGCAGTGAAATTGTATGTTTCTCAGGTGACCATATACTAAGTAGCCATTTAGCAATTTATTCATTAATTTTAAATCTTCATTAGTCACTTTTCTTCCTACAGGGCTCAAGGCACCTTACAATATTAATAAAATACATTAAAAAATTAAACATATATGAAACCAAAATATAACATCACAGTTTAGGACTCCTTTAATTAAATGCAGTCCTAAATAAAACAGTCTTCAGCTGCCTTCTAAAGACTGCCTGCTGGGGGGAGGGGGGTCTGTCACAGATTTTCCCACATATATGCCACTGATATATGCTAAGAGTCCACTAAGCTGTAGATGGCAGAGTGACATTCATAGCCATGTTGATGATAGCGTGATATGGATGATCAGAGAACAGTGTTGCCAGGTTCCTCTTCGCCACCGGTGGGAGTCCAGTTGCCAAAGCGGCCATTTTCTCCAGGTGAACTGATCTCTCTCGGCTGAAGATCAGTTGTAATAGCAGGAGATCTCCAGCTAGTCCACTGGTTCCCAACCAGGGGTCCTTGGACCCCCAGGGGTTCCGTGAGAACTAAATTAAGGTCCGCGAAACAAAGTTATAAACCCATAATAAATTAATATTTTCAATTAAAAGTTTTCTATTATAAAAATATATATTCAAATATTATTCTAAGTTTAATGTTTAACTAACAGTTATGATTAAAGTTTATTTTCAAATTCTCAGAATTTTTATTTTGAACCTTGGGGTCCCTGCACCGAACAAAAAAGTCCTAGTGGTCCCTGGTCAAAAAAAGGTTGGGAACCACTGAGCTAGTCCCTGGAGGTTGGCAACCCTGTCAGAGAACCCAAGTTAACATTATTTGATTATCATACAGCCTCTAAGTACTGATCTGCAAAGAAACGAGGGGAATTATAACACATCCATACTCCGAGAGGTAGAAAAGCAGGGCAGCGGTCATTCTCCTCACCTCATGGTAGAATGAGAAGAGATTATTCAATTGCCATAAATGTACACAGTGGTAAATTGCTAATCAGAAAGACTTGTTGAATTATGGAAATGTCAATAATGAGGTAGGGGCAGTGTTATGCAAAACTGTTTTCATGACAGTAATGCACCCAAGGAAAAGAAGGAGGGGGAGGAAAGAGTGTGTCATGGGAGCCCAACCAAAGCTGTGTTTGTGCCCATCACGAACAATAGGGGGGCACGATTCAAGCCCAGTAGCACCTTAGAGACCAACAAGATTTTCAGGAGTCAAAGCTCCCTTTGTCAGATAACAATAGGGAGCAATTTCCCCCCTTCCTCCAGTACTTCACAGGTTGTGTGTGGGGGTGTGTGTGTGAAAGGAAATGTGGCGGGTCTCCTGCCTCAGTTGCTCAGTTCCTTCCATCATGATCGCTGGCTGCAGATGAACAAAGTTCTGCCTACTATAGTAATTTCAATATATACATACCAATAAAAGTATATAGGTCAGGAAGTGAAGCATGCAGCCAGAGTGGTTCTTGCAAGAACCTGGAAGCAAATGCAAATACCCGAAATAGAAGACTGGAAAGAAAAACTGCTAGACTACGCCAGTATGGCCAAAATGACTTTTATGCTGAACCCCAATCATAACGAACTTACAGAACAATTTGACGAAAAGTGGGAATCATTTTACATTTACACGACTTCCAGTTAATTAAATGATTGATATATACCGAACAGCACTAGAATGAGTAATAATCAATGTTTTATCCATTATGTTCCAACCATTCGTCATGTAACTCTTGGGTTTTCAAACGGTGTAATACACTTTTATTATGTAATAGGTAGATAATCTGATTGATTTTTATATATTTTTACAATTACATATTCAGATATATTTTATTTTACTTGATTAATATTCATGCTTGTTATATGGTATTGTATTTGACTAAGTTTATTTTTTCCATTGAATCTGCTATATTGTTTTTGTATATCAAACGGTTTTTACCCTTCCCTTCTTTTCCTTTTTGTATCCCCTTAATTATAAAAATAAACCTTTAAAAAAAGGAAGTGAAGCATGCTGCTATGATCTTCTTCCCCCTACCATGTACACACACACACACACACACACACACAAGTGTTCATTCCATTTACGTTGACCATTGTAAAAAGGTTGTGTTTAATTTGTTATAACAACCAATTGTTATGCATGTCTATCCATAAAGTGTATGAATGTAGACTGTTGGCAAACTGATTTAAAACTAGAGATTGAAGTTATGTGTTTGTCTTAGCGAGGCAAATAATGTTTTACATCAAATATTTAAATTGTCCTGATATAAAATTAACTCACCTTGCATAATATTCCCTCAGTTCTTCTTCTGTTCATACGTACTAATTAGAAGGAAAGCGTCTATAACCAATTATTCTCATTTGTATGGCATATTACATTCTATTTTGTTAACCAGTGAAAATGTTATATCACACAAGGGAGTGAAAGGGTGATTTGCTGAATAACTGCCACTAACAAACGGAGTTATATTACGGCTGCAATCCTAAGGAAGGTGAAGCTCCACAGGAGCTGGCGTGACCCCATGCTGGCGTCTGCGCCACTTTATCACAGCGCAAAGTGGCATGGATGCCGGCGCGGGGGCAAACATGCTGGCGCCAGGGAGTCAAGCAGCTGTGCCAGCCTCCGCTGCCATTGCTGCCACGCTGGCAGGGAAATCCCAGAAGGGAAAGCCTGTGCCAGCATGCAGGGGGGACATTCCCACGGTAGGGTTGCCAACAGCCAAGTACTAGCTGGAGATCTCCTGCTATTACAACTGATCTCGAGCTGATAGAGATCAGTTCCCCTGGAGAAAATGGCCACTTTGGCAATTGGACTCTATGGTGTTGAAGTCCCTCCTCTCCCCAAACCCCACCCTCCTCAGGTTCCACCTCCAAAACCTCCCACCGGTGGCAAAGAGGGACCTGTCAACCCTATCCCATGGGCAGAGATGACGTTAGTCAGCTTCAGACCCCTTTCGCCTCAGGAATGCTCCCTCGAGCTGCAGCGTTGCTACACCACCAAAATAGGTTGCATAGCCTCGCTAAACCCTGTGTGGGATTTGCGGTTATTTTTTCTTTTCTTTCTTTTTAAAAAATTCCTTTTGCGGCTAGTGTGGCTGTGCCGCTCCCAGCCACTGCCTAACTGCCCCCCCTTCTGGGGCAGTATTGCTAATACTGTTCTGCCTAGGAAAAAGAGTCCTTTCCCCCCTCCTACAGAAAAAAAAGGTGCAGTAGCAGCCCATAAACCCCCTTTGGTGTCTCCATTAAGGGGCACACACATTGGATCGTTTAGTCTGTAATTGAATTGCTAGCTGTCCATTAATTAGCAGGTGGGAGGATTTCTGCTTCTTTTTTTTTAAAGTGCATATAGTGCATCTTTCACCAGTCTACCATCTGCATTTAAAAATAACCGCTCAGAAATTCTCGCTATTCTGTTCCTTGCTACTCTCGCTATTGTGTGGAGAATGGAAGCTGCCAAATTGAATGTGTGTGATACACAGAGCAGTGAGAAAAGCTTTAGCATTTTTCAGACAGCCCGGAGAGAGAGAACTCTTCACTTCCTTGAAACAGTTAACCGCCTGGGGAGCTCTAAGAACTCCTGGAACCCTTTCTGTGACTGCCAGCTGGCACAATGCTGGCACAATGAACTCAAGAATGGGCGCTTTCAGGACTTCTTGTAACTAAGCAAAGCAATGCCAGTCACGAACGAACCCAGGAATCCCCAAATTGCATTTTATGGGGTATAGGTATGTTCAGAAGAGGAAGACCCAACAAGAGATGGGTTGACTCAATAAAGGAAGCCACAGCCTTCAATTTGCAAGATCTGAGCAAGGCTGTCAAAGATAGGACATTTTGGAGGACTTTCATTCATAGGGTCGCCATGAGTCGGAAGCGACTTGACGGCACTTAACACACACACAGGTATGTTCAGGCAGCCAGCAGTTTGGCTCACATCCTGCTTGCCGTCAGGAACATGAAGCCAATTGTTTTGCAGACAGTTCAGGTTACTTTCCACACATGCAAAGTGCACTTGAGCACTCCCAACTGTTGCCGCTGGCACATGGCACTCCACCGACTGTTGCTTAAACGAACAACAAAAAGTCGTGCTGTATTTTTTTTCTTGTAAAAGTCTCACTATTTGGTTTTTCTGCATCTGATCAACAGTAATTGCTATAAATCTGTCAGGACCTGCAAAGGGTATATTTGTTGCCCTTCTTCAGTCTTTGAATCAGGCCTGAACAGGTACCCCAAAGTCTAGCAACCTGGTGGTATCTTGGGTCACTGGTCCCTAAATTAAGCCTTGCTGTGCCTTTAAACAAATGAAATTCTCTCTGTCTCAGCTGGGATAAATAACAAAAATTGTCTTGGAGGAAGCATTGTAAGGGATTTCAGTAAAGTGTGTGAAATGCTGTGAAGTGTGTGTGTGAACAGAACTATGACAGATTTCCTGGGGGCTAGTCACCATACAACATATTTTTTCCCCTCCATTGCAATATAGTTTCTTGCCAACCCCACTGTACTGGCATTCCTAGCAAGAAATCAAAAAGAGAAAAACAGTTAAAGTGGATATCATCTGGGCCCAAGTATAGTTCCACCCAAACTAGGGTCACCAGTCCTCTAGCAGGGATGTGGGATCCCCCACCTCTTGTTTTCTGCCATCACTCAGAACAGCAGCAGGAGAATTAAAAAAAATGGCTGTTGGGGCAATGGCATGATGCCACTTCCAGCATGGTGTAGTGGTTAAGAGTGGTGGACTCTAGAGAACCGGGTTTGATTCCTCACTCCTCCACATGAGCGATGAACACTAATCTGGTCAACCAGGCTGGTTTCCCCAGTCCTACACGCTAGCTGGGTGACCTTGACTAGTCACAGCTCTCTTAGAGCTCTCTCAGCCTCACCTACCTCACAGGGTGTCTGTTGTGGGGAGGGGAAGGGAAGGTGATTGTAAGCCAGTTTGATTCTCCCTTAAGTGGCAGAGAAAGTTGGCATATAAAAACCAACTTCTCCTCCTCCTCCTTCTTCCGAAATGGCAGCATGCCTGTCTAGGAATTGCCAGAAACTCTATAGAGATTTTGGTGAGTCCTAGAGAGGACTGGCATCATTTCTGTGTTTGAGCATAGAATATCCAGCGATTCCTATGTATGCATGGCATCAATAGTGGTTTTTCCCCAGAGGTGACATCATGACATTGCTGAAAGCCACCCACATGTCCCTGCCCCCACCCCCAGTGCCCCACTGGTCACCAGGTTAGGCCTGGCCACCCTAACCCAAGCCTGGATTGTTGACTAAGATATATTGATGGGTGTAAGATTATTCACTTTTTAAAAGTGAACAAGAATGAAGTATAGTTGGAAAAACTACACACAACTGAATTAAACATTAACACTATCCAGGAGCTGTGGGATGTTATGTTAGGTACATGCCTTAGGAGAAAATCTCTCAGGCAGGTTTGTAATATATCGATAGAACCTGCTGCTGCAACTAGGTTGCAAACCAAACCCAGATATCCCACCCGTCTGCTATAACACCTTTCAAGTCTCCAAACAAGAAAACTTAACTGAAACCTGATATTCCCTCAGGTATTTAATTCACAGTTCTGTTAGACTAACCCTTCTCTCTCTATCCTCAAAACCTCACTTCTAACTTAACACCCCAAACAGATCTAAACTTCTCCTGGCGCAGCTCCTGTCAGCTGATTCAGATCGTTGTTCTGATTGGCTGCTGTTTCTCTGGGGTACATGTCTGTGTTCTAACTAACACAAGCATTTGGTATGCTCAGAATGAATATATGGAGGGAATCATGTTAGCGCTGGAAAGTGTCAGAACAGTACTTCTTTGTGGGGTCCTGCAGTCCTGGTAATGATCTACACATCTGGGCCATGTGCCTGGCTATCGGGAAGAAGGAAAAGTTGGATTAAAGAGTGCGGGGAGCTTAAAAAGCCCCCTCAGAGTACCTAGGAGGTCAAACCGCGTTTGCGGGCTGCAGGGAGTTTTTTTTTTTAAGCCCCTCGGAGTCCTAGACGCCGGTCCTGCGAGGGCACTAGGGAAGGACATCGCCAAAACGCAACTTTGGCAGCAAGCTCTACCCTCCACCGCCTTAATACCAACATAAGGACTACATAAAGAAAAGAACCTCACCTCTTGACACCCAAGTGAGTACAAAAGAACTCTTCGTCTACTTACTAGAAATTTGAACAGACGGGAGGCTGATAAGAATATTTCTGGGACCCCCACCCCTCCATAATCCGAACTGAAAAAGTTTGATCTGAGTTAGTCATCGGGATTAGCGACAGGAGCCTTATCGGATCGATCAGCCTAAACCATAACAAAGAGTCGGAAGGATACCTTTTAGACTGACAAGAATTATCACCAATGAGAGGTCCGAAGGAAGGGGAGGGTGATTTCTCTTCCTGATTTTCCGGCGAATTCCTGCCACGTTTGCAGTAAGGGAGTGCCTGGAACGGAAGACTCTCTATAACACCCTCTCTATCATTGGAACTAAAACAACAGGAAGTAGCCGCGGGACTGAATATCCGTCGCACTCGAGTTACTTTCAAATCATTCCTGAAGGAATAACCATCGAGAAGAGGCGATAGAAGGTCTGCAGCACTAGTAACTTCCTGTTTACTTCCTGATTAATCCGATCTAGAGCGACCGAAAAAACTCACTGGTATTTTAAAACTTTAAAATGCAATTTTAAAGCCAATTTCGACTCTTTTCAACCCGAAAAAATTACTAGGCTGATCTTTGAACTATCATCTTTTAACCAGCACCTTAAAGGCCCTGTCGGTGGACATGTATTTTACCAGCTTTTTTTGAATGTAAATGTCTCGACCCCGCTCTGGCTCACTACATAGCCCTGCCTATACTAAACTAAGGGACTCTTTACAAACCTCGACCATGGAAAAAAAGTTACAGGATATGCTAACTAAACAAACTGAGGCAACAAATAAACAGTTTGAACAGATGTCTGCACAGATGGCACAGTTGACTTCTATGATGACAAATCTTGGTCAAGCATCCCAAGCTATTAATCAGAAGTTGGATGTGGTCACTGGAGACTTGAAAGAAGTAAAAACTCAAATGATTGTTATGAAGACAGATATGCAAGCGATGGATGTATCAATTAAGAAAGTGATGGATGAGCACAAGGACACAAAGAAAAAATTAACAAGCCAAGAAAAACAGATTGAAACAATACAAGCGGATCAGATGGCGGCAAAAAATCAAATGGCAATGATGGAGATGAGAGTGAAAGAGACCAACCTTCGTATACGCAATTTTCCAGATATGATGGGAGATAATAAAGAATCTGCAATACCAAATTTGGCCTACTTATTTCAGATAGATGAACAAGAATTAAAACAAGCCATTAATAGAATATACAGGATACCACTACCTGCTAGAATGAGAAGATCTAAGCCAAGAGATTTGATGATAGTGTTCTATGACACCAGAGTTAAAGACAAGATTATGAAGATTCATTATGAAAATCCAGTGTCAGCAGGAGACTCCTCTCTTATACTACTGAAGGATATTCCAAGGCATCTACTTTCACAGAGGAATAACTACAAAGACTTTGTGTCTATACTGAAAGCTAATGGCATCAAATATCGTTGGATTATGCCACAAGGTTTGGCTTTCACCTATAAGGAAGTGAAAACGACAATTCTATCCCAAGCAGATGTGGGGAAATTTTTGAGAAAATATAAAATGGACCTTAAAGAATTACCTGGAGAGAAGGAGGAAGAAGAAGAGGAAGAAGAAGAGGTACAGGGTGCAGAAGGTGGTACTAAACTATAGACTTTTTATTTTGCTAAAAAATACTACATTATGGCAAAAGCAATTTCTTGGAATGTAAATGGACTGAATGAGAAAACTAAAAGGGCCAGAATCTTCAAATATCTACAGAAATATAAATACTCCCTAATTTGCTTACAAGAAACCCATATAGCTTCAAAGCATAAAAAATACTTGGAGAAACAGATGCTTGGACAAGCATTTATTGCTTCTGCTAAAACTAAAACAAAGGGAGTGGTAATCTATGCCCACCCCAGTCTCTGTCCAGAACTAGTATATAAAGACAATGAAGGAAGAATTGTAATTATCAGAACTAAAATATTGGGACAAAGGACAATAGTGGTTGGAATCTATGCACCCAATGAAGGGAAAAAATCCTTCTATGAAAAATTACATGACCTGATAACCCAGTACGCACAAGACCAAATTTTATTGATGGGCGACTTCAATGGAATTATTCTCCCATCTCTGGACAAAAAATCAAAAGCAAAAGATATCAATGATGGATGCTTGCCTAAAACTTTCTTTGCCATGGCTTCAGAATTAGAATTACAAGACATTTGGAGAACAATGAATACAACAGCTAAAGAATACACCTTTTATTCAGCAAGACACGATTCACACTCCAGAATCGATATGATATGGGCCAGTAAATCAATTTTCACGCAACTACGTAAAATTCATATTTTACCTAGAACTTTTTCTGATCACAATCCTGTTACCTTTGATTGGAACAATAAACAAGCATTTAGATGGCGAATGAACGATAAACTTTTAAAAGACAACAAGATACAAAAGGAATTACAGGTTTTAATGAAAGACTTTTTTGAAATTAACCTTAATGGGGAAACTTCTTTAAATACAGTTTGGGACACATTCAAAGCTGTTCTGAGAGGTTTTATGATACAGAAACACTCGGCCTGGAAGAAGACTCAATTGCAATTTACAAACAACATACTTTGGAATTTACAAAATTTGGAGCAGAAATTGGTAATGGTAACACAGGAAGAGGAGAGAAGAGAAATTCAAATACAGATTTCTGCATCTAAACACCAATTAAATTTGGTAATAATGGAGGAAATGAATAAAAATCTGAAACTTGCTAAACAAAAGTATTTTGAATATGCAAATAAACCAGGAAAATTTTTAGCAACACAACTGAAGGACTCATTTCAAAAGAAGATTATAACAAAAATCCAAACTGCTAAAGGACCAGTTTATTCAACTTCAGAAATTCAGAAAGAATTTGTTTCATTTTACTCTAAGTTATATCAGAAAGAAAATACTCCAAAACAGAAAATAGATAAATTTCTAAACTCAATACAGATGAAAGCTTTGTCAATGACCCAGAGAGAATGTATTGAAGCTCCAGTAACAAGGGAAGAAATACAAGAAGCAATACTGAGACAAAAAACGGATAAAACACCTGGACCAGATGGAATTACTGCACTATTTTATAGAACTTTTAGTGACAATTTAGTTGGATTTTTTGGTTCACTTTACAATGCAATTTTGGACGAGGGAACATCCCCGGAGACTTGGTCACACGCATTTATATCACTGATACCCAAAGAAGGAAGAGATCCAGAAAAAACATCTAATTACAGACCTATATCGCTCTTAAATGTGGATTACAAAATTTTTGCTTCGGTTTTGGCATGTAGGATAAAGCAATTTATTAAGGATCTTATACATGAGGACCAAGCAGGTTTTATACCAGGAAGGCAAATAAAAGACAATGTAAGAATTTTACTAGATTCACTGGAATATTATGACCATAATATTCAACAAACTGCGGCTTTTGTATTTTTGGATGCAGAAAAAGCCTTTGATATGGTCTCTTGGAACTTTTTGAAACGGATTTTGGATAAATTGAATTTTGGAGATCGTTTTCAGAAAGGTATATCGGCTATTTATACCTCCCAACAAGCTAAAATTTTGGTTAATGAATCAATGTCAGATAACTGCCAAATCACGAAAGGGACTAGACAGGGATGTCCCTTGTCTCCACTTTTATTTTTGTTGGTGTTGGAACCGCTATGTGTGAAACTAAGAAGTATGGAGGACATCCGCGGGCTAAGAATTAAAAAACATGAATTTAAGTTGAGAGCATTCGCGGATGACCTACTGCTAATTTTGGAAAACCCAACACAGTCAATGAATATACTTCAGGAGACTTTGGATGATTTTGGAAAAGTATCAGGCTTTAAAGTGAATCAAGAAAAAACAAAGATAATATTTAAAAATTTATCGGAAATACAACAACAGGAATTTATATCATATACTGGCTGGGAGAAAGCTAACAAAGTTAAATACCTGGGAATTTGGATCACTGCAAAGAATAAAGATCTGTTAACCAACAATTACCTCAAGTTATGGGGTAAGATTAAAACTGATATGATTATATGGTCAAACAAAAAATTGTCATTAATGGGACGTATCTCAACGATCCAAATGAATGTCTTACCGAGGATGCTCTTCTTATTCCAAAATTTACCAATAATATCACAAACAAAATATTTTGAAACTTGGAGGAAAGACATTTCAAACTTCATCTGGCAAGGAAAAAAACCAAGGACTGCTTATAAATACTTGGTGGATCTAAAAACTAGAGGAGGTTTAGCACTGCCTAACTTTCAACTCTATGCTGAAGCGGTAGCTTTAGTATGGCTAAAAGACTGGATGAATTTGTCAAATGTACGTTTGCTAGACTTGGAAGGTTATAATAACTTAAGTGGATGGCATGGTTATTTGTGGTATGATAAAATTAAATTACAAGCAACATTCCGTAATCATATAATCAGGTCCTCTCTACTTCGTATTTGGATGAGATATAAACACATTTTGGAACCAGAAACACCGATGTGGATATCGCCCCAAGAAATGCTAACTTTGCGCCCACTTAGACCAGACAAATTTATTACTTATCAAGATCTAACTAATTGGGAAGGAAAGAAATGCTCACTAAAAGACTTTCAACTGCTTAAGGATGATTTACAATGGCTTCAATATTACCAAATCAAATCAGTTTTTGTACAAGATGCAAAAAAAGGTTTCTCTAAAGAAAAATCTCCTTTTCAAAGGATTCTACTAGACAATAATACAAAGCTGATTTCTAAAATGTATAATCTCCTTTTAACAATATACTGTGAGCAGGACACGATTAAACCAACTATGATCGACTGGGCTCAAAATGTGGGACATGATATTGTTTTAAATAAATGGGAAAGATTATGGTCTAAAGATTTAAAAGGAATAAAAGCACAGTCAGTGCGAGAAAACATCTATAAAATGATGTATAGATGGTATCTAACACCCAAGAAAATTGCAAAGATTTATAAAACGATGTCCCCTACTTGTTGGAAATGTAACAAAGAAATTGGTTCCTTTTATCACATGTGGTGGACCTGTGACAAAGCCAAAGACTTCTGGGACATGATTTATAACGAACTGAGATTAATACTACAAAAGAATATATCCAAAACACCAGAAATGATGTTATTGAGTATGATTCCAGACGACTTAGCAACACAAAGAACCTTTTTGATATATGCCACAACAGCTGCGAGACTGCTTTATGCAGCGAAATGGAAAGGGCTAGAAACTCCAGAGAAAAAAGACTGGATTGTTAAAATGTTTGAAGTGGCAGAAATGGCAAAACTCACAGCTATTCTAAATGAAGAAAATGACGTTCGGTTTTTGGGGGAATGGGGGGCGTGGATGCATTATTGTGAATATGAGTTAAAATTGGGAAGAATGGAAGAATATTTTCTAATCTGATCCAGAGGATTATTTTTGATTTTTTTTTATATTGAATAAGAATAATTATATTTACTAACAGATTATGGTTTTTTATATATGGTATTGATATTTTATCAAGATTAGATTACCTATGACGGGAGGAACTTTTTATTAAGAGGCAGATAGAGGTGATGGGGAAGTCAAAAAATTTTCCATTTCTTTTTTTCTTTTTTCTTTTCTCTTTTTTATTATATGATATGGAATTATAACAACTTTAGGTTAGAATTGAAATTCGATATTGTTATAGATGTTGTTTAATGCAATGGAAAATTTCTATCATAAAACCCAATAAAATTTATATATATAAAAAAAAAAAGAGTGCGGGGAGCATTTGGAGGAAGCTAAATGTTCAGGGTGGTGTTTGGGATTTTGAATTTTCCTAACTATGTTTAGTTCTCTATAACACCCTAGAATTTTTTATGAGCCACCCTGAAGCCTTTGGGAAGAAAGAATTAAAGAAAGAAGCTCAGATATTCTTTCAAATCATAGAAGAAAATGTAATATAACTGATGAATGTGACACGTCTGATTGTGTAGTACTGAATGCTTTAAAAAAACTAATAATAATTGTGTGCCATCAAGTCGCAATTCGACTCATGGTGATCCCAGCAATAGATGAGGAAACAATTCTTTGCCATCGTTTTCCTCTGCATAGCAACTGTGGCCTTTCACAGAAAGCCAGCTTGGTGTAGTGGTTAAGAGCGGGGGTTTGGAGCAGCGGACTCTGATCTGGAGAACTGGGTTTGATTCCCCACTCTTCCACATGAGCTAATCTGGTGAACTGGGTTGGTTTCCCTACTCCTACCCATGAAGCCAGCTGGGTGACCTTGGGCTAGTCACAGCTGTAATAGAGCTCTCTCACTCAGCCCCACCTACCTCACAGGGTGTCTGTTGTGGGAAGTAGAAGGGAAGGTGTGTGTAAGCTAGTTTGATTCTTTGTTAAGTGGCAGAGAAAGTCAGCATATAAAAACCAACTTTTCTTCTTCTTCCTTGGTGGTCTCCCTTCCAAGTACTAACCAGGGCCAACCCTCCTTAGCTTACAAGCTCTGAAGAGATCAGGCTAGTCAGGGCTAATGAGACTGTTTTGGATTTGTCTAACTACCCTTTTGAAAGTTACAGAGAATAGGATTACTAGCTAGTCAGTTCATATGCCTGGTGCAGCAGTTGCAGCAACAATTTGGAACGTACCATAAACTGTGTGTCTTTTGCTTCCAGAAGCCAGAGAGGAACAAGACCAGATGAGAAGCATATCACAGTACTTCCGGCCAGTCCATCCTGCTTGGATGCTTTTAGTTCAGTTATGTTAGATTGGCTCATGTTGGATTCAACATAATAGATGGGCTTCTGCTGCCTGACTTCCCAGTCCTAGGAGTTAATCACCCTGCAAATTAGAGCTGTTAACTAACAGCACAAATTAAAACATTATTGTATTTCCATAGTATAAATGGAGCCCTTTATCTACAGGCACATATTCCTGTTACATTTCATTATAGCACCTCAAGTTTGCTGCCTCGTGGAAATTTCCAAAATGAATTGGAGAGGAAGCGATTCTTGACTCCCACTGTACAATCATACATTTCCATCTGGCTGTAAGCTGCTAAAAATCAGGATGGATCGGTTGAACCTACAGGTATATTTGTCAGTGATACCGCAGCATTGTGCTTGCTGGCCTCAACACAGATCACTCCACAGTCTTTTTGGTAAAGATCCTGTGGAATATCTCGAGGCTTCCATGTTGAAATAAACCTCCCTCCTCCCACTTGGCTTTTCCCTTGTGCAAATCAACCTCATGAGTCTTTATGTTCACACCATTCTCTCCTCATGTCAAAGTTTTCTTCTCATATTTTTGCAATTTTTCAACGTTACGCTTATGACAAGTGTGTAAAGGATGAAAAGGAAAGGCTTGCAATAACACATAGTAAGGGGAAAAGAAACAAAAAGGGCAAAATCAGGAGAAGGTCCATGTAAGGACAAGAGCTAGAACTTGAGGCTGACCAGTAAAAAGAATCTTTGTAGAATGTCAACCTAAAAAGGCTCCTAGTAAGATGAAGATGCTTCTGTCTGTCTGATCCCACAACCAGGTGGGCTAGTGGCCAGTAAGAAGGCAGACAGGTATAAGTAAGGCTTTTGATAAGATTCCACGTAGTATTTTAGTTGACAAATTGGAAAAATGTGGTTTAGATCCTATTACTGTTAGGTGGATCAGTAACCGGTTGACAGATCGCACCCAAAGAGTGCTTGTTAATGGTTCCTAATCCACTCGGAGAGAAGTGACTAGTGGAGTTCCTCAGGGATCTGTCCTGGGCCCTGTGTTGTTCAACATCTTTATAAATGATTTGGAATAGAGGGGATGCTTATTAAATTTGCAGATGATACTGAATTGGGAGGGGTAGCAAAAACGGTGTTTGTGAGGGATGATAAAAGCAGTGTGAGAATACAAAGATGCTTGCTGTTTTTTGCAACGTGTGACAAGCCTTTTCTTGCTTGATACAGGGAAGGCAGCATGGTATAGCCCGATCTCAGAAGCTAAGCATGGTCAGGACTTGGAAGGGAGAGTGCCAAGGAAAAGTCTGCAGAGGAAGGCCACGGCAGACCACCTCTGCTTCTCACTTGCCTTGAAAGCTCCTTGCTGGGATTGCCATAAGTCAGCTGCAACTTGACTGCACTTTACACACACACACACACACAGCTTGATACAATTAAAATAATAAGTTATCAGTATAAGCTACCTCAGGTAGGACTCTGAAGACTCAGTTAGGACTCTGAAGAGGCAGCATAGGAATCTCCTTGATTACCGGTAATTATATTTTTTCTGAGTACAACATTCAGCACAGTTCCCAAGAATGCATTAATTTTCCTGCAAGAAGAATGAGGTCCAAATTTTGGTTCTGATGGTGCATGTATACCAATAACCAAGTTTAACTATCACTGAAGTAGACACTAAAATATGGGGAGAAATAAGAAACTTGCAAGAAATTATTGAAAGGTGGAACTTGTGCTGCCTAGAGACACTAACCGTCAGTTTTATATTATTTTATGTTTGGAAACATAAAGGACGAACTCCAATGTTTGGGTCACAATGACAGCTTGGAAAGGCACTTAGTGGAGTAATAGCCTTTAGCGCTTACTCCTCCCTCCAGCTGTGAACAGATGTGCATGCATCTTTGAAAGTGTTCCGTAGGAAACTAGCACTTCATTTCACTGAATTATGTCATTATCCTGTGTGTTTTGACACACCATGAAATATTGCTTCCCCTGGTAAAACCATAGCAAGAGAGAAAGAGAGAGAGACCAACCAATTTTCAGAGGTGGGGGGAAGTTAACACCATTATGGGTTTAATACAGCAGATGTTCCAGCTAAAGTGTACATTTGAAGTGGCTGCGTGCTGCTAGCGAATAATGCTGTCCTGGGTAGATCACAGATGGGAACAGCAACCATGGGTGTTCAACCCACCTGTGCTTTCCCTCTACATTTCAATTTGTGTGGCATTCATGGACTTTGCACTGCATTTCAGAAGCTTGGGGTAAGATTGCCCAAAGCAGTTGCATTATCTGCCTTTTATGTTTATTTTAAGATGAGCGTGATTAGCTAAGGTGTGTGTGTGGTGGTGAGGAATCCCTCTAGAAGGAGCTTTGAATTACCGATGAATTACCTTATTGGGATTCGCGAGAGTGGCAGCAAAGTGTTTTCATTCCGTTGCTCCACCAACTTGCCCATGCATATATTTATGGACCTTCCAATCATCGAAGCTCAGGGGACAAGAAAAGAGAAAGAGATATACAATTAAAACATAACCTGGGGGCTTTTGCATGGCAGGAAGGGCTGTGATGGCATGGCACTGACTCATTGCTCTATCAGAGACTTAAAGGAAATGGGGAGCATTTCCTGGGCAGCAAAAAAGCAGGCCAGGGCCTGGGGCAAAACATGGCCTCATGCTCTGCTCCTGGACCCATGTCCCAGAGCTGTCAGTAGATAACATAAAGTGCTGGTATTCATACTTTGGAACTGGGACCGCCTTCTAAACATACTATAACTTTTGAGACCCGGTTGCAATGTAATCGTGCTATGGTCCTCTCTAAAATACAATGCAGATTCCTTACATGATTTAACATAATGTGGAGTGGCTGTGCCTCAGCGGAAGAGCCTTTGCTTAGCATGCAGTAGTCCTCGATATAAGACAGGGCTTTTTCAGCCCTGGCTCTGGCCTGGTGGAATGCTCTCCCTAGTAACATGAGGGCTCTGTGTAGGGTTGCCAGGTCCCTCTTCGCAACTGGTAGGAGATTTTTGGGGCAGAGCCTGAGGAAGGTGGGGTTTGGGGAGGGGAGGGACTTCAATGCCATAGAGTCCAATTGCCAAAGCGGCCATTTTCTCTGGGTGAACTGATCTCTATCGGCTGGAAATCAGTTGTAACAGCAGGAGATCTCCAGCTAGTACCTCGAGGTTGGCAACCCTATTGATAAAAGACAGGGCTTTTTCAGCCCTGGCTCTGGCCTGGTGGAATGCTCTCCCTAGTAACATGAGGCCCTGTGGGACTTGAAAGAGTTCCATTACAACCACACCAATACACATTCTACCGTGGGACATTTTAAATGCCACAGATGCCTTGCATGCAACTTCTCCCTTGAAGTAAAGGAGTTTAAAAGGACCGACTGTAACTTCACCTTCCAATTACGGTCCTTTACTAACTGCAACACCAAGTTCTGTGTTTACTGCTTACTTTGCCCCTGTGGCAAGATTTATGTGGGATCTAGCATTAGGGCCATAAAAACGCGCATATTAGAACACAGATCCAGGATTAGATCCCACATAACCTCAGCTCCAGTCGTTGATCACTTCCTTCGCCTCAGGCATAGTGAAAACGACTTGCGTTTTTTTTGTGATTTGGCACCTCAATCCCAAGAGATTCAGCAGGGAAGACAATGAGAGACTATTGAGGCAAAAGGAATCATACTTCATACACATTTTGAATACTGTTACCCCATATGGTTTAAACCTAGAAAACGACCTGTCTTGCTTCCTTTAAACTATTGTGCAGTATGCCTTTAAGAAGGGTCGGCTTTGTGGCTAAGACGGCACAGATGTATATAGTTAACTTCGAAGCCTCTCGCAGCAGATAGGTATTTAGATAGTTAGTTTCACATCACTTACATGGCTACACTTGTGAATGTTACCCTTCGTGGGAATTGAACTATATCCAGCACTTTGTAATTTATTATCAAGATGTGCAATATAAGAGGAAAATGCTTGTAAGTATTTTTGTATATATTTTATTATAGAACTTATTTTTGTATTGTAATAACATAGTATTATGATCAACTTGAATTTTAAATTATTATAAATTGTACTAGGAAGGACTGATGAAGAATTCAAATTGTCAAGAATTTGAAACGGCCGTATCCTCCATGAAGTTATTCCTCCTGAATTAATATTTATTACCTCTACTTACCTGCTTACCTGCATGGAATGAATACAGAAGACTGTTGAGCATATCTTGAGAGAAACTTCACCTTCTATTGAACTTTTTCCATTCACCACCATCCTAGAGATGATTTTGTGTATGTGTGTTACAACTGTATGAATGGTTCTTTTTGTATATTTATGAAGTGCGTATTGTATTAGACACTGTAGCATATAAATATTTGTTTGCACTTATAAGTATTCTTCGCTCCTGTACTGAGTACCTGGAGGCTGGCAACCCTAATTGTTGAGCAGCAGGCTGTGTTTCATGGCCATTTTGCCCATTATGCACAGGCAAACCAAAGTTTACTGTCAAGCTGTCCCCTTCCAATTCACCATTGCATTTCTTGCCCCTTGCTCCACAACCCACCTCCCAGAGGGCCATGCCCCATTGTTGAGCTCTGATCCATAGTTTGAGAACCACTGACATAGGGTATGTAGTACACCAAATAGTCTCTAATGTTGATTAATAACCTTATCATCAACCCTGTGAGGTAACTGAGGCCGGGAGAAGGGTTGCCAACCTCCAGGTGGTGGCTGGAGATCTCTTGGGATTACAACTGATCTTTAGATGACAGAGATCAGTTCACCCAGAGAAAATGGCCGCTTTGGAAGGTGAATTCCATGGCATTATACCCCATTGAAGTCCCACGCCTCACCAAACCCCACCCTCCTTGGGCTCCACCCCCAAAATCTCCAGGTATTTCCCAACCCAGAGCTGGCAACCCGAGCTGGGAGATAAAAAGCAGGCCTCGCATGGAAAGGGGCAGGGGAGTGAGAATCTCCCTCCCAACCGCCACCTCCCACCCAGTTTGAGCCAGGTCTGATGAAATGGCAGTGCTGCAGGCTAGCTGGAGGATGGCCAAGCTAGGAAAAGTGGGACGGGGAAGATGGAATCCCCCACCCCTATTCTAATGGGTTCCCGCTTGTTTAATCTAAAACTCTGAAATATTTTGCAATATGTTTGCTAATTAATGCAATTCAGCAGAAGTCCCCTACCAATATCTTCTAGCAGAAGCAATATCATCTAGCAAAAATAAATAAATAGCCATCCTTTCCCAGGGCCAGGAAAATATGAGCTGATCTCCCCTTGAGACCCAGCCTCTGCTAGCCAAATTAATAGAGGCAGACTTATAAAATTAAAAGGCTCAGAGGGCTATGCTAGCAATTCCTCATTTTGTTTTAAAAATCAGACTGTGGAAGTACTGATGCTAGATCAGAAAATAGTGTCATTTCTCTTTGGGCACAGATGGAGCAAGACATTATAAAATTTGAAGGCAACATAAAAACTTGTGTGCAATGCAGTTTTCAACTCTCCTCATGCCCCAAACATTTTGGGCCTGCAGTCACCTTTATGATTCTATAAATTCCTGGGGATTCAGGGGTGGAATCCAGGGCTGCAGCGACCTTCAGGACTCCCTTTTTCTTGGTCAGACCTTTAGAAGAGACTTAGTAAAGCAAAAAAGGGGGGTGTAAACATTAGCTAGCTCCCTTGCTGCTCCCCAGTCCTTCCCACATATGCCTAGGGATTAGGGTTGCCAACCTCCAGGTAGAAGCTGGAGATCTCCAGCTATTACAACTGATTTCCAGCCGATAGAGGTCAATTCACCTGGAGAAAATGGCGGCTTTGGCAATTGGACTTTATGACATTGAAGTCCTTCCCCTCCCCAAACTCCACCCTCCTCAGGTTTCACCCCAAAAATCTCCAGGTATTTCTCAAACCAGAGCTGGCAACCCTACTTCCCACTGCACCAAGAAATGGGCAGAAGCAGAATCTTCAAACCAGTTTCCACATGTGGGATAGAGTACCAAAATGTATGATGGATTTATAATATCAATTTGATTTCAAATATACAAATTCAGCATGGGCAAGTGGAGCAGAAACATCCAGATCTTGCTGGTCATTACAGTTCCCAACCAAAAGCTGCACACTTTGAGGATCCTCTGCTAGCCACAGAAATGCATATTTCTTTCTCTTTTGCATAGCTCTATCTCAGTCCTACCAAACTCTTTCCACTTGTATTGATCTTGTTTCTGAAACTTGGTTTCTTCCTTATCTTGGAAGGGGTTTTGAAAGCCCTAATTACATGGATTGTGTAGGGCTCTGAGTAGTTTATCAACAGGCGTTCTTTTACCTTTCTTTTTTAAGAAAAAAAATGAGGGTCAAAGGCTGAGTAAACAAATATGCATTAATGGGTTCTATTATTGATTTATGCTCCATTAGCAGACTATAAACATTAATACTTCAAATGTTCTGCTGTTAAACACTAAAGTAATGTATTTATATAAACAGATAAAAATCTGAAATAGCCATTTTGGTCCACAGAAAAATTGTGCTGTCTCCTCCTTTGGCAGCTAAGACAATATTAATTGGGGAGAAAGATCCCCAAGCACTGTTTTTTGGGGGAGTATTTTCTATTTCTTTTTTTCTGTTCCAGCACTAAACGTATCCCTTATAAAACAATGGTAAAGACCTGGCAGTTTGACACCATATTTGGGACCTTTTAAAAGCTTCTAGTATTTCACTGGGGGCATGTATTTGAGGATGTTTCTGCCAGTGTGGTGTAGTGGTTAAGAGCAGTGGTTCGGAGTGGTGGACTCTGATCTGGAGAATCTGGTTCGATTCCCCACTCCTCCACATGAGCGGTGGATGCTAATTCGGTGAACTGGATTTGTTTCCCCACTCCTAACACACGAAGCCAGCTGGGTGACCTTGGGCGAGTCACAGCTCCCTTAGAGTACTCTCAGCCCCACCTACCTCACAAGGTGTCTGTTGTGGGGAGGGGAAGGTGATTGTAAGCCGGTTTGAGTCTTCCTTATGTGGTAGAGAAAGTCGGCATATAAAAACCAATTCTTCTTTTTCAGACAGGAAGATATCCCCAGTGCCAGAGAGTACTGATATTTGTTCTGTAGTCTTCTGGAGCCTGAAAAACGAATTTTGAGATACTATAGAATACTGACGGCTTTTGACTTCTTGAGAGTTTAATCAATTACTATATAGAACTTTTCATGAAAGGTTCTGTGACAGGAGCCGCAAGTGGACAGGCCTTTCTTTGATCCTACCATACCGCCATACTCTCTTCAAAGGGACACTCAGCAGAATTATTTCTGGGTGGTGAATGCTATAGTAAACCATGCCTCTCACCAGTATCCAAAGGCTGTTGCATGTTCTGTCCATGTGACAAATTTCCTACCTATCAGCTGTCCAAAGTATTCACATGTGACTCCCAACCCTACAACCCAACACAACCTCTTTCAGAGGTACAGGTAGCTTACAGCGCATTCCTGAGCTGCTGGCGTGCGGGGATGGCAGGGAAGAGGCACAGCCAGCTGGAAGGCGCAGATCTGTTTAAAGAGCTCCCCGCACACCTTCATGGAAGCCCCGTGAAGGCCCGCGGGGGGCTCTTTAAAGACCCCCGACCCCTTCCTGACTCTTTGAAGTGATGGGCGCCGCCTGCAGGCAGCACCCAGCACTTCAGACCCGGCCGAATTTTTCCCTGAACTCCGGATCTCCCGCTGAATTTTGGGGATCCGAAGCGGGGGAGTTTGGACTTCGGCATGGCCCGAATTTAAAAGGGCCGAATTTTGCCGAAGCTGAACTTTACCGAATTTTTTTTTCAACAGCCTTAGTAGAGAAAGTCGGCATATAAAAACCAACTCTTCTTCTTCTGATAGTTACCTTATACCTTGCAGTTTCTAGCATATTAGAGATTTTAGAAGAATTTCACATTTGATCTTTTCGTAACATTTTTGGAGTTTATAGTAGTGCTTTTTAAACTGAAGTAGAAAATTGCAGGTTGCCAGGTCCCCCCTCTCCATCGGCAGGAGGTTTTAAGGGCGGAGCTGGGGTGATCATGCATGTGGCCGTGTGCAACATGATTACATCACTTCCAGGTTTACTCCTGGAAGCGCCGCATCATTGCAGCCACTGTAGCATTCAAACCGAGGTGACATGATTGTGTTAAATGTGGCCCCGAGTGTGATTCCCACTCCAGAGCAGCCGGGTGGAGCAGCAATTGCCCGCTGAAACCACCTACCTGGCAATCACCCGGTTCAAATTACAGACAAATTCAGCAGAATGGTGAAGCATGTCGAATTTGGGGATCTGGGGAGCCAGCATGGTGTAGTGGTTAACAGCGGTGGTTTGCAGTGGTGGAGTCTGATCTGGAGAACCGGGTTTGATTCCCCACTCCTCCACATGAGCAGTGGAGGCTAATCTGGTGAACTGGATTTGTTTCCCCACTCCTCCATATGAAGCCAGCTGGGTGACCTTGGGCTACTCACACTCTCTCAGCCCCACCTACCTCACAGGGTGTCTGTTGTGGGGAGGGAAGGGAAGGTGATTGTAAGCCAGTTTGATTCTCCCTTAAGTGGTAGAGAAAGTCAGCATATAAAAACCAACTCCTACTCTTCTTCTTCTTCTTCTTCTTCTTCTTCTTCTTCTTCCCTGCGCGTCTGCTGGCTGTTCTATTCTTGAAGAGGACACGACCCTACACCTATGATTACAAGCCTTCTGTTCCCTTCCAGCACCGTCACTTTTGATTACTTAGAGGCTGCCCACTATTCCTATAGGTCATTGTATGTGAATCTGCATTAATTACAGCATCGCCTCATGAAATTTTCATTGGAAGTGCGGAATAGAAATGTATTCAATGAATAAATTTAAGCAAGTTCATAACTTCAACCCTAATGGGTCTAAACGATTTAGATAATTTAATATTTGAATAAATAAGAATTCATTCAGCATGGTACTATGCTATCCTAATCATGAAAACCCTATTGGGATGAATTAGCTACCCCATTTACACTTTTGGGGTTGAATTCAGAGAAAAGTGGATCTAGAACCTTTTCCTCTTGGGACATGGTCACCTGCACAGTTGATCAACAATGTCCCCAAATAATAGCCAGTTACAGATTATTTTCTGTAAAACAGAACAAAATAGCTGGGTAGAAAATAATCCCAGATAATCTAAATGTTTTTGCTGTAGAGTTTTGTTTTTTTACTCAATAGGGTATTTTTTCTGTTCCCTGAGTTTATTAAGAAAACAGTGATCTAGGAAACCATTTTAAAGTCCATTGGAGAGATACAACCCTTCCTGACAACCACAAACAAACAAAACATGTTGTGGGGCAGTTTGGCCCTTAGATACATGGGAATTTGGTTTGGAATGGAAATATACCCCAAATGCAATATGTGTATGATTTTTTCCAAAGGTCAGGTTGAAGGTTAAAAGACCTGTGATATTTGGGATTTGGGAATAACTAAGGTTGTAAATACAGGGATCTTAATACATGAACATTTTATACATATGCACGCAGGATGCCTCCATTGTAACCATATGGATGGACCAACCTTATTGGATTTATATTGTACATTCAAGGGCATTGAGGCAGTTGGGGGGAACACCAAAATTCTAGCAAGCTGTAGTTTTAAATAACAGATGCTACATGCGGCACGTAGTTAATGCATGCAAAATCACTCACAGCACTTCATCAATGTAAAAAGAGGCTCATGGCATGAGCCAATGTGAATGATGTTGACAACTGTTCTTTTAGATAAAATATGAGTGATAAAAAGTATGCTCTTCATTGTTAGCTTGCTCAACAGTTCAGGATGTATTCCAGGCAGAAGCAGATTGCACTAACACAGTGGACAAATGTACTATTAGTAACCTTGTCTCTAGCTATTCATCATTTTTACCCATCTGCCCACCACTTAGCCATCTGTCTCTTCAACTTCAGGGATTTTAAATACCAAAAAACAAGCCAATATATAGCTTCAATGATTGGAAATACCTCAAGGAAGAAGATGCATTACATATGGAATGCTTAATTTTTCATAACAACCCATCATTTTGAAGGATGCAAAGGCTTCCTGGCTACTTTCGCGATGTGCTCCTTCTAAGCTGTTTTGACAGCACAAGTCTTGTGCCATCGCATTTAGACTATCTTTTGAGGTCAGCATCCCAAAATATTTGCACCTTCAAAGAAGTCCAGTCCTATGGACCAACCAAAGCAGTTGTCCCCAAACTTGCTGCAGTGTCTACCAGAGGTTCTCTCTTGGAGGTGAAGGATATCCTGATTGGCAGTGAATTCCTCTTATCATATCTGAGTTCCTTTCCAATGGTGGGGACAATCCTCACCATTCATTTTCTGCTTTCAATAGAAGAGTGGGGTTTCAACATAATAAAAGAACATACGGGATGCCCTGCTGGAACAGACCAGTGGTCCATCTAGTCCAGCATCCTGCTTCACAAAGTGGCCAATCCTGGAGGACCAACAAAGAGGGCATAGAATACATGATATTGCATCCTAGAACTAGTGGTAGAGCTTTTCTGTCTGTTGATGGGGAGACATGACTAGTAACTATTAATATTAATTGACATGACTAGTAACTATTGATTGACCTATGCATCTGTTTAATCCCTCTTTAAAGCCACCTGCAGTAGTAGGAATGAGGGAGCCAGCATGGTGTAGGGATTAAGGTATTGGACTAGGACATGAGAAGCCCAGGTTTGAATTCCCACTGTGCCATGGAAGCTTGCTGAGTGACCTTGGGCCAGTCACACACTCTCAGCCCTGACCCTGGCTAGTACTTGGATGGGAGACCTCCAAGGAATACCTGGGTGATGCAGAGACAGGCAATGACAAACCACCTCTGGACGTCTCTTGCTTTGAAAACCCTATGGGGTCGCCATGGGTCAGATGTGACTTGACAGCGTAGGCAACACTACACCCACTAACAGAATTACTTGTTGAATAGGTCATTTGGTAGGGTTTCTTGTTAGACAAGTATCCTGAGCTAGCCTTTCAAGATTCTTTGCCCTTTCTTTCAACTTTCCTTTGCTGGACATGGATCCTCAACAGCTTTTTGTGTTCATCTTGTTGGCCCTGTGAGATCATCATCAATTGGAAGAAGGCAAGTTTGGAGCAGAGATCCAGTGTGGTGTAGTGATTAAGAGCAGCAGATTCTAATCTGGAGAACCGGGTTCAATTCCCCACTCCTCCGCATGAAGCTTGCTGGGTGACCTTGGGTCAGTCACAGTTCTCTTGGACGTCTCTCAGCCTACATAGAGGCAAGCTATGGCAAACTACCTCTATAAGTCTCTTGCCTTGAAAACCCTACAGGGTCACCATACTTCAGCTGTGACTTGACGGCACACACACACACACATTTGGAGCAGAGACATAGCAGGACTTTAGAGACTTCAAATATGGAATCAACTTGTTTTTCATGGTAGGCTAGTGAGTCCCAACTCTCAGGTTATAGAATTACTAAGTTGGTGCTGACCAGCACAATTCTTTACTACATACTTTCCTTATCATTGCAAACTTTTCACCTAAAGTTCTGGAAACCTAGTTTCTTTTTATAAAATAGGTCCTTCGCATTAGAAGGTTCTTTGGGCATTTGCACATTTCTAATGTAAATCAATTTCTAGTTAAATCAGACCACACACTACTTCCATCTTGGTCGTTTGTAAGGGAAATACAAAGACAAAAAATGAAAGTTGGTGCATTGCTGCAAAAGGAAGTTTTGTACTTTGTTTTGCTTTCTAAAGGGCAACATTCACAGATATGTGAATATACAGACAAGTGGTCAGGCTCTTATGTACTGGACTTTTTAAAAAAAGTTCCCAAACTGCTCCGTTCATGTATTCTTCAGATTACCTTGATCTCCGAAGCGCAGCATGTTGATACTTATGATTTAAACGGGGACATTTTCTGGTTTTTCTCACAATACTTAGAAGTTTCCCTGTGTGCCATTCTCCCCTCAGTAATAGAACTTAATGGCTGTGGAAAGGTCCAGTACAAAGTGAATGCTCTCATCCTCCTGATGAAGCTTTTACAGCAAAACCTGTAGGGGCTTTGTATAACAATAAAGCTGTCACCTAGCATCTCTTTCCCTTTTTTTGGTTTGCTGGCACGGTGCTTGGTGTAGCCCTACTTCTCTTTTGGATTTAAATGGGGCCCTTTTCTGGTTTCACTCACAAGGCTGAAAAGTTTCACCATGATTACTAGCAAGAGATTCTCCATGCAGAAATAACATTTTGAAGTTGGAGCGTAATGTTGTAAAATGTGTGGGCTGCCACACAAAATGGCAGTCTTGTGTCCAGTCCTCTTCCTTTATCTGCTGAAGCTGGAGGGTGAGAGATTCAAAACAGATAAAAGGAAGTATTATTTTTTTACACAACACATAGTTAAATTGTGGAACTCCCTGCCCCGGGATGTGGTGATGGCTGCCAGCTTGGAGGGCTTTAAGAGGGGAGTGGACATATTCATGGAGGAGAGGGCTATTCATGGCTACTAGTTAAAATGGATACTAGTCATGATGCATGCCTATTATCTCCAGGATCAGAGGAGCATGCCTATTATATTAAGTGCTGTGGAACACAGGCAGGATGGTGCTGCTGCAGTCGTCTTGTTTGTGGCTTCCTAGAGGCACCTGGTTGGCCACGGTGTGAACCGACTGCTGAACTTGATGGGCCTTGGTCTGATCCAGCAGGGCTTTTCTTATCTTCTTATGTCTTTTCTATGTTCCCCACCTCCCGTTCTACAGTTATGGCTGCCACTAAGTGGGGGAGAGCTGATGGACAAACTATCTCGTCAGGACGTAAATATCGTTTACCATATCTTGAAGGGCACATGAGCTAGACATATGGCTGCTACATTCAGTATCAGTCTGTCATACTTAAATCCAGCCTATCTATGTATCTTCATGCTAGCACCAGTGCTATATAGTAATGTATATATGCTTCTGCAGGCAGAAAGTCTGGTGTAGGACTGAGTTATTAAATGAAAGTCTTCATCTGTTTAGAGCATGAGAATTAAATCAAGCTTTTCCTCCCTACCATCCACACTCTGAACAGATGGTCGCCAGTTAGGGTTGCCAGCTCCAGGTTGGGAAATACCTGAAGATTTTGGGGGTGGAGTTTGAAGAGGGTGGGGTTTGAGGAGGGGAGGGACTTCAGTGAGGTATAATGCCATAGAGTACACTTTCCAAAGTGGCCATTTTCTCCTAGATGAACTGAGTTTTGTCACCTGGAGATCAGTTGTAATAGTGGGAGATCTCCAGCCACCACCTGGAGGTTAGGAATCAAAGCTATGCACTTGTACAAAGCTCAATAAAAGCACATATACACAATGCAAGTTGCAAAAAGATCTAGTCAGAGGAAGAGCCTCTAAATAAAAGGACAATGTCCATAGGATTTACAATCCAGAGCAAAAGTTCGTGAAATATTCACAATTCAAACATCCACTCAGGTAAGAGTATACATACAGACAATCAATTATTTTTCAGGCGCATGTGTGTTAACAATTTGTAAGTCCAGTAATGGTAAGTATCAGACAGGGCAACGGGATAACCAACCGCAATGGGCTTCCAGTAAAATCCCCATTTCATAGATTTTTTCAAGCTTCATATGCTTCCGTATGCCAATAAAACCATTTTAGGACTAAGACGTTTATTCTTCCATTAATTCTGGACGACTTGGTAAGACGAGTGCAGCAGCACCATCCTGCCTGTGTTCCACCGCACCAAAAATAATAGGCATGCTCCTCTGATACTAGAGAGAATAGGTATGCAGCATGACCAGTATCCATTCTAACTAATAACCATGAATACCCCTCTCCTCCATGAATATGTCCACTCCCCTCTTAAAGCCCTCCAGGCTGGCAGCCATCACCACATCCTGGGGCAGGGAGTTCCACAATTTAACTATGCATTGTGTGAAAAAATATTTCCTTTTATCTGTTTTGAATCTCTGCCCTCCTCTGGCTCCGCCCCCAAAACCTCCCACCGGTGATGAAGAGGGACCTGGCAACCCTAGGCAATCCTGTTCCCCATGCCACTGACTGGGGAGATCTGGCAACTCTATCCCCAGGTCTTCTAGACATTATTTAGACATCAAGTCAGCATGATTGACTCAAGTGTGGTCCTGCTTCCTCCCTTCAGTCTCTGCCTTTTGTTCTGTCTTGGCCAGTGTTGTTTGTCTGACCCTAATTCAAAGCATGGAGCAAAGAAGGCCATTAATACCAAACAGAGGAACTAGGACAAATATGGATGCCATGAGGTAACACCAAATTACAACTCCTTGGGGCTATTACTGGCTTCTCACGATGTATCTGCATGGTGTGAGCTGGACCTTTGGACCATACTGTTTTAAACCTCTACAATTCCTTTTATTTTGATAATGCTTGGGCAGGTGAGGTTGCTGCCAGATTAGACCTTAAACTATCTAGGATCCTGTGTAAACTAATTTATGCTGTTACCTAAACAATTTCCTTATGATACTGGAAATTAAGGGGAGAAAACGACACATCTGAGATATATTCTTAAACCACCACCATACTGAGAAACAGCTTTCATTGACTGAACGATATGCATTTGGAAGAGACAGTTCAGCATCTTTTTGGTGATTTATCAAGGGTGAGGGGAGAATAAATGATGCACAAGCTGTTAGTAGTTTGGCTGGTCAAATGATTTGACTCACATGCAGAGACACAACTAACCAATTTCACAATGTGAAGGCACCATCAAGGGAATCTTTGCATGCCCTGAAAATGCTATAAAGAAACTTATTACTGGAGCTTAACTGTGTGTTCTTCTCCAGGAAGGTTTACAAGGGATAATTGAAGTCTTTTATTGTAAAGGCTTTTGAGCATTTGCGAAACAAGTTAAAAAAAAATTCAGTAGGGGCTCATAAAATAAGGCATTTAAGGTTCACGTTGAAAAAAGTATATAATATTTCTCCCCTAGTGTTGTATCAATTATGTAAATCAAAGTTTAGCATGTTTCTAAGCAGTTTTCTCCTCTATAATGAAAGGCTACATATTGCTGTGGAAAGTGCTTCCCTGGAGATATAATGATTTATACCGTACATATAACTAAGTTGATTATGTCATATAACATAGATTCAGTACTTGGGAGATTCTGTACTTTCTTTGCCAAGTGACGGATCCCTTTACCACGGGATCCCTTGTTTGCGGGGCCGCGCTGGGAGACCGGGGCTTGGCCAGCTTGCGCTGTGGTGGGGGAGAGTTGGGCTGGGGGCTCAGCATGAGGCTTCCAGCTGCCCCACTCTCCAGCTGGGCTGCGGGGGGCAGCGGCTGCTGCCCGCATGGCCAGGCGCATCGGTGCTGGCCCCGCCCCTGCATTCAAACTGGCCTACCTGGGCTCTGTACACACGTTCCCCCCCCCCCAGCCAGCCAAAAAACAGACCTGGTGTTTTTCACTCAGGTCCGCTGGCGGGGTATTTAAGGGCAGCTCCAGCCCTCCGGTTTCCAGTCCTCCACTGTGCTAGAAACATAATAAGTTCCCCTGGTGTTCCTAATTTGGCACATCACATTATCTCTGGGATTGTCAAAGTTATCTGGTGTCAGCATCTAGAATGGTGTAGATATGACATCTGTGCAGGATGACAGTATTGGTGTCAGCTATGAGTGACATTAAGAGTAGCTGCACAGGGCCCGTTGTGCTGGGCTACTTAAAGCCACTATTGTATTTTGGTCACATTATGGGAAGACAAGAGTCACTGGAAAAGACTGTCATGCTAGAAGAAGTTAAGCCAGCAGGAAAAGAGGAAGACCCAACAAGAGATGGATTGACTCAATAAAGGAAGCCACAGCCCTTAATTTGCAAGATCTGAGCAAGGTTGTCAAAGATAGGATATTTTGGAGGACATTGATTAATAGGGTTGCCATGAGTTGGAAGTGACTTGACGACACTTAACACACACACACACTTAAAGCTACAGAGCAGAGGAAGAAAGGTGGGTTTTGAAATTTCTAAGCTCCAAAATAGGTACACAGTAGCCAGCCCATTGGTTTGTCCAGATCTGGGTAGCTGCCAAGTTCTAGCCTTGCCCATATGGCACACTTTGTCCCTTATATCAACAAGAGGTACAGCGAACTTCACAGTGAACATGTTCATCAGGTAAACAGACCATTTTTGACAGCTGAAATCACTAGAGAGCAGAGCCTTAGATATTCTTGCTATGGAACCAGCTGACTTAAACCCCATGCTAAACATCTTTGCAGCTACAGAGGAACTCTGGTGATGCACTTTCATCTCCTGCCTTTTTCAGATGCTTTTGCAGCTGCACAGTATGTCAAGTCAATCCTCCCCTGGGATTGTATAATACAACAAAAGTATAATGCAAAATACTTTAAAGCTATTAACAACCAGATCTATAAATATACTTAACTACATCTAAACAACATGATGGGGCTTTAAAACACAATTAAATTTCAAAGTAAATAAAAATCATACAAAACATGGGGGTATAATATGACCCAAGCAGTAATATGGGGGGCTGATGGGGTGGAGAGACTGAGTGGTGAGCAACAAAGATGACAACAGCAGAGGGGGTAGTGGTTAAGAGCGGTGGACTCTAATCTGGAGAACCAGGTTTGATTCCCCTCTCCTCCACATGAAGCCAGCTGGGTGACCTTGGGCTAGTTGCAGTACTCTTAGACCTCTCTTAGCCTCACTTACCTCACAAGGTGTCTGTTGTGGGGAGAGGAAAGGAAGGGCATTGTAAGCCGGGTTGATTCTCCTTAAAGATAAAGTCAGCATATAAAAACCAACTCTTCTTCTTTTTTTTCTTCTTCTTCTTAACCGTGGCTAAGATCCTGCCCTCCAAATTGCCCCATCTGTGTGCCTGCCCCAATTAATAATTGAGACAGCTGTCACAGGAAATAATGGACAGGAAACCCCATTCCAACCAAGCAATCGTGGGTGACTGGAGCATTAACTTGATAGGTAGAGGCTATTGGCAGGAAACAAAACACTCCCAGTAGTTTCAACATTTGTGCAACTTAATGTTCACTTTACTAAGGAGGACTTATAGGTTGCTGCTGAGAGTGTAAGATTATAAAAGACTTTGCACAATAATAAAAAGGTTTTATGATGAACAAAAGAGAAGAGGGTTTGTTTGTATTTTGCCCTAGTTGCAGAATGAAGTTTGGAATTTTGACCAAACTTACAACGGCAATTAATGAAAGTAATAGCAAAAAAAATCTATAGCTAAAATAACATACCCACCCTTCTAATACCAAATTGAGGACTTCTGTCTAGAGATACACAGGAAAGGAAATACACAACAGGTGATAGTAATATCTGAGCAACTCTCGTATAATCAAAACATCTATCACAAAATAGACTGCAATAAAGTAGATTAGTCAGAAGGACTGTGAGTCGGTCAAGGTGTAGGAATCTGAATCCAAAAATTAGCACATTAGAACTAGCCAGGCCATTGGTATCCTAAATCTGTACAAGGGTGTAATAATTAGGGTTGCCAGGTCCTACCTCTTCACCGTTGGGAGGTTTTTTTTGGGTGGGGGCTGACATGCTTACGTCACTTCCGGGTTTAGTCCTGGAAGTGCTGCATCGAGTGGTAAACGGCCCCTTTGTGATGCAGCGCTTCTGGGACTAAACCCAGAAGTGACATAAGCACATCACGCATGTCCACTGCTCCAAGCATGCTGCTGTTCCAGCAACCTGGCAACCCTAGTAATAATCCATAGGGAATGATTAGATGGGTAAATGTTTTACCAGTGGCCCACATCACATTTTGACTGAGCTAAGACTTAGATGGTTGCGGTGCCTGGCTCTGTCTAACCATCTTCCCGAACACACACACCTATACACACTTTGGGGGGTCCTGCTGCACGAATCGTCATCACTGACGATAAATCGTGCTTCTGTAACAACACATTTTGGTCAAATGCTCATTTCCCTGTCTTTTAAACTACATGACTCCATGCTTCTAATTTACCAATAGTAGCATGTAGTCAGCGACAAGATTTAGAAGAGAAACCTAAGGGGCATAGCTTGTTCATACATAAACACTTTCCACTTTTAAGAAAACTGGAATCACCTTTTTAGTGACTTTATACCCCGCCTTTCCTCGTGGCTCAAGGCAGAGTTGTCTTATTTCTCTGTTTTGCATCTGAGCCTCTTCTTCCCAGATGTGCCTCAAATGCTTAATAACAGCGTAAAGACTAAACAGCATGTTATAAACAATTACAATTAATACAATTAAATGGCACAATAAACAGAGCAACATAAAAACATATCGAGCAACTTCAGGCAAACAGATTAGATGAATAAAATAGCTGCATAAAGACCCAATATAAAATGTCCACATACAGCTTTAAAAGATGCAATGAAATGATCTCTGTGAAGGCAGTCCATGGAAGAAAAATCAACCCTACTAACAGAAGGGCTGAACAGATAACCAGGTTTTTAACCCAAAACGTACAAGTTTAAGCATCACATGAATGACCATGGAGAAGGCATTCTGCAGCTGAGGAACTACCACAGAAAAGACTTTGGGCGAAAACGCATGGTCGCTTTAGCCTCCTTTATTCCCTGTTTCAACCAGGATTCAGCCAGGATTGAACGCATGCGTTTCGCCGAACGTGCGTTCGATCCTGGCTGAATCCTGGCTGAAACAGGGAATAAAGGAGGCTGAAGCGACCATGCGTTTCGCCCTTTGTCTCTCTGTCTTTCATTGTCTCCTGTTTTACTTCAAATGGCAAGGGTTTACAGAGAAGAACTGCAGATGTCAATTTTAACAGGCGGACAGTTCACTATTTTATTGATTTCCTCCATTTATACTCCACTTTTCTTCCCAATGGTGACCCAAAGTGGCTTACAGCCATCTCCCCATCCCCGTTTTACTCCCACAACTACCTGTGAGGCAGGTTAGGCTGAGATTGGCCCAAGATAACATTGCCATGCCCCTCTTCAACACCAGCGGGAGGTTTTGGGGGCGGAGCCTGAGGAGGGCAGGGTTTGGGGAGGGACTTCAATGCCATAGAGTCCAATGGCCAAAGCGGGCATTTTCTCCAGCGGACCTGATCTCTATCAGCTGGAGATCAGTTGTAATAGCGGGAGATCTCCTGTTTGTCCCTAGGGATGCCAGCCTCCAGGTGGGACATGGGGATTTCCTGGAATTACAGCTCATATCCAGACTATAGAGATCATTTTCCCTGGAGAAAATGGCTGCTTTGGAGGGTGGACTCTATGGCATTGTAGTCCACTGAGGCCCCACCCCAGGCTCCATTCCAAATCTCCAGAAGTTTTCCAACCTGGAGTTGGCAACCCTACTCATCCCTCCCAGGCCACTAAGAACTTTAATAGTAAGAGACAGCAATTTGAGTTGAGCTTGGGAATGGTAGCCAACTGAACTCTCTTTAATACCCATATGGGTCTTGATTTTCAAGGAAAGGATGCACTTTTTTTGTTTACAGTTTTGACATTTCAGCCTCCCCCCCCCCCCCCGCCCCAACAAATGCTTAATTTTTACAACAAGTTCAAAGACTGTATAGAGGGGTCGGGAATGTCAGGCCCGGGGGCCGTATAAAGGCCCGCGAAATGATTTGGTCTGGCCCTTCATGGGTCCTGGCAGATCTCTAGCTCAGAAGGATGCTGCCCTACCTGAATCTCTTGGGCCCAGATGGGGACAGCAGAGCTCAAAAACGAGTCGCTCTACCTGGCAGACACTTAGAGCCATCTCTGGTTGTGCCTCTTGGCTAATTGTTTGAGCAAATATAGCAGGCTAATTTTAAAGCTGATAATTTTGTTTGGCCCCTGAATGATGCTATAAATATCCAATGGCCCTTGGCAGAAAAAAGGTTCCACACCCCTGTTGTATAGTATATATACTTACTGGGGAAATTTTTTTTTTAAGGTGAAAAAAATCAGGGTAATCTATAATTAAATTTTGAATTTTCATTGTTCTACAAAATGTGAGCTTGTTCATAAACACCATGCATTTCCTCCTAGAAGGGCTGATACAATCATTACTTTGAATTCCTATTCATAAGAATTTATTACAGAAGTGAAAATGTCTAGACAAGTTTTCTAAGAACAAGCTATTTTGCTTATAGAAAATTAATGAATTATGCTTTAAATTCAGTATGTATGCCAATTTTCTATTCTAAGTGAAAAATGATGCTTCTTATGTTGCTAAAGCGTCAAATGCATTTAGGCTTGACAGGAAACTAATGTGTGTACCATTTCCCCCCAGAATGTGTTCCTTAGTGGAAATAAAGTTGTTGATTTTCAGTCGCTTTGCAGATTTTGCCGAAGTAGGCTGATCTGAGTTCCTCCTCTGCTGAGTTTTGCTTCCTCTGCTCTTACAAGGGCTCATAGTTTACAACTACTGTCTAAAACAAAGATAAGCAGTCCAGTTGAAGTATGGGGGATTTACCCACAATACTATTAATTACCAAGGGCTGCTAAAGTAAGCCCCAGCCTCTCCAATTAAAATGAAATTCAAAATGAAATAGCATAAAATGCTCAATCTCTAAAACTCCAGCAGGGAGACATAACACAGCTGTGCGCTGGTCGCCATCTTGGAGAGGATTTGGTCTGATTCCTGGCAAGCAGTCTGGCTCACTTTTCTTCCCAGAATGTGTTTAAATTTGTTTAAAAAAAAAAAAAAAAAACTGGGGAAAGGGTCCCCCCACTAGGGTTGTCAGGTCCCTCTTTGCCACTGGCAGGAGGTTTTTGGGGCGGAGCCTGAGGAGGGTGGGGTTTGGGGAGGGCAGGGACTTCAGTGCCATAGAGTCCAATTGCCAACACGGCCATTTTCTTTAGGTGAACTGATCTCTATCGGCTGGAGATCAGTTGTAATAGCAGAAGATCTCCAGCTAGTATCTGGAGGTTGGCAACCCTACCATGGCTTCAAAATTTCTTTACATTTAATTTCTAGGATGGGGAATAGCTGTGTGAAAGAATGCATGCTTTGAATTCAGAAGATCCACAAGTTCAGACTGGACACTCCAAATGAGTGGATCTTTGGTTAGCAGGACTAGGAACAGTTGAATCCCTCAGATCACTGCTAGTTAGAGTAGACAATGCAAAGCTAGATGAATCAAAAGTCTGACTAACTATAAGACCGCATATCTGAGAGAAAGTCTTACCAAACCCAGTAAGCCTTACTTCTGATCAGGCTGAACATCACTGCAATTTCCTGGCCCAGACTGCTGTCCTACAAGTGGGGCCTGGAGATCTCCAAGAATTACAACTGATCTCCAGACCACAGAGATAAGTTCCCCTGAAATAAATGTCTGCTTTGGACGGTGGATTCTATGAGGTTCCACCCTTCTCAAATCCTGTCCTTCTCAGGCTCTACCCCCAAATCTCCTGGATTCTCCAACCAAGAGTTGGCAACTCTACACTGGGTCTGGAATAGCTGACTCTGGAATAGCTGGGACTGGAATAGCCAGCATGGTGTAGTGGTTAAGAGCAGTGGTTTGGAGCAGTGGAGTCTGATCTGGAGAACCGGGTTTGATTCCCCTCTCCTCCACATGAGCGGCGGAGGCTAATCTGGTGAACTGGATTTGTTTCCCCACTCCTACACAGGAAGCCAGCTGGGTGACCTTGGGTAAGTCACGTTCTCTCAGCCTCACCCACTCACAGGGTGTCTGTTGTGGGGAGGGAAGGGAAGGTGATCGTAAGCTGGTTTGAGTTTCCCTTAAGTGGTAGAGAAAGTCCTCATATAAAAACCAACTCTTCTTCTTCTTTATATCAGAAATGGAAATGAGTAGCAAATCAGATTTCATTTTTTTTAAAGAACAGCTCTTTTTATTAGGCACACACTCAAGGGGGGAATAACGGAGCTGTGTACTCTGTTTCTGGCTGAGGTGGCATCACTAAGGAAGCTTATATTGCTGACCCAGGGCCAAATGAGAGGGAATGCAGACGCGCTAAATTATAAGTAAGACACTTTCTTCATTAACAATTTTATTACAACATAACTTTATTAAACATCAACATTCATAATAATAATTGTAAGATTAGGATAATGATTGGAATATAATGGGCCACAACTTGGAATTGGCAACAGCTGCGACCCCCGTGGCGCAGCATGTACGATGTGTCAGGTACCAGGGCCGACCCCAATGCGGCCCTGTGTAACCACCAGCCCGCAGCGAGCCTGCTGCGAGCAGCCGGGGCGACGGGCCCTCCGAGACACCAGGATGAACGCCACTGGGTGTTTTGCCCATTGCTTGGGAAGAGGCAGACAACCTACCCTCCCATTAGGGCATGTCCTTGAAGCCTCTCCCAAAAAAACCCTTATTGGGATTCCCATAGTTGTGAAAGCGACCCCTCCCGGCCGCTTTCCCCCAAACTGACACATCTCCATGCCTATCTGCCCAAGTTGTGACATAAAATTAGGGTGGCTGGGCGGGTCAACAGAAAAGACGGAGTGAGCTGAGGGCGGGGCCTCCTCCCCCCATATGCTAAACCGGGAGGCCGAACCCTGCCCCCACAGGCTCCCGCCCAAGGTTCCCATTGGCTCGATGCCCAAGGGGCCTGGCCAATGGGAGGCTGTTGTTGGGCACAAGCCTTCCAAGCATGCGCAGATGCGCATGCCGGCCGGCCATTTTGTCTGCCTGCTGTCGCGCTCTGCCTTCGCTCCGACCGCGGGCGGCAAACCTGGCTCCCATTAAGGCGGGAACCAGTGCTTTGAGGCACTGAAAAGCCGTCACTGAAAATGAAATGTATTGGTTGGAGTCCAACTCATAGCCATATGTAAGAGAAACTTGTAATCCCTATTTTTTATATTCTTTATCATGATAAAAAGTAGCAAGAGTGAACTAACATAACTTTGTATGTTGTTTGAAGTTATTAGATAATTAGAAGCCAAGAATGCCTATCAGGTGGGACAGCTAGCTATTGTTAGAATATGGTTTTGAAAACCTATAAAAATGGGAAACTGCATCGATCTGGAGGGTCTTCTTTGAAGATGCTCCTTGCCTGTAACCCGCTTACTTTTGGTAAGCCATTTTAATGAGCTCAAATAAGTTTTTTCATTTAATCACCTAGTTAAAATCAATGGATAGTATCATATTATTGTAAGTTAGTCTATGTTAAAAGCGTAAATAATTATGTTTTAATAAGCAGATAACATGGAGGCAAGATACTCTAATAATATTTTTATTTGCGTACTGTATCCCCAAACATATCAAACGTTATTTCTCTTGCCAGGAAATAAATGATCTGATCTAGGAACTTTAATTAGACACCTGTTAAGTGCAGTCCTCTAGCTGAATGGGACCTGACCAGAATCATGCAGAATAGTATGAATCATTCTCAAGGAGCAAGCATATTAGTTTGTTATAACAGAAAGGAGAATTATTATGAAACTTTAAAGATAAGTTTTTATTCTTCTTGGTATCTGATGAAGGGCTCTTTTATTCTCAAAGGTTTATACCCCCAAAATTTTGTTGGGCTATAAGCTACTACTAGGCTCAGATCTAGACTTTTTTATTCTAGTGTTATCTTTTGAGTTTTAGAACCCACTTCATCATATGCTCTAGGTTGATCCTGCATTAAGCAGGGGTGGTTGGACTAGATGGCCTCTGTGGCACCTTCCAACTCTATGATTTTATGCAATCAGAAGTTATCTTAAACTAAACAAATTTACATGGCCACTGTGGCCACTGAAAGTCTAGTAGAAGTAATTGCATGTGTTAGGTTGGATCCTTTGGTATCTTTTCATTGATGGAAGGGCTTTTGCAGTAGTAGGGGTACTGTTTTTTACATAGCAGTTGAGCACTGCACTAAGAAAAGTTAATCGAATCCATCACAGCCCTTCTGATATATGTGTGTGTGTGTGTGTGCGCGTGTGTGTGTAAAGTTCAGCCAAGCTACAGCCAACGTTTGGCGACCCCTTATGGGGTTTTCAAGGCAAGAGACTGACAGAGGTGGTTTGCCATTGCCTTCCTCTGCATAGCAACCCTGGTATTCCTTGGTGGTCTCCCATCCAAATACTAAGCTGACCCTGCTTAGCAGCTGAGATCCGACGAGATCAAGCTAGACTGGGCCATCCAGATCAGGGCAGCCCTTCTGATAACATGAAAAAATGCAGGAGATATTATAAAAGCCGTTCCTAGTCTTTGCCTTAGACATTTATGAAGTCTTGCTTTATTGCTGGCACAGGAAATTGCAGAACAGAATGACTGGATTCACCTGCTGATTTATGGGGCCCAACCTATTGAATCTCTTTGCTGCTGTTTGAGTTTTGAACTCCAGGTTGGGAAATTCCTGGAGATATTCCAAGTGGAGCTTGGGGTGGGCAGGGGATGGGAGGAACTCAGCAGGGCACAATGCCATAGAGTCCACACTCCAAAGCAGCCATTTTCTACAGGAAAACTGACTTCTGTAGTCTGGAGATGGTTGTAATTCTGAGAAATTCCCAGGCCGACCTGGAGTTTGGCAGCCTTAGCTGCTATCCTTACTGGTGTTGACTGTTACCTGACTTTCAGGGCAATTCTAAGGAGAGTTACTGTAATCTAAACCTATTCATTTCAATGGGTTTAGACTGAAGCAACTCTGCCCAGGATTACACTGGAAGTCTAGTTGGTGGTAGTTTTCAGATAGTGTTTTATGATGTCTCTTTATTGTTGTAAAAGCATCGATGTATGAAAGCTTTTAAATGTTTAGAAAGTGGTGTAGAAACTGTGGGAAATAAAAGAAAGAGCAATGGCTCTCCTATCTGAGGAAGCTGGTTATTTTCAGGGGGCTCCACACAGCAAATGATGTTTTAAACAACCTACCAGCTCGTCCATAATTAGGCCTAAGAACTCAGGAGTTTCATAAGATTTCAGTCCAAGAATGAATCTATTTCAGAACCAGCCTGCGTGCTTTGCCAGTAATGAATCTTAGCACAGAAAGGTTAAATGTTGGTACCAATTTATTGGAGTTTCTGAGGCAAATATCTTGGGAGAAAGAATTATCACAGTATTTTTAATACTGCTGAACAGTATTTGATGCCTTTTTTTTTAAATGGTGACCTTTCAAAACCTTATATTTTTAAGCCTGATTTATTTTTTGGGGCTGTGTAATAAAAACACACTTTTATGGACAACTATATCTCATCCACAATGAACTTAATAGCACTTAACAGTCATCCTCCAATCTTTTAGCGCTGGGCATGGGGTGTTCTCACTGCCATAGATGCGCTCATTACTGCCCCTTGCAGTGATCTGCTAAAGGTCATGTCACTATTATGGATCGAAATGTATTAACCGCACTGCAGTTTAAAGCAAGGAAATGTGTGACTTGTACCTTTTTCCTTGATGAAATTATTTCAGCCACTTTGAAAATTATTTTTGGTATTTTTTAAAAACCTGTAATCCTGTAGTGGATGCTTGTTTGCTGAAAAATTATAAAATCCGTGAGGCAAAACTCCCTTTTCATTCTATTTTTAAAGCATCATGGAAGGACTACCTGAGAGTAGTTTGGGTGTATTCAATGAAAGTGTTCTAAAACAGGCATTGATAGACCAATTAGAACAGAGGTTATATACTACTATGTATGTGTGTGTGTGTGTTAAGTTCCGACTCATGGCGACCCTATGAATGAAAGTCCTCCAAAATATCCTATCTTTGACAGCCTTGCTCAGATCTTGCAAACTGAAGGCTGTGGCTTCCTTTATTGAGTTAATCCATCTCTTGTTGGGTCTTCCTCTTTTCCTGCTGCCCTCAACTTTTCCTAGCATGACTGTCTTTTCCAGTGACTCTTGTCGTCTCATGACATGACCAAAATACGATAGCCTCAGTTTAGTCATTTTAGCTTCTAGGGTCAGTTCAGGCTTGATTTGATCTATAACCCACTGATTTGTTTTTTTGGCAGTCCACAGAATCCGTAACACTTTCCTCCAACACCACATTTCAAAAGAATCAATTTTCTTCCTATCAGCTTTCTTCACTGTCCAGCTTTCACACCCATACATAGTAATAGGGAATACAATGGGATGAATTAATCTAGTCTTGGTGGCCAGTGACACATCCTTACACTTCAAAATATTTTCTAGCTCCTTCATGGCTGCCCTTCCTAGTCTCAATCTCCTTCTGATTTCTTGGTTGCAGTCTTCCTTTTGGTTGATGGTGGAGCCAAGGAATAGAAAGTCTTCAACAATTTCAATTTCCTCATTGTCAACCTTAAAGTTGTGTAATTCTCCTGTAGTCATTACTTCCGTTTTCTTGATGTTCAGATGTAGTCCTGCTTTGGCACTTTCTCTTTTAACTTTCAGCAATAGTCGTTTCAAATCTTCACTATTTTTTGCCAATAATGTAGTGTCATCATATCTCAAATTATTAATGTTCCTCCCTCCAATTTTCACTCCACCTTCATCTAAATCTAATCCAGATTTCCTAATTATATGTTCTGCATATAGATTGAAGAGATAGGGAGATAAAATACATCCTTATCTGACACCTTTGCCAATTGGAAACCATGCCGTTTCTCCCTATTCTGTTCTAACTGTGGCCTCTTGTCCAGAATACAGGTTGCGCATCAAAACGATCAGATGTAGTAGCACCACTATGTATAAGGTAATATTATTTTTTCCAGGTCTTAATTAAATATGTAAATGATAAAATGGGCAACTATCAAATGTAGTACAACAGTAATAGAAATTGGTAGTAAATACTAGATCTTTACATAACCGCTGATGTTTTTCCTTTCTCTGTAGTTAGATCAAAGTTCAGATGATTTGGGAAGAACAGGGTAAGACAATGAGGATAACGAATAGCAACTTGGGCACAGACACGTTGTAATGTTTTCTTCCCCCCCCCCATGTGTTCTGTTTTCCCTTTTTCTTTTTCTGTATCCTTATATATTAAAAATAATAAGAATAATACAAAGAAAGTGTTCTAATTCCTGTTTCAGCAGGCTCAGGTCACAGAGCTACACAGGGGGACATATCAAGAGTTCCGCTGACAGGACAGTGCCTGTGCATGTAGGAACATACTGAAAAGACTGGACTGGCAGCTTGTGCTGAGTTGAACTTGCAATCCAGTCCTAAATTGGGGGGGGGGGCTTTTGATGCAGTGTGTCCCCTGCGCCAACATAGATACCAGGCTAAATGAGCATTTATGCCGGCGCCGAGGAACGACGTGGCAGCACCACACATGGGTGCCAGCATGGCCGTGGCGGCGTTGTATCCCCTGAGCAAAGGCTTGTTCTGGCACCAAAGGGGGCGTTCCTGGAGGCGGGGCTGTCTTTAGTCAGCTCCCTGAGTCCTTTCACCAGGGAATGCCCCCTTTTGCCTGGGCAAACCTGCGCCTGCAAAAATGGTGGCACAGCCCCAAGGAACCGCATAGAGCAGTTCTACGGGGCTTGGGGAAGATTTCATTTTCACTTTGTAACCGCAGTGCAGCAAGCCACATAAGAACATAAGAAAGGCCTTACTGGATCAGACCAAGGCCCATCAAGTCCAGCAGTCTGTTCACACAGTGGCCAACCAGGTGCCTCTAGGAAGCCACAAACAAGACGACTGCAGCAGCACCATCCTGCCTGTGTTCCACCGCACCCAAAATAATACTAGAGAGAATAGGTATGCAGCATGACTAGTATCCATTCTAACTAATAGCCATGAATACCCCTTTCCTCCATGAATATGTCCTCTCACCTCTTAAAGCCTTCCAAGTTGGCAGCCATCACCACATCCCGGGGCAGAGAATTCCACAATTTAACTATGTGTTGTGTAAAAAAAAAAAAAAGTCCTTTTATCTGTTTTGAATCTGTCACCCTCCAGCTTCAACAGATGACCTCGCGTTCTAGTATTATAGGAGAGGGAGAAAAGCTTCTCCCTGTCCACTCTCTCCAAATCATGCATAATTTTATAGACCTCTATCATGTCATCCCTTAGCCGCCTTCTTTCCAAGCTGAACAGCCCTAAGCCTCTTAACCGCTCCCCATAGGACAGTTGCTCTAGTCCCCTAATCATTTTGGTTGCTCTTTTCTGCAGAAGCCACTCAGAAGGTGGCTCTGCTGCGCCGTGGCTGTGGCATCTCCAGCCGTGCCTCAACCTCATCTGAACCAGGTCTTCTGCAGGTGCCTACAAATGGGCAAAATCAACAACAGTCTGTAAACGTGGCTTCTCTGTTGTGGCCACCACCTTATGGCATGGCCTACCTGAGGATATAGTGACATAGGCACTTCGTGCAGACTGTGCTCGCATGCTGCGACAGGCGCATGTGCGCATTGCGCACCTCAACCGCAGCCCCGCAAAGCTCCCGCTGGTGGAGCTACGGGGCCTGGCAAGCCTAAGTCTATGTTACTATGTTAAGTTCACTGAAATGAGGATCCTACTATGAAATTTTTGTATCATTTAATAAGTCATGTTAAGACTTACGCTTATGCTTGAGTCCTTTTTATAGATTGTTCTACAACTCTACACCAGCATTGTGTAGTGGTTAAGAGCAGTGGACTCTAATCTGGATAACTGGGTTTAATTCTCTACTCCTCCACATGAGTGGCAGACTCTAATCTGGTGAACTGTGTTGGTTTCCTCACTCCTACACTTGAAGCCAGCTGGGTGTCCTTGGGCCAGTCACAGTTCTCTGAACTCTCTCAGTCCCACCTACCTCACAAGGTGTCTGTTGTGGGAAGAGGAAGGGAAGGAGATCGTCAACTGGTTTGATTCTCCTTGAAAGGTAGAGAAAGTCGGCATATAAAAACTAACTCTTCTTCATCTTCTTCTTCATCCTACTGTATTGTTTATTGAATACCCCATCCTCTCGATTGTATTGACATACTCTGTGTAATCCACTTTGGGTCCAAGCAAGAAAGGCAGACTATAAATGTAAATAAAATAAATAAATAAAATTTTAAAAATCACTGGATGCAACCCAGAGTGATGGAGAAGTTTAGTAAGTACCACATCCATTCTCTATTCTGTCACCCTTTATTTGAGTATACTGGTTTGCACTAACTACATTTTTATTGGGATCAGGTAGTGGCAACTTTCTCATAATTTTATGAATTTTTATATTCTAGTGTTATACTGCTCTAAGTGTCAACAACTACTCTTGAAATTACCCTAGGCATTGTTGAATTTGGGATTATATGGATTATGTGGGATTAAGGTGCCCCAGTCCAGTCACAGTGCCATTTGCTCATACTGAATCACCTTTGCTTCTAGGATTCTCTACAATCCTGTTGAATAAGGAAGCATTTCTTCTATTCAGGCAAGCCAATGAACCCTTCTGATTACAAATTATCCATTGCAGTATTTTAATGGCATATTTACTGAATTCACAAATCAAGAAACTGATGGCAATTTTGAGACAACTCTCATCTTGAAAATATCTTTAGAATGTGTTTGGAGGCCAAGATCCCATTTTGAGGCCTGTACAAAGCAAATGCTTGGAATCCTGTGAAATGAAGTTGCGGGAAAGCTCTCTAGCACAAACAAAAGAAACCTGTAGCACTTTAAAGACTAATAATTTTTTTTCTGGCATAAAATTTTGACAGTAACCCTGAGTAAGAGTCACAGAATTGGGATAAGAGGACTGGTCCTTTTATGGATTAAGAAATGGTTACATGACAGTAAGCCAAGAATATGAATACATGGACAGTTCTTGCAATGGAGGGGAGTGAGCAATGGGGTTCCAGAACGATCAATATTGGGACTGGTGCTATTCAATTTGTACATAAATGATTTGGAATTGGGGGTGAGCAGTGTAGCGGCCAAGTTTGCAGAGCTCAAATGATTCAGGAGGATGAAAACCGAAGTGGATTGGCAGGAGCTACAGGAGGATCTGTCTAAACTGGGTGAGTGGAAACCTCATTCATTTCTACCAAGCCACAAATATTTCATTAAACTTATGTTCTACTGAAGGATAGTTTACTTTTATCAGTCAACACAGTGACAAATGCCTGTGGTTATAAGTAGTGCCGGATCCAGCATTTGCATCTTACATATACATAACATTATGTATAAATGTAAATCACATGGTTATCTAGTTCATTTTTCTAACTATCTACATGCACAATGCAGCTCATTTTATTAACCTGCTTAAAAGTGGTCAGGTTAACAAAGTGTCTGCATCCTGGGTTCATTTCCTATTTTCAAAATTAATTTGAATCTTGGTAGATTGCTTTTAATTTACCTGCATATGAGGAAAAGGCATGCGCGTGGAAATCTAATGTAATAAGAAACTGCTGAATGTGCTTGAGCGATTATATTATTCAACAAGCTCTCCGCCTGGTATGCTTCTAAATTTTCTCTTGCAAAGGATGCTCAATGTTACAAAAGCAATTATCCATTTTTATTTTGTTTACATTGCACTGAAAATTTACATCATACTTTTACAAATCCTTTTTTCCCATAAAAATAGACTTCTTTACAAAAGTGTATGCATTATTATAAGAGGAGTAGCCAGTTGCAGAAGAAACAAGATTTTAAACAAGATCTCAAATGTATTAACCTTAACATTAAATGAGTGAATCATCGTTATTGCAGTCATTTGAATAAACAAGAATAAATAACAAATTGATGATATAAAATATTTTAAAAAAACAGCGTTCTTTTAGTAGAAGACGGTTTTTTTGGACAGAACCATATGAATTCTCAACGTAAAATGCTGTAAAATGGTTTATAAGAAATTCACCAAACATCATAGAAATCCAAGCAGCAATCCTGGGTACGAAGATAGGGGGAGGTGGGGTTTTTTTTGTTTTGTTTTTGGTAGGCACTCTCTATAACAATATTTTTTAAAAAATTTTTCACAGAGTTACTCAAGTCTGGGGAAAGAATGTAATAACGGATAATTTGCATTGGCTAATGTACAGCAACGATGAGTCCAAGATGATCCCATGCTATAAAAGGAAGACAATGAACTATGACATTTGATAATTAATTTATGAAACAATAATCAAAACTAAAAGTTTCATTCCTTTAACTGAGTGAACGAAATGGGTGTGCAGTGCCTCAATCAAGCCTTGAAAGGAAGTTGGGTTTGAAGAAAAACTGATTGGTTTGGTGTGTTTCCCCCCCCCTTCTTAGTATCACGGTTTTCATATCACCTTATTTACAGTGTACTGTTGCAACAGATGATAAATCGGAATTAATTTGTATTCCAAAAGGACGTCACCAACAACAAAAAAGACTCCCCAGATTACGAGCAGGCAGGATTTGTTTGGACAAGCCAAAGACCACCAATTTCAGCAGGAAACCTTGAACTGATCCGCAGCTTACCTTGCAATTCAATTACTTCACCGTACGCAGCTTGGTCTACACAACACATTCAGTTTCAGTCCCAAGTACTTTGGTTTGTTTGGGCTGTGGACGAGATGACATCTTTCTTCAAAACAGATTTGGGCTGGCATCGCTACTTGGCAGCCACAGCCGTATGCCTAACCCTGCTTTGGCGAAGCGTTCAGAACACTCAGACCTCTCCTAAAAAACCACTAGTTGCTAGCATAGCATATTAACATGAGACCAATGTTGATGTTACAATGTTGTCATTGTGAAATGATCCCCCTTTCCTAGCAAGCATTGCAAACTTCAAAGCTGTAAGTACATACCTACCTGTGAATTGGATGGCAACAAGGGTCAGAGCAGACAAGACAGACCCTTGTAAGGGATCTTTTTTTTAAAAAGTGAATTAGCAGTCCCTAGCAGATGCTTTGAAAATCAGGGAAGAATCACTGCATGAGGTCTTCCTCCAGGCCATTTCCATGATTTAAGCTGCAAGTCAATGCTATACAATAGAAAATCCAGGCACAAGTTCCTGAACCTGTGTTTTCTACCATGCAAAACAAAACTGCAGCTTCTGAGCAGCGTTTCAAACCGAGGAAGAGGCAAGAAAAGAACGGTTTTGATGTCCTGTCTCCCAACAACCTCCCCAAGATCTTCAGAGCAACCTCCTGGGTTTGCTAATAAGCTTTTTTTTAAAAAACTATTAGATTACTGTCCTAAATCAGTGCCCACGGAAACACATGAACACATGAAGTTGCCTTATACTGAATCAGACCCTTGGTCCATCAAAGTCAGTACTGTCTAATCAGATCGGCAGCGGCTCTCCAGGGTCTCAGGCAGAGGTCTTTCACATCACCTACTTGCCTAGTCTAACTGGAGTTGCCGGGGATTGAACCTGGGGCCTTCTGCATGCCAAGCAGATGTTCTACCACTGAGCCACAGCCCCTCCCCAACTGCAATCCATATGGATCTCCTGTGGGTTTGCCCATTCACTTCAACAAGGGGGGGCAGATCTGTGCCTCTGGCATTGTGTGCCTGTAAGTGCTCCCTCCATTGCAATAAACTGAGACCTGGTAGGTAGGAGAGCTCTCTGCATGAATTTGAGTTTGGGGGCCTGTGTGCCTTTTAATGACTGCAGTTTTCCTGGCATTTGTACTGTGGGGACAGCATGGAAGCAGAGGCTGGCCAAAGGGATGGTGGTGCAAGATCTGAAATTTAGTTTCTAGTGTTTCTGTAAAGTGGTGTTTTCCCGTCTTTTGTGAGCTTTCAAGAAGGGCAAATTGGTGTTACTGGGCAGTGAGCAGAGGAGAAAGGAGGAAGCATGAAAAGGATCCTTTCCCAAATAGACTGCTGCATAATTACAAAACCGGAACGACTCATTAACAGGGCGCGTCCTGTTTTTTATCCTGTTGTCGGATTGGCAGCAGTCAGTAATAGTAGCATGGAATGGAAGGAGGTGGGGGAATAATGGATCTACCCCGGTAGCCGAATGCAGGAGTAGTTAGTATAAAGAAAAGAGTGAAGGTAGAAATGGAGCGGGGAATTAAATTTGTGAAATAAAAGAACCTGAGAAGCTGACAATTATTCCACTGTGGCACGGAAATAATAGGTTGTACTTGAAAGCTTAAGCCTATTAACGGCCACGGCGTAATCTTAGAAATTCATAGGTACAAACTGGGACGGGGTGAATAAAGTCCTTAAAAGAAAAGGTATAATTGAGAGAACGGGACCATATTCTAACCCTTGAGGAAATGATGCAGTATGTGGAAGTTAACAGAAAAGTCAATGACTTGCTGTCTCCTGTAAATATAATTCTTAATTTCTACCATATATCTTTCGTATTGTTCTTTTAAACCCAGTCCCTCTAGCACAGTTTATAAAGCACAAAAGTACTGATAAATGGATGCTCCTCCAATATATGCAAATATGTTTTATTTTTATTTATTTAATTTTTCTTTTTTTAGAATAATCTCCTTTTTTAAAAAAGCAAATAAACTGTGAATAAGCACTCATGGAGTGCAGCAGAATTCTTGTTTTCTGTAAAATACTCCATGGTAGCCATGAAGCAATTTTTTTTCCAGTTTATGAAAAAGAAAAGAAATCCACTCTTGTCTCTCTCGTCCTCAGGAGAAGGTGACCCAGCAAATCCTGAAAAGTGTGCTTTAATATATAATTTTTTTTTGAACCAGTGAACTAGATGCGCACTGGGTTTTTTCGATTTTCAGATCACCAATGTCGAGCCGTCGCCATGTTATACCATTGTGCAGACCGTGTTCAAGTTGGGATCAAACCGGACAGCCTTCCCTTCGACAGACTTCGCATTGGTGTCATACATGGGGTTTTCAAAAGCAGCTTGCCCATTGTTATTTTCATGTACAGAACATCCTGTATACTGCGTTTTAGGGGCAGTTCTGTAGGGAGAAGGCGAGAAGAAAGGAAAGGTGAATCATGTAATGTCTAAGTCATTGACACAAACAAGTACAATGATAAAATCCAGAGGCAAATATTATGGTGCTTTCCCATTAACCAGCGGTTCCCAAACTGTGCTCCACAGAGCACTTGGTGCTCCACAAAACATCTCTTAGTGCTCTGTGAAGAGATTGGAAAGAAAATATTGCTGTCATTCGGTTTAGTATATAGGTGCTAGGTGAAAATTAGTGCTCCGTGATGAATTTCTCTCCTGAAAAGTGCTCTATGACTCAAAAAGTTTGGGAACCACTGCCATTAACTATAGTACCCTGGGATATTCTCATATTTGTACCCCTGTTCACAAGTTACTGTGAACACATATACATCTTGCATGTACATGTGCACATCTTTTTTGTAAGAAAGAGTCAACACCCCCTTGACTTTAACAATGAAACCTGGATAAATGTGGGGCTTATATCATATGTTCAGCTCTACAGGTGTTGAATGTTATATGTGAATTGCTCAATGCACATATAAAGAAAAATCAAGAATTACAACTGGTCTCCAGCAGATGGAGTTCTTCTGGAGAAAATGGCTGCTTTAGAAGTTGGTCTCTATGGAATTATACCATGCTGAAATCCCATTCCTCCCCAAATCCCACCCTCCACAGGCTCCACTCCCCAAATCTTCAGGAATTTCCCCACGCAGAGCTGGCAACCCTGTGAAAGGCTCCCTTCCTGGTTTCTGCTCCTTATGTTCGTAACTCGGGCATTTGTAACATGAGGATTTGCTGAACTTGGATAACAGGCAGGCATATTATTAGAAGAAAGTGTAATCGTAATATTCTAGGCCTCATCAAAATAGCTATAATGCTGAGGATCTTTAAGACAGAGAACCATTCTGACATTTAAAATCCTTGTTAAACTCTGATTATAAATTGTGTGTGTGTGTGTGTGTGTGTGGTTCAGAGAGTGAGATTCTGCCATATGCACAAACTATAGTCCACCTACATATCCCCTTTCCTTATCTCTTCTCTAAGTGGAAAGTAACATATGACCCTAAACAAGAGATAATTTATTAGTATCTCAGATCTCCCTAAATCTTTTAGTATCCAGGCACAAAGTGGATCACATGAGCAAAGGTACAGAGCAGAGCAGAACAGTATTGATTTAATGGTGGGGTGCGTTGATATATTTCCAATTTTTGGTATATTTTTGACTGTCCCTCAACATTCATCCAAGTCCTGGATTGCAGGGTGAACTGTACAGTCCCCTAGGATGCTCTGGAGTCTTGGGGGCAAAGGAGCTATGCAATCCCTCAGCTTAACTCATCAAGCTTGAGCATCACTGAATCAACCTGCCTGGTGTGATGGGAGCTGTGGCTTTAATGTCCTTCTAAACTGAACTGGAAGTCCATGAAAATTTATTTTCCTTTCTCCAAGACTTGGGAAGTTCCCTGAGGCACTGCAGCATTGTGGGCCAACAGGGACTCCCCAGTTCCATGGAACCTTAACCATCAACCCCTGGAGGCTTTTGCATGCCATTTCTGTCCCCAATTTGGATACAACATAGAGAAACACTTTCAATTTTCATGCAATTTACTTAGCCATTTGATGGAAAGGTTTTTCCTTCATTGAACATGCAAATTACCAATGTAAATTGGAACTCAGGAAAATTGGGGTCATCTCTTCTCACTACCCTCTCATAGCAGGTAGGAAAGTGTTGATACATTTTATTACATTTCATACATGTCCTCAAATTACTCAAATACACTGAGAGAATTTAAAACAGATGGACATACATTGCTTTTAAATGTTTTGTACAAAAGCTACTAGTTAACTACGGACAAGTAGGTGAATCACTGGGAGATGCTGGCGATGTTACCACAGCCAGATTATGGCTGAATTATCAATGACTTCAGAGGAACAACCATCTGCAATAAACCTTCTCAGAGGCATAGGGCTCTTCTAAGCTCTCACAACCCGGTAAACTGTGTGGGATGTAAGATAAATTGTACAAGAAATATGAGCTGCAATATTGTAAATGTCAAAAACAAAATATAAGCAATATGCCAAGTATGCAGCCATCCCCTTTTTATTGCAGTGTCCTGAGTTGCCAAGAAATTTGAATAACCTCGCTTTCTCTCTGGGAACGAGTAATTTACAACAATAATTTAAATAGGAGGGAGTAAAGGTATAATGTAGGGAAATAACCTTACCTATCAAGCATCCCTGACAGTTCTAAAATGAGGTTAGTGTATGTATGCACTCGACAGGATGTTTTTTCACAGGAACGTGTCATTTATCTTGACTGGAACAATGGGGTATACAGGCACTAAATAATTCAGTTTAGTGATAATATTGAGGATGGGCCAAAACCATCCATAGCACATATTGCTATTTTTTTTTAATTGCTCAAGCTTTTCTTTCCAATGGCCTGGGACATGTGTGATTAGATTTTCAGTTGTGTTCCCACTCCAAAGATATGTACCCAAAATATTGTTCCTTTGTTAATTTTATCTAGTTTTAGCTAGAAAGGCTATTTTGAGACTAAGGTCTAAGGGGTAACTTTTGTCCTTTATTTATCTTTTTAATCCATATCTTAAGAGACAGGAAAAGGAGCAAGAGTCCAGTAGCACCTTAAAGACTTACAAAATTTCTTGTAGGGTATGAGATTTTGTGAGCCACAGCTCACTTCTTCAGATATCTGATCTGAAGAAGTGAGTTGTGGCTCACAAAAGTTCATACCCTGCCAGAAATTTTGTAAGTCTCTAAGGTGCTACTGGAGTCTTGGTCTTTTCTACTGCTGCAGACAGACTAATATGGCTACCCATTGTGATCTATCTCTTAAGGCAGCATGGCGTAGTGGTTAAGAGCGGTGGTTTGGAGTGGTGGACTCTGATCTGGAGAACCTGGTTTGATTCCCCACTCCTTCACATGAGCGGCGGAGGCTAATCTGATGAACCAGATTGGTTTCCCCACTCCTACACATGAAGCCAGCTGGGTGATCTTGAACAAGTCACATTCTCTCAGATTCACCTACCTCACAGGGTGTCTGTTGTGGGGAGGGGAAGGGAAGGTGATTGTAAGCCTGGCTCTATCACCTCCCCTCTCCACCTCCCCTCTCCATTTGGTCCTCAGTTAAGTGAACTTTGAAATCAGCTTAGAGAAACTGGCCCAAATATTCAGCTCTGTTTGCAGCTTTTTGCAACAAAAATATATATGTTGTAAGTTTGTATTGATACCTACCTTTGTTTATAAAGGTAAAACCCAAATCCTGCTAATATAAGGGCAAAGAAAGGCACAAGAATAGCAATGGCCACAGAACTGCTGTTTGTACCGTGTGGTTGATTTGAAGAATTTGAACCTTCAGACATGTTAAGTCCTGGAAAAACAAAAACAAAACAAAAATTATTTCTTTTCCAGTCATGCTTCTCACTCCATAATTTCAAAATATTATACTATCAATAAGAATCATAGAATCATAGAGTTGGAAGGGACCACCAGGGCCATCAAGTCCAACCCCCTGCACATTGCAGGAAATTCACAATTACCTCCCCCCTCCACACCCCTAGTGACCAGAAGATGGCCAAGATGCCCTCCCTCTCATCATCTGCCTAAGGTCACAGAATCAGCATTGCTGACAGATGGCCATCTAACCTCTTCTTAACAACCTCCAGGGAAGGAGAGCTTACCACCTCCTGAGGAAGCCTGTTCCACTGAGGAACCGCTCTAACTAAACCGCTCTAAGAAAGCAGAACACAGAAAACCGCTCTAAGAAAGCAGAACACAGAAAAATGAGGGGGAAAATCAGCATAGTTTGCTTATATCTTTTAGTGTTCTGAAATAAAATGTTTCCAAAATTCTTCTCATCCCAATTTCTCCATGATTCTTTGTTTTTGAATTATGAATTTCATTTCCAAAATTGCACTGATACATTAGGAGCTCTCCTTTGTTTCATTTTACTCTTCCAAATTTTGAATCCTTTGGGTTGCTTCTCTTCCTTTGTTTCCTTCTGCATTAGCAATGTAGATACATACACTGGTGACATGCTGCTAAGAAGCAATCTTGATGTGACTGTGTATGATTTCACAGATTCTTTTTATGTGATGCTTTACCAAATGCACACTGGTAAAAAAAATGCACAAAAATCTTGGAAAATCTGGGAATCCTGAAAAAATCAACAAGTGCATTCACACAAGGATTGTTTTTTCTGCAGTGTCTGCAATTTTCATATCCACATCCATAATGCAGCTCAACTGAAGTCTGTACCAGATTATATATGCTCCAATTTATCATTAATTTTAGAAAACCAATTCGCACTAAGAATGGAAAATAATGGAATTTGGGTCATTTTCATATTTCTTGGCTGGGAGAGTCTGATTGAAATTTGGGTTGGTACCAGAACCGCATGTCACATCTCAATTCTGCTTGATTCCTACTGTTGATTCCTACTACTTGATTCCTGAGGTTGGGGGCCAAAACTCCTTTGGAGGCGGAATGACCCCTACGCCGGCATCCGTGCCACTTGCGCCATGCAAACTGGCATGGACACCACCATAGGGACACTTACGCCGGCTCCCCTAGACTGGGGTTGCTGCATGGCCCTCTAGGCCTCCCACCACTATTCTTCCAGTACAAGTCCCCGCACTGGCATCCCAGGAGGTGTCCCTGGATTTTCCGGGAGTGGAGCTACCGTTAGGCAGCTTCCTAATCCCTTTCAGCCTGGGAACGCCCCCTAACACAACGGTGTTGCTGCACCACTTTTTTTTGTTTTGTTGGCGCAGCATCACTGTTTGCTATGGGCCATTTCCCCCCCCCATTTTTGTTTTTTTCAATTTTTACCCTTTTTAACCCTGCGGTGACTGCAAGACCTCTGTGGAGGCACCGTGGCAGCACACGGCCACACTGTCCCTGACCGCTCCGGCTTTCAGGAATGGGCCATTACAGTGCAATCCTAAAATGGGATAAGAACCGTATAATTCTTTTTAGGATTGCACTGTAATTATTATATCCTCTGGAAATACAAGTTTCCTCCTTTGTATAGTGGATGTCTTTTTTAATGTCCAACTAAACATAAACATGTCATAATAATAATTAAACAGTACAAGTTCATATGACAGTGTGGTCATCAAAACTGGCTGCAGTTGAGTGAGTGAGCAAGTGCCTGTCCCAATTTCTATACTCAGCTGGCTTTCTCCTTCTCCTTCTTCATTCTCCCAGCCCCTTAAGATCATTGCCTCTATACGCGCTCCCGTGTGCTCCATCACAGTCAGCATAATGTACTCTGATTGACTGTGGCTCTTCAGCCTCTCAAACAGCGATCAGGTAGGGAGGTGGTGAGCTCCCCTTCACTGGCAAATCTTTAAGCAGAGGCTGGACAATCACTTGTCAGGGATGCTCTAGGCTGATCCTGCATTGAGCAAGCAGTTGGACTAGATGGCCTGTACGGCCCCTCCCAACTCCATGATTCTATGATATCACCTCCTTAATTTGCCATTCTTTCTAAGTCTCACCCTTCCATCCAGTTTTCTGTCTATCCAGTAGTGGTGCTGTATTTTTTCCATCTATACATTCCAATATTCATTCTTATTTCTGAGAGTTTTTTTCCCCACTGTGCCCCTTTCCTTATTATGCAGGAAGTGGGATGCTAGGCACTCAGACAGGTCTCCAATTAAAGTGAAAATTAATGTGGTGTCTGCTGTTGTCACACAGGCACTGATGTTTTGTTCTCTCTTAAACGAAGGAAAGGAGTGGTATTCCACTATAAAGCTTTTTAAAGGAACATGTCTCCTGGGTAAGATTGCAGATCCCTTTAATGCAGTCCACCAATTCTATTATTTCTCAGCTTTCGGACAACATTTCTCCTGCCCTTTTTGAGAACGCCAATTCAGGAGGCACCCAGAAAGAGAGATCCATTTGCAGATAGATGGGACTTAGTCCTATGGTTATCATATGTGGACACCCACAGGTGTATACAGCACACCTACAGCTTTGATGTGATGTGTGCAAGTGTAAGGACAAACCCTGAGATGTCTTTGTAAGAACAGGAAATGGCCAGTGATGGTCAGAGCAAACATTTACCAAAAAGAAAGCAAATAGCAGAATAAAAAGGGCACAGTGCTGATGGTAAACCAGGGGTACTAATTGCCAGCAACAATTGCCTGCGACATCATGTCACTTCTAGTAAAAAACAAAACCAAAAACTAGAAATGACATAGACAACTCTAGGAATCTCCAGAAACTCTATGGTAAAATCATAGAATTGCTGGCAATTCCTAGAGCTACCTATGTCACTTACTTTTTTAAAAAACTGGAAGTGACATGACGCCGCAGCTAGGGTTGTGGCTCCCACAGCCCTCCCACCAGTTGCCAGACACTGCCTGGCAACCTTTTTGGTGAACTGATAAATATGTGCAAAATGGGACACTGTCTTTTTTTTCTGCAAAAGAACATTTCATAATGAATGAGGTCATGCAGGACAGATGCTGAGAAGCAGTCAGAAGATCTTGCAAAATGTGTATCTTTTAAAAGAGGAACTACTTTGTCAAGAAAGCTGGAAGAAAAGAGCTAATCAGGAAAAGTCAGGGATGCAAAATAAGATAAGGGGCACAAAGTACTATCTCCTTGCATTATGTTTAGTAGCAGATCAAACAAAAATGAGCTGGTGCAAAAATATCCTAAGGAAAAAGAACCTGTTTTTTTTTTAATATTTGCAAGACCAAAAGGATTTCCTCAGCATACTTAGGTTGGTATTTCCTTCGTTTCATGTTGACAGTAAACAAGGAGAGATCCATCCTCTATAGTAACTACAGGAACATTTTCTATTTGAGATAAACTTATCGCATTTGAAAGCGACCAACCTACTTAAAAGGGGATTACAGCCCAAACAACTAATTCCTCTTGTAAATGTGTATATTGGTCTAAACGGAACTTGGCTGCCTGAAAAGTAGGAACATTTAATTATACTCTAGCTTCAGTCTCAGGGAAAAAAATACGACAGTACTCAAGAGATGGGCTCCAGCAATTTATAGCTTAATATTTTCTTTTAGCTACCTAACATTTTCTTTCTTTTTTATATGCTTATTGAGGAAAGCAGTAAGATTTTATTAGCGGCAAGGAATTTGGGGAAAAGGTGAGAGAACAAAGAGATTGGTACACAGCAACAAAGATGAATATCTAAGCCTCCCCAGTGTCCTCCTTACAAATGATGATAATAAAAATTCTGTCTGAATCATCACCCAGTTAAATCATGATACTTTTAACATAAATTGATTGAGGCCAACCCAGGTCATGGAACTGAAAAGGGGCTGGGGGATGTTTATAGGTATTAGAATGTTCTTTTAGGCTTCAAAAGCTGATGAAATATAAAATGCTAAATTATTCAAAATCTGTCATGAAATGTTAGTTAAGTAAGAATCCACCCCCCCCCCAGTAAAACTCAACAGGAAAATTTGTCAGGTAGACATCAATTGGTTCTAGTTTAAGAAAATAAATTCTCTCCTATACAAAGTGAAAAGAGAATATGATGAGATTCAAGGGCCAAACTAGATGTGATAGGTCCTTCACTGGCAACCCTCTGGAGACTTTCAGGAACAGGGCCTCATGAAATGGCATCTGGTGATGTGATGTCATTTCCAGCTGCGTAATCAGAAGTGACATCACTGCATTGCTGGAAGCTCTAGCATTCACTCGAAACTCCATATAACCATAGAGTTTTCTGTTAATGCTAGCACATTTCTGGTTAGTGATCTAATCTAACATTTCTGGTTAGTGATCTAAACACAGCTGGAAGTGATCTAATCATGTTGCCCAACGCTGCTATGGCCCCCACATTTTCCCCCCTCCACTCACTGGAGCGAGGGCAGCCAAAAGGGGCAAGAGTTTCTCCACCCCTACCTTGGAAATGACAACCCTTTAAAGCAGGAAATTTCTCAATAGATCTCATTCAGGATGATTTAGGTTTCAAAGAAGATACTGAGAGGGAAGGGTCATTTTGGATCGGGCTGTAGCATGTACCATATTCCTAATGAAAAAGGGAGGAGGAAGTCCTCCTTGACCACCTGAAAAGCTGTGTTGTGGATCATGGGACCTGTGTGGACAAAAGCCATGTAAAAAGGGATTGTAGGAAGGAAGACAATGAGATGAGGTTGAGTGAAAACACTGGCTACAGTCAACCCAATATGTGGTAGTGCAAGAAGACATCTTGAAAAGCAGAAGTTGAGCTTCTTCCTACAGCCATTCACTGAAATGGCGGTGAGATTAGGACACCCTTTCAGCAGGCTGCCTCCTACCCTCCAAACACAAGATTTCAGCATTCCAACAGATTTAATAATTAAATAATGAAGCACAACTAAATATTACAAAATTAATGTTCAGTAGTTACCTAATCTTTGAAGACCAAATTGTCCATAATCTTTACCCTGGATAAATCCTTGAAAAACATAGGTAGCACCATCAGGTTCAGCTGAAACCTACATGGATAGAAAAGACCTATGTCAAACTGTACACACACACACACACACACACACTTCTTCAAATGCACCAGCTACTTATATTCAGTTTGGATTGAGGCACTTAAATCATTCAGCTACTCAAACCTATTCTGGGTTTTACATGGAAATATATTTTCTCAGCAGGAGGTAGTTGGGCTAAGAGGACATGTGGGCCCATTAGATGCCTTTGTGCCCGAATTGCCGCAACTGTATTATTATTTTTATTAACATCTGAGATTACAATAACTAAAGATTAAAAAGAAACCCAGTATTTTATGGCTTATGCTAAAAATATCAGGATAATTATTGTTTAATGGCCATTACTACTTTTTTATACATTACTCATATATCGCTACTGCCTTTTATTACATACTGTTCATTATATTACTGTTGGTATATATATATTAATTGTTGGTACATTCTTTCACTTTCTTTTCTGTTTGATGTAATTGATTTGATTATAACTGTGATCATGACATGGCTTGTAATTGCTTTTTCTTTTCTTTACTGTTTTGTTTTTAATTAAAAAATAAATATTTTTTTCAGTGTGGCTGCTTTGTACATCTCTCACAAGGAGTTCTTAAGAACACTTTAGAAAATAAATCGTATGTGACTTTGAAACCATGTAAGAAACCTGAGACGTGTGTTATCTGAAGCTGCTTTTGACTCCTTTTGTAAAAGGATGATCTTTTACAGACTGTAATCTAGCTCTGTTTCACTGAATGGAATTCAAGCATACATAAATGTGTGCAAGAATGTGGACAAGCTGAATTGAGTCACGTGACTCTTATCAGTGAGCAGCCGCCACCCCAAAAAACAATCTGTGCTGTTCTAGCTCCTGAAACATATCCAGACTGACTTCCAGTATGCCCCTGTGATCAGGATGTGACTGAATGATGAAAGTATCTGTGCATCAGATCAGCAAGTGCTGACAGCATTCAAACAACCCCCTTGCTGGAACTGAAAAAATCACCATCAACACCTCCAGGCTTGTGAGTTCATGCGACTTGGGTGAGTTATTAAAAGCATTCCATGTACCACTGACATGAGAACAGCTCAATTGCCAAAGTCATGGGATAATTAATATGGGGTAGCCATGCTGGTCTGCAGTGGGACACTTAGATTTGAGTCCAGTAGCACCTTGGAGATTAACAAGATTTTCGGGGTATGAGCTTTCTGACAAAGAGAGCTTTGACTTTCTAAAGCTTGTACGTCAAAATTCTTGTTTGTCTCTAAGGTGCTACTAGACTCAAGTCTAGCTGACAATTAATAGACCATGCATAAGGAACTGTGAATATCACCAGTTTCGTGTTGTGGTGTAGTAAAGAGCAGCAGACTCGAATTTGGAGAACCGCGTTCAATTCCCCACTCCTTTGCATGAAGCCTGCTGGGTGACCTTGGGCCAGGCACAGTTCTCTCAGAACTCTCACAGCCCATGCAGAGGCAGACAATTGCAAACCACCTCCAAACCCTATGGCCAGCTGCGATTTGATGGCACTTTCCATCACCAACAACCATGTGGCAGCATGGGATTGTCCTGTACTCTTGTTTTGGCTAAAGCACTAGAAGCTGCAGCATGGGACATCCTTCTGCTAGCAGAAAGACTGTGGCATTGCAGAAACTCCATAAGCACTATTCCTATCCCATGCATAGCCAGAGTAACATCATATTTACTAAGCAGACACACACAGAGATACAATACTTGCCCATGGTCTGCACATAGGGTTGCCAATCTCCAGGTGGTGCAAAAACAGCACTGTGGCCAATTCAAATGCAATATAAGCAATGTTTAAATCATGCTACCATACTGATGAAACACTCCTAACAGACTCTAATACAAGAATGTAACAATTTATATAACAATTGCCATATACATAATACAAACTCCAGATGGTAGCTAGAGATCTCCTGCTATTACAACTGATCTTCAGGTGACAGAGGTCAGTTCACCTGGAGAAAACGGCCACTTTGGACGGTGGATTCTATGGGAGGGGAGGGACTTTAATGGGGTATAATGCCTAATACCTGCCATGGCAACCTCTCCTTGCAAGAGAGAAAAACAACAACACCAATCATTGGTTCTTGTAGGTTATCCGGGCTGTGTAACCGTGGTCCTTCAGTGTTACTCTTCTGAAGATGCCTGCCACAGCTGCTGGCGAAACGTCAGGAAAGAAAATATCAAGACCACGGTTACACAGCCTGGATAACCTACAAGAACCAAACAACACCAATCCTTTTCAGGAAGACATTCCTGCCAAACGCTGACTGCCTGATTAAATAGGATGGGCCTGGCATATATCATTTCCAGTGAGCCTGAAGAAGCATCTGTGGTGATATCCCTTCTCTCCTGATATGGCCTTATAATGCAAGAGTTCCTACGAAGCACCGCTGCAGTGCCTCCGAGGCCCTGGGCATCTTCCACCTCTATGGTCTATGACCCCATTGCTGGTTATGGCTCATGGCTCCAGTGCCACACAATGAACTGAGCCACAGTGAAGCCTGATGGTGGGGTTAGTTCTCTGCCCTTGGTCAGCAGAGTGCCAGGTACTAGGGCGGCAAAACAAAATAAAATAAAACAAAAATAAGTTGATTGAAATGTTATAAAGAGTGCAGCTGGTATTGTGTGGCATACAAATGCAAGCCGCAGTCACCTGCTTTCAACATATTATGGGGCATGAAAGTATCGCATGCTGTTCCAATAAAGTGAAAATAAAAGGGATTTTGGAAGGTAACAATGAGGAGGCTGCTTGTACTGTATGTTGAAAATGGTTGCTATTTTCTAAAAAAACCCAGGGGTACTATTAAAGATTATTTTTACCTTTGCAATCAGTCAGTGGCATTTCCCAAGACTCTTTAGAATGTCACTATATTGTAGTACCAACATTTGTTGGTGCCCCATTAGTAGCCACATGATCCTGTTTTTCAACACTGCTAATTACCTTCCATTGTGCAACACCTTTATTGTTCAGGTCTCATGCACAAGCCACCATTTGCTATTAAGACACTATTATATTTTGCCGAAACTATACTCACAAAACCATCCATTGCCCATTTCTCCTCCTTCAGTTTGTTCAGCGAAGTGTGGGATGGTGCTTTAATGAGATATATATGGAGCATTAAACGGGCTTCTTGGCTTTTATATACCCCTGTAAAATGTAAAAAAATAGTTGATCTGTGCCACTTATAAGTAACTGGAGCTAAAAAGAGAGAGAGAGGAAAGGAGCTGTCCTTAGACATTTTATGTAAACTCCTGATGCTGACATGGGGAAAACGTGAAGGTCAGTGGTTTGCAACCTTTCCAGATATTCAGCAATGGACCAGAAAAATTACCTGTTTGGATAATTATGCATTAAAAACAGCAATGTTTGATTTCTCCCCAATTTCTCTCATCCTCAACACTCCTCCTATGGCTTTTCTGTCGTTGCTGGAGCTGGCTGAATTATAAGGCTAATGGTCCTCTGGGCAACAAGGAACAGCATGGACACCATGCAAATTTCCCTCGCATAGCTATGAGCTAAACACAAACTGATCTCTCTCTCAGTATGCATTAAAATGCAGCTGTCAGGGATCTATAGCATGGCTCAGTGCTAAATCCTGTAAGAGGCAGGTGTACATATATGGACAGTTCCCACTTGTCCCTGATCAGACTCACCCTTGCATTACATCCTGTCAGGATATTTTTCAACCCAGTCCTGCAGGACATTGTGCATCGATGGAAGAGGAAGGTTCACAATCTAATAATAACCACAATAATAGTAGTAATATCTACAGCCTTCACATAACATTTTGTATAGGGGCAGATCTGAAGAAATATGTTGCTTGTCCCTTTTATCCTGCTAAAATTTGTTGCAGATTATGGCGTACCAATGCAGGTTTGTACCTGCTTAAAGAAATTCTTTGGTTTCTTGAGTTACCTGAGCACTACTCCTCAGTAGTACCTGTTTCTACACCATTTAAGAGGAACCCATGGTGCTTCTACAGTGCACCTGTCCATGACCAGGAATTCTGCTGTGCTGCTGACAAGATCTGTATTGTTTATAGCAGTGGTCCCAAACTTTTCTGACCACTGCTCCCTTGGTTCCACAAACTCAACCCCAGCACCCCCTACCCTATCTTATAAAAAACATTATTCAAAATAGGGGTTTGCATGACTCACTAAAGAAGATAATGGGCGAAAACGCATGGTTGCTTTAGCCTCCTTTATTCCCTGTTTCAGCCAGGATTCACCCAGGATCGAACGCACGTTCGGCGAAACGCATGCGTTCGATCCTGGCTGAATCCTGGCTGAAACAGGGAATAAAGGAGGCTACAGCAACCATGCGTTTTCGCCCCTTAACAATAAAATTTCAAAACAGTAACAATTAATTTCACATCTATTCAAAATCAAATTAAAACTTTTTAGTTGAAATTTATTCAACAAAACTGATTAACTTGATCAAGTGGTATCAGCTCTTCAAAGTAGGGGGAAAGTTCTGATCTTTTCCACCAAATTTGCCAGCATGGTGCCATAGCTTAATTTATTGTATATTAGTGAACAACACAGTTGAAGGGGCCCACCTCTAGTGCCCTCCTGCTGCCCCCTTGCTTCTTAGTGCCCTCCTAGGTAATCCCCTCCCAGGGGGTGGTACTGCCCACTTTGGGAACCACTGGTTTAGAGCATCAGTGAAAACATGGTCTGTTGGTGCTGAAGCCACCAACTTGTAGGATCAGGCTTGAAGACCACACTGCAATCTAATGTTTTAAAATATTATCAACATCTGTCAACAAGAAGGAGCACGCATCCAGCTACTGCCAGATGTCTCCTATCACTGCCAAATAATTACTGTGCTCATGAAAATATTAAAAAGCTGAAGTTAAATTGATATTTTGTAAGCACGACAAATGAATTAGCTTTCTGAGTACATCTCTTTAGATTTTTCTACCCTAGCAAACTCTCAAGGATCACTTTGGCTAGTTCTAGTGGTCACTGAACTAAAATGACTATTCAGTATGAAAACAGCCACTGATGTTCTTTGATGGAAACTTCAGCCAATCCACTGGCTTAACTGTATTAATGCCTGTATTGTAAATGATGTTTTTATGATGTGAGCTGCTCTGAGCCTGGCTTTGGCCGAGACAGAGTGGGATACAAATTTAAAAATAAATAAACAAACAAAAAAACAAATAAATGTTTCTAACCAGTGAAAACGAGTATTTGTACAATACAATATGGACATGTTAAGGCATAAATAACATGCAAATAAGTAACAAAATAAATAAATAAAATGCAAATAAATTATTATTCAATACATTGCCTGTTTTCATGAGCGACCAAAGAAATTGTTTCAAATTGTGGTATGTAAAGCCATTATTTTATGCAAAAAAAAAAAAAACACAAAAAAAACCCCCACATTTAAATTATAAGGATTAAATGGAGAACTATATGGCTATTGTTTCTCATCCAATGCCATACCTGATAGTAACAGCTCCATATTGCTGTTGGTAAGCGTTGCATTCACTCTTCCTGATGTTGCATTGAAACTAGTCACTGTCAAGGTCATGGGTTGTTTTCTGCCTTTGTAATTGTAGGAGCCTTTCCATATGTAATTTTGGGCAAACACATCATCGGGAACTGCAAAAATGTCAAAACTGTTAGTGAGCCTTGCCATATTTGGATTGCAGTAACTCTGATTACAATGAGAATAGATGCTCATTACCCTTTCCTCTTCAATTACTTCTTGTTATTGGAAATTATATTTATGGTCTTCAAAGAACCCTGTATCTAAATGCATAATGCGCAGGAATGGTGCCCAGAAACTCATCACTGAGCTAGCTTTAACTGTACCTGCCTGAACTGGAAACTCTAACAGCCCATTCCTGAGGTGGGGGGATGAAAGTGCTCTAGAGGCGGCGTGACCCCTCTGCCAGCGTAAGTGGCCTCTTCTCACAGAATAAGAGGCACCCTGGCGGTGGGGGGCAGTTCCATTGGAGCCTGGGCACTGTGGAACTGCATGCCGCTCCTCCAACGCTGCAGTCTTTTCTGGAGCTAAATCTCAGAAGAGATATCTGGTGCTGGCGTGGGGGCATTCCCGGGGGCAGAGCTGATGGTAGTCAGCTTCCAAAGTCCCTCCAGCCCGGGAACGCCCCCCTGCACAACATCGCTGTTTTCTATGGGGGGAAGCCCATTCTCTTTGCTATTCTTTAAAAAATGCTTTTTTAAAGGCCTGCAGCAGCTGGGGAGCCTCTCTGGAGCTGCTGCGATGGCGCCTCACCTCTGTTGTCTCCGGCCACCGCAAGGCTCAGGAATAAGCTGTGGGAATACTGCATGGATTTTTAAAGGATCCATCCTAACAATCAACTTCTAGTTAGTTAGTTTTTTGTTTTTTTTTGTAATGCTTTCATGTAAATCAATCAAAACCATGTGTTTGCCTTTACTGTGAAAATTTAGGGTCACATTCCGATATTGCCATGCTTTGCCAACATCTCTCTGCTGTTATGAATTCTTACTGGAACTGAGGATATAACTATAGCACTAGACTGGTGTATTACTTGTAAAAATTACTTTATGAGAAATGGTTTCTTATCTGTTATTTTAAAATCTTGGATTGATAACATTTACAAAGCTGCTTGAGAGATAACTGAAAAAAAGGATTGCAGGTTACTTAAGAAATGTTACTGTCAGCTGGTTCGGAATGATACAAAAAAATGAGATAGAACCATGTCCGCACTGCTGATTTAAACCGCTTTAAAGTTTATTGCCAGCCAAGGAACTATGAGAACTGTAGGTCCTTCATTCAGGGGACTAGTATCTCCAACAAATAATTCACCGTGCCTGCACCACATCAGACACACCATACTTTCTGATGAAAAACCATGACAATGAAACCCACTTGAAATTGATGAAAACATTTATAGCCCCAAAACTAGCCTGCAAAAAGTATCAAAGGTAATGTGCAGGACAATGATTCAGCTCAAACCCAACCCCTTTCTGACTATATATTACTCTTCCCACACACTTGACACTGAGAGACACTGTCCTTCAGTGTTACTCCTCTGAAGATGCCTGCCACAGCTGCTGGCGAAACGTAAGGAAAGAAAATACCAAGACCACGGTCACACAGCCCGGATAACCTACAAGAACCAATGAACTCTGACTGTGAAAGCCTTCAACAATATTTTGGATGGAAATTCTTTCTGGTGGCTAAAATACTATGGATCCTATACTTTGTTTCTACTTGTGTGCATTTTTTACTGTTGGAGAGACGGAACTCCACTGCAGGGTGCACATTCCTCTGGCACTAAGCACTTCTTCTCATGCAAGATCAAAATATTTCAAGAAGCTGGAAAGTGCCTGGCATGAGACAGATGTGTTCCACAGCACAGGACCACCTCTACAACAGACAAAGAGATAGGCTAAAAGAAACAAAGTATAGGATCCAAGCCTATGCTTCTACCAAAAAGATGTTACAGCATTAACATATGATTTTTTCATGATATATTAACATCACTATCCTGAGCCCTGCCTCCGAAGGGTTTAGGATGGTAACCAAGCCCTGTACCAGCATGCCTTGAAGATACACAGACATCAATTGGATATATGGTGGTACCAAGCTGCACTGATGTAACTGTAATACCAGAGAAGCATTGGGAAGCATCAGGGTCTAGAATAATAGAATTATAGAGCTGGAAGGGACCACCAGGGCCATCTAGCCCAATCCCCTGCAGAATGCAGAAAATTCATAACTACCTCCTCCCAAGCCTCCAGTGACCTACTCCATGTCCAGAAGATGGGGAAAACCCCTATAGGATCCCTGGCCAATCTGGTCCGGAGGAACATTGCTTCCTGACCCCAACGTGGCAATCAGGATTACCCTGGGGATGTAAGGAAGGGCCACGAGAGCCAAACACTGACACAAACCTTCCTGCCCTCCCTCTTATGATCTGCCGAAGTTCACAGAATCAGCATTGCTGACAGATGACCATCTAGCCTCTGCTTAAAAGCCTCTAAAGAAGGAGAGCCCACCACCTCTAAGGGGAAACCTGTTCCACTGAGGAACCACTCTATCTGTCAGAAAGTTCTTTCTAAAATTTAGCCGAAAATTGTTTTGATTTAATATCAACCCGTTGGTTCTGGTCCGACCTTCTGGGGCAACAGAAAACAACTCCACACCATCCTCTATATGACAGCCCTTCAAGTCTAGTTATAGGAAGAGCTGTATTTGTCAGCATCCTATGCTTCTCAGGCAACCTCAATGGCAATGTAACAGGATTCCTCCACATATGACCCCTACACACATTGACTGAGCACATGGATATGGCGAGCCCGCATGAGTGCAGTGGCTCCATCCCTGTGTGATTGCTGGCTTCAGAGCATAGCACCAACACACATATGCTCCCTCCCCATGATCAACCACATTTGGAGAGCAGGACCCCCAATCACAGGGAGGGAGCATATGCATGAACACTGCCTCAGCACACAGAGGTCATGCTTACAAAACAGTGATCACATGGAGTCAAGTGTGGGGCCAGCATGCTCATGCCCAATTTGCCTTTATGCATTCAGTCTACATGTGGAGGAGTTGTGTGTAAAGGGCTATTATGACAGCAAGAACACTGGTGTAGTTTTAAACAACCCCGGAGAACATGGGGGTAGAAACTCCTAGATCTCATCCTTGCTATCTAATTGAACACATGAACACTTGAAGCTGCCTTATTCTGAAACAAACCCTTGGTCCATCAAAGTCAGTATTGTCTACTCAGACTGGCAGCAGCCCTCCAGGGTCTCAGGTAAAGATATTTCAATTCATCTACTTGCCTGGGTCCTTTAACTGAAGATGCCGGGGAATGAACCTGGGACCTTCTGCATGCCAAGCAGATGATCTACCACTGAGCCACAGCCCAGTATATTGTAAATTAAAGGCTTCAAGGCAATTCTAAATTAATATCCAATGCATGTGTGGTTGGAAGTCAACTTTGCGTTAGATTTGAAGAAGACTGTAGTTCTACCAGAATGACTTTTTCCAATCTACTTTTCCGGCGGTACATTCAACACGACTACTACCACTTCTACTTCAAAATAATAATTTACTAATTGCTAGTACTGAACTCCATTAAGGCTTGCCTCTAAGAAAGTGTATGTAGTTTTGCGACCTTGGAGAATTTAAGCTGCGTAAAACCTTCAAGATAATTTAGAACTGTTCTAAGCTTGATAATTGTTTAAAGTGTATTCATCGGGGTTTAGAACACAAAATCTTTCTTTAATGAAGAAAACGATTCAACAGCTCCTTTTAGTGCCTCCTAAGCATTTCTCACATTTTTTAAAGCTTGCCGAGGAATAAATGAATGTTAAGCAATATAAATTGAAGTGCAGAATGATGAGGTAAGCTCTAACGCAAAGCCAAATCAATGGGGAAAGTTTCGGTGATTTCAATAAGCGTTTGGATTAGCCTCTTAAATCTGAATTGATGCATACAGCGTCATGCTCAGCTTTGAAGATTAAAATCTCTGGATTCTGAAATATTAAAAAATGTGGGGACACGCCAATAAATACACAGAGTGAAAAATTTAAACAGCGATCCAGCACTGCAATAATACACATTTTTATGTCCTGCGATGATTGAGGCTACTTCACTCCATGTATTATATGTTCTTACATTTGCTGTTGATTTGGGCTTTTAATGTCTTTAGCGAAATTTGGTTTCTCCGTTCAAGCCTACTTATTACCTCCTGGTACAATATGCACTTTTTAGTAAGTAGCCACAATCCCTTATGCATATATGCTGAGGCAGTAAACAGAATAATAAGCCAATGCCATTAGAGAAACTTGCTTAAAAGTTCGGTAACAGAAAAGGCAGCATTTCTTGAGTACAACTTTAATCTTCTCGTACTTACACCAGAAACAAAGGTATATAAGGATGTAGCTCCTTATCAACAGCAGAGAAGAAAGGAATTTGGTAGCATTTAAAAACAATGCTCATCACATACAGATTGACCAGTGTAGCTTACGAGTTCTGTATGGAAGAAAGGTAGCTAATAAACATTTTAAATAATAAGCAGGTAAATTGATAAATAAATAAATATAATTGCTGTGACTATGATTTTGTGGAAGGGAAATCACAATTTTTAATGTAATAATTTGTGAACCTTTCATCCTTAGTGTAGTGACCAGTCAATGAATCATTTATGGGACTGATTATAGGCATGGATTGGAATTACTAAATATTGCAAGTTATCCCTTTTGGACATTTAAATAGTCCTAAATCCTTAATTCAGAAGTTTGGAGTCTTCATCTCTGAATTCGTGTAGTACTTTGGACTTCTTTGGTTGGTTTTCACTGGGGTTTTTTTTGTTTCCATTGGTATTATTGATGCTAACCTCCTCAGGCTTCGCCCCAAAATCCTCCCGCTGGTTGCGAAGAGGGACTTGGCAACCCTAATGCTGAAGGATGACCTGAGATTCAGTTTGGTCCAACAAAGTGGCAGGAATGGAAAGCTCCTAGAGAATTAGAGACCTGCACACCAAACAATTAACATCTAGCAATGCAAGACTATGCAAAGTTACTCATGCCAAACCCACTAAAATAAGTGAGCTTAACCTTGACTAACGCAGATTCGCCATCCGCTAGTACTGAGGGGCTACAAGCCTTGTTTTTGGAACATATGTTCTGTGGAACTGTGACTGATCGTCGCGGGATTGCCAGAATCGAAAAAGCTTAAGCGAAATAGGACTCTATACCGGAATCTTTTTTTGGCATTCTTGGGGCATTAACGCATGGGCAGAATGTTCCTGGTTCGCTCCTCTGTTATCCCACAATATTTTAATCCCACAATATTTAAGTCTGGATAATCAAACGCATGACGCCAGCCTATCCCACATTAAGTCTGAAACAAGTAGCTGCTGGAGGCTCCCCGTGCGTTTGAACCAACCATATAATGTGGGATAGTTCGCAGTGCGGGATAGCAGGGGAGTGACATCGCCCAAGGATTGGCTGAGGGGTTATCCAATCAAAGGGCAATTCTCCCCTTTTTTCTTGGAACACCAGCGTTCCGGTATACCATCGTCTCAACCTGTTAAGCATTGATCTTCTCAGGCATAAAATGGCTTTTTGGAGTGGGGCAGTGGAATGCATACTAGAGTGAGGGAGGTGCGTTGGTGCTACTGAAAAAATGATGTGGGTATTTTTTTGCTGAGATGTTAGAAAACCGGCAATCTGGTGAAGCTAGCATACCTCAGAAGTTTACAGGCATTGCAAACGAACTCACTAGTAGAAGCTGGTGTGGATGACAGGATGGATTGTGCTAGTCCCATGGGCTGTCATTCCAGTTCCAGAGCTCTGGGTTTAGAGATCTTACTGGAAAATCCATTCCACATTTTCTTTGCAACTCTGTTTGTGCTGTAATGTATTTCAATGGAGCTCATGCAAGGCAATTGGCAATCCAGGCTCCTTCAATAGGCTATGCATCCTCTCCCATTGTTTCTAATCGGCTAGCCTGTCATTCATTTTAGTGCATCCCGACTTCACCTCTTTGCTTCCACCCACACCCGGAAACTAGCTGCGATGATCCCGAGGTGGCCAGCCCAGAGGAGAGGGGAAGGAAAGCCTTGTACATTTTTCAGCGTGCCGCTTCAGAGGCTCGCAACAGCACAGCGGATGGGAACGCGTTGATCAGATTGACGGACCGCGTTTTGCTTCCACCCAAAGCTGGAAAGTTGTGCCTTTTCCTTCCCATTGTAAATAAAGCTGTGTTGTGAGGGCGAGGCAACAAAACTGGCTGGGCTTATTCAAAACAGGACAAAATGGGCATTTTAATTAAAAAGACGGGACGGCCAGGAAATGTGACAAAAAACGGGTCAGCCTATACAAAAGGAAGGTAGGACAGGACTGTGCTTCAGCTGCCATTTGCCTTGGGGTGGGGGCTCAGTCCCCCCTCGCAAGTTCGGGGGGGGGCTCGAGGGCTTGAGCCCCCCCCAAAGTTTACGCCTATGTGAGGGAGACCAGTAAGGGGCGTGTCCTTGAACGAAAGGAGGTTAGTAGCGGGCTAGTCATGTGATTACACGCACGCCGGTGTTCCAGTAATGTAGCGAAATTAAAAAAAAGTAGCGGTTTAGCACTGAAAAGATCGCTAGAAAACAGGGATTGCTTAACCCGTTTTTTTTTGCCTTAATTCGCTACTAAGGTGGGTCCGATGCGCAGCACTTGGACGGTCGTGCGTGTGGACCACGGAGATTCGCTACTATTAAGGCACAAAAGCGAGACAAATTGGCCGTGCGTTAAACCCCTTGGACTTTATTGACCTATATGGTTGTTTTGGTACTTACCTTGTGTAAGAGCACTGTGACTTTGCACATGTACTTTGTCTTTGCCATTTTGCTTGTGTTTATGTGCTTATATTACATTGACTTCCTTTGTTAAGCAATACAGTTTCGTGCTTTTTTGCCATAAGTGCCGTCTGTCTGTTGTATTTCCTCCTTTTGGGCACTAGTTTTGCAGTTTGATTTCCAAACCTCCAGGTACTAGCTGGAGATCTCCCGCTATTATAACTTATCTCCAGCTGATAGAGAACATTTCATCTGGAGAAAATGGCCGCTTTGGCAATTGGACTCTATGGCATTGAAGTCCCTCCCCTCCCCAAACCCCACCCTCCTCAGGCTCCACCTCAAAAACCTCCTGCCGGTGGCAAAGAGGGACCTGGCAACCCTACACCCAATCATTGTTGCTGACTCTCGGTTCTCCAGCTAAGAGACTGCCCATTTAAATCATAAGATTTAAAGTTTACTTTGGCATCTGCATATCATAAAATGCTGGCATGCAGGCAAGCCAAATTAACGCGGCTTCATCTGTCTGTATGAAGTTTCCATCTTCCTTTTTTTTTTCCAGGCCCATGGAGAAATTCAGAACAAAATTGCCCACTCACCACTAATTCTTGGTCCTAATAGCAGCAGAAAAAGAATGACATAGAAAGAGCTATCATAATAATGCAGCTGTTCCTGCTAGCCATTATTTCTTCTTCCTGAATTTATAACCGTGTGTGTTGATGGATCTATTTTCTAAAGCATTCCTTGTTTCTTATCTAAGCAAATTAAAGTGGGCAAGTGGAGCGGGGAGGAGGGGTGACTTTGCTTATGTGCTGCAATATGAGCAGAGAGCCAGAAAACTAGGACAACGTTTTTTGCATCTGGCTGGCTTCTTGTTAATTTCTTTTTTATAGGACTTTGTCACATAAATACAATATATACTGTCCTTCCCCTCTGAGTACCCCAAATCGTCCACTCTCACACTTCATTCATTGTATCAACTTTGATTAAAAAAAATAGGTGAGACTCTTGGGCCACTAGGGTTGCCAACTGCCAGGTAGTAGCAGGAGATCTCCTGCTAATTCAACTGATCTCCAACCGATAGAGATCAGATCACCTGGAGAAAAATGGCTGCTTTGGCAATTGAACTCTATGGCATTGAACTCCCTCCCCTCCCCAAACCCCGCCCTCCTCAGGCTCCACCCCAAAAATCTCCCGCTGGTGGCAAAGAGGGACCTGGCAACCCTATGGCCAGCCTTTATGTTAACTTTATTCTGGGGCTGCACATGGGTTGGGCAAGAGACAAGTTGGGCAGAGAGACCAAGTCCTATGAGGAAAGGTTGAAGGACCTGGGTATGTTTTGCCTGAAGAGGAGAAGACTGAGAGGGGATATGATAACCATCTTCAAGTACTTGAAGGGCTGTCATGTAGAGGAGGGTGCCGAGTTGTTTTCTGTTGCCCCAGAAAGTCGGACCAGAACCAACGAGATGAAATTAAAACAAAAGAGTTTCCGTCTAGAGATTAGGAAGAATTTGCTAACAGAGCGGTTCCTCAGTGGAACAGACTTCCTCGGGACATGTTAAGTGCTCCTTCTCTGGAGGCTAGATGGCCATCTATCAGCAATGCTGATTCTATGACCTTTAGGCAGATCATGAGAGGGAGGGCATCTTGGCCATCTTCTGGGCATGAAGTAGGGGCCACTGGGTGTGTGTGGGGGGGAGGTAGTTGTGAATTTCCTGCATTGTGCAGGGGGTTGGACTAGATGACCCTGGTGGTCCCTTCCAACTCTATGATTCTACATGTCTAGAATTCCATGTGTTCCTGGTCTTGTGTGGCCTTCATTCAGATTAGGACGGTGGCATGCAAGGAATGGGAACTTGCTTAGAGTGTCAAACTAGGCTCTTGGAAATGCAAGTTTGAATCCCTACGCTGATAAGGATAGGGTTGCTAAGTGGCTTGGAATGGCGGGCAATTGCCCATCAATCCATCAGCCGGCTCACAGCAAGGATCGTGCATGCATGCGACCATGACCAACACGATCCCATCACTTCTGGTTTACTCCCGGAAGCACAGCAGCATGACGGGACAATTTACCACTCAAATGGGGGTTTGAGTGGTAAATCATCCTGTTGTGCTTTGGCACTTATGGAAGTAAACCGGAAGTGGCGGGATCACATCACTCACGGCTGCGCACATGCAGTCCCCACCCCAAAATCTCTCACCGGAAGAGAGAGGGGACCTGGCAACCCTAGCTAGGAAAGCTTGCTAGGTGACCTTGGGCCAGTCACATAGTCTCAGTCTACCATCCCTCACAGGGTTGTTTCTGTGGTGATACAACTGAGGACAAGAGAACAATGACAGCTGCTTTAGGTCCCCATTGGGGAAAAAGTCAAGGTATAAATGAAGGACATACATAGAAGTGTCTTTCTCTTGACCTGAAATGGCCCTGGGGAACTATTTGGGGGCTCCACATGTACTGATAGTATACAAGTTAAAGGTAAAGGTAGTCTCCTGTGCAAGCACGGGAACATTACTGACCCATGGGGTGATGTCATATCCCAACGTTTACTAGGCAGACTATATGTATGGGGTGGTTTGCCATTACTTTCCCCAGTCATCTACACTTTACCCCCAGCAAGCTGGGTTCTCATTTTACCGACCTTGGAAGGATGAAAGGCTGAGTCAACCTTGAGCTGGCTACCTGAAACCGACTTTCGTCGGTATCGAACTCAGGTTGTGAGCAGAGCTTTTGACTGCAGTACTGCAGCTTACCACTCTGCACCACAGGGCTCCTTATACATTCCCCCCCAAAAAAAACAGTTTCCCAGAAGCAGTTCAGGTTATGACAGCAACATGGGGGGAAGGTTTCCCCATGGCCCCATTGCAAACTGGGCCCACGAGCCCCCAGGAAGCTCAGAACTCCAGGGCACATATTTTGACTCAATCTGTGGGCATCCCAAGAGAAATGTAACATGTAATGGGGCTCTAAACACAACAACATTACTACAGAAAGTTGCACTGAACACCTATTAGTCATCCTCCATCTTTCTAGGTGTTCCTTTCTTCCTTTATTTCTATACTTACCGTTCAGATATTTTGGAGTAACCACACTCAGATGAAAAATGATAGCTAAATGACAGGTTATTGCATTATACTTTATATGTACATAATTCATCATACTGAACAGTAGTGATACTGCCAACTGTATACTCAGCCGCATAATTAAATGCAAAATCACTTCTCATTAATGTAAAAACAAGGAGAATGAGCAAACCAATGTTCAACACTGCTAGAGTCCAGTGATTTTAAAGGTTGGGATAAGCGTATGCTCATGGGGCTTGAAGACTTTGGTTAGATCAGGTACACACTTGAAGGGTCCAGTACAGAAGCAATGCAAGATGCCCTAGTGGCAATAAAAGAAAAGAAAACTAGGAGATAAGACTCCCTCTTGGCTATGCCTTTGCATTATTCATTGTAGTGTAAACACTGGCTTGTACAGCAAATGCTGAAGCAAGCAACTGGAAACCCAGGAATCAGATTTGGCCCCAAAGGCTTTCTTTCCATCTGGCTGTCAGTACAGCCCCTGGTCCATGCCCTACTATGTTTCTTTCTTTGAGGATGAGACAAGAGTAATCTTTAAACCCATTCCAGATAAGCAAGGAAAGGTTTTTGCAGAAACCTCCCCTTCTGATACGACTCGGCTGTTCATGTCTGTGCATGACTCAAGGCACAGGAGATAACAGATGAGTTCCCCTAAGAAAAGCCCTTAATAAAGCCTCTATTGCTGTAGTTGCTGACCAGGGGTGCAGGAACAAGCTGCCAGGGCCACTAGAAAGGGGGCGGGAAGTGTTTCCATGTTGTGTTTCTGCAGGAAGACTATGGCTTGTGAATAAGCTGCTATTTGATTTCACGAAGTATCAGGACCGTGCTATAGAAATAAAAAAGTTTAAAGGTTCTATGAGCTTGTATATTTGGCGACTTGCAAAAATAAATTTCTTGAACACCGGATTATTTGATTATACTGACTGTTTTGACCAAATAATACAATCAATCCTGATTTGAGATGTAATTAATATAGGAGGTGATAAGATTCCAGAACACATATTTCAGTGCTCCCAGAATCATGGTAAAGTGAAGCCAAGATGATTTGAAGAGGAGGCCTCAAAAAGAGGAGGCTTTTCCAAATGGCAACCTATTTCTGAGTGAAAGCAAAATTATAGAGAGGTCTGAAATATTATTCTATGTTCCTTGAGAACGTTTGCCTTTTTCACAACAGATTGCCACCATCATTTCCCCCTTTGTTACAGCTTCTTTCTTTCTTTTGCTATGGGATCTTAGCCAGTCAGGGATCACATATGAAATGTGATGACATCATTGAGCTACATACACAATCAGATTTGTCAATATGACAATGGCAAGCAAATGACAGTTGTTTCATGGACTGGATGCATGGGATCATCAACTGAGGTCATTCTGATTTTTTTATTTATTTGTTTCATTTATACCCTGCCTTTCTTTCCATTGGGGACCCAAAACAAATACTTTAGTCAACATTGTTTCACTGCAGTGCCCCAAAATTGCTTAAAGGGGGACTTTTCACTGTTGATGCAAATATTCTCAAAAAGTGACTCCTCTTCTCCCCCCACCCGCTTTCAGCATAGCTCAAATTATGACAGACATAGAACGAGTGAAGGATCTGGGTATCATTATCCAAGAGGAGGGGAAAAGATATAAAAGAAATTGTTGACAATTTTTGGCTTACTTATAAGAATGTCACAAAGAATCTGAACCAGGGTTTTCAAAAGTGCCTAAGCGTATTAGACACAGCCAATTGGTTTCTCAGCACGTGTACTCAGAATAAAGACAACACATTTCACAAATGTCAGCGTCCAGATATTTGTCCTCTATAGAGATTAACTCTACAGAGGTAAAAAAACCACAAAACAACAACAACAACAACAAATACCCATCCCTGTTTAGCTCTCCTCATGCTCAACTAACAATTTGTGCCAATATTTATTCAGAATATTCTATCCCACAGTGGGGAAGCAAACCAGCTTACAAAATTATATAAACATAAAACATAAAATTTACAAAAATATATACAACCCCCCAATAAAAAACTTCAAGTTGATAATGAGCAGCAAGAATGTCCCAAGCTGGTGACAATTCCACCAGCATGGCACACAAAGGGACACAGGCTAAATGCCCTTTGGTTCTTGCCCTTTAGCATGAGCCAAAGGCTCACATCTCTGGCCAGGTCCAGGCTTTGCATTATCTGCAGAAAGGAAAGAACAAATTCTCAGGTTGGCTCTTATTCAGCTGGCCTAGATAGTCCCAATTTCTTCCCCTTCTCATTCACATCAATCCAGGGTCCAGATGAGCATTACGACTTAGAGGCAAATCAGACCACATGCAGGTACATGGGCAATGAATGCTTCCACAAATGGATTTTCATTGTTGTACTAGGTGAACTTGTGAAGCAACCCTAAAATCTATAAACCTTCCTGAAGACAAATAAATTCTTCAATCAATGTTCCTTTGCTCCTTTAGAAACTACAGAGAGAAAAGAGTTTTGCTAAACTTTAAAAATGTCTTCATAATCTATAAGTTCTATACATCTCCCTTATGTTTATTATATCTTGAAACCATACTCCGAAAATCTGTAAAATGCATATGTGGATGGGATTGCAACAAAGGAATAAAGTTTGTGCCTTTATTTAATTGCTTTCCACATTGTTTAAGCTTGCAAACGTTTATTTGACAACATTTAATGATAAGTCTGTGTTTACCGACAGAAGAGAACAAGCATAGACTGAATTTGGCTTTTTAGAGAAGGTGCTGAAAGGTGACATATATAGGTATAAGGCATATAAAACAAATCTTGCCGGGTTATGTTTGGATAACAGAAAGTATGCTGGCCAGTGGGGGGAGAGGGGGATCTCCCACCCCCGGTGAGAGTCCGGCAACCCTAATTCCATATATTTTAACACTTGTAGATTTCTGAGATTTCTGCTCTATATTTTTATACTAACAAGAAGTGATTTGGATCTTGGCATTTTTGCTTCTCAACTGTATCATAAATTTCTGAAATCAAAATACTCACCATTTAATTTGGGACTGGGTGTTCCCAAGGCTGGCCTAGGGTCTTTCACCAATATTTTGGAACCAGCTGTTGATATAAGAAATGCCAACGAATGAGCAGGAATACATTAACAAAACTATTTTAATTTTCTGTATAACATACATGCTCACATATTACATGCACTGTGACACCTATACTTGATACCATTAAGTAATAAGGGTTGCCAGCTTCCCCCTCTCCATTGGTGGGGAGTTTTAGGGGATGGGTCTGGGGTGATCACACATGTGCCTGTTTCCCGTTTCGGAGTAGCCGGGTGGATTAGCGGGTACTTGGGTGCCGAAACCACCCACCTGGCAACCCTATTAATTAAAGGGACTTATCTTGAATTATGCCTTAACAGGGCAATCCTATGCAGAGTTCCTCCAGTGTAAACCAACTGAAGTCAATGGATTTATGCTTGATTAACACCTCTATGTTATTGAGGTTACACTAAGAAAAAATCAACATAGAAGGGCTAAATTGGTTATATGCACTTTTGTTGATTGTATTTACTGTATATTTGTAATGAAGGGGACTCATAGAGGTGTGGAACTGAAGAGGGACATTGAAACAGAGCTATTCTAGAAGACTGTATTCCTACTGCTGGAGCTTCATTGGGGCTCTGAAGCATGGTCTCCCCTTATATGGACTATATTGCAATCAGCCTACAACACAAGGTGTTTGTTGTGGGGAGAGAAAGGGAAGGTGATTGTAAGCCAATGTGATTCTTCCTTAAGTAGTAGAGAAAGTTGGCATATAAAAACCAACTCTTCTTTTTCCTCCTCATAGCAACTCTGGACTTCCTTGATGGTCTTCCATCCAAGTACTACATCCAAGTACGACCCTGCTTAGGTTTTCTCAGATCTGACGAGATCAGGCTAGCCTGGGCCATCCAGGTTAGGGTGTTAGGGTTTGTGGGTGTTAAGTGCCGTGAAGTTGCTTCAGACTCATGACGACCCTATGAATAAATGTCCTCCAAAATGTCCTATCTTTGACAGCCTTGCTCAGATCTTGCAAATTGAGGGATGTGGCTTCCTTTATTGAGTCAATCCATCTCTTGTTGGGTCTTCCTCTTTTCCTGCTGCTCTCAACTTTTCCTAGCATGACTGTCTTTTCCAGTGATTCTTGTCTTCTCATAATGTGACCAAAATACGATACCCTCAGTTACGGTTTAGGAATATATATCCAGAGGCTTCTGAAAATGTCACCAGCCTCATTCCTCTTCAAACCTAAGTCATGCTATTTCTTACATTCCAGGCCTGTCAAAAGTTACAAATTTCAGGAAAGAAATGAATCTACAAAATGGAAAAGAAGTGCATGTACCGTTGGCTGACTAACTTTATAGTTGCTGCATGGATTCTTATTACTGAGATGTCTTTTGTAACTTGAGTCACTATGAGACAGATGAAAGCAATGACATTCTTTTATTTCTTTCAATCCTTTTTCTGTGAAAAATATTTTCATCCACAACAAGAGAGGACAAGGGAACATGCTGCTTTTTCTCCTAACAACATTTCCTTCTGAAGGCTTTTACAGGTTTTCAGTACTTATCAATAAGATGAAAAAAGGCTCCTCCAGAGAAGACTTTTTAAAAGCTGGCCCTCCTTGATAAGGTCTTGGGCAACTGAATATAAGTATATGAGGCCCTTCTCTTTTGCTGCCTGCTTGCCAATTAATTTACTTCACAACTGCCAAAGTTTACAAAACAAAAATCAGTCTAAAGCCTGTGTAGGAGGAAGTGTAGAGAAGTTGGCAAAACAGAGAGAGGAAGAAAGAAAGAGGTTTATCTTAACTCTTCATTTCCTGATTTTTAAAAGAAGAAGAAGAGTTGGTTTTTATATGCAGACTTTCTCTACCTTTTTAAGGAGATTCAAACCGGCTTACAGTCTCCTTCCCTTTCTCTAACCACAACAAACACCTTGTGTTGTAGGTGGGGCTGAGAGAGTTCAGAGAACTGTGACTGGCCAAAGGTCACGCAGCTGGCTTCATGTGCAGGAGTGGGGAAACCAACCCAGTTCACCAGATTAGACTCCACCACTCTTGTGGAGGAGTGGGGAATCAAACCCGGTTATCCAGATCAGAGTCCACCACTCTTAACCACTACACCACACTGGATGTAGTATTGGAGGTAAATTGCATCTAGTATATTATCTGGGACATTAAATTTCTTAAGAGACTTTATCATGAGAATCCGTGGTATACTAGACTGGATGTCTGGATTAGATGGGGCCGTGGCTTAGTGGTAGAGCATCTATTTTGCATGCGACAGATCCAAGTTCAATCCTCAGCGTCTCTAGTTTATAAGGATCCGGTAGGAGGTGATGTGAAACCCTCCACCCAAGACACTTGAGAGCTGCTGCCAGTCAGTGTAGACAGTGTAAGCCTAAAGGTCTGACTTCCTGTGAACACTCAGACTGGCAGCAGCTCTTCAGTGTCTCAGGTAGTGATCTTTCACATCACCTACCACCTGATCCTTTTAGCTGGAGATGCCGGGGATTGAACCTGGGACCTTCTGCATGCCGAGCAGATGCTCTACCACTGAGCCACGGCCCCTCCCCCAAAGGGACCTCTAATTTCGTACACTCTTCAGTATGGATCATAGAGACCTAGGTTAAAATCCCATTTAAGCCATGATGCTCAATGACTGACAGCCAGTCTCTGTTATTCAACAAACCCGCTTTACAGATCCATTATAAAAAAATGTCGAAGCAGCTGGAGGTAGGGCAGAAAAGAATGGCAGCAAAGGTGAGTCTTGCCTTTAGTATAGCTGGTAATAGATATTACACCAGTGTGAGAAAGAGCGAGAGCCAACATGGTATCGTGGTTAAAAGCGGCAGACTCTAATCTGGAGAACCGTTTGATTCCCCACTCCTCCAATTGAAGTCTGCTGGGTAACCTTAGTCCAGTCACAGTTCTCTCCGAACTCTCTCAGCCCATGCAGAGGCAGGCAATGGCAAACCACCTCTAAAGTCTCTTGCCTTGAAAATCCTATGGAGTCGCCGTAGGTTCTGCTGTGACTTGATGTCAATTTCTACCACTGAGAGTGAGCAGAAAGAGACACGAAGCAGCTTCAGCTCCGCATCTCTTCCAGCAGGAATCCTGCCTCATGAAATCAAGTAGGAAAGAGGTTTACCTTCACAAACGGGAACCTTCCCTGTCCAAGTTCCATCAGATCTGCAGACTCTGTGTTCTGAGCCTCCTGCTAGGAAATACCCTGGTTGGCAGGTATATATAAGGGTATAGCCAAGAGACGGAAGATCCATTCCTTCAACATTCACATGAGCTGGAGATTCTGGCTGTCTACAGCTGTGAGCTAAAAAGAAAGCCATGTTGACATTTTATGTCTCAAAATACAAACAAGTAGAAGAAGAAGAATACCCCAAAAAAAAAAAAAAAAAAAAATCTGAGATGCTAATTGTACTGCAAGACAACACATCCTGGACAGCCTGCCAGGATGAAGTCTGACATAGGCCAGGAACAAAAGCCTGCATTTGAAAACATTACTGTAATGTATTACACTCAACGCTTAAGCATATATAGTTAAAACCCCAAACTAACATACACACTGCTATTTCACTGATGAAAATAAGGTCATGATTCTAACATCCGTATTTTCATAACCACGACCGCTAGCTGAGCCCACTTTTCCATTATTAGTCATTGTCTTAACACTGTGCTCTGCCTGCTATAGGCTATATTAGTTTCTGCTCCCCTTCACTGCCTTAAAAGACTAGATAGTGAGTGTTCAAATTGTACGACAGCCATGTGAAATAGTTGGCTGTGCACTGGTATGCGGTGCTGTGCACTAGAGATAGGGTTGCCAACCTCCAGGTGGTAGCTGGAGATCTCCTGCTATTATAACTGATCTCCAGCCAATAGAGAGCAGTTCACCCGGAGAGAATGGCTGCTTTGGCAATTGAACTCTATGACATTGAAGTCCCTCCCCTCCCCAAATTCCACCCTCCTCAGGCTGCACCCCAAAAACCTCCCACTGATGGCGAAGAGGGACCGGGCAACCCTAACTAGAGACAAGGTTTGGCTGTACCCTACTCAGATAAAACAAAATTTAAACAAGTCATCCCCAAAAGGCAACAACAGAGACAGTGATTTATCTGGGAGAAGTACCAGAACATTAGGAATGTCCCAGTACAAGAGGGGTAGTAGTAGATTTGGCGCTAATGGTAATTTGGCGGGGGGGGGGGTAGCAAATCAAAGAACAATCAGAATAAACAAAATAAATCGGTATCTCAAGACTCAGAAATAAGATTGCCAACTCTGGCTTGGCTTGTTCTTGGAGATTTGGGGGCGGTGTCTGGGGAGAGTGGACTTTGGGGGGGGGGAAAAGGAGCTCATTAGGGATATGATGCCACCGAGTCCACCTTCCCAAGTCGCTGTTTCCTTTGGGGAAACTGATCTTTGTAGTGTGGAGGTCAGTTGTAATTCTAGAACTACAGGCCTCACCTGGAGGTTAACAACCCTACTCTGAAATGTCTCTTAAGAAATCTTGTTATAGAGATTTTTTTTTTTATGGTAGGTCTATTTTATCTTCGTTTCCAAACATGAATGCTCCCTTGGTTCAGCGAATGAGAATTGTGCCTTAAGAAAAAAATAGACATTTAACAAAAAGAAAACATTTTTGTGTGGGTGGTAGGGTTGCCATCTGTGGGTTGGGAAGGACCTGGAGATTTTTGGGGTGGAGCATGGTGCCGGGGGGGGGGGGGTTTGGGAGGGGAGGGGCAAGAGCAGGATATCATGCCATAGAGTCCACCCTCCAAAGCAGCCATTTTCTCCAGGGGAAGTGATCTTGGTCATTTGGAGATCAGTTGTAATAGCGGGAGATCTCCAGGTACTACCTGGAGGTTGCCTACTCTATTGAGTAGTATACATACTATTTAAACCATTCACTTTAAAATTGGGATATGCGCAAGAACTTGGACACCTGTTGCATACAGTCTAAAAATCAAAACTTGATACAAAGCCTGAATCAACTGCATTTCTGGCAAAAATGTGACAAATTTCATTTATTTACTCCCTTCTATATTCTGCCCCCTTCACTGAGACTCAAGATGGATTATTAAAACTACAACCCTATTGCCTTTATTTTTTTAAAAAAATAGAAAATCGAAATACATGATAAAACCCTTAAATTCTAGGGATTTCTTTTTTTATACTCGTTTTGTTACTTACGTATACATTCTGGCTGAATCCCACTCCACGTAAGATCAGGAAGACAAATGCGGGTTGTGGAACCCTGAAGCAGGTATCCTTTCTTACACTGAAACTCTACAACGTTTCCTACCTATGGGAACAAGAATAATAAATCAGTTTGGTCAGAAGAGAATTTTTTTTTTAGTTCTGACTGCAGTTGCACCTACATTTGACTGATTTTTCACGCCCGATTTTTTTTTTAATTACATCTTCCCACATGAAAGGAATCTACAAACCACAGAGTATCACAACGTGAAGACAGAAACCCTCCTGCCCTCCAACACTCACATCCCAAATCTTTAAGGTTGCCTGCTCCGGGTTGGGAAATACCTGGAGATTTTGGGGGTGGAGCCTGAGGAGGGCGGGGTTTGGGCAGGGGAGGGACTTCAATGCCTTCGAGTCCAATGGCCAAAGTGGCCATTTTCTCCAGGTGAACTGATCTCTATAATCTGGAGATCAGTTGTGATAGCAGGAGATCTCCACCTAGTACCTGGAGGTTGGCAACCCTACAAATCTTTGTCTCCCTTCCTCATTTTTTACCCCCTTTCCTCAAGTGTTTGTAGAGACCGGGTGGGGGAGGTAACCTTATCCAAGTACTTAGGGTTCTCTAAGGGCCCGGATGAAGTCTCAGAACCCAGACGTGTGTAGCCCTGGACCTGGGCTAAGGGAATCAATAATAATAAAATCCCCCCTCCCCCGCCCCATTCCCCAAAGTGTGAAATTCTGGGCCCCAAGAAATGACCGGAGAACTTTCAGTGGAAAGACTGGGTATCAGACTTGAACTTGGGTCAAATCAGAAGTTCCTTGGAAAGGGATTCGACGAGGAGCCTGAACACCCTGCAAATTCTGATTGCAAAAAATGATCTAATCAGGATTCAATGTTGCGTGTCTGCCGGGGCCAAGATTATAGTCCTTTTGATTGCAGGCAGCAGAGGGCTGTGTACTTGTACTTAAAAGCGGGTCAATTTGCGAGCAGCTTTCCTTGCCAGTTCCCTCTGCACACCATAAAAGGGCCTAGGCTGGGCCCTGCATCCTAAAACGTATTGCAAAAATTGACTCAAAGGCAAACCTTTACACAGCTGTCATTGGAATTGATGTCATGTTCCCCGCATTTGGCAAGCATATGGCAAAGGGGGCAGTCAGAGGCAGCGAAGTTCCTCTGGCAATTTGCAAGACTGACTTTGCTACCTGATTTTGCCGCATATTTAACGAACTCGGATCACACAAAATTAGCCCCAAAGCAGTTCAGTGTTGTGACAATCTGGGATCCGTTTCATGATGGGCGAAATAACCTTAATTTCCAGTTGACATAAGCCTGGCGAACACAATTGAGGCCAGGACATTTTCTATCCTTTTTAAAGTCTTCAGTAGAGATTTACAGCTTTTTAAAAAAATCATTTCCTGAAGTGCTGGATGAAGCAGCAATGGCTGTGGCAGCTTCTTATCTAAGGTGGCACTTTTCTATGGACAAACTCATCTTCCTGTAGTATTAACTGCCTGCTTTTAACCTTGGAGATATCCCCAGGCTGAATTTGCTCCCTCTGGTTGTACCGGTTTTTTTTTTTTTTTTTGCAGAATAAATAAGTGGCTGTATAGCTTTCTCCTCTTAAAACAGTGGCCTTTTATGCATGGCTGTTTCAGTCGCAGTCACCCCTCCGACAACTTTGGGTGTTTGTGTTGATTATGCATGCCGTTTCCAACTGTCTCCCCCTGTGTTTCCCTGTGTTTTGCTCACATTTTCAGAGACCTGTTTTAACTCAAATTTGAAAACGCGGGCAAAACATGGGGAAAGGCAGGAGGAGAGGGAGACGACCTCTGACTGTGGAAACGGCATGCATAATCAACACGAAGACCCAAAACCATCAGAGGGGTGACAGCGAGTGAAACAGCCATGCATAAAAACCATTGTCGCCTAGGGTTGCCACATCCCTCTTCGCCATCAGCGGGAGGTTTTTGGGGCAGAGCCTGAGGAGGGTAGGGTTTGGGGAGGGACTTCCATGCCAGAGAGTCCCATTGCCAAAGCGGCCATTTTTTCCCAGGTGAATTGATCTCTATCAGCTGGAGATCAGTTGTGATGGCAGGAGATCTCCAGCTAGTACCTGAAGGTTGGCAACCCTATTGTCACCTGTACAGCAGTTGGCAAAACAACCCCAGAAATCTGTTTTTTTCCAAAATGGGCAAAAAGAGCAACAGCTATGAATTTATTAAGAACCACTGACCCAGGGAACCATTTTAATTGTATATATAGCCCTGATTATTCTTCCTGATAACCTGCAGAACATTTACCTTATCACAGAGAGATAGTTGCGTAGGGTAGAAAAATACCCTAAGATAAAAAACATATAGTTACTGACAATATGTTTTTAGATGGTGTCCTTTAAAATTCATGAAGGCTGTGTTAGTTATGTAAGACCTTAGGTTCAAAACATAAGTTTTAGTAGTTTTAAAGTTTCCAAAAGAATCAAATTGGTGTGAGTTATTCAGCATGGAAAAGGAAAGAAGTTTTTGCTTTCTGTCAAAGTATCTTTTGAAACTCTGGATGCTTTGTTACTAAGAAACACAATGATATTTGTCACCACAAACATTTTTTGTTTTTTGTGGAAATGTCTCTACCACAAGATACATTGAAATTTGGCTTGGGTGCCAGAATGGTTTAATGGTTAAAGTGTCGGACTAGGATCCGGGAAACCCAGGTTCAAATCCCCACTCACACCATGGAAGCTTGCTGGGTGACCTTGGGCTAGTCACACTCTTTCAGCCTGGACCCTGGCTAGTATTTGGATGGGAGACCTCCAGAGAATAGCAGGGTCATGACGTGGAGGCAGGCAATGGCAAACCACCGCTGAGTGTCTCTTGCCTTGAACCCCTACAGGATCTCCATAAATCAGCATGGTTTGATGGTAAAAAAACAACAATACGTATGTATACGTTTTTTACAGGTTTTAATAAGCATCAAGGAATGTGGAATACTATAGTATAGCCTGATCTTATCAGGTCTCAGAAGCTAAGCAGGGTTGGTACTTGGATGGGAGACCACCAAGGAAGACTTTGCAGAGGAAGGCATTGGCAAACTACCGCTGCTTAATCACTTGCCTTGAAAACCCCCTGCTGGGGTCTCCACAAGTCAGCTGCAACTTGACAGCAGTTTACACACACCGAGTAAACATTAAATTGACAAAAAGAGAGAGCTTTCTATATGTAAGCCCTTGGCCCAATCTGAACCAAAAACCACATCAGAGACAGTCAGGTCCAAAGAAGTTGGTTTTTACTGGTCAAATAGGTTAACAGAGCACAAAGAAAAGGTGACAGCAATGGAGCTTGCTGGCTTGCACTTGGTAATATAAAAGCATGAAAAAAAGCAAGAGATTACAAAACACAAACAGCGCTGTGGTTCTCACAGCTTCAAAAGAGTTTAGGTATGCATAACAGTCCTTGAGCTTGTCAGTGGGAAAACGAAACCAACTGAGACACAGGCCTGACACTATACTCGCTCCTTATCTCTATGCTGAGTTTCCATACAAAGTTTCATAAAACTGACCCATAAGTTCATGCGAGGCTACCACAAGGATAACAGCTATTTTTCTTTCTCAGTTCCACTTGTGTTTGGGCGCTTTTCAGGATTAATATAAAGGAAGGTGCTCTATTTCCAGACATACTGTCACACGGACAAACACGGCAAATAAATTGGACAAAACAATAGGCCTTAAGAGTCTTGCATACATGACAGATTGCTCAAAATAAATCCCAGTCATTTCCGTTCAATAGTACCTTGTCTTGTTGTCTTGTAATGGCTTATGGTCAGAGTGCTATGAACAATTTCACATGTTACCAACAATATCTGTACATAAATATTTCAAGCCCCCAGTTCGTTTCAAGGAAGCAATTTTTTTTATGAAGCTTGCAGATGAAGTTGGGCAAAAACTGACATCTGAATATATTTTATCGTTATAAAATCAGCACATTTGTTCAGGAAATATCTGCCATAAAGTGCAAGACAGGTTAGTGAAGTCATTACATGCAGAGACTTATTTCGGTGATATTATGGTTTCATTTGTATGTGACAGATAGGATTAAAGGTAAGGGTAAAGTATGTCTGCAACTGGAGGTATGCCAATGACTTCATTGTATCTACAGAAAATCTCAAGAACAATAAGCGAAACCAGGCAACCAAGTCCAAACTAAAGCTATGGTTAGTTTCCCCCTTTTCTTTTACAAAATGAAGTTGCAGTGGTTGTGATCTGCAGTTAGGGTTGCCAGGTCCCTCTTTGCCACCGGTGGGAAGTTTCTGGGGCAGAGCCTGAGGAGGGCCAGGTTTGGGGAAGGAAGGGACTTCAATGCCATGTAGTCCAATTGCCAAAGCGGCCATTTTCTCCAAGTGAACTGATTTCTATCCACTGGAGATCAGTTGTAATAGCAGGAGATCTCCAGCTAGTATCTGGAGGTTGGCAACCCTAACTGCAGTAAAAGATCTGTGCAAGAAGGATTCCATTCCCTAGCAGTTTTTCTACCAAGAATTGCCCACATGGACAAGTACTTTTTGGGAAAGGTAAGTTTTTCAGGAAACCTGTGGGTTGGGCAAGCAAAGAAGCCCCTGCCAACTATGGTTGCCAACCTCCAGGTAGTAGCTGGAGATCCTCTGCTATTACAACTTATCTCCAGCTGATAGAGATCAGTTCCCCAGGGGAAAATGGCCACTTTGACAATTGGACGTTATGGCATTGAAGTCCTTCCCCTCCCCAAACCTGCCCTCCTAAGGCTCCGCCCCCAAAATCTCCTGCCAGTGGCAAAGAGGGACCTGGCAACCCTACTCCAAACGTATCAGTTTCTCACTGCATCCATGATTGAATTTTATAGAAAAAAAAGTCGAGGGGGGGACACTACAAAAGAGGGAGTAGTTCTTTCAACTACTGAAAAAGCTATGTGGGAGATCATGGGACACACATGAACAGAAGCCATACAGGGCGAGGGCTACTGTGCAGAGGGATATTATAAAATCACAGAATCATAGTGTTGGAACAGGCCCTTCAGGCCACTGTCCAACCCCCTGCTCAATGCAGGATCAGCCTAAAGCATCCTTGACAAGTGTCCAGTCCCTGCTTGAAGATTGCCAGAGAGTGGGAGCTAACCACCTCCCAAGGCAGCCGATTCCACTGTTGAACTACTCTCACTGTTAAAAAAAATTAAATGACATCAAGAGGAAAGGCGGGTAAGATTCAATCCTATATATCATTAAAAGTAGAAGCCTTTAACCTTCACAGATGTAGAGACTAGCTTGGCAATGCATGGGATATGCTCGCTAAAACCTCAGTGACTCTGAAACTGAATTCAGTACTGTGTATATTTCCTGGGTCCCTGCCCTTGCTCCTGTTTCTCATATTTTGCATGCACTGAATAACCCCATCCTTCAAAGGAACATGGGGCTCACAAACAATGGGAGAGGCTTTCAGGCTGTGACATTTTTTCCAGTGATGTCATCGGGAGCATGACAGGGTGTTCGAATGTAAAGAGCTGGGCTCACGAGGAAGAAGCTATTTTTTCCGGTTTTTTGTACAAGTCAAGCCAAGTTCGAAAAAAGGTTCTTCCAACGTTGCTGCCAATTAAGCAAGTCATTCAGAATCCCATCAGAACCAGAAAGACCGCAAAATAATTTCAGCTATAGAATGTAACAGAAATTAAACTTCACCCAACCTACCTGAAAACCAAATGTATTGTTCTGTGATCCGTGACGGGGAACTCCAGGGTTTTCACATGCTGTGCGACTTGGTTCTGAGACAGAGAGAAAATTACGAAACAAAGTTGAAATCTCTGTATGGGTTCTAAGAGTGTGAATCTGCAGCCAACTCAACTCAAACAGTATTCAGGAGCGTCAAAAGTAAGAGCCCCATCTTATGCAACTTCGGCTGCCAGAATCGTCTACGCTAGATATTGGAAACTCAATACAATACCAGCTACTACAGAATGGAGCAGTAAACTCTTTGATTTTGCATTAATGGCTAGATTAACTCACTTATTAAAAATGAACTAAATCAATATTTACGACAAAATGGCAACCTCTATACGACTATTACTCACGCGCCATGAATATTTATTTAATTGAGAAGTTTAGAGAATTAATTTACTAGTCACTTAGCGAGAGTCTACAACAATGGTTATATGCTTAAGACAACTGATGCTAGAGTTGATGATAGTTTAGACTGTGTAAGGCTTGGAAGCAGAAAATTAGATCTGATTCCTTCTTTTTTTTTTCCCTTCCCCTTATTTCCCTTCTTATTTTATGTATCCCTTTATAAAAATAATATTATATATATATATATATATTTTAAAAAGAGCCTGATCTGAATTTCTGGAATGAATTTATATTATGTTTTGTCAACAGAACAATTGGCTTAAAGAAAATCGACTCAAGCAAGCAGCTTGTGGCCTTTTGTTCAGAAATCAATCCACAGGACTCAGCATTCCTACTGAAAAGTATATCAAAGTGTATCCTAGTAAAACAAAGCAGATGAACACAAATTACAGAGAATGAGAACCGTCAATCTGCTGAAACTAAAATAAGTGTCTTGTGGCACCATAAACTCTATCAAATTTACTGTGGTATAAGCTTTTGTGACCCTGACCTAGCTGGTCCAGGCTTGCCTATTCTCATCAGATTTTGGAAGCTAAGCAGGATCAGTCCTGGTTAGTACTTGGATGGGCAACCACCAAGTAAGCCCAAGACCATCAGGTAGAGGCAGGCAATGCCAAACTACCTCTGTGCATCTTTTGCCTTGGAAAACCTATGGGTGCACCATAAGCCAGCTGCAACTTGACAGCACTTTACACACAGAAGCTTTTGTGAGCAAGAATCTTATTTGTCAGGTGCACATGAAGGAAATATGTGGACATTGCTGATGCAATTCATATATATGTCCCCCCCTCCCGCCATAAATTCACCAAGGGTTACTTTATGTACCATTTGGTGTCCACCTGCATCACAGAGAGGAACCATTGTCTCCTTCCTCCCCCCCCCCTTACCACATTTGATTGATGGTCTCTGGTTATTTGACACAGGGTGCTTTCACACATGCTGAATAATGCACTTTCAGTCCACTTTCAATGCACTTTAACATTCGTTTACAAGTGGGTTTTTCCGTTTCACACAGTAAAATCCATCTGCAAAGTGCATTGAAAGTGGATTGAAAGTGCATCATTCAGCATGTGTGAAAGTGCCCACAGTGTGTCAATATCCTACATATGGAGGCTTGGATACACACATCCAACTCCATGAGCAGACAGGACTTCAGTTAATACAGTGGCTCACTGGTTGTTCGCTCCCTCCCAACAGCTCTGGAGATTCTCATCCGCTGAAGCCAAGTTTTAGGCAGATGTAGATGGGGTTTCTTTGGAGGAATAAGTGACTGTCCCTGCACAAGCAGATATGGTAACCCAGTGAAAACAGCACTAGCAATAAAAGAGGGAAACGTGTGACAGAATATGACTAATACCTATGCAACGGGGAGATGACCCACTCCATGTACCATCTGCTTGACATATCCGAGTACCAGACCCAACCAACACAAACGGAAGATTACAGCTGAAAGAGACTTCTGACTGGTATATGAAGCTCTTGCCTTCCCTTCTGCCTTGCGCAGGTACTCCTGGGTCACCACAAAACTTTGCTGTAGGGAGAGATAACACAGAGCAAGCATGTCAACAATGCCTCAGGTTCCCTGGTTCTCTGTGCTTCATCATGTCTGAAGCAGAACTTTAGCACATATGTGCAAACACGGTACACAGTAAAGGAGGGGGCAATAGCTCAATGGCAGAGCATCTGTTTTGCATGCGGAAGGTCCCCAGTTCAATCCTCGGCATCCCCAGTTAAAAGAACCAGGCAGTCGGTGATGTGAAAGACTTTGGAGAGCTACTGCCCATCTGAGCAGGCAATACCAAACTTGATGGACCAAGGGTCTGATTCAATATAAGGCAGCTTCAGGTGTTCATGGATATATGCCGGCAGCAGTACAAGCTCTTCATCCCTGAATGGCCAGTGATGCACATATTGTGTCAAGCTAATATCTGGAGGGCCCAGCATTCATTTTTTACTGCTGCTTTAAATTAACAATGCCTGGAACTTCCAAGAAACATCCTACAACATTCCTCACACAAATGAACCCTAAGTACTCTGGGAGCCGAGCTACTTTTTAAAGGGAGAATTTGTTGAGAAATGCCATTATTCTTTCAAGTATTTCTCCCCAGCCTTTCCCGAGCTACACGCTATTGTTGGATGCTTTGTAACTCGCTGTATGAATGGGGTAACCATGGAAACTAGAGACCACGGCAATTTGCATCAGTCTTATTTCACTCCAGAATGTGGAGTTATGCCGAGAAAACATTAGTCTTGGTTGCAGGCTTTATCTTCGAGGGGCCCTGTCTTTTCTCAGCAGAAGTTTTCAGCCTGCTATTTTCCAAGGCACCCTGACAAGTCTGAAAGCAATAATTAATAATATTTCTGTTTTATGTCGGATAGGCCAGGGGAGCAGCAGGCATAGCTACTGATTTAGGAATTGAGTTCAGCAATAGGGGAGAAAAGAGCCCAGGATGAGAAACAAAAGGGCTGAAAGGTACTGATTCACAATGCTCCATGCTAAGTATCCCTGGGAGAGCAGCCAAGTGGAGGAAATAATGCCTGACCTGCATGTTCATGAATACAGCCCCCGCTCCCCAGCAGCAATTTGGCTTGACTGTGGTAGCCTGAAAATATGCCACTGCATCCAGACAAATTGTTACCATGCAGCACCTCTCAATGACCGCATTAATTAAGATATTACTTCCTTGCTCTTCCATGAGACTTTATTCACATGAGGCTCAAGGAACAACCAGAAAGTTTCTGAACTGGCCCTATGTCTGAGCTCAACATCCTCATTTCCATACTGACATAATCAGGCTGGGGGAGCTAACTCCATCCATCCATCCATCCATCCATCCATCCATCCATCCATCCATCCATCCATCCATCCATCCATTGTATCCCCAATGCTCTGGACATGTAGCGTTTGATTCAGAGGTAAATATACATTATTGTAATGAAATTCAACTGGGAGCTTGCGTAGTGTACTGCAGTGGCTATACAATTTAGTATGAATAAGAAAAAAAAAACCACATTGATCCAAAGTTTGCTTCAGCCAAGAACATCATAAATAGCTACTCTCTCTCGACTTCAGCCCTCTTCCCACTGGTATATGGGAATAATAAAACTGACCTCAATTGTAGGGTACTTGAAATGGTTACTGAGATAATTCTTAAAGAGACTGTGGCTCAGTTCACGCTAACCTGAGGTTTAATTAAGCCAACTATGAGCCTTTGCGGGTGAGCAAAAATATGCTTGTCGCCCAAACATGATGTAGGGTTACTGTTATCAATGACATCAGACATTGTGATGAATGCTTATTTATGCATTTACACATTTATTAGCCTCCTCTCTTCCTTTTGGAGCTCAAGGAGGCTTACAACATAGATAAAATACATACAATTTTAAAAAATCCATAAAACCCAAAATTTAAAGTCACAATTGGGACAGCTAGTAAACTTGAACAAATGCAGTCCTAAATAAAACCGTCTTCAACTGCCTCCTAAAGATCAAAAGTGAGGGGGCTAGGCACACCTCCCTGGGGAGGTTGTCCATAATCGTGGGGCTGTCACTAAAAAGGCCCTTTCTTGTGTACCCATAAAACAAGCTTCTTTGATTGATGGGGCAGTCAGGAGGGCCTCTCCCTGTGATCTTAATTCCTGGACAGGAATATAATGCCGTATGGTATACCAGTGAGTCCCCCTTTGTTTTAGTTTTGAACAATTGTGCAAATGCAACCCAATACTCTTTGATCACACTAAATAATTAGACAAAGAAAAGAAAAGAACAGTTAGATAATTGCAACTTCTGGACAGATAATTAAGATTAAGATTTGCAGGTTGATAAAATATTACTATGCATTAAATCCATAGAGCCCATCCCAATGCTGTGGACCTAGGATGCACTTGGAGCATGGGAACACCCGAAAAAGCAGAAGAGATTAGAGATACATGCTGCACAATGTAGTGTATTGAATACGAACAAATTCCACACTTCAAACAAACATAAGCAAAGTTGGTTCCAGATGTTATGTGCTTATGGGAGCTCCAGCGTATAGATAGAGCTCATATGTGTCTGCAAGGGCTTCCCAATTTCTTGTGATGTCAGGAATACCTTTATATGCATCGCTGCACATGCAGATCTCTCCTGAAAGTACAGTGAATATGAGAGCCAGTACCCATTCGGAAGTGACTTGAGGGCACTTAACACACACACACACCCCATTGGGAAGTTATGTATGTACATGAGCACCTTCAGAGCCTTGGCTCAGAATCATGACATAAGGTTGCGGATGACAAAGTCAATTCAGAACCGTCTCATGGATGCAAAGAGATTTAGGTTGTGGGTTGCAAGCTAAGGCAGCAATCGGCTGCACATACAATTCCACAATGAATGTGACAGGATTCACTTCAGAGTCAGCATGCACAGGATGGGGCTGGAACATTACACTAAATCCATAGTAAACTTCATCAACATGGTACCATTCATACTTGCTTCCCCTATGCCAATGAAGGCACAGCTCCATTTCCCTTTTTAGATAATCAAATCCACTGAAATCATTGTTTTAAAAGATCAGTATTTTTTTTTTTAAAGGGAGGGAAAAATCTATGCAAGAACCCCTGTGTAAAGAGCCAGCACACATTTGTTATTGTAATGAAATCTGCAGCCGGGGAAAAATCCATCAATGTCAGCAATTTTATGATAATAAAAAATTTCTGTATAAAACAGGTAATTTAATATAATATTGAAACAAAAGTCCAATTGTCAGAGAGACAGCCTGGAGTCTCTTCTGTACTCCTGGCAGGCAAAGTCATTACTGATGTCAGCACGAGTTTTGCCTGAGCACAGAGAGCAGTTTTCAACTTCCTTCTGGTGGCATTTTTTTGTCACATTTGACAAACTTGCTTTCAGCTGTACAAAATATGAGATGAACACTGTCACGGGTCTTTTCTTCAGTGTCTACACTCTGCTTAGAAGCCAGGAGACTCCCAGCTTGCAAAAGCAAGAATATCAAAAGGCAACATTTTCTTTTTTTTGTCTCAAACAAATTAAGGTACAGTCCTGTCTTATCAAGTCATTTCTCATTTATCCAGCAAAGGTAAGAACAAGGAAAAACACAACTTTCACCAGGGTCACAACACACAAAAAGAGCTGCTCTGATTACCTGAAAGAAGATTGTGTTTTCCCCCACATGTGTAATCCACAAAAAGAGGGGGTTATCTTAACTTTGGGAGGGAAGGTGGCAGCCATGGAATAGCCCGATCTCATCAGATCTCGGAAGCTAAGAAGGGTTGCTACTTGGAAGGGAGACAACCAAGGAAGACTCTGCAGAGAAAGGCAATGGCAAACCACCTCTGCTTCTCACTTGCCTTGAAAGCCCCTTGCTGGGGTCGCCATAAGTCGGCTGCAACTTGACAGCACTTTACACACACGTCTTAAAATTGCAAAGAAGTTCTGGTTAGAAAAAGAAGAAGAGTTGGTTTTTATACCCAATTTTCTCTATCTTTTAAGGAGTCTCAAACCAGCTTACAATTGCCTTCCCTTCCTCTCCCTCACAGACACCTTGTGAGGTAGGTTGGGCTGAGAGGGTTCGGAGAGAACTGTGACTAGCCCAAGGCCTCCCAGCAGGCTTCATGTGGAGGAGTGGGGAAACCAACCCGGTTTACCAGATTAGAGTCTGTCGCTCATGTGGAGGAGTAGGGAATCAAAACTGGTCCTCCAGATACAGTCCACTGCTCCTAACCGCTACACCATGCTGGAAAAACCCTGCTGTTTATAACCCTCTTCTTTTACAGGGGGATTGTCTTATGTTCAGGGCTGTCTTTCTTTCCAGGATATGTAGCAATGCAGCGGTAACACCACGTAGCAGGTCCTGCAACTGCACCCTCCCTCAGTCCTCCTTCCCAGCCCAACTTTCTCCTGCATATCCCATTAAATTCTACTTTACTAATGTTAATCACAGTTAATATTCACCAGGGTTCTCTTTTGACTGGTATTTTACCAGCCAAATCATGGCAAGATGGAACCCCTGACTGGCACGAATTGCAAGTCACCACTGATCCTGATAAAACATTTAACTGGGGTGAGGAATGTTGGTGAAGACATGGCCCTGCAACCTGCTCCTTATTCCATTAGCAGCTAACCGATCCTCAGAGTTCTGTCTGTCTCTGCACCA